>NC_064645.1:380353445-381604516 GCF_023864345.2 Schistocerca serialis cubense | reverse complement strand
ATTGTTGTTGACAACGTTACTTGGAATTTTTGCGAAATAAGTGTAGATTTCCCGTTCAACACTCTCTACATGTCCTACGAGCTTATAATCGGCAAACAGAAGTTTGAAATATGCTGAGGGTAGTGAACAACGTACTCTAGAACCATTTGTAATTCTTGGAATTAAATTTGCCAGACTTAAAGCTGATAACTGTGGGATTTAAGTTGCGCTTTATGTCTGTCGAAGCTGGAAACGATTTTGTCCTAGACAGCAACAAACACAGGACGTACACCCTACGAGTAGAAGATTTTTGAACATATTGCTAAATGCAAAACTTTCTATTCCCCTTTCCTTTTTCTGTTTCCCGTTTTCAAGAACGCAAGGCATACAGAGAATGTTGGACTTGAAATGGTTAGAATAACAGCTCATGTACCGAAAACTATTGTTACCGCCTTACCTGAAGAAGTATGCAGAGAAATGCATTCCCTTTATCCTTTTTTCAGCTGTTATGAGATTGTTGTGATGTCACATAATGCACACTTTCTATAGCAACTTAGGGTAACTTGAAATTTCGAGTTTTTTTTTCATAACAATCATTTGGTACACATCTACTCTATCTTTTGTCATCGTATATATCTAGTTTTCACTTGTGATTTTCTTTTTAAAAATTATGCCTATTTAAAATTTGGTTCATGACTGGAGCAACAACTGTATGATGAAATCTTCTAGAAAAGATAAACAGCCACACAGTTGCAAAATGGAAAGTTTATTAAACCCCTTTACCATGGTTTTAACATTTATAAAAACGTCTTCATCAGAAGGAAATACTGACAACTGGGTTCCTATTGTGGCTGAGTTACGTTAAAATATAGCCGACATGCGTCAATCAAATACAAAATTTTACATCCATAATAATTAAAACATGGACACATGATTGTTGGCAGTTTGTATTTTCTCACCAAAGTACAACTAATGCAGCTCGTGGAATGCCCTAGTTACACATTGGTAAGAAAATACGGAATGACAACAAAATGATTAATATATTTTAATTATAGTGGAGGTGAAATTTTATATTTGACTGACGCATCTCGGTTATATTTTAACGTAACTCTGCCACAACATGTAACCCAGTTGTCAGTATTTCCTTCTAAAGAAGACGTTTTCATAAATGTTGAAACCATGGTAAGTGGATTTTAATAAACCTTCCACTTCGCAGCTGGGTGGCTGTTTACTATTTTCACAAGAGAAGACTTTCATGAGTGGAAGTAAGTGTAAGATGGGACTGAGGAATACATGCAGATAAGATCAATACTGTTGACATTTGTATTAAGTGTTTAATTAATAATTCATATAAATTATAGGCTAATCTCGTAGCAACTCATGGGTTTAAGACATCCAAGAAGCTTATCAGTGTGCTCCTGAGGAAGAGGAAAACCATATTGCGAGTTTCGGAACATCTCACTTTCAAACTAAGATGGTGGACAGTTCATTTGAAAAGCCTTGTCTTCCTCGGAGAAATCAGAACACACTGAAACGTCCGTTGTGCGGAGATATTTCCTGGAAGACTTCCGTTAAAAGGAAATGACGTGAGGCCCGAATTGAATATTCCTCTGCAGCCGTTCAGTCTGTATTTGTGTTTATCAGTCTTGGAAAGCAGATTCATCCCCTCTGCCATAATAGAAAGAAATGTGAATGTCATCTGCTGCTGTTGGGCAGTTGTGTTGGCATCAGGCATCGGCAGAGCGAAGGACTGCGAACATCAGTTCTCCAGGTCTAAGGTAATAAGTGGTTGAACCTGATTTGATACGCTCTCACTCATATGTATAAGTGAAATATTTTTTTTTTTTACTTTCCGAACATCCATCCTGCACCTGTCGCCAATTTGTGGAGGTGTGGAGGACCAATTGTTGTTGTGCCATGATAATCGTGGCACTGTGGAGGTTCCTGTCCGTTCAGCTTCTGGCGCCAAAACCAGCAGGAAGTTTCCACTCTGTGGGCGAGAGTAGCCAGAGACCCACGAAGGGAGGCCAGGAGAGAGCCACAGGACACCAAAATCAAAGCAGTGCGTTGCCTATGTTACGGAACGACAGCAAAGAACGACATTAGCGCTCCTAGTGCAGCAGACCACGAGTAGAAGAAAATATCGTCCCAAGTGCAAGTAATAATTCGCCCAACACGAAGGGTTACTCGAATGGGATGGAAAACAGTAGATGCGATGCACATGTACAGACGTACAGTTGATTACAATTTAAGATAAAATGGGCGATTCAAGAGGAAGAGCTTCACAAATTAAGAAAGACAAATAACGCGTTAGTTCACTTCTGGCACTTATTAAGAAATTTTTCGGCTTAGTATTCACTGAGTTGTTGGATGTCCCCCGAAGGATGTCGTACGAAATTCCGCCCAAGTGACGTTTAGCTCATCAGGTTCCCGAATTGGTTGAAGGGACCTGTCCATAATGGTCCAAAGGTTCTCAATAGGGAGATATCCGACGACATGCCGGACAAGTAGGGTTTGGCAAGCACAAATACAAGGAGTAGCAACTCTGTCCCTGTGTGGGTGGGCGTTATATTGTTGAAATGTAAGTTCCGGATGGCTACCATCTGTTATTGTTGTTGTTGTGGTCTTCAGTCCAGCGACTGGTTTGATACGGGTCTCCATGCTACTCTATCCTGTGCCAGCATCTTCATCTCCCAGTACCTACTGCAACCTACATCCTTCTGAATCTGTTTAATGTATTCATCTCTTGGTCTCCCTCTACGATTTTACCCTCCACACTGCCCTCCAATACTAAACTGGTGATACCTTGATGCCTCAGAATATGTCCTACCAAGTAATCCCTTCTTCTAGTCAAGTTGTGCCACAAATTTCTCTTCTCCCCGATTCTATTCAATACCTCCGAGTGTAGTCGAATTAAATCGGCTAATGCTGAGGGAATTAGATTATGAAATGAGACGCTTAAAATAGTAAATGAGTTTTGCTTTTTGGGGAGCAAAATAACTGATAATGGTCGAAGAGGAGTGGATATAAAATGTAGACTGTCAATAGCAAGGAAAGCATTTCTCAAGAAGAGAAATTTGTTTACATCGAGTATGGGTTTAAGTGTGAGGAAGTTGTTTCTGAAAGTATTTGTATGGAGTGTAGCCTTGTATGTAACATAAACGATAAATAGTTTAAGAGAATAGAAGCTTTTGAAATGTGGTGCTACAGAAGAATGCTGAAGATTAGATGGGTAGATCACATAACTAATGAGGAGGTATTGAATAGAATTGGGGAAAAGAGGTGTTTGTGGCACAACTTGACTAGAAGAAGGGATCGGTTGGTAGGACATGTTCTGAGGCATCAAGGGATCACCAATTTAGTATTGGAGGGCAGCGTGGAGGGTAAAAATCGTAGAGGGAGACCAAGAGATGAATAGACTAAGCAAATTCAGAAGGATATCGGCTGCAGTACATACTGGGAGATGAAGCAGCTTGCACAGGATAGAGTACCATGGAGAACTGCCTTATATCAGTCTCAGGACTGAAGACCACAACAACAAAAACAACCTCCTCATTAGTCATGTGATCTACCATTCTAATCCTCAGCATTCTTCTGCAGCACCACATTTCGAAAGCTTTTATTCTCTTCTTGTCCAAACTATTTGTCGTTTATGTTTCACTTCCATACATGGCTACACTCGATACAGATACTTTCAGAAACGACTTCCTCGCACTTAAATCTATACTCGATGTCAACAAATTTCTGTTCCTCAGAAACGCTTTCCTTGCCGTTGCCAGTCTACATTTTATATCCTCTCTACTTCGACCACTATCAATTATTTTTCTCTCCAAATAGCAAAACTCATTTACTATTTTAAGCGTCTCATTTTCTAATCTAATTCCCTCAGCAGCACCCGATTAAATTCGACTAGATTCCATTATCACCTTTTTGCTTTTCTTGATGTTAATCTTATATCCTCCTTTTTACACACTGTATATTCTGTCCAGCTGCTCTTCCAGGTCTTTTGCTGCCTCTGACAGCTATGGCAACAAAACGGGGCATGGAATTTGGCCACAAACCGCTATACTGTAAGAGTGAATGGATGACAGGCAGAGACATCATTCTATGTGAAGAGGTGGTACCTGAGACCATCACTTCTGGTTGTCTGGCCATATGGAGGGCGACCTTCAGGTTGGTATCCCACCACGGTCAGAGGCGTCACATCTTCAGCCTGCAGTCTTGCTGAACGGAGCCGAGTTGTCTTCAGTGATAAGTCCCACTTCTAAAGGAGCCCCAATGACTACAGTTCGCGTCATTTATGACGGCGGCCGAGATCAGGTTCGTTTTGCGCATCTGACGTCACAAAACACAGTCAGCCAATGAACAGAGAGCGACGTTGCCAGAGCTCGACTGCAGTGCAGAGCCTGGACGAGTGTCTTCAGTTTTACAAACGTTCAGTCATAAATAAAATAATTGAACAAAAGCAATGTCTTTATAGCAGACTTTCTTGGTATAAATTTTGGAAAAGCATTCTTTACACCAATTGCTTCATATTCTATTAATTAATTAAACCAAACAAGCAATAAGCTTCCTAATTCAGGCGATAGCAAGGAAAGGTGTTTGTTTCGTTCTCACGAACCATTTTTTCGCAATAAAGAACAGTGGTAATTGTTTATTTCCTACTGTACTTCGACAAAACGTGAATAATTCATAGTCATACCAACAGTGTTTGTCGGTATTTTGCGTGATATTTTACAGTCCTCCAGGAGTTCCATTGAACGATGAGCTCTGACAGGGTAATGTTTCGAGGTGTTTGACTGCTAAGTGACATGTTCTCAGTTCAAACCTTGTTTGGTGCTTAATATTTTCTTTATTTAAAAACAATATCGAAGTGCCTTACTTCGTGAATTTCATTCGTTTGAATGTAATTTTTTGAAATTTCTAGTGCTTTGTCTCTTCATTATAATCATAATAAATTTCCGGTTTTTCTTATTTTGTCCTCCAATATTTCTTTTCACAGCAATTAAAAACAATGAAAAGGCACACATACAGTATTCATGTTATCTGTTTTGTTTGTATATCTTCTCTTCCTCAGTCACTGTTTTACTATTCATATTGAGATATATTCAATTGCGACAGTACTAAAAGTACTATTTAGAGCAGAATTTCGGCTCGTACGTTGCCGAGCTACTTGATTGTCTGACGCAATTCGTTGCTTCGCTGCTTTGGCAACATCACCATATTCAGTGTTTTTGTCGACTGATCTATGTTTTGGCACGTATTTGCTGTCCATTGTGAGAAACACAAATTGTTTGCGCCATGCGCCTCATTTACAATATATTTTAGTTTCTATGTTTTGTTACGTCCACAATTCAGTTTTGTGTACTTCGCCAACTTTGTTTTAATCAGAACTTTTCAGAAAAAAGCGAAATGACTTTGGTATAAATAAAACTTTTATTACTGTCGCGAATGATGGAATATTTCTCAGTATTACATACGACACTTATCTGGTACTTAAATGAGATGTTGTTATACAGTAAATTTTATATGAAATTTAAGTATATTGTCCACATTTCGTTCTCAACATTGTGGCAACTAAAATCAACCATACGGAAAGTATACGCTATGGGCTTTTACTTCTGCAAACTCTTCTAAATTTCGTGCAATGGTTTACTACTCGTACATTTAATGCTGCACGATAACTGCTTTGAACATTGAAACAAAATTAAGTCATTTATGGGAGGAAGTTATTAGTCAAGAAGATGCGTAAAAACCAAATTTTTGGGCTTTACTTCATAAACTGCGCGCTCCCACCTAAACGTAAGTTTGTGAACTTACTATACTATGGCGCTGCTTCTCTTGGCACGTGCATCGTTCAACTGGCAACGCAGCAATCTCCCGCGTCTGAGCGGGCATGCGCGAGCCGCCAAGATTAAAGAATTGAGCTATAGCGAATATGTGTCTGATGACGCTGTGGACAGCGATGGGACACCAGCTTGACTGTCGCACGCCATACGATCGAAAACGAGGAGTGATGGGCTGGGGTACCATTTGATTCCACAGCAGGAGCCGTTTGGTTCTCATCTGCTGCACCCTTATAGCACAGTAGTATGTCGACGATATTCTACACCCCGTTTTGTGGCTCTTAATGAAAAGCCATTCTGGCGTTACATTTCAGCATGATAACGCCCGCCTGCACACGGCGAGAGTTTCCAGTGCTTACCTTAGTCCCTGCCAAAGCCTTCCTTGCGGCATTATGGACAGGGCCATCCATCCTCTCGACATTTTGACAATATAACGCACCAATCGGAAATAATTTGGCTCGATGTTCCACAACAGATCATTCAATATTATTACCAATCTATGAAAAAACAGAATTTGAATAAATAATCAACTTTTTCTGAAATAGTCATGATTTGATTGTCAGCACACATAAATCACATCTACCGACTTCTGTCTCATGCGGATAATTCTTTCGTCGTACGTCTTTGACTTTTTCTTTTTTAAAGTGTATTCGAGAAAAATTAATTAAAAACTTAAATTAACTTTTCGTATCTGGAGTTCAAAGACGTGTAAAATTTTTTTAATGACATTGTGGTCGCCTTTTGACTATAATATTATTGCAGTGTAAATCTGAATACCGCATTTTCATCATGTTATCATCACCAACTGGAATTAATTGCTCTTTAGCACGCGTGAAAACAAAAAAAATATATTCCATGAAACGCTAGTACCTGATTTCATCGCTTTTTTTGCTGAACACAAGGCTTTGTACGCATTTCGCTCCATGAATTGCACTATAAATACGTTGCTTGTGTTTGTCGTATTGTGTGAAGTAAATGATTCCATTGATGTTTTTGTTTCATATAAAAAAGAAGCGTGTTTCATTACATGGCGTTCTGTGGATTCGTGTACATTTGCTCCTTACGAATTCATGTGTGAGCTGCTCGATGTGGATGCATTGTAACTATATTCTTCGTATTCTACTTTGTTCATGTTCTCACCGTTTTCAATACTGTCACAAATTTAATGTAGAGGTAGATATTATTAACTGGATCCTTTTACCGACCTCCCAGTTCAGATTATACAGTTGTTGAAAGGTTCAAACTAAACTTGAGTTTGATTCCCAACACGTACCCTACTTAGACAACTACAGTTGGCGGTGACTTTAATTTACCTCCGACATGTTGGCGAAAATACACGTTTAATTCTGGAGGTACGCATAAAACATCATCCAAAATTGTGCTAAATGCATTCGCTGAAAATTATTTCGAGCAGTTAGTTCATGAGCCCACATGAACAGTAAACGGTTGTGAAAACGCACTTGACCCCTTAGCAACAAATAATCCTGAGTTAATGACGAGCATCAAAACGGATACAGGGATTAGTGAACACAGGGTTAGCGTAGCGACACTGAATACTGTAACACCCGAATCCTACAAAAACAAACGAAAAATATACGTATTCAAAAATGCTAATAAAAATTCACGTAATGCCTTCCTGAGAGACAATCTCCACTCCTTCCAAATTAACAGTGTAAGTGTAGACCTCATGCGCCTTGAATTCAAAGAAATAATATCGGCAACAATTGAGAAATTTATACCAAATAAAGTAAAAAAGGACGGAGCTGATCCTGCTTGGTACACAAAACAGGTCAGAACACTGTTGCAGAAACAACGAAACACACATGCCAAGCCAGCCGGGGTGGCCGAGCGGTTCTAGGCGCTACAGTCTGGAACCACGCGACCACTACGGTCGCAGGTTCGACTCCTGCCTCGGGCATGGATGTGTGTGATGTCCTTAGGTTAGTTAGGTTTAAGTAGTTCTAAGATCTAGGGGACTAATGACCTCAGATGTTAAGTCCCATAATGCTCAGAGCCATTTGAACCATTTGAACCAAACATGCCAAATTTAAACAGACGCAAAATCCCCAAGATTGGCGATATTTTACAGAAGCTAGAAATTTAGCGCGAACTTCAATGCGAGATGCTTACAATAGTTTCCACAGCAAAACTTTGTCTAAAAACATGAAAGAAAACCCAAAGAGATTCTGGTCGTATGTGAAGTATGCTAGCGGCAAGAAACAATCAATGCCGTCTCTCCGCAATAGCAATGGAGGTACTATCGAAGACAGTGCTGCCAAAGCAGAGTTACTAAACACAAAATTCCGAAATGCCTTCACAAAAGAAGACGAGGTAAATATTCCAGAATTCGAATCGAGAACAGCTGCCAACATATGTGACGTAGAAGTAAATATACTCGGAGTAGTGAAGAAACTTAAATCACTTAATAAAAGCAACTCTTCTGGTCCAGACTGTATACCAATTAGGTTCCTTTCGGAGTATGCTAATGCGTTAGCTCCATACTTAACAATCATATATAATTGTTCGCTCGACGAAAGATCCGTATCCAAAGACTGGAAATTTGCACAGGTCACATCCATGTTCAAGAAAGGTAGTAGGATTAATCCGCTAAATTACAGGCCCATATCGTTAACGTCGATATGCAGCAGGATTTTGGAACATACATTGTGTTCAAACAATATGAATTACCTCGAAGGAAACGGTCTATTGACAGTCAACATGGGTTTAGAAAACATTGTTCCTGTGAAACACAACTAGCTCTTTATTCACATGAAGTGTTGAGTGCTATTGACAAGGAATTCCAGATCTATTCCGTATATCTGGATTTCCGGAAGGCTTTTGAAACTGTACCCCCACAAGCGGCTCGTAGTGAAATGGCGTGCTTATGGAGTATCGTCTCAGTTATGTGACTGGGTTTGTGATTTACTGTCAGAGAAATCACAGTTAGTAGTAATTGACGGAAAGTCATCGAGAAAAACAGAAGTGATTTCTGGCGTTCCCCAAGGTAGTGTTATAGGCCCTTTGCTATTCCTTGTCTATATAAAAGATTTGGGAGACAGTCTGAGTAGCCGTCTTCGGTTGTTTGCAGATGACGCTGTCGTTTATCGACTAATAAAGTCATCAGAAGATCAAAACAAACTGCAAAACGGTTTAGAAAAGATATAATAACGGAAAGTGTGAGGTCATCCACATGAGTGCGAAAAGGAACTCGTTAAACTTCGGTTACACGATAAATCAGTCGAATCAAAAAGCCGTAAATTCAACTTAATGTCTAGGTATTACAATTACGAACAACTTAAACTGGAAAGAACACAGAAAATGTTGTGGGGAATGCTAGCCAAAGGCTGCGTTTTATTGGCAGGACACTTAGAAAATGTAACAGACCTACTAAGAAGACTGCCTACACTACGATTGGCAGTCCTCTTTTAGAATACTGCTGCACGGTGTGGATCCTTACCAGGTAGAATTAACAGAGTACATCGAAAAAGTTCAAAGAAAGGTAGCGCGTTTTGCACTATCGCGAAATATGGAAGAGAATGTCACAGAAATGATACAGGGTTTGGGCTGGACATCATTAAAAGAAAGGCGTTTCTCGTTGCGACGGAATCTTCTCACGAAATTCCAATCACCAACTTTCTCCTCCGAATGCGAAAATATTTTTTTGAAACCGACCTTCATAGGGAGGAACGATAACCACGATAAAATAAGGGAAATCAGAGCTCGTACGGAGTTGTTCATTCTTTCCGCGCGCTATACGAGATTGGAATAATAGAGATTTGTGAAGGTGGTTCGACGAACCCTCTGCCAGGCACTTAAATCTGATTTGCAGAGTATCCATGTAGATGTAGATGAGAACTCCAATTTGGCATTGGAGTAACAGTATGGTTGTAATACATCAGTATTTACTAACATGTGTTGTTAGTAGTACCTGTCAATAACGTGTGAACACATTTCCGTAACTACTGTTGCATATTTAGCATTTATATGCGAAAATCCTCTCAGTAATTAAGACTCCCCCACTCCCCCCCCCCCCCTCCCCCATGAACCATGGACCTTGCCGTTGGTGGGGAGGCTTGCGTGCCTCAGCGATACAGATGGCCAAACCGTAGGTGCAACCACAACGGAGGGGTAGCTGTTGAATGGCCAGACAAACGTTTGGTCCCTGAAGAGGGGCAGGAGCCTTTTCAGTAGTTGCAGGGGAAACAGTATTGATGATTCACTGATCTGGCCTTGTAACACTAACCAAAACGGCCTTGCTGTGCTGGTACTGCAAACGGCTGAAAGCAAGGGGAAACTACACCCGTAATTTTTCCTGAGGGCATGCAGCTTTACTGTATGGTTAAATGATGATGGCATCCTCTTGGGTAAAATATTCCGGAGGTAAAATAGTCCCCATTTGCATCCCCAGGCGGGGACTACTCAGGAGGCCGTCATTATCAGGAGAAAGGAAACTAGCGTTCTACGGATCAGAGCGTGGAATGTCAGATCCCTTAATCGGGCAGGTAGGTTAGAAAATTTAAAAAGGGAAATGGATAGATTAAAGTTAGATATCGTGGGAATTAGTGAAGTTCGGTGGCAGCAGAAACAAGACTTCTGGTCAGTTGAATACAGGGTTATAAACACAAAATCAAATAGGGGTAATGCAGGAGTAGGTTTAATAAATATAAAAAATAAAGAATAAAAAATAGAAGTGCGGGTAAACTACTACAAAGCAGTATTGTGGCCAAGATAGACACGAAGCCCACGCCTACTACAGTAGTACAAGTTTATGTGCCACCTGGCTCTGCAGATTACGGAGAGTCATAAAATGTATAATGAGATAAAAGAAATTATTCAGGTAGTGAAGGGGGACGAAAATTTAATAGTCATGGGTGACTGGAGTTCGAGATTAAGAAAAGGGAGAGAAGGAAACATAGTGGGTGTATGTGGACTGGGGGTAATAAATGAAAGAGGAAGCCTTCTGGTAGAATTTTACACAGACATAACTTAATCAGAGCTAACACTTGGTTCAAAAAACATAAAAGAAGGTTGTATACATGGAAGAATCCTGTGAATACTAGAAGGTTTCAGATAGTTTATATAATGGTAAGACAGAGATTTAGCAACCAGGTTTTAAATTTTAAGTCATTTCCAGGGGCAGATGTGGACTCTGACCACAATCTATTGGTTATGAACCGTAGATTAAAACTGAAGGAACTGCAAAAAAGTGGGAATTTAAGGAGATGGGACCTGGATAAACTGACTAAACCAGAGGTTGTACAGAGTTTCAGAGAAAGCATAAGGGAATAATTGACAGCAATGTGGGAAAGAAGAAGAAGCAGAATAGGTAGCTCTGAGGGATGAAGTAGTGAAGGCAGCAGAGGATCAAGTAGGTAAAAAGTCGAGGTCTAGTAGAAATCCTTGAGTGACAGAAGAAATACTGAATTTATCTGACGAATGGAGAAAATATAAAAACGCAGTAAATGAAGCAGGCAAAAAGGAATACAAACGTTCCAAAAATGAGATCGACAGGAAGTGCAAAATGGCTAAGCAGGGATGGCTAGAGGACAAATGTAGGGATGTAGAGGCTTATCTCACTAGAGGTAAGATCGATACTGCCTACAGGAAAATTAAAGAGACCTTTGGAGAGAAGAGAACCACTAGTATGAATACCAAGAGCTCAGATGGAAACCCAGTTCTAAGCAAAGAAGGGAAAGCAGAAAAGTTGAAGGAGTGTATAGAATGTCAATACAAGGGCGATGTACTTGAGGACAATATTATGGAAATGGAAGAGGATGTAGATGCAGATGAAATGGGAGATGTGATACTGCGTGAAGAGTTTGGCAGACGACTGTAAGACCTGAGTCGAAACAAGGCACCTGGAGTAGACAACATTCCATCAGAACTACTGACGGCCTTGGGGGAACAAGTCCTGAGAAAACTCTGGTGAGCAAGATGTATGAGACAGGCGAAATACCCTCAGACTCCAAGAAGAATATAATAATTCCAATCCCAAAGAATGCAGGTGTTGACAGATGTGAAAATTACCGAACTATCAGTTTAATAAGTCTCAGCTGCAAAATACTAACGAGAATTCTTTACAGACGAATTAAAAAACTTCTAGAAGCCGACCTCGGCGAAGATCAGTTTGGATTCTATAGAAATATTGGAACACTTGAGGCAATACTGACCTTACGACTTATGTTAGAAGAAAGCCTAAGGAAAGGCAATCCTACGTTTCTATTATTTGTAGACTTACAGAAAGCTTTTGACAATGTTGACTGGAATACTCTGTATCTAATTCTAAAGGTGGCAGGGGTAAAATACAGGTAGCGGAAGGCTATTTACCATTTGTGCAGAAACCAGATGGCAGTTATAAGAGTCGAGAGGCATGAAAGGGAGGCAGTGTTTGGGAAGGATGTGAGACAGTGTTGTAGCCTCTCCCCGATGTTATTCAATCTGTATATTAAGCAAGCAGTAAAGGAAACAAAAGAAAAATTTGGAGTAGGTATTAAAATCCATGGAGAAGAAATATAAACTTTTAGGTTCGCCGAAGACATTGTAGTTCTGTCAGAGACAGCAAAGGACTAGGAAGAGCAGTTGAACGGAATGGACAGTGTTTTGAAAGGAGGATATAAGATGAACATCAACAAAAGCAAAACGAGGATAACGGAATGTAGTCGAATTAAGTCGGTTTATGCTGAGTAAATTAGATCAGGAAATGATGCACTTAAAGTAGTTCAGGATGTTTGCTATTTGGGGACCATAATAACTCATGATGGTCGAAGTAGAGAAGGTATAAAATGTGGACTGGCAACGGCAAGGAAAGCGTTTCTGAAGAAGAGAAATTTGTTAACATCGAGTATAGATTTAAGTGTCAGGATGTCGTTTCTGAAAGTATTTGTATGGAGTGTAACCATGTATGGAAGTGAAACGTGGACGATAGGTAGTTTGGACAAGAACAGAATAGAAGCTTTCGAAATGTGGTTCTACAGAAAAATGCTGAAGATTAGATGAGTAGATCACGTAACTAATGAGGAGGTATTGAATAGAATTGGGGAGAAGAGGAGTTTGTGGCACAACTTGACAAGAAGAAGGGACCGGATGGTAGGACATGTTCTGAGGCATCAAGGGATCACCAATTTAGCATTGGAGGGCAGCGTGGAGGACCAAAATCGTAGATGGATACCAAGAGATGAATACACTAAGCAGATTCAGACGGACGTAGGTTGCAGTAAGTACTGGGAGATGAAGAAGCTTGCACAGGATAGGGTAGCATGGAGAGCTGCATCAAACCAGTGTCAGGACTGAAGACCACAACAACAACAACAACAACAACAACATCATTAAGACTACAAAGCATACATAGTGTACAATAAGCAATACCATCCAAAGCAGAACTACATACTCTTTCCGTGACAAAATCTAATTGTGCCGTGTGTGTGTGGTATCTTCCCTTTCCGCACTGTATCGGTTGGTGACTTAGGTTGGCAGCACCGCCAGTTACACGTAAATTGAAGATGGAGAGGGGGAACGGAAAGAAAAGGAATACTGATATCATCTACATTGGAACATTACACGGAATCAGCGGCAAGGTTTGAAAATTTCTGCCCAACTGGGATTTGAATCCAGGGTCTCTTCTTACTAGGTAGCTGCGTTAACCGCCGTGCCACCCGGGACACAGTGTTCGGCGCAACCGACCCACGTCCTGTTTTTTCTTACTCACATTCCGTTCTTTCAGACAGCAGGACAACCGGACAACCGGACAGCCAGACATCAGGAGAGGAAGACAGCAGGACAGCCTGACAGTCGGACAGGGGGACAGCTGCACAGCCGGACAGCCGCGGTGTTCAGCTGTCTCAGTAAAAGCCGGGTAGACAGATAGCCACGAGTGAGAGTAGTGTGTTTGGGGCCAGTGAGGCCTGAGCAGCAGCTACGCGTCAGAACGGGAGTCTGTGCCCTCCTCACGTGCCACTTGTGGCTGTTTGGGCAGTGAACATGGCTTGTTGGAAAACTTGTTCTGACGTGACGGTCGAACGATAATCGTGCTTCGAGTTTCGTTCTTGGAAGGAACCCTGTCTCAGCTATGATGGCAGGGTTTCACACCTGTGAGTCAAGTTCCGATCATTGATTGTCAGCGCTGCCTTTGGATTACTGTGTAAATTCCCCTCTTACTAATATGTCTAAGTGCGATAATATGACCATGATCGCCTATGCCTAATGAACTTGAATTTGGATAAGGCTATCGCCTCTGAAGAAATTTTGATGGGTTAGTGGAGAGCTGTGTACAACAAGTCGTTCTAAAGATGAGCCCATTCTACACCTGCACTTTCTACTTATATGGATTTTGTACATTACTTTAAACAGTGCCACGAGTCACATAAAATACAAAAGGATAAAGGGTGCCACGTGACTCAGAATGTTCACAAGAGAAAACTAATTCAGATAATACAGAAATTAATAAATATGGTCGCCAGCCGTACTGGGTACTATCTGTCCACTATCTGATCAATAATGCGGACAGAAATGAATTCACAATCGTTTGGCAGTACGTGTGACAACAGAAGGTTGACACACGTTTCTGACAGCACAATACGTTTCAAAATAATGATGAATAAATAAAGGAGTTGTCTTATATCGTTAATACTCAGATACGTTGATCTGGAAAAAGACATTTAAACTCGTTATTAAAACGTAAATGATTGACTGGAGACAGTTCTTTTGTTACGACAGTAACTTACGTAAACTAAGATAAACGTTAACGTACGTGCACTAATTTGCTGTACATGGCAAGTTACTTTCGGTAGATCGAAATTACTATGAACATTTACTGGATGAAATAAGGAACTGGTGGCTTTCAACAAATTGACAATGCTTAAGTACGAACCAACCCAGAACACAAAAGAATTATTATAATGGACACAGATATGAAATATGTGAATTCAATCTATTTTTTTCTTTGATTTGCAGTTGCCAGAATTACTTTACCATGTACTCACTCAATTAGCTTTAGGTTAGACGAGATGTACATTTGTTCCGTAGCTCATAAATACCACACTTCATAATGATGTCGAACGTGTCAGTTTCACAAAAGGTTTATTTACATGCTATAGTTATGTTTTTTTTAGTTTA
The DNA here is from genome assembly GCF_023864345.2 of Schistocerca serialis cubense. Classification (NCBI taxonomy): domain Eukaryota; kingdom Metazoa; phylum Arthropoda; class Insecta; order Orthoptera; family Acrididae; genus Schistocerca; species Schistocerca serialis. The sequence goes on along the minus strand of NC_064645.1, from coordinate 381,589,580 downwards.
TGATTACTAATTTATTTCTAGAAATCCATCGTTAGCAGGAATGACTTTGTCTAGAAATATTATTGAACAACACGTGTAACTTACTGACGCTCCATTATTAATTACCTTCAATTATCATTTTAGCAAACAAACAAACCTGGCAACGATTTCAATACTTATCTTTTAGCTATTTGAAGAACAACATTCCATTATCCCATAACCGAAAGGAATATGACCCTAATGACTGAGAATAATGGTAAGATCTCGTAACTATAGTTTTTGCGTAGAACGCTTATTATTGCAATAAATTTCACTGATAACGTCACTGGGTAATATCTCACAAAGTTTCTAATGTGAACGAAAATAAAACAACGTTACAGTTCGTTGCAGATGTTAAGCAGCCGTCTTCGTTGTAGTGTACAATTCTCTCATTGCTCCATGTAATATTGCGGGGGCATCTTGATTCGTAACGACCAGTTTTGAGAGAGGATCTTGATGGTTCAAAAAATGGCTCTGAGCGCTATGGGACTTAACTTCTGAGGTCATCAGTCCCCTAGAACTTAGAACTAGTTAAAGCTAACTAACCTAATGACATCACACACATCCATGCCCGAGGCAGGATTCGAACCTGCGACCGTAGCGGTCGCGCGGTTTCAGACTGTAGCGCCTAGAACCGCTCGGCCACCACGGCCGGCTATCTTGATGGTACTGGAGTCTTTTACATCTGCTCACACTCGTCAGGCTCTTGGAGCCTCGTAACATTTGCGCCTCACTTAGGTCCTACAGAGCACGCCACTTGCTCGTTTTCACTCCGACGTCTCGCAACAAAGTAATTCTCCTTCGCATTCTGCGTCCAGAGACAGCGCTCCTACGCAAGTCGTTACTCTCCGCCAACGATACTGATTTTCCTAACTTTCCCGAACGGCGATAACCGGGAACTAATACGTCAAAATAAAAGATAGTTTATACAGCTTACAGTTTACAGCACGTATCACACTTTTAGCTAAACATAGTATTTAAAGACGTTGTGTACAAATAGGGAGTACATCGTACTTACAATAAACATAATGGGCAAAGATCTTTGGTAGAACGTCTGTATTATAGTGTCAAAATGGCATATTGGTTCCTGACCGACAGTTCCATAGCGAATGTACCCCTTTTCTAGCAGTTTGGGGCTACTATTGATTACCATAATGGACCTCGGAAATTATGGTGAGTATTTTGTTTTACGGATGCTTCATAGTTTTTTGATCTACTCCTTTGTGTGTTTCCCGTCCTGGTTACACAGAAACCTGTCAGAAACAATCAGTGGACTAGTTATGTCAGGGAGTCGGATTGACTCTTCAGTAATTTCCTACTAATTGGTAGTTACAAATGTTATGGTAACAGTGGAAGCGCTAGGCTGAGTTCGGTAGTAATAAATGTGGGTTGTTTGCAAAGGCCAAGCAATATGTCATTTGAGTCAACTCTGTGACGTGATAGTTAAAACCTTTATTTATTGTTCTTCATTGATCCATGTGAGGACCAGTGGTCGCTTAATCTAAAGGCGGTCTGTTCTGTGAATGTACAATTCGTAAAATTATTTTGATGATTCATCTATGCCTAATGTGTTACTGGAAGGTGACGCTATAATTCTGTCTGGTCATTGTGTGTAATCATTGACCCCCGGGTCAGTGGCCAGTATATAATATTTTACGTTTCTACTGAAACTGGTGGATCACTGACTATTAAAACCTTCGTTGCCCATAAGCAAGGAAATATTTAGGCTAGCCACCGGTTTGCTCTAGCACTCCTAATTTCCGTTCTGCTTGTGTTTCCGTTACCACTTGTCTGTGCCAAGCTTACAGATGGATTTTCGTGCTGTCCGCTTGAAGGTGTGCACAGTTTGCTTTTCGTTACTTATAGGATGGCCTTCTAGGGCTGGTACGGTAAACGTATGTCATGCGACATTTTTGTGGACTGCCTGCTCTGAAAAAGATTTTACCTTCAATTTAATGTCCTGCGTACTAAATTATATTTATGCCGGTGTTTTTTTAAAGGTTGTCTGGTTGTCAGTTGTGTTTTTATTAATTCACTGGATATTTTTTATTAAACTCTGTCACCAGTTGCTCATTATTCTTTTAAAACCTACCGGCAGCTGTTTTCAATAAGCGTGCATGTAACGCTGGTGAGCAGTTGCAGCTTTTATATTGCAGTAATTAGTTATTTAAATTCTGCCGCAAGTTCCTTATTACTCTTTTAAATTCTGCCTTGAGCAGCTTTTTACAAGTTTACCTGTAATGCTGGCGAGCGGTTGCTGCTTCATTTCAGTTCTGCCACCAGTTGCTTATTATTCTTATAAACTGTGCTCCAGTGGCTTCCCGTAACTTTTGAAAGTGAACTGTTGGGCAGTTGCTGCTCTGTTTATTCCATTAATTGGTCTTTAAATTATTCCCTTAAACTCTGGCGCTACTTGCTTTCAACAGGTAGAAATGCAGATCTGGTGAGCAGATGCGGTTTTGTTTTTTTCCACTGATTGCACTTGTGAAAAATTGTGAATGTTTAAATTAAGAAGTTTGATTAAATTTAAATAAAGCTATTTTTCTTGAGCACCTTACCGCCCAACAGCACCTTCCTGTCGCTCCCACTAATAAAGTGTTTACTATATCCACCGGCAGATATCACGATGGAGGCAGCTGAGCTGGTATCGGTAGCGCCGCGGAACAATGCAGAAAGCTGCCCATGGAGGGCGCACGCGGCACGTGGAATGGGCGGACCCTATGACGAAGGTGTTCACCTGCAGGCAGCCTTAAGCTTAGCAGGCTAGTGCTCATTCTGGGTTCGCCTTCCACCGACCTCGCCTTGCGATCGTGCCAAGTGTTGCTGTCTAGGGCTCAGTCGACAGCCGTCTGCACCAGGTGAGATATCCCCGAACACGTCTCTAGCAGGGTTTGGACTTGCTGCTTCCCATGGCTCAACTAGCACGAAGAGTATTCTTTAACTCTCAGGGGTTTCTGTTCCCCGGCTGCTACAGAGCCACCGTCGGCCTGTGAAATGCTCACGCCGACAGTGTAGTAATAGCGGCGTTGTGACGCCAGTGCATATACTAAAAAGTTGAGTACCAATTCTGTCGTAAGATGCTAATATGAAGTTCTCCATTAAATGTGAGGAAGTACGGAAAACGGATGTGAGAAGAAGTGAAGTTGAATACTAGTAGTCAACGAACAAGGTCCGTCACGGACTCTGCACGTACGGCCGAGCGGTTGGTCTCTGGGAATGGGGGGGGGGGGGGGGGGGGGGGTGGGATGGCGTCGATATATCTGTTAAACTGGTAAGTTTCGATCTCACGATGTCGTGGAACATGGAGCATCATACGTTCGGTTTCCAGCGATTTTCCTTCTGTGATGCTAACGCAACGTGACTTTTGCACCCATTTTAATGTTTCTAAACGCTGACCTGCCCCAGACCACAACATCATCTTGAGATGTGTTGAGAGATTCTACACAGCTCACTCTGCAATGAAGAAGAAACCACCTGGAACTGTCAATACAACCTCTACGTCCGAAAACATCGGCGCGATAGGGCGCGTTCGATACGGAGTCCGAAACGGTCGTGTCACGTGTCTGCTGGAAGCCTTGGGATTAACGAGTAGACAGTGCGAAGGATTCAATTCAAGCATGTCAGCAACTTAGTGAAAGTGATTATTAAGAGTGTTATGTCTTTCGTGTAACCAAGTTTGAAACCATGGTCGGTAAAGACAACATCATTTTTCTCAAGAGTGATGACGCCCATTTTCACTTGGGTTCTTTAGCAAACATAGCTGCAGAAATTGGTCTCATGAAAGTCCCAAGATGTTTCATGAGTCCCCAACACAGCCCAAAAGTAACAGTGTGATGTGCAACTGAGAAGAAGGGGATTATTGGTCCATACTTATAGTAGTAGATGAGTTTTGCTATTTGGGCAGCAAAATAACTGATTATGGCCGAAGTAGAGAGGATACAAAATGGAGACCGGCAGTGGCAAGAAAGGCGTTTCTGTAGAAGAAACATTTGTTAATGGTGCCGCCATGTATGGAAGTGAAACATAGACGATAAACAGTTTAGACAAGAAGAGAACAAAAGCTTTTGAAATATGATGTTAAAGAAGAGTGCTGAAGATTAGATGGGTAGATCACGTAACTGATGAGGAAGTACTGAAGAGAAGTGGGGAGCAAAGAAATTTGTGGCACAACCTGACTAGAAGAAAGGATCGGCTGCTAGGAGATATCCCAAGGCGTCAAGGGATCACCAGTTTAGTGATGGTGGGAAGTACTGTGAGATCAAGTGATGATGTAGTTTGCAGTAGTTAAAAGGATATGAAGAGGTTCCCATAGGACGGAGTGCCATAGAGAGCTGCATCAAACCACTCTTCGGACTAAAGACCAATAACAACAACAACAACTTTCACGAGGAAAACAACATTACCGTGTCTGTTAGTTCAGAGCGTTACGATACTCCAAACGTTCTTCTTCCAGGAACTGCGAGGTCGCAGTCGTTCAATGAGGATAGTATAGTTTAAACAAGATGATACAACTGCACACACAGCTTTGGTTGTCTTATGGAGTCAGTTTCCAGGCCATCATATATCCAGATACGAAACCTTACCGACCTCCTCCCTCCCCTGATCTAAGTTTATGTGACTTCTATTTCGTGGGTAACTCACATCCCGAGTATGCGTTAACAAGCCACGCTACCTCGAAGATCTGAAGACGACAAACCGTGACGAAATCCGTATTCCTCGTTGGATGCTAATTGACGCTACTTGGAATTCTTGGGACTGGCTATGATCACGCATAAGCATAGAATGCCAGCATCTGAGCGGTGTAAGTAAACAGTGAAATTACCAGCATACACTAATTACTGTCAGGTATAAAAAATATTTTTAAGCGAAATTGTTAAGTGTATCTCATATTTGAAAACCATGCGCTACCTGTGGCAGGTCCTGTACTTAAAACGCAATTAAGTCGGCCATTTCACACACGGATTCGTCAGCAGGAACAAATACAAGTGAGCCCACAGAATATATAAGAAACAAAACGAAACATTACAGATGGGAGAAAAATTCAGGTAGAAGACGAGCAATGTATTTACAATGCAATTCAAAGTGTGCAATACACGCTAGAAGTAATCAGGATCACAACGGATGAAACCAGCTTTCGTTTACTGTAAAACGACAACAAATGTGGAAGGCTTTAAATTACCCAGTAAGAAAACGCTATAAGGAAAGATTGACTAAGGACCCTATATACAGAGAGAGGGTGACCAGTGCTCTTTAGACCATAAATAATATGCACAGGTGACCCCATTTTTTGCCAGAATTCGCTCTGGAAATACTGGACCTGTTGAATATCACAAGACTTGGATACGAAACTCGCACCGCAGCAGAAATTCTAGCTTGTTAAATAATATGTTATTGCTATACATTTAATGTGAAGTAAATCAAAGTCGGGCGTGATGCAATATGTAAGCCATTCATTTATTTATTATTTACTTATCTACGAATTTATTTTACCTGATAAGATTAGGGACTTCAGGCCCCCTCTTACACCTAACCAGGCATACTCAGATTGAACGGAATTTCAGTTTGTACAGAACATGGACATACCACGTGTTATACAGTATTAAAGTCAAATAAAAAAATAGAGATTGTAACAGTAGTACAAGGATAATTATAACAATCAAAAAAAATAATTATAACAGTAAAGAATAATAATAATAATAATAATAGTAATGAGTATGCATATGAAAGTAAACATATTTTTCTTCTATGACTGTCAGTCCTATTGCTAGTTGGGAATTTTCTCTTTATGTTTTTGCAGCTTGTGAGTTATTCACATCGAGCACAGGCATAAGACGATAGAATGGGGTTAAAGAGATATAGAAGAGGTATCTAGGTTAGAGGAAGAGAAATTGAATGGTAACATTCGAAGCTATGATGGAGAGGAGAAAGAAAGAGATGAGAGGGGCCCAACAATTGTGGCTATACCGTCCCTAATATGTAAGTTTTGAGTTCCCTCTTGAATGTTGATAGGTGTTTAATGTGAGAAGATAAGTAATGGGGGCACCGGTGACTAGGAAATCGATGAAGTAAGCACATCGTGTGGAGATCGCGTACCTTGTGTGGGCGTATCCAACCTAGCTGGGAGTATGAAGGACTGATATGATCATACAACCGTATATTGCACACTATCTAACGCAAGCATTCATCACTAGCTCGAGGCATCTCGAATGTTCACTATTTTTTCCGTGTTGAACTACATCACAGTAGTAAAGATTATGCAAGACTAATGGTTGGACTAATTTTTGTTTAACATGGGTTTGAAATATGTTCCTAAATTTTTGGACTGCATGTAGAGAGGAAAACGATTCCCGGCAAGCTGTGACTGTTTGTTCTTCCCAGTTTAGGTGTTCATCCAACATCATTCCAAGGTCATTTACTGTTTTTTGGTATGGTAGTTGGGTACCATTGAGGAGTATTTGAGAGACTGTTTCCCGAAAGTACCGGCTGATTAACTTTGGATGATACAACGTTCTAGATAAACCAGGAATCGACCAGGAAAAAATGAGTTTCATTTGCATTATTTTAGACACTCTGACGCGCTTTCAGAGTTTCCTGCTTGGATATTTATTGCTGAAGTTGGTATCTCCAAGCTTTAAATAGTTTTTCTCTTCCGAGCGTATGAAATTTAAATGAGAGTATTATGTATCTAGCAATTGCCTTACAACGGGAAAATGCATAAAATATCTGTAAGGGTGTTCAGAAACCTAAAGGACGAAAACATGGTGAAACAATTTCAGAGTAGCTGACCGTGGAAAACGTAACTGCTGTATTACCAACACTCGCATTTTAATGCGATCAGCAATTAAACATAAAAAGATTATGATGCAGGATTTGTTAATAGACATTTCAATTCGATAAATGCAGTTAAAATAAAAGTAAAAACAAATAAATTTATTACAGCGAAAATTGAACGGCCGACAGCACCATTTGTTGTCTAGAACGCTACTTCCTGAGCTGCAAGCGACGTTATGACACATAAGCCGAACGTTTTGTTTATAACAGAGCTCAGAAATTTCGAAGTCGCTTTCTTCTTCCCAATACAAAAAAGTGGCACTAGTGGCATGCTATGTACTGAAACAGTTTACCAAGACGAAATTTTCAGCAAGTGAATATTTATATACAGTGAATGCCGTTGTAGCATTCAATTACAAAGACGATAAACGTGTGCTAACCAATTACTTCAAATGTGTTGTGCCATAAATGCAAATACGTGACGGCTCAGGTCATTCACTTCCTCTTGACTGGAAATTTCAGAATGCATCAAGGAGGTGCAAATTTTAGACAAGAATTCCATATTGACGAGTTTCTGTTGGGCACGGAAATCATGGATGTACACTCTCTTTGGCACGGAATATGAGAAGTCAGTTGCAAGCATCAGTGAAAATAATTGCATTCCCCAACTGACCTAAACCAATGAACAGTTTTGAAGTAAACATTAATTTTGATAACTATTCTACCCAAAGCGTATTATAGCGTGTTGTAGTATTATAGTATTTGAGAGTTGTAGCATCGCGTTTTAGTACCTGAATAGTGTAAATTCGCGTAGTCGTCTGTCTTCTGTTTTAGTTTGAACGACCAGTGTCGGTTGGTCACAGACAGTGTGCTCCTTGCCGCCGTTGGATAAGCAGCTGCCAGCAGCAAGTCGTATACTCTTAGCTCACTTATTTGTTACATAGTTTAATTCTTAATTTATTTGCTTGTTTTTGGGTACTTGCATAGTTTAACTCACAAATTTCGGGCATATTATAGTATTTGAGAGTTGAACATCGCGTTTTAGTACGTGAATAGTGTAAAATCGCGTAGTCTCCTTCTGCCGCCGAGCAATGTATCTGCAGTGCGTAAGTAGCAGCATTACTGCAATTACTAGGTAATCATGTATTTTAATTACCGTTTAAATTTTGTGTCGAATTGTTTGTGCTCTCTGTAGATTAGTTCAGACGTTCTTTGCACAACAGTATTTAGCATGGATAGGGAGTGCGACTACTGTGATCGGATGCGGGCTGAGTTGGCATCCCTTTCCTCCCACCTTCAGGAAGTGTTGGCTTCGGTCACACGGCTTGAGGCTGTTGCCAACGGGCATCACTGTGGGGGTCCAGATGGCAGTTTATCGGGGACAGCCAGCTCGTACCACGCATCCCCCGATCCGACTACAGCTGTGGCTGCCTCGGATACTGCCCACATTGAAGCTGACCCCTCACCCGTGGTAGAGTGGGAGGTCATCTCGAGGTGTGGGAGGGGCCGAAAGACATTCCGGACGGCTGAACGGAAGGCCTCTCCGGTTTGTCTGACGAACCGGTTTCAAGCTCGGTCTCCGGCTGGTACTGATCTTCGGCCTGACATGGCTGCTTGTCCTGTTCCAGAGGTTGCCCGTCAGTCTGCAAGATCTGGGCGGTCGCAGAGGGTGGGCTTACTGGTAGATGGGAGCTCCAATGTCAGGTGCATAATGGTGCCCCTTGGGGATATGGCTGCAAGAGAGGGGAAGAAAACCAATGTGCACTCCGTGTTAATACCGAGGGGAGTCATTCCAGATGTGGAAAGGGTCCTTCCGGATGCCATGATGGGTACATGGTGCACCCACATGCAGGTGGTCGCTCATGTCGCTATGGATCAGAGGAAATCCTCTCCGGCTTCCGGCGGCTATCTGATTTGGTGAAGACTGCCAGTCTCCTTAGTGGGATGAAAGCAGAGTTCACCATCTGCAGCATCGTCGACAGGACTGACTGCCGACCTTTGGTACAGAGCCGAGTGGAGGGTCTGAATCAGAGGCTGAGACGGTTCTGCGGCCGTGTGGGCTGCAGATTCCTCGACTTGCGCCATAGGGTGGTGGGGTTTCGGGTTCCGCTGGATGGGTCAGCAGTCCACTACACCCAACAGGCGGCTACACGGGTAGCAGGGGCTGTGTGGCGTGGACTGGGCGGTTTTTTAGGTTAGATGGCCTCGGACAAGTACAGATAGGGCAACATCCTCAAAGGGTGTTCAAAATGGCTCTGAGCACTATGGGAGTCAACTTCTGAGGTCATTAGTCCCCTAGAACTTAGAACTACTTAAACCTAACTAACCTAAGGACATCACACACATCCATGCCCGAGGCAGGATTCTAACCTGCGACCGTAGCGGTCTCGCGGTTCCAGACTGCAGCGCCTAGAACCGCACGGCCACTTCGGCCGGCCCTCAAAGGGTGTGGGGCAAAGTCAGGACATGAGGGGACCAAGCAGCAGTCGGTATGGTTATTGTAAACTGTCGAAGCTGTGTTGGTGAAGTACCGGAACTTCAAGCGCTGATAGAAAGCACCGAAGCTGAAATCGTTATAGGTACGGAAAGCTGGCTAATGTCAGAGATAAATTCTGCCGAAATTTTTACAAAGGCACAGACGTTGTTCAGAAAGGACAGATTGCATGCAACCGGTGGATGCGTGTTTGTCGCTGTTAGTAGTAGTTTATCCTGTAGTGAAATAGAAGTGGATAGTTCCTGTGAAGTATTATGGGTGGAGGTTATACTCAACAACCGAGTTAGGTTAATAATTGGCTCCTTTTACCGATCTCCCGACTCAGCAGCGTTAGTGGCAGAACAACTGAGAGAAAATATGTAATACATTTCACAAAAATTTCCTCAGCATGTTATAGTCTTAGGTGGAGATTTACATTTATCAGATATAGACTGGGACACTCAGATGTTTAGGACGGGTGTTAGAGACAGAGCATCGAGTGACATTATACTGAGTGCACTATCCGAAAATTACCTCGAGCAATTAAACAGAGAACCGACTCGTGGAGATAGCCTCTTGGACCTACTGATAACAAACAGATCCGAACTTTTCGACTCTGTAAGCGCAGAACAGAGAATCAGTGATCATAAGGCCGTTGCAGCATCCCTGAATATGGAAGTAAATAGGATTATAAACAAAGGGAGGAAGGTTTATCTGTTTAGCAAGAGTAATAGGAGGCAGACTTCAGGTTGCCTAACAGATCAAAACGAAAATTTCTGTTCCGACACTGAAAGTTGTTGAGTGTTTATGGAAAACGTTCAAGGCAATCGTAAAATGCGTTTTAGACAGGTACGTGCCGAGTAAAACTGTGAGGGACGGGAAAAACTCACCGTGGTTCAACAATAAAGTTAGGAAACTACTGCGAAAGCAAAGAGAGCTTCACTGCAAGTTTAAACGCAGCCAAAACCTCTCAGACAAACAGAAGCTAAGCGATGTCAAAGTTAGCGTAAGGATGGCTATGCGTGAAGCGTTCAGTGAATTCGGAAGTAAAATGCTATGTACCGACTTGACAGAAAATCCTAGGAAGTTCTGGTCTTACGTTAAACCAGTAAGTGGATCGAAACAGCATATCCAGACACTCTGGGTTGATGATGATGGCATTGAAACAGAGGATGTGACGCGTAAAGCTGAAATACTAAACACCTTTGTCCAAAGCTGTTTCACAGAGGAAGACCGCACTGCAGTTCCTTCTCTAAATCACTGCACGAACGTAAAAATGGCTGACATCGAAATAAGTGTCCAATGAATAGAAAAGCAACTGAAATCACTCAACAGAGGAAAGTCCACTGGACCTGACGGGATACCAATTCGATTCTACACAGAGTACGCGAAAGAACTTCCCTCTTCTAACAGCCGTCTATCGCAAGTCTCTAGGGGAACTGAAGGTTCCAAAAGATTGGAAAAGAGCACAGGTAGTCCCAGTTTTCAAGAAGAGTCGTCGAGCAGATGCGCAAAACCATAGGCCTCTATCTCTGACATCGATCTGTTGTAGAATTTTAGAACGTGTTTTTTGCTCGCGTGTCATGACATTTCTGGAAACCCATAATCTACTCTGTAGGAATCAACATGGATTCCGGAAACAGCGATCGTGTGAGACCCAACTCGCTTAATTTGTTCATGAGACCCAGAAAATGTTAGATACAGACTCCCAGGTAGATGCCATTTTCCTTGAATTCCGGAAGGCGTTCGATACAGTTCCGCACTGTCGCCTGATAAACAAAGTAAGAGCCTACGGAATATCAGACCAGCTGTGAGGCTGGATTGAAGAGTTTTTAGCAAACAGAAAACAGCCTGTTGTTCTCAATGGAAAGACGTCTACAGACGTTAAAATAACCTCAGGCGTGCCATAGGGGAGTGTTACAAGACCATTGCTTTTCACAATATATATAAATGACTAGTAGATAGTGTCGGAAGTTCCATGCGGCTTTTCGCGGATGATGCTGTAGCATACAGAGGAGTTACAGCATTAGAAAATTTTAGCGAAATGCAGGAAGATCTGCAGTCGATACGCACTTGGTGCAGGGAGTGGCAGCTGACCCTTAACATAGACAAATGTAATGTATTGCGAATACATAGAAAGAAGGATCCTTTATTGTATGATTATATGATAGCGGAACAAACACTGGTAGCAGTTACTTCTGCAAAATATCTGGGAGTATGCGTACGGAACGATTTGAAGTGGAATGATCATATAAAATTAATTGTTGGTAAGTCGGGTGCCAGGTTGAGATTCATTGGGAGAGTCCTTAGAAAATGTAGTCCATCAACAAAGGAGGTGGCTGACAAAACACTCGTTCGACCTATACTTGAGTATTGCTCATCAGTGTGGGATCCGTACCAGGTCGGGTTGCCGGAGGAGATAGAGAAGATCCAAAGAAGAGCGGCGCGTTTCGTCACATGGTTATTTGGTAAGAGTTATAGCGTTACGGAGATGTTTAGCAAACTCACGTGGCAGACTCTGCAAGACAGGCGCTCTGCATCGCGGTGTAGCTTGCTGTCCAGTTTTCGAGAGGGTGCGTTTCTGGATGAGGTATCGAACATATTGCTTCCCCCTATTTATACCTCCCGAGGAGATCACGAATGTAAAATTAGAGAGATTCGAGAGCGCACGGAGGCTTTCCGGCAGTCGTTCTTCTCGCGAACCATACGCGACTGTAACAGGAAAGGGAGGTAATGACAGTGGCACGTAAAGTGCCCTCCGCTACACACCGTTGGGTGGCTTGCGGAGTATAAATGTAGATGTAGATGTAGATACAGTTTCCTATTCATTAGGCCTTCATCAAGAATATTAAGGTTAGATTAATTGGCCCGCAGGGTCACATACGGAAAAAAGCACGTCAGATGTCACTACACAGCAGACAGAGCAGACTTAGGAGCCGACACGAACCCAGAATGGACTCTGTTGCACAGTTCTTCTTTTTTTTTAAATTGAATTAAAAATAGTCTTAACTACAATAAATTATTTATTGGCAATGATAACGGGTTTCCGTCAAAATTTTACCATGTTCAGACCATATTACACCATGATGGCAGGCACTGGCGGAGAATCTAGCAACTGCTCAGCAGTTGACTTTCTTGGATCCAACATAACCGCTCAGTTCACTACCACAGCCTACCATCGTTGTGTATTACGGCATGAAGATGGCATCACTGTGACCGAAATCGGTTACCACTGCGGACAAATACTTTGTTACGGTCAAGACTGTTTTTAATTCAATTTTAAAATACGTTATCAAGACCGCTCATAATCTCCACGAGAAATGTTCTTAAACATACTGCTTTTCCGATGAGTAGTGACCTATCCTCTTTTACATAATAATTATTATAATAATGTTAGGCAGTTTTAGCGTCATTTGTTGTCTTATTTTACTCATGTAAGAGAATGTAATACTCGGCAGGTAGAAAACAGTCCATCCTTCGCACTTAAAGTGGAACTTAGAGTGAATAGAAAGCACAGAACGTAATCAACGCATGAATATATATGAATGTGGAAAGTACATGACATCCAAACATTTGAGGAATCACGTCATGAAATACTTAGTTACATTATCCCAGAATGGGGAGATACAGGAAACAGAAAATCATCTTAAAGCCCCAATTGTCTGAGGCCTATTAAGAACATCGAGAATGATCCACAGTTCTTACTTTATTTTCAGCGTAACAGATATATAGCAAAGTGTACATCAATAAGGATTCAAACAATAAAAACAAGTAAATAAAAGGGAACGCAATATCTCTACTGGTACTAGTTAACAATATACATCATTACCATTACAATTAAGATTTAAATTAAATACCTCAAATTAAGCCCATTATGCAAGTGCGTAAACAGTATACGCATACAGATATGTTGGATACAGTATCTGAAATTTACGTTAATGCTAGGCATGTGCCAACAGTATGGAACAATGAAGCTTCCTGGCAGATTAAAACTGTGTGCCGAACCGAGACTCTACTCGCGACCTTTGGCTTTCGCTGGTAAGTGCTCTACCATCTGAGCTACTCAATGACGACTTACGCCCCATCCCCATTGCTATACTTCTGCTAGTACCTGATTCGAGTCTCGGTCCTGCACACAGTTTTAATCTGCAAGGAAGTTTTATATCAGCGCACACTCCACTGCAGTGTGAAAATCTCATTCCAGTATGGAACAATGTCCAGCAGATGGCCATTAACAAGAAAGCTGAAACAGCTAAACACGAAAATTAGAAAAATATGGGGGATACTTAATCCTAAGTTCTTGGCATATTTTGGAAGCAAATGATTTAACAATGGTGAAATTTATCTACCGCACAATTTCTCAGAAAGACAACTTTTACCAACACACGCCACTGTACGCTATATAACTCTACGTCTGTGCTCCTGCCTACGAGTAGGCAGTCAGAAAAAGAGTGAGTTGTGTTACAAATGAAACGTCGAGAGGTTTAACCAACAGTGTGCTTGTCAAGAGAATGGGTAAACAGGACTGAAGGGCCTTTATTGGACACTGGTAATGTATCGTTGATACCTAGTTACAACGCCCATTTCGTGAAGACACAAAGGACTTTCCTCCATACTAATTATGTAGCACTGAAAATGTGTGGAATGCAAGTGTCTGATCACTATCTTTCTGCGAAAATATAATGAAAACTATTCAAAAAACATGTTATGAATGACTAAAAGCAGACTTCGCACTAAAGACCAGTTTATCTTCATGGATTGGAAATTGACAGTACCTGTTGTCGTCCCGCTTACAATAGTAGTTTCCGAAATATCAGATGAAGGAGAAAATGTAACAGGCACCTTCGCAGACTCACCTAAAAGCTTTGACACATCTACCATGGAATTTTGTTACAAAAACAAAAAGCTCGATGTGCATTGTTTCATGGAGATGATAAAAAATTATTTCTATGCTACCTAGAAAACAGAATGGAAAGAATTGTGATATTTCTTATCACTCTCTCTGCTGAGGTATTACTGCATTCATTTTCTTGAGTGGGGTACTAATAGCGTAGGTTAACTTTCAGCCTTTGGAACTGTATGAGAAAAAATATTGGTGTGTTATTGGACTTCAATTTCCTCTTGCCATCGATGCACGTCTTCGAAAAAAATTGTTTAATTGGCTCTGAGTACTATGAGACTTAACATCTGATGTCATCAGTCCCCTAGAACTTAGAACTACTTAAACCTAACTAACCTAAGGACATCACACACATTCATACCCAAGGCAGGATTCGAACCTGCGACCGTAGCGGTAGCGCGGTTCCGGACTGAAGCGCCTAGAACCGCTAAGCGACAGCGGCCGGCCACGTTTTCCACCACTTGTGATCAGTGAAGTGCTTTTATAACAAAGAAGCAAAGAAAATAACTGTGCTAATTTGATGTCACAACAAAATTTATAGACACAACTATATTATAAAGAGAAAAAAATAGCTTTACAAAATGTGAAAAACTGTGGAGCACCCTGTCCTAAATGGAGTAATGAAAAGCTAATGTAGTCAAATTATCTGAAATCATTAACTGTATCAATCAAAAGGCAACTACGTAAACTTTTAGGCACTTACAAAACAAATAATAATACAATTACGAAGGGTTTGCAGTTTAGAAGAATCTGTCCAGACTTGACACAAAATCATATTTCAATTCTATATTTATAAGAATAAAGTGTGCTGCAAAAAAATTACACATAGTCAATTTACATGCCAAATGTCACATCCCACAATATCACGTATGCTGCAACTCATGTTATACGCAGCTGGATACCAAAAAGCTACTTACTTCGTATGGATGAGTAATCTGTCGGTTTCCATAGGGCTCCGCGGTGATTTACTGTATATTACTCCTGTTAACTGCAACAGCACACTGTTTTCTCTTTTCCTCATTCCGCCGAAATACGACCATATGAAATACAGTTTCACCTATGTTGGAACATCCGAAAGCAGCGCATTGCAGCATAGTTTGTAAATGTCTGAAGAGTGAATTACGGATGGTCAAATACAAATGGTAAGACGATACAGCGCTTACGTCAAAACCGTACTTTTTTCATCACAAAATACACTCTAAAAAATGCACTTGAAAGAATGGGACGGATAGCGACACATGTGATATACATGTATCATGTAAAGGCAAGAAAATGAGTACAGCTACAGGAAAAATGGATGACTTATTCAAGAGAAAAGGCTTCACAAATTGAGGAAGTCAATAACCCGTTATCCCGCGTCTGACCCTCACGCAAGCAATTATTGGGCTTGGCACAGATACGTTGAGTTGTTGGATGTCTCCCTAAGGGATCGTGAAAATCCAGAGATGTTTGGAGGGCTCTGCCCAAAATGCTCCGCTGGCCGGGTTGACTGCGCGGTTCTATGCGCTACAGTCTGGAACCGCACGACCGCTCCGGTCGCAGGTTCGAATCCTGCCTCGGCATCGATGTGTGTGATGTCCTTAGGTTAGTTAGGTTTAAGTAGTTCTAAGTTCTAGGGGACTGATGACCTCAGTAATTAAGTCGCATAGTGCTCAGAGCCATTTTTGTCAAAATGCTCCACTTGTTGTAAACTAGGGAGAGATCCGGCGATCTTGCTGCCAAAGTAAGTTTTGGATAGCACGAGGACCAGCAGTAGGAACACTCGCTGTGCGCGGGCGGGCATTATCTTGCTAAAATTTGAGCCCAGTATGGCTTACAGTGAAGGGCAACAAAACGGGGCGAACATTATCGCCAACGTGCCGTTGCGCTGTAAGAGAGCAACTGATGGCGTCTCAGACAATCAGTCCCTGTTGGGCTAAATGGCGGGCGGGTTGGTATCCAACACTTGTAGGGGGCGTCTCCGGACATGTCTTCGGCCTGGAATCTCATTGTCTGGAGCAGAATTGTCTTCAGTCATGAGTCTCCCTTCGAAATGCGCCCCAACGGCCAGCGAAGACTTTTCTGGAGACGCTACGAACTACAGAACACAATGCAGCTATTGTGAGAAATATTACCTTGAACAGCCGGGCAGGACATTTAGCATAAGTTTCAAGGAATACACACATTCACAAAACAGAAATACTTGGACAACAGGTGACTGCGCAAAAGCAACTATTACTAACATAGGCCAAGGTCTGCATGTTGTACACACTGTCTCAAAGGGATGCCTATTGAATGTTTTGGAGGAAGGAAGATTAATGTTTAATGTCTTGTCGACATATAGTGTAAGTAGGTTGTTTAGATTTTTATGTTGGTAACGCCACGTAGCGCTCTGTATGAAAATCACTGACTGTGCTGTCTGCAGTCTGTGGCTGGTTGGACTCATTGTTGGAATACTCACTATTGTAGTGTTGGGCAGTTGGATGTGAACAGCGCGTAGCGTTGCGTCGTTGGGGGTGAGCCACCAGCAGTGGTGGATGTGGGGAGAGAGATGGCACAATTTTGAGAGCGGACGATCTGGACGTGTGTCCACCAGAAAAAGAAAATTTGTAATACTGGATGTCATTAACATATATATAAATATATATATTATGACTTTTGTACACTATTAAGGTAAATAGATTGTTTGTTCTCAATCAAAATCTTTCATTTGCTAACTATGCCTATCAGTAGTTAGTGCCTTCCGAAGTTAGAATATTTCATTTAGCTGGCAGTATTGGCACTCGCTGTATTGCAGTAGTTCGAGTAACGAAGATTTTTGTGAACTGAGTGATTCATGAAGGGTATAAGTTATTGTTAGTCAGGGCCGTTCTTTCGTAGGGATTATTGAAAGTCAGATTGCGTTGCGCTAAAGTTTTGTGTGTCAGTTTAGTGATGATCAGAGTAAGCAAAGAGAGAAATGTTGAGTACGTTCAGTTTTGCTGAGCAGTTTGAAAATCAAATAACGTGAGAGGTTTATCAGCACAGTAATTTATAATTTTTCTAAGGGGACGTTAGAAGAGGACATTACAGACGGAGCACAAGCTCGGATTGATGTACGCATGGGGAAGGAAATCGGCCGTGCCCTTACGAAGGAATCATCCTTGCATTCGCCTGGAGTGATTTAGGGAAATCAAGGGAAACCTATACCAGGATAGCCGGACGCGGATATGAACCGTCGTCCTCCCGAACGCGTGACCAGTCTGCTAACCAATGCGCCACCTCGCTTGGTCTTTTGCAACATGCAGACATAGGTCCAAACTTACTACCCCTTTAAACTTCTTAAAGAACATGGTGAATATGCGCCCAATACCTATTTTTCGTTATATGACAGACTGTTGTAGGTCTTTTATCCTGATTGATCTGTGCTCCTCGCCCTGCTTCGGTTTCAGCGAGTCTGTTGTTCCCGCAGCTTTTATATCGTGTTTTTATATACTGCTTTCATTTCGCATATTTGCGTATGGAACATGTTACAGAATACTTCCAGGAACTCTGTTTTATAATTTCAGCTATAGTTCTTTATCATACGTTTCCTCAGCCTTAATTAATTTTATTCCTCAGTCTGTCCATTTTCATTATCTCTTTGCCACGAGCCTCCAGCGGTTCCTCACATTTATTTTTTGTTTTCCCCCTGTGTCCGCGACCTTTTCATGGTTTGACTGGCTGCTGTCTAACTTTTCTGCACTGCATATAGCACATACGTTTATTTTTAGCTACCCTTCAGAAGTTGAAATAACACTTTCCCTTTGAATCAGATTATAACTCTAGCTCCCATTTAATTACATTTTATATATCAGTTTAGCTGCAGGCAGACGTGGCTGCTGGCTGTTAACTTTATTGTATCGCGTATGGCACGTATATTTATTCGCAGCTACTCTTCACAATGTAAACTAGTAAGTCCCTTTTGACTCATATTACAACTGCAGATTCTTTCTAATCGCATTTCATGTCATCACTTTAGTTACATGCAGGCGTAGTCTAATATTATATTTCTAACTTTGTATTACGCCGCTTGTACAGGCACTTGAATTACGTAACCATTACGGCAGCTCATCTGAACCTCTCGATAGCAGCAATATTTTACTGTGTTTCTGTAAAGTGGTTAACATGTTTCTGAGACAAAATTCAGATATGATTTCAGTAATGTAGAGGTCCTTTGATATATCGATAGCCGGCCGAAATGGCCGTGCGGTTAAAGGCGCTGCAGTGTGGAACCGCAAGACCGCTACGGTCGCAGGTTCGAATCCTGCCTCGGGCATGGATGTTTGTGATGTCCTTAGGTTAGTTAGGTTTAACTAGTTCTAAGTTCTAGGGGACTAATGACCTCAGCAGTTGAGTCCCATAGTGCTCAGGGCCATTTGAACCATTTTTGATACATCGATATGTTTATGTTGCAATGATATTATTCTTTTGTGTATTCTTTCTTTTGTCACTATGATCTTTGACGTACTTGTAACTCAGATATTTGGGCGCGTAAGCGATTGTTAGTTAGTTGTTAGAGAGTCGGACCTTGAAAATGTCAAGTCTAGGACGTCATGTTGGAAAGACGCATAACGTAGTCAGCTTATAAACGGTGAGGAAGATGTTTTCAAGTATGTTTTGTATTGTGAAGTGATGTTTTGTGTCTTACATGATATTGCAATAAAAGCAATTAAAAGGAAGCGTAACTTAAATTCGGAGTGCTGATTATTTTTTTTTACATCACTATTGTGCTAACTTTGAAAGGTTTAATCCTCAAGAATGGTATGTGAAGCGCATCTACAAAACTTTTGAATATAGCAGAATAAAACCTAGGCCTTTTTGCATCCGAGCTTGGAATCATTACCATCTAGATTTTCGACGATTGAGCCATGATCTTACAACGAGACCAGCGTGGGAAACACGAAAAGATGAGAGCCTAGTTAATTAATTATTACATGAAATGACTTTATTAACTGTGCTCTAATGACACCTGCCACATAATAACTTTGTTGTTGCCCGAAAATGCAGTATTTAGCAGCGTGAGCAACACCATAGTCATTAAATTTTGACCTTTGTTGTGGTAGGGTTGTTAGACGCTGCAAACTGCATTCGACCAAATACACCTAGTGCCTGCACCCACACAGCTGTTGCACCAGTGCTGTTAGCAAACGACGACCTGACAATACGGGAAATTTGTGGTTACCATTTTATCAGACTTTAACCCATGTGAAAATGTCACTTGTGACTACATATATTAATTACTTTCTCTGTTAACTTTATGAAGACAGGATGTTCCCTCAGTTTCCTTCTGCCTGTACACCAATAAAGTCTTTTGGTGATATATATTTCTGGGAGTTTGTTGGCTTATAAGATACTCGACTGCACAGAAGATGGCCATTTATTGCTGCAATCTGTATGTCCAAGAAAATAAAAAACCGGTTGGACTGCGACTGGCTGTTGTGTTCCTGTCCTTATAGGGGGCAATTTGTCCGATAACTGGTCAGGGGTCTAGGCTCCTTTAACTGTCGTTAGATGCAGAATAATAGAACAGATGGTGTTACTGTCTTTATGCAGTCATAATGTTTAACCAGTGCATGCTTGTGAAAGAATCATAGTGAACTAAGTTTGTTGCTCTAAAGGGATTACTATCTTTATGCGGTCATAAAATTCATTCAGTGCATGCTTTTCAAGGAATTCATTCTCAAATTGTTTTACAATCTCGACGTTCATGTACTCTGAGGGATTTTTACACAATGTTTGAATAAGTATTTTACCAGATAAAACTCTATCATTCAGCGACCATTAAAGGAAATTACTCAACTGAAATGCTTGGTCACCCTAACCATAAGCAATAGGCAGGACCCCTGACGACTTCAGGAACATGTCAAATAATGTTTTCAGATGTGCGCGGCAGTCGATTTTTTCAAGTAGGCCATTAAGTTCATGGGAATAATCTATTATTCCTAGATTCAGCACTAGTCTAATCTACATACCCAAGGAGCACCTGAAGAGCTAAGGTCGTATTCACAGCACACCAGATTCTGGTGAAAAGATATTTCAATATCTCGCTGGAAAATGCACTAACTGATCAGAAGCACATAAGCACCCCTATGTAATGATCAGTACATGTTACCAAAGGCGGACCAGCCAGTATAGAAGGATACCGAAGTATGGAGAGGCAGTAAGGGCAGAATGGGTCGGTCAAGAAAGCTCAGTGGTTTCGAATATAGACTAGTGATGGGATAACACCTGAGTAACAGGTCCATCACGGACATTTCAAACGTTCTACAGCGGCACAAGTCTACTGTTGGCGATTGTGAAGTGTGAGGAACAATCACAGGTAAACTACGACCTGGCAGATCTCATGCAGTGACAAATACTGACCGTAGAACACTGCAGATGGTGGTTGTAAAAAATCGCACGAAATCGACGGAGGAATAAAAGTATCTTGTAACCACAAAAGGGAACTGTATCTAACAATAAGAAGAGTAATGACCCAGAAACAGCCAAATATTATAAAAACTACTGTGCTACATTAAGAAAGGTTATTAAAAAGTCCAGACGCATGTGCATCACATCTGAGATTAATACCTATGACAAAATCAAAACAATATGGAATGTTATTACAAGGGTGACAGGGCAACCAAGAGTACAGGATGGCGCTATTACCATCAGAGCGAGTGGAAACTTCACAAACAACAAGCCGGAAGTCGAAAACATTTTGAATAATCATTTTTTAAATGTAGAGGGAACAGGATCTAAATGTTCATTAGAAGAAGCAAGGCAGTTAATGGAAGAGGCCTTACCCACACCATTTGAATACAACTGAAATTCCACCCACCTCTCCTTCTGAAATTAAGAAGATAGTAAACTGTCTCAAGAATAAAAGCTCACATGGAATTAATGGCATTTCCAGCAGGATAATAAAAGCTTGTTCCCAAGAGATAAGTTGGATTCTTAGCCACATATGTATTAGCTCTCTGAAGCAGGGTAATTTCCCAAATAGACTGAAGTATGCCATTGTTAAACCACTGCATAAAAAAGGGGATACGTCTGATGACAAAAACTACCACTCAGTCTCTCTTCTGACTGCCTCATCCAGAATTCTTGAAAAAGTAATGTATTGTAGATTAGCTTCACACCTTTGTAAAAATAAAGTTTTAACAAAATGTCAGTTTCGTTTCCACAAAGGTTTTTTAACGGAAAATGCTATATATACTTTCCCTAATGAAATATTAAATGCTCTGAGTAACCGGAAGTCAGCCGTTGGGATTTTTTGTGATCTCTCAAAGGCTTTTGATTGCATAAATCATGGAATACTTCTAGATAAGCTCAAGTACTGTGGTATGAATGAGACAGCGCTCAAATGGTTTAAATTGTACGTAACTGGAAGAGTGCAGAAAGTTGAAATAAGCAGTTCAATTAATATGCAAAAAACTGGTGATTTCTCAAACTGGGGAACAATCAAGAATGGGGTGCCGCAAGGTTCTGTCCTGGGTCCTCTGCTGTTCTTAATATATATTAATGACTTGCCATTCTATATTCAAGAAGATGCAAAGCTGGTACTTTTTGCCGATGATACAAGTATAGCTATCACACCCGACAGACAAGAATAAACTGGTGAAATTGTACATACAGTTCCACACAGTAAATGGAATGACACCATTAATAAATATGGACTTCGATGAGAAATGTAGCTAAGGTAGAATATTCAAAATTTCCAGGTGTATGCATTGATGCGGGGTTGAACTGGAAAAACACACTGAAGATCTGCTGAAACGTTTGAGTTCAGTTACTTATGCTATTAGGGTCACTGCAAGTTTTGGCGATACACATCTGAGTAAATTAGATTACCACGCCTATTTTCATTCTCTGCTTTCGTATGGCATCATATTCTGGGGTAGCTCATCATTGAGTAAAAGAGTGTTCATTGCACAAAAGCGTGTAATCAGAATAATTGCTGGAGTTCATCCAAGATCATCCTTCAGACACTTATTTAAAGAGCTAGAGATCTTCACTGTAGCCTCACAATGTATATATATTCACTTATGAAATATGTTATTAACAATCTGAACGAATTCAAAAGTAATAGCATTGTACATGGCTACAACACTAGGAGAAAGGATGATCTTCACTACTCAAGGTTAAATCTAACTTTGGCTCAGAAGGAGGTAAATTATGCTGCCACAGAAGTCTTTGGTCACTTACCTAATAGCATTAAAAGTCTGACAGATAGCCATATAGCATTTAAAAGGAAATTAAAAGAATTTCTGAAGGGCAACTCCTTCTCCTCATTAGATGAATTTTTGGATATAGCAAGTGGATAATTTCCCCAAACCCCAACAAAAAAATTAATAAAGTTAAATATCATGTAATATTTTGTGTAATGTATTATCTTGTATAGACACCTTTTATTAACCTGACACGTTCCACATCATTACGAAGTGTGGTATTCATGATCTATGGAACAAGTACTAATCTAATCTAATCTAATCTCTAATCCAAAGGAGTCACTCGTGAGTTCACAAGTGTTAGCGACAGTCCAGCAAACTCAGTGACTGTGCATGTGCAATTAAATGACTGGAGTGCACTACTCGAGCAATTCTCCACATGCCACACATACCTGTAGTACCCGTTAAGCAACGCTTGAAGTGGTACAAAGACCGACGCCAGTGGACATTGAATGACTGGAAACACGTCATCATGAGGGACTGATCTTGATACACCGTCTGGCAATCGGAAGGAAGGGTCTGGGTTGGGCGATTGCCAGTGGAGACTACCTGCTACCATGCGTAAGCCCAACAGGAGGTGGTGTTGCGGTATGGGGGTGTTCTTCGTGGTCACATTGGTCCTGCTGTTGCAGTTAAGCAAATGCTACACGCAGGACGGTGTGATCACATTTTAAAGCGTTGTCTACTGTATGCAGTAGAGAAACAATTCGCAGGTGATGACTGTGACAGTATGGCAGTGATCTATGTCGTAAAGCAGCGTGTGTGAGCCAATGGTTTGTGGGCAATAACTTTTCTGAAATGAACTTGCCTGCTCAGAGTCTTACCCTGAAACCACTGGAACATCTTGGAGATAATTTGGAACGCCGATTTCGTTCCAAACTGCTCCGTCCAAGATCTTTACTCCATCTGTTGCCCTCTCTTTAAGAAAAATGGGGAGCCATTCCTCCACAGACACTCAGACACCTTATTACAAGTGTCCCCAGCAGAGTGAAAACCGTTATAAATGTCCAATACGGACAGGTCACACATTACTGTCCACTAAAAGATGTGATATTTTGATCAAATTGTATAGATAAGAAGTGGGAGCCATACAACTTAGCTGCGTGTCGCTCTACATACTGTCAAATACCGAAGACCTCCTTTCGATACCTTGAACAGTTCGCGAAGTATACTGAAGAGTCAAAGAAACTGGTACACTTACCTAATATCGAGTAAGCCCCTCGAGTACGCAGAAGTGCCGCAACACGACGTAGCAACAACTCGACTAATGCCTGAAGTAGTGCTGGAGGAAACTGGTACCACTGCCGGGCTGGCAATAAATCCGTATGAGTACGAGGGAGTGGAGAACAGCACGTTTCAAGGCATCCAACATATGCTCAATAATGTTAATGTCTGGGGAGTTTGGTGGCCAGTGGAAGTGTTCAAATTCAGAAGAGTGTTCCCGAAGCCACTCTGTAGCAATTGTAGACGTGTGGCGTGTCGCATTGTCCTGATGGAATGCCCAAGTCTGTCGGAACGCGCAATTTACATGAATGGATGCAGGTGATCAGACAGGATGCTTACGCACGTGTCACCTGTCAGAGTCGTATCTAGACGTATCAGGGGGCCCCTATCACTCCAATTGCACAGGCCCCACACCATTACAGAGCCTCCACCATTTTGAACAGTCCCCTGCTGACATGTGAGATCCATGGATTCATGATGTTGTTTCCATATCCATCCGCTCGATATAATTTGAAACGAGAATCGTCCGACCACGCAACATGTTTCCAATCATCAACAGTCCATTGTCGGAGTTGATGGGCCCGGGCAATGCGTAAAGCTTTGTGTTGTGCAATAATGAAGAGTACAAGGTTAGGCCTCCGGCTTCGAAAGCTCGTATTGAATGGGTCGCACGCTGATACTTGTTGATGGCCTAACATTGAAATGTGCAGCAATTTGCAAAAGCATTGCACTTCTGTCACGTTGAACGATTCTCTTCAGTCGTTGTTGGCCCTGCACTTGCGGGATCTTTTTCGGGCCGCAGCGATATAGGAGATTTGATGTTTTACCGGATTCCTGATATTCACGGTAACTCGTGCAATGGTCGTAGGGGAAAATGCCCCTTTCATCACTATCTCGGAGATGCTGTGCCCCATCGCTTGTGCGCCGAGTATAACACCACATTCAAACTCACTTAAATCTTGGAAACCTTCCATTGTAGCAGCAGTAACCAATCTAACAACTGGGCCAGAGACTTGTCTTATATAGGCATTGCCGAATGCAGCGTCGTATTCTGCCTGTTTACACATCTCTGTATTTGAATACACTTCTCTATACCAGTTTCTTTGTCGCTTCAGTGTAAAATGGCTACAGATTTTGGTGGTCCACCGTGTATAGGCATGACGTCACTGGGGCACACCTCTCCATGAGGCAATATTTACGGTCCGCGTTCGCACAAGTGCTGGATCACACATTGTACTGAGTACCAGCCCGACACCTTATTTAAAATTTTTTTATCTGTATCACTCCTTTTATTGCTCTGTCTCAGAAGCTGTTTATTTTAGTAATGTCAGAGGTGCCGGAGTACAGCGATTGATATCATGAAGAGACAAAATTCATTACTGCGACAAGCATGAGCGATTACCGCGGCAGCTGCAGCACGTAGCATGTCTGCGGTCGGCAGTCGGAATGGCAGTGACCAATGGGAGCACGCGACAGCCTGACAGCGGCGGTCGTCCGGTGATGGGCTCAGGTGTACCAACGTGACACGTGGAGCCCGCTAATTGGCTGAGATATTACCCTGCTGTTCTCCGCCCATAATAACGTCTCCTGTTATTAACGTGTTTCGAGCATGGAGTCAACACAGCGTAAGAGCATTTGGTAGCGAACTGTGATCTGCAGCTTTGGCAACAGCTAACTCGAGCCGAACGATTTTTACAACGTGTGCTCTTTCATTAATTTCGTTTTTACATTTCATTCGTATGTCTGTGTGTGTTTGCGTATTTTTTCCTGTGTGTTTCTGTATTCTCTTCGCTGTTTGTCAGACGTGGAAAATTTACATAAACGTACATATGAAACGTGAAGCGACTTCCTTTGCCCTCTTTTGTTCTGCACAGAAATAAGAAACTTTCAACACCCTGCTGTCACATTTCCACGGAGAATAATAATGAAAATTCTTCTCTTGTGAAAGCAGGAGCACGGAGTAATGCAGGCTTTTGTGGACTACATATTAAGTTGTTGTAACACATTATTCCGTGGTACCACAGCCTCGTAATCAAGAAGAATAAAATCTGGCATTCAATCAGTTCCACAACGAAGTGTACGTCGTTATCAGTATGAAATAAGACACTATTACTAATATATGTTTACATGAAAGTACATGATATAGCTAATTGCACAATTACCTGACAGTTAATCCAATTGCCACCATGATCGATTATAGCTTGGCACCTTACCCTCCCTCCGGTAATTCAGCCGCGTTTCCAACCTCTAAATATCGTTTAATCCACTTGGCAACGAGAATATGAATGAAGCTCACTCACGGATTTAATGGTCTTCAAGGTTAATGTTCTCGGTACTACTGATATGTATATTGGGATGCAGTGTAGTCTTCATTGGCGGGAGTGTATGAAGTAACACACACCGTCCATTCAAAAGTATGCGAACACGAGTTAGCGGACAATAAGACGGAGTGTGTCCACCCTGCACCGTTATCAGGGATTGAACTCTGCTGCAGGCCCTTTCTGAGATTTCTGATTGTCTCTGGAGGAATGAGGGCTGAATCAGGAAAGGCAGTGATATTGGACACAAGGATCTGTAGCGAAGTCGATCCACTGACTCCCCTAAAAATTTTACAGTTGAGTACAGTTGGGACAGCGGACAGGCCAGTCCATTTCAGCAATTATGTTGTTGCTGTTGTGGTCTGCAGTCCTGAGACTAGTTTGATGCAGCTCTCCATGCTACTCTATCGTTTCCAAGCTTCTTCATCTCCCAGTACTTACTGCAACCTACATCCTTCTTAATCTGCTTGTTGTATTCATCTCTTGGTCTCCCTCAACGATTTTCCCCCCCAAGCTGCCCTCCAATGCTAAATTTGTGATCCCTTGATGCCTCAGAACATGTCCTACCAACCGGTCCCTTCTTCTTGTCAAGTGTCGCCACAAACTCCTCTTCTCCCCAGTTCTATTCAGTACCTCCTCATTAGTTATGTGATCTACCCATCTAATCTTCAGCATTCTTCTGTAGCACCACATTTCGAAAGCTTCTATTCTCTTCTTGTCAAAACTATTCATCGTCCATGTTTCACTTCCATACGTGGCAACACTCCATACAAATACTCTCAGAAACGACTTCCTGACACTTAAATCTATACTCGATGTTAACAAACCTCTCTTCTTCAGAAACGCTTTCCTTGTCATTGCCAGTCTACATTTTATATCTTTTCTACGTCGACCATCATCAGTTATTTTGCTCCCCACATAGCAAAACTCCTTTACTACTTTAAGTGTCTCATTTACTAATCTAATTCCCTCAGCATCACCCAACTTAATTCGACTACATTCCATTATCCTCGTTTTGCTTTTGTTGGTGTTCATCTTATATCATCCTCTCAAGACACTGTCCATTCCGTTCAACTGCTCTTGCAGGTCCTTTGCTGTCTCTGACAGAATTACAATGTCATCAGCGAACCTCAAAGTTTTTATTTCTTATCCGTTTTTCTTTTGTTACCTTTACTGCTTGCTCATTGTACAGATTGAATAACATTGGGCAGAAGTTACAACCCTGTCTCACTCCCTTCCCAACCACTGCTTCCCTTTCATGCCCCTCGGCTCTTATAACTGCCATCTGGTTTCTGTACAAATTGTAAATACCCTTTCGCTCCCTGTATTTTACCCCTGCCATCTTCAGAATTTGAAATAGAGTATTCCAGCCAACATTGTCAAAAGCTTTCTCTAAGTCTACAAATACCAGAAACGGAGATTTGCCTTTTATTAATCTTTCTTCTAAGATAAGTCGTAAGGTCAGTATTGCCTGACGTGTTCCAACATTTCTACGGAATCCAAACTGATCTTCCCCTAGGTCGGCTTCTACCAGTTTTTCCATTCGTCTGTACAGAATTCGCAGTAGTATTTTGCACCTGTGACTTATTAAACTGATATTTCGGTAATTTTCACATCTGTCAGCGCCTGCTTTCTTTGGGATTGGAATTATTATATTCTTCTTGAAGTCTGAGGGTATTTCGCCTGTCTCATACATCTTGCTCACCAGATGGTAGAGTTTTGTCGGGGCTGGCTCTCCCAAGGCTGTCAGTAGTTCTAATGGAATGTTGTCTACTCCCGGGGCCTTGTTTCGACTTAGGTCTTTCAGTGTTCTGGCAGATTCTTCACGCAGTATCATATGTCCAATTTTATCTTCATCTACACCCTCTTCCATTTCCAATGTTGTCCTCAAGTACATCACCCTTGTATAGACCCTCGATATACTCCTTCCACCTTTCTGCTTTTGCTTCTTTGCTTAGAACTGGGTTTCCACCAGAGCTCTTGATATTCATACAAGTGGTTTCGTTTCTCCAATGGTCTCTTTAAATTTCCTGTAGGCAGTATCTATCTTACCCCTAGTGAGATAAGCCACTACATCCTTACATTTGTCCTCCAGCCATCCCTGCTTAGCCATTTTGCACTTCGTGTCGATCTTAGGAAAGATAGTGACCACCAAAAATTGCATCGCTGATGCTGCTGTATGTCAGAGTAAATTGTCATTCGATGCAATCAGTCATTGTCCCCGAACTGTTCCTCTACTGTATGTGATACACAATGCAGTAAAATTTGTTCACATTCTATCCAGATTAGCGTTTTCTTAAGAGCAATTAGGGGACCGTGCACTAACCGTAAAAAAATCTTCCTCCCCGTAACACCGTCTGCTCCGTAGTTCACTCTTTGCGCTTCGTATGATGAGAGTTAACGTCCTCCTTTCATTCGCCACACCCAACGCAACCCACTGGATTACCGTAGGGTAAATCACTCCAAATTATTTGTTTCCAGTTACTCACCGTCCAGTTGGGTCGCCCTACACCATCTCAAGCGTGTCTTAGCACAGTACCTAGAGTTATGGTCAATGATGCGATTTCGTATGACAGCAAGAGCACTCTCGTGGTTACCCCAAGCGACCTGACTCCGTAACTATACGTCAGTCTGGCGATTCGGCCTGTTATACTGCCATTCAAGTATAGCATTCCAGGAGGCTGGTTCAAATGGCTCTGAGCACTATGGGACTCAACTGCTGAGGTCATTAGTCCCCTAGAACTTAGAACTAGTTAAACCTAACTAACCTAAGGACATCACAAACATCCATGCCCGAGGAAGGATTCGAACCTGCGACAGTAGCGGTCTTGCGGTTCCAGACTGCAGCGCCTTTAACCGCACGGCCACTTCGGCCGGCGTTCCAGGAGGTGTTTTCCAATAGGATAACGCTCGACCGCATACCGCGCTGTTGTAACACATCTTCTATTGAGTGCCGAAGCGTTGCCTTGGCCTTCTCAATCACCAGATCTACCTCCGATCTAGTATATATGGGAAATCATCGGACGACAACTCTAGTGACATCCACAAACAGAGTTCCTGTATTGACAGACCAAGTGCTACGGGCATGGAACCCCATCCTATAAACTGGTATCCGGCATCTCTACAACACAATGCATACACGTTTGCATGAGACACCCTGACGGCTATAGCAATTATTAATGTACCAGCATTTCACATTTGGAATGCCTTATCTCATGCTTACATTAACCTGTGACTTTGTAATATTAATCGCTTAAATATGTTAGCTAGAAAAATGCATTCCCAAAATTTCATTACTCTACATTAATCAATGTTCGGTGTTGCGATTTTTTTCTGTCAGTGTAGGTCTGGAGCCACATGTCAAAGTGATCGTACATCGAGAAAGTAGTGGTAAGGAAAATAATTGCCATCAACAGTTGGTTTTGGCAACCATACAGGCAACAGCTGGCTGTCAACGATCGTAAGTACTAGGAAACATGTAAAGAATGTATCGATTACATACTATATGAACTTGAAAGCCATGAGGGAACTACGAAGGAGTACATCTACAAAAAATGCGGATTATGTAATGTGAAAATTGAAAATAAACTAATATAGTAAATACACAGTCTTCATGCAATATGTTCGAAATCACCAGAAGAACTAACGAAAAGAGAGGAATTAAATGAAACGTAAATTAAAACAAAGCGCAAGATATAAATGAAGAAACATTGTGACTTAGTTTCATAAACGATTACAGGACAGGGATGGAATATAACATAGTTACAGCAGCAATTACAGTATAAGCACTGGTAATATGCAATGGTTTTTAGTTTTTGTGTTTTTTAATCTAAGGACATAAAATAGTAAAAAGAAAAACAAACATATACCGACCATCATAACATACCACGTTACAACGTTAAATCATGAAATGAAAAACAATAAATTGATAATATATCTTACTAAAATCTAACAGTTGAGCTATGATGAAAATTTTAAATTTGTAGCTAAGCTAAACCCTATATGTAAAACAGGAAGTAACGTGTATGAAGACCAAGGACGGTCAGTAAAATCACCCAGCCATAAAATGACATGCCCGTCGCGTCACCCGTTAAAACGAAGCATTAAATTTAACACAGTAGTAATGATTGAATAATAAGAAAATAATTTTCCAAACATAAACTAAAAACTATATGAATCCTTCAAAAGTAAAAGCCGAAATATCATAGTAAATAAATCTTCATTGCAACACAATACAGCACAAATTAAAATGAAGGCCATTCCTGATACACCGGCCTAACTTCAGTTCACAGAGGAATGTGAGAGAGTACAGTATCAAAACATGAACAGAAGTTATTATTTAGCATAACGTGCTGCTTTTTTCAATGATAAAATAAAACAGTGATTAAAATTAACGACACATACATAAGACTCAAGAGAAATCGCAATAGTAAAAGTCAACAGAATGTCAAACATGTATCACACAGTGCATCCCAAAGAGGGAAGAGTAAGGGAAGAAAAACAGAAGAAACACTAATACTGGAAGACACGGAATGTGTGACATGTATCACACTATCTCAAAATGAAGATTTCGCTATGGACTGCCAAGGCGACTGGGAGTGACAAATGAGAAATTAGGAAATCATGTAGACAGTATCAAAATTTTCAGCATTACTTTTGTAAATACGAAACAGGCAGACAACATTTTACTTTTTGGACTCTCTCTAACTTGATCAAAGTTCAGTTTAAGTAACTAAGGCTGACCCTATCCCCACAGAGTAGCCTCGTGATAATCGGCAAGACTCAAGCAAAGACACTGTAAGGAGCATGCAACTGCAGGTGCTGCCGAGTGAGCACATTCGTGGGCACACGACTAATATGCAAAAAGGGACATACGGAGCGTACTTTACAAAACTGACATATAGACGACATGAAAGGATAATGAAGATAGGTCCCATTACTTACGCACATTTTCTCGGAGAAATTAGAAAACAAATTCTTACTTAATCCCATTTGTTCATTCAATAACCGATGCAGTTTTCGTATTAAATGTGTGTAAGATTTCAAATTCATCACGAACATCTAGTATATGCCTCCTAGCACCAAACTGGAATACGTTTAGACCATCTATGACTGGAGTAAAACCATGTTTCTGATGATTCTAGTAATGTTCTAACTCGACAGAATTATTAGCACAGGTATGCTTGCTGCATCGATTTAAAAAATTTTCTAGGTTTACCATTGTAAAAGCTCTCACTGTTGCCCCATCGTATCATCCACACTCCGGATTTACTAAAAATACTAAGCGGCTTCTGCTACACACTCTATTTCAGCCGTCTGTAAGTCTTCTAATACGTGTTAAAGCAAATCTTGGCCTTAGATTTTTTAAAAAGTGTTAGCAAATTTTTCGCAATGAGAGCCATTGTAAACTAGTATCTGCCTATTTTGATTGACCTTTTCTTTTTTAATAGAACTAAACAGATTACGAATGTTGCTCGGATTCTATCCATTAGCAATACCCACCTCAAAAACAGACTGCAATTCTTTATGTCTGGTTTCTTGGCTCATATCGACTTTCAAAACTCTGTCCATCATAGAACGAAAGTGGGTCCATTTGTAGAGCGGAGGATGGCATGAATCACTATTAATAATATCGGTATATTTCAAGACCAAGCTTTGTTTCAGTTCTACAGTAAACCGAATATTAGGGTGAATGGAACTGAAATATCTACCGAAGTTCGTAATGTCATCTTCATCACCTTCTTATAGAATAAATATGTCATCAACGTAACGCTGTTATGAGAAAGTTTTAGATACAAACCCAGAATTCGGAGTGAGAAATTCATTCAGCAAATTATTAACAAAAACCTCTTTGAAAGAACCCACCAGGTAGTCACCCATTAATAGACATGTTAGCTGGGTACAAAATTTGTCATTGAAGATGAAATAGATAAGCAGGTACAGTTCCAATAATTCCATCAACTCTACAGTTTCATCCAGGCTAAGTTTTTTACTCTGTAAGATGTTCTTACAATTTATATCCAGTGTCTCATCTATCAGTATGCTTGTATATAAACAAACAATACTGAGAGAAGCTAGCCATGTACCTATCGGGACACTCAAGGTTTTGATCTTGTCTATCATGTCATAGGAACTTTTAACACTAAAAAACTAGTAAAAGTGTATAACTCTTTCAATTTTTTCTTTAACAATATTATGATTTAGACTTAAACAACTATTAACCTGCACTTGGGACCTAAGGTTAGGTATTTTATGGTAATCAGCAGAACTTTTTTATTATCATTATTGGCACAAAAATAAAACTACTCTACCAAAAGTCATTTTTAAACTTTTGCATGGAATTATGTTTGACTTCAGTAATACCTCCATCATTAAAAAAGTTCACAGTTTTAGCCATCATCAAAAATAGTAACTATAGAACTACTTTTAGCTGCCTTAGAAATAGTTTGCTGTTCATGTATCTTAGTGTTAAGCTGCTTCAGTACTCATACACAGGCCACGTGGCAAGTGGGCAATTTGTTATAACACTTAAAATTCCTTATTTGTCGATACAACAATGTCAGCATGTTCACACTTCCATGTCGTAGCAGTTTCACACAAAGTTTTCACTTCGGCTGTTGCACTTTTTCTAACTGCTTGCCTGTAATGGGAGCAATACTGTGAGTAAGACCCTTAGTCAAGATATTCATTTCATCAACAAAGAAACTGATGTTAGGTTGACAATCGTAGCTGCAAACTTATAATCACATGTATCACGGAAAGTCACAGTATTACTATAGTTACACAACTTAGGAAGTTTTCGATCTTGCCTGTAAAATATTATATTCTTTTTTCGTTCAATAACATCAGATAAAACCATAGTAACCCTTGCAAAAAGCTGCTTGAGGAATTAGATGCTGTAATTTGCATTTAAGTGCTGTTTTATCCGTTTCACATCCTGTGCTTGAGGTCAGCGCAAGATGAACATAGTTTCCAACAAAAGACTTTAAGACCTGAAGATGATAACATAGTCTGTTGAAACCGGTTGCCTTAAATAAAAGGAAATGTTTTATTCGATCTTGGCTATTGAACGGTTTTTAACAATTTGCGTTTAAACTTGGAAGCACTATTAATCATGAGGGATTTTATTTTCTACCCTTGTGTAAGTTCACTTTTAATGAGCGCCACCTCAAAACTATGTATAATCCTCCTAATGTTAGCTGAATGATACTTATAGTTGGTTCTGACACAGTTTGGTACCGTACCATACGATAAACATCTTCTGTTAAACCTAACTTTTATGAAGGTGCACTTGGACGTTTGTCTTGCCGAAACTATCTCATACATTGCAAAATTTTCTCTACTCGCACAGTGCTATATTTTCAGTACCTTATGAGCCCACTTGCTTTTATACTCCATTGTAAGTATAAACTGAAACTGCTGCCTACAGTGCATATATTGTCCAGGAGGATATTTTATCATATATTTCTCTGTTTATACCGGAGCTATGTCTGATAATGATGAATCGAAACACGTCAATAAGTTACTTAGTGTAAAACACAAAACTACACATACTCACAACCCATAAGATTTTCCTTTCTCTATGTGAATTTCGGGAATGGATATGTTACACACTGAAGAGCAAAAGAAACTGGTGCACCTAATATCGCGTAGGACCCCCGCGAACATGCAGAAATGCCGCAACACGACGCAGCATGGACTCGACTAATGTCTGGAGTAATGCTGTAGGGTATTGGCCCCCTTGAATCCTACAGGGCTGTCCATAAATCTGTAAGAGTGCGATAGGGTGGAGATCTATTCTGAACAGCACGTTGCAAGGCATCCCAGATATGCTCAATAATGTTCATCTCTGGAGAGTTCGGTTCAAATGGTTCAAAAGGCTCTAAGCACAATGGGACTTAACAGCTGAGGTCATCAGTTCCCTCGGCCTTAGAACTACTTACACCTAACTAAACTAAGGACATCACACACATCCATGCCTGAGGCAGGATTCGAACCAGCGACCGTAGCAGTCGCGCGGTCCCAGACTGAAGCGACTAGAACCGCTCGGCCACGGGAGTTTCGTGGGCAGCGGAAGTACTTTAACTTCGTACAGTGTCCCTGGAGCCACTCTACAGAATTATGAACGTATTGAGCGTCTCATTGTCCCAATGGGATTTCCCAAGACCGTCGGAATGCACAATGGTCATGAACGGGTGTAGGTGATCAGGTGGGATGCTTACTCGTACGTACGTGTCATCTGTCAGATTCGTATCTAGATGTATCAGGGGTCCCATATCACTCCAGCTGCATACGCCCCACAACATTACAGAGCCTCCAATAGCTTGAACAGTCCCTTTTGACATGCAGGGTCCATGATTCGTAAGGTTGTCTCCATAACCGAGTACTTCCATGCGCTCGATACGATTTGAAGCGAAACTCGTCAACCTAGGCAACATGTTTCCAATCATCAATAGTACAATTTTGGTGTTGACGGGCCCAGGGTGGCGTAAAGTTTTTTGTCGTGCAGCCATCAAGGGTACATGAGTAGGCCTTAGGTTCCGAAAGTCCATATCTATGATGTTTCGTTGAATGATTCGCACGCTGATACTTGTTGATGGCACAGAATTGAAATCTGCAGCAGCTTGCGGAAGGGTTGCACTTCTGTCACGTTGAACGATTTTCTTCAGCCGTCGTTGGCCCCGTTCCTTCAGGATCTTTTACCGGTAACAGCGATGTCGGAGATTTGATGTTTCAAGGTATTCCTGATATTCACGGTACACTCGTGATATGGTCGTATGGGAAAATCCCCACTTTATCGTTACTTAGAAGATTCTGCATTCCATTGCTCTTGCGCCGACCATGATACCCCGTTCAAACTCATTTAAATTGTACCAGCAGTAATCGATCTATCAACTGCGCCAGACGCTTGTTCTCTTAAATAGGCGTTGCCGACCACAGCACCGTATTCTGCCTGTTTACATATCTCTGTATTTGAATACGCGTGCCTATACCAGTTTCTTTCTCAGTTTAGTATATTTCTCAGCGGCTGTAGTCGCCGCATTGTTCATTCGGACATCCATACAACTACGAAGGAACATTGCACCGTACTTCTGAACATCACAGACACAGCAATATCATACTTATCCAAGGACACCGGGAAAGTGACTTTCAGTTAAAATGTCTTCCCTGTATGGGAATATATAAACGATACACGAGTGCTGGTAGTAGACACATGGTTGTCAACATACAGAGCTTTGGGATTGGTCGTGCAGCGTGCTCGGGTAGCATAATAGTAAGGCGACCTCTACCGATAAGAGCGAAATTTGCGTTCTAGTTCCGGTCGGTCTCAAATTTTCATTGTCATTCCATTATACAACTGATGGTTGTCCATATTCTAAAACACGAATATTTTTGTGTGTTGTGGTCTCGCGGTAGCGTTCTCACTTCCCGAGCACGGGGTCCCGAGTTCGATTCCCGGCGGGGCAGCGATTTTCACCTGCCTCGAGATGACTGGGTGTTGTTGTGTCGTCTTCATCATCATCATTCATCCCCATTACGGTCAGAGGAAGGCAACGGCAAACCACCTTCACTAGGACCCTGCCTAGTACGGCGGTGCGGGTATCCCGCATCGTTTCCTTACGCTCTGTCACGAAGTATGGGACTTCATCATCATCATCATAAAGGAACTGCGTCCATTTCTTAAGGGGCTCCGGAACGCCCTATACTTGCAATGTTAAAATAACGCTTATAAATTACATCTTTCCTCACAAAGTATTTGAGGTAGGAAGTTGAACTTTTTACAGATTATTTATTGGAATATGGGCTACAACTTAACACAGGGATTTTACAAAATTTTGGTTCAGTTATTAAAGATGATTTTTTTTTCAATTGTAATGAAAATTTACAACATTTTTTTGCAATTTTTTATTTATATATTCAAAAATATACAGGTTTTTTGAAAAAGGCTGTGTTAAATTATGCAGAAGGTACTGTGTAACATTTACTGAAAGTTTGAAACAAATATGTTTGGAAGATCCTTAGAAAACATGTAATTAGTATGAGAAAATAAAAGTTTTGGGAACCGAGCGACAAAGATTGGATTAACTTTTTAGTGCATTCCAGGTCCATAGGATGGATTATCTTCATCCTCTGCAAACTCCTCCTACAGCTTCCTCTTGTTCCTCCTCCTGTTTACTCTTGCTTGTATTTCTAGACTCTTTACAGCCCTGTCTGCAGCCCGAAGGCGTTCCTTGTCTAAAGCACGCATCGCTCGTTGTTGTGTTCGTAGATTTTGCTACCATTTACTTCAGTTGCAGTTACTGCAACACTGTTCCAAAAGGTGGTCATGTATTAACATTTATCACATTTCAGTTGTATTTCACTAGCAAGTCCTACATGCTTTATTATGGAGAGTTCCAGACCAACTTCACTACAATGAATACATCTTACACAGTTTGAAAAAATTCCTTTGAGAACCGACATATCAAATATTTCATTCACATCCGATTCGCCCATAAAACATTCATAGTTTTCACTCATTGAACCAAGCTTCTTCTGTGAAGTATTTTCTTTCCCACTTTGACTGCTATGGGCAGGTGTACTTGGGAGGTTAGGTTCACTCACTTGGCTATCGTCTTTATTGTTTACAGTAATAACACATACCTTTGGCTTTCCAACATTTCTCCTGTTCTTAAAAGCCTTCAGAGGATTTCTAATAAATTTACTTTTACTCATTATTATACTTCAACAAACAGAGACTCAAGAAACAGAATTAATTACGAATATTTTCGAGATAACGACAGAGTAAATAAACATGAAACAATCGACAATCACACCAGCGATATATATTGAACCATCACAGGTTAGCCACAACACATACTTTATCTCACATCACTAAAATGTACCTGATGAACACGGACGTTAATAATAACACCATTTGACAGCAGTTTAATAGCGCCACAGTGGGTCACGCCCATGTAGAGCACATTTCAAAAAAAAATTTAAAAATAGTTGTAGTCTTCGGAATTGAATAAATTATACATCTATTAAAAGGTAATAGTCTGCAGATTCAGAAAACGCAAAAAAGTAAAAATTGAACTTTTCATGATTTTGAGCCTTTCCGGAGCCCCTTAAAGAGTTGCAAGGCATAGTTATGATGGCGCAGTTCTGAAGGGAATCCCAATAGAATTGCGTATTTTATTTTTCTATATGCTGTAATTAAAACATATCGCCATTATGAAACAGTTGGCATATGTTTGATATAATGACGACTCGGTACGACTATGTATCTGAGCATGAGTTCCATACATGATCTAAAGTGATTATCCTCCTTGCTCTTCTTAATTCTGT
Organism: Schistocerca serialis cubense; assembly: GCF_023864345.2. Taxonomy (NCBI): domain Eukaryota; kingdom Metazoa; phylum Arthropoda; class Insecta; order Orthoptera; family Acrididae; genus Schistocerca; species Schistocerca serialis. Next base: position 381,552,335 of record NC_064645.1, on the reverse strand, counting down.
TTTAATTAAGTGTGTATTCCGTCACTAATTATCTCCTAGCCAATGTACGTTAAACTAAATTAGAGACCGAAATAAACGAAACAGAATACATTTTAACAAGATGCCTCATTATTTTCAGCTTTGGTGGAGTTCGAGTGAGTTAGAAAACAGATTACTGTGCTCAGTGTACGAGCTAAACTCTCCTGATTGCGTCTTTGTGAAGAATTCACAAGTAATAATTGTGTTTTATCGAACTATTTTTGTGTGCATTACATTGACTGCGTAAACAGTGGAAAACAAGCATTGAAGGAAGAGAAATAAAATATACGAAGGGGAATAAATGTGGATGGGAACAGATATCAGTGTTAAACACAGGCCCATACTATGGATCGCAGAAGACATAGCTCATGTGACCAGTTCTGACGAGGACTTTTTGAAACTAATGGGCAGTACACTCAACAGAGTATGTGGCGTAAGAATAAACAGAACTCTGACGAACTTGACTGATAGTAATATAAATGATAATAGCGACTAACTAATCATCGAAATTGGGTAAGATTAGGTAATGGAAGAAGTGAAACAATTCTTACACTTTGGAAGAATGGTAACATAGTGTAAGGGCCTGTCCCCGTACATGAACGTTATAAGTAAAACTATTGACATAAACACTTGTTTTCTCAGTTTTACAAGAAGTTATGAGAAGAAGTGCTGTGGAATAACAGATAATATGGTACTACTAGAACTAGGCATTATAACATTTTCATTTTTTCCTTTCTCATTCAAACGAGGAACAGCATGTAAGATTCCATTGTATTGAAATCCATATTCCTTTGTTTGAAAGCAACACTCACGCAAATTGACGATAGATACGTCGTAAACTGAGAAATAGTGCCACGTAGCCACGTGGTCAACATTTAGCTCCAATATTTCCTCTCGGATCAAAAATTTTAGTGGAAACTCACACATTAAAAGAAAAAAAACGTGTTAATATAGAATCTCAATTAAAATAAGACAATCTTTTATTATAAAACAAAGATTAATTCTAATTTTTTGTAATGAAATGTTGTATTCGTAACTACGCTAAAAACGATGTACGTGATAACCAATTTGTTCTTTTAAATTTTCGCAAAGAATTGTAACTCACTCTTGACCCACTGTACGGGGGCTGTTTAAAAGTAACGTAATGGTAAACACTGCTAGAGAGTATTTGGGTATTTTGTTTTAAAGAGCTGCTGAATGACTTTTCTGTGCAGTAATACGAATTACACACATCAAAAAAGGTTTGCCCCACTACGGTTCCGAGAGTTCCGGAACATGTACAGAAAATTGGAATAGATATCAACATAAACATCGATTCTACGCTTTTTATTGCTCATGAAAACCACGCATTGCATCTTGTACCTCCACACAGCGAAACCTTCAGAGGTGGTGGTGCAGTCTGCTCTACACACCGGTATCTCTAATACACAGTAGCACGTCCTCTTGCATTGATGCATGCCTGCATTCGTCGTGGCATACTATCGACAAGTTCATCAAGGCACTGTTGTTCAAGGTCCCACTCCTTAACGGCGATTCCGCGTAGATCCCTTGTAAGTAGGCTGTTTAGGTTTTTTATTGGTAACGCCACCTCTATATGAAAATCACTGGCTGTGCTGTGTGCAGTCTGTGGCTGCTTTGCATTGTTGTAATACTCGCCATTGTAGTGTTGGGCAGCGGCAGCTGGATGTGAACAGCGCGTAGCGTTGCGCAGTTGGAGGTGAGCCGCCAGCAGTGGTGGATGTGTGGAGAGAGATGGCGGAGATTTGTAATTTGTCATGAACTGCTATATTTATACATGATGATATCAAGGTAAATACATTGTTTGTTCTCTATTAATATATTTTATTTGCTAACTATCCCTATCAGTAGTTAGTGCCTTCCATAGTTTGAATCTTTTATTTAGCTGGCAGTAGTGGCGCTCGCTGTATTGCAGTAGCTTGAGCAGCGAAGATTTTTGTGAGGTAAGTGATTTGTGAAAGGTATAGTTTAATGTTTGTCAGGGCCATTCTTTAGTAGGGAATTTTGAAAGTCAGATTGCGTTGCGCTAAAAATATTGTGTGTCAGTTTAAGCACAGTCGTGTATAATTGTTCAAAGGGGACGTTTCACCCTCAGAGTGGTTGGTGGGTCACGTCGTCCGTAAACAGCTCTTTTCAATCTATCCCAGGCCTGTTCGATAGGTTTCATGTCTGGAGAACATGCTGGCCACCTCAGTCGAGCGATGTCGTTATCCTGAAGTAAGTCATTCACATGTATGTACAATGTGGGCGCGAATTGTCGTCCATGAAGACGAAAGCCTCGCCAATATCTGGCCGCACTATCGGTCGGAGGATGGCATTCACGTATCGTACAGCCGTGACCATCAGCGGCGTACGTCGGTCGCACTTATTGCCACCCCAAAACAACAGGAAAATTCCACCTTGCTGCACTCGCTGGTCAGTGTGTATAAGGCGCTCAGCCTGACTGGGTTGCCTCCATCCACGATAGTATGGCTGAAGGCACAGGCGACACTCATCGGTGAAGAGAGCGTGATGCCAATCCTGAGCGGTCCATTCAGCATGTTGTTGGGCCCATCTGTACCACGCTGCATGGTGTGGTGGTTACAAAAATGGACCTCACCATGGACGTCGGAGGTGGAGTTGCACATCATGCAGCCTATTGCGCGCAGTTTGAGTCGTAACACGACGTCCTGTGGCTGCACGAAAAGCATTATTCAACGTGGTGGCGTTGCTGTCAGGGTTCTTCCGAGCCATAATCCGTAAGTAGCGGTCATCCACTGCAATAGTAGCCATTGTGGGGCCTGAGCGAGGCATATCATCGACAGTTTATGTCTGTTACATCGCTTTGGTTCACTCCGAGACACCTGGACACCTCCCTTGTTGGTAGTCTTTCATGGCACAAAGTACCAATGCGGGTTCGATGTAACCGCGGTATTGACAGTCTAGACATGGTTGACCTACGGACAACAGGAGCCGTGCACTTCCTTCCTGGTGGAATGACTGGAACTAATCGGCTGTCGGACCTCCTCCGTCTAATAGGCGCTGCTCATGCATGGTTGTTTAGGTCTTTGGACAGGTTTAGTGATATCTTTGAACAGTCAAAGGGACTGTGTCTGTGATACAATATCCACAGTCAACGTCTATCTTAAGGAGTTCTGGAAACAGGGGTGATGCAAACATTTTTCGGTGTGTGAATAAGCCTGGTTCGGAGGAGTGAAAATGTGTTACAATTTCTGTGGTGGACAAATTTTTAAAAGTGCTTTTGTGCAGTCCCAGCTTGCAGAGTTGCGGAGACACATATTCTGGTTTTCAATTTATTTTAAAGCTTACTTGAAATTGTACATCTGTTAATGTTTTTCCCCTTTTCATTGCCTTTTAATAGAAAATATTCATGAGAATACAGTGATAAAATGTCTGATTATAATTGGAACCGATAAAGTTTTGTTCACAGACGAGCAACCTTTTTTACGCAAAAAAGGAAGTATTAATCTGATGAGAAGGGAGAAAGACGAAAACCATTTCTTTGTATCTATGTGTAATGAGCTATGCGCTGAAAATGTAAAAATGATTAGTATATGTTAGGATGTGGAACACTTCGACTTGTGGTAGCTCAGTATTTTGCCTTTTGTTTTAAGAAAGGAGATTCTGTTCAATACGTTTTGACGGCCGGCGCTTATCGAAAAAAAGAAAGAAAAGAAACAGAAACAAACAAAAAGGGGACGAGAAGTTCCATATGAGAAACCGTTGTACGCAGTTATTAACTTATGTACCTTTGGATTTGTACCGATCATATATTACAAAGAATAGGTTACTGAATCAGATTCCCAATTTTATATCATTGTCTGTGTGCCAGTTTCCTGAAACTTTGACTGCGAATTATGCGTGTGTGTGTGTAAATGCCTAGGGACCAAACTACTGAGGTCATCGGTCCCTATACGTACACACTTCTTAAAGTAACTTATGCTAAGAACAACACACACACACACACACACACATACACGCGTGCGCGCGCGCGCGCCCAAGGGAGGGGTCGCGCATGCGAATTTTGAACCATAGGCCGTGATAAAGTAATGTTTTTGCTGTCCTACTGTCGTCTGTTTTGTGAATGTGTGATTTATGCTGGTGTGAGAGCAAGGTCTTAAGTACGTGATTACTACTGCATTTAATCAAACGCTGCCACACTTGCATGCTGTCACACAACAGCAGGATGACGGAAGTAGGGAAGGTATCAGAAGAAAACTGGATATGACAAAGAAAGGGAGTGCTACTAGCGTTTGATGTTGATATTGAAGTGAGGAATAGAGTTATGAAATTGCGGTCAGGAGCGCAGCACTGTATGGATACGAAAAGTGGACGACGGCGAATCCTGTCGAAAACAAAACACGAAGTGTATGGAATGTTTTGAAATCGAAGAATGTTAAGAATTAAGTTAACGGATAAAGTAAAATAAGATGTACCAAACTGAATAGGTAACGACAAAAATAATAGGAAGACCCTTACCGGAAGAGTTGACCTCTTAGTGGGATATCGGCGACGTTACCTGGTACTAGATAGCAAAGCCATAGAAATGGTCGAATGTTTGGGGGGGGGGGGGGGGGGGGGAAGGGGGAGAATAGAAATGCAGACCAAAGACTAGGCTGTACAAGACAGGCTGTATAAAGCGAAGCAGAGATGAAAAGGCAAGCACGACAGCATCAAATCAGTTGAAATAAGAGTTAGTTTTTAGTCAAAAAAACTAAATAAGTAGTTTTCTTTATTCTAAAATGAATGAGCACGCCATACGGTTAAAACGCCCAGAGGTAATTTTCCGTTGCTTTAATCCTATTTCAGATGCAGATTCATGAGTTAATATTTCGAATATCTCTGAGTACACACTCAAAGGTCTCTCTCATCCTTGAAGAGGTGATTGATCCCAACAGCCGCAGACGGTGGAAGATGACTTGCCTAATATAAAAATCATACCTGTACGGGTATATATGTCGCGTTGGACACAAATACCTCACAGATAACTTCCTATCTTGCACTTGTTGCCATGACGTGGTTGTTTCTTTTCGTACTTCTTATTTAGTTATTTTATCTATATTATATTGCTCACATCTCTTATAGGTTAGTAAATGTTGATTTGTAGGAATATATCAATCTGCCAAAGGAACAACAGAGGTGATACCCATTTTTGCCAGTCACAGCCACACTGTCATCTATCACCTTCCAAGATGGTTTTGCCTGACACCCATTTAAATTTTTTCAGAACGCAATTTGGGGAACATTCTAAGAACGTAAGACAAAAAGTCTATTTCCTTCTATAAATAGCACAGAGAACGTAGAATTTAGCCCGAAAGAGATTGCTACTCTAAAGCATCTGAAACTATCTCACGTATCCATCTGTCTTTGACAGAGAGACAAAATTTCTGTTTCTTTTTTTTTCTTTTTTTTTTTCGTTTCCCAGATTGAACGGAAACCGTGTAAATGCTCCCGAATTGGATCTTAAGGCAAAACAATTTATTTTCTAGCGATACTTTCTTTCCGCAGGCAATCAAGATGTGCTCCAGAACGTCACCCTATTACACGCTATCTCGACGTTGTCTCCTGTACCAAGTTTTCTTCCTTAGAAAGAGGAAACTTCTGTATCGTTTTTATTATTTCCTTTCATATTGCTTTATTGATCGAAAGACAACCGAGTTAGTCGCTTTGTATTGGTTCGCAAGGAAATATCGTTTGCTCTCTGAGAATTCGTTCTTCCCTAACACGTTGAAGCAGGGTTTCAAGAACGTCAACGTATTAGATAGTTATCTTGAAAAACTCTTATTTCTATAGTATGAGTCTGCTACACGAGTTATACATATGTTTCATTAAATGGATGCTATGTAAACTACACTTGTGTAAACAAAGTAGTGACTGCGAAGAACTTTGTGTTTTGTTGCCATATCACTACACAAGACGATAAAACAATGCGTCCCTACAACACTATGCCTTTTTCACTTGTTGTTACACCTAACCTGCTCAATTATTTTTTTAAAAATGTGTTTCGACCTGTGTCTTGCCTGGCTATTTTTACTCTCTTATATGTCCCTCTAGTATCAAGGATATTATCCCCTGACATCTTAAAAATGTCTTTTCACCCTACCTCTTCTCCTTGTTAGTGTTTCTCATATGTTCTTCTCCGATTCTTCATGTTAGCAGAGCACGGAACTTTCAACATGCTTCTGTAGTATCACATCTCAAATGTTACGGTTCTCCTCTTTTCCAGAATGCCGATGATTCACTTCCATACAATACTACGCTCCGAGCACTATCTGTTAGAGTATTCGGCCGAATTTATCTGTGTCTTAGGGATACAATTTCTCTAGCCTCTAGCACCCCAAAGAGTAAACAGTGGAAGCCCTTCCGAGGTCACATAACTCAGATGCAGGATCATGTTCTACGTTCTTTTGAAGAAGCATTGCAGCAACACGTAACTAGAACCACTCAGCTAATGCTTGAGCATGTTGGTAGCATCCACTTGTTCTTATACCATTTCTGACAATAAGTGTAATGTTGTTTCTATTTCTTGATTTAGTTATAATGAATAACACATTTATAACTGTAGTGAATAGTCTCTATTTCCCTATCCAATGAGGGGATTTTAATGTCAGATTGTTCACAACGACATTCCCGGATTACTACTTCTGATTACCTAACTGATTTACGTAAAAAATAATTCGAGTAAATATTCCTAATTTAAGGATAGGCAGAAACACACGGAGATGGAGCTTGGAATGTAGTACTGCATCCTTTCGGTTCCTCTTTCCAATAAGCACTTTATTTTTTCCTAGAAATTGCTGTTTCAGCAATTTCTCACAATTAAAATTTTCGTCTTCTAAAGTCTTCTATGTGTAAACAATGTTTACTCTCAAAACTCTGTTATATAGTTTTGTAGAAATAAAAACTTTGAGGTTCGCCGTTGACATTGTAATTCTGTCAAAGACAGCAAAGGACCTGGAAGAGCAGCAGAACGGAATGGACGAAAGGACGAACATAAACAAAAGCAAAACGAGGATAATGGAATGTAGTCGAATTAAGTTGTGTGATGCTGAGGGAATTAGATTAGGAAATGAGACGCTCTAAGTAGTTAATGAGTTTTGCTATCTGGGGAGCAAAATAACTCACGATGGTCGAACTAGAGAGGATATAAAATGTAGACTGGCAACAGCAAGAAAAGCGTTTCTGAAGAAGAGTAATATGTTAACATCGAGTATAGATTTAAGTGTCGGAAAGTCGTTTCTGAAAGTATTTGTATGGAGGTAGCAATGTACAGAAGGGAAACATGGACGATAACTAGTTTGGAGAAGAAGAGACTAGAATCTTTTGAAATGTGGTGCTACAGAAGAATGCTGAAGATTAGATGGGTAGATCATATAACTAATGAGGAGGTATTGATGGCCGGCCGGTGTGGCCGTGCGGGTCTAGGCGCTTCCGTTTGGAACCGCGTGACCGTTACGGTCGCAGGTTCGAATCCTGCCTGAAAGTGTATGTATGGAGTGTAGCCATGTATGGAAGTGAAACGTGGACGATAAATAGTTTAGACAAGAAGAGAAGAGAGGCTTTCGAAATGAGGTGCTACAGAAGAATGCTGAAGATTAGATGGGTAGATCACATAACTAATGAGGAGGTATTGAATAGAATTGGGGAGAAGAGGAGTTTCTGGCACAACTTGACTAGTAGAAGAGATCGTTTGGTAGGGCATATTCTGAGGCATCAAGGGATCACCAATTAAGTATTGGAGGGTAGCGTGGAGGGTAAAAATCGTAGAGGGAGATCAAGAGATGAATACACTAAACAGATTCAGAAGGATGTAGGTTGCAGTAGGTACTGGGAGATGAAGAAGCTTGCACAGGGTAGAGTAGCATGGAGAGCTGCATCAAACCCGTCTCTGGACTGAAGACCACAACAACAACATAGTTTTCTAGCCGTAATTTTTCTGGTTTCAAAAATTTCCGGTTGCCCATGGGAAACACGTTACTTTGCTTATTATCAGATCTGGAAAATCATGCGTTTTAGCAAATTTCAGAGGAAACTAGGAATCCTCACCTAAGTACGAGGGTGTGCTGGAAAGTTTAGCCTCCTATTTTTTATGAAATCTCTTAAGTCTTTTTAAATAAAACAAACTTTATTTACGTTCTACGTTTTTATTCTTCATGTCTACACATTTATTTCTCAACATGGTCACCCTGACAATGAACACATTTCTCACAACACGATACGAGTTCGTTAACATCGTCAATCTATAATGTTTGTTGACGGAGCCACAACCTCACCTTTTCCTGCGCAGATGTCGCACATTACTGCTGTCTATACAGATATTCAGTGGTAGTAACGTTTTCTGCAGTTAGGTACTTTATTACACCTGCCGACATAGTTACGTTAGACACCGCCATGTTAGCTGCTACATTTCGGAACCTAGCGGCACAGGGCTGCAACTTGCGGCAACGATTCAGGAAAGTCGGCCAAGTAATGTGCATCTCGAACGATATTTGGACTAGAATAAAAAAATTCCGAGCCATTATTTTTAAACAAGCCCTTGTATAAAAAGTATTCACAATATAGTCCATATAATTTTGCCAAATTTCCAATAATCTAACCAATAATTGAACAAGACTGTTCGTTGTTTCATTGTAATTTCATTGTCGCTCTTTATCTATTTTTACATTTATGAATCAAATTTGTAGGGTGTATCTGAAAAAATGTAAAATGAAAACGCAAAAGCCTTTACTTGTAATATTAGACGTTAAAGTTCCTCTTGGAGTTGCCCTTATTAAAAATGCGAATGAAGCGCCAGAGAGAATAACTAGATTAAGTGACCGATAGCGCTCTGGTATGACTCATTAGACGCACATGCTTAGCACAAGGGATATTTTAAGACGGAAATGATTTACTACTGATCTTAGCTTTCCACTTTTGGAGCTAAGTAGCTGTCCGACAAGCACATATAGACTCGGCTTAATAGGCAGGATATATATCAAAATCCTGATGTCAGTCATGAATCCATAGAACTTGCTTGTTGTGAGCCGATAATTTAACGCTATCAAGATGACGAAGGCGAGAGGTAGCTGCTGCCCTGAAATTATGGAGGCCAACTTACCTTTCATGATCTGTAGAGGAATTCACTGAGTGAAAGAATTCGTTGCTATCTGAATAATTAATATCCGAGCAGAACTTGTTCTAACTGAACTGCTAATTGAATTAAAGGTTCAAGGTCATTTATTTCATTACTTCTGCGCTAGGCAATGGTTCAAAGAAGGCTGGGGGAAACAGCCATCTCATCAAAGTTTTCGCTTTTAATTAAACTGATGAGGGAATGAAACTGTAAAAAAAATGTGTGATTCTGTTTAACCTTCCAGTTATTATTGGAACCCAAGGATATAAAGATTTCACACAGAAAAAACTCGCAAGCAACGTTGAGCATCCAGCGCCCTCGTTTCTCATTGGCCGAAGCTCTCTCGCGCGAAAGATCTTTGGCAGAGAAACTACGGTAGCAGATACAGTACCGAGTATGTGGAAGTCGATAAAGTAGATGCAGGCATGACACGAAATATTGTTCAAAAGTAGTAGACATATAATAAACATGATACATGGAAGATGAGTAACATAGTAGACAACTTTGAATGCGTAGCAACGAATTTTAATAATCATTCGTGCACTTCTATATAAGTAGGAATGGAGGACAATGCTTCATGCAGCCCGCTCCCTACTGCCAACTGCTTAACATCTTACGGTTAATACAAGACGAAATTTTAGATCTATTTTGGTTATAGTCAGTTTTTAATTCACCTTCATATAGTTAATAGCAGATATAAAACGTGTCAATCAGTCTGTCATTACGATTCATTCTGACAAGGTCTCTGTGATTAACACCTATACGAAATTTTTATGAATCTCTGTGAGGGTAATTAGCAAACTGAAAACATTATGTCAACTGAGGTCTACGGCCATTTAATATGTGCAGATACGTGGTGTAAGTTCTCAGACGAAGTTATTCAATAAGTACGAGGTGTGTGAGAAAAGTAATGAGACTGACAACAGTGCGAGAGGTATGTCAACGCTGTGTTGTCCTACTTTATGTAGACCAGTGTGTTCATTCCCTTCCATATCTTCAGTACGAGTTTCAGCTCCGTGCAGCCATCACTTGACTTTTGGGAGCACTATCAGTGAAGTTGTGTTTGTGTTGTGTGTTACCAAACTAAACTAAACTGTACTCCGTCCGAAGAGGCCTTGGAAGACCCAACGGTACTGACCGGCCGCTGTGTCATCCTCAGCTCACAGGCGTCACTGGATGCAGATATGGAGGGGCATGTGGTCAGCACACCGCTCCCGCATGTATGTCAGTTTGAGACCGGAACCAATACTTCTCAATCAAGTAGTTTCTCAGTTTGCCTCACAAGGGCTGAGTGCACCCCGCTTGCCAACAGCGCTCGGCAGACCAGATGGTCACTGTTGTGTGTTACAAAAACGGAAAAACGGAATTTAAAGCTACGTTTTGCAATCAATTTTTGTGTTAAATTTGGGGAATCCGCGAGTGTGACACTTGCAAATTTCAAGCATGGCTATGAAGAATATTCCTCATCAAAATCATTCGTTTTACGTTAGCACAAATCATTTTTAGATGACCGAGAACGCGTTGGAGATAAAACTCGCTCAGGGATACTTTCAATATCAGAAACCGATTTTTTTGACGGTAGGGGTATCGTGCATAAAAAATCTGTTCCTCCAGAACAAACTGTCTACCAAGTGTTTCAGAACGATGTCCATGAAAGGGTCAGGAAAGGGTGAGTCGAGTGAGATCGGAATTGCAGAAAAGTGGATGCTGCATCACGACATCACCCCACGTCACACGGCCACTCCCATCACGGAATTGTTGACCTCAAAAGGCATTTCTATTATTCTGCAGACCCACCATATACCTTATCTGAGTCCTTTTCACTTTTTACTTCTCCGGAAATTGAAAAAAGTGTCTTAGAAGGACGTTATTTGGTGATTCTGGGGAACACTCAAAAGAATTTAGGGACATGTTAAACGCCCTACCAGTTGAAGCCTTTCAGTGCCGCTATAAAGAATGGGAGCAACGATTCCGCCGGTCTATTGCTGCTAAAAGGAAGCACTTTGAAGGGGAAAGTATTGTTGTTTGAAATAAAAACTTTGGTAGGTAAACAACCAATCTCATTACTTTTCTTACACAACTGGGATGTCGCCACTGTCAAGACTTGACAAATGAGTCTTCTGGTCTGTGTTCTGTGAATGATATAAGTGCATTAGTAAAAGCTAATCATCCTGATGTGTGACGTAACAATAAATGTGAAAATAGTCATCCACGATGTAGCGTCCATCACTTAATAATCAGGTTGTTAAATTAAATAAGACTCTGAGTAGAGCCGCTTCCGAGTATCATGAACAACATGTCATTAATCTTACAATTTGACTGTGTACTATCTATGTCTGACACTAATGTATACCCATCATACTGTCGTACAGGAAGAAATCAAAACGTTACTGACCGAGTAGGAATGGAACTACTGTGCTAGTATAACGACCAAACAACTTTCAAGTCATCCTAGAAACAAGTACGCATATATCAGAAAGTATTCGTTTCCGGACCCATTTCTTTATTCGTATTTCGATTACCACTTTCGTCCCTGAAAATATTGGAGGCTTTTTAAATTATATTTTATGAAATACATATAGCATAATTTCATTAATATCTAATCGTCTCAGAAGCGATCTGTTCGATAAAGAATACTTTCTTTTCTCTCTAGTTAAATACTCGCTGCGGCTGTAGGTGTGTCTCTGTCACTGTGATTCACTGGTCCTGGCGCTCAACTTGTGAAACTGTTGCTGCTTGGCTATATCAGAAATTTAAGCCAGGCGCGCGTTAGGGAAACAGCCAGATGAGTGCCTGAGCAGATGCAAATTTAATCTCGTAACAAGTTTCGTCTAACACGGGCCTCCGTCCGCAAACCTTCCTCGCGGTAAAATTACGTCAACTGCCGTGATAGAAGTTATATCCGCATGTAAACTCCAGAGGAGCGAGAAACTCTAGAATTCTGTACACAGTTCTGAAATCCAGACCTCAGCTGTGTTGATGGAAAAACGGCTTCATTCGTTACACAGTGAATCTGACATCGGGGTAATATGCCCTACGGATAACAACGATTCGCGTGGAAAATAATATCAACTTCTACAGTAATATTTTGTGTTGAATTTGTATACTGACAAATTAGTTTCTTGCGTCAGGATGTCAAATGAAAACTTGTGCAATCACTGGTTCGCCCGAAGCTGTGTTTCTGCCATGTGTTCCAATATAGCACGAGTATTGCAGACTCTAGACCGTCAGCACTGACCCTGAATGCTTTTGAGCCTAGCATCTGCAACATTCGTCCATTTCAATATGTCAACACTTCATACTCCAGGTAGAACGGTTGCAGCTAGACAAGCTACGTCATTGCCACAGGCAATGTGGACTTAATCGAGGCTCAGTTTGCATGCAGCCTAATGCCTCGCATTAAGCATGTGACATCTCCTCATCGCACGAATTCTCACTTACCCAGTATCCAAACCACGCTGAACCACAAAACAAACATTCTTCAACTTCTTCTCCGTTGCTGCTGTCCACCTCTGTCACTATCTACTCTACACTCTGCGGTCAATTCAGTGCCCCGTTGCCTTTAAGGAAAAGCCGAAGCACTTCCTTTTGTCAATCTCATAACTTTTCCTTTAAAAAAATAACGTGTTTATCCACTTTCCGTCTACTAAACAGTACTTATAAGTTCTGCTACTTGAACGTCTTGCTGTTTTAATTTCTCAATCAGTAACACAACTTAACTGTTTCCACTATTATCATTACTTGCGTTCTATCTAGTTCCTGTTTCTCTCCCACTATTTTCATGTCCACTGCTGCCCCGCTCACAGATTTTTCAATCTGCCTGTAGTTAATTATCTCTTTGTTTTCTATGTTCTTTTTTCTGTTGTTACTACTACTGTTTTCACTTTTTACATCACAATTACTACTAAATGTTGGGTTCTGTATCAAATATAACAGCTACTGTAACGTGCTTGTCGTACTGACTGTAATGAAAATTATATAGAATACCTGATTAGACGCAGGAACCTCTCCGTGGCTATAATCTTGCAGGATAAATAAGCAATAAATAATAATGAATATTACAGTTGAAACAGATCTACTGGGTGTTTATTATTTGGATTTCTGGAATTTATAGGTAGTTTGGATGTCTCAGATGCTAAGCAACAAATCTGAATCGCTCATTAATCGTGTGCAGTCTTTGGTCAGAGTAGCTATGTCGCTGGAAGATGTTTTTGTTTTGTCATCGCTGCTTGGCAGCGGGAAAGTGCAGGAGTTCTATCTTTAGAGCACTAGTGAGACAGACGCTGAGTAAAGGACTCGTGGCAATGTAGACGTAAATTTAAGTGTGTCTGTGTTTATGAAAAATGAATATTGTGATATAAACGAGAAGGATTTGATTAGTGACTAGGAATGAAATTGATCATAAGGATATTAAAAAAGGGCGCGAAGAGGAATGAAAGTAAAATTTTTTATTTCGTGGCCCTGCAGTTGTGCGTAGTTAGGGTTCATTATTGAATGAGACATTCATACAAGGGAACCTTTGATTTTTCATTAAAGAATGAGTAATTTTCACTATAAGGTATTTTTCATGTTTATAAATGATTTGTCTAAAATCTGTGAGATTAAGAGTTTGGTATCAATGTTGTCCTTTGTCGATGTTAATGAGTGTAGTAACATGAATTGCATACGGGTAATAATATATCAGACAGTTTAAAAACAATATGTTAAAGGAATATTTGACCTATGAGCATTGTACACATTCTGGATCCAAGTAATTTTATTTAAAGGAATATCTCATACAATTATGTGTATAAAATAATTTACTTGTTGTCAAGAGCACTTAGATCGCAGCAGCCGTAGTTATAAATTTGCAGCTGGCACACAGAAAGCAGCAAGCACTGCGTTTCCAAGCAGTTACATTACGAGGTAAGATATTCTCATTTCAGCAATGCAAAAAAATGGAAAATTGCAAAGCAAGCTACAGTAAATATAAATTACCAAGCAATGCAACATTACAACTAATATGAGCCAATGTGCAGTAACAAGAAAAATAAGTCAGTAGTAAAACTAGCTTAACAGAGTAACACAATTTAAAATTCAGTAGCACTATGCCTGGCAAACAGCAGCAGCAAATATAAAAAATATAAAAAATATAAAAACTTATATCTATACATGACAAAGCTCAAGCAGAAAAGATATTACAGTAAAAACAACAATGCAGATAAGGGAAGTGTATATTCACATCTTAATGTCTATGTAAATTAGAGTGGTGCACCACAACAACTTATTGTAAAAGAAATATTACCATGTACTTGAAAAGAAAATTATGTGTTACTGTTACTAGTTCCTTCTTATTGTTCTTTCCTTTCCAAGTGCTCCTTTTTTAAAGAATGTGGATCATAAAATAATTATTTAATAGATCTGTTGACAGAAAGTGTTCACATTAGCAAATGCATTTCATTTTATAAAAGCAATGCTGCAACACAGCTGGAAACCAGATATCAAATGAAATAAGCAACTATGAAAAGCAAAGCATAAAAATATCATTCAGTAGTCATGTGACATTTCATAAGTTAGTAGAAATTCTCTCAACTCTCATAGAAAGACGCTTGTCATAATCAGGTGTGCAGATGTAAAAATATTTCTTGTCATTTTATTAGGCATTTCAGTAAATATCATAAATTACGAGCTCCACAGTATGCTTCCAACAAGGAAATGTCAGTAGCGCGGACAATGGCCTTCCCTTCCTTTTTTTTCTACCTGTGCTTCTGATGAGGCACTCACTAATGACTTGTTCTCCTGGCGTCTGACACAGCTGCGTGCCCACGACGCATTACGTGCAGGTGGTCACTTAACTTTCTTACGGAAATATTTACGACGACAGCAGTTTTCGCTACAGTGACAGTCTCATATAAAAATTTCACAGGTCGAAAATTTGCGTTACAAATGTGTAGAAACAAAATCCTATAAATATAAGTGTCCAAATAAAATATTCGTCAGCATTGTGATACAGTCACGCATTTACACACATTTCATAACTCTGAAAGTACGATTCTTGGTTTCCAACAACCTTTTCCACAAATCAGAGTCCCTAATCACTACTCATTATTCCTTACCTTATTCGTCGACACTTCTTCAATATTTCATCGTGAGAAATACGTAGCATAATAAACATTCCGCAACAACATAATACACATCGTCGTCGTAATAATAACATCATAACACCTCAGTCAAATCTCAAAATCGTCGTAGCTTCCTCCAATAATTAAAAAAATTCTCTGCTCATGTCAAAAGTGTCATCTACCTCAAACGTACTTTAAAATCATGCTCCCTTACCAAATATATCATTCAAAGCTCTCATAGTATCACAATGGTTCCGAAAAAATATGAGCATTTCACAAAGTACAGACAAAATACAATTTCATAAGTGTGAAGTTATCCAACTGTGTAATTGCGTAAACATCTGTCACTGATGTAATAAAAAAAAGTTTATCTCTCAGTTACATGATCAGATAGCTGTGTAATTTGTGTGTTAGAGAAATATGGTACCTATGTGTAAAGTTGTATAAGCAAATACCGTATTAGCTAGGGCTCCTTGTGCTTGCCAAACACATGGTACACAAAGTAGGCGTGTACCCCCCTGAGGATTAATGTAATTATACCCTCAGGTGTTACAGATTACAGCAATGGAATGAAATGTATCACGGAAAACTTTCTTTGTAATTCAAAAATCTTGAAAAATAAATGTTTTAAGTACACAATTAATCACTCAAATACGTGTACTGTAGCGCTAAATGTGCGTCTTGTTGCAACATAATCTGTGTGGAAGTGTCGTAGTTATCGTCCTCCGAAAGCTAAGTTCTGCAGAAGTCAATGTACTTACCTCATAATACACAAATGTGAAATGCTTTGCGTAGAGATATTTTAGTTATTACGCTTATTGTTGTGATGATGAAAGTACTGTGCTGTAACGTATTGTTGTGCTATGGAAAAGGCTGTATCCTTGTAGCTATACCACAAAAGTTACTACTAAAACCTGTTTTACTTTCCAGAATAAAACAGAAAACTGTGCAGAAATAAAACAGAAACACTGCAAAAGCAACATTGTAAATTGTCACTCATTAGTAGCGTCGTGATAAAATCGTGTAGCTGTCACATAAACTAACCACTGTGCCATCTGGTATCTCACTGAAAGTACTTTAAATCCCAAATGTATTTTCCAGTACACCAAAATGTTGCATTAGAATCTCATTAGCAGTACTGGTAAATGTTCTAAGTATGTGAGACTTATAGTCGTTACATAATCGTGCAACTAACAAGCAAGAATGCACACACACAATAACACTGTGACGTCTGTTCACAATAACAATGCATTCGTAATTTCTGTTTAAATAAGTTCTCTTGGTTCTTGACTGGATATTTAACTTCAAACATTGTTGTATGGTAACAGTTTCTAAAGCATACTAGTAACGTGAAGTGAAACGTTTTATGGCAAAGACAAAGTTAAAATCAGATTATCTTTCAATAAACGGTTTTACATGTGAAATGTGGTGCAAACCTTTTCCTCTTCTCAATACGCAGAATTTCAACTTGAATGCAATTATCATGCGGTATTCGTCCGTAAAGATTACGGGAATTTTGCTCAAGGTTAGCGTCAATGTTATTTTTCCCTGAGCCAGCCGGCGCACGCGGCTGCCTGCGGTGCGAGTCATTGTCTGTTTCTTTGTTGACGCGCGTCGTTACTGGGATTAGGAGGCCTAACTTCCACAAATTCGCCTCTCCGAGTGGGCCCAGCTCTGTTTAAAGCTCGCCAGTTCTGATGGAAATCAGGTCTGTCGTTTTGTCGGTAGTTTCCATAGTTTCTTTCTTGTCGGTCACGTGGTGGAGAATTTCTCCCTGAGTCGTAACTGCGCGCTGCACCGTTGCGTCTAAAATTATTCTGTCTCCCTTGATAATTATAGTTCTGATTACCATATTGTCTGTTTCTATGGTTATCTCTGTGATAGTCATTACCGCGGAGAGGTGATCTTTCCCTGTAACTATAATTACTCTGCCAGTGGTTGTCATATGGGTGGTGTCTGTTTCGGTCACGATTTGCGTTGTGAGAATAGCCTTGTCGCGTCCAGTTATTTCTTTCATCGCGGAATTGCGACGGATGTGACCTGTGATTGTTGTGTTCCTGGTTTCGCGTTCCGCGATTGTCAGTGTCAATTTCTAATTCTTGTAAGAGTCCCTGAAATGCTTCAATGTCGTCTTTGCAACGTCCTGCCAAAATAATATGTCGTAAATGTTCAGGCAGTTTGATTAAGCAAATGCGGATGAGTTCTGAGGGGCTGTATGGGTTTGAAAGATACTGATTCTTATGCAACATGTCTTCAAAATATTTCATAAGACTGGAAAATTCAGATTGTTCGAAACGTTTCATCATTATGATGCTATGTTTTATCCGGTCTTGTGTGGCTTGAGACCAATATGCTGAGAGGAAGGCATGGTAAAATTCTCCTTCACTGTGGCAATCGTGAATGACCGATCGCATTCTTACAGCTGGTTCATTCTCTAAGTAGCCACACATAAATTCCAATCTGTGTTCCAACGACCAGTTGGGAGGGAAACAATGAGAGAATTGATGGAGCCATGCTTGTGGATGAATGTTGTTGCCAGAATTCTTAAATGTTTTGAATTTACGTGTAGTAATAAACATCTTATAGTCAAAATCGTCATGTCGGCGAGTCGCATGTCGGTCATTGTTACTTCGTTTCGGCGGTTCCATCTCAAAATCCAATGCGCCTTGCCAATTTCTTTCATAATTTCCGAAGTGTCCTGTGTTATTATTTTGTGTTAGTTCCGTATTATTATGTCCCTCTTCCCGTATTGGAGCGCGAGTGTCCCCTGAAATACGTAATTCTTGTATTACCTGTGTCAGCTGATCTTGTACTTCCCGGATTTCTCTTTGGTGTTGTGTATTAATTTGATTCTGATTTTGTTTGAATTTTCTTATTTGTTCATACTCTTCTGTGTCAGTGAAGGCTACGGGTCTTGTGTCATTCAGATCATCATCTACCTTTGTAGATAAGTTAGTGACCTGATCCGAAAGTTCGGCTACTTTCTCCGATAATGTGCTTATTTCCTCAGTGTGTTTTTCTGAACCAAGTTTCAGAGTATCTACTGTGTCCTTAAAGTTTTCCTGAGTTTTTGCAAGTTGCGAAACCGAATCGGTAGATGCAACTGAGTCAAATTTAGCTTGCAAGGTCTCATGATTTTCATGAACAATAATTTGCAGTTCTTTTATGGCTGCTTCGTGATTCTGTAATGCATTTTCATGCCGCGAAAAAATACGTTGAAAATGCTCACAAATTTGTGTTTTTACGTCATTACAGACTTTTTGACATTTCGATTCAATGTTATGTAACTCAGTAGTAAAATCTTCACGTGTTTGTTCAATAGTTTGCTCCAATGAGTCTAACTTTTGAAGATTTTGTTCCATTGTGTCTAACTTTTTAAGATTTTGTTCCATTGTGTCTAACTTTTGCTGTGTTTGTCTCTGATGTTGTTCCATTGTGTCTAACTTTTCAAGCTTTTGTCCCATTTGTTGCATTAATTGTAATAACAATGCACTGGTGTCTGAAACCTGTTCCTCAGTGCTTTTCGGCAGTGAATTTGCACCGGAAACATTCACATTTTGACAAGCGGAAAATGTGTCTTGACTCATTTGAGAAAACGGTGAGAACCCAAAACCTGAGTCTACAGTATTTGCAAAATTGTGTCCTGTCATTCCCGATTCCTGAGGCAAGTTGTTGCCGACCAATCGATCGATAATGCGTCCCTCTTCACTAATTGTTTCACTGTCCACGCCATTGTTTGCCGCCCGCTCCATTTCCCTATGCACAGTTACCAAATTACTACTTTGAATGTCTGTTAATTCATTACTCTGCGGCGCTAACACACTGCTTTCGTCTTCACTGTCATTTCTCAGTTTACTTTGGAGCCTAGTATTACGTTTTTCACACGCCATTATTGTCACAATATTTCACACGACAACACAGAAAAGCACAATTTGAAGAGCAAAAATAAGAGAACACATTAACATAACACTGAAAATAATATCTAGTTAATTGCAGCTGCGAAATTCTTGGTGCAAATCTACATGCATGCCACAACTGTTTTACTGTACAACAATGAAAGACTGCAACTACAAAGGAGATTTTCTCTACAATTACGCGCTAGCAATAAACAATAGCTACACTAATTACACAAACTACAAGAAAAAAAATCAGAAGACTCCAGTGAGGTATCCTAGGCCAAGGGTCGACATATGAAACGTCCCCTTTGAACTATTATACAAGACTGTGCTTAAACTGACACACAATATTTTGTTAGCGCAACGCAATCTGACTTTTAAAATTCCCTACAAAAGAATGGCCCTGACTAACATTAAACTATACCTTTCACAAATCACTTACCTCACAAAAATCTTCGCTGCTCAAGCTACTGCAATACAGCGAGCGCCACTACTGCCAGCTAAATAAAAGATTCAAACTATGGAAGGCACTAACTACTGATAGGGATAGTTAGCAAATGAAAGATATTAATAGAGAACAAACAATGTATTTACCTTGATATCATTATATATAAATATAGCAGTTCATGACAAATTTCAAAACTCCGCCATCTCTCTCCCCACATCCACCACTGCTGGCGGCTCACCTCCAACTGCGCAATGCTACGCGCTGTTCACAGCCAGCTGCCTAACACTACAATGGCGAGTATTACAACAATGAAAAGCAGCCACAGACTGCACACAGCACAGCCAGTGATTTTCATACAGAGGTGGCGTTACCAATAAAAAACCTAAACAGCCTACTTACATAGAGAAAACGTAAACAGCCTACTTACAGGCTTTGTCCGTATTGTCGCTAGCAATGTCGTCGTACAACTGGGGCGAGTGTTCTATCGTATCTCGAGACCTGCCTTGTGGTGGCGCTAGGTCTGCGATCACACAGTGGCGACACGCGGGTCCGACATGTACTAAATGGACCGCGGCCGATTTAAGCTACCACCTAGCAAGTGTGGTGTCTGGCGGTGACACCACACAGACTTTCCGAGATAAACGTCTGTTTATAGGAAGAGCTTCGTGAAGCTTCTTTGCGGATATTAGCAAAGTCGTAGCATTCGCGCTCCATCAAATGTGTCGGCAGGACATTATGATGTCTTACTCGCAGTACTCTACCTACCGTTACGTGGTCTGCAGTCAGTTGTGTGCTTCAAGTCCGTTGTAGGCTGTGTTAATTTTCGTCGTGTCTGTATGCTTTTTTTACAGTACTGAGAACGTGGTGTTTTACATTCTTCCAAAAGCGGATTCACTGATGTGGCTACTGTTATTGCGCTACTAGTGCGTACAGTTGGTTTAGTACGTTTACATTTTCTCTCTTCGATCACTTGTTAGCAATGTAAGCCTACTTCTCGACAAGTGCAATGGCAGATATTATATTCTGCTATGGACATAGCCTGCGAGCCCGGACCTCCACGTTAAAAAATATCCACAGTGCAGAGTGCCCTTTGATAAGCTGTTCGGCAGACTCTTCCAGCGTCTAAGGAACACAGGTACCCTTGGATCGGAAGACTGACAGTGGAACGCCCCGCACAGTCCGCACGCTTGACAAGTAGGAGTGTGTGCCACTTTCGATGGAAGAAAGCCCTGGGACCAGTGCGAGACGATCAGTAGCAGCAGAAGCCGTGTCTCATTCCCTTACATGGCGGGTCCTTCATGAACGATTGCCATACCCATATCACCTACAGTGCGTTCAGGTTGTAAGGCCACAGGATCCTCATGGCAGAGAGCAATTCTGTCAATGGCTGTTCCAAAATGCGCAACAAGTCCAGCATCCACGTCCAAGATTTTATTTACCGGTGAGGCATGTTTCGCAAAAGATGGTGTCATGAGTTTCCATAACTAACATGAATGGGCAGATGTAAATCCTAAAGCAGTTTGTATGTGGGTTTTATTTTGTCAAGTTGCGCAATGGATTGATCCAACAAGTACCCTTTGGCTCCTGCAAGAAAAAATTTTAAGCCCAAACTACTACAGAAGTCAGACAGACGCTCCTAATGTACCAACAAGAGCTGTTTGAAAAACATTCAGCATCAAATATCTTCTGGAATCGTCAACTGTAAGGAAAAGACACAAAAATATTCTATATTCTTACGTAACTAGTGGAATACTTGGGTACTGGAGTATTGCTAGTTAGTGTAAGAAAAACAGTAAACGAACGAAAAATATTATTCACTGCAAAAAAAAAAAATTCTGAGACATCAAGTGAAACTTTTTCTTATAAATTTCTGGGTTCTTTTTGGAACAGTAGATTGTGTCTTATGGGTAGGAATGCTATTATCTTACAAGGTAGGGAAAGGTTCTTTTCTCACTTTTCTTTAAGAATGTCATTTTCTCAGCAGAATGGCTGAGAGCCCCGCCTACACAACTTGAATAACATTTTAGGTTCGGTCAAGGCCGTCCCCCCCCCCCCCCCCCCCATGAACCATGGACCATGCCATTGGTGGGGAGACTTGCGTGCCTCAGCGATACAGATAGCCGTACCGTAGGTGCAACCACAACGGAGGGGTATCTGTTGAGAGGCCAGACAAACGTGTGGTTCCTGAAGAGGGGCAGCAGCCTTTTCAGTAGTTGCAAGGGCAACAGTCTGGATGATTGACTGATCTGGCCTTGTAACAATAACCAAAACGGCCTTGCTGTGCTGGTACTGCGAACGGCTGAAAGCAAGGGGAAACTACAGCCGTAATTTTTCCCGAGGGCATGCAGCTTTACTGTATGATTACATGATGATGGCGTCCTCTTCGGAAAAATATTCCGGAGGTAAAATAGTCCCCCATTCGGATCTCCGGGCGGGGACTACTCAAGAGGATGTCGTTATCAGGAGAAAGAAAACTGGCGTTCTACGGATCGGAGCGTGGAATGTCAGATCCCTTAATCGGGCAGGTAGGTTAGAAAATTTAAAAAGGGAAATGGATAGGTTGAAGTTAGATATAGTGGGAATTAGTGAAGTTCGGTGGCAGGAGGAACAAGACTTCTGGTCAGGTGACTACAGGGTTATAAACACAAAATCAAATAGGGGTAATGCAGGAGTAGGTTTAATAATCAATAGGAAAATAGGAATGCGAGTAAGCTACTACAAACAGCATAGTGAACGCATTATTGTGGCCAAGATAGATACGAAGCCCACACCTACTACAGTAGTACAAGTTTATATACCAACTAGCTCTGCAGATGATGAAGAAATTGAAGAAATGTATGATGCAATAAAAGAAATTATTCAGATTGTGAAGGGAGACGAAAATTTAATAGTCATGGGTGACTGGAATTCGAGTGTAGGAAAAGGGAGAGAAGGAAACATAGTAGGTGAATATGGATTGGGGGACAGAAATGAAAGAGGAAGCCGCCTGGTAGAATTTTGCACAGAGCACAACATAATCGTAACTAACACTTGGTTTAAGAATCATGAAAGAAGGTTGTATACATGGAAGAACCCTGGAGATACTAAAAGGTATCAGATAGATTATATAATGGTAAGACAGAGATTTAGGAACCAGGTTTTAAATTGTACGACATTTCCAGGGGCAGATGTGGACTCTGACCTGTAGATTAAAACTGAAGAAACTGCAAAAAGGTGGGAATTTAAGGAGATGGGACCTGGATAAACTAAAAGAACCAGAGGTTGTACACAGATTCAGGGAGAGCATAAGGGAGCAATTGACAGGAATGGGGGAAATAAATACAGTAGAAGAAGAATGGGTAGCTTTGAGGGATGAAGTAGTGAAGGCAGCAGAGGATCAAGTAGGTAAAAAGACGAGGGCTAGTAGAAATCCTTGGGTAACAGAAGAAATATTGAATTTAATTGATGAAAGGAGAAAATATAAAAATGCAGTAAGTGAAACAGGCAAAAAGGAATACAAACGTCTCAAAAATGAGATCGACAGGAAGTGCAAAATGGCTAAGCAGGGATGGCTAGAGGACAAATGTAAGGATGTAGTGGCCTATCTCTCTAGGGGTAAGATAGATAACGCCTACAGGAAAATTAAAGAGACCTTTGGAGATAAGAGAACGACTTGTATGAATATCAAGAGCTCAGATGGAAACCCAGTTCTAAGCAAAGAAGGGAAAGCAGAAAGGTGGAAGGAGTACATAGAGGGCGATGTACTTGAGGACAATATTATGGAAATGGAAGAGGATGTAGATGAAGATGAAATGGGAGATACGATACTGCGTGAAGAGTTTGACAGAGCACTGAAAGACCTGAGTCGAAACAAGGCCCCTAGAGTAGACAATATTCCATTGGAACTACTGACGGCCGTGGGAGAGCCAGTCCTGACAAAACTCTACCATCTGGTGAGCAAGATGTATGAAACAGGCGAAATACCCTCAGACTTCAAGAAGAATATAATAATTCCAATCCCAAAGAAAGCAGGTGTTGACAGATGTGAAAATTACCGAACTATCAGCTTAATAAGTCACAGCTGCAAAATATTAACACGAATTCTTTACAGACGAATGGAAAAACTAGTAGAAGCCAACCTCGGGGAAGATCAGTTTGGATTCCGTAGAAACACTGGAACACGTGAGGCAATACTGACCTTACGACTTATCTTAGAAGAAAGATTAAGGAAAGGCAAACCTACGTTTCTAGCATTTGTAGACTTAGAGAAAGCTTTTGACAATGTTGACTGGAATACTCTCTTTCAAATTCTAAAGGTGGCAGGGGTAAAATACAGGGAGCGAAAGGCTATTTACAATTTGTACAGAAAGCAGATGGCAGTTATAAGAGTCGAGGGACATGAAAGGGAAGCAGTAGTTGGGAAGGGAGGAAGACAGGGTTGTAGCCTCTCCCCGATGTTGTTCAATCTGTGTATTGAGCAAGCAGTAAAGGAAACAAAAGAAAAATTCGTAGTAGGTATTAAAATTCATGGAGAAGAAATAAAAACTTTGAGGTTCGCCGATGACATTGTAATTCTGTCAGAGACAGCAAAGGACTTGGAAGAGTAGTTGAATGGAATGGACAGTGTCTTGAAAGGAGGATATAAGATGAACATCAACAAAAGCAAAACAAGGATAATGGAATGTAGTCTAACTAAGTCGGGTGATGCTGAGGGAATTAGATTAGGAAATGAGGCACTTAAAGAAGTAAAGGAGTTTTGCTATTTGGGGAGCAAAATAACTGATGATGGTCGAAGTAGAGAGGATATAAAATGTAGGCTGGCAATGGCAAGGAAAGCGTTTCTGAAGAAGAGAAATTTGTTAACATCCAGTATTAATTTAAGTGTCAGGAAGTCATTTCTGAAAGTATTCGTATGGAGTGTAGCCATGTATGGAAGTGAAACATGGACGATAAATAGTTTGGACAAGAAGAGAATAGAAGCTTTCGAAATGTGGTGCTACAGAAGAATGCTGAAGATTAGATGGGTAGATCACATAACTAATGAGGAAGTATTGAATAGGATTGGGGAGAAGAGAAGTTTGTGGCACAACTTGACCAGAAGAAGGGATCGGTTGGTAGGACATGTTCTGAGGCATCAAGGGATCACCAATTTAGCATTGGAGGGCAGCGTGGATGGTAAAAATCGTAGAGGCAGACCAAGAGATGAATACACTAAGCAGATTCAGAAGGATGTAGGTTGCAGTAGGTACTGGGAGATGAAAAAGCTTGCACAGGATAGAGTAGCATGGAGAGCTGCGTCAAACCAGTCTCAGGACTGAAGACCACAACAACAACAACAAGGCCGTCACGTGAGAAATGTAATGAAGTGTACTGTTATGGAGGACAGATGGGGCTCGCATATGCTGTAGCACACAATACCGTGAGCTGCGATGACTTCTGTGGTGTCACCGCCAGACACCACACTTGCTAGGTGGTAGCTTAAATCGGCCGCGGTCCATTTAGTACATGTCGGACCCGCGTGTCGCCACTGTGTGATCGCAGACCTAGCGCCACCACAAGGCAGGTCTCGAGAGACGATATAGCACTCGCCCCAGTTGTACGAGGAGATTGCTAGCGACCATACGGACGAAGCCTTCCTCTCATTTGCCGAGAGCCAGTTAGAATAGCCTTCTGCTAAGTCCATGGCTACGACCTAGCAAGGCGCCATTAGCCTTACCTACTTTGAGAGTTCTAGTATAAATGTCTCCAGAAGAATGCTGTAGTTATCAAATAATAAAGTTAAGTATAAAGCAGCTACGTACTTTTCTTGCTACCATTCAATAGTTATCGTGTTCCAGAATTGACGCCCGTCGGCGTGAGTGTGTACGCGTGCCTTTCTATCAGCTACCCGTCACTATGGACTGGCTGCCTTGTCAGTCCACTTCATTGGCGACGAGTCTACAAAGGATCTTGTGTTTTGCTTTGGCCTAATTTATTTGTGTCATGGCTTCGCCAGATGTACTGTCCGAATTTTATTGCTTGCAGAATCAGCAGACGCAGGCGTTATTGGATGCCCTTGGACAGCTCGTCCAGGGTCAACGTGCGCTGCACACCGATGCGGCCGCCGCCGCTTCACCGCTACCGCAGCCACAACCTGCCGTTGCACCGCCTTTTAGGCACTACGACCCGAACCAAGAGACCTGGCAGGAGTGGTCCCGCCAGTTTGCCTTCCACCTCGCTGCCTACAGAATTCAAGGTAATGAGCGAAAGCCGTTTTTGCTTTCTTGTGTCGGTGTGTCCACATACCGTGTGATAGTGAAATTGTTTCCCCGACGCGACGTAGCAACTTTGTCCTACGAGGAAATTTTGTCTGCTTTAGATGCCTATTTCAAAGAAACAGTTAATGTGGTTGCCAAACGGTATACGTTTTTTCGTACAAAACGTACGGCCGGTCAAACTAATAGGGAGTGGGTAGCAACATTGCAAGGACTTACTAGGGACTGTGCCTTTGAATGTGACTGTGGTCTTTCTTCTTCAGATACAATGGTGCGTGATGCAATTGCACAGAACGTTTCTGATGTTCGCATACAGGAGCAAATTTCGAAACTAGTTAATCCCTCCCTTCAACAAGTGATAGACATATTGGATAGACAGGACACACTTGACTGTGCTCAGGAATCTTTTGAAACTTCGCCGGCTGTGTGTAACATTAACCGGCCCGCCGGGCGCTCTCGAGCTGCGCGGCCCGGTCAACTGCCCTCACATATGTCCGCACAGCTGCCGCCGCGCGCTAAGCCAGGTGTGCCGCGCCAGCACACAAATTCAGTGAAATCATGCCCGCGGTATGCTACTAGACATTCGCGTGAACATTGCCCGTCACGCCAAGCTATTTGCTTTTTCTGCAATATGAAAGGACATGTTCAAAGTGTTTGCCAGAAAAAGCTCCGTTCAGACAATCACAACCATTCCAGGCCCTTTGCTTCGCGCCGGAATCGAACCAAGGACACTCAGGCTCGTGGACCTTCGCCCATGGACATTCATGTCGTTAATTCCACTTCGTCCAGTGACACTTTGTCTAACAGTGCCTGTGTTCGTCCCACAAAAACTGTGCGTCGACGTCGCCGGAAATCACGTCAATTAGCAAGTGATTCTGTACCAGTGTCTGTTCAAATTGCACAAAACAGTCGCTCTTGTCGTCAGCAGAACAATAAACTTTTTGTGGACTTAGACTTTGAAGGCAAAGTGATACCATTCCAGCTCGATACCGGAGCTGCAGTTTCATTGCTCAATCACGACACGTACCAACAACTGGGCGCACCTCCGTTGCGTGCCGCAAATGTTCAGTTAAAAAGTTATTCCGGACAGACACTTCCTGTGTTAGGACAGTGCAGCCTTCTTGCCACATACAAGGGACAAACAAAACTGGTGTCATTTTACGTTCTTCGTTCTTCTACGGCAGTGAACTTGTTTGGCTTAGATTTATTTCAGTTGTTTAACATGTCTATTGTAAATCAGGTCCTCTCAGTGAATCAGACTGTGCCTTCAGACAGTGTTTCTCGCTTATGTGACGAATTTGCAGACATTTTTGCACCGGGCTTAGGTTGTGCTAAAAACTATGAAGCACGTTTGGAACTGAAAGTAAGTGCGCAACCGACATTTTTCAGAGCGCGCAATGTTCCCCACGCATTGCGTGATGAGGTCGCAAGAACATTGAACGATTTAGCGTCACAAGGTGTGCGTGAATGTGCGCAATGCCTCATCTCTTTCAGCTCCGCTTCATCGCGTACGCCGTACAGGTGTTCCGTTCGTCTGGACGACGGAATGCGAACGCGCCTTTCGCCAGTTGAAATCGGCGTTGCTTTCTAATACGTGCCTTACGCCATTCGATCCCCAGAAACCCCTTTTGTTGATGGTAGATGCATCGGATTTCGGGATCGGTGCTGTGCTTGCGCACAAAGTTGGCTCCCATGATCGCCCTATTGCCTTTGCGTCCAAATTGCTCTCGTCTGCGCAAAGCAATTATTCACAGATAGAGAAAGAAGCTTTGGCTCTCGTGTTTGGTGTTACTAAGTTCCATGATTTCTTGTATGGTCGTCATTTTACCATCATCACAGGCCACAAACCTTTGACATCGCTTTTTCATCCGAACAAGCCTGTACCTCCGCGTACAGCGCAGAAATTCATTCGCTGGTCTATTTTCATCTCGCAGTACCGCTACGATATCTTGTATCGGTCCACTGCTAAGCACGGAAACGCCGATGCGTTGTCCCGTTTGCCTGTTGCTGAGGATAAAGCATTCGATTCTTCCGAACTTGCTTGCATGTTCATTGATTCGGAAACCGATGAAGTGGTCGAATCGTTTCCGATTGATTTTCGTCGTGTAGCTACAGCCACAGCTGCTGACCCTGTCCTTGCTACTGTTTTACGTTTTGTTGCTACGCAATGGCCTTTGTCAAAGTCTTGGATCGAGGATCCGTTGGTTCACAGATTTTTTGCTCACAAGGAGAGACTTTTTGTTCGACGTGGTGTTTTGTTGTTGCGTTCTGATAATGATCAGCCCAGAGTCGTGGTCCCACGTTCGTTACAGTCCTCTGTTTTACGGCTTCCTCACCAAGGCCATTGGGGTATAGTGCGAACGAAACAACTTGCTCGTCAGCACTGTACTTGGTTCGGAATCGATGCTGCGATTACGAATATGTGTTCTTCTTGCATGGCGTGTGCCGAACAACAATCCACACCGCCACGGAAAGTCTTTGCATGGCCAAAAGCCACTTCCCCTTGGCAACGCTTGCACATTGATTTTGCTGGTCCATTCTGGAATGCTCGATGGTTGGTTCTGGTCGATGCCTTCAGTAATTTTCCTTTTGTTGTCCGGATGTCTTCCACGACGTCCTCCGCCACCATCCAAGCGTTGTCTGCTATCTTTTGCATTGAAGGTCTTCCGCAGACTATTGTTTCCGACAATGGCCCACAATTCATGTCCGCAGAATTTCAGTCATTCTGCCAGGCCAATGGTATTCAACATCTGACATCCGCGCCGTTTTCGCCTCAGTCCAACGGTGCCGCTGAACGATTGGTCCGGACTTTCAAGTCACAGATGTTGCAATTGAAAGAGTCGCATTCTCGGGAGGACGCATTGTTGCTCTTTTTGTCTTCGTATTGCTCTCAGCCCCGAGATGGTCGCACGACGGCTGAGTTGCTCCACGGTCGTCCTCATCGCACCTTGATGTCTTTGCTGCATCCGCCGCATCAGGTTCCTGTGCAGCGGCAGCCTCCTGCTTTTGCTCCAGGCGACGTTGTATTTTATCGCAACTATCGCGGTTCACGGCGTTGGCTCGCAGGGCGCATTCTTCGCTGCCTCGGCCGCGCGATGTATTTGGTTTTGGGGGCCTCTGGTGAGGTGCGTCGGCATCTCAATCAGCTGCGCCTCTGTCGCCGCACGGGTTCTGCCGCTCCCCGTCTGCTTTCAGCGACGGTGCCGTCAGGTCAGCGCCCTGGGGACCCATCTACTGGCTCGCCTCATCCCCAGGTGTTACCGACGATGCCTTCCCATTTGCCCCAAGGCGACGCGCCGCCGCAGCCTCAGCCGCATCCGCCGCCGCCGCCGCCGCCTGTTCTCCCGCCGGCGCCGCCCGCATTAGACGCTTCGCTGCAGCCGCCAAGCGCCTCCCAGGGTCACGCGCCTGCGGGTGGCACAGCCTCGCCTGTTGTTAGGCTCCCCACCTCGTCGCTTACGTCAACATGGGGTCCTCCCCACGGCGGGCGGAAGCCTTATCTCACGACCGTTCGCCGATTTGCGGGGGAGGAATGTGGTGTCACCGCCAGACACCACACTTGATAGGTGGTAGCTTAAATCGGCCGCTGTCCATTTAGTACATGTCGGACCCGCATGTCGCCACTGTGTGATCACAGACCTAGCGCCACCACAAGGCAGGTCTCGAGAGACGATATAGCACTCGCCCCAGTTGTACGAGGAGATTGCTAGCGACCATACGGACGAAGCCTTCCTCTCATTTGCCGAGAGCCAGTTAGAATAGCCTTCTGCTAAATCCATGGCTACGACCTAGCAAGGCGCCATTAGCCTTACCTACTTTGAGAGTTATAGTATAAATGTCTCCAGAAGAATGCTGTAGTCATCAAATAATAAAGTTAAGTATAAAGCAGCTACATACTTTTCTTTCTACCATTCAATAGTTATCCTGTTCCAGAATTGACGCCATCGGCGTGAGTGTGTACGCGTGCCTTTCTATCGGCTACCCGTCACTGTGGACTGGCTGCCTTGTCAGTCCACTTCAACTTCTGCCTGCATCGATCGCTGTTGACAAATAACACTCCTATATCTTTCTATCTGGATTGACCTTTACCAATCAACCTCTCCCTATGCCTTGATGAAGTCAAGGACTCCTATCCACCCATAGTCTAACTATTGGTTCGGTACACAGGTCAGATAATCAGTCCACCGTGATGCCACTCAATATTCACTTGCAGACATTTAAAAAGTACTCTGTCCGTGTTCACACCGCACAATAAGTGTGGCGGCCAACACAGTGAACAACGCTTAATTGTCAATGACTCAATACACGATATCACTCCAATTCACTAATGACAGAGGTGCGCTCCCAGTGAAGTACTGAGGAGAGACTTTGTTCCTCGCTCTCTGTGTACATGTACGAGTGCACTCACTCTCGTTACCTGTTTCCACTCCAAGAGCGACAACAGAATGGCCTTTTTTTCTGGAAAAATTGCAAGGGTATATCATTTGCTGTCTTCCCTCACTCCTCTGGCTCTTTGCATCAGAAATATTCCACCAATCGGCGTTGCTCTTTTAAATGGGATAATGACGTTTCGTTTAAGTCGACCATTGTGGAAATATGTAGCATCTCCATTAGGCCTATACTGTCCTCCTGTGAGGACTCCATAACTGCACAGTCGGTCAATCAATAAAATGCTTATTCTGGGCGCTCCCACACAATGTAGCGGAATTTGCTTTTAATTCAAACACGGATATTATCCTTTCGCTCTGGCAAAAGCTGTCCTCTCTCTGGGCAGTCGTTCCGGCTGAAGTAGGTGTGTGATGACCCACCCCTCTGTAGGGACAGGCCTCCCATTGGGCTGGTTGCCTTTTTAGAACGAAAATTCCTGTGGCTGTCATGTTGTGTACGCCAGCCTCGACTTCTTCAACCTCGGTGTGCACTTACGATTTACTTATTAGATTTGCATATCGCTTACATGAATTCATACAAAATTGACTCTACCTTCTCGAGTTTGGGTTCGAATAAACCGTCTAGATGTGCAAAATACGATTGTGAGGACCCAATATGTAAGAAATGAAGGTCAGGAGACCACCCCACCTTCAGAAAAGAGGGCATCAACACCAATTCTCAATCAACATATGCACAGGCGTACTTGCCGATAAATTAATAGGGCCCTGTGCACTAGCACAAAGGTTATCGGGTTGGAATTATCTGGACTTTGTCATTAATGTATTGCCTAGTTTACTGGAGGCTGTGCCACTGCAGCAACAAATACAAACGTGGCTAATGCATGATGGCACACCCGCACACTTGCATCACAACGTGCGCGAACATCTGACGCAGACATTTCCAGGACTGCTAGATTGGTCGGGGACCCCATACCTTCCCCTGCTCGTTCCCCAGACTTCAATCCCCTAGACTTTCGGTGAAGAGGACACTTGAAGGAATTGGTCTACTCTGCGCCAATCAACCATGTGCGGACGCTGCAGAATCACGACTTCGGCGGGTGCCAGCAGCTAAAACAACATCCGGGCATACTTCAAAGGGTGCATCGTTCGTCACGCCGGAGGGCAGAGGAGCGCATTGTCATGAATGGACGCCACCTTTAACACCTCCTGTAAACATGTCTACTGGACTTGTTTTTCTTGTTTCGATGAGTGCTACCACCTCTCAAAGTATTCGACACTTTTCTTTAACGTTCTGTATAAGATGTCCCGGATATCTACAGTCAATATAATACGGACTGTAGAGAATAATGTATCGATAGTTTTGTTCTAAGAAACCAGCGACAGGTAAGGAACATATAACACGCCTATAGCCTATGTCTGTGTATGTATTACGTTTCGCGAAATTGTTGGGGTCCAACAACAGTGACTTCGCTAGCACACAATAACATGGGCTTACAGGGAGGAAAATGTCTTTCTTGACTGACTACAGCCAGAGGCGATCGTTACCTATTGCTCACAGTTCCTGTGAAGGTACACCAGAAAGCAAGTCGGTTACAGTGATCATTCCAAATTGTAATACAATATCGACCATAAGTAGTGAAGTTGTGAAGATAAAGTCAACGAACGTAAATGGACGGTATATGTACAGAGATCGGATAAAAATATGAAAACACGGCGAGAAATGTGTGCTTCAACATAAATGCAGATACTACCCAAGCCTGCAGGTTCAGTTATTGTACTTGAACACGAAGGGAAAGTGTGCAATGGCCTCAGTACGTTGCAAATATATTGGTCAGTACAATCTTCTGTGTTGTGGATAATGCACAACGTCAGGGCTAAGTGAATTCGAATGTGGGCAGATTGTTGACGCTCGTAAGATCTATGCTTCCGTAACCAACGGAGGCGGCGGTACCGGATGGAAACGCAAATATGGAAAGCGGAAAGACGTCATCCGCAACTTGGACGAAAGTTTTTGTTGAGTAATCGTGACAAACGTTCACTGAAGAGGATTCTGGCGAAAAGTAAGAGGACGACAGCTGCAAATGTCACTGCAGAAGCAAATGTTGCACTCGTAAATGCTGTCAACACCAAAAGAACACGAACGAAGCTGCATAAGTTGGGAACTGCAGAGCGACCCGGAATTTGACAACCACTCATAAGAAATGCAAATGCCCTTAACGGGAAACGTGATGCGGAAGTCATAAAGAATGGAAACTGGAAATTTGTGGTAAGGTCCTATGGGACCGAACTGCTGAGGTCATCGGTCCCTTGGCTTACGCACTACTTAATCTAACTTCAACTAACTTATGCTAAGGACAACACACACACCCATGCCCGAGAGAGCACTCGAACGGGGGGAGCCAAACGAACCGTGGCAAGGCCTCTCAGCTCGATCAGTACGGCTAACCTGCGCGGCTAAAGAATGGACTGTGGAGCAATGGAATAATGTCATTTGATCAGATGAGTCTTGTTTCACACTGTTTCCAATTTCTAGCCGAGTTTGCGCCCCAACAGTGATGTTTAGGTAGTCTTAGCGTCGTGTTCCACGCGTTCGGTTGTTACTCTACAAAGTTGCATTACTGCTACGGATTAAGTAACCATTGGCTGATTAGGTCCATCTTATGGTGCAATGTTTGTTCCCCAAAGGTGACGACAGGGTCCCTATTCATACAGCTCTCATCGTCCCGTAATGCTTTTGTGGGCTCGAGGACGAATTGTCGCATCTGCCCTGGCCACTACAGCACCAGATCTCGATATTTTCAGCTTCTTTGGTCTATTTTGGAGAGCACGGAGCGTGGTCGTTATACATCTACATCATCATTACCTGAAGTTGTCACTATGTTGCGGGAAGAATGGTATAAGACTCCCTTGTAAGGCATACAGTAACTGAATTTATCCACTCCGAGACGGAGTGGATACAGTCCAACGGATTTCCTGCATCGTACACTACTGGCCATTAAAATTGCTACACTACGAAGATGACGTGCTGCAGACGCGAAAGTTAACCGACAGGAAGAAGATGCTGTGATATGCAAATGATTAGCTTTTCAGAGCATTCACACAAGGTTGGCGCCATTGGCGACACCTACAACGTGCTGACATGAGGAAAGTTTCCAACCGATTTCTCATACGCAAACTGCAGTTGACCGGCGTTGCCTGGTGAAACGTTGTTGTGATGCCTCGTGTAGGGAGGAGAAATGCGTACCATCACGTTTCCGACTTTGATAAAGGTCGGATTGTAGCCTATCGTGATTGCGGTTTATCATATCGCGACATTGATGCTCGCGTTGGTCGATATCCAATGACTGTTAGCAGAATATGGAATCGGTGGGTTCCGGAGGGTAATACGGAACGCCGTGCTGGGTCCCAACGGCCTCGTATCACTAGCAGTAGAGATGACAGGCATCTTATCCGCATGACTGTAACGGATCGTGCAGCCACGTCTCGATCCCTGAGTCAACAGATGGGGACGTTTGCAAGACAACAATCTGCACGAACAGTTCGACGACGTTTGCAGCAGCATGGACTATCAGCTCGGAGACCACGGCTGCGGTTACCCTTGACGCTGCATCACAGACGGGAGCGCCTGCGATGGTGCACTCAACGACGAACCTGGGTGCACGAATGGTAAAACGTAATTTTTTCGGATGAATCCAGGTTCTGTTAACAGCATCATGATGGTCGCATCCGTGTTTGGCGACATCGCGGCGAACGCACATTGGTAGCGTGTATTCGTCATCTCCATACTGACGTGTCACCCGGCGTGATGGTATGGGGTGCCATTGGTTACACGTCTCGGTCACCTCTTGTTCGCATTGACGGCACTTTGAACAGTGGACGTTACATTTAAGATGTGTTACGACCCGTGCCTCAACCCTTCATTCGATCCCTGCGAAACCCTACATTTCCGCAGGATAATACACGGCCGCATGTTGCAGGTTCTGTACGGGCCTTTCTGGATACCGAAAATGTTCGACTGCTGCCCTGGCCAGCACATTCTCCAGATCTCTCACTGACTGAAAACGTCTGGTCAATGGTGGCCGAGCAACTGGCTCGTCACAATACGCCAGTCACTACTCTTGATCAACTGTGGTATCGTGTTGAAGCAGCATGGGCATCTGGACCTGTACACGCCATCCAAGCTCTGTTTGACTCAATGCCCAGACGAATCAAGGCCGTTATTACGGCCAGAGGTGTCTGTCCTGGGTACTGATTTCTCAGGATCTATGCACCCAAATTGCGTGAAAATGTAATCACATGTCAGTTGCAGTATAATATATTTGTCCAATAAATACCCGTTTATCATCTGCATTTCTTCTTGGTGTAGCAATTTTAATTGCCAGTAGTGTATTAGGCATGGTGACCGATGGAAATTGTTTGTATGTTTATGTTCTACCCCCCTTAATCCTCCGAAAAAATGTGAGTGATTGTCAGTAGTCCTCTGAGTAAACCATGCATAATGATTTAGCACTAGTACTATTTGTTGTTGTCGTTGTGTGGCGTTTTTGCCACACATTTCGCCCACATTAGATTTTTAATTTACCTGTACTTACTATCAGTCGGACAAGAGCATTCAGTAGCAGCCAAGGTATGAAGAGAGTACCGTGCATTGAGTTGTGCAGCAAATGGTTATAGAGCGTGGGAACGCACCCACTTGTGGTGATCGTATCACGTAGGAGCAACGTATAGACTCCCGGGAATCACATACTGACCATGATGCGAAGCAGTACAATGTTGTTAGTTAATATTTATTGCTTTAACACTGCAACGCTCCACCACCCATAGCGTCAACATTAGTAATGTTGTACCGCTGGAAGCTTAATGATTTTATCAAGTCATTAACTGAAGTAAAAACTGAAATGAGAACATTTTAACTTAGTCGTTATTGGTGGAAGACGATGGACCAATCAGAAGCGCACACTGAATAAATTGGTGTCAAATTGTTATTGTAATTCACTTCGAGTCTTCTACCGGATACGAGACAGGCAACACGTGTCGGTACAGTCAATTGGAATACGAAGTTGATAATTATTCGTGCAGTTAACAGTGCCTCGGAAAACGTTTGTGGGAAACAATTCACTAGATGTTTTATCGGTACTGAACAAATGAAACACGCGCTTTGGACGTTATACTGTAGCGAGTTACCGAAAATGGTATGTCGTGTTAACAGTGCCTTGGGGAACGGTTGTGTGAACAGCTTGTAATACTATGAATTAGTGGATTGTGTCTTGTTGCGATGCTCTGAACTTGGTTAACTTCCGTGAAACTTCATTTAGTAGACGAACATAATCAGACTCTTTCTTGAGTTTCCTGATTACCGCTAAACTTAACGGATAGACATCAAGTGGCATCCTATGTTTAGATAACTGTAGTTCGTAGCATCGGATTTTCGCTCATACTTCCACTTCATTTTAGCGGTTTGTTGTTTGCACGTCGAGTCCTGTGCCTGTATGGAGAAGAAGTCACTCTGGACGAGATCTACGAGACAACTTTAGAAGTCTCTTGATGTTATTCTTCAGGCTTTCCCGGCGATCTAATGACGTCTTCGGTTGTCGGGTGTTCTTACGGATATCAGCGTCGTACTTGCACGATATTTCGGTAACGTAGCTCGTTACCTTCATCAGGTGCGACCTCAGAATACTCCTTGAGTGGACCTGGTCCAGTATTTATGCCTGTAGCCTTCCCCCTTCACCAGGCGCTCCCTCTGCCGTCCGCGCCCGCTCGCTGCGATCTTCTGTAGCATTGCCGTTCCCTTTTCCGTTCGCTGCAGTCCTGGGTGTTCTCTTTTCGGTCCGCGCTCGCCAGACACGCTGCTGGGTGTTCTATCATCGGTCTGGTGCGTTTGGAATCCCGTCTGTGGTACCAGGCATTCCACCCGCGGTCCTCTCTCACTCACTGTGATCTGCTGGAGTGTTGCCGTTCCATTTTAGGTCCGCTGCGATTCTAGATGTTCCCTCTGCGGTCCGCGCCCATCAGACCCGACCCTGAGCGTTCCATCTTCGATCTGGTGCGCCTGGAACTCTGTATGGGGATCGTTCTCCCTGTCCACACCTCTAGTTCTTCCATTTGTGGAGTGCTGCAGCTGTCCCCGTTGCTTCTTCAACAATTCCAGAGCAGGGTCCCAGACTCTACTTAGCTGGTACCCCGTGTCATGGTTCATGATTTTATTGGTCACTTTTATCTCTCTTGACTCCCTTATAACACTGTCCAAAATTCTGGGCGTTTGTGCTAGAAATTTGGTTTCTTCATAATTCATAGCATGGCCAAGCTCTAGACAGTATTCAGCAATGGCTTATTTTGTTGTCTGTCTTAATCGGGTGTGCCTCTGATCAGAGGCACAGCTGCAGCACTCCACAAATAGAACTTGTAACCTCCCCACAAATTTTTTATAAATGACAATATTATTTAAGAATACTAATGGACATTGCGCTAAGTGTAACCTCTCCACTGAAATTTTAAAGACAGAAATAATAAATGAATGGGAGCCAAACGTAACCTCCCTAGCAATTAAATTTAATGACAATAAAAATGAGAATCGCAATCTGACTCAAATATAAGTTCCTCAAAAAAAAATGAAAGTCAATTCAGTGATAAGAAAATCTCGGTGATAATGATAACTCAATTAAACCGAAATATCGGTCTTTGGCCCTCTGCAAAAAAACTCAGAATTAAAGTCTTACCTCAGTATAACTGCATGTCAAATTTCTGCTCTTATTGTTGCCCACGGCTTGGAGGAACTGCATTGCAAATAATATTTTTTTTTTATTTTTTAATTTAACTGAAACTTTTCTTTAAGGGAAGTGGAACGAAATCGTTAGTTCAATTAAATAATTTTTTTTTTGTAAAAATTGCTTTGAAATCAAAATTATTATTGGGGCACTTGTTGGAAATTAATTACAATAAATAAACTTTACATTATCTGATGATTACCTACATTAACAATATACCTCATTCAGCCTCTTGACCAGAATGCCATGTCGACGCTCGCCGACTCCTCACACACACAACTCCACTCGACTGCTATTACCGACATACTGCACGCAACTGAACTGAGCTACTGCTACCGACAGAGTGCACTGGCCTACTGCTACTCGCGTACTGCTCGCAACACTCGCGCGGTCAAGCGCAGACTAACCACGATAATAGGCTCTCTGGTCAAAGATTTTAACGTGCCTCACCATCGCTGCTACGTTACATACGTGTTTCATAACCCTCCACTGGGGGGGCAAAAATTTGGCAGCGATGGTGAGTCATTTGGACTTGCCAAGCGCGGCAAAATGTTTTCTTTAATTAATGAACTTTTACAATTTACAGAATATTTAAATACATGAATTAAATGTTGTGCACATGCACCGAGTACAAAACATTTAAGACAAAGACAAGATATGAGTACAAAACTTAGTAGCAAATCAGAAAAATGTATATAAAAATTATTTGACAGATAAAGTGCACAGGCACTGAAAAAATTCTTTAGCATAAACAGAACAAATAAACAGAATGTCAGAAAATCATGTTGATAAGTGACATAAGTGTACTCGCACTGGAGTTCAGCAAATCTAAAATGTATAACCCATGAACATAAATGATGTTAGCAAAAAATGATCTTCACTATGTGACAAGAATTAGGATAGGAAAGGGAAGGATTGCATCATGGTTGTAGCACTTTAGATTGCACACAGCTGTTCTGAAAGTCCATATCTTTCCACAGAAGTACAACACCAAGTGACACAATTTGAAGTTCTTTTCCCATCAGAATTTATCAGTGTAGCCAAGACACTGAACTGTCGTAGTAATGTTCCATGTTCTCATTTTGGCAGTACACTAGGTACACCAAACAGTGGGACCATAATAACGTCTTCATCGCTCACGCTGGTGGACAGCATGTCGTGTCAACACCACGCTCTTACAAGGCACACCAACGTAGAATTAGTGCAAAACAAAATATAGTGCTCCATGATCACTAGGATAAACAGGACAAATGGACATTGCAGTAATTCAGGGTAGTTAGCTCATAAGGTGAAGGACATTAGGTCACATACCAGTCTTCATTAGTAGTTTGCGGCATTCATAGCCCAGTAATTGAACATTTCTGTACCAAGTATGTACTATTACAGAAAAATGTTCATTAATTGTTTTACATAGAATCAGTAGCCTTCTTTTCCTAGTTACAAAGCATTATTAAATAATCGCATTCTTTTCCAGTTACAAAGTATGGCATAGTTAATTAATCATTTGTCATTCCAATACAGTAAGAATCATTAGCCTTCTCCTAATTACGAAGTATTATTAAACAATCGCATTCTTTTCCAGTTACAAAGCGTAATTAATCATTTGTCATTTGAATATAGTAAGAATTATTAGCCTTCTCCTAATTACAAAGCATTATGAAACAATCGCATTCTTTTCCAGTTACAAAGTATAGCATAGTTAATTAATTATGTGTCATTCCAATAGTAATCTCATTCTTTTCCAGTTACAAAGCATAATTAAGAATCATTAGCCTTCTTCTAATTACAAAGCATTATGAAACAAACGCATTCTTTTTCAATTACAAAGCATAGCATAATTAATTCGTCATTTAACAAGTGACATATTATTCATTGCTGATCAGCATTACTTAGAACTTTCTCAAACTGGTATCACTATTTGGGACTGGTAATACATTTTTTTTTTGTTAGCAATGCATTGCGTTGGGATCGATAATTAATTGCTGAGGCATAACACTACTTGCTTTTGACCTATTGCTGCAAATGAGGATAGGTAACGTCATTCGTCATGAGTCAGCTGTAGCAAGGTTATGTAACAAGGCAGTATATGTGATCACATTTATAAATGATAAACACAAATGGGTAAAAAATAAAAATGCAAGTACTAGAACAGGTATAATAAGTAACAAGTTTAGTAAGTATCATGAAAAGATTCTCCTGGAAAAAATACAAAATGGATTTTTGACCTGAAAGAAGAAACGCACACTATGCTGAAAAGTAGTGAACTTCGAATTAACAGGTAGTGAAATGTGTATAAAAATGTGTTCCATAGCTGTCCTTTCCAAAACCTTCAGTCATTATACTGTGCAATATAACACCTGCTGTCAAAGCAAACTGCAACAAATACTTAAATAACTACATAGCATAAATACATAACTTCAACATTATCCTCATCTGTAAAGAAAAAACTTCATTATTCATTATCCATATTATCATAACTTCATTATTATCATCACCTGTAAAGAAAAACTTCATTATTCATAACAGCATATTCTTCATCATTATTCATCAGCATTCATTATCATCTGCAAAAAATCACTTCATTACTCATTACACAACTATTCCTTATCTCTAGCATATTTCATCACTAAAACTAAGATGTGTAGTTCTGTCTGACAGCCTGCATCAATCACCTTGTATTCTGAAAGAAAAAATTAGTTAAGACTGCTATTCTACGATGAGTATAGTATATTCTTGTTAATGCTTGCCAATCCTGATCCATTTACTCTTCCCCATAAAGTTATTGCATCTTCTTTCGTTTATTCCGTAGGTGAAATTCCCATTTCTGTTGAATTTATTTCTTACACGCATCATTTCTTTCTGAAATTGATGAACAAAGATTAATGTCTTGCATTTAAATCATATACCCACTAGATAATGACTGGTTTGTGGTGACATACTTAACCATACAGCATAACATGACAGAAAACGTAATATGTCAAAGACATTGACAGTGTTCAGATACAACAATGTACACAGAATAATACAATGCAGCAGCAAAAAACGTAAAACAGTCACGATCTTGAGATGTCATAGGGCAAAAAGAATGTCAAAATCAACTGGTGTGTGTTATATCTTAACTATTTCACAGGGCATATAAACAAAACTGGAATACAATCATACACAAAAAAATGGAAAATGTGCACGGTCTGATGTGTAACGACAAGAAAAGCGACCTGCTAACCTTACCTTGTCGGGCACTTGCCAAGAAAAAATACGATAATCATCAGTAATTAGTCATGTGAATATAATTGCATAAGTGGTCATAAAAGAAATTAGTAAATGGCATCATAGTGTGTCGAATCATAAGGTGTCTTCATTCAATAAAGGGTTTAATATTTGACCAATGGTGGTTGCCTTTCGATTTTCTGGTTCTCAAAGTTTCGACGTGTACCACATTGGGATGAGGAATGCTGCGAATCCGATATGGACCTGCGTATAGAAGTTCAAATTTACTGCACTTACCTTTTAATTTACTGGATAAATAGTGTGTACGTACTAATATTTTCTGTCAAACGTGAAAGTCGCGGCGTGTACAAACCTGTTTTTGCTGTCTTCTCCGGCGCTCTGCGGCACGTTTGATGTTGTTCAGCGCAATGTCAATTATTTCACGGTGTCGTAGGCGACGACATTTAGGGAAGTTTACTAATTCTTTAATTTTGTTTGGTGGTTCAACGTTTTTCAATATAACAGACGGAGATAGCATAGTGGATTCATTTGGAATGGAATTAATTACATCTTGGAATGAGAGTATGTGTGTATCCCAATCAATATGTCTTTTGTGGCAGTATATTCGGCATAGCTTACCAATTTCTTTCATTAACCGTTCACAAGGGTTCGAAGAAGCATGGTACTTGGATATATAAATCGGAGAAATGTTTCTAGCTCGTAACATACGTGTCCATGTACCAGAACGAAATTGAGATCCATTGTCAGAAATTACTTTCATCACATGCCCTACATGAAATAGAAAATGTTTTACAAATGCTTTCGAAATAGTTTTAGCAGTAGCTTTGCGTAATGGAGTGAAAGTAACAAATTTTGAAGTGAGCTCAACAGCGACAAAGATGTAGCAAAAACCTCTGTTAGTTCTCGGAATTGGACCAAAAATGTCTACAGCGGCCATATGTCTTAATTTAACAGGTATAATGGGATATAATGGAGGAATATGTGAAGTGGTGTCTGATTTAGCTTTCTGGCAAATTTTACAAGACGCTAAAACTCGTCGTATACGTTTCTCCATGTTAGTAAAATAACAGTTCTGTCTCAGTATAAGAAAAAATTTTCGTGCTCCGTAATGTGCGAAACTTAAATGAGTGTACCAGATTAATTTGTTAACCAGTTCGTCAGGAATGCATAGTAACCAATTGTTGCTGTCAGGACGAGAGCGGCGAAACAGAATGTCATTGCGTACAGTGTAATGGTTTCTAATCGTAACATTATTCCTATCTTGCCAAAGGTGTTAAATTTCTTTCCACACGTTGTCTTTATTTTGTTCTTGTGCTATGTCCTGTAATGACGATGAAATAAAGTTTTCAAATGCAACTTGCTCAATGTACATGACACTGAAATTTGTTTTGCAGAAGTTGGTTGCTACGTCTTGCTGATTGTTGCCGAGAGAACGCGATAGTGCGTCTGCTATAACATTTTGTCTGCCGGGAATGTGAACTATTGTAAAATTAAATTCCTGTAAATAAAGTTTCCATCTGCTTAATCTGTCGTGAGTAAATTTGGTCGAAAGTAAAAATTGTATCGCTCTGTGGTCTGTGTAAACGGTGGTATGTCTGCCATAAAGAAAGTGCCGAAATCTCGTAAAAGCCCATACAACACATAATGTTTCAAGTTCTGTAACAGAATAATTTCGTTCAGCAGGTGACAGAATGCGACTTGCAAATGCGATGTTTTTAATTACTATTGAACCATCTTCTTCAATTTCCTGAAATGTATGTACGCCTAAAGCGGTGTTGGAACTGTCAGTGGCAATGGAAAAATTTCTGGTAAGATCTGGGTGCGATAAAAGTGGAGCATTCAACAAAGCATGTTTCAAATAACATTCTCGTGAACAAAATTCTGCGTGTCAAA
The DNA here is from genome assembly GCF_023864345.2 of Schistocerca serialis cubense. NCBI lineage: Eukaryota > Metazoa > Arthropoda > Insecta > Orthoptera > Acrididae > Schistocerca > Schistocerca serialis. Next base: position 381,510,233 of record NC_064645.1, on the reverse strand, counting down.
AGTAATGTTTGCGTTACTGTAATATGCAATCTGTGCTGTATCTGGTTAAAATCTATCGTACGTGTTATTATTTACGGGAGAATGTTGTGGCATATCCACTATATGAACTGTTCTGTTATTTCTTACTGACGTGTTACGCTATGGATGACACCTATTGTCTGTTCCATTCATGATTATTTGTTGTTGCTGATGTTGTTGCTGCTCATAAGATCGACTGTTATTAAATGTACGCTGAAAATTGTGCTCATTATTTTTACGTTGGTCATGATAGTCACTTCTATACGGTGCATTGCGATAAGAATTCAAATACTGTGTTTTCTATACGTAGTTATTTCCTTGCTACTGTGCGTTACTATTTGTTGGATCTGGGACTATAGGTGCACGCGGCGAAACATTAAAGTTTGGTTGACCTTGTAGACTGCATTGTTGGTTAGGTATGCTAAGCGGTTGACTTTCATGCTATTGTGGTGGAAAACGTCTATTGTTACCAAAAAATGCGTTTGTTGTTAATTTTACACATACTGATGATTACGATTTTTATCCGTTATTAAAATTACGCTGGTTCTGGAGTGCCTACTGAAAATTGTCACATTCGGTAAAAGTTTGTCACATCGGGTTTTCATTACTCGTTTCTTAATACTAGGTAGAGCAATAGTTAAAGAGCAGTTTGGATAGATATAAAGGATAGTAGAAGAAAAGGCAGCAGTGCAGGAAACTAAAGATGAAACAGCACTACTACAGCTCGGGGCCCTATGCTCGCTACGGCACATATTCATTAAAGCGTAATGAATCCCCTGAGGTCAATTACGCACTGCAAATAAATTTTAGCTTTTGCGTTGCACGCAATAGTGGTAAAATTCCAAATACAAATTGCTGCATTCTTGCTAATTCCAATTTCTGCATTACAGGTAATGCTGTTGAAAGTACAATAGCAAATTGTCTTATCGGGTTCAAAGCCAGCTTCCGCATTACAGGCAATAGCGGTGAAAGCAAAAAAATAAATTGTCGCATACAGTGCAAATCGTGTATCTGTGTTCTGCCATTATTAAATTCCTTAGATTTTCTTACAAATGCAAATTGCTCGAAATCTACGTTCTCGTCACTCAGTTTGAGAACACGTTCAGGTTTGTGTGTGAATCTGTTCGTCTGTGCCATTTCGTACTTCAAGTTGCGTAGCTTTTCATATTTTAAGTCGCGTGGCTTTTCGGATTTTAAGTCGCGTAGTCTCTGTAAATGGTTCACATTATACACGCTGCGTGACTCTGACAAATGCTCGCAACGTGGCGGATTCTGTGACGTATTGGTGACTGAAATAGTTTTTAATTCTGTTACTTTAAAACTTTCGACATTTTGGTTGTTCTGTCGTTCACTTTTATTATTGACTTCCGTATTCGGAGTGTGTGAAACTTCCAGTGACTCTAAATTAACTTCGTCGCGAATCTGTACTGCGTTTTTAGGGCATTGTTCAGTGACTGCATTAATCTTGTCGTTATGTGATTCTGTTGTGCCTACACATGTGCTACTTAATTCTTGTGCAACAGTGCCAACTTCTTCATTACTGTTATTAGCACAAGCCTTAGTATCCTCACGTAATTGTTCTTTACTGTCCTGACATTGAACGGTAACAGCTGTAATTTCTTCCCTAACTTGTTTGTTGTGTTCATTAACTTTATCGTGTTTTTCTCTCGGCTGTTTAATACTTTCAGAAAATTGTTTGTTCCGTTCTCTAGATTGTTTGTTTTCTTCTTCCAGTCGTTTGTTCTGCTCATCAAGTTGTCTAAAATCTTCACTCTGTTGTCTCGCCTGTTCACTAAGTTGTTGTTTGAGTTTTTCGTTATCTTATTTGTTCCGTTCTTTAAGTTGTCTGAAATCTTCACTCTGTTGTTTGGAATTTACAGTAAAGTCGTTCTTAAACTGTAGCATTACTGCCATAAATTGATTCAAATAAAAAGTAGCTGTTGCATTCTCAGTGCTCTGTGATGGAATACATGCAATTGTCACGTTCTGTGTGACCATTTGGTCATTCTGTAATTTACAAAAAGATTTGTCAGTCGAACGTACACTGTCAGTCACTATTTCGGAATTAAATGAATCCGTCGTACTTTCAGTACACTGTCCATTTTCATTAGAAATATTTGTCTGAACGTTACTTGAATTTTCCAAACTGGGTGTGTTCCGCTGGGCAGCGCTCATTACTATAGACCGCTCCGCGTCATCAATTGTCGTCAAATCAACAGAGGACATAACCGAGTTCGTTTGTTCATCATTAAGACAAAAGTCATCATTAGTGGTTGGAATACACTGATTGTCAGTGAACGCAGGATTGTCATCATGACACTGCGTATCACAAGTACTATCGGTCACGCTGTTTAAGTCGGTAATTTCATTCAAAATACCTCGCGATACACTATTCACAGTCTTTCGCGGCATTTTCACAATAGTCACTTATTCACAAAACAAATAATCACAAATGCAAAAGCAACACACAAATACAACAGAGCAACGAATTGCCGTTGATCTGTGGAAAGAAAGTCACAAAATTAGTAAAAGCGTAGCGCCAAATCCTAATTATATCTAAGCAAATAAGAGCAGATATCTGACTGTTTTTCAAAAGATTCCCAACGAAATACGATCCTGGACTGGGTGTCGCCAAGTGTAACCTCCCCACAAAATTTTTATAAATGACAATATTATTTAAGAATACTAATGGACATTGCGCTAAGTGTAACCTCTCCACTGAAATTTTAAAGACAGAAATAATAAATGAATGGGAGCCAAACGTAACCTCCCTAGCAATTAAATTTAATGAAAATAAAAAATGAGAATCGCAATCTGACTCAAATATAAGTTCCTCACAAAAAAAATGAAAGTCAATTCAGTGATAAGAAAATCTCAGTGATAATGTTAACTGAATTAAACCGAAATATCGGTCTTTGGCCCTGTGCAAAATAACTCAGAATTAAAGTCTTACCTCAGTATAACTGCATGTCAAATTTCTGCTCTTATTGTTGCCCACGGCTTGGAGGAACTGCATTGCAAATAATATTTTTTTTTAATTTTTTAATTTAACTGAAACTTTTCTTTAAGGGAAGTGGAACGAAATCGTTAGTTCAATTAAATAATTTTTTTTTTGTAAAAATTGCTTTGAAATCAAAATTATTATTGGGGCACTTGTTGGAAATTAATTACAATAAATAAACTTTACATTATCTGATGATTACCTACATTAGCAATATACCTCATTCAGCCTCTTGACCAGAATGCCATGTCGACGCTCGCCGACTCCTCACACACACAACTCCACTCGACTGCTATTACCGACATACTGCACGCAACTGAACTGAGCTACTGCTACCGACAGAGTGCACTGGCTTACTGCTACTCGCGTACTGCTCGCAACACTCGCGCGGTCAAGCGCAGACTAACCACGATAATAGGCTCTCTGGTCAAAGATTTTAACGTGCCTCACCATCGCTGCTACGTTAGATACGTGTTTCAAACTGAAGGTGTGGACGGGGAGAACGATCCCCATACAGAGTTCCAGGCGCACCAGATCGAAGGTGGAATGCCCAGGGTCGGGTCTGATGGGAGCGGAATACCCAGGAGCGTGTCTGGCGGGCGCGGACCGAAAAGAGAACACCCAGGACTGCAGCGGACAGAAAAGGGAACGGCAATGCTCTAGAAGATCGCAGCGAGCGGGTGCGGACTGCAGAGGGAGCGCCTGGTGAAGGGGGAAGGCCACAGGCATAAATACTGTACGAGGTCCCTCGAGGAGTAGTCTCATGTCGCACCTGATGAAGGTAATGAGCTGCGTGCAAGTACGACGCTAATATCCGGAAGAACACCCGACAACCAAAGATGTAACTTTAGAAGACACGAGGTAAGCAAAACAAGGTCAGTGATACTAGGAAAGTGAAAATACATACCCTCACAAACTGTAGTAATTATGAAGCTAGTGTTTCTTCAAGGTACTTTTTATGAAATCCGCCTTGTAACAGATAGGTAGGCGAACATTTTTAATCCACCATCGTGATTATTTCTTTTTTTTTTAACGTACGGTAGTAGTAGTAGAAGTTTTATTTCATGTTACAGGGATATTCATTGTGCTACTAATACTACTACAGATTAAGAACAAAGAACTTAATTCACAAATTCATGCACTTGTATTTTGACTTGTATAGTTTGACAAGGATGGGTAAAAAGTCGGTCGTCGCTCGGCCGTAGGATACATCCCAGCATCTTTCTGAAACAGTTTATGGTAATCGTGGGCTGGGAATTAGAATGTCTATAAACTCTACCCTCTCGGATAAAAGGCCAGACTGTTAAAAACAATAAAACATCTTACGGTTTATCTCTATCATTGTAAATAAGTATTTCTTTACTCCTTAACATTTTTAAACCTAACTCTGAAACTAGAATGTTTTCTCCTAAGAGCCGTGAAGTCCATTTTTGTGTGACAAAATCTGTCAATATTTCGCAGTGTGTATAATTTTCTGTATTATTTATAATATCGCAGAAATTTTCAAATAAGAACTCGTTTGCCATAGGATATCTTCAAACCGAAACTCACAGAATAATCTTTGGCAATCTTCCAGTTCTGTGCGACTATATCTGTGGCCACCACGCCGTTAACAACAAATCATTTAGTACGGGAGACCTTAAAAGTGAAACCCCAAGAATAATTTTTCTGCAAATTTAATTGTATGTTCTGAAGCTCACTTCCGTCTATGGTTTCGCGGAGTGGCAATCTTTCATGCCGTCCATACTATCACAAAACATTCTGATGGGTAGCACATTTAACCCTACGGTCGGTGAAATATAGGTGAAGGCGTGGCATCTTTGGTGACGAGTGGTGGGAAGGAGGTCGCGTGGAGGGGTGGATACCGGGATATTTGACTAGCGCTCTCTTCAAAAAAATGGCTCTCAGCACCATTGGACTTAACAGCTGTGGCCATCAGTCCCCTAGAACTTAGAACTACTTAAACCTAAATAACCTAAGGACAGCACACACATCCATGCCCGAGGCAGGATTCGAACCTGCGACCGTAGCAGTCGCGCGGTTCCGGACTGCGTGCCTAGAACCACGAGACCGCAGCGCTCTTTTCGTCACTGCGTCTCAACTTTAGTAATTTACATATATTCGAGATTTTTAATTTCATTTTGGAAGCATGCTTCTTGCTTCCTCCTGTGGCACGGTCATTCAAGTTTCCTGCCCAAGATAAAAATTTCATTAGCAAGCAGGTGCTAATCTCCACGAAGACGTGTTTCGTGATCTCTTTCGTCGACTCACGAAGATACTCTGCCCAATACTTTCAATTGGTATGTAGTATAGATAGTTGAGACAGACTTAGTTTCTTTAAAAGATAATACGACTGGTGATTTATTCCAGTATACACCGACGCGGAAACAACGATGTGATATGCTAGTACCGTTAATATACATAGTGTTTACTGAGTTCTACGTGTTCTATGTTCCTGAAGGACTGCAGGTGTAATTAAATACAATGTCGAAAACGTCTATGGTCATGGTTGTAAAGGTGGAAGATTATCTTACATCTGCGTAATTGAGGTAAAGCACTGACTAAAATGGTAAGTTTTGTATTGAACACTTACAGCAACTGTTCAAATTGAATACTACCAGGCTGAGAGAATACATTAGAATATAATCGACTGACTTCCACAACGCGCTCTGGGAATCTATATAATACGAGAGGTGGTTATCACGATAATTCAGCCGTGGTAAAAATACTTTAGAAAATGGATACCGGACGGCATTGTACTACACATCGGTCGTTGTGAGGACGAACAGTTCCTGCAGAAGCATGGTTAAAGAAGCCACTGAAATTAAAATATTGGAAAACACTCTCAACGAAAATGTTGGCCTGAAGCTCAATACCAGGTGGGTTCCGGACAGAGCGAGGTCGAATCGAGTGCGGCGAGAGTAGAAGATAAAACTATCGGTACTTCCCGACGGAATGCGAAGCTGTGGTGTCTCATCTGGCATAAATGAAAACGGGAAACGAGTTGTAGGCGGAACATTTGTGAGATTACAGCCGCATCATACTGCTGAAAGGCTAAAATCGTTTTATCAATTTATGTCGTGGCGTTATCATGCACTGATACACTTAGTTTAGCTGTTTGTTACACTAAGTAACACGTTTGTTCGTCTCTAAATTAAGCATCGGAATGTGTATCCAAAATTTTGAAGGACCGAACACAATTCATAGACTTCTGTTAGTGTGGTACAGGATTACAGGGGTTTTCATGCACCTGCCGTTACGATCACTTTGTCACAAGAGACATGCATATTGCACAGCAGATAAACACTCTTCGCCGGTTGTACCAAGTCGACCGACAACAGGTACTGAGTAAAGCGTGCACGCATTTTTTTATTACGTTCTCATCGTGCTTTCTCAATCTATGGCATGATAGAGTCCTACATGAGAGTGCAGAGAGGATATTCTCCTGCACACAAAGTAGCTCCACTTTTTTACACCAGAGTAAACTCTTGCAATATCTTTCGTCATATGAAGAACCAACACTTTGCTCCGCACTGCTAACAGGTCGGTGTGTACTGATGCTGTTACAGATATGACAGCTGTCTGCTTGTGATACGTTGCGTGTAAGTGCTGCTCCACCTAGAGTTAATGGAAACAGAGTGCCATTGTCCGGCACAATAGCTTCAGAGGTCTGACAGAGCGAAGCGATCCGATACTGAAGTGCATTCACGTTATTGAATGAAATTCCGCCTGTCAGTTTCCACACGAGTCACTACACAGTTTGCTCATCAAATTCAGTGCCAGCTACGGACGTGAACGGTCGCTGCTATTCACGCTGCGAGGTTTAAACAATGACGAGTTCACCAATTTCACTTGTATCGACTATGACCCACGGGAAGCGTGTGGTAACTCACATGTAGGAACTGGAAATGTCAACAGCGTTTTCCTTACGCCGTACTTGATGTAATATCGTTATCTGAGCTGTCAGTTCATTTTAGATTCCCTGAAATCCTCGTTGAAAGTGGAACAAGGTGGCTATTTCTGTTCAGTGTTCTAGAGAGTTCATTGTTGTGATGACTACGATAATGATGATGATTTTTATAAAACGAAGAGACCATTAGCACCAGTGCTCACACAACTACGACGGAAATCAGTATGGTTTAAATAAAGGTAGCAGGAAAACATGGAGAGAAAATAATTATGATTAAAAATTTCGCCGAAATTACTATTCCAGTTTTTACAGACATCTTACGTTTCTCTCTCGATAGTGGTACGCATTATACCGCCTGAGAGAAAGCTTGATTCTAGCAATAATCGACAGTGATAACACAATATCGCCATGCGATAACAGGCCAATCATCTTTTCCCCGCAGTGTTCAATAACAGCTAACATGCTAACATACGAGGTTACCATGTTCATGATAAATTTCAGTCAGCTTTCGAGAAGATCAAAGTACAGAAACTCATTAATAGAAGTTCTGATTGCATGAGACATGACAAGGGTCATATTTCAACACCTCTCGTTTTTCATCAAAGCCTTTTACATTTTTAGTTCTCATCTATTAGTTGCGAAAATGGTAAAGTTGGATTTCTAGAAATACTCGACAATGCTGTGGAGTGACATTTACTATTACAGCAAGTATCAGAGGCGACTGTGACGTGTTATATAAAATTTGACATGACAGTGAACTACAACTACGAGAAGATAGTCAGACATATCTGGAGATTGGTGAACTCCTCATGGAAATTTGTACTGTCATGTGTCTTCCAGGGTTTAGCTCATCATCCATTGTTCTTCCCCCTGTATTAAAATGACATTTCATCTGTCTTACATGCCTGTAATCATCAGCAGAATGCTGATGAAATCTAGATGCAACAAATCGCCAGTACCGAGTATATTGCGTGTGACGCGTCAAGTATTAGTTACGGTTTTTGTTGAATACCAGGGTGGTAACACAACTGGTTCCTAAACTAACGCCTACCAAGTCCAGGGTGAGCCACATATCGACCCCAATGGTGATCAGTTAACGTCCTCGCGAAACAATTCTTCCTATATTCCTTTGATGGAATCCAGTTACCCTTTCAGAATACGATGACTGATGTTAGCATATATTTGGATGAGCATCTGAATAGGGAAGAAGACGCTGTCATAATATGCAGGACATTTCTGTTGTATCTCCATGAATTTCGAGAAAGTAGAAAAATATTTACTCCTAAAATGAAAAAAAAAACACTAGTGCACTCGTAGTTCTTCCGAATATTCACTACCGAGTTGAGATTCAGCCCCACAAACTGCCGAAAAAATTCAGACGCCTAGTTTTAACCATGTGGACTTGCTTAAGGTAAATTTGCAGCATTCGGTTTTTAGATCACGTCACTGGTGATGGTTCGTTTAGGAGGGAGTCAATAGGACACTATATCTGAATTGTGCCTATGATTCTTTGCTTAAAGGTGTCAACGGATGTGCAGCTGTGGATACATCGGCTCCCTACGACTCACCGGGCTAAGCACCGTCGGCTGTGGACAGTACTTGAAGAGGTGACCGCCGTGCGCGATGTTGACAGTTCTGCTTTTGTCTTTATGGAGGAGGGGGCAGAAGAAGAGGTGGCGCAAGGTCCCTGATGCCCAGCCGCTGTGCCAGTGTCCTGTACTAAACTCCAAAACTCTCCGCAGCCTCGTAAATTGGGACAGTGACACCAGTGACGTCACTGGCTTTGGCTGTCTCCCTTTTCTTATCATTAGTCAACACGTGTCACATCACACTACACACACACATCCATTATAGTCACCTACGCTTAAGTTACACATAAACCACACACGACGTTCACGCGTAGCGAAGGAGACATGCCAGCGGGTGCGAAGGACAGAAAACACCTTTCCAAGTCAGACAACTGAACGCGCCCAACGGTGGCTCCCAGCCAGTCATTGGCATACGACTTTGCATTGTTTAAAAGTCAGTACTGGACTCGTGCTGTAGATTGCGGTTGCGCTTTTGTTCGCAGGGATACTAGGATAGTCCCTAGCTATTAGTCCCATGTGAAGGAGGTGGTGTGTATGTGTGTGTGTGTGTGTGTGTGTGTGTGTGTGTGTGTGTGTGTGAAATCTTATGGGATTTAACTGCTAAGGTCAATAGTCCCTAAGCTTACACACTACTTAATCTAAAGTATCCTAAGGACAAACACACACACCCATGTCCGAGGGAGGACTCGAACTTCTGCCGGGACCAGCCGCACAGTCCATGACTGCAGCGCCCCAGACCGCTCGGCTAATCCCGCGCGTGAAGGAGGTGTTTACTGTCCAACGGCATGTTGAAACCGGAAGACAGAATTCCCTACGCCCTCCGTTTAAGAACCTGGAGATCGTATCAAACCAAAGTAAACCCGTCCGCTGTAAAGTTTGCTACGACTGTTATGCGATACAAGGAATGTTTATGTAAAGTTAACCGCCTCAGGAATTCCGAAGCTATTTATGAATACCAAACAGCTGTGGGTTAACAGCAGCGGATATCGGCTTTTTCTTGCAAAAATAAATTTTTTGTTTTCCGGTCGACGGTTATACCCAAAAATCCAGTTGGGACTACCACACGTGATGGGGTAGAAGGTAGCCAAGAGACCAAAGGGAGATGTTGACTGAGGTTACTAATGGGACAAACGATCAAAAGAGAAAAAGAGTCAGGAAGTACGGAAACGTATGGCAAGTACTGACAGTCAATGTTACGTTGATGTAGGAAGCCCGAATGTGGATGGTAAGTGCTGAGCGCGGTCCAAACAATGTGGTAGAAGTGGCGAGTAAAGAGTAATAAGAATGAAGAGGTTGGGTGTTCTACGTGGGGCTGCGGAAAAGCTGATGGACGCTGTCTTCGTAGCGTACGACGAAGCACAGAAGGGAACTCACTCCAGTCAATTTACGGGTGGGAGAAGAATTTAAATGCGGTAGAAGACTGAAGGTCTCCCAATTTCCTTATAAAGTGACTTGTTTCACGGAGGGATACTGAAAATTAGCGAGCACAAGAGTTTCTTATTTACTTTATATTGGCCTATCCTTCTTATCCGTTAACCGTTTCTTTCTTACCTCCTTTCAGGTATTTTGTGTTGTTACTGTATCCTATTGTGGACTCGTAATACGAAGGGCTTCGAAAAGTGAGTTGACACGGTGTTATGGCAGGGGAAGTAAGTTTTATTGAACTACATTTAAAAGTGACACAGGTGCATGACATTATTTCTCAACATAGCCATGGAGCCTCTGTAAACACTGGCTGTGACGTCGTACCAATCATGCATTCAATTCCTTGACTACAGAAATCCGCTCCTTGGTCGCGAAGCCATTCGAGAACCGCTGTTTCAACCTCCTAATCATTCTAAATTCTCTTTCCCCTAGATGTGTTCCTTCAATTTGAGCCGAAAAGATTGTATGGGCATTGTCTGTTGTGGTAGATGCCGATGACCTCCTTCTCTGATCAGCATCGCCACGTCTCTACTGCGTTTTGACACCACTTCACTTCCGCCAGATGCAACATACGAAGCATTTATGGGCATCATTCCCAACCGAATCAGTGCATGCGTTCAGGCCAGAGGGGTGCATCAAGTTTTTTGTAAATTTGATTCGATTTAGTAATCACTGCAATAACATCACACACTGTCTCGACCAGTGAAAATTCATTTCGTTTCTTCCTTCCGTTCTGGTTGCTCCACGGTTTCTTATTAGGCAGTGCATATTAAATCTGTTTGAACGTTTGTTAATGTAGAAACAATCCCTATTATTTCCTTAAACCTGTTTGCCATCTGAGGAGAATAACGTAGGTAATCTACATTTTTACGACAGTTTCTGGTTGCAAGTGGTTTGAGAATTATGATGTTGGATACAGTGAAGTTTATAAGGAAGTAGGTTCTGTTAGTTTTACTGATTAGTTCACATGGCTTGAAGCACTATCGGACTTAACTTCAGAGGTCATGAGTCCCCTAGAACTTAGAACTACTTAAACCTAACTAAGGACATCACACACATCCATGCCCGAGGCAGGATTCGAACCTGTGACCGTAGCGGTCGCGCTGTTCAAGACTGTAGCGCCTAGAACCGCTCGGCCACCCCGACAGGCCTTTTACTAGTTATTAATGGACCTTGCCGTTGGTGGGGAGGCTTGCGTGCCTCAGCGATACAGATAGCCGTGCTGTAGGTGTAACCAAAACGGAGGGGTATCTGTTGAGAGGCCAGACAAACGTATGGTTGCTGAAGAGGGGCAGCAGCCTTTTCAGTAGTTGCAGGGGCAACACTCTGGATGATTGACTGATCTGGCCTTGTAACACAAAACGGCCTTGCTGTGCTGGTACTGCGAACGGCTGAAAGAAAGGGGAAACTACAGTCGTAATTTTTCCCGAGGGCCTGCAGCTTTACTGTATGGTTTAATGATGACGGCGTCCGCTTTGGTAAAATATTCCGGAGGCAAAATAGTACCCCATTCCGATCTCCGGGCACGGACTGCTCAGGAGGACGTCGTCAGGACAAAGAAAACTGGCGTTCTACGGATCGGAGCGTAGAATGTCAGATCCCTTAATCGAGCAGGTAGGTTAGAAAATTTAAAAAGGGAAATGGATAGGTTAAAGTTAGATATCGTAGGAATTAGTGAAGTTCGCTGGCAGGAGGAACAAGACTTTTGGCCAGGGAATACAGTGTTTAAATACAAAATCAAAAAGGGGTAATGTAGGAGTCGGTTTAATAATGAATAAAAAAAATAGGAGTGCGGGTAAGCTACTACAAACAGCATAGCGAACCCATTATTGTGGCCAAGATAGACACGAAGCCCACACCTACTACAGTAGTACACGTTTATATGCCAACTAGCTCTGCAGATAACGAAGAAATTGAGGAAATGTGTGATGAAATAAACGAAATAATTCAGATAGTGAAGGGAGATGAAAATTTAATAGTCATGGGTGACTGGAATTCGGTAGTACGAAAAGGGAGAGGAGGAAACGTAGTGGGTGAACATGGATTGGGGGGTAAGAACTGAAAGAGGAAGCCGCCTGGCGGAATTTTGCACAGAGCACAACTTAATCATAGCTAACACTTGGTTCAAGAACCGTGAGAGAAGGTTGTACACATAGAAAAAGCCTGGAGATACTATAATGTTTGAGATAGATTATATAATGGTAAGGCAGAGATTTAGGAATCAGGTTTTAAATTCTAAGACATTTTCAGGAGCAGATGTAGACTCTGACCACAATATATTGGTTATGAACTGTAGATTAAAACTGAAGAGACTGCAAAAAGTTGGGAATTTGAGGAGATGGGACCTGGATAAACTGAAAGAAGCAGAGGTTGTAGAGAGTTTCAGGGAGAGCATAAGGGAACCATTGACAAGAATGGGGGAAAGAAATACAGTAGGAGAAGAATGGGTAGCTTTGAGAGATGAAGTAGTGAAGGCAGCAGAGTATCAAGTAGGTAAAAAGACGAGGGCTAGTAGAAATCCTTGGTAACAGAAGAAATATTGAATTTGATTGATGAAAGGAGAAAATACAAAAACGCAGTAAATGAAGCAGGCAAAAAGGAATACAAACGTCTCAAAACTGAGATCGATAGGAAGTGCAAAATGGCTAAGCAGCGATGGCTAGAGGACAAATGTAAGGATGTAGAGGCTTTTCTCACTAGGGGTAAGATAGATACTGCCTACAGGAAAATTAAAGAGACCTTTGGAGAAAAGAGATCCACTTGTATGAATATCAAGAGCTCAGATGGAAACCCAGTTCTAAGCAAAGAAGGGAAAGCTGAAAGGTGGAAGGTGTATATAGAGGGTCAATACAAGAGTGATGTACTTGAGGACAATATTATGGAAATGGAAGGGGATTTAGATGAAGATGAAATGGGAGATACGATAATGCGTGAAGTGTTTGACAGAGCACTGAAAGACCTGAGTTGAAACAAGGACCCAGGAATAGACAACATTCCATTAGAACTACTGACGGCCTAGGGAGAGCCAGTTCTGACAAAACCCTACCATCTGGTGAGCAAGATGTATGAGACTGGCGAAATACCCTAGGACTTCAAGAAGAATGTAGTAATTCCAATCCGAAAGAAAGAGGATGCTGACAGATGTGGAAATTACCGAACAGTCAGTTTAATAAGTCACGGATGCAAAATACTAACGCGATTTCTTTACAGACGAATGGAAAAACTGGTAGAAGCCGACCCCGGCGACGATCAGTTTGGAATCCGTAGAAATATAGGAACACGTGAGGCAATACTGACCCTACGACTTATCTTAGAAGCTAGATTAAGGAAAGGCAAACCTACATTTCTAGCATTTGTAGAGTTAGAAAAAGCTTTTGACAAAGTTGACTGGAATAATCTCTTTCAAATTCTGAAGGTGGCAGGGGTAAAATACAGGCAGCGAAAGGCTATTTACAATTTGTACAGAAACCAGATGGTAGTTATAAGAGTTGAGGGACATGAAAGGGAAGCAGTGGTTGGGAAGGGAGTGAGACAGGGTTGTAGCCTCTCCGCGATGTTATTCAATCTGTATATTGAGCAAGGATTGAAGGAAACAAAAGAAAAATTCGGAGTACGTACTAAAATCCATGGAGAAGACATAAATACTTTGAGGTTCGCCGGTGACATTGTAATTCTGTCAAAGACAGCAAAGGACTTAGAGGAGCAGTTGAACGGAATAGATAGTGTCTTGAAAGAATATAAAAGAAGCAAAACGAGGATAATGGAATGTAGTCGAATTAAGTCGGGTGATGCTGAGGGAATCTGGTTAGGAAATGAGACACTTAAAGTAGTAAAGGAGTCTTGCTACTTGGGGAACAAAATAACTGATGATGGTCGAAGTAGAGAGGATATAAAATGTGGACTGGCAATGGCAAAGAAAGCGTTTCTGAAGAAGAGAAATTTGTTAACATCGAGTATAGATTTCAATTTCAGGAAGTCGTTTCTGAAAGTATTTGTATGGAGTGTAGCCATGTACGGAAGTGAAACATGGACGATAACTAGTTTGGACAAGAAGAGAATAGAATCTTTTGAAATGTGGTGCTACAGAAGAATGCTGAAGATTAGATGGGTAGATCATATAACTAATGAGGAGGTATTGATGGCCGGCCGGTGTGGCCGTGCGGGTCTAGGCGCTTCCGTTTGGAACCGCGTGACCGCTACGGTCGCAGGTTCGAATCCTGCCTCGGGCAGGGAGGTGTGTGATGTCCTTAAGTTAGTTAGTTTTAAGTAGTTCTAAGTTCTAGGGGACTGATGACCACAGATGTTAAGTCCCATAGTGCTCAGAGCCATTTGAACCATTTTTTTTTTTAGGTATTGAATAGGATTGGGGAGAAGAGAAGTTTGTGGCACATCTTGACTAGAAGAAGGTTTCGGTTGGTAGGACATGTTCTGAGGCACCAAGGGATCACCAATTTAGTATTGGAGGGCAGCGTGGAGGGTAAAAATCGTAGAGTGAGACCAAGAGATGAATACACTAAGCAGATTCAGAAGGATGTAGGTTGCAGTACGTACTGGGAGATGAAGAATCTTGCACAGGATAGAGTAGCATGGAGAGCTGCATCAAACCAGTCTCAGGACTGAAGACCACAACAACAACAACAATATGTCTGATCGACTGTATAAAAATTGATATATCACTTGCTCTCTATGCTTTTGGCAATTCTTGAAATGTCTGTGTTCTATATCGCTGAGTGTATCGTATCTAGAGAATGGAGGAACATCTTTCATTAATTGCTACTACTGTTATTAGTTTCTGTTGTATTGCTTTGGCGACCTCGTCATTTCTTTTCGAATATCACAAAATATCTGAAAAGCAAGGCTTTATTGCAACTGATATTCTTAAGCACATCTTATCTACTGCGGGTATTGAGTGCTTATTATTTAAAAGTATGTCTATTTAGATCGAGAAGGCAACAAAAAGACTCTAATCTTTCACTCTGACAAAAATACATACGTATAAAGTAAATAAATAGTAATATACTTGTTAACCAAAAGAGTATGACAACCTTCTTAGTGGCATGTCGGTCAACCGTTGGGACGACTCGCAGCATTGATTCTGCGTGGCATGCATTCGACAAGTGCGTAAGAGATTTTCTGGACGTTTGTGGCACCAGACCTTTGCACAAAGGCTACGCAATTCCAACAAATTACCGGCCAGTGGCTTACGGGCGCGGAGCTGTAGCCCAGTATCATCTCAGATGTATTCCGTCATTTTCATATCTGGCGACATTTATGGCCAGCGTGAGTTCAGTGTTGCTCCTCAAACCACTGCAGCACGAGTCTAACTCTGTGACAAGTACATCTATCCTCTTGGAAAAGGCGACCGCTATGGGCCAAGTCATGGCGTATGAAGGGATGCAAGAATACGTAGTTCATATACGTCATACAGCCTTAGAGTACCACCACAGGTCCAATGGAAGCTAAGGTGGATGTCTACCATGGCATAGTAGCACCCCCCCCCCCCCCCCCAATCGGCCTCCGTTCACGATATGATTAGTGTTTCGAGAAGCCGTTCTCCGGGAAGGTAATGTATTCGTATCCGACCGTATTCCAAAAAGCATTGACTCTGTATCTCATCTACGCTTTCTGTCAAAAGTACGATCACGTGGAGGATCGAGTGAAATTCGTCACCGGACTGAGGATTTTTTTGGTAGCGAGAACGCAGAATGTTATCTTGGTTTGAGAGTCATTGTCAGATGTAGAAATAGCTGTGGATGTACACCCGGGAAGTGTGCTGGGGCCCTTGCTGTTCTTGTATATTAATGAGCCTGCGGACAATACTAATAGCAACCTCAGACTTTTTACATATGATACAGTTGTCTGTCTGAAAGAATCTGCATAAATATTCAGTAAGATCTTGGTAAGGTTTCAAAGTTGTGTAAAAATCATCTACTTGCTTTAAATGTTCAGAAAAATAAAGCTGTGCACTTCACAAAACGAGTCAACGTAATATTCTACGAATATAGTATCAATGAGACACATTTGGAATCGGCCAACGCGTACAAATAACTGGATCTAACATTTCATAGCAATATGAAATTAATTGATCACATAGGCTAAGTGGTGGGTAGACCAGAAGGTATACATCGGTTTATCGGTAGAACATTGGGGAAGTGTAAGCAGTCTATAAAGGTGATTGCTTTAAAATTACTCGTGCGGCCATTCTAGAATGTAACAAGCACCCGGCTCAAAGACGAACATCACCGAAAGTAAAACAAAGGTTATAGATAGGTGCCAAATTATATCAGGTTGTAATGAAGTAATTATGCCTGAAAATTTGGCACTTAAATTAGTAATCGAGTTTGCAGAAAAAACAACTGAGGATTGCTAAAGTAAATAGGTTAAAGTCACATTGGCAATATCAAGAAAACGTTTCCTGAAATACACAACTATGTTAACATCTAATATAAATTTACGTGTTAGGAAGTGTTTTATGCTACCATTTTTGTGGAGTGTAGTCTTACGTGGAAGCGGAATATGGACATTCAACAGTGCGGGTAATAGCGGACTAGGTTTGAAATGTGTTGGTTCAGAAGAATGGTGAGGATTAAATGGACAGTTCGAGTAACAAATAAAGAGACACTGCATAGAATTAGAGAAAAAAGAAATCTCTCGTACAACTTCATTAAAAGAAAGGATCAGTTGATAGACCCCATTCTGGAACAGTTAATTTGATAATTGTGGGAAGTATGAGGGGTGGGGAGGGGGCGGTTAAAATTGCAGAGCAAGACCAAGGCTTCTCCAAAGTAAGGAGGTTCAGGTGGATTTAGGGTTGGAGAAAAGATGAGGCTAGCAGAGGGTAGACTAACATGGGGAGCTGCATCAGCCCGGCCTTCAGACTGAAGATCACAAGCCGGCTGATCGGACCCGAAAACTTTTAAGTCCACATTCAGTCAGACAGAGAGGAAAATAAACTGTACAGCCTTCTTCAATATTTTATAACGGGATACAATTGTTAATTTCAGTCTAGCTGCTTCCATCCATCAGATTTCCTCCTGGAATACCCAAATTCCCAACTCTTTTTTTCAGTGTTGTATGCTGACGCGTCATCTCCACATGGCAGTGGTAGCATTAAAACCTTTATTAGCTGCTCTCTACCGATGTTCACCAATCCACTTTCGTCGTAGTCGATATCTTCGCCAGAGACACGTTAGGCTCACTTTCAGGGGTCTTGTAAGGAATTCAGGGTTACGGTTAAAGTTACAGCAATAACCCTATTAGTGTTAAATTTTCTTGGAGCTATCAAAGGATGATTATAATTTTTGTACGATCATAATTTCTCGCTCTAGAATATAAGTTTATGATATTCTGTGACCTTAATGTGCGACAAACAAGCCGTATTAGGTTCATTGTTGACACACCTGGTTTTGGCCTACCTGTGGTGGGCAAGCCGAGACATTTTCACTATCGCCCACCGTAATATTGGAGTTGACTCGCGGTGCACAATATGCGACTTAGAAATTCTGCTTTCGTCTCGACAAATCTTCAAGTGAGGCCTAATCAATGTTACTGGAGGCCTGCGCGTAGTCTCTTCTTCCCTACAACACAACTCGAAAAGATGGGTTCAATTATTTAACGAGGGAAAACAATCAATTTCAAAGGAAGACGGAGCCGGTACTCCCATTACTTCACTTACGGATGAAAATGTCAACACCACGCTGCTAACTTTGCGAGAGATGATCGAAGAATGACCTTACGAACACTTTCTCTAGTACTGAAAATTTCACTCGCTGCCATCCGCACGTTGATGACAGGGAAACTACACATGAGACACTTTTGTGCGTTGTGGGTATCACGACTGCTGGTCTCCAAAACCCATCCCAAAAAAAGAACATTAGCCTGCATACCAACATGCAGTTGCTGTTGGAGGAAGATTCGAGTTTATTTCAAAGTTAATCACTGGTGTTGAGATCTGGCTGTATCATTTCCATCCTGAGAGCAAACAGCAAAGATCAGTGCGCAAATCTCCATCATCATTAAGCCCCAAAAGTGAAACAGTGGTTCCTTCTGCTGCGGAAGTTACGGACATCTATTTTCTGATATTAATGGAGTAATCAGCTTGTAGTATCTTCACATACATCAGTAACTAAACGATACTACAGGGATGTCCTGCTGGTCTATATCATGCGCTAAAGACCACTTATCCTAGAAACAGGCAACATGGTGCACCTAGGTAATGCACAGTGGCAAATTGCAAACGTTTTCACTGAATATATCGCAAAAATGAATGTGATGTGCGTCCCTCGCCCTCCCTACGGTCAGATTTAGCACTGTGTGGCTTTTCTCTGTTCCCTGACCTGAAGAAACACCTCAGTGGGAGGCATTTCCCATCTTCAGAATCAGTAGTGAATGCTGCGGGGGCGATTCTGCAGGACTCTTGAAAAATGGTTTACAGCCTGTCTTTGCAGACTGGCAGAAACGCTGGAGCATGTGGATATGACGTCCACAGGAGACTGTTTGAGTATGAGCAGCAAAATTATGAAGATGGGATAAAGTATGCTGTCAAAACTGAAAATTCTTTAAGGAAGAGCCTTCATATGTAGCAAAAGTTGCTACCGATTAACAACACTACTGATGAGCAAAGTGCCTATGACCGGTTAATTGCTTAACGTTTGCAGAGAATCAAAGTTTCTAGAAAACGGAACGGCGGAAAATCTTATTTACATCGTTCAAACGGCTCCACACCCTCTCCAAAAAGAAAAAAAAAAGAAGAGTTTTCGTAATACTGTTGTCGCAAAACGGTAAGGCGAATTAGGGAAAAATGCTTTTCTTTTCGGGATAACTATTTACTATTTGACTCTTAGCTTTATAATATTTGGGAAATTGCTTTTATTTGTTGATATATTCTACGTAGTACGGTTCAAAGTAATGAACATAATGCTTGTATATGACTAAGCCACTGAACAAATATCAGTGAAATTGGATGTAGAGAGAGTTGGAACCGACGGAAAGAACAAAGGCTACTTCAGAAAGATAAAGAAAACTCGACCCTTACGACGGTGAAGTAGGAAATTAAACATATCTCTTTTACATCAGTGAAAAGTAACCAACTGATACGAAAGTGGAATTTCTTGTCTTTTGGAACAGTTTTATGGCGAGTTTCAACAGAAACACGAGCCTTCTTGTAAATTCGCTGCCATCAGGACTAGAAATCGAGTATATCTATTGCTGCAATTTCTATCACAATAAATTCTTAGCCTTTGCTGGAATTAATTATGAGCTTTGTTAATTCGTGTATCGTGCAGAACATGTTATACTTTAAATTATCCTTTGCTTATGGCGAAATCCCTGTCACAAGGGAGAAAGGAATGTCCCCTGCAGGGAAATAGTGTTAAATTTTCTCAATTCGCTTACAGACAGTTGTGGCCTCCGCAGTTGTCAGAACACGAGTGTAATTCAGTGACTGATGGCGGAGGGCTCTGCAGAAATTTGAAGTGAAAAGCGTATATTTCCTTCCGCCCTTGGTTGTGATTGCCTCCATGATATATATTTATCATTTTTTTGAGGTTATGAATACAAAATATGTGAGTGTCAACTGTCGCATATAGAATGTATCCTTTCCTGAGGATAGTTTGTTCCGTCGATACAATTATAAGAAAAAGCGTGCTTTTCTCACCACACGCGTTTCTCTTTAGTGGAGTACACTGTCATAGTGGTCTGTAATTAATGATATTTACAATTTGATTTGTTTTCTGTATCGCGAAAAACTACGTTAACAAATTGTTGGTTTTTACTTACGGTAATATCTGCATGGTTTATCACCTACAACAGGAAATGTGGTCTGCTAGCATGTCTTTTGTTTCTCTCTCGACGTAGACGAAAAAAGAAGCGGAAACTACCGTAAGTAAAAACCAATAATTTGCTAACGAACTGTTTTGAGATCTAGAAAACCAATCAGGTTGTAAATAGTTCCATTAATACAACTGACGCCGGCCGCGGTGGTCTCGCGGTTCTAGGCGCGCAGTCCGGAACCGTGCGACTGCTACGGTCGCAGGTTCGAATCCTGCCTCGGGCATGGATGTGTGTGATGTCCTTAGGTTAGTTAGGTTTAAGTAGTTCTAAGTTCTAGGGGACTGATGACCACAGCTGTTAAGTCCCGTAGTGCTCAGAGCCAGCCACAACTGACGATACTATACTTCGATAAAACGAAACGCGTCTGCTGAGAAAAGTACGAATTTTCTTGTAGTTGTAACGACGGCACAAAATACCCTCTGGTACTGTAAAGCAACGACGGACCAAATTTCAGGCATTAACTCTCACCACGGAAAATGGACGTGAGCGAGAACCTTCACTTAACGACCGCGACCAATGGCGTTTGCGTAGAATTGTCAATGGTAACAGACAAGCAACACTGCATTAAATAACCACAGAAATCGTTGTGCGCCGTACGACGAAGGTATCCGTTAGGACAGTACTTCGAAATTAGGCGCTAATGGGCTATGGAGGCAGACGACCGAAGCGAGTGCCTTCTCTAACAGCACGAAATCGCCTACAGCCTCTCTCCTGGGTTCGTGTCCATATAAATTGGACACTACACGACTGGAACACCGTGGCCTGGTCATATGAGCCCCGATTTCAGTTGATAAAAGCTGATGGTAGGGTTCGAGTGTAGCGCAGACCCTACGAAATCACGGATCGAAGTTGTCAACAACTCAATGTGCGAGCTGGTCGTGGCTCTGTAATGTTGTTGGTTGTATTAATGAAGAATAAAACGTATCCTGGGCAGGAATATGCGGAATTTTGACATTCTGCATACACCCAAAACTAAGAACAAGTACACGGGATTAATCTGTCCTTTAGTCTTCTTCAGTAAGCTCAGTAAAATTTTTTGGGACCTTCTCTTCAACATTGAAAGGTGGTACGGGTGATAGAGGTCATAAGACAGTATTATACACATATACAGATTTAGGTACTACCGCTTACACGAGATATAAAGCTGCAGTTCGTTGGTGGCAGTCATTTGTGCTCAGGTGATTCATGTTAAGAGGTATGCGATGTGATTATGGCCGCGTGGCGGGAATTAACAGACTTTGAAGGCGGAATGTTAGTTGTAGCTAGACGCATGGGACATTCGATTTTGGAAATCATTGGCGAATTCAGTATTTCAGGATCCACAGTATCGAGAGTGTGCCGAGAATACCAAATATCAGGGATTAAGTGTCGCCACGGAAAATGTAATGAACCAGAACCTTCACTTAACGACCGCGAGCAACGGCGTTTGCGTAGAATTGTCGGTGCTAACAGGCAAGCAACACTGCATGAAATAACCACAGTAATCGTTGTGGGACGTGCGACGAAGGTATCCGTTTGGACAGTACTGCGAAATTTGCCGCTAATGGGCTGTGGAAGCAGACGACCGAAGCGAGTGCTTTCGCTAACAGCACGAAATCGCCTACAGCGTCTCTCGTGTCCATATCGGCTGGACACTAGACGACCTGAAAACCGTGGCCTGGACAGATGAGTCCCGATTTCAGCTGATATGAGCTGATGGTAGGGTTCGAGTGTGGCGCAGACCGTACGAAGCCTAGGACCCAACTAGTCAACAAGGCAATGTGCAAGCTGATCGTGGCTCTGTAATGTTGTGGGCTGTATTCATTTGGATCACTGACTGGAAATGGTTATGTTCGGCTATTTGGAAACCAAATTCAACTATTTATCGAGATGATGTTCGCAAACAAAGTAAGAGCATATGGACTATCAGACCAATTGTGTGATTGGATCGAAGAGTTCCTAGATAACAGAACGCAGCATGTCATTCTCAATGGAGAGAAGTCTTCCGAAGTAAGAGTGATTTCGGGTGTGCCACAGGGGAGTGTCGTAGCACCGTTGCTATTCACAATATACATAAATGACCTTGTGGATAACATCGGAAGTTCACTAAGGCTTTTTGCGGATGATGCTGTGGTATATCGAGAGGTTGTAACAATGGAAAATTTTACTGAAATGCAGTAGGATCTTCAGCGAATTGACGCATAGTGCAGGGAATGGCAATTGAATCTCAATGTAGACAAGTGTAATGTGCTACGAATACCTAGAAAGAAAGATCCCTTATCATTCAGCTACAATATAGCAGGTCAGCAACTGGAAACAGTTAATTCCATAAATTATCTGGGAGTACGCATTAGGAGTGATCTAAAGTGGAATGACCTTATGAACGTGATCGTCGGTAAAGCAGATCCCAGACAGATTTATTGGAAGAATCCTAAAGAAATGCAATCCAAAAACAAAGGAAGTACGTTACAGTACACTTGCTCGCACACTGCTTGAATACTGCTCAGCAGTGTGGGATCCGAACCAGATAGGGTTGATAGAAGAGACAGAGAAGATCCAACGGAGAGCAGCGCGCTCCGTTGCAGGGATGGTGGATAAACTCCAGTGGAAGACTCTGCAAGTGAGACGCTCAGTAGCTCGGTACGGGCTTTTGTTGAAGTTTCTAGAACATACCTTCACCGAGGAGTCAAGCGGTATATTGCTCCTTCCTACGTATATCTCGCGAAGGGACCATGAGGATAAAATCAGAGAGATTAGAGCCCACACAGAGCCATACCGACAATCTTTCTTTCCACGAACAATACGAGACTGGAATAGAAGGGAGAACCGATAGAGGTACTCAAAGTACCCACCGCCACACGCTGTTAGGTGGCCTGCGGAGTATGGATGTTGATGTAGATGTAGATGTACGGGATTTTGTTGAACTTTCGAGAACATACCTTCACCGGGGAGTCAAGCAGTATATTGCTCCCTCCTACGTATGTCTCGCGAAGAGACTATGAGGATAAAATAAGAGAGATTAGAGCTCAGACAGAGGCGTACCGACAATCCTTCTTTACACGAACAATACGAGACTGGAATAGAAGGGAGAACCAATAGAGGTACTCAAGGTACCCTCCGCCACACATCGTCAGGTGGCCTGCGGTGTATGGATGTAGATGTAGATGTAGATGACAATATGCCATGTCACCGGCTCACAGTTCTTCACTAATGGTTTGATGGACATTCTGAACAATTCGAGAGCATGATGTGACCACCAGATAGCTCAGCATGAATCCCATCTATCAATTATGGAGTGTAATCGAGAGGTGAGTTGGTTCACAAAATCCTGCACCAGCAACACTGTCGCAATGATGGATGGGTGTTGAGGCAGCGTAATTCAGTACACAGGGGACTTCCAACGAGTTCCTGTACTACGCCGGCAAAAGAAGGTCTGACCCGATACTGGGAGGTACCCCAAGACGTTTGTCATCTCAGTCAGTGTATAGCAGTTATGTTAGTCCGGTAACGAATCGCCGCTTTACGCTGCAAGGACACAGTGTGTCCTCTAATGTCTGGCGTCTGAGCTGACACGCAGGTTGCTGTAGTGTAACGATTGATAACAGCTGGGCGCGCCGTTCATTACCTGGAGCGTAGCTGCGTGACACGGATTACGCCTCGGGGATAACGAGCGCCGAGCTGGCGCACCGCAGGCCCCAGCGCCTTTGTCAGACGTGGCGACGGCCATGCCGACACCGACGTCGACGGCGCTTATCGTTAACGAGCGCGAGGACCGGCCGCAAGCCGCAGGCCGCCATTAAGGAATTTGGCCCGAGCCAGGGGCTTACGGCAACTACCAGCCCCGTCAGTTGTGGTCCGGCTCACGGCAGCGTAATGTCGTGGGGCGAGATGCGTTACAAATCTCGGGCGGGACCGTACTTTCCATATACTCCACTTCCGTTTTATAACGTGTACGACCTGGTGTAGGAATAAGACCGACAGCACACAAAAAAGGACAGTACAAATAATTACTCGACAACAAATCCGATCGACAGAACATAGAAAATACACTACTGGCCATTAAAATTGCTACACCACGAAGATGACGTGCTACAGACGCGACATTTAACCTGCAGGAAGAATATGCTGTGAAATGCAAATGATTAACTTATCAGAGCATTCACACAAGGCTGGTGCCGGTGGCGATACCTACATCATGCTGACATGAGGAAAGTTTCCAACCGATTTCTCATACACAAACAGCAGTTGACTGGCGTTGCCTGGTGAAACGTTGTTGTGATGCCTCGTGTAAGGAGGAGAAATGCGTACCATCAAGTTTCCGACTTTGATAAAGATCGGATTGTAGCCTGTCGCGGACCGGTTTATCGTATCACGACATTGCTGCTGGCGTTGGTCGAGATTCAA
The DNA here is from genome assembly GCF_023864345.2 of Schistocerca serialis cubense. Lineage (NCBI taxonomy): Eukaryota > Metazoa > Arthropoda > Insecta > Orthoptera > Acrididae > Schistocerca > Schistocerca serialis. Next base: position 381,486,076 of record NC_064645.1, on the reverse strand, counting down.
TGACTGTTAGCAGAATATGGAATCGGTGGGTTCAGGAGGGTAATACGGAACGCCGTGCTGTATCCCAACGGCCTCGTGTCACTAGCAGTCGAGATGACAGGCATCTTATCCGCGAGGCTGTAACGGATCGTGCAGCCACGTTTCGATCCGCGAGTCAACAGATGGGGACATTTTCAAGACAGCAACCGTCCGCACGAACAGTTCGACGACGTTTGAAGCGGCATGGACCGTCAGCACGGAGACCATGGCTGCGGTTACCCTTGACGCTGCATCACAGACAGCAGCGCCTGCGATGGTGTACTCAACGACGAACCTGGGTGCACGAATGGCAAAATGTCATTTTTTCGTATGAATCCAGGTCCTGTTTACAGCTTCATGATAGTCGCATCCGTGTTTGGCGACATTGCGGTGAACGCACATCGGAAGCGTGTGTTCGTCATCGCCATACTGGCTTATCCCTCGGTGTGATGGTATGGGGTGCCATTGGTTACACGTCTCGGTCACCTCTTGTTTGCACTGACGGCACTTTGAACAGTGGACCTTACATTTCAGATTTGTTACTACCCGTGGCTCTACCCTTCATTCGATCCCCGCGAAACCCTACATTTCCGCAGGATAATGCACGACCGCATGTTGCAGGTCCTGTACAAGCCTTTCTGGATACAGAAAATGGTCGACTGCTGCCCTGACCAGCACATTCTCCAGATCTCTCACCAGTTGAAAACGTCTGGTCGATGGTGGCCGAGCAACTGGCTCATCACAATACGCCAGTCACTACTCTTGATGAACTGTGGTATCGTGTTGAAGCTGCATGGGCAGCTGTACCTGTACACGCCATCCAAGCTCTGTTTGACTCAATGCCCAGGCGTATCAAGATCGTTATTACGGCCATAGGTGGTTGTCCTGGGTACTGATTTCTCCGGATCTATGCACCCAAATTGCGTGAAAATGTAGTCACATGTCAATTATAGTATAATATATTTGTCCAATGAATACCCGTTTATCATCTGCATTTCTTCTTGGTGTAGCAGTTTTAATGGCAAGTAGTGTAGTATCTTGTCAGTTATTTAACTTGAATGTCGGTAATTAAAACTGAAAGTGTGAAGTATAGTAGATAAACAAATGTTTGTGCGTGTAATTATGCAGTACAACAGGGTGAATATATGAGAAAATTTGTAAGAAATTTGGGATTATACAGGCTGAGAAATGCAGTACACACAGCCGTCACTTCCGCCAGGAACAACTGCTCTGAGTCGTTTGTTCCTTAAAGTGATGGTGGAGGGGGGAGAAAGGAAACGAAAGTTAACGAATTATTGATAGTAGCTGTATGAGGACTTCATGCGGAATCAGAAGCGACGAGTGAAAATGTGTAATAGACCTGATTTTTATTTTTATTCTTTCACTTTATGTCTATATGTTTTAGGGAGCTGGAGAGACGAAACGACGATTGTCAGGGGGTATGGGGGCGAAATGGGCAGGGGTCGCAACCAGAGGCGTGGCTACAAAGACCCCACCACCTGTGGCGACCGCTGTGTCAAGGTACGAAATGTACAGAACTTCTGTTGTTGTTACTTTTATTTCTTCTTCTTTCTTCATTTTGGTCATCTAAGAACCACACACCAATTTCTATGCTTCCTTCTTTGTTGTTGTTTCCTTTTCCTCCAGTATTCTTTCATCTTTTCACTATGTATCCTTTTCCTCTCCAATGACCACTTTGCCCCTGTCTTCCCCCTCCTGCTTTTCAATCCTTCCATTTTTATCACTTTCTTCTTGAAAATCTCTCTTTCTGTAGCATCTTTTCCACTTATGTTGTTCCTTTCGAAATCTTTCCTAACTTCTTCAATCCAGGCTATTGTTGACTTCTTGTCATAAAGATATTTAAAAATCTGTTTGGTTAACCTGTTACTGTTCGTTCTGTATAAGTTTCCAAAAAGTTGCAGTCACCTTTTTTGTAGTGTTTCATTTTTGTTGCGATAAACTTCTTCATTGCTTTTTAATTTCCATACCTCTGTGTTTTTTGGTGATCCAAGTATTTTTCGAATGATTTTTCTTCTTTTTAAAATTGTTATATTCTTTATTGTTATTAGCATAGGCATCTCTTTTCTCTCCCAACTGTGTTCAGTTAGGATATAACTTCCCAATCGCTCAAAGCTCGCAAAACATTGGGGTCATGACAAGAAACAGACAATAAAAATGAAGGAATAAAGGAGAAAACAAAGAAAGTTTAGGTGTGAGTTGTAGCACGATCTTCTTCAAGTGCGACTCCCGCACACTGGTCGGAGCTGGGCTGTTACACCGAATCATTTCGAAAAAGGGTGTCGTGAGGGGTCAGGCATATCGAATATCGGGTACGCTCCAACTGAGAGGGGAGTCGTAAATTACACTGTGTAAGTAATTAGCAAATTGACGGCTGTAGTATGGTGTCAGTTCAAGTGCGATGTCAGCATCAAAAATATGGCACCTAAAATCAGGCTTGTAGTGCGCCATGTCTCTGAAGAGGTAAGCAGTCGTGAGGTCCTTGAGCCAAGTTATAGCGTGGTGCTTGTTAAGTGGAAAATGTATGTCATTCGGAATGAGAATGAGTTGCGAGCTGACAGTCATCGGCTGGGCACCGAGGTAACATGCCAATACCTGTTGCATGAGTTGCCAGACATCATGCGTCGGCGGAGGTGTGAGACCAATCTCACTGTGGCAGCGAGTACATAACGGCGATCACACCAGTCTGCTACGGCGAAGTTGCCCGTTGTCAGGAATTTACCATTAATGAAGCAGATTCGAAGCCGGGATCTCCTGCTTGCTCGGCAATTGCATTAACTACTGCGCCATCCGGACACAGTGTTCATCGCAACTGCGCCGACTATCGGTGCGCACCTCTCAGCCAACCCACATTCCCACCGCCTCCCCCCCCCCCCCTCCCTCGCCAGCGCATCCGCAGAACCCTTCCACGGACTCCATGCTCGATACTTTGCGATTCTAGCAGGAGGTCGAACATAATTGTGCATCCGCACTTAAGATGGTGGATTCATGATCTATCGAGATGAAGTGCTTAACGCAACTGCCTGGTAAGTGGGAGACGCATGTTCGATTCCCAATGCGGTACAAATTTCACTCATCGCCCCTGATTCTGCATTAAGTCCCGATGCAGCTGAGATCCATGATCCCTTTGATATCCTTTCCTTTCATCCCCCTCCACCTTTAATGTACATAATATGTATCGCACCTGCGGTTTCCAAGTGGTGTCTATTTCTTCAGACGTGTCCAAAACAACAGACACCACGCATTCTTATAAGTTCTATGAACAGTGAGGTGAAGGGAACTTACATGACAGATAGGAGGTTGTAGTACCCATAACGTCTTTGACTAGTAATGAAAACGTCTGGAACTTTGGATTTGAAGGCAGCAACGCTTAATTTTTGAATAAAAATCGTCAGCAATAGCACTCAAAGACTTTCTACATGAGAACGGCGTTCTCAGAGAGTACGAAGGAGACGGCAAAGGTCTTGCCCTTGAGGTGTGAAACTGCTCTTAAAAGACGGAAGAATCAGCAGTGATCAACGGCACGAGGGTGTAAAAGGCAATAGAAACCACTGCATTGGAGACACAAAATGTGTATTCATAGGAATGCGGCCTCAAATTGAAAATAATGTCATGATGATAATTGCCAAATTATTCCAGATTAATCCTCCATTAGGATCTCTTGGAGAGGAATGTCAACTGAGAGTTGACCATGAGAACGTGGAATAACGAAAGAAAGGATAACAATCTACGAGTCGGAACATGCAATGTCATAACTATGAACCCTCTAAGAAAGCTAGAAAATCTGAAATAGGAAACGCATATGCTCAGTCTAGATATAATTTGGGGTCAGAGAAGTAAAATGAAATGAACGTAATGATTTCTGGTCAGATGAATATAGAGTAATATCAAAAGGAGCAGAGTTGCTATAACGATAGGGCACAAGGTTACTGTGAACAGTTCAGAGATAGGACTAATCTCTTCGGAATTGACAACAAACCAACGCTGACAATATCGTTTCAAGTGTATATACTGACGTCAAAGCAGAAGATGAACTCATACAAATAATTGGCTGCATGCTGAACTAGTAATTCAATATGTAAAGGGAGATAGAGGTTTGCAATGCAGTTTTACGGGAAGGAGTAGGAGAAAGTGTGACAGAAGGCTATATGATTTGTGCTAGGAATGAGAAAGACTAATTGAATTACGCAATAAATTTCTGATCTAGTATCTCAAGATGATGAGATATATGTGGAAAAGTCTAGGAAACACGGCGAGATTCAAGGTGGATTAAGCTATGCTCAGAAAGACATTATGAAATCAGATAATTGATTGAAAGACGTACTCAAAAGCAGATCACTATTAACTAATGTTGAAGGGTAGACTGAAGATTAAGAGAACCGTATAGAAGAATCAGTTTGGAAGGAAGTTGGATATTAAAGTACCGACGAGCGATGACACGCTGTTGAAGTTACTTAAAGACGTGGATACTGCGGCAAGGAACACAACAACAGGCAATTTAGTTGAAGAGGATTGTATATCTCTAAAAAGTGCAGTCACACATGTTAGACAGACAAACGTAGGTACAAGTGAAAGCAGTACTAAATGTTCATAGAAAGGCAGGAATACAACACTATAAGTCGTAAAAAAATCCTGAAAGAGATGATCGTCGGGGGTGCCAGAGTCAGCATACAGAAAAGTCAAAACAACTTTCAGTGAAATTAAAAGCGTGGGTGGTAACAATAGAAATTACGCTGTTAAAAACTGAAGAGAGTGTGGATAGGAGGGGAGAATACATTAAACGCCTCTCTGATGGGGCGGAATTATGTGATGATGTGACAGAAGAAAAAATTGGTGTGATAAGAAAAACATAGGGAATCTAGTATTAGAGTCAGAATAAAGAACTGTTTTGGAGAACAGTTCAATTAGAAGGGACAAATAACATTATATAGAAATTTCTAAAATTATTGGGGGAAGTGACAATCAAACGACTGTTCAAACTGGTGCACAGAATGTCTCAGTTTGAATAAGTACCACGAGACTTACAGGAAATATCATCCACACAATTACGAAGACAGAAAGCACATATAGGTGCCAGAAATATCGCACAATCAACGTAACATCTCATGCTTACAAACTGATGAAATTATTATTGTATAGAAGAATGGAAAAGAAAACTGAGCATATTTTAGATGACTAGCCGTTCGACTTAAGTAAAGGTAAAGCCGCGAGATAGGTAGTTTTGACGTTGCACTTGACATTGAAAGCAAATCTAAAGAAAAAGTAAGACACGTTCATTGGATTTGTAGATCTAGAAAAAAATCTTTCGACAGTGCAAAATGGTAGAATATTATCGAAAGTCATAGAGAAGTAGGAGTAAGTTATAGGAAAAGACGGATAATGTACGACATGTACAAGAACCAAAAGAGAACAACAAGACAGGAAGACCTAGAACAAAGTATTCGGATTAAAAACAGGAAAAGACACGACGTAATCATTCGTCTACTTCTACGCCACAGCGTAGAAACAATGGGGGAAATACACAACTGGCCTTTAAAATTGCTACACCACGAAGATGACATGCTACAGACGCGACATTTAACCGACAGTAAGAAGAGGGTGTGATATGAAAATGATTAGCTTTTCAGAGCATTCACACAAGGTTGGCGCCGGTGGCGACACCTACAACGTGCTGACATAAGGAAAGTTTCCAACCGATTTCTCATACACAAACAGCGATTCCTTGGTGAAACGTTGTGGCGATGCCTCGTGTAAGGAGGAGAAATGCGTACCATCACGTTTCTGACTTTGATAAAGGTGGGATTGCAGCCTATAGCGATTGCGGTTTATGGTATCGCGACATTGCTGCTCGCGTTGGTCTAGATCCAATGACTGTTAGCAGAATATGGAATCGGTGGGTTCGGGAGGGTAATACGGAACGCTTGCTGGATCCCAATGGCCTCGTGTCACTAGCAGTCGAGATGACAGGCATCTTATCCGCATGGCTGTAACGGATCATGCAGCCACATCTCGATCCTGAGTCAACAGATGGGGACGTTTGCACGACAACAACCATCTGCACGAACAGGTCGACGAGGTTTGCAGCAGCATGGATTATCAGCTCGGAGACCATGGCTGTGGTTACCCTTAACGCTGCATCACAGAAAGGAGCGCCTGCGATGGTGTACTCAACGACGAACCTGGGTGCACGAATGGCAAAACGTCATTTTTTCGGATGAATCCAGGTTCCGTTTACGCCATCATGATGGTCGCTTCCGTGTTTGGCGACATTGCGGTGAACGCACATTGGAAGCGTGTATTCGTCATCGCCATACTGGTGTATCACCCGGCGTAATGGTATGGAGTGCCATTGGTTACACGTCTCGGTCACCTCTTCTTCGAATGAACGGCACTTTGAACAGTGGACGTTACATTTCAGATGTGTTACGACCTGTGGCTCTACCCTTCATTCGATCACTGCTAAACCCTACATTACAGCAGGATAATGCACGACCGCATGTTGCACGTCCAGTACGGACCTTTCTGGATACAGCCGGCCGGGGTGGCCGAGCGGTTCTAGGCGCTACAGTATGGAGCCGCGCGACCGCTACGGTCGCTGGTTCGAATCCTGCCTTGGGCATGGATGTGTGTGATGTCCTTAGGTTAGTTAGGTTTCAATAGTTCTAAGTCTAGGGGTACTGATGACCTAGGATGTTAAATCCCATAGTGCTTAGAGCCATTTGAATGTCAGAAATGTAGCACCTGTTGTTGAAATTTCCAGCTATGCGAATCAGAAGTGACTGCGTTGTAAGCCATTACCATCGGTGCCACGTGCTGGGCCCATGACAGTGACATATGGAATCTGTCAATGCCTGATCTCCTCCGAACCTTGACCCAGGGATGCGTCTATCGTGACTCTGAACGCAGAACAGAGACTCACCTGAAAAGACGACCCGACCAAGTCCTGTGTCCAGTGTTGCTGGTTGCACCAATGTCGGCGCATCTGTCCTTTTTGCTGCGTCAAGGGAAGCTGCAATAATGGCCGACATGTTAACAGTCCGTAATGTTCTGTGTGTCATCACACTGTCTGTGTGGATACATGTCTTACTGTAAACTGTCTCTCGACTCAAATGACGAGACGTGGCTTTACGATTCTACACGGTAAAGTGGACAATGTGTCTGCCATATCAGGCGCTAGTCGCGCGGGGCAGTTACACTACATAGTGCTGTACCCTTCTGAACCACCGACTTGTAATCGTCTGACGACCAACATGAGCAGCTATATTGGTGAATGGTAAACTCCAGCCACGGTAGGCCACGTACCTATTGCTGTTGAATTCCGACACTTGGTGGTACGCATTTACAATTGTTCCACAGGGAATAACACGATGTTATAGCAAATAAACAACATTCAAATACGAGCTCTGAATGAGAAATTCATTCTCCACAAAATGTAGATGGCGTAATTCCTACCTACGGTCTCCATTTACCCTGAAACGACAAGCATTTGCATATTCAAGCTTTTAATACATTTTATGCTAGTATGTCGCTTATCTGCATGCCATCTACATAACGTTTGAGTGATAACAGTATACAAGGTGAATATTAAGTACGACGCCCAACTTCAGGAGGTGATTACTATCAGGAAAAAAGACAAAGTTATTGCCACTCTTTGTCTGGAGCGGAGTCTAGAACAAATGCTTCAATGGCTCTAAGCACTATGGGACTTAATATCTGAGGTCATCACTACAATAGCCTTAGAACTACTTAAACCTAACTAACCTAAGGACATCACACACATCCATGCCCGAGACAGGATTCGAACCTGCGACCGTAGCAGCAGCGCGGTTCCAGACTGAAGCGCCTAGAACCGCTCGGTCACAGGGGCCGGCTAGTCTAGAACAAACCAGTTAGTACCGATACATTACATTACAGTTACATGCTACTCATTTATTGTTGAATAACTCCAAATTTCCAATCTAGATGGCACTGACGAACAGTGTGATTCTTTCTATCACCAATTGTTAGAATTATGCTAAGTTGAAGTTCAGTGGTATGTTATTCATTCAGCGAACAAACAAAGATGGTTTTCGTCTAGCGTGAAGCGCGTGGAAACGGTTGAAATGCCACATGGATTTATCTAGCCGCTTACCTCTCTTATGATATCTGGAAATCTACTAATATGGAGTCTGCCTATTGGGCTATATTTGCGGTTCGCAGGATGTCGTGTGAGAAAAGGACACGTGAACAATGAAGTTACAAATCGAGGAATATACCACAGCCACCAATGTATCGTTCCCGTTGGGACAGTGGAGGCACGGTTAAACTACTTACAGTGCATACAGAAGGATTTAAGCAGTGATTCATTCCGTGGTCTACATACATTCTCAAGCTTTCGATGATTTGGACTGGCGTCATCGTCACCAGTTATCTGCAAGCCATTTTGTACTTCGTTTAATACACCGGTTTATGTCATAGACACCTCAAGAAGTCACCAAATTTCCGCATGGTACCAGAGATTGTGTCCATTATGGTGAAGGCGGGAGGGCATTGTCAGCAATGCTGATTCCCTTAGTTGCAGGATAACTCAAATTATTTCTCTGCAGCCTTTCAGCATCCAACGCCCATGCGTCGCTAAGGGAGTTTCCGCTTTGATGATACAATATTTGTTGGTAGTATCATGGATTATATTCCACCCAACAAATACACACACACACACGATATATATATATATATATAGTATTCGGCAATAGCAGATTTGTCGAAATCCAGTGTCTGTGCGGTGTTTTGTTGGATGAATCGCACTGAAATCTTTCATATTGACTGAAAAATGCAAGTTCCATCACTTCGACAATGAGCTTTTATAAATTCCAGGAACTAGTACCCTGCGTCTTTTATTGCACGCAGCGCCTCTTTCATTTTACTAGGTTGTCGGAAAATGGATGAAATACCGCGTCTGTCCAAACGTTTTAGCTACAAAGAAAGCTATAGGTCAGCCGTGTTGTGATGATTATCTCAATGTATTCGTTTCTTATAGATGGCTCACTTAATATAACCAGTGCGCTATAGCTCCTGTTCCAGAGAACTCTTTCTCCAGAATCTGCAACAAAAACTTTAACTGGAACATCGGCTGCTTCCTTCGTGGTGTATGGAAATGGGCGCTTATTACTGAAAGGCTATCATAAGCTGAGTTATCCATCAGCCAACGAAATAAGATTCACTGCCATCTTCATCTACCACAAACCTCGACATAATCTCCGGTGGCATGGTGACGTATCGAATTTCGTAATTTCAGATATCTCTGTGACAACTTGGCCAACTAAATAAAATGCCATACAGTCAACGTATAACGATTGACGATGACTACAGAGCTAGTCATCAAAAGCTTGAGATTACATAAAATCTGACAAGGCAATAAGTCAGATAATTTGTCAAAAATCATGTTGTACTCTGTGTTCTAGTAGGCACTCGTTTTGGGCTGTGAACCCCTTTGCAGCAAAAATGTTTCTAATACAAATAAGTTTCGTTAACTGCTTCTCCTCGTTAACTGGCATTTTCGTGACTTAGACACTCAGAGCTCTCCATTTGCGTAAGGAAAGTGATATAATTCTCTTACAAATCTAAAATATACCGATAGCTATTAAGGATGCCGTTTATCATTGTGCCAAACAAAGTTTCTGACAACTTACTCTGCAGATCGTAGTGCGTTTATGAAAATTAACGGTTCGTTAATTCCGTATCGTAAACCACGAGGCGCCTCTATCTGCTTTAACGAAAATTCCATTCAGTACAGGTTGCGAAATATATGGGAGTTTCTAATTGCTTCCTGCGGTCAGAGATAAACTGTAAAATATGTTGCAGTAGCTTTTGCACCTGTCTAAAAAAGAATAAAACATTAGAGTAGTAAATTACGAACTACAACATTTTGTAACAAATCTGTCGGGGTAAAAAAATAGACAAACTGCAATTTACGATTTCGTTGTTTAAATTATGTTACGGGGCAGTCGATTTATTTAATTGGCTTCATGCTCATTATGCACATTAAAACTGAGATTATTTTCCATTCCGTTTTATGATGCGGCTAAGACAAACTCTCAGTGCTGTGAGTAATCACTAAAATCAGCCGTTCTATTTCCATTTTATAATTGCAAAGAACTGATTGCGACCGACGAACACATGGGGAATGAGGTACGTATTGACAAAACAAAAGTGCGTATTTGTGTACGATGAAAGTGAACTGGTATCACGTATACAATAAATAATAATTGGTAGACCAGGAAAACAGGTAAACTACACTGAAGAGCGAAAGAAAATGGTACATCTGCCTAATATCGTGTAGGACCCCGCGAGCAACCAGAAGTGCCGCAACACGACGTCGCATGGACTCCACTAAAGTCTGAAGTAATGGTGGAGGGAAATGACACTATGAATCCTGCTGGGCTGTCCGTAAATCCATAAGAGTACGAGAGGGTGGAAATCTCTTCTGAACAGCTCGTTGCAGCACATAGATATAACTGGATATGGGATAAAAATGAGCTGCCGGCTGGAGTGGCCGAGCGGTTCTAGGCGCTTCAGTCTGGAACCGCGCTGCTGCTACGGTCGCATGTTCGAATCCTGCTTCGGGCATGGATGTGTGTGATGTCCTTAGGTTAGTTAGGTTTAAGTAGTTCTAAGTTCTAGGTGACTGAGGACCTCAGATGTTAAGTCCCATAGTGCCCAGAGCCATTTGGACCATTTTCAATAATGAGCTATTTCCTTTAAATAATTGATTACACTCGGGGAATGCAATTTAAACCACAAAATTATTATTACCTCCAAACGTTACACGCTGTAGGGAACTTGGTTTGACTATCACACAAACTGATTCACAAAATATAAATGTACTGTTCATAATAATACTCTTGTAAGATAACATCTAGTTCGTTGCTACCGAAGTGAGCTCACCAATGGATCTCATCAGTTATAAGGATCACAATACGCCGTTGGATGCGGCTACTGGTCCCTTCACACCTCACCGTTGTGCACAAGCAACTCGTCGCAATTAACACAGCATTGCACCATGCCGTGCCATGTACCTCAGAGCGGGAAACCGTACTATTTTGCCGCTCTCAGCCTATCTCCGTCGAAATACCGCGTCTTACAAGCCTTAGTGTTCATTTAGCTTGTAGCCATACGATAAACGAAGTCAATATCTGTTTTCAGCTCACTTCTAAATGGTCTGTTAGCAATGTTACCGTAGCACACACCGACAGTCACTTTTACGCCACTTAACGCTTGTTCTGCCTCAGAGCTACGCCAACTTTCTTCTAGCGCCCATATTAAGTGCCAACCTGTACGCTGTTCTCATTCTCGGGGGATTCCCCCCACACATAAATATTATTTTACATTACGCCAAGTTCTCTACTCACGATTAAACATATCATAGCATCACAATATTCAATTACAGTCATTTTTAGATATTAAAGTAATATTACCTTTATATTTTTACTACACGTAACAATATTATTTCGTTTAATTCTTTTGTTATTTTGCTGTCAGAGTGCAGCACCAGCCGGACACTGTCTCCCGCATATCGTTCTTTAATTTAGCTGCTGCCAGGTGGAAGCACTTCCGCTTTGCCTTCGATTCTGGCCCACAGATGGCACAAGCGTCCACTTTCTCTACCGTTGCGCCTTGACTATGCCTGACATTCACTAAACGGCACATTGTCGCATTACAGTGCAAACAGCTTAATCGAGGCGGTAAACAGACTCTCTATTGTGTTTACGTCAGGGGAGAGGGGGGGCGACATTTGTTGACTAGTGAGATACCGTAAAGTCATTCTGGTGCCCTTTGAACAAAGCAAGTGCACTGCAAGCTTGTGACACGTTGCATTGTCCAGCTGGTAGATGTCATCACCCTGAGCAAAAAATCAAACAGTGTGTAGGGGTGGACATAGTACCTGAAGATATGTGCACACTTGTGTTGAGCCGTTGTGCCTTCCAGAGTGAAGAGATAACTAAGAGAAAGCACAAAAACATTTTCCAGACCGTAACGCTCCCTCCTCTGGAATGGACCCTTCCGATGCTTGTTGCCAGGTGATTGTTTTCAGGCGATTCACGCCAGTGGAGCATAAAACGTGACTCATCTGAGAAAGCAACCTGTCACCACTCGGTGGACGTGCAACTGCGGTACTGGCATGCAGATTGTAGCCTTTGTCGCCAATCCACTACAGTCAGCATTGGTGCATGGACCAGGCACCTGCTGCGGAGGCCCATAGGCAACAACGCTTGCTGAATAGTTATTGAGGAGACAGTCTTTATAACCCCTTGGTTCATCTGGACGTTCAGTTGCTCAACTGCTGCCTTTCTGTTCTCCCGTACATATCTCTGCAGCCTTCATCAGTCCTGTCATCTATGGCCGGTAGTACACCACATCTGCACTGACGCTGGTTTCGGATAGCACCATTTTCCATGCACAGTATACTTTAAACACAGCGGCATACTAACAGTTAAAAAATTTAGCCATTTCGAAAATGCTTGCATCCTTGGCTCGAAATCCAATGGTCATGCTCTTTCGGACGTAAGACAAATCACTGCATTACCACATTACGACAATGGCTGCACTTTTTTCCACGTCCACCCGACACATTTTGTATAGGTTCCACCGGTGTTGCTGCCACCTGCCGTGAGTCGTTATTGCACCTTGACGCAGAACATAGGCGATGGTCACGTTAATGGGACGAACCGTGTAAATTCCTAACCTACCATCCAGCCCGGCTGAAAACAGAACTGGTAACATTGTCATCCAAATCCCACAAACAAGCAATAATACTATAGTTTTTTCGTGAAAGGATGATAGAAACAGAGATAACTGAATGACACTAAAGCTTCATAGCTTTTTACCTTAACTGTTAATGAACGTAGTGGACTTCAAACATACCTTCTGTAAGTAGGCTGTTTAGGTTTTTATGTTGGTAACGTCACTTAGCGCTCTGTATGGAAATCACTGGCTGTGCTGTGTGCAGTCTGTGGCTGGTTTGCATTGTTGGAATATTCGTTATTGTAGTGGTGGGCAGTTGGATGAGAACAGCGTGTAGCGTTGTGCAGTTTGAGGTGAGCCGCCAGCAGTGGTGGATGTGGGAAGAGAGATGGCAGAGTTTTGAGAGCGGACGATCTGGACGTGTGTCCGTCAGAAAAACGAAATTTCTAAGACTGGATATCATGAACTGATATATATATTATGACTTTTGAACACTATTAAGGTAAATACATTGTTTGTTCTTCATCAACATCTTTCATTTGCTAACTATGCCTATCAGCAGTTAGTGCCTTCAGTAGTTAGACTCTTTCATTTAGCTGGCAGTATTGGCGCTCGCTGTATTGCAGTAGTTTGAGTAACGAAGATTTTTGTGAGGTAAGTGGTTCATGAAAGGTATAGGTTATTGTTAGTCAGGGCCATTCTGTTCTAGGGATTTTTGAAAGTCAGATTGCGTTGAGCTGAAAATATTGTTTATCAGTTTAGTGATGATCAGAATAAGTAAAGAGAGAAATGTCTGAGTACGTTTAGTTTTTCTCAGCTGTTTGAAAGTCAAATAACGTAAGGGGTTTACCAGCACAGTAATTCATAAATTTTTCTACGGGGATGTTTCACTTCTTCCTTAAATCACCCTCGCAAATTAAGAAGAACTGAGTTGCAATTTCTTGTAGTCGTGGTCATAGGTAAAGCCAGATGGACGATATACACTGACGGGAAAAAAATCGTAACACGAAAAAATAATTATGTAGAGCAATGAAATTTCGGGTACATATATGGCTACGTATCATATTTAAGTGATTAACATTGCAAGACCATAGGTTAATGTAAGCGCAAGAAAATGCATTGCAAATGTGGAGTGGATACATTAGTACCGGTGTAACCGTCAAAATATTGAGTGCAAGCACGCAAACGTCCATGCATTGTGTGGTACAGGTGCGGGATGTCAGTTTGTTAGGTGGAGTTCCATGCCTGTTGCACTTGGTCGGCCAGTAAGGGGGCGGTTCATGCTGGTTGCAGATGAAGCTGGAGTTGTCGTCTAACGATGTCCAAAACATGCTCCATTTGAGACAGATCTTGTGATCAAGCAGACCAAGACACAGGTCGACGCTCTGGTGGCTTACAACAGCGGTATTTCGGCGAGCGTTATCCTGTTTTAAAACGTCCCTTCGAATGCTGTTCACGAATGGCAGTAGAACAGGTTGAATCACCAGATTAACGTGCAGATTTGCAGTCAGGGTGCGTAGGATAACCACGAGACTGCCCCTGCTGTCATACGATATCGCACCCAGACCATAACCCCTGGAGTAGTATAAAGGCTCCTCTGAAAAAGAATTAAATTTGTTTACTGCTACTACTACTACTACTACTACTAGGCTAATTATTGTTTAGCTCTACAGGACCTTAATACTGAAATGTTTCCCACACCACCTTGTATTGTCTTTCTATGTGTGTGAGCAACTGTATGTTCACTGTTGTGTGTAAAATGGTAATACTTACAGCGTACACAGGGCGATGTGTGAAACTGATAGCGATTACACGCTTCCGCTGTTGTAGAAATCTGCTCCAGTGCTGCAGATACCGTGTTGAGCTGAAAGTGGTAACCAAAGTATGGAGAAATATTCTTCGGGGCTCTGATGCATAGCAATCAGATTGTTTTCAGTTCTGAGAAATGTCCAGGTACAATTGTGGATTTGAATGATCCACGAAGTGACCTCTTTTCCGAAGAAAGCATCGAACTATTTCACTAGAACTGAACGCTCCCGTCGGAACTGTTCTCAAGCTGGTATTTATTATTAAATCACAATAGAAGTATACGCTGGTTGTAGAATAACACGTACCTTCTTGAAATGAACAATATTTTATTGTTCTATTAACTGATTTCCTTCCATATACACATATATTTTACAATGTGAATCAAAATTTCGCAATGGCGTCGATTTTTACATCACAAGAATGGCTCTCCTCTCGTAAAATTACTCTTAACAACAACAAAAGCTCTACATCCTAAGAATAATTATGTGAGCGCTGATCGCCACAGAGTAATAAACAATATCTTTGTCTCTTTCTCTCTCGCACTGTCACAGCAACTTACGCTGAATGATACATCATATATGCCAGTCTTGTGGACTATATCGGTGACTATTTATGACGCTGTATAAATGTCCACTAGAGTATTAATGTCCACTATATTTCTTATGATATTTTGGAATTAGTGAATGACTATCAAAATGGAAATTATGGATTTGCGTGCATATACTGCTGACAAAACCTGGGCTGCTTGAAAATTCCTGGTGCAGCTTACATGCATAGCTTACTAGCTTGCTTTTATTCGTTTGTCGAGGATGGCATGAAATGTGACCAGAAACCCTTGTCATCATCCCTCAAAGCTTCTGTCACACGCCTTGGGATGTCTCAAACGGGTAATCTAGCCATTCGGCCAAGCCCCACAAAGGAAAACCAAGGAAAACCTCGGGGTAGATTTACCATCCTCGTATTTCTCATTTGCAAAGAAAATTAATTGAATTACAATGGAAAAAGTATTACAACATGGATAATTTTTTGAGTGAATTTACGCACTGTTCACAAAAGAAACACAACACTGTTAATCTTCTGTATCTTGAGATGAACCGTTGACGCAGTGGTTTACGTCCATCTACGATTCCCTTCTATATGTCATCTCTGGGTTACTGATTGAATTCTATTCCATTTTCACCGTATCTTCGTGGGTATTATGGTTTTCCGCATATGGTTAACATGAATATAACAGTCAGTGTAAGTTCCGTGGAAAAGGTATTTGATCTATGCGGAGCTGAAATAGAATCTAACCTAAAGTTCTTTCTAATTCTCAGTCCTGAATTCGAAATATTCGGAAGTCGTAAGGTGTTCTTCATTTCTATCAACAACCATAGAATGCACTATACACAAATCCAACTGGTGACGCCGTCTCAACTTACGCTCGTCATCTTTCAGATGGACTTTAACACTTGTTGATGTGCTTGTAACTGATCGGCATTCGCTCAGTTGGTAACTTCGCGAGCAACAATTGACATATCATAATTTACATACACAGGTATGTTACAACAATAGTACAATTATAAAGACAATGTCCATCACAAAAGACTGAAACAAAGTAACAGGCGGTATTTTTTTATAACTGAGAACAAGTTACCCCTTCCGAACAGCATGACTTCAGCTCAGCCAGTAATAAAAAAAAAATACAAACATACACTGACGTTGTCAAATTGACATAAGAAAAAAATATCTTGCCATAGACCAGATTCATTTGAGTTACTAACCCATGGTCATTATGCATTGTGAAACCTGATTGAAGTTGCTATCAACTAAATAAAAAAAATTAAAAGAAATCCTTCATACTATAGCTAAAAACTCTGCACACTGAAAAGAAAACTTACCGTTATAGTTGAAAACAAATACATAATATCTGCATCTCTCTCGTACATTATGCCTGAAAAGAAAAACTAACTACTAAATTGCAAAAAGAAAGAAACTATCCTAAGTATGATTGATAGGTTTAATGAAAATTGTCTAATCAATATTATTTCATAAGAACAGTATCTTCAATCTTCAGAATCTTCAGATATCATGAAATTCCTTTAACAAGTGATGAGGATACATTCCTTTCACCTTTCCATTCTTCACATCCTTCAAAACATAAGTTCCTGAATGGGGTATTTTAGTAATCACAAATGGTCCTTGATACAATAATTGCCATTTTGTGTTCTTCCTCTGTATAAGTGAAGCCTTAGATGAGTTTTTACTAAAACTTGGTCTTTCACTTTATATGTTTTTATTTTTCCAAGTCGATTGTCAAAATATATTTTCCTTTTCCTTGCCTTGTCCATTATGTTCAGTAAGGATTGTTGTACTTTATTTTGTAGATCTACTTTGTTAATAGCTACTTTAAGAATTGGTCGAATCCAGTCATTCTGTTCCTGTTTTCCAAACATCAGTTCGTATGGGGTGTATTTTCTGTCGTAGTATGTGGAATATTGCTTACAATTTCCTGAAAATCGTCAAGATAATCGATCCATTTAGGTTGCTGGTTGTGGCAATATGTTCTCATGAACCGGTTTAATTCACAAAAAATTCGTTCCAGGGGATTCGCCGAAGGGTGGTACACTGATGTTAGAATTTGTTTCATACCACAACTGGTTAATGTTTGCCTCCAACGAAATCCAGTGAACATTGACCCATTGTCAGAAAGAATAGCCTCTGGTTTGCCTAACTTGACTATATAATCCTTGACCAGCTTCTTGGCTATGGATGCACCAGTAGCTGATTTTGATAAAGTTTGGCATACTTAGTGAATATATCAAGAAAAGCTACAATATATTTGCATCCTCCCCTTGATGATGGTAGAGGACCACAGATGTCGACCGAAATGAATGACAGCGATTTAGTGGGTGTAATAGGATGTAGGAAATCTTTCACACAAAAATTTCCTGGTTTTGTTGGCTGACAAATTTTACATTTCCTTAACTGTCTCTGTACTTTCCAGCGAATATTTGGGAAGTAGCAATGTGCTTGAATCTTCTGAGCATACTTAAATACTCCAAAATGTCCCCAAGTGATGTGCGTGTACAAAATTAAGACATTCTCATTCTTCTCGGGAATACACACCTTCCAATTATCTGAATCAAGATGGCCTTTGAAAAATAAGACGGCGGCCTCAACTTCGTACAGTCTCTTCAGATCATCGTTTCCAGGCTTTACTAAAGTTTCCGTTATTGAATGCCAACGAGGATCTTCATTCTGTAGTTTTCCCATGTTCTTACACATGTCAAGAAAATGTTTCCTATATATTCTATCAGTCATTATAAGAACTTTAAATTCGCACGGATTGTCCGTGATGTTGATAGTTGACAAATCTCCATCTGGCATTCTAGACAGTGCATCGGCGATGAAATTATCCTTTCCGCTTATGTAATTAATTTCAAACTGAACTTTTGGAGTGAGAGCGTCCATCTTGCTAGTCTTGGATGCCATAATTTACATGTTTGCAAAAAACTTAACGCTTTTTGGTCACAATATACTGTTGTCTTCGCTCCGTATACGTAATAGTAAAATATCTTAAATGACCAGACTGCGGCCAATGCTTCCTTTTCGGTAGTCGTATATGTTCTTTCACAAGCAGTTAAGAGTCGGCTAGCAAAAGCTATTGGACAGAAAGTTGATTTTCTATCTATCATCTTTACTTGGAAGAGGCATGAACCTATTCCAATTTCCGAAGAAACTGCCACTAAACCGAATTATTGGCTCTTATGTGGATGATATAATATTTGTGAATTGACTAAGGCATGTTTTATTGCTTCAAATGCATTCTGGCATTGTTGCGTCCACACCCACGAAGTATTTTTGCTCAACAAGCTATACAACGGTTCAGAATTAATACTCGTAGAGTGGTCGTGAATGAAATGCCTGAAAAAGAGACAGCTCCGAGGAAACCCTTTAATTGCCTTTTTGTTGTTGGAACTGCAAAGTTTTTGATTGCCTTAAGTTTCTCGGAGTCCGGTAAGATGCCTTTTTCATTTATAAGATGACCCAGAAATTTGATTTTATCTCGAGCAAAATGGGACATTTGCATATTTGCGGTTATACCTGCTTCCTTGCAACGTTCTAACACTCTTCTCAATAAATCAACGTGCTCCTTCCATGTGGTCGTAGCTATGAGCATGTCGTCCACAAACACAGTTAAATTGCTTCGAAATGCAGGTCCCAATGCGTAATCTAGAGCATTTATGAAAACTCCTGACCTCACGTTTAGCCCGAAAGGTAAAACCTTAAATCGATAGCTTCTACCTGCGTGTACAAACGCCGTGTACTTTTTTGATGGTTCGTCTAGTGCCATCTGCCAAAATGAAATTTTCAGATCAATATTTGTCAAGTATTTTATCCCCTCGAACTTTTGAATTAACTCATCTATATTTTCCGGATGAATTCGCACGGGCACGATAATCTTATTTATCTGCCGTGCGTCTAGCACGAGACGAACTTTACCTCCTTTTTTCGGGACAACATGAAGCGGACTACAGTATGGACTCGTCGAAGGTTCGATCAGATCCAATTTAAGCATCTGTTGGACTTCCAAATTAACCGCCTTTCGTTGGTGCCACGGTACTGGAAAGAAAAAAAAAAAAAAAAAAAACACGGCAGAAAATTTGGTGTGGAATCACATGTAAATGGCATGTGTATCCCTTGATTAAATCAGGTTTTTCTTGAAAGACTTCATGATATTCCTGTAGAAGATCATATAATTGCTTTCTTTGATGTTGTTGGAAATATTCAGGTTCTTGCACCTTTTCGTATACCATATCTTCAGGTTTTAAGACTAGTTGCAAGTAATTAATTTGGTAATACTGTGCAGGTTTGCTATGTATCCACTTTATTTGCAGCTTTCGTCCCTGACAATACTTTCCATGTGTACTATATTCCCTGAGAAGATTCACTTGATGTTTCTCGTCCATTATTGTAAAACTGGCATGGCCTAGAGAAAAATCTATATGCCAGTTTCTCTCTCTAAATTCGTCTGTACACAGGATACAGTCCTCAACCAATTTTTCTATCACAAGGAACGTGCAATTTATAGCTACATTTCCTGTATCTAACTGGAGTTGAGTCTGCACTTTAACCTGAGAAGACTTATGACCAGTAGGGCCTACAATTCTACAACACTGAACAGGAAAAATCGGTGGAATTGCTTTCTGAATTATTCTTTGAAATAACTTCTCAAAAACGACATTTACTGCTGCTCCTGACTCTAAAGTAACTTACACAGTAATGCCTTCAATTGCCGCCTGAATTTTTTCAACAGGTTCAGTGATATGTTCCTCTTGACAAGGCATCATATCCTGCTGAAGTTCTTCTATTAATAATCGGCCATCATTGTACCGAAAATAATTGACGCTTGAATTTTCGCCCCTCAAACCTTCCTCGACTGCATCTTCGGGGCTTCTGACAGTAGAGTGTAGTTTGACGATTGCCCATTATTAGTAGATGTCTGCTCCGTTACGTCAGTTATTATTGGTGGTTGATTTCTCCATTCATTTGCATTAGCATTTGGTACCTAACCTGAAGTTTGTGGTTGGTTATGATATTCTTGGGTTGGTTGCTGATATCGGCGTTTTGGCTGATAATTGCCTTCTTGATAGTATCCGTTCCTCTTCTTATTATTCTTCCTCCATTTCCGTTTATATGTTTGTTCACATTGTTGGTAATGAGTACACTGATCGGGATTTTCGTCACCAAATTTCACGGTTTTCTGGAAATAATTCACCTGTGGGTTTGGTGAATCGTGTGCAAAAGGTTTTTTTCCATACTGTTTGTTGTTACTATTGTATTTGTTAGATTGGTAACTTGGTTGGTTATAGCGCACACGTGATTGTTCGAACAGAATGTCTATTGAATCCAATGTGGCTAGAAAATCTTCCACATGTTGTTCAGGCACATGTAGAAGTTTTTCCTTAACTTCAAGTGGAAGTTTGCCCTTTAATATTCGAATGATATCCTG
Organism: Schistocerca serialis cubense; assembly: GCF_023864345.2. Classification (NCBI taxonomy): domain Eukaryota; kingdom Metazoa; phylum Arthropoda; class Insecta; order Orthoptera; family Acrididae; genus Schistocerca; species Schistocerca serialis. The sequence goes on along the minus strand of NC_064645.1, from coordinate 381,465,516 downwards.
CGTCGGGATTGGTTCATTCCAGTATTTGCTTTTATTTATCTACTTCTCGAAATACTTTCTTAAAGATCCATTTTTGAAAGAAAAAGGTTGTGGGTCAAGAACTTCCTTACGTAGTCTTTCTTGTACTCCCTTATTCCAGTATTTGTGCAAGAAAACGCGTTCAAATTGGTCATTATCTTGACACCAATCGGATGCTTCTGACGCCCACATCGATCCATCTCCATGTATCAATCCTGCAACATACATAATTTTTTGTTGCTCAGTCCAAATTCGCGGCAATATCACTTTAAATCGTTTGATAAATACCACGGGATTGATCGACTTCCTTTCGGGAATAAATATCTGGAATTGACGATATTTAAGCAATTTTTCTTCATTCATAGTCACAGGTGTATTCTGGTGGCTACGTCGTGGTGAATGATAATCTTGATAATTTGTTTCTGGTTGATTAAGTGAATATGCACCAATACATGGATATTGTTGCATGGATTCGGTTTCACTGGTTTCATCAGGAATAATGTCTGCTTTTGATAAAGTGCAAGTAGTATGTGCCCCTCTAGTATTAACTAGACCCTGCTGGCATTCTGTTACTGTATTTTCTATCTTTGCTTTCCAAGCAAGAAATTCATCTCCTATATTCTCCTTAATCTCTTTAACTTATGCTTTAAGTTGTTCTTGTGCAGTTTCGTTGTTAACTTGCACGTTAGCAACCGTTCCTTTCAAGGTTAGGTCAACATAATTTTGCACTGTTTCGGTTTGCTCTTTCGCCCAATCTTCAATGTCCTTGAGAGAATGCGATCTTATGTTCATTGAAAAGTTTCTCTATGTGTTTCTCGTCTTCGAGACTGAGAGTATCTATCCTCCGAGTAAGCTGAATGACAGCTTGCTCGTTATCGTGCTTAATTGTATTGACGTCGTGCGCAAAAGCGTTCTGTACATGAATAACTTCTTGCACTTGATGATTTAGTGTATCTTGACGACATAAGATGTCTTTGTATTAGGTTGCTAATTCCTGTACCGTTTTTCTTGTGTAACTAAGATTTGTGTCTGACAGGCAATCAAGTGACTCTGCTTTGTTTCCAAACTTAGGAATTTTTCAGTAATCTTATCATTTATTTCTTTTAGTTTATTAGATTGCTCCTGAGCCAAATTAAATTGAGCACTCTCCAGTACTTGGAATCTACGATTCATGTCATTTGCATACGTGGATTGCGTGGTTTCCAATGCCTGAAATCTACGATTCACGTCATTTGCAGACGTGGATTGCGTGGTTTCCAGTGCTTTAATCCCTTGTGTAATGACACTCAAACTTGACATCAGCTGGGATAACAAATCTGTATTCTCAGCAATTGACGATTCCACTGGGATTAATGAGGATTGTACCGACACATTTTTCGGTACAATCATTTCGTTTTCGCATGCGTCTGTGTCAGAGATGAAATTCATGTTGTTTGTTGGTTGCTGCATAGTTCTCTGGACTTCACTCGACATATGAATGTCGGAACTAGCATCCGTTTGTGTCGACGGCGTGAGCGCATTAATTACTGCTGTTTGCTCAGCCGTAATCGACATATCGCTAACTACGGCGGTATTAAATTCTGTGGCACTAGTTGACGATGCATTCACACTATTTAATTCATTTTGTGGCTTTGTGATGCGTGCTTGTTTATTGGCTTTGTACATAGATCTAGTTATCACCATGTAAATAAGCAATTGACAGTTTCTCCACTAAATAAGTCCTACAAAAGTGACTATTAAATTTTACACTCGCGAAAAACGTTAATGTCCTAATGTTGTTAATGTACACTTTACAATGTGACACAAACACAGTGCATAGATAACACATAAAATATTGTCTTACTATATCTACTGAAATACTGGAATTCTAGTAAAAGTAATGTAGCAACGCTATTTATACTTAGAAAATCAATACGTGAAAAGTCACTACAATGCATTAATGCTCAAGAAAGCTAGTAATTCAAATGTTCTGGCCTTTTTGAAGTTTCTGCTCGGCTGATGGGACGAGGTATTCGTTCTCTTCACAAGATACTCCCGCACGTTCCGTCAGCATGCAACATACAAAGGACCATAATGTAGTTACTCTATAAAACTAGAAATATATACACACAATCAAACATTAATTACTAAATTACTAACGTAATTATATTGCAGGTTCACTAGGAGTGTTGTATCAGGATCGTGTCCTGTCTAACGGTAGACACATATCAAGGCTAATTTGAAAAAAATTAAATTTGTTTACTACTACTAGTACTACTACTACTAGGCTAATTACTGTTTAGCTCTACAGGACCTTTATACTGAAATGTTTCCCACACCACCTTGTATTGTTTTTCTATGTGTGTGAGTAACTGTATGTTCACTATTGTGGGTAAATACATACAGCGTACACAGGGCGATGTGTGAAACTGATAGCGATTGCACGCTTCTGCTGTTGTAGAAATCTGCTCCACTGCTGCAGATACCGTGTAGAGTTGAAAGTGGTAATCAAAGTATGGAGGAGTATTCTTCGAGGCTCTGTTGCATAGCAATCAGATTGCTTTCAGTTCTGAGAAATGTCCAGGTACAATTGTGGATTTGAATGATCCACGAAGTGACTTCTTTTCCGAAGAAAGCATCGAACTCTTTCACTAGAACTGAACGCTCCCGTTGGAACTGTTCTCAAGCTGGTATTTATTATTAAATCACTATAGAAGTATACCCTGGTTGTAGAATAACACGTACCTTCTTGAAATGAACTATATTTTATTGTTCTATTAACTGATTTCCTTCCATATACACATATATTTTAGAATGTGAATCGAAATCTCGCAATGGCGTCGACTTTTACATCACAAGAATGGCTCTCCTCTTGTAAAATTACTCTTAACAAGAACAAAAGCTCTATATCCTAAAAATAATTATGTGAGCGCCGATCGCCAGAGAGTAATAAACAATATCTTTGTCTCTCTCTCTCTCTCGTACTGTCACAGCAACTTACGCTGCATGATACATCATAATAGGTCCACTGGGCTAGCATGCGGTCAGGTTGCATGCAGGTCCTCAGCTGGCCTCCTCCTAATCAGCACAGGGCCTTCACTGGCACCGAGGGAAAACCAGCTTTGATCTTAAAATACAACAGACCCCCACCATGTCCTCCAGTGTGCTCTCGCGTGACACCACTGGAGTCGCAAGAGGCGGTTGTTTGGGGTCAGTCGAATGCACACTATAGGGCATCTTGCTCAGAGCTGTCCTTGGCGCAACCGATTTGTAACAGTTATTAGTGTCACTTCCAACAATACCACCACTTGAAAAGTAGGTTAGAAATCAGATTAATAATGTTGCTCACGCAGCATACGTTCGTTTTATCGAGCAACAACAAAGTTGTTGACTGAAACTTGAAACTTATTCATTCTCATTCTGGAAAGTTATTGACTGTCGATGGTATCGTCAGAATGGAAATAATAAAGTCACTGTAAAAAAAGTTATTAATTTTGGCACTTATCTTGAATGGATTCACACGTAGATTTCGTCGAAGTTGTGATGGCTCTTCTTGTTGACTCTAGGGTGATACCACTATGACTGCTAGAAGGTCCAGATCTGTATTTTAGCAATATTTGAAGACCTAACAAATGCGTTTTCCAGGAAATTCTTAATGATCATACAGTGCCAGATCAGAACAATGGTAAGGTAGAAATAATTTTTTACTCGGTGTTCACGATCCACATTTTTATTAAACTTCTTGTAAATTCACATATACTTCTTCTTAATTGTCACATCATCACGAAAACAGCTTTGTATCATTTTTCATATATTTAATTTCCACTTTAACCAAACACAAGACTTGACTGTTCTTTTACAAAGCGAAATAATAACTTAACTTGTGCAAAACGAAACAAAGACTGCTCTGTGCGCATTCGCGCCGAAACGGTTAGAAGTAAGTCAAAGATAATGACAGTCTCACAGAAATGAATACACACAAAAACCATATCACTGTAATATATCGATACATCGGAGTACCTGTACATTAATGAAACGAAATGTGAATATTGTCACAAAGATATGTCTGTTACTTCGCAGAAAAGTAGTACAATATTACTGGTATCGAGAACTGGGGTAGGTGTCCCTTAATGGTCACGTACATAAAGAACCATTACACACTGCAGTGCTAACTACTGTTGCAGACGCAGTACTATGGGCCAGAGCTGTACACCGAAACACGATGGCCTTGCCTCTCGGTAGAGCCACGTGCCTCTCCAGTGTTCGGTCCTGTTGCGACGGTAAACTCTCGTGACCACCGATGCCAGCAGTCATGTAAAGTGACTGCATTCCTGTGAAGACTTTCTGCAGTACTGCACAAGGTGAACCCAGCTTCTCATAACCCTATTCCACGGCCCCAGTCAATTTCACTGAGGCGTTCATAATGGTGTCTTCGTTGCCTTAAAGGTATTCTTGACTAATAACAACTCACTGTGTCGAATCTCAAAGGTGACCAGCGCTCACGATCATTACAGCGTGAGCCGGCCGAGGTGGCCGAGCGGTTCTAGGCGCTACAGTCTGGAACCGCGCGACCGCTAGGGTAGCAGGTTCGAATCCTGCCTCGGTCATGGGTGTGTGTGATGTCCTTAGGATAGTTAGGTTTAAGTAGTTCTAAGTTCTAGGGCACTGATGACCTCAGCAGTTGAATTACAGCGTGTATTTACAGAAAACATGATTTGCATGATCGTAGTGGCACTACTAGCGCCATTCGTATGCGACTGGCACGAATTCCAATATACATCATCTTTCAGAAGGAGAAACAGGCCTACCAACTTCCGTTTGTCACACAATTCCTTCTTGGTGTTGCGATTTTCTTTCCGTCAGTGTATATTCTTTATTACTCTACTGACCATTAAGATTGCTACACCAAGAAGAAATGCAGATAATAAACGGGTATTTATTGGACAAATATATTATACTTGAACTGACATGTGATTACATTTTCACGCAGTTTGGATGCATAGATCCTGAGAAATCAGGACCCAGAACAACCACCTCTGGCCGTAATAACGGCATTCATACGCCTGGGCATTGAGTCAAACAGAGCTTGGATGGCTTGTACAGGTACAGCTGCCCATGCAGCTTCAACACGATACCACAGATCATCAAGAGTAGTGACTGGCGTATTGTGACGAGCCAGTTGCTCGGCCACCATTGACTAGACGTTTTCAGTTGGTGAGAGATCTGGATAATGTGCTGGCCAGGGCAGCAGTCGAACATTATCTGTATCCAGAAAGTTCAAATGGTTCAAATGGCTCTGGCCGCTATGGGACTTAACTTCTGAGGTCATCAGTCCCCTAGAACTTAGAACTACTTAAACCTAACTAACCTAAGGACATCACACACATCCATGCCGAAGGCAGGATTCGAACCAGCGACCGTAGTGGTCGCGCGGTTCCAGACTGTAGCGCCTAGAACTGCTCGGTCAACCCGGCCGGCTGTATCCAGAAAGGCCCGTACTGGACGTGCAACATGCAGTCGTGCATTATCATGCTGTAATGTAGGGTTTAGCAGGGTTCGAATAAAGGGTAGAGCCACAGGTCGTAACACATCTGAAATGTAAAGTCCACTGTTCAAAGTACCGTCAAAGGGAACAAGAGGTGACCGAGACGTGTAACCAATGGCACCCAATACCATCACGCGGCCTGATAAGCCAGTATGGCGGTGACCAATACACGTTTCCAATGTGCGTTCACCGTGATGTCACCAAACACGGATGCGACCATCATGATGCCGCAAGCAGAACCGGGGTTCATCCGAAAATATGACGTTTTGCCATTCGTGCACCCAGGTTCGTCGTTGAGTACAACATCGCAAGCGCTCCTTTCTGTGATGCAGTGTCAAGGGTAACCGCAGCCATGGTCTCCGAGCTGATAGTCCATGCTGCTGCAAACGTCGTCTAACTCTTCGTGCAGATGGTTGTTGTCTTGCTAACGTCCCCATCTTGAAACGTCCCCTTTGAACAATTATACATGACTGTGCTTAAACTGACACACAATATTTTGTTAGCGCAACGCAATCTGACTTTCAAAATTCCCTACAAAAGAATGGCCCGGACTAACATTAAACTATACCTTTCACAAATCACTTACCTCACAAAAATCTTCGCTGCTCAAGCTACTGCAATACAGCGAGCGCCGCTACTGCCAGCTAAATAAAAGATTCAAACTATGGAAGGCACTAACTACTGATAGGGATAGTTAGCAAATGAAAGATATTAATAGAGAACAAACAATGTATTTACCTTGATATCATCATATATAAATATAGCAGTTCATGACAAATTTCAAAACTCCGCCATCTCTCTCCCCACATCCACCACTGCTGGCGGCTCACCTCCAACTGCGCAACGCTACGCGCTGTTCACAGCCAGCTGCCGCTGCCCAACACTACAATGGCAGACAACAATGCAAACTAGCCACAGACTGCACACAGCACAGCCAGTGATTCTCACACAGAGCGCTACGTAATGTTGCCAATATGAAAACATAAACAGCCTACTTACATAGTGCACACAGCACAGCCAGTGATTCTCACACAGAGCGCTACGTAATGTTGGCAATAAGAAAACATAAACAGCCTACTTACATAGCCCCCATGCACCCCACAAAAAATTTTACAAATTGTTTTGCGCACTGGGCAATACATATTTGTTAAAATTTATCATAATCGTAATTACAATAACAAAGAAATCAAATGCACACACTTATTGATACAATGTTGGGCAAAAGCTAAAATTTTCTCACAGTCCATAAAGACAGTCCTGATCATTCATCATAATAGTAATTACAGGTTTTTTTCACAAAGTCTCATTAGTAAAAGAAATTGCACACAGAAGTAGTGGATTTCCATGCAGTCTTGAAGAAGTAGTGTTGTCCTTTCAACGGAAAGACAGTGCTGACTCTTGACATGCTGACAGGTAATGGGCCACAATGGAGCAAACCCACAGCAGAGTCATTCGAAGTTTTCAAGAATATTGGTAGGTAGGTCATCACAGAGCAGACCCACTGGAGTCCTGGTAGAGATTGTGGTATTGGTGGGCCACCAGAGGTGCAGACCCACTGCAGTCCTTGTAAAGATAATGGTATTGGTGGGCCACCAGAGGTGCAGACCCACTGTAGTCCTTGTAGAGATGGCCTGCAGCCATCTGTTGCGATTGTGCAGGTGCACATTCACCATCGAAGAGTCTTGCGGAGAACATAGCAAGTCCATAAACCACCACTTGTGCACTCACAAAATTTTTGGAATTGTCCTTAGAACCAGCAATGCTGTTATCCAGTCCCTTACTGAATTATTAACACACGTGCAAACACTAACAGCCCCTACTTCTCACATATTGTCCATATAATATGACCAACAGAAACGTGTGCAGTGAAATGTAACTTACAAGTTAATAATATGATGAACTGGTGTCAATTACAATTACAATTTTATAACATAAGAATACAATTACAAAGGTACAAAATACATCTTTAAAGAACATAACAATACAGATAACATTTGTAGTAAAACAGGCGTTACAAATAGACATATACATCAGTGTTACAGGAATTATGACATGAGTACATACATAAAAGATCAGAATAACTTTCGAAACATCAACTTCACACATGAGCATTAACACAAAACAGAATAAATAACGTCTAAACATCTTTACAAAGTAAATAACACATTATTAATGCCAATTGTATTTGAGGATAACAGTATTCCTCATCATAGTGAATGTAACTTAGTATTAGAAGAGAAAAAAGTTCTATGAAACAGTACACAGAGATAGGAAGAAAAGAAATACACAAGGGTACACAAACATATAGTGGGATAACACAAAAGGGAAAGGACAGGGTTTGTTTTACTGCAGTATTTTGCATGGAGATCTCCCTTTGTTCGTCATTATTCCCAAAAAGTCTTATCTAAGCCTGCTTTCTGTATTCTGTTCATATTTCTTTCAAAATAATTATTTCTGATTGTACAATACTCATTTGGGCCCAAATCTTTTTCATATAACTTCGCAATGCATTCTTTACCTATTCTCCATAGTCAGTTTCTTATATAGTCTACCCCCTCTTAAGCTAACTTAAATCTACTGAGCTCAGATGCTAAACTAAGGGACGAGGCAATGCAGCAGCACATAAAACAATTAATATAAACAGCAATAAAAAAAATGGAAAATCGCAAAGCAAGCTACAGTAAATCTAAATTACCAAGCAATTCAACATTACAACTAATATGAGGCAATGTGCAGCAAACAAAAAAATTAAATCTGGCTTAGCAGAGTAACACAAATTAAAGTTCACTAGCACTATGCCTGGCAAACAGCAGCTTGTATCTAAACATGACATAGCTCAAGCAGAAAAAATAGTACACTAAAGATAACAATGCAGATAAGGGAAATGTATAATCACATCTTAATGTCTAAGTAATTAAAGTGGTGCACCACAACAACTTATTGTAAAAGAAATATTAGCATGTACTTGAAAAGAATATTATGTATGCAGTTACTGTTACTAGTCCCTTCTTATTGTTCTTTCCTTTCCAAGTGCTCCTTTTTTGAAGAATGTGGATCACAAAATTATTATTTAATAGATCTGTTGACAGAAAGTGTTCATATTAGCAAATGCATTTAATTTTATTTTATGAAACCAATGCTGCAACACAGCTGGAAAACAGATGTCAAATGAAATAAGCAATTACGCAAACCAAAGCATAAAAACATCATTCAATAGCTATGTGGCATTTCGTAAGTCAGTAGCTCTCAAGTCTCGTAGAAAGACGCTTGTCGTAATCAGGTGTGCAGATGTAAAAATCTTTCTCGTCATTTCATTAGGCATTTCAGTAAATATCATAAATTACGAGCTCCACAGTATGCTTTCAACAAGGAAATGTCTATAGCGAGGATAATGGCCTCCCCTTTTTTTTTTCTACCTGTGCTTCCAGAAAGGCACACCCTAATGGCTTGTTCTCCAGGTGTCTGACACAGCGCTGTGCCGACGACGCACGTGCAGGTGGTCACTTAACTTTCTTACGGAAATATTTACGACAGCAGTTTCCGCTACAGTGACAGTCTCATATAAAAATTTCACAGGTCGAGAATTTACGTTGCAAATGTGTAGAAACAAAATCCTATGAATATAACAGTGTCCAAAAGAATTTTCGCCGGCATTGTAATACATTCACGCATTTACACACATTTCATAACTCTTAAAGTATGATTCTTGGTTTCCAACATCCTGTTTCACAAGTCAAGAGTCCCTAACTTCTAATCATTATTCATATACATATAAACACGTAATCACATTCCTCATATATGGTAGCATCATCTTATTGATCATAAACATATCTCAACAGCATAGTACACATCGTCGTTGTAATAATAACATCATAACACCTCAGTCAAATCTCAAAAACGTCGTAGCTTTCTGCAATAATTTCAAAACCTAAAAAAATTCTCTGCTCATTTCAATAGTGTCATCTACCTCAAACGTACTTTAAAATCATGCTCCCTTACCAAATACATCATTCAAAGCTCTCATAGTATCACAATGATTCTGAAAAATATGAACAGTTTACAAAATACAGACAAAATACAGTTTCATAAGTGTGAAGTTACCCAACTGTGTATTGCATAAACATGTGTCACTGATGTAGTAAAAAAATGTTTATCTCTCAGTTAAATGATCAGATAGCTGTGTAATTTGTGTGTTAGAGAAATATGGTACCGATGTGTAAAGTTGTATAAGCAAATACCATATTAGCTAGGGTTCCTTGTGGTTGCCACACACATGGTACACAAAGTAAGCGTGTACCCCCCTGAGGATTAATGTAATTATACCCTCAGGTGTTACAGATTACAGCAATGGAATGAAATGTATCATGGAAAACTTTCTTTGTAATTCAAAAATCTTTAAAAATAAATGTTTTAAGTACAAAATTAATCACTCAAATACGTGTACTGTAGCGCTAAATGTGCGTCTTGTTGCAACATAATCTGTGTGGAAGTGTCGTAGTTATCGTCCTCCGAAAGCTAAGTTCTGCAGAAGTCAATGTACTTACCGCATAATACATAAAAGTGAAATGCTTTGCGTATAAATGTCTTAGTTATTACGCTTATTGCCGTGATGAGGAAAGTACTGTGCTGTAACGTATTGTCATGCTACGGAAAAGGCAGTCTCATTGTAGCTATACCACAAAAGTTACTACTAAAACCTGTTTTACTTTCCAGAATAAAACAGAAAACTGTGCAGATATAAAACAGAAACACTGCAAAAGCAACATTGAAAATTGTCACTCATTAGTAGCGTCATGATAAAATCGTGTAGCTGTCACATAAACTAACCACTGTGCCATCTGGTATCTCACTGAAAGTACTTTAAATCCAGAATATATTTTCAAGTAAACCAAAATGTTGCATTAAAATCTCATTAGCAGTACTGGTAAATGTTCTAAGTATGTAAGCCTTATAGTCGTTCCATAATCGTGCAACTAACAAGCAAGAATGTACACACACAATAACACTGTGACGTCTGTTCACTATAACAATGCATTCGTCATTTCTGTTTCAATAAGTTCTCTTGGTTCTTGACTGGATATTTAACTTCAAACATTGTTGCATGTTAACAGATCCTAAGTCTGACAAGCATACTAGTAATGTAAAGTGAAAAGTTTTATGGCAATGACAAAGTTAAAAAGCAGATTATCTTTCAATAAACGGTTTTACATGTGAAATGTGGTGTAAACCTTTACTCTTCCTAGTACGCAGAGTTTCAACTTCAACGCAATTATCATGTGGTATATCTCGGATTCTGTAAGGTCCATTGTAAACTAGAAAGAATTTGTGACTCAAGTGTTTCTTCTTATGTGACAATGAATGAGCTTTAATGAGAACTTTCTGACCAATATTTAATTTTTTTGCATTTGCTTTACCGTGTAGTTCTCTTCTTTTGTCTGCTGCAGATTTTATATTTTTAAGAGCCAAATCAATTATGTCTTTGTGTCGAAGTTTACGTGTATTCGGGCAAGGTACAAGCTCTCTGATTCTGTTCGGTGGTTCTTCATTCTTCAGTACAAGAGTAGGTGGTAAAGCAGTGGAATCATGAGGCATTTCATTCAGCCCATTTTGAAATAATTGTAGATATCTGTCCCAATGCTGATGCTTTCTGTGACAATAAAGTCTGCAAAGCTTATTGATTTCTTTCATAATCCGTTCAGACGGGTTGCAATGTGGTGAGTACAATGAAATAAAAACAGGTTTGATTTTATGATTCCGAAGCGTGCGTGACCAAACAGCAGATCTAAATTGCGGTCCGTTATCTGAAATGACTTTAGCAACGTGGCCAACTTCACGTAAGAAATTTTTAACAAAGGCGTTGGATACAGATCGTCCAGTGGCTTTACGTAACGGAGTGAAAGAAACAAATTTTGAAGTAAGTTCAACAGCGACTAGAACGTACGAAAATCCATTGGATGTTCTGACAAGCGGTCCCAAGAGATCAACAGCAGCAAATTCTTTTAATTTAGAAGGAATAATAGGAAACAACGGAGCACGACGTGAGACAGTAGATGGTTTCGCCTTTTGACAAAGTTTACAAATAGACAAGACTCTTCGAATTCTTTTTTCCATATTGTTAAAATAACAAGTCGTTCGAAGAATATGATAACATTTTCGTGGACCAAAATGTGCGTAGCTGAAATGAATGTACCAAATGAGCTTATTAACAAAATCGTCAGGAATGCAAAGTACCCATAGCTTGTCATCAACAGTGCAGCGTTTGAACAGTATGTTGTTTCTAACCAGATAATAATGCCGAATCTGTGTGTGTGTCTTTTCATGCCATTTGCTCTCGATGTCTTTCCAAATCGGATCTTTATCTTGTTCATGAGCAATGTCCTTTAAAGATGTGGTGATGAAGTTTTCAAAGGCGACTTTCTGAATGTAAAGAATACTGAAATTTTTCTCGAGGTGGCCTTCTGTGGTACTTTTCTCAAGCCCAGCCGGTGCGCGTGACAGTGCGTCCACAACAATGTTCTCATTGCCGGGAATGTAGACTATTGTGAAGCGGAATTCTTGCAGAAACAATGCCCAACGTTTTAACCTGTCATGATTTAATTTTGAAGACATAAGAAATTGTAATGCACGATGATCACTGTATACTTTTACGTGCTTACCAGAAAGAAAGAAACGGAATTTGTTAAATGCCCAAACGATAGCTAAAGCTTCTAATTCAGTAACGGAATAATTTTTTTCAGATTTTGTTAGCACTCGGCTAGCAAAAGCAATGGTTTTCTGAATGGTAGTGTCATTTTCTATGGCTTCTTGAAATAAATGGGCACCAAGACCGACTTTAGAAGAATCCGTGCTAAGGCTGAAATCTTGTGACAGATCTGGATGAGCTAAGATTGGCGCGTGAAGTAACGCTTCTTTCAAAGAATTGAATTCCAATTGTGCATGTTCGTCCCAGTTCCAAATAGTATTTTTTCCAGTGAGAGAACAAAGTTTTGGTGTAACAAGAATTTGCATATTCAGAAAACGACGGTAGAAATTTACGAGACCTAGAAAACTGCGGACTTATCTTTTTGTGGATGGAACTGGAATGGCTCTGATTGCTTCTAACTTTTCAGGATCCGGCTGAATGCCTTCAAAAGAAATAATATGTCCCAAAAACTTCACCTTTGTCCTACCGAATTCAGACTTTTCCAAGTTAACTGTAATTCCAGATTCTGCAAAAATACGTAACAAACTGTTGAGGATGCGATTATGTAGTTCCCATGAAGCTTCTGCTATTAGAATATCGTCCACATATAAGGTGATGTGACGTTTTAAGAACTCAGGTAATATGGAATTTAGCCCGCGAATGAATGCTGCTGAAGAAATGTTCAAACCAAAGGGAAGTTTCCGAAACTGAAAACAAACGCCGAAACAAAGGAAAGCTGTGTATTTTCTACATTCTGGATGAAGTTCGATCTGATAAAAGCTGGATCTGAGATCAATGGAAGACAACACTTTTACACCATTAAAATTTTGAAGAAGTTCTTCAAACGTTTGCGGCCTGTCTGTTTCACGAATAATGATCGTATTGATTTGTCTCGAATCTAAGACAAGCCTGATCGATCCATTTTTCTTCTCAACAACATGTAATGGATTGTTGTATGAGCTTACTGCAGGCTCAATAATGCCCTCGTCAAGCATAGATTGTATTTCTGTTCTAACACGGTCCCTATAATGTGCTGGAATTACATATGGTCTAACAAAATTTAGTATGCTCACGAACACGAAATTGGTATTGAAATCCCTTGATTGTTCCTGTTTTATGAGTAAAAACTGTGGAATGTTCTTGTAAAATCTCAAAAAGGTCCTGCCTATCAGTGTCATTACAATTCTCAATTGTTTGAATTTTATTCTCAATTAACTCATTAATTTCAAATATGCCATCGATATCATCCCTGTCAGTTCTTGCAGAGTGATTGTTAGTGTCTAGTTCCGTAGAAAATTCCGAACTGTTGTCCAACAGAAGGTAAAGCCGATTGATTTCTTCGTCATGGTTTGAGAGCCAATCTTCAAATTTCAAAGCTATTGACTTACCTTCCTTCTCTAAACTTATTTCAGCATCGTGAAAGTTTAAGATTGCTTTGAATTCATTCAAAAAGTCTACTCCCAATATAATTTCCGTCGACAATAATGGAACAATAAGAAAGTTCGTAGAGAAGCTGTGGCTTTGACAAAAGAATTCTAAGTGGGTTTGTTGGCATACATCTACACTTTTTCCAAAGACTGCACCTTGTAATTTAATCTTACGTAACGGAAGTGTGGGGCAATCGTTCGATTTGCTGCATTTGCTAAAGGCTGTTCCACTAATTACTGAGATTGGACTGCCAGAGTCAAGTACTGCCGAAAATTTTACGTCATTTACAGTAATGTGAATCACAGGATATGCAATGTTGTTAAGTTTTACGTCGTGTTCCTGGAGTAAGATGTCCCTAATGTCTTCCATTTTTACGTAATTACTAGCTACGGCAGCTGCGTCATCAGTTTCATAAGTACGTTTTGTTGCTGCCTGCGGTGTGAGTCATTGCCTATTGTCTCTTTGTTGGCGCGCGTCGTTATTGGGATTTGGAGACCTAACTTCTACAAATTCACCATGACGAGAGGGCCCTGCTCTGTTTGAATCCGGCCAGTTCTGATGCAATTAAGGTCTATCGTTACGATCATATCGTCTATCGTCATGTCGGTAGATTCCATAGTTTCTTTCTTGTCGGTCACATGGTGGAGAATTTCTCCCTGAATCGTAACTGCGCGCTGGTCCGTTGCGTCTAAAGTTATTCTGTCTCCCTTGATAGTATTTATTTTGGTTCTCATATTGTCTGTTTCTCTTATTGTCTCTGTGATAGTCATTACCACGGAGAGGTGATCTTTCCCTGTAGTTATTACTACTCTGCCAACGGTTGTCATACGGGTGGTGTCTGATTTGGTCACGATTTGTGTTGTGAGAATAGCCTTGTCATGTCATGTTATTACTTCTTTCATCGCGGAATTGCGACGGATGTGACCTGTAATTGTTGTGTTCCTGGTTTCGCGTTCCGCGATTGTCAGTGTCAATTTCTAATTCTTGTAAGAGTCCATGAAATGCTTCAATGTTGTCTTTGCAACGTCCTGCCAAAATAATATGTCGTAAATGTTCAGGCAGCTTGATTAAGCAAATGCGGATGAGTTCTGAGGGGCTGTGTGGGTTTGAAAGATACTGATTCTTATGCAACATGTCTTCAAAATATTTCATAAGACTGGAAAATTCAGATTGTTCGAAACGTTTCATCATTATGATGCTATGTTTTACTCGGTCTTGTGTGGCTTGAGACCAATATGCTGAGAGGAAGGCATGGTAAAACTCTCCTTCACTGTGGCAATCGTGAATTACCGATCGCATTCTTACAGCTGGTTCATTCTCCAAGTAGTCACACATAAATTCTAATCTGTGTTCTAACGACCAGTTGGGAGGAAAACAATGCGAGAATTGATGGAGCCATGCTTGTGGATGAATGTCGTTGCCAGAATTCTTAAATGTTTTGAATGTACGTGTAGTAATGAACAGCTTATAGTCAAAATCATCATGTCGGCGAGTCGCATATCGGTCATTGTTAGGTCGTGTCGGCCGTTCCATCTCAAAATTCGGTGCACATTGCCAATTTCTTTCATAACTTCCGAAATGCCCTGTGTTATTATTTTGTGGCTGTTCCGTATTTCTGTGTCCCTCTTCCCGTATTGGGGCGCGAGTATCCTCTGAAATACGTAATTCTTGTATTACCTGTGTCAGCTGATCTTGTACTTCCCGGATTTCTCTTTTGTACTGTGTATTGATTTGATTTTGATTCTGTTTGAATTTTCTAATTTGTTCATACTCTTCTGTGTCAGTGAAGGCTACAGGTCTTGTGTCATTCAGATCATCATCTACCTTTGTAGATAAGTTAGTGACCTGATCCGAAAGTTCGGATACTTTCTCTGATAGTGAACACATTTCCTCAGTGTGTTTTTCTGAACCAAGTTTCAGAGTGTCCATTTGTGTTGAAATCGAATCTACTGTGTCCTTTAAGTTTTCCTGAGTTTTTGCAAGTTGCGTAACCGAATCGGTAGATGCAACTGAGTCAGTTTTAGCCCACAAGGTCTCATGATTTTCATGAACAATGGTTTGCAGTTCTTTTATGGCTGCTTCGTGATTCTGTAATGCATTTTCATGCCGCGAAAAAATAGGTTGAAAATGCTCACAAATTTGTGTTTTTACGTCATTACAGACTTTTTGACATTTCGATTCAATGTTATGTAACTCAGTAGTTAAATCTTCACGTGTTTGTTCAAGTGTGATGTCTAACTTTTGAAGATTTTGTTCCATTGTGTCTAACTTTTGAAGATTTTGTTCCATTGTGTCTAACTTTTGAAGCTTTTGCTGTGTTTGTCTCTGATTTTGTTCCATTGTGTCTAACTTTTGAAGCTTTTGCTGTGTTTGTCTCTGATTTTGTTCGATTTGTTGCATTAGCTGTAATAACAATGCATTAGTGTCTGGAATCTGTTCCACTACGCTTTTCAGCAGTGCATTTGCACCGGCAACATTCACATTTTGATAAGCAGAAAATGTGTCTTGACTTATTTGAGAAAACGGTGAGGACGCAAAACCTGAATCTATAGTATTTGCAAGATTGTGTCCTGTCATTTCGGATTCCTGAGGTAAGCTATTGCCGACCGATCGATCGATAATGCTTCCCTGTTCACTACCTGTTTCACTGTCTACACCATTATTTGACGCCCGCTCCATTTCCCTATGCACAGTTACCAAATTACTGCTTTGAACATTAGTATATTCATTACTCGGCGGCGCTGATAAGCTACACTCGTCGTCACTATTATTTCTCAGTTTACTTTGGAGCCTAGTTTTACGTTTTTCACACGCCATTATTGTCACAATATTTCACACGATAACACAGAAAGCACTATTTGAAGAGCAAAATAAGATAACACATTAACATAGCATTGAAAATGATATCTCGTTAATTGCATGCGCAGCTGCGAAATACTTGGTACAAATCTACATGCATGCCACAACGTTATACTGTACAACAATGAAAGACTGCAACTACAAAGGAGATTCTCTCTACAATTATGCGCTAGCAATAAACAAAATCTACGCTAATTACACAAACTACAAGGAAAAAATCAGAAGATTCCAGTGAGGTATCTTCGGCTAAGGGTCGACATATGAAACGTCCCCTTTGAACAATTATACATGACTGTGCTTAAACTGACACACAATATTTTGTTAGCGCAACGCAATCTGACTTTCAAAATTCCCTACAAAAGAATGGCCCTGACTAACATTAAACTATACCTTTCACAAATCACTTACCTCACAAAAATCTTCGCTGCTCAAGCTACTGCAATACAGCGAGCGCCGCTACTGCCAGCTAAATAAAAGGTTCAAACTATGGAAGGCACTAACTACTGATAGGGATAGTTAGCAAATGAAAGATATTAATAGAGAACAAACAATGTATTTACCTTGATATCATCATATATAAATATAGCAGTTCATGACAAATTTCAAAACTCCGCCATCTCTCTCCCCACATCCACCACTGCTGGCGGCTCACCTCCAACTGCGCAACGCTACGCGCTGTTCACATCCAGCTGCCGCTGCCCAACACTACAATGGCAGACAACAATGCAAACTAGCCACAGACTGCCCACAGCACAGCCAGTGATTCTCACACAGAGCGCTACGTAATGTTGCCAATAAGAAAACATAAACAGCCTACTTACATAGTGCACACAGCACAGCCAGTGATTCTCACACAGAGCGCTACGTAATGTTGCCAATAAGAAAACATAAACAGCCTACTTACAATCTGTTGACTCAGAGATCGAGACGTGGCTGCACAATCTGGCTGCACAATCCGTTACAGCCATGCGGATAAGATGCCTGTCATCTCGACTGCTAGTGATACGAGGCCGATGGGATCCAGCGCGGCGTTCCGAATTACCCTCCTGTACCCACCGATTCGAAATTCATTGGATCTCGACCAACGCGAGCAGCAATGTCGCGATACGATAAACCGCAATCGCGATAAGCTACAATCCTACCTTAATCAAAGTCGGAAACCTGATGGTACACATTGCTCCTCCTTACACGAGGCATCACAACAACGCGTTACCAGGCAACGCCGGTCAACTGCTATTTGTGTATGAGAAATCGGTTGGAAACTTTCCTCATGTCAGCAAATTGTAGGAGCCGGCACCGGCGCCAACCTTGTGTGAATGGCTTGAAAAGCTGATCATTTGCATATCACAGCATATTCTTCCTGTCGGTTAAATTTCGCGTCTGTAGCACGTCATCTACGTGGTGTAGCAATTTTAATGGCCAGTAGTGCATATACAGACCGCGTTCTGATTGTAACCATCCGCTTGTCCCATTTGTTAATGCTATCGATTAATTTCCTAAAGTAATTAACCTCAGAAAATAGTAAATAAAACTGAAGAAGCTTAGCGTACGTCGCGTTTTATGGCCGCAAATTATTGATGCAGTGGATAGCGCTGTTAGACATATCACTTTCCCGCTGGCGACATGTAAATGTCCTACTGCGGGTTTACGAGGAAATCCCCTGGCGTTGGCTCGCAAATTCAGTGAAGTGGCGGGGCTCAGCGTGCAGCGTGCAGCAGGCAGCATGCAGTATGCAGCTCACGCGCCGGTCGTATACATCGGCAAAGCGCCAGCGCCGATCTGGGCCTGGCGCCGCGCCGGTGCGGCAGTTCGCGCGTGCCGCACGTAGCCTCTAAGTCTGCTGCAGCTATCGGCTGGCGAAAGAGACCAGCAGGTGGCGGCGGTCTGACCAATCGCTGTCCAGATAAGGGCAGCGGTGTCCGGAACCAAGATTAGCGTTCTGTGGCACAGCTGTTTGGTACCGAATAAACAAACTAGCGACGGAGTCGTTGAATGGCGACATGCGACCTCTAGTTACCGCTTTCCGTGTTTTATACGGGGGAGCTTAACGTGTTCCAGATTTTATTGCTGTGTCTATTGCTCTGGATCAGTATGAAGTACGGAAATCGTTGTAGACCAGTACGAATTACCTAAATTACTGTGAGTTTGTAATTGTATCAATTACGAAATACCTCTTCCCTTATGCACACAGACGTATGTCACCAGTCTTCTTATGCACAAGGCTAGTGTTCTAGTCACTGTCTGCAAATATTACACGAAAAACTTTCTAAGAGAAAAAAAACCATTCCATCACAACACAATCTCTAGGCCATCACCGAAACCCTCCAGATTTTAGTGTAAACGCGGCTTGGTAAGAAATGAAAGTGACGGACGGTACAGCTCCAGATGGCCAGACGTTTAGAAAAGTAACATTTTTGGCGGAGGTTCAGTGAAGCATGAACCGTACATGTTAGCATAACTTCCAAGCAGCGACTGACACAGTGGAGAGAGTACAGAAAGGTGATCCGAGGGTCCCGAGGTCGACTGTATTTGCAGACATTTATGTCTTTTTTATTTTTATGTTATTTACACCAAAAACGGACCAAAGTAATGCTCAGTATATGTATTTATCAATGTTTTCGTAAAAGGCATGAAAATGGAAAAAAATAAGGAAAGTTTCGGTTAGCAAATTAATTTCCAGGAATGGATTGCAATTAACTTCGTATACAGACGTTCGTTACTTTTATTATTTTACATTTGTTGAATTACACATGCTCGTACGATATTCATCGTGCAGTCACGAATAGCAGTAATTTTCTCGTCAATTAGCTCAAGCTGAATTTTCGCAGTTACAGAGTTGTTTTAAAATTTATATGGAAAAACAGATTAGATTTAATTCATGAAAGGTTCTCTCTCACGGCACAGTTTTGTAGCAAAACACACGTAACGCATCTTTTCGCCAAATATTGGCGAGTACAGCTGGTGATGTAGATTGGATTGTATTTTGATCCGGTCTTCTCGGGAAGAGATTACTTTTCTCTCTCCGTGAGATAAGAGCTTTTTTAAATCTTTCTGATTAAATTCTGTTTCTGACGATAAAAGTAGCACTCGTTGGGTACATTTGGGGTGCGTCATTTAAATACTGCGCTGTAGCTATCCTTCTTAATTTAGAAATATCTCGTCGTATAATTGCAGATTCGTTTGTCTTTCTCACGAGGTAATTAACGGAAGAAATTTATTCTCCCTTACATTCTTTGTACAGAGCTGTCTTTAGTTACCCAGATTTTGATGAAGCAATGAGGAGATTTCTGAAATTTTTTCAGATATTCATACATTATTCGTTAAATTATCGGTCGTAAAGAGCCAGTGCTCTCTTGCAGGCATAGGTAGCGTTTTGGCAATAATTTTACTGAAAGATTTATTGGGCTGTATATGAGTGCCTTTCTTAGTTCATATCCTTTCGTTCCACGAGAACTACTTTGCCTTTACATGGTCCAGCGTTCGGTTGTAAATAGATTGGTACTGGCAGCCCGAAAAGAGAAAATAGTTTATTGTAAGTGGCGCTAAAAGGATATTGGCATCGATGAATGAAGATCCTCGACTTACTTGTTTGATCGTCGTTGATAACTAAATCCTTATACTAATCGACGATACGAGCCCTAGTGTGGACTCGAAACTTCTCCGCTGCGACAAGGGTTTCCCTAATATTGACAGTCTCTCTGTTGGGTACCAATATGGAAACTGACTCGCGACTCGCAGTAGCAAATGCTCATTGTTAAAAGTTTCTAGCGGTGACCTTGTAACAGTTCCGCGATTTTATGAATCGATTATACTTCATGTCTGGCAGTCAGCTGTGTTATGTATGTGTATCCTTCCGGGTTACACCGTTTTAACGTGTTCTTTCCAGCTTTTCAAATCTAGGATGTACTTCCAGCGAGGTGCTCCTCCAGATTTGTTGTCATCGCTTGAGGAAGAGCCACTCTCCACTTCATCGACTTCTTCGGACCAATCAACTCATCGACGCACAAGAAAGTGTACTTCGCTAAAACTTGCACTACTTTGTTGCGTATTTTATTTCCAGTTCGAATATGTTTTTCGATTGTCACAGAGTAACTTTTTGATGTAATAGGATCGTTTTCAGCCAAAAGATGTAAACTACAATCCAGCATCGTTTTAAGTCGTTGCTTTGACGCTTCGCTATGGATGCTGTCACAGTGTGACGTCTGTTTTCGTTCTATCGATGTTCCAGGAATATCAATATTCTTATTTGTACTAGGACTCATTTTCGGTGTAGTCCATATTTTTCACGACATTATCACCGTGTGATCACAAATTCTCGAATAATTCTCGTTCCTTGGTCGAGAGATAGAAAGCAAACGAGCTCCAAAGACGTAGCTAGCTTTGCCCCCTACCGGCAATAGGGCGTTCCAACCTGTTGGCATGCAGCTGGCGAGGGGTGCTCGAAGGTCAAAATGAATCGAACAGAATACGGAGTACTGTACGCCTTAAGTCCCTTGTTAGAAATTTATTTGCTATCCCAAATTGTCTTTGATTTATGTACCTTTTATGAAGATGCCAGTGATTATAATATACTGAGCATTATTTTGGTCTACTTGCAGTGAAAGTAAGGTAAAAACTTAAACTTAAACACAAACTTTCCACAAAGATATGTGACCCCACGACCGTCGGATTACCGATATGTAACCCATCCACTGCACCAACCGCTGCTCTGAAAGTTACGCTAACATAAATTGGTCATGAATTGCCCCAAGTGCTCCAAAAATACTATTTTCTGGAACTCCCACTTCTTACGCTTCCCTGCCTGTCCAAGCGCTCCATATACCATAAATGTGGACGAAATCGATAAAGATGGGTGGGTGTCTCCCGTTGTTAGTTGGCCAAGCTGCTAATACGTTGCCAAGACGTCTCTTCAAAGAACATTTCTTGCATGGTGAAGGACGCACTCTGAGAAGAATCCCGAATGTACCGGCGGAAGTAAATCTGAGATCGCGCTTCGCTTGAGAACAGTACGATGCTATGTAGTAAATGACAACACAAAACGAATCTACAGCCTCAACTGTGCTACAAAATGGCCAAGAGGACGCCACCTTCCAGCAGCCCTTCGTATGTAATGACCAGCTACGGGCGTGGAACTAGACTCTGTTTTTAAATGAAACTACGTCTTATAGTTTCAAAATTAATAAATTTCAGCTTTTTATCGAGTTGTCACTTAGACTCCTCAACCTGGGAAATGGATATTTACTCGGAGCATTGTGTCCACACCCAACTCGTAATGCCTCCTCCTCAGATCACCAACTTTTGGTGACTCTATTGGCCTTTGTTCCGAGATAAGCGGTTTCTCTCGAAGAAGTCGACGCGTTATTGGCTGCGTCTTTCTCCTTCCTGTATTAGCTTTCATGTGTTCATTTCAGTTTATGTTACTTTTAAGTTTGGGTTACTCATTAAAACACATCTTGCATTAATTATTAACCCTTTCTCGTTATATTTTTCACTTACTTTTTTGTATTTTAATATACATGGATCTGTCTTTCAAACTTTATGAAGATCTCCTCGTTGTTTCCGCTAATAAGAAGGCATTACGAATGAGCCCATTATGTGGCTATGAGAAAAAGCACACAGTCTCCTTTATCTCATGTGTCACAATATTGTGTCATCGTGTGACACTTAATAAGAACGGGAAAAAAGTATTTTTCCTGGTATAGAATAACTGTTACAAGTTCGTAACATATGGTTTGTAGGACGCAAGTTAAAAAGTAAGATAACATACAACCAATAAATGAAAGTAACGATATCTATAGGAAGAGAGGTGTTTTGCAGGAGCATGAGCATTAAATAGACAATTAACGAAAGATTACGCCGCGCGGGATTAGCCAAGCGGTCTTGGGCGCTGCAGGGACGGACTGTGTGGCTGGTAGGGCTGAGGTTCGAGTCCTCCCTCGGGCATGGGTGTGTGTGTGTATTTGTCCCTAGGATAATTTAGGTTAAGTAGTGTGTAAGCTTAGAGACTGATGACTTTAGCAGTTAAGTCCCATAAGATTTCACACACATCTTTTTTTTTTTTTTTAAAAAAAAAAAGATTACTGAAATGTTTTGTGTGGAATATAATGTACCATTTGCGCTTATAGATCATTTTGCAAGTTAAGTTACCAGTGCGCACTTGTTCCCGTGTTTGAACAGTTAGCCATCCACAGAGGTTACAGTACACTACTGTTGTACGGTACTTCGCTTCTTACCACCTCCACCCGCTGATTCGTATGTGTTACTAAAACGGAACTCAATACTATCCTAAACTCGATTTCTTTCGATGATGTTGTACGGAAGTAGATGGAAAAGATACACCCGGTATTAGTTACAATGTAATTAAAACAACAGGCATTTAATACAATTATCGTCCTTAATTATTTTTCAGCAAAAGCTTGACCAATAGTATTATCAAAAACAAACCTCATCATGGAAAGCGCAAAGTTACTTAAATAGTAAGTGATATTCTAAAATGTCGCGCATTTTATCCTCATCTGGTGTGTTATTACACAGTGAAATTTCATTTTATAATTGTTCAGCGACACTAGTTGGAAACTTCAACATGTCTACGAGACCTATAGCCAAGGCTACTATTAATGTCACATGTATTTAGATTTTATAAGTATGATTAACAGCGACAAGTCAGACAGTTTATGTTACTACATACAATATATGATCAAAAGTATCCGGACACCGACAAAAACATACATACTTCATATCAGGTGCATTGTGCTGCCACGTATTGCCAGGTACTCTAAGTCAGTGACCTCAGTGGTCATTAGACATCGCGAGAGAGCAGCATGGGACACTCCGCGGAACTCACGGACTTCGAACGTGGTCAAGTGATTGGGTGTCACTTGTGTCATACATCTGTACACGAGATTTTCACACTCCTAAATATCCCTAGGTCCATTGTTTCCGATGTGATAGTGACGTGGAAACGTGAAGAGACACGTACAGCACAAAAGCGTACAGGCCGACCTCGTCTGATGACTGATAGAGACCGACGACAGTTGTAGACGGTCGTAATGTGTAATAGGCAGACATCTACCCAGGCCATAACACAGGAATTCCGAACAGCATCAGGAATCAGGATCCACTGTAAGTACTATGACAGTTAGGCGGGAGGTGAGAAACCTTGGATTCCATGATCGAGCGGCTTCACGGTACACAATGTGGCGATCGGATGGCAGTGTGTGGGTATGGCGAACGTGAACGTCATCTGGCAGCGTGTGTAGTGACAACAGTATAATTCGGAGGCGGTGGTGTTATGGTGTGGTCGTGTTTTGTTATTTTGCGTGGCACTATCACAGCACAGGCCTGCATTGATGTTTTAAGCAACTTCTTACCTCCCACTGTTGGAGAACAATTCGGGGATGGCGACTGCACTTTCAACACGATCCAGCACCTGTTCATAATGCGAGGCCTTCGGTGTAGTAGTTAAACGACAATAACATTCCCGAGTGGACTGGACTGCACAGAGTCCTGAATTGAAACCTATAAAACACTTTTGGGATGTGTTAGAATAACAACTTCGTGCCAGGCCTCATCGACTGCAATCGATACCTGTCCTCAGTGCAGCACTCCGTGAAAAATGAGCTGCCATTCCCTAAGAAACCTTCCAGAAACTGATTCAACGTATGCCTGCGAGAGTAGAAGCTGTCATCAAGGCTAAGGGTGAACTAACACCTTATTGAATTCCAGCATTACCGATGGAAGACGCCACGAACTTGTAAGTCATTTTCAGCTAGGTCTCCAGGTACTTTTAATCACGTGGTGTATATGCCGTTGGCTTGTTATATGTAGCAGGCATACCTCTATGTGTTATGTATCTTGCCAAAACATGGAAACTGCAAACCGAGAGAAGAGAAATGCTTAGAGCAATATGTATACGGCCCTGGAGAACAACAGAATCAGGTTGATGTGTTTTTCGCACATTCCTAAATATATCCAGCACTTACGTAACTTGTACATCACCATATGATGCAAATCACCACACATGTGTGTGTGCTGTACATCACCATATGATGCAAATCACCACACATGTGTGTGTGCTGCTTTGCACCACATGGTGATGTACAAGTTACGTAAGTGCTGTATATATTTAGGAATATGCGAAAAATACAATTCTGCAACTTCGCAACAAAATCGCGCGGAATTTTCGACGGCAACAACACACCAAAAATACTTCGCCACAGTGGATTAATAAAAATCGAAAACGGACGACAATGTAAAGTGTATCTTTACAATCATGTGAACAGCCGTCTGATGATGAACTTGCCAGTTCGAAACCGGTAACAGCGTTATTTATCTAAATAAATAGCAGTATTAATAGTGGCTGGTTGCTGTTTTCTTCTCTGTAAGAATTAACCTACATTAACTGTACACGGCCACGGTCTCAGTGTTGTGTCGGTATCTGGGCCGACACCGTGAAGTTGAGATGGCTGAAAAGGCAAGCTAGACTAACGCAGACGGGCGTGAAGTACTGGAACAGGATACGTAATTAATGTTAGGAAGAAAGTACGGAGCAGGTTTAATACTTAACTTTACTAAATCATGGTGGTACATCGATCTTGACGATACACAGGTGACTTTAAGTACAATCACTGTATGGCTAATGGCGCCTTGCTAGTTCGTAGCCATTAACTTAGCTGATGGCTATTCTGTCTCTCGGCTAATGAGAGAGAAAGGCTTCGTACATCTGGTCGGTAGCTAGGTTCTCGTACAACTGGGGCGAGTGCTCTCTCGTATCACGAGACCTGCCTTGGTGGTGGCGCTAGGTCTGCGATTACACAGTGGCGACACGCGGGTCCGACATGTACTAAATGGACCGCGGCCGATTTAAGCTACCACCTAGCAAGTGTGGTGTCTGGCGGTGACACCACACTCAGCATGTCAGTTTTAGACAAAATAGAATCAGGTTGTGTTCCACAGGATGGACAGAAAAGTTAAGTACTGGAAACAGTGAAAGACGTCTGGTTGCAGGCAGCCTGGTGTTTCATTCCTTTTTTTTTTCACTCAACACACTTTAATCCGTCGATTCAATGGGTATAATTAACCAATAAATTCCTAAGTATATGCGAAAGAGCGGTATTACACATGGGAGTGAGTGGTGATGGAGAAGACTTCCTTCAACTTCTACTAATTCGAAAGTGCATGCTGAATACATTCTGGTGATTAGCGGCGAGAGGAAACGTGGCCCTTACATTTTCCTCTCGCCTTGGAGTGCCTTCATCGTACGAGGCAGCTAACTGGCACTTGGGGATGGGAGTGTGGGGGGGGGGGGGCGGGGGTAACTTCTCACCTGAAGTTGGTGAGTGGCTGCCCACTGTCGCTTCCACCGCAGCGTGCGTCTTTGACAAAATTAGCCACACTCGGGAAGGAATACACTTGCGTGCTGAGTTCAGCGAAATCGTCCCGCCGTCGCTAGTTCCAATATAAATACAGAGTTTTCTCCGAAACACAGACCATCCAAGCAAATGTCGTGTTACGTGCAATATTGCGTTAGCCACGGGGTGCATCCATGGACGAGTCTTCTGTACAGGATTGAACGTAAACACTGAGAAGACAAAAGTTACTGGAAATTTTTGGTTGGATGACGTTTCAAAGGTCGGAACATGGAATCTTCAGGAATGGCAATGTGGCATAGGGTGGCACTCGCAAGTTGATGGAATAGGAGTTCGGATAGGTTGGAGTTCGCAGTCTTCCAAAAAATCGATGCCGAAACTCCCACAAGACAACTGTTAGTAGGTTTCGGTTTGCGGAAATGAAGTACGCAGTTTCAGACTGGCCAAAATGGCAGTTTTGGCGAGCTCACACTGAGAAGGAGCAGGAGAGAAAAGCAACAGCAGAGCGACCTTATGAAGGAGCATTAGAAACAGAGGAAACTCTGGACAAGGAGGACAAAATGATGTTGAAGTGTGATCCTAAGTTGTGAATTCGCCAATTTTAAAACCACCACAATATCGACATTCACATGCCATTATAACAGAATATAATTATGTAAAAACTGAATCAATTATCAAGACAGTAAAGTATTTTGGGTGGGAGAAAGCCGTTCATGTGTGAGCAAATCAATCGGTTGAAAATTGGTCTACGGCTAACATTGGGTCCGTTCTGGATGCATATTTTATGAGACGCATCTAGGCTCATAAAAATTGGTCAACCATTGAGTAATTATGTGGGAACAAACATAAAAGATAACCACGACAAATTGATAGTTGCTTCTGTTTTGCAAGTCGGTAAAAATGTCCAAAATCTTTCTTCTGATGAAATTTCGTAGTGATAAACTGTCCAGAACAAAGAATTTTATGACGCTAATGTATTTGTTTGAAGGGAACGGTCACAAAACGACCAGTCCGTAAAACTTTATGAACTGGACTGTTCCGCAGCTCACGTCGGCAATGCTTGAGTGACTGCATCAACATAACACATCTGCCCACCTTATCTTCATCTTGGGACGTCAAGCTCTGCCTGTCCGAGGGCAGAACCAGGTAGGAGTGATGGAGGAGTTACACCTCCTTAAAGAAAAGTATTGGTCCAACTGATCAGGATGGCATTACCTCATTAACGGTTTCTTGACAGAGTTGTGGTGAAGATTACCACTTAACATGAAGCGTATAGTACCACGAGAACATATAGTAGTATAAGGGGTCTGTTAATTTACAAAACCACCTTTAAATGCTACTCATTCGACAGAAGTTCGTGTGAGCGCGATCTTGTGACTAATGGAAAGGTGGTCGTGCTTAGTTCTGACGGGATGAGAAGCGGTTATAGATGGAATCGAACCAACAGTTTGCAGCAAAGAGTGTGAATATGTAGTTTTGAAAAGTAAATACAGTCGTCACTCCAGAATAGACAGAACTAAATTCAGTAACATTTATAGCAATGGTTTCCTGGTATAAAACAACTGCTAGTCAGTAAGAAAATTGATGTACACCGATAGGAACATATTAGTCATAAAATATCACATGTCTTTGTACAACAAATTTTTTACAGCTGTGAGTTATCACTGAAGTTGCGTGAACTATCCGCTTAGAATTAAGTTAGCCCAAGTAGCCGAAAGCCGATTCGTAACGGACTATTAAATAAACGTTGTCGTGGAACATTAATATGGTGTATTCAAGTTATTAATACTAGCACTCTCTTGGAATAAAGACATTCATAAATTTATCTACTGTCTGAGATAATTAACGCAATAAACCATATCGCACTAACGTACGCTAATAATATCAGTAAGGAATCCGTATATTATTTGCAATAGGCTACGTAACTACTAGGACAAGAGCTATTCAGTAAGATGTCGGTCCTGGACCTTTATTTAAGATAATTATCACTCTTGACTCAATTACACCAACAAGGAAAAAAATTATTTATTGTATGTTGCTATTATTCCTTATTTCACACTTACATGTTTTGCCCATAATAACTCTGAAGGTGTTACTACTTACATCTAGTATTTGAGACCAAGCTTCTAAGTACACATTGATCACAAGAGTAAACACATAAACTTTCAATAAACATTTCACCGTTAATTTACTTATACAATTGCCATAGCATAGAGGTGCCTTTAAACTGTTGTCTCGTAACATACTCACTAATCAACACATTCAAGAACTAACCCTACCCGCAGATACGTCAACATAAATAAACAAAATGGCTCTGAGCACTATGGGACTTAACATCTAAGGTCATCAGTCCCCTAGAACTTAGAACTACTTAAACCGAACTAACCTAAGGACATCACAGACATCCATGCCCGAGGCAGGATTCGAACCTGCGACCGTAGCGGTCGCGCGGTTCCAGACTGTAGCGCCTAGAACCGCTCGGCCACTCCGACAGGTATAAATAAACAAGTCCCTTAGTTTGTTATGGCCAGAAATCTACCTTGAACTCCCTGTCCCATACAGGAATTTTATGTCTTGTAAAATGCTTTGATACCACTTCATTTGAGAGAACTTTAAGTGATTTTTCTATTATTAAGTAAACCGAAAATTTTTAACCAACACATGCAGCCCTTTCAACTAAGAAGTACTTTCATACCAATAAAATGATACTTTCTGTTAAACAGTTTCAACTCATTATTTCAACACTTCATTTGATTCAAAGCTCCGACTATTTATGGCGCCGGAATAGGATCATAACAAGGTTAGGACAAAGCAAGGTATGTAATGCACTGCTGCACTTTAACAATTGAATTACAGAAACTTCAGTAAACCCTGGTTCGTTCGGGAATGTACAAATCTAAGATATTATTTTTCCTGGAGGTGTATGTGGAGACGATCTTCTGAGACGGTGATGTAACGCATTATGGCGCAGTCATGTCTCTTTATGTAATGTGATTTACATATTCTTCTTGGAGTCTTTATTACAAATTTAGAGCAAACCAATAAATGCCATAAGGATGCTGCCAATAACCATTTCCTACAGAGGCATTTTAATCCACTTTTATAATCACACTGACCTCACTGAATTCTAGATAAGTTCGCAATTCAGTGCCTCGTCACAGAGTCCTGCCGACAGAGTTACTTAGCACTCCAACATATCTCCAACTTTTCATTTCGCGCGTTACCCTTTCCTTTATAGATGTGCTTCCCTCCATCTTTTCCTACTGCTTGCAATACTGCAGGACCTATGCATGAGCTATATACGTTAATTAACAACTGGCAAAAACTGTATGTTTTACAAAAGGACATATATTTTAAAAAAATATTTACAGAAGAATACAGAGTTGCAGAACTTTACAGAAACTGAGAAAACTTTCATAGCCATCTTTCAGTCAGTGATGTTAATGGTTACAGGTATTACATAATCGCTATGTTACGTAAGTGCTACATTCACCAACACAGCAGAAGCAGCAGCCTTCTCTGTGTCGGTACACAGAGAAGCTTCATCCTGGAAAAAGACCCAAGTTCGACCAGTAGTGACAGTTGTCAGAAATGAAGAAATTGGTACGAGACTGTGATGCTAAGTACAGGCGGGTCGGGGCGACTATAACTGCTGTTATAGTGTGAACTGAAACTATTATTTAATCTTCCCCAGTACATGTAGTTCTTTGTAAGAACTGACAACTACACCGAAGCAGCGGTAGGTTTGAGTCAAACACTTCTTTGCACGAAACCAACAACTATTCAGTTGTTCCTCGTAATTCGTTCCGAGAGTCATTTTTACGATGTCAGCGCAGTACTGTTTCTATAAATATGAACTACGAATGAAATATGAAGTGGCATCATCATCATCATGTAACGTAGTCTTAATGAGATTTTTTAAGTTTGAAACTGCTTGTCTGAGCCTCTGATGACGTCTACAGTATTAGGAGACAAACAGTTAGGTAAAGAAACTTGGCTTAGTCAGTGGCCTAATACCTATTTAAGAAAATCTGTCTATGAGGACTTCTGCGGTCTAAAAGCTTACCTTTCACCTCTTCATGGTACGTCCCAAAATTATTCTGTCATTGGGTTTGTAGGTTAGTACGACTTTCTGGATATTGGTGTCGGGCTTCCGCTTTACATTTTCCATCCGTCTTTCCTGGTGTTGCTACACGAAGCGGTACGTTGGTTAGCCGGCCGCGGTGGTCTCGCGGTTAAGGCGCTCAGTCCGTAACCGCGCGACTGCTACGGTCGCAGGTTCGAATCCTGCCTCGGGCATGGATGTGTGTGATGTCCTTAGGTTAGTTAGGTTTAAGTAGTTCTAAGTTCTAGGGGACTGATGACCACAGAAGTTAAGTCCCATAGTGCTCAGAGCCATTTGAACCATTTGGTACGTTGGTTATAATCTGAATTCATGTAGAAGCCCTCCATTTCCTTCTATGTGCAGCCCAAGCATCGCTGCCGTAAGAAACCACAGGTCTTACCAAGGTTCAGTATAGGCAGGTGTCAGTGTGTTTTTATACGTAACTAGATGATAAAACTGAGATTGGCTAGATATTCGTTTTGCCAATTTTTTATTAGAAACGAAAACCAAAAATGAATCGTGTTTATAGTGTAATAGCGAAAAAATTGATTTCCATATATTCGTGAAAACACCTCTAAAATTATGCAGTAGACCTGGTGTGAGATGATCCCGGACAGATTCTGTACGCTGCGCGCAACGCCTTCGGTGTGTCTACAACGGGAGTTCCAAAATGTCTCGATGGCTACGCCTCATCATATATCTATAGACAGCTATTGTTTTCGCCTACAACCGTTTGTGCTTCGCAGCTGAAAGCTGTCAAAAGCGCTGCCAAATGTGAGAGATTTCCTTAAGCCACCTCCACTGTCTTAGGAGTAAAGAATAAATGTAATAAAACTTCTAGCATGATGCGACGTTTTTCACACAACTAAGTGTTTATGAAATCATATCTCTTGTACTATGTGTCACACAATGATATATTTGTGTAGGTAAATTCATGAGGATATGTGGATACTGCCTGCAAAAAGTGTTGAGGATGGAGTTGGTAGTCAAGAAGTAATACATTTAAAAGTCATGCATGACGCGGCAGTTGTTCACACACCTCAGTGTTTATGAGGTCATATCTCCTGGTTTACTTACAGTAAAGGGGGCACAGTCACACAAGGGATGATCCCTGTGTGTGGCAGACATGTCCTTTTAGGTTAAAGATAAAGTTCAGACAGACAACAATCAAGAAAAATAGAATAAAAGAAGCTTCATGTACAGTAAATAGGTATAATGCTGAGGGTAGTATCAATTTACTTCATCAAAATATTAGGGGAATAAAAAATAAAGTAGATGAGCTTTTAGTGTGTTTGATGATCTTAAAAAGAAGAATGAGATTGATATACATTGTGTGCTTGAAAACTATGTAACCTTGGGGGATAGAAAGTCTCACTGTAAATTGGTATAATTTCCGCATCTTACACTTGCAGATATACCATGGATAAACGAGGAGCTGCCATTTACACAAAACAAGGCTACTAGTACAAAACTGCAGGAGTAAGATAATTTTATGTCGATAAGCACTTCCAATTTTGTGCATGTGAACAACAGCTAGATAATGTAGTGTACAGGTCCCCATTAGGAGATTGGGAGTTATCCATAAAAACGTTTGACTCCATATTATGCTGTCTGTCAAACAAAAAGAAGTTATTAATCTGTGGTGATTTAAATGTAAACTTTCTAAGCAATTCTGATAGGAAAAGTGAACTAGAAGTGTTATCAGTGACATACAACTTAGAATCAGGGATCACTTTCCATACATCTATAGCTCAAGACAGTAGCATTCTAATAGATAATGTATTTGTGCAGCAAGGGGGTGTACAGCTAACACGTGCTTTCGATGTGATACATGGATTATCAGATCATGATGCACAACTTATTAACCTACAAAATTTAGCAGGGTGTACACCTCAGAAACCATTAAGTAAAAGTATAAGGCTGGTCAACCTGGTATCTATAGAGCATGTCAGAGAAATTTTAAGAATGTTTATTGGGGAGATGTATATAATGAGCCAAATGCCGATGATAAATGCAACATATTTATTGATAAATTTGTATCCCGTTTTGAACCCAGTTGCCCTCAAAAAATTTGTAAATGTAACACCAAACAGTTTACAAAGAAAACTTGGGACACTACAGGTATTAAAGTGTATTCAGAAGAAAATGAAAATTGCATGGGGCAGCAAGGATTAGTCGATGTCCAGATGTAATTTTACACTATAAAAGTTATTGTAACATACTGAGAAAAGTTGTGAGAAAATAAAAATTATGTATATTAGAAATGAAATTAACAACTCAAGCAATAAAATCAAATCTGTGTGGAATGATGTTGAAAGAGAGACAGGAAAAGTAACCACTGGGGTAGGTAGTAATACTATTAAAGAGAATGAGACCATCATACCCAACAGTACACAAGTAGCTAATGTATTTAGGAACCATTTATTAAGTGTTGGAGAAGAAATTGGTGAGAATAGTTCAAAAGAAAAAGCCATGTAGTACATGGAAGAATCAGTTTTGAGAAATCGTAGTCCGACTAATTTTCATCAAACTGACTCTCGTGATATAAGGGAAATCACTAAATCTTTGAAAAATAAATGTTCTATTGGGGGTATATGACATCTGTAGTAAGATATTAAAACAATGTGGAGCAGTTACAGCAGATGTTCTGAGTCAAATATGTATGCATTACTAACGCAAGGTATTTTCCCAGACAGGTTAAAATATGCCATTGTCAATCTTCTCTACAAAAAAGGGGACACCATAGATGTCAATAATTATTGGCCAGTATCCTTGCTCACAGCATTTTCAAAAATTGACAAGAAGCTAATATACTCAAGAGCGTTTAGCCATCTCAGCAGTAGTGGGATACTTAGTAAATCACACTTTGGATTTCAAAAATGCTGTTATACTGAGACAGCAGTATACAATTTCACTACCCAAATAATAGAGTCTTTAAATAGTAAAATGTCAATAAGAGGAATTTTCTGTGACTTATCCAAAGCGTTTGATCGTGTGAATAACGACATTATGATACAGAAATTACAATTCTGTGGTATAAATGGAACATCTTATGAGTGGTTTAAGTGATACCTAGAGAAGAGGAAGCCAAAAGTTTCTTTATATGGTTTATGTGATTTAAGGAAGTTTCTCATTTCATCTAACTGGGGTGAAATTACATTAGGTGTTCCACAGGGTTCGATCGTGAATCCCCTTCTGTGAATGACCTTCCTTCTTATCTGAAATAAGAAGCTAAAATGACACTATTTGTTGATGATACAAGCATCATTTTTAGTCCAGTAAAAGAAACTCCAATAGTAAATGATACAAATAATGCCTTTGGAATAGTTATTGATGGGTTTTCTGCAAAAGAGCTTGCTCTGAACTTTAAAAAAACATAGCACATTCAATTTTCTACTGCAAGGAGTAGAGTTCCTTCAATAAATGTAACATATCAACAGAAGTTAGTAACCAGGGTAGAGCATACTGAGTTTTCTGGTGTGCATATATATGAGAATCTTAATTGGAAAATTCATATTTTGTATCTCCTAAAGCGACTATGTTCAGAATAATCACTAATTTTGAGGATACAGAAATTAGCAACTTTACATACTTTGCATACTTTCACTCTCTGTTATCATATGGAATAATATTTTGGGACAGCTCAACACTTAGGCACAATGTATTCACTGTTCAAAAGAAAGCAGTCCTGAGACAGGTAGTGCTATTTTCATTATTTTCTACAAGAAGTGTCTAGTAACCACAGTTTAGTCAATTATCAGCCACCTTTAGTGAATTAGCAGTCTAAAGTTGATTACCTCTCTACAGTAAATTGATTTCTTAGGATGGATAGGATGTGTGACTCTGTGTACGGACGCAGGAGGAGCTGGCCACTGTTCGCGAACAGCTGAGCGTGTTGATGGCCGCGGTCAGCCGTCTTCAGGCTGCTGCCTCGGAGTGTAGCGGCAGTGGGGAGTCTGGTGCGTCACATGGTACACCCCAGGTGTTACATGTTTCACCCACTGTCCCTGCTGTCGAGACATCTTCGCGGGTA
The DNA here is from genome assembly GCF_023864345.2 of Schistocerca serialis cubense. Classification (NCBI taxonomy): domain Eukaryota; kingdom Metazoa; phylum Arthropoda; class Insecta; order Orthoptera; family Acrididae; genus Schistocerca; species Schistocerca serialis. The sequence continues at coordinate 381,431,499 of NC_064645.1, read as the reverse complement.
CCGGGCGCGGTTGGGCCACCCTCTCCCCAAGGGGAGTGGCGGGTTCAGCGGCGTTCGCGGCGTACGAAGCCGAGGGTCAGTGTTGAGGCTGGCCGTGTGGCATCGCCCTCTCTGCCTGTCAGTGGACATGTGGCCGCTCCTTCAGCAAGGTCCGAGCAGGCACACGGGGGGAGGGGTTTATTAGTGATTGGGAGCTCCAACGTTAGGCGGGTGATGGAGGCCCTTAGGGAAATAGCGGAAAGGTCGGGGAAGAAGGCCAGTGTTCACTCTGTCTGCTTGCCGGGGGGGTCTCATCCGAGATGTGGAGGAGGCCCTACCGGCGGCGATAGAGAGCACTGGGTGCACCCGACTGCAAATTGTTGCTCACGTCGGCACCAAAGACTCCTGCCGTATGGGTTCAGAGGTCATCATCAGTTCATACAGGCGGTTGGCGGTGTTGGTGAAGGCGGAAAGCCTCGCTCGCAGGGTGGAATCTGAGCTAACTATTTGTAGTATCGTTCCCAGAACCGATCGCAGTCCTCTGGTTTAGAGCCGAGTGGAAGGCTTAAACCAGAGGCTCAGACGATTCTGCGGAGATCTGGGGTGCTAATTTCTCGACCTTCGCTATCGGGTGGAGAAATGTAGGGTTCCACTGAATAGGTCAGGCGTGCACTACACGCAGGAAGCGGCTACAAGGGTAGCGGAGTACGTGTGGTGTGCCAGTGCACATGTGGGTTTCTTAGGTTAGAGAATACCCTCCCTAGGCCCGACAAGATGCCTCCTGAGATGCGGCAAGGTAGGAGTAAGCAAAATGCAACAGGGGATAACAATATAAGTGTGCTAATAGTAAACAGAGTACCTGACGGCTAAACACAGAAGTTTAGTCTCAAGTACAGATAGTGTTGAGGATCATTGGACAAAGTTCAAAAGTATTGTACAATATGCGCTAGATTAGTATGTGCCATGCAAGATCGTAAGAGATGGAAAAGAGCCACCGTGGTACAACAACCCTAGTTAGAAAACTGCTGCGGAAGCAAAGGGAACTTCACAGCAAACATAAACATAGCCAAAGCCTTGCAGACAAATAAAAATTACGCGAAGCGAAATGTAGTGTGAGGAGGGCTATGCGAAAGGCGTTCAACGAATTAGAAAGTAAAGTTCTATGTACTGACTTGGTAGAAAATCCTAAGAAATTTTGATCTTATGTCAAAGCGGTAGGTGGATCAAAAAAAAAAAAAAAAAAAATGTCCAGACACTCTGTGACCAAAATGGTACTGAAACAGATGATGACAGACTAAAGGCCGAAATACTAAATTGTCTTTTTCCAAACCTGTTTCACAGAGGAAGACTGCACTATGGTTCCTTCTCTAGATTGTCGCACAGATGAGAAAATGGTAGATATCCAAATAGACGACAGAGGGATAGAGAAACAATTAAAATCGCTCAAAAGAGGAAAGGCCGTTGGACCTAATGGGATACCAGTTTCATTTTACACAGAGTACGCGAAGGAACGTGCCTCCCTTCTTGCAGCGGTGTACCGTAGGTCTCTAGAAGAGCGTAGCGTTCCAAAGGATTGGAAAAGGGCACAGGTCATGTCCGTTTTCAAGAAGGGACGTCGAATAGATGTGCAGAAGTATATCTCTAACGTCGATCAGTTGTAGACTTGTGGAACACGTATTATGTTCGAGTATAATGAGTTTTTTGGAGACTAGAAATCTACTCTGTAGGAATCAGCATGGATTTCGAAAAAGACGATCGTGTGAAACCCAGCTCGTGCTATTCGTCCACGAGACTCAGAGGGCCATAGAGCCATAGACACGGGTTCCCAGGTAGATGCCGTGTTTCTTGACTTCCGCAAGGCGTTCGATACAGTTCCCCACAGTCGTTTAGTGAACAAAGTAAGAGCATATGGACTATCAGACCAATTGTGTGATTGGATTGAAGAATTCCTAGATAACAGAACGCAGCATGTCATTCTCAATGGAGAGACGTCTTCCGAAGTAAGAGTGATTTCAGGTGTGGCGCAAGGGAGTGTCGGAAGACCGTTGCTATTCACAATATACATAAATGACTTTGTGGATGACATCGGAAGTTCACTGAGGCTTTTTGCGGATGATGCTGCGGTATATCGAGAGGTTGTAACAATGGAAAACTGTACTGAAATGCAGGAGGATCTGCAGCGAATTGACGCTCGGTGCAGGAAATCGCAATTGAATCTCAATGTAGACAAGTGTAATGTGCTGCGAATACATAGTAAGATAGATCCCTTATCATTTAGCTGCAATATAGCAGATCAGCAACTGGAAGCAGTTAATTCCATAAATTATCTGGGAGTACGCATTAGGATTGACTTAAAATGGAATGATCATATAAAGTTGATCGTCGGTAAAGCAGATGCCAGACTGAGATTTATTGGAAGAATCATAAGGAAATGCAATCCCAAAACAAAGGAAGTAGGATACAGTACGCTTGTTCGCCCACTGCTTGAATACTGCTCAGCAGTGTGGGATCCGTACCAGATAGGGTTGGCAGAAGAGATAGAGAAGATCCAACGGAGAGCAGCGCACTTAGGATCATTTAGTAATCCGAAAGCGTTACGGAGATGATAGATAAACTCCAATTCAAGACTCTGCAGGAGAGACGCTCAGTAGCTCGGTACGGGCTTTTGTTGAAGTTTCGAGAACATACCTTCATCCAGGAGTCAAGCAGTATATTGCTCCCTCCTACGTATGTCTCGCGAAGAGACCATGAGGATAAAATCAGAGAGATTAGGGCCCACACAGAGGCATACCGACAATCCTTCTTTCCACCAACAATGCGAGACTGGAATAGAAGGGAGAACCGATAGAGGTACTCAAGGTACCCTCCGCCACACACCGTCAGGTGGCTTGTGGAGTATGGATGTAGATGTAGATATGATGTGTGGAGCTTATAGTCGCACATCTTATATACATCTCTTTAAAAGTTTAGGAATTCTTACAACAGCCCCAAAGTACATTTACTCAGTAATGAAATTTCTTCTCAACAACACGAGCCAGTTTAAGAACAACAGTGGCTTTCTTGATTATAACACCAGAAGAAAGAAAGACTTACACTATCTACTGCTCTACATATCTTTGTCACAGAAAGGGATAAAATATGCTGCAGTAGGACTTTTCAGTAAATTACCAGATGAAAAAAAATTTCTGACAGACAGCAGTAACAGTTTTAAATATAAATTAAAATCAACTCTCCTTGACAACTCCTTGTAAGCCATGTATAAATTTGGAATAGCAATAAATAGGCGTACAGCTATAATGTATGCATATTGGGTCATTTAATGGAATGGGGTAGATAATAAAAATTTTAAGCTTAAGAAAAAATATTCATGTGTGTACTTCTTTTGCACTTAACACGTTCCAACTCATAACAATTACCATGAGATTGATCAATGGAACACATGACTTGCTAACTAACTAACTAACTAACGTGATATAATTTTGTAGTTACATTTAACAGCATATGTGGATACTCCCTACAAAACGTGTTGCGAATAGAGTCAGTAGCATAGAAGTAGTAAATTTAATCGTCATGCATAATGCTGCAGTTTTTCACGGATTTTAGTGTTTGACGTCGTATTTCCTGAACTATATGTGTTACCATGTTATAATTTTGTAAGTGCATATATAGATATTATCTGCAAAATCTATTGCAAACAGAGGTAGTAGCACAGAAATATTAAATTTATACGTATTGCAGGATGCAGTAGTTTTACACATCTCATTGTTTATAACGTCATACCTCGTGCACTGCGATAGGTAGGTGGTTCTTATCCCGACCTCCCAAGCGGTCGTTGTCTGACAGTAAGGGATACGTGTACCAAGTTTGGTTGATTTTGGTCCTTGGGTTTAGGAGATGTAGAACAAACACACATCCGAGCACCTGCATATTTCCATTATTATAATATGTAACGGTATTGTTTTGAATTTTTCCCTATAGACTTACTAAAGCACCCATTTTTCTGTTACGCATACATCAGACAAAACTGAAATATTTAAATTCCTTCATTCTTTCTAAAATTTAGTTATTTTTACACATTGTACTCCATCTAATGTCTTTTCTAAAGAATATCATTACTTTGGTTTTGTCAGGAGATATTTTCATATCCTATTTATCTAAACTATAGTGAATTACATTCACTATAGCTTTCTAGACAGGAATTTGGGCCAGACGGGTATCGAATGCTATGGATTAACGACAGTCACTGGTGGAACCCGTCCGAGACCGGATTAATGCTCAATAAAAGAAGAAGAAGATTTACCTAACTCACTTTATTGCTATCGAAAGAGTTCCGGTAGTTATTATTAGAACACCGAATTTAAGCACAGCTGTATCAGTGGAACTGATAGCATAATATGTTCATTAACGTTATATTCGGGCCACCATGCTATTTATAAACTTGAAAACGGTTAGCTTGAGGCTGTCCGCTAAAACTAATCGTTTATCCTGTAAAATGACTCGTTCGAGATCGTTTCTTTAGAAAAATTAATTCAAATGATATGTGGAATATGTATTTAAGTGACAATATGAAATGATACCAAACGTCATAAAACCACAAATTAATTTTATGGGCAAAAGTAAATATTTCTTACTATTTCCCTGCCCACACGGCCGTATTTAACATTTTACATTTCAAATGTTATTGATTTTGAAGTCACAAAACTCCATCGCCAGGTGGAAGGATGCCATAAAATATGTAAATGTTTTTTTTTTCTGGTTCTGTCAGTGAGGATCAGACGTAGCGCCTTGTTCCGAGTCTGAAGATGGGCGAAAGCAGATTGCTTCATTCAGAAAATGAGCCACGATTCTAGCCTGACGTGTTCGCAGTTCCTAATAGTGATAGCTGCGATCCGAAGGTGTTAGCGTCTTACGAGCTATGAAATTCTAAGTAGTGAAAACAATTTATGAATGACACAAAACTGTACCTCCTGTGAATATTACGTTCTTTAGTGATCACTGTTATTGTAATACGTTTAGTTATTAGTATGTACAGACGAAGTTCGGAGATCATCCATCGTTACTTTCGGACTCGTGTATAAGCAGCTCTGAACAGACGTGATAGCTTTGCAGAATTATTAGTCAAACTTGACAGTGGACTGCTGAAAAGCAAACCCGATCGAGTGAGGAAGACAATCGCGCAGAATTCCGGAGTTTATGAGTAAACTGTAGCTTTTAAATTAACTAAGTTCCGCATGGCGTGTTAAACAAGTCGTGGGCGCGAACTGAACATTCTAAGTGACCTAATTGCATAATATTAGATTGAACATTCTGTCACAGAAAATTCGTTCGGTAAGCTTTCAGGTAAAAGGTTCGATTAAATTAGCACGGACTTGGCGGTGTTTTGTAAACTGTCTCTCTCTTCATAGCCCACTTAAAAGGGTACTAGAAAACGTTTGACGCGACATGTAGATACGTGTATTATTACTGGTTAGTGGTTCTATTACAGCTTCTCCAGTAGAGAAAGGTTATTAGTTTTCTAACAGGGCAGGCGTGTAGACTGCACTGCAGAAGACGATATCATGATAATATAAGTGAAACTGATTGCCGTTGACGATCAATAAACTGCGCCATCGCAAGCCGTATACGTAAATGAAACCTCAACGTGAAAACAGTCTCCTCAAGTTCTCCATCTGGTGGTAGGTGTTGTGCATGAATGTCGACTCTTGCATCATCGTTCCTGACCGTTCCTGACGAAGGAGACTTACGCTTGCAAATCTGTGATATTAAAACTAAGAAAAAAAAAACATTAAGCAGAGCTGCGTTGATAGAGAAATAAAAAGAAGGATGATATTATCTTCAGCTGGCGGGTGTACCATATCCCATCCTTATGGAAGATTCGAAATTAGTATTTCGATTCCCAGTCGAGGCACCTAATTGAACGTGCAACTATCGATTCACGTCCGTCTACATACTGCTAACACGCGTCCGGACAGTATCTCCTCACATTCCATGTCGTTGAAGAGCTTCGATGTGTCTCAAAAAGCATATTTCCAGTTTACGATTCGTGTTTCAGAGATGTAATTACCAGAACTGGGAGTGAAACAGTACTTCGGAGATGGCTTATTGCATTATATGTCCAGCCGACGTCATGCAGGGGCACAAGAAAGTGTGTGCATAAGTTTGTGTGTATGGATGTTTTACTTATTTATTTATTTATTTTTTGTGGTAAGTTCCTATGGGACCAAAGCGCTGAGGTCATCGGTTCCTAGTCTTACAAACTATTTAATCTAACTTAAGTTAACTTACGCTAAGGACAGCACACATATCCATGCCCGAGGGAGGACTCGAACCTCCGACGGAGGGAGCCGCGCGAACCATGGCAAGGCACCTTTGACAGCACGGCTACCCAGAGCGGCGTCGTAAAGCTAAGAAGTTTTCTTTCTTTTTTTTTGTGTACCTATCGACGACTCAACGCGTGTTCCTTTCGGTAATGGGTCTCCTTTACTCGAAGCGCATTCCAAGGAAGAAAGAAAAACACGACACACTACGAAGGAATTATCCAAATGGAATGAAAATCAGTACATGAGATGTACATGTACAGAAACACAAATTGCTGCAACTTCAGAAAAATTGGATGAGCTCCTCAATAGCAAGAGCTTCACAAACTGAGCAAGTCAATATCGCGTTGGCCCACCTCCAGCTTCTATGCAAGTAGTTATTCGGCTTGGCATTGATTTATAGAGTTGCTGGATGTTTTCCTGAGGGATGTCGTGCCAAATTCTGCCAAGTGGCGCATTAGATCTTCAAAACTCCGAGCTGGTTCGAGGGCCCCTGTCCTTAATGCACCAAACTTTCAGTTGGGGATGACACGGCGCCCTTTCTGGCCAAGGCTTGGCTTAGCAAGCACGAAAACAATCAGTAGTAACTTTGCCGTGTGCAGGCGCGCATTATCTTGCTGAAATGTGAGCCAAGGATTGTTTTTCATGGAGGACAACAAAACGAGGTGCACAATATCACTGACTGGCCGCTGTGCTGTGAGGGTGCAGCCAACGACAACCCAAAGGGGTACTGATATGAAAATAAATAGCACCATAGACCATTACTCGTAGCTGTCAGAACATACGGGGGGCGACTGTCTGGTTGAAATCCCACCGCTGTCTGGAGCGTCTCCAGAAACGTCCTCAGCCTGGTATCTCATTGACGAAGTAGAACTATCTTCATTGATGAGCTCCGCTTCTGAGTCCCGATGACCAGTGAAGACGTGACTGGGGACGACCCAGACAGTGTGGAGATACCAACCCGACTGTCGCCGGTCATATGGCCCAACAACCAGGTGTGTTGGTCTAGGAGGCCATTCATTTTCATAGCAGGACCTCTCTAGTTTTCATCTGCGACAGCCTTACAGGACAATGGTACGTCGACGAAATTCTACTCCATGTTTCATTTCCCTTCATGGAAATCCATCCACCTGCATACTGTGAGCGTTTTTATTGCTTGTCTCCGTGCTTCTCAGATCACACCCTGGCCAGCAAGACCACCACATCCGTGTCCAACTGAGAACATTTGGAGCATTATTTGCAGCGCCCTTGAACCAGCTCGTCGTTTTGACGCATTAAGGCGCCTATTGGACAGAATTTGCTACGATATCGCTCAAGGGGACATGCTAAGAGAATAACTGCTTGCATAAGGGTCAGAGGTGAACCAACGCTTTATTCACTTGCTCAGTTTGTGAAGTTCTTCCGCTCAACGAATCATCCAATTTTTCTGAAACTACAATCATTTGTTTGCTTGTACATGGACATCACACGTACAGATCTCGGTCCCATTAGGAAAATTCCTTCGTGGTGCGTCGTGTTATTGTCCTAGGGGGTGTTAATTCTACTACAACTTCCGTATAAATGAGTGCAATAAAGAAACAGATGTTTCAGAGCATTGGAGTAATGCATAAAATGAATGAAAATTACATCTTTATGATTACGTTGTGTAGTGGCACCACAGTTTAAGATAGGGAAGTTAGATTTGGTGCGATATTTCAGAGTGCACAAGTTACATCCAGTTGCGGGCCAGTTTGCAGTAAGTTATGGTGACCAGCGATTGCGAAGAGGAATGGAGGCCGCAGGGGCCATCGAAACGCTGAAAAGCGTAAATGCAGCGGTTCGTATGTCGCAAGTGACAGGAAGAAGGAGCCCACTGGCGCAACCGGGGTGTGGGGCATACGTGACTCAGAGCAATGCGTTAGCGAAACAGAGGCGTGCAGCCGATTATAAATAGGCGTTGTTTTCTAATGAGATTCATTCAAGTGTGGCACCTCTCCTGGACGGCGGCACATGTCACACCGCCGGACTACACACAGCGACAGATGGGGCGACAGCGCCCCAGTCCATGGCAGGTCATTGGTTCGAGCCTCTGAGGCAGATGCGGGGTCCGCAACCAGCCAGCGGCGGGCCACTCTTCGACTCGCCACCGCAGGCAGTCGTTTCGCCTCCCGATACACGCCGGAGACTAACCAGGCGAGGGCCACAGGTTCAGACGCCGTAACGGGGCGGTCGTTGCCGCCACGTTCCCAGCTACGCCAGCCGAGGAGGAAGCAGCAGCGCGGCTGGTCTACAGTTCCCGGCGGAGCAGCGCAGAGTCAACGAGGATGGTGGCCGCTGAGACGACTGCTGGAACAGCCATCCTGACGTAATCGGAACTCTAAAGCTGGCGAACAAGGCCGGCACGACACAATGTTGCGTTGCACAGGCCGCTGGGGGTACTCCGTCAGCAATGCGGGGCCTGTAACATGGACCAAGGTGAACGAAGTTCTGTAGTGGAAATGAAAAAATCATTTGAAAAGCTCAGCCGAGTTTTAATACGGCAACTCCTGGCACCCATCCACTAAATTTGGTGTCAATTCGCCGCATTTGGCGTCTGATACCACTACAGTTGGAACAAATGCCGTTTCTTAGCTCTGTGTGCAGCCTTCCTTAATCTTGCGATCTCTCTACCTGTCTGATGACATATTTTCAGGGTTGCAGACGATCTGATGACTCCATCATTCCACGTAATGTTTCTATGTCTAATCTCTTTCTCTCAGTTGTATGTCACAGATTGAGGTCTTATTAGTGTTTTCGGCATGGATTCAAACTAGATAATTTTACAGAACAGGATATGGAAGCTAGCGTGAGGAACAATGTCCGTGCCGACCAGAACAGGTGTTCTATACCACTGCATGTAGGCTTGCCCTGAAACACATCAGCGCAGCCATAGTTCAATGTACCTAACAGGCGAGAAAACATTGAGCTTCATTACATATTTTCTTTTTCTATTTTTCTGTAATTACAGCGTGTCGAAACTGAAAGTTTTCAACGTTACCAGCAGTCTTTTCGGTGCTCCCCATCTTTTCTTAGGGAAAGAAGTTAACGTAGCTTTAAAATTTTGCTTACGTTACAATACGAGAGATTTCTTCAGAATGCTGCTATCAAAGCGAATGTGTTTAGTACATATACAGTTACTGTAATAGGTAGTTGACATTTTCCTTTTATTAATTCATTTAAGATTATGTGACTGCAGTTACGATGCAATATTTCGGGTCAGCTTCAATTGATAAAATCGCAGCAACATTCGAATAACTTCCATATATTTGGGCCAACACAGTATTTTTTCAGAAAACACTGCTAATCCTGGAGAGTGAAAGAACTGTTCTGTTACCGTGGGAAAACGTAAGCTCTCTAGGAAGATATTATATTGGCTTTTACCGTTCAAATTAAATATAATATTAGTCAGTAAGCAAGGAAAAGGATAGTGCGAACGCTGAGTGGGAAGATATGCAGATAGCGATTATAGGAGCTGCTGTCACAGGATTATGGATACTGGATCAGTTAACGGTAGAACATTGAGGAAACTAATAATGCATAAAACTGGCTATGTAGTATTCGGTTATCTGCAACAAACAGGAAGGCTACACAGTATAGGCTATAGAATCTGTGTACAAAACGGAAAGAATATTGATAGTGTATATATATATATATATATATATATATATATATATATATATATATATATATATATATTAATCCATATGACTGAGCGAGATGACTCAGTGGTTAGTGCACTGGAATTCGTATTCAGGCTCAAATTCTCATCCGGCCACCCGGATTTAGGTTCTCCACCATTTATCTGAATCGCTCCAGCCAAGTACTGGGATGGTTCCTGTGAAAGGACACGCCCATTTCCTTTCTCATTCTGCTAACATTCCGATCTTGTGCTCTGCCTTTGATGGCCTCAATGTCGATGGGACGTTAAACATTAATATTCCTTCCTTGCTTCTTCATGCATATCACAGTGCCTTTGAAGTACTTTACATCAGTACCAACGAATTAGTAAAGAGATGACAAACAAGATTAGAATTTAATCACCGTGTGAGATCTGAGTACAGCGCTCGGTGGGAGAAGGAACTGTTACGATAAGGCTATATTTATTCAGAGCTAGCGACCCGCTTCAGCTTTGCACTAAGGATATATGGCCGGACGACATGTCTAGCGTAGTGGTAATAAATTGTATACACAAACTTTCCTCGTTAATCGCCTTTCTAACAGCGAAAGTCGTACCAAAATCCCTACATTACTTACTGGAATTAGCATTCACATTCCCGACACGAAAATTCAGCAAGCGACTTTAATTTATAATGATACGATACACAAAAGTGAAAAGAAGTAATAAAGCTACTAGTTTCGATTGTTCATACTCTCATCATTTGGCTGTCAAAGTCTGAATCATGAAGCCAGCGTACTTACGCATATGGCTTGATTATTTAAACACGTTAATGAATAAATTTAACGATCGACATGCCTATAACGTCTTCTATCTTACAAGACTTATAGCTGACATTAAGTTACGGTGTTAGCGTCAGGTGATAAAAGGCAGAGCTCCAGCTCTGACTAAGAAAGGACAGGAAAGTCATCGTCCCCGTACTTTTAGAATGAATCACCTCGGCATTTGCTTTAGTCGATTTAGGGAAAAGGCAGGAAACGTAAATCTTCATAACCAGACGGAGACTGGAATCTGCGTCCTCCAGAGCGTATGGCCGGAGTGCTGACTGACCATTACGTGATCCTGCCGCTCGAAGCAAGAAACAGACTGCTGCGACAGGATTCGGTCGCGGCAGCTGAAATATGGTGCCAGCAGTATCAAGAAAACTCTCTGCAGCGCATGAGTTAGCAGTTGCTTCAACAGATTTCGAGAAACCCATGAGAAAAACGTCTTACGTGAAAGATGTCACAGCACCAGAGGAGATATCAGACTGTTTATATTTTCGTAAAACGGACTGCGTGTTTTATTTTATTAGTTGATATTAATAATGACCTTGGACTAGTACTAATAAAATGACAGCTGAAATCTAGACAAGGCGGAGTACCTATAAATGAACTACATTAAATTAATTACTATTTAGAAAGTTGATGTACTGGAAAGCCGAGATCACAGCTTCAGAAGTAGTATAGTGAACGTTGGAAAGAGGAACTAGGATTGAAGAGGGCAGAAAAGAGGCAGCCATGGATTACACAAAACATGCAGGGATTAATACACTACTGGCCATTAAAATTGCTACACCAAGTAGATTTGCAGATGATAAACGGGTATTCAATAGACAAATTTATTATACTAGAACTGATATGTGATTACATTTTCACGCAATTTGGGTGCATAGATCCTGAGAAATCAGTACCCTGAACAACCACCTCTGGCAGTAATAACGGCCCTGATACGCCTGGGCATTGAGTCAAACAGAGCCTGGATGGCGTGTACAGGTACAGCTGCCCACACAGCTTCAACACGATACCAAAGTTCATCAAGAGTAGTGACTGGCGTATTGTGACGAGCCAGTTGCGCAGCCACCATTGACCAGGCGTTTTCAGTTGGTGGGAGATCTGGAGAATGTGCTGGCCAGGGCAGCAGGCGAACATTTTCTGTATCCAGAAAGGCCCGTACAGGACCTGCAACATGCGGTCCTGTATTATCCTGCAGAAATGTAGGGTTTCGCAGGGATCGAATGAAGGGTAGAGACACGGGTCGTAACACAACTGAAATGTAACGTGCACTGTTCAAAGTGCCGACAATGCGAACAAGAGGTGACCGACATGTTTAACCAATGGCACCCCATACCATCACGCCGGGTGATACGCCAGAATAGCGATGACGAATACGTGCTTCCAATGTGGGTTCACCTAGATGTCGCCAAACACGGTTGCCACCATCATGATGCTGTTAACAGAACCTGGATTCATCCGAAAAAATGACCTTTTGCCATTCGTGCACCCAGGTTCGTCGTTGAGTACACCATTGCAGGCGCTCCTGTCTGTGATGCAGAGTCAAGGGTAACCGCAGCCATGGTCTCCGAGCTCACAGTCCATGCTGCTGCATACGTCGTCGAACTGTGCGTGAAGATGATTGTTGTCTTGCAAACGTCCCCATCTGTTGACTCAGCGATCGAGACGTGGCTGCACGATCCGTTACAGCCATGCGGATAAGATGCCTGTCATCTCGACTGCTAGTGACACGAGGCCGTTGGGATCCAGCACGGCGTTCCGTATTACGCTCCTGAACCCACCGATTCCATATTCTGCTAACAGTCATTGGGTCTCTACCAACGCGAGCAGCAGTGTCGCGATACGATAAACTGCAATCGCGATAGGCTACAATGCGACCCGTATCAAAGTTGGAAACGTGATGGTACGCATTTCTCCTCCTTACACGAGGCATCACAACAACGTTTCACCAGGCAAAGCCGGTGAACTGCTGTTTGAGTATGAGAAATCGGTTGGAAACTTTCCTCATGTCAGCACGTTGTAGATGTCGCCACCGGCGCCAACCTTGTGTGAATGCTCTGAAAAGCTAATCATTTGCATGTCACAGCATCTTCTTTCTGTCGGTTAAATTTCGCGTCTGTAGCACATCATATTCATGGTGCAGTAATTTTAATGGACCGTAGTGTAACAGTATTATACTTCAGTCAGAAATGAAATTATCCCGACATGCAAAATAAGCTAAATAATAATATTTGGGTCACTTTCCTCATGAGACAATTACAAATAGGAAGCTGGGTAACTCAGCTTATGTACTCAGATAAAAAATAATTTTAGCGGGTCCAGAGCAAGCAGTACAAGAAGTGAGGATGAAAAAAAATTGAAAGAAGGAAATAAGATGACAAGAATGAAAGGGAAAAAATTAACACTATTGAAAATTTGGCTATAGTACAAGATGGTAAGGGTAATTACTATCTTTATACATGAATCTCAAATTCTTTGCACCAATTTGAGTGGAACATAACGAATGTCAGCGGCACTCTTAATAGCATTATTGGTTGGAACTCTGTGACAGGTTATACCAAATATTTGAAATGAGCCTGAAACTATGGCCAAAGTCATGGCCATATATATGAGTTAACCTTGCTTTGGATTTTAATAAAATACATAATTTCAGCCAAAAGAAGTGAGCAATCATCAGGAAAAGAGTCGAAAGTTTGTGAATCTCGGTAACACTTCCACGTCTCGCAATGCTGTGTTCGCATAATCCCAAAACCGTTTTGTACATAACTGTGTTCTTATTAGGTGATGTTGACTGGGGAACACACAAGGGTAAGGACATAGAGTCATCTTTGCTACCATGTCGCTACACCACTGTGCTCCCCGAGCCTGCTTTATAGCAGACGAGTCATTCGCTGTATCATGTAACAGAAACAGTTCATTTAAATCGAATCCCCCCAAAATTAAAGAGAAGTCCTTAGTAGTTAAATTACCTATGCTCTTACCTTGTTACTAGCATTTTAATTAAATTCTCTTTACCCTCATGTAATGTTTAGAACAGATATGTACTCCACACTTAATGAAGATCGTCTTTCTTTCTTTGTTGGTTGTGCAACCAAACTCGTTTAATTTGCGGGGCAGCTTTCTAAACTGATACAGAGAACCTCATGTTTATGCCTCGCGGGTAACGAATATATTCTCAAAATTCGCAGAGGAGAAGCAATTGTAATGAATGCAGCATTTTTCTGCCTCAGGCTGTTATTTATTTAAATGAAAGGGAAGTTTTAATAAATAACAGGCAGAATGGGAAAAATGCCACCTTCATTCAATTAGTATATCACTGTGGTACCCTCGACGAAGGACAGAAACAATTGTGAACTCAAAGAAAAATCAAAGTGGAGATATTATCATTTTACATTGCATCAACCGAGAAAGAATGAATACTTCAGAGAGCGTATCAAATATTCCTCGCTTTGAGATAAAATATTGTTTGCATATATCGTAACAGATCATATTTTGACAGATTTATAGAAAACGGATGCCGATATACTCTACTACGGTCTGCAGCCAAATAAGGCAAAAATATAGCGCAATAAATTTTGTAATATTGTTATTGAATTGTTTTAGTCACACATAACGCCTGTCATACATCACTTAGAGGAATTGTATACGACACCTTCCCTCGGTTAATGCTGTACATTTTGTTTGCACACGCCCCCGCCCTGCTGGAAGCGATTTTGTTCTCCTTGTCAGAGTTTTATGATGCAATGTATTAAAGAAAAAGACGTTAATGCCGTCGAGGCGGAAGCGTTGTATAGAATAATGGTTGTCCCTTCAAAACGCCAGAGCAATAATTACATGCATGTGTAAAAAGTAGCAGCTGAATAAGAGGTCATTCTAAATTAAGCTCGACCGCGTCCACTTGATAAATCATTTTCCTGTGGGGCGGATCGTAACAATAGTAATAGAATTATTCTTTCTTTGGTTTCTTCTGTAAAAAGAGACGCTTTACCACAAAATACATAACAGCCAGTTCCGTGTGTCCGTTGTTTACTCTTAGGCACTATAAAACGCATTATGTTGTTCAACAATGCCTTTTATTCTATCTTTTCAGCCTCATTAATCTTCCTGGGCCTACTTTTCGGCTATCCGTTTCTTTTCAAACATTATTATACATCTATATAATTTAATTTCAATAACAAATCAATCCCCCCATGAACTTTGCCGTTGGTGGGGAGGCTTGCGTGCCTCAGCGATACAGATGGCCGTACCGTACGTGCAACCACAACGGAGGGGAATCTGTTGAGAGGCCAGACAAACATGAGGTTCCTGAAGAGGGGCAGCAGCCTTTTCAGTAGTTGCAGGGACAACAGTCTAGATGATTGACTGATCTGGCCTTGTAACATTAACCAAAATGGCCTTGCTGTGCTGGTACTGTGAACGGCTGAAAGCAAGGGGAAACTACAGCCGTAACTTTTCCCGAAGACATGCAGCTTTACTGTATGATTAAATGATGATGGCGTCCTCTTGGGTAAAATATTCCGGAGGTAAAATAGTCCCCCATTCGGATCTCCGGGCGGGGACTACTCAAGAGGACGTCGTTATCAGGAGAAAGAAAACTGGCGTTCTACGGATCCGAGCGTGGAATGTCAGATCACTTAATCGGGCAGGTAGGTTAGAAAATTTAAAAAGGGAAATGGATAGGTTAAAGTTAGATATAGTGGGAATTAGTGAAGTTCGGTGGCAGGAGGAACAAGACTTTTCGTCAGGTGATTACAGGGTTATAAATACAAAATCAAATAGGGGTAATGCAGGAGTAGGTTTAATAATGAATAAAAAATTGGAGTGCGGGTTAGCTACTACAAACAGCATAGTTAACGCGTTATTGTGGCCAAGATAGACACAAAGCCCATGCCTACTACAGTAGTACAAGTTTATATGCCAACTAGCTCTGCAGATGATGAAGAAATAGATGAAATGTATGACGAGATAAAAGAAATTATTCAGGTAGTGAAGGGAGACGAAAATTTAATAGTCATGGGTGACTGGAATTCGTCAGTAGGAAAAGGGAGAGAAGGAAACATAGAAGGTGAATATGGATTGGGGGGAAGAAATGAAAGAGGACGCCGTCTGGTAAAATTTTGCACAGAGCATAACTTAATCATAGCCAACACTTGGTTCAAGAATCATAAAAGAAGGTTGTATACATGGAAGAATGCTGGAGATACTAAAATGTATCAGATAGATTATATAATGGTAAGACAGAGATTTAGGAACCAGGTTTTAAATTGTAAGACATTTCCAGGGGCAGATGTGGTTTCTGACCACAATCTATTGGTTATGAACTGCCGATTGAAACTGAAGAAGCTGCAAAAAGGTGGGAATTTAAGGAGATGGGACCTGGATAAACTGAAAGAGCCAGAGGTTGTAGAGAGTTTCAGGGAGAGCATAAGGGAACAATTGACAGGAATGGGGGAAAGAAATACAGTAGAAGAAGAATGGGTATCTCTGAGGGATGAAGTAGTGAAGGCAGCAGACGATCAAGTAGGCAAAAAGACGAGGGCTAGTACAAATCCTTGGGTAAAAGAAGAAATATTGAATTTAATTGATGAAAGGAGAAAATATAAAAACGCAGTAAAAGAAGCAGGCAAAAAGGAATACAAACGTCTCAAAAATGAGATCGACAGGAAGTGAAAAATGGCTAAACAGGGATGGCTAGAGGACAAATGTAAGGATGTAGAGGCTTATCTCACTAGGGGTAAGATAGATACTGCCTACAGGAAAATTAAAGAGACCTTTGGAGAAAGGAGAACCACTTGCATGAATCAAGAGCTGTGATGGAAACCCAGTTCTAAGCAAAGAGGGGAAAGCAGAAAGGTGGGAGGAATATACAGAGGGCCTATACTAGGGCGATGTACTGGAGGACAATATTGTGGAAATGGAAGAGGATGTAGATGAAGATGAAATGGGAGATACGATATTGCGTGAAGAGTTTGACACAGCACTGAAAGACCTGAGTCGAAACAAGGCCCCCGGAGTAGACAACGTTCCATTAGAACTACTGACAACCTTGGGAGAGCCAGTCCTGACAAATCTCTATCATCTGGTGAGCAAGATGAATGAGACAGGCGAAATACCCTCAGAATTCAAGAAGTATATAATAATTCCAATCCCAAAGAAAGCAGGTATTGACAGAAGTGAAAATTACCGAACTATCAGTTTAATAAGTCACAGCTGCAAAACACTAACGCGAATTCTTTACAAACGAATGGAAAAACTGGTAGAAGTGGACCTCGGGGAAGATCAGTTTGGATTCCGTAGAAATGTTGGAACACGTGAGGCAATACTAACCTTACGACTTATCTTAGCAGAAAGATTAAGAAAAGGCAAACGTACGTTTCTAGCATTTGCAGACTTAGAGAAAGCTTTTGAGAATGTTAACTGGAATACTCTCTTTCAAGTTCTGAAGGTGGCAGGGGTAAAATACAGGGAGCGAAAGGGTATTTACAATTTGTACAAAAACCAGATGGCAGTTATAAGAGTCGAGGGGCATGAAAGGGAAGCAGTGGTTGGGAAAGGAGTGACACAGGGTTGTAGCCTCTCCCCGATGTTACTCAATCTGTATATTGAGCAAGCAGTAAAGGAAACAAAAGAAAAATTCGGAGTAGGTATTAAAATTCATGGAGAAGAAGTAAAAACTTTGAGGTTCGCCGATGACATTCTGTCATCGGCAGCAAAGGACTTGGAAGCAAAGGACTTGGAAGAGCAGTTGAACGGAATGGACAGTGTCTTGAAAGGAGGATATAAGATGAACATCAACAAAAGCAAAACGAGTATAATGGAATGTAGTCAAATTAATTCGGGTGATGCTGAGGAAATTAGATTAGGAAATGAGACACTTAAAGTAGTACAGGAGTTCTGCTATTTAGGGAGTAAAATAACTGATGATGGTCGAAGTAGAGAGGATATAAAATGTAGACTGGCAATGGCAAGGAAATCGTTTCTGAAGAAGAGAAATTTGTTAACATCGAGTACAGATTTAAGTGTCAGGAAGTCGTTTCTGAAAGTATTTGTACGGAGTGTAGCCATGTATGGAAGTGAAACATGGATGATAACTAGTTTGGACAAGAAGAGAATAGAAGCTTTCGAAATGTGGTGCTACAGAAGAATGCTGAAGATAAGGTAGGTAGATCACGTAACTAATGAGGAGGTATTGAATAGGATTGGGGAGAAGAGAAGTTTGTGGCACAACTTGACTAGAAGAAGGGATCGGTTGGTAGGACACGTTTTGAGGCATCAAGGGATCACAAATTTAGCATTGGAGGGCAGCGTGGAGAGTAAAAATCGTAGAGGGAGACCAAGAGATGAGTACACTAAGCAGATTCAGAAGGATGTAGGTTGCAGTAGGTACTGGGAGATGATGAAGCTTGCACAGGATAGAGTAGCATGGAGAGCTGCATCAAACCAGTCTCAGGACTGAAGACCACAACAACAACAACAACAACAACAACAAATCAATTTCTAGTAACCTGGTCATCAACCTAGGGCATGTTAATGTGCGCGTCCTTTACGACGGCGGCCGAGTTTAGATTCGTTCTGCGCATCTGACGTCACAAAACACAGTCAGCTAATGGACAGAGAACGACGTTGCCAAAGCTCGACTGCAGTGCAGAGCTCGGACGAGAATCTTCAGTTTTAGAAGCGTTCAGCCATAAATAATGTAATAGAGCAAAAGCAATGCCTTGATAGCAGATTTTCTTTTATAGAAAGTTTGGAAAAAGCATTCTTTATACCAATTGCTTCATATTCTCTTAATTAATTAAACCAAACAAGCAATAAGCCTCCTAATTCAGGCGATAGCAAGGAAAGGTGTTTGTATCATTCTTACGAACCGCTTTTTCCCAATAAAGAACAGGGGTAATTGTTTATTTCCTGTTGTACTTCGACGAAACGTGAGTAATTCGTAGTCATACCAACAGCGTTTGTCGGTATATTGCGTGCTATTTTAGAGTCCTCTAGGAGTTCTACTGAATGAGGAGCTACGTTAAGATGTTAGGCTGCCAAGCGAAAAGTTCTGGGATCAAATCTTGTTCGGAATTTAATATTTTCTTTATTTAAAAACAATATCGAAGTGTCTTACTTCATGAATTTTATTCGTTTGAATGAAATTTTTTGAAATTTCTAATGCTTTGTCTCTTCATTATACCTATAATAGGTTTTCGGTTTTTCTAATTTTGTCCTCGAATATTTCTTTTCACAGCAATTAAAAACAATGAAGAGGCACACATACAATATTCATGTTTGTTTGTATATCTGCTCTTCCGCTGTCGCTGTTTTATTCATACTGAGATATATTCTTTTGCGACAGTATTAAAAGTATTATTTAGGGCAGAATTTGAAATATATTCCTCTTCTGCAACTGTAATAAGGGTCTTATTTAGATCAGACGCGTTTTCCTCTTTTGAAGCATCTTCAGTGGACAGTATTTTGTCTCCTCCATTGCCAAGTAACCTTTCGTAGTTTTGTGCTGCGGTAACACAATATTCAACGTTTGTGTCGGCTGATCAGTGTTTTAGCAAATAAATGCTGTTTGTGTGTGTCACACATAAAAATTATATTTGACATAGCTCAAAGCACTCTACTGATATACAGTATATTCAAGTCCTGATGTTTTTGTAAGTCCACAGTTTTCTTTAATGTATTTTGTCTACTTCCTTTTGATTGATTGAAGTGCTTTAAAATAAAGCCAAACGCGCCCGGTGTAACTAAAACTTTTATTACTGTCGCGATAGACGGAATACTTCTCAATATTACATACAATACCTATCTGGTACTTAAATTAAATGAGATATTGTTATACAGTAAATTTTATATGAAATTTAGGTATCTTGTCCACATTTCATTCTCAACATTGTGACAACTAAAATCGACCATATGGAAAGTATACGCTATGGAATTTTACCTCTGCAAACTCTTCAAAATTTCATGCAATGGCTTACTACATTTAATGCTGCACAATAACTGTGTAGAACATCGAAACAAAATTAAGTCACCTATGGGGGAGGGGGGGAGGTATCAGTCAATAAGATGTGTAATAATCAAATTTTTGGGCCAAATATTTTTTTGTGAAATCGAATGATAAGTGTGTCAAAGCAGTCGGAACAACATGTGTCTGCACAGGCGAGCAGTGCAGTGATGACAAAATAGCGCACAGCGCGGAATGCGGGGAGCACGTCTCTGTAGCAGCGAAAGGGTTAATGCGGCCGTGGTGGCTTTACTTCATAAACTGCGCGCTCCCCCTAAACGTAAGTTTGCGAACTATACTATACTATGGCGCTGCTTCTCTTGGCGCGTGCGTCGTTTGCAACTGGCAACGCAGCAATCTCCCGCGTCTGGGCGGGCATGCGCGTGCCGCCAAGATAAAAGAACTGAACCACAGTGTGATTCCTCTTGCCAGACTACTTGTCTTACAGGCACTTTGCTCGGGACTGGTTTACCTGTGTATAGTCGACTCCAAGGCTGGCATGGGGAGGCTATGTTGGCAGGAAGCTGGTTGATGGCGGAGTGAGATTGGATGCCAGGGTGATGAGGCCCAGGAAGAAGCAGATGTAAGAATTAGCACTTTATTTACAACTCATACACTAGTTCTGTGGTGTGGTGGGAGATGTTCACGCCCCTGCCCCACAGGAATGAGCCTGTATACGGTCAACTCGCAGCTATGATCCATCCACTTGGCTGAAACGTATGCTGATACCCTACTTCAATGACTCTGCACTCGCCGTTGGCCTGTTGCTATGTTGCGTGAGACACAGCTACAACGTCAGAAGTGCATACTGGAATCATGTACAGTGCGACGGGGCCGAAAATAATAATAAAGAAAAAGTGAGGTTGCAAAGTTCACACGAATGTGTCTGTATACAAACGTTGGTTAAAAAATGTTATAGCGAATTTTGGCTCTCACGTGAGTCTCAGGGGATGATTTCCACACTTGGTGCATTAATGCACTTCCACACCCGCGCATTTGTTATAGTTTTGAATTAATTATTCACTCTGACATAAGTATAGTTTATGCTAGGGAACGAGGATTAGGCGATTATTACATCAAAATCGGTTTTTCACGACACAGTTCAATCACTATTTATTGGCATTGTCCTTTTCTTTCACACAATGAAATTATCACTGGCGAGACGGTTTACAGTTTTACTTTAATAATAATTTGACTGCGAGCCCCAAATAGCAGTAATAATCGAAAGTTATTCAATCAATTCGAACAGAACCACAAGTCCCACTGTCCTCTTTGTTCTAACAGTTTTGGCGCGAAATCACAGATCGCCACATGTTCACTTACGACGATGTATACCTCGTAAATCGCACTCACACAAATAATCGTAACACTTCCAGTTCACCAAATATATGCTTGCACACTTCCACTATTAAACAATACTCTTTGTCGAAATAAATCGGCACGAAAAAGAATTCTCAAACGCCCACATGGGCCACCCTCAAGTGGGGCTTGCTCGCCACCCACCCTCCAAAACGACTGACCAACGACTGACCTCTGGCCAAGAGGCTCGGACGTCAACCCCCTGTTTATGCAAGTACCAATCTCACCAGTTAAGGTTACAAATTTTGATACATACATCAGAGGAATAAGTGCACCATCGGAACCACGCTAAAAAGTAAATCTTATTTACTATGTTACATTAATTTCTAGAGTTATTCTATCGACCGTAAATCAAGTTTTAATATTTGCAAAGTTTCGCCACGTAGCGCAGATTTGTTTGTTTACGTTTATGTTGCAAAGTTTTAACATAGAACTGCATATAGCACCATTTTCAGACGTAATCTATAGCGATCTACACTTTGCGCTGCTCAAAATCTTCATATCTATAATAATTAATTATTTATGGGCGATAAATATTAATAATAATTTGCGAACAATGAAAACTATTCCAAGTGTATAGTATAACTTAACTAGTTTAAAATACGTGTGACGCTACCCAAAATATTATATACTACCGTTCTTTACGTCATGAATTTCTATTGAATTTTATAAACAATTTTCCCACAAGGTTTGTTTATTGCTCTTTATGGGCTTAATTATTTATGAATCTTAACATATGACTACGGCACTCGATCCGCTATGACGAAACGTTTTTAATGAGGGCTCACTCATCAAAAAATGGCTCTGAGCACTATGGGACTTAACATCTATGGTCATCAGTCCCCTAGAACTTAGAACTACTGAAACCTAACTAAACTAAGGACATCACACAGCACCCAGTCATCACGAGGCAGAGAAAATCCCTGACCCCGCCGGGAATCGAACACGGGAACCCGGGCGCGCGAAGCGAGAACGCTGCCGCACGACCACGAGCTGCGGACGCTCACTCATCCCTGTAAGTTGTTATCTACTATTTTTATTAATCTTTCAGTATTCGTGATATTAACCGATTTTGAGGTTACTATAACTTTTGCGTCTCGTGACTTGAAATAAAGATCGATCGTTCAGAAGATGCATATTTCCGACCACAATCTACTGCTGCATCGCTCATCACCGTAAGTTACGTAGTTTTCGGGTAATGCGCGAAAAACCAAACAATGCCCCAAGCTGCAGGCCACGTGGCGACGGCGGTGTCCCACCGACCGTTGCAAATCTCGCGCATGTGCGCCACGCGCTTCCGCGGGTCACGCACCATGTAGCGCGCTCGTTCTCCACAGAGCAATCCTTGCGTACTAGAAATATTCATCTAGTAACGGGTGTTTGTACTGTCACAGCAGGTAGCGCCTCTTCGATGAATGACCACAACCAGGTGGTTAAGGCGAGTGGCAAGAGGCGCGCCCACCAAACTGTCGGAAGAGGGCTGCTGCACCCAGTATGCGACACACTGCCTTCTAGAAGCACTCTGGCTGATGATGAAATGGATTGCCTTGTAGGCACTAGTTCAGTGGGTGGACTTACTGCCTGAAGCTGGTAACTGAGTGGGGACTACAACCTGCGGCTGTGGCTGATGGCTCCATGGCGTCTCCTCATCTGGAGTTGCCCTTGTGACCTGGTGGCACTGCTGGATTGTGAATGAATTTTCTACAAAATCAGTGGTTACGTACATCACATGTCAAAACACTTGTGTTGCTAATACACCAGTCCTGGTCACATGCTCAACAACACCACTCAAATCTCGTCGATGTCAAGCTAAGCTGACAGAGGCTGGCCCATCTCAGAGTAATTTCACATGCTTCTTGCCTTAATCCAAACGCTGGGGTGCCACACTAACCAGCCACATGCAGCTAACACGAAGTGAGCACCATCTCAAAATTTTACTCTTAACCTGTTAGCAGTGCATCATCCCCAACACGGAGAACACGAGGTCACTTGGGGATTCCTTAGGACCGATTCCCCACCGTCTCTCACATTTACAACACACATTCCCATTACAAAACATCTGTGTGTACAATTTTCTAAGTTCAGAGTCTGCACTTGGCTTCACCTCTGACATGATAAATACTTCCTTATGCTTTTTAGTTGCTTACATCTAGCTCACGTTACAGTCCACTAGTTTTTTTAGATCTTTCATGACTTGACGCTTCTAGGCCTCTCTCATTCTGCCAAAACGTGTGTCCTTTACATTTAGCAGCCATTCACAGCTTACTGTGCGGCCTTATATCCTTTTACAAAACGCCATATTCACTTTCACACTCTTATGAACCAAGTACCCTGGGATCTGTATTGACGCTGAGTTGTTCTGCCTGGTTGCCCTCGACTGCAAATTGAAGAAGGCTATGCAAAGCAGAGTTAGAATTACTGCGGCTCTGGGTATCACGATATTCAAGATCACATTTACTCGTCATTGCCCTTCCCAAAATTGTTTGACATGCTGCATTAACTGCTCTGCAGAGATTCTCCCTTTTTGGGTGGCTATTGATTTGTTCAGGGAGTGGATCACGTATGAATTCCACTGTGGTTCATTAAGTTTGGGTTCTACATCTACATGATTACTCTGCAATTCACATTTAAGTGCTTGGCACAGGGTTCAACGAACCAAAATCATACTATCTCTCTACCATTCCACTCCCGAACAGCGCGCAGGAAAAACGAACACATAAACCTTTCTGTTCGAGCTCTGATTCCTCTTATTTTATTTTGATGATCATTCCTACCTATGTAGGTTGGGCTCAACAAAATATTTTCGCATTCGGAAGAGAAAGTTGGTGACTGAAATTTCATAAATACACTCCTGGAAATTGAAATAAGAACACCGTGAATTCATTGTCCCAGGAAGGGGAAACTTTATTGACACATTCCTGGGGTCAGATACATCACATGATCACACTGACAGAACCACAGGCACATAGACACAGGCAACAGAGCATGCATAATGTCGGCACTAGTACAGTGTATATCCACCTTTCGCAGCAATGCAGGCTGCTATTCTCCCATGCAGACGATCGTAGAGATGCTGGATGTAGTCCTGTGGAACGGCTTGCCATGCCATTTCCACCTGGCGCCTCAGTTGGACCAGCGTTCGTGCTGGACGTGCAGACCGCGTGAGACGACGCTTCATCCAGTCCCAAACATGCACAATAGGGGACAGATCCGGAGATCTTGCTGGCCAGGGTAGTTGACTTACACCTTCTAGAGCACGTTGGGTGGCACGGGATACATGCGGACGTGCATTGTCCTGTTGGAACAGCAAGTTCCCTTGCCGGTCTAGGAATGGTAGAACGATGGGTTCGATGACGGTTTGGATGTACCGTGCACTATTCAGTGTCCCCTCGACGATGACCAGTGGTGTACGGCCAGTGTAGGAGATCGCTCCCCACACCATGATGCCGGGTGTTGGCCCTGTGTGCCTTGGTCGTATGCAGTCCTGATTGTGGCGCTCACCTGCACGGCGCCAAACACGCATACGACCATCATTGGCACCAAGGCAGAAGCGACTCTCATCGCTGAAGACGACACGTCTCCATTCGTCCCTCCATTCACGCCTGTCGCGACACCACTGGAGGCGGGCTGCACGATGTTGGGGCGTGAGCGGAAGACGGCCTAACGGTGTGCGGGACCGTAGCCCAGCTTCATGGAGACGGTTGCGAATGGTCCTCGCCGATACCCCAGGAGCAACAGTGTCCCTAATTTGCTGGGAAGTGGCGGTGCGGTCCCCTGCGGCACTGCGTAGGATCCTACGGTCTTGGCGTGCATCCGTGCGTCGCTGCGGTCCGGTCCCAGGTCGACGGGCACGTGCACCTTCCGCCGACCACTGGCGACAACATCGATGTACTGTGGAGACCTCACGCCCCACGTGTTGAGCAATTCGGCGGTACGTCCACCCGGCCTCCCGCATGCCCACTATACGCCCTCGCTCAAAGTCCGTCAACTGCACATACGGTTCACGTCCACGCTGTCGCGGCATGCTACCAGTGTTAAAGACTGCGATGGAGCTCCGTATGCCATGGCAAACTGGCTGACACTGACGGCGGCGGTGCACAAATGCTGCGCAGCTAGCGCCATTCGACGGCCAACACCGCGGTTCCTGGTGTGTCCGCTGTGCCGTGCGTGTGATCATTGCTTGTACAGCCCTCTCGCAGTGTCCGGAGCAAGTATGGTGGGTCTGACACACCGGTGTCAATGTGTTCTTTTTTCCATTTCCAGGAGTGTATATCCCGCCACGACGAAAAACGTCTTTGCTTTAATGACTTCCATCCCAACTCGCGTATCGTATCTGCCACAGTCTCTCCCCTATTACGTGATAATACGAAACGAGCTGCCCATTTTTGCACCCTTTCGATGTCCTCCGTCAATCCCACCTGATAAGAATCCCACACCGCGCAGCAATATTCTAACAGAGGACGAACGACTGTAGTGTAAGCTGTCTCTTTAGTGGACTTGTTGCATCTTCTAAGTGTCCTGCCAATGAAACGCAACCTTTGGCTCACCTTCCCCACAATATTATCTATGTGGTCTTTCCAACTGAAGTTGTATGTAATTTTAACACCCAGGTACTTAGTTGAATTGACAGCCTTGAGAACTGTACTATTTATCGAGTAATCGAATTACAACGGAATTCTTTTGGAACTCATGTGGACCACCTCATACTTTTCGTTATTTAGCGTCAACTGCTACCTGCCACACCATACAGCAATCTTTTCTAAATCGCTTTGCAACTGATACTGGTCTTCGGGTGACCTTACTAGACTGTAAATTACAGCATCATCTCCGAACAACCTAAGAGAACTGCTCAGATTGTCACCCAGGTCATTTATATAGATCAGGAACAGCAGAAGTCCCAGGACGCTTCCCTGGGGAACACCTGATATCACTTTAGTTTTACTCGATGATTTGCCGTCTATTACTACCAACTGCGACCTTCCTGACAGGAAATCACGAATCCAGTCGCACAACTGAGACGATACACCATATGCCCGCAGCTTGATTAGAAGTCGCTTGTGAGGAACGATGTCAAAAGCTTTCCAGAAATCTAGAAATACGGAACCAATTGGAGATCCCCTGTCGATAGCGGCCATTACTTTGTGCGTTGCACAAGAACGATATTTTCTGAAACCATGCTCATTACTTATCAATAGATCGTTCCCTTCGAGGTGATTCCAAATGTTTGAATATAGTAAATGCTCCAAAACCGTACTGCAAACCGACGTCAATGATATAGGTCTCTAGTTCGATGGATTACTCCTACTACCCTTCTTAAACACTGGTGCGACCTGCGCAATTTTCCAATCTGTAGGTACAGATCTATCGGTGAGCGAGCGGTTGTATATGATTGCTAAGTAGGGAGCTATTGTATCAGCGTAATCTGAAAGGAACCTAATCGGTATACAATCTGGACCTGAAGACTTTCCCGTATCAAGCGATTTGAGTTGCTTCGCAACCCCTAAGGGATCTATTCTAAAAAACTCATGCTAGCAGCTGTTCGCGTTTCAAGTTCTGGAATATTCCATTCGTCTTCCCTGGTGAAGGAATTTTGGAAAACTGCGTTCAATATCTCCGCTTTAGCGGCACAGTCGTCGGTAACAGTACCATCGGCACTGTGCAGCGAAGGTATTGACTGGGCCTTGGCGCTTGTGTTCTTTACATACGATCAGAATTTCTTCGGATTTTCTACTAAATTTCGAGACAATGTTTCATTTGGAACCTATTAAATGCATCTCGCATTGAAGTCCGTGCCAAATTTCACGCGTCTGTAAATTTTAGCCAATCTTCGGGATTTCGCGTTCTTCTGAACTTCGCATGCTTTTTCCGTTGCCTCTGCAACAGCGTTCGGACCTGTTTTGTTTACCGTGGGGGATCAGTTCCATCTCTTACCAGTTTATGAGGTACGAATCTCTCAATTGCTGTTGCTACTATATCTTTGAATTTGAGCCACATCTCGTCTACATTTGCCTAGTCAGTTCGGAAGGAATGGAGATTGTCTCTTAGGAAGGCTTCTAGTGACACTCTTTTAAATAAAATTATTTTGCATTTGTTTCTGGTGGATTTGGAAGAAACGGGATTGAGCCTAGCTACAACGACCTTGTGATCACTACTCCCTGTATCAGTCATGATGCTCTCTATTAGCTCTGGATTGTTCTGCTTAGGGAGTATGTGCAGTGGCTCGTCCAACCTGTACAGCTGAGGCTGTGTGATGTCTAAGTGGGTAACGTCTGTCATCGTGGCTTGTAGAAAGAAAGTAGGTCCTCTTGTGGTGCATGCTGTCCCATTACTCAACAGCCCGCTGTTTTTCGGTTCCCTTCTCGTCCCTATTAACATACCTTGCTCATAGGAACTCATTATTACTGCCTCGCTGTCATACGCGAAATAAATCCAATGCCGATCTGGTTGCCAGAAACACTGCCTAGGTTCCACGAAATAACTACGACAATGCTGACCCCTGTTCTGCCCATGAATAACTACACTGTGAATGCCGTTGTGCTCATCTGAATCACATGAGCTAGACGTACTGCAAATTTCCCCTTCTGGTGCTGATGCAGGTCTTCCTCTGTCATCACTGCAAGACTGTCTCCCTATTCATATATTAGCAACACACCACCTGCCCCCACCTCTAGAAATTTCCTTATGTCTCCGAATTCCACTGGATATGAGCGTACGGTGTAGCACTTACACTGGTAATGTCTGCCCAACACTGGGATCCTAACTGGCATGTACGATCGTGCCAGATCTGCCTTCATTCCAACCATGATAACATGATAACAGAAAGGTAGGTTCTGCCCAATAGGCACTGCTATGAATCCGAGCTCTTAAGGAAGTTCTCTCTGCACTTTCCTCAACCTCGACAGGCACTGTTCTGTTGAAAACAAGATGGGACTCTGCTAGTCATCTCCTCTGTTACATTACAGACGCTGTCCACTGGCGATTTTAATAGTCTTGTCATGATGACTCTTGCATACAGTACCTCCACTCCTGCTTGCATCCCAGTTGATAGGGCTCTGATGCCTTCACGTAGTCCATCACCTCACTTATCAGTTTCTGCAGCGTACGTGTGTTATTTAACATTCTGCTCTCCAACCCCGTTATCTCTGTGGTATGCCACTTCACCACTGACTTACTGTCTTCGGCCAACGCCCGTGTACACGGTCTTGTTTGGTTCCCTTATGTCATCGGCATCAGCTGTTCCAAACACAGTCTTCAGTGTCCATCCAACATTTCTTCCGCTGTTGTAGTGAAAGCAGCATCACATTCACTACTTGCTTCATCTGTCTTTGCAACCGTTCATACACTTTACGCAAACTTCCAGAATGCTGCACTGTTCTTGGCTACCAGAAAACACTTCTTTCTACTTTCTTATATCATTCTAGAATTCCCAGTTATCACGCAGTGAACTCAGAGATTGTAGATGACTAGTACTCACCACAGCCTCTTGTCTTGCAAAGAGATCTCCTACCTTCAAATGTTGGTTCCACACTACTCCCACACCATTACAGGCGAAGAAATACAGCAACACATTGACTAGCATCCTTCCCATTCTCATTCTTAGTGTTCAGGACAGCGACTACCACCACTACCACTTCCTTGAGCTCGGTGCAGGTGTCACGTATTGCATAGCTTCATTTAAACTGTCCAATGTACTCCTCCAATTCCCCTTTTTGCTTTTTCCTCTGGTTCCACTGTTACTATCGCAGGAGTATACTCTGGAGGGTAACTGAATGGTAGGAGTGTCTAACATATACTATTCTCGACCTCAGCAGCAACTGTTGATTAACATCAGCTGGTGATGTTTCTGTTACCTGATAACAGGCTGTTACCTAGTAAATAATTTCATTATCTTGCCTTTTGGTGTGTAAGGACTACACAACACTAACTACTGTCCCAGTCTATACTGTGATTTGGCTTCACGTGCATTTGACAGCTACCTCCAATCTCTCCAGTGCCTTGATTTGCACCCTCTGTACTCGCTTCCCTACATCTCTCACTGTCCTCACGAACTCACAGATGTCTGCATCCTTGCCTGTTTTTGTCTTAATATTATCAAATGGTGAATGAATTTTTCTCCTGCTCGCTACCTCGTACTGTGACGACCCTGCACTGGTGTGGACCTTTGAATTGTAGGCAGGCACTACAAATGAAGGTACACGTCCCAATCATTGTGGTAAGAGTTCACGTAGTAGCTCAGTATCAACCAAGCTGTCCGACGAACCTGTTGAGTCCTTCTGTTTGACTGAGGACTCGTCGACTAGTTTTAATTTCTTCACATGTGAGAACGATATACTTCCTACATCAAATGTGACATGATGTTTGTCCCCTGATACATTTCTGCTACTTCGAACTTCAGTATGCATCTACTGACCATTGTCTGTGTGACTGTAATCAGTTACTAGTTCTGCATAGATATCATCTCGACATATCGATACAAATGATTACTCATCGTCAGCATAAAACCATTCCTCACTGGAGTACAGTTAAATGGTCCTAATACATCCACCACAAATCATCTCAAACGGTTCTGAAGCTTCTGCCAGTCTCTGTAATGATACATGCTTACAACTGACGTACCTGTGCTGCACACAATTCACACAATTCCTCACATTCTGATCCACATCTCCTTTTTGTTCCTTTCTACCTGTATTTTTTTTACTACCTATGGTTTATTCCTCTCCATGACCAGATGGTATTTGATCATGCACTTCATTCAGAATTTCTTCCTTCAAATTATCCAGTGTCACCGCTCATATCAATAGACCGTCACAAATCCTAAACTGTCGTTGCATCTTTTATTATTTGCTGTCACTGTCAGCATTCTGTGCCACTTGCTGTTCAGTAAGGTCCTGCCCCAGTACTTGTGTTGCTGTTAATTTCCTGCTTAACGCACATACATTGCCATGTTTCTTTCCTAGCTTATGAACTATTTGATAGTCGAATTCACTGGGTCTTAATCCATAACAAAAATTTCAGAGCAGTATGATCAGTTGCCGCTTTAAACTTTTTCCTGTAAAGATAATACCAAAAATATGTCATTCCACATACTAGGGTAAGGACTTCTCTTTCTGTGGTGGAAAGGTTTCTTTCAGCCCTACTATATTGTCTCAATGCAATGAAAATTCAGCGCTCCTCAGCATTGATCTACTGACTGAGAACACACCCAAGAGCATGATTAGGTGATTTGCATTGCAAATGGCATTGTATCACTGAAACCACTTACGAACTTTTCTGTAATAGATCAAGAGTCCCAAAAATGACTGTAGTTCATTATTCATCTTTGGCACTGGATATTCTCACATTTCCTACATTAGTCTTTGTTCCATTCTCACCTCATCATTGCTATTGACATGCCCTAAGTAACTCACTTCCTCCAATGGAAAATGACAATTTTCTGTAACAGCATCAGATGTGCAGTTTGCAATCTCTTCAATACTTCTCTATAGTCTTCTGTGTCCCTTGAGAACACAATTATATCATCCAGGTCTGCTAAACGCTGGCGAGACTTCAACCCCTCCAACACTCCATCCAACAACTGTGAAGACGTGGCAGGAACACTTTTCAACCCAAACAGCAGCAGTGGCAAAGCTGTCTTTGGCTAGTCCTCTGGAAACATTTCCAGCTGATGGTATCCACTTCTTAATTTCATGATAGAGAAACACTTGCACTGCCCTTAGTTGTTGTGATGGTAGATGTGGGGTATGCATCTGTTACATACAGTCTTACTACTAAGATGGTGGTAATCATGGCAAAATCTTTATTTCTTGGAATTGTCTGTAGACATTTTTGGCACATTCACAATTTATGCTGCTGTTCAACAAACTCCTACAAACTTTGTTGCACATACTTAAGTATTCTGAATGGTTTGTGGTACACTAGTGCGTCTTTACCTGTTTGAATTATGTGTTACATAACACGTGTTACAGGCAATAGATCCTTAAGAAAAAACAAATCCTCAAATTCCATGAACTGCTCCTCCATAAGTGTCCTCCAAACTCACGTTAGACGCTCCACTTTCTTATGTAGCGCTGCATTAGCAGCATCCTGTGTCTGCATATGGATTACACGTTGTGTGCAGCAGTCCTCCTCCTCAGGAAAATCCAGTCTTGTTATCAACATTGCCTTTGGCGAAGAGTTCTCGGGCTTCCTGCCTGGTGGCGGTGTCTTCAAACTGCGACGTTTCGACGAGTGACATAATCGTCATCTTCTGGCGAAGTGCCGAGACTTTGCGGATGCCGGTCCCTTTATACCTGCGGCGTGCCCCCCACCACCTGGCCGCGGGAGGCTGGGTCCAGCGGAGCCAGCGGGCGGGGTGGAGGGGGAAGCGTGTGCGCCGTTCGTGTCTCCGTCAGAGCATTCTGGTCGCGTCTCATGAGCTGGACGGTTCCTGGAGCGTTCCTGGCGTATTGCGGCTAATGCTGGATTCAAGGCCGCGCTCAGTTGATAGCCTTCGTCCCTGTTCACAAGATTCTCGTGGACCCGTATTTCTATTGATTCTTTAATGACGCTGTCCCAATAGCTCCCCGCTCGGCACAGCACCCTGGTGTTCTCGAAATCAAAGGTGTGGTTTTCTTTGATGCTATGTTCAGCTATAGCAGATTTCTCTATCTGCCCAAGTCGGACATGCCTGGTGTGCTCCTCGCACCTTTTCGAGACGCAGCGCTGCGTTTGTCCAATGTACTGTACACCACATTCGCAGGCAATGCTGTATATACCAGGTGTGTTGAGTTTGAGTTGGTCTTTAGCTGAGCCCAGCAGCTGTTTCGTCTTCGGCGGTGGTCGGAAGACGGTATTTATGTTTGATTTTCTCAGTAGCCTCCCGATTTTGGATGATATGGGCCCCAAATATGGAAGAATACGCAATACGCCAGGAACGCACCAAGAACCGTCCAGCTCACGCGACGCTACCGGAATGCTCTGACGGAGACACGAACGGCGCACCCGCTTCCCCCTCCACCCCGGCCGCCGGCTCCTCTGGACCCAGCCTCCCGCAGCCAGGTGGTGGGGGCACGCCGCAGGCATAAAGGGACCGGCATCCGGAAAGTCTCGGCACTTCGCCAGAAGATGACGAGTATGTCACTCGTCGAAACGTCGCAGTTTGAAGACACCGCCACCCGGCTGGAAGCCCGAGAACTCTTCGCCAGCTGTATACGCCGGGAAAGCATACATTCACATTAACATTGCCTTTGTCAACCATACTTCTCTGGCACTAAATTTCTCAATATTGGTGGGTACTACCTTCTTTCTGTCCTCCTCCCATACCTGTATTCCATGATGCTGCTCATGATCCATACCACAATTACTCTACTGCAACTGGCAGCACTGCTTCTGTACATGCCCTGTAACCCCATAACTGTAACATATGCTCCCTGCTTTGCTCGGCGTCAGGCCCACAGTTATGTTGAGTGAACCACTGCACTAAAAGCGGCACATACTGGAATCTTGGAAAGGTAACCCCTCTTTGATGACTAACCTCACCCAGGCAGCCAAGGCGAATGGCAAGGGTCGTACTCATTGTGTCTGCTGAAGGTGGCTGCTGTGCATGGAGTGTGACCCACTGCCTCCTGGCAGGAGCTCGGCTGCTTCTGCAGTGAATCGTCAGGCCGACTGTGCTTTGTCACAAACACCAGTGGATGGACTTAGTGTAGGGAGCACGTACCCTGGCAGGCTTTCAAACCTATGAATGCGGCTGGAGGCTCCATGTCGCCTACTCGTCTGGCATAGCCCTGCTTCCTAGTGGTACTGCTGGATTGTGACTGAATCTTCTACAAAATCAAAAGTTATTTGTACCAGATAGCAGCATATTACCTGTGCTAATGCACCACTCCCAGTCACATACTCGGTAACATCACCAAAATCTCAATGCTGGATACATCGCCTTGCCTGCACTGGGTATTAATGCTGCCCTGGTTTAATTTACATAGATGGAGGGTAGCCTAGGTCGCAATAATTTCACATGCTTGTTGTCTAAACTTAACCTGTATTGAATGGAATTTTAACACTTTTCAATTTCTCTGACCTCATTGATGACTCACCAATCCACATACGGTGGTGTGAGGTAGCTGATCAGCAACTAACAGATGAAGCTTCCAGCCTCACTCTATCTACCTCGCCACCAGCTTCCCTGCTGCATCTGTCAGTAACCAAATATAGTGTACTGGCCAGCTCAGTGCAGCCTCTCATTTTGACCACAGTTCCTTACAGACAGCCATGGCAAGCTTGCGCTCGCCACTCTGTCTGCAGCTCCACTCTCCGACTCAGCTCCCTCTGCTTTCCCTCTATGAAACACAGCTGTCAGCTATAAAGGGCATCTGCTTCGCTTGTGCATCTGGAAAATATCTGAAAAACTACAGCTTGACCCCTAAGTAACTAAGTCGATACTCTGACGCACCTCACATGCTTGTTCATATTAGAACATATTACAGTATTCTTTTATTCTTTTTCGCACTAACAGCCATGATGATCTTGTTGGCATAAAAGCATTCAGCTGAAGTACTGCCTGACTGACCAAATAAGAGAAGCTCTGAGAATGGGAAGAGGAAATGTAACGAATATTCGAGAGTCGGGGAGGTAAGTGATGTTATTTTAGTGACTACTCTATCGACTCAAATTTAAAAACGACTCAGCGTTATGATGTTACACGCCCTCTGGCCTTGATTCATGCACTGAATTGGTTGGGGAAGGCGTCGTGAAGCCGTTTAATCCTCTTCCGAGACAAGCTGGTCCACTGTTGTTGTCTCTGGGCCTCGAGATCCTGGATATAGCTGCTAGGATGAAGTTGACGTCCAAGCTGGTACCACACATGTTCTGTTGGACACAAAACTGGGAATGTTGCTGGCCACGGGAATACTTGAGTATCACGGAGGTGTCTCATAGAGTCGTGTGCTGTGTGTGGAGGAGCATTGTCCTACTGGAAAATGGGACCACAGTGTTGACACAGGAGACATAACACTTGACGATGCAGCATGTCCATGACGTCCCACTGTGCCGTCAGAGATCCCTCAGTCACTACCAGCATTGACTTGAAGTCTTATCCGATTGCTGCTGACACCATAGTGAAAGGAATAACACCGCTGTGCCTCTCCAACACATTAGAAGAATGGGAAGTATGCCAAGATCGCCAGCATACTCGCCAAACGATGACCATCTGAGGTACCGTAGAACAAAACTGCGATTCATAAATAAATAAAATGTTGCACAGTTGATAAGTAGTCCTTGCTTCCCGTTGGTGGCACAACTTGAAACAGAACCGTTTGTGATATGGTGCTAATGGCAGCCTACGCATAGGACGGTATTCGCTTTTCTTGAGCCAAAGCTGTGGGATTATTCAGAATGTTGCAGGGAGTCCATTATTTGCTTTGGGGTGGTAGGTCCTGATGTGAAGGGATTGCGATTTGTTTGGTGCACTATGTGGCGATCTTCCCGTATAGTGGTCAGACGTGATCGACCAGAAATTTGATGATGAAAATGCCTGCCCCCCGATTTTCTTACATTTTCATATAGTCCAATATCAGGCCACTGTCACAGCTGAATCTCCACAGATCTGGAAATTTGCACTATTCGACCAGCCTGCTAAGTGTAGACCCATAATGAGGATCCTAACAACCTCTGTCATGAGCTGATAACGCTGTCTCATGCGTGTAGCCTGTGTCGCTGTGTCCTTCACAGTAACACTGTCCTCACCTCTTTCACCGTCTTAGCGCTCTTAATCGTGAGACAGGCGTCGCACGTGTCTGCGTCCTGCTATCTTCAGTTTATGTCTTGCTGTCATTGGCAACTGTCTTGAGTTTACTATTGTGACTCTTCTTGTTCCATTTATTCCTTCTCCGAGAAGGTTTTTACTTCTGTTCATTTCTTCTGCTTCAAGAAATGGCCACTGGTATGTTTCTGAACTATTCTTCTGTTTGTGTAGCTGCTGCTACAGGGCACAGATCTTGGCACGTGCGACTACTGAACTCCACTTTCGTTCCTTTCATTGTTCGTTAAGTTGCACTGTTTCAGGTGCAGTCGTGTTTCCTTTCTGGTTTTTCATCTCCGACATTAATTGTAATGCATGTGGTTTCGTTTCTTATTCTTCTCTTTGCTCTGATTCTACTTACCTTTGTACAATATATAAGGTAGATATGCAGTCTCTTTGCAACATAACTACGTAATTTTGACACTCAAAAACTAACGTCACGCCCAATCTTCAGATGTCTTTTGTTGGAAATAACAATATTGTGTATTGTCCAATGAAATGAATAAGCTTCTATTAGTACTACTACTTAGACGAGGATAGTGAAAATCTGTTAAAACTTGAGGTCTTTGAAACATTGTTTCTCTGTTATTTCAGTTCACATATCTTTAAAATGCTAGGGCACACACTGTTTTGAACCAGTCATTCATTGGCGTAAATTTTTGTTCACGTATAAGGAAATAACAATGGAGTCAAATAGTTTCATTTGTTTATGCATTTTTAGCAACGAAGAGAAATGCCCAACAACTTTCAAACTTCATTATTTGTTTTCTGCAGCGGAATGGTTTGAAAACATACCCGTTCTTATAGCAATACAAAAATATTATGTTAATGAATAGAAATTAATCTTATGAAATTTAAATCAGAATTCCGGATTATGTTACTTCATTTTAACTCGTACTTCATTGCATATTTGAATTACGATTACTCAGGACTGTATTATCCTTCACCACTAATTTTGCCTATCATGAATTTCTTACTGATGTTTCACAAGTAATAAGGAACACAGTAACGCCCCTCCAACGTCAGTTTAAAGTAGATGTTACAAACCTGTACACATACTACTGAACACAGTAACATATAACAACTGAAAAGCCAATACGCAAAAGAAATTAAATAAATTATTTAAAGATTATGGAGTTCAATCATACTTCGTGAACTCTTTCAAGACGTGTTGTTGAAAAATTCGAATTGAAATATGGTATGTTAGTTGATTTTGTTATTCAACATCGCATCGATTATACACGGCCTCCGAATTTTTTGTGTGAAAAATCTTCAAGCTATATAAATAA
Source organism: Schistocerca serialis cubense (assembly GCF_023864345.2). NCBI lineage: Eukaryota > Metazoa > Arthropoda > Insecta > Orthoptera > Acrididae > Schistocerca > Schistocerca serialis. The sequence continues at coordinate 381,395,310 of NC_064645.1, read as the reverse complement.
AACAATTGTTAATAGCATTCTACACCTTTAATCCTCATATCTATATATTTATTTCTCACATAGTCACCCTGGCGACGAAGACTTTTCTCCCAACGGGAGACTTGTTTGTTGATATCGTCACTGTTGACGTAGCCACAACATCACCTCTGCTTGTACTGCTTCTCCTCTATAAAAGTCAAGTCCTCGAATGTGTCTTCAACTTAAGGAAACGCATGACAATCAGACGGGGCCAAATCTGAGCCGTGTGAAGGATGATCGATGACCGTGAACACAAGGCGCCGGATAGTGTCACACGTCGCAGCGCTCGTGTGTGGCCTGGCGTAATCGTGCTGAAGAAGATGGTGAGCCATGTATCGACAAACACCCCGAATTTGAAACTCTGTTACAGCAAGCAGTTTCTCACGCACCGACATACCCACATTACATACCGCCATGTTACACACTACAATTCAGAGACGTCTAGCGGCAAAGGGCTGCAAGTACGTAGACATGAAGAATAAAGATATAGAGTGTTAAGGACGATTGTATTAATTAAAATTTCTTAAGAGTTTTTCACATAAAAAAATCCGGGGCATTAGTTCCCAACAATCTCTCGTATTACGGACAAGGCGCCGGATCTTCATAAAGATATATTAATTCTAGGTAAATAAAATTTAACACAAATTACTCTCCGACATATATTAGCAAAATTAATATTTTCTCAGATCCGTCTTCTGTTATCGCAAAGAAGTTTGCCAGAAGCCGGTTGCGCTATGAACACGACCTCTTGTCCATCTGTGCTCCTTGGGTATGCAGATTAGATTGATGCTAAATCCATCACCCCAGATCATATAAAATGATAGATGACACCCATGAAAGTAATACGTTAGTTGAATAAATCAAATGCAGCGCACGTCGGAAAACGTTATTCGATAAGTTCCTGAGCACGTCAGGGGTCTCGCCTATCCCTTAGGTTTGGGGGGACCTGGGCATTTGAAAAGAATAATTTACAGGTGGCTGAGTGTTATATTTTGATCTGATAAAACAATATTTATTCAAACAGTGCGTGAAAATTAATCAAGACATACAAATTGCGAGGCCATAAAACGATCTGAGGATGAATTTACATTATAAATGTAGAACAATGATTATAAAATATATGGTCTTTGGGGTTGCCACCAGCATTACGGTGGACAATTACGGTTGAGATGCCGCCCAAGCACTTGAAACGACACGAATTACGATTTCAATGGTAATTGCAAAGCTTTAAAATTACACAAAAAGGTATAAATTCGAATAGAGCATGCAACAGATCAATGACTAAAGGGAGAATAAGAAAGAAACGTCACAAGGCGTGTGAGCTCCAATGACTTACTTCGATAGGGAAACAAATATAAATGGTTACGAGAAAAACCCCCTTTGAAGCAGGAATTAGATCGCATATCAGTGCGTGAAGCGCTTGGATCAAGTTAGGAAGTCTCAAAAAGAGAAACTCGGAATGAACTCCTCTTCTCTCAGTGTATCGCCATTTCCGCAGTCGGGAGTGAGCAATACAAATGCGATCTTACAGTGACTGCCATTGAGGTGGTTGCCGACAAGTCGCGGTACTCTGAACTGCGGCAGCTGCTAACAGTTGTTGCGCTGTGCATATGTGATGCTGTAAGGTGGATATAATTTTGCACCTTACAAGCACTCATTCACATACTTTGACGTGATCTACAAACACAGTTAGGTATGATGTGATAGGTTGTACATCGTATGTATAAATACATAAAGGAGACTGACATTGTCACGTATGTCTTTTAAGTAATTGTTAACGCTTATTGCATGAAAGGTGGCGGAGTGTCTTTATTATCAGAACGGCGTAATGAATGATTGCCTGTACTAGTAGAGGTTGGAACGCCAGAGGAAATGAAACGGCAGGCGGAACTTAAGCCCTGGATGGAACGCCCACACAGGTGTGTTGGTCCTGCTTAAACACAGGAAGTAGCAAGGCGAACGTCGTACCACCTAAGCGCCGCAGCACAATAGAGTCACAATAGGCCGATATAACTAGCCGAACCGGAAGGATTATACTTCGGAAACTACGAAAATCTCGGACGCAGTTTGTACAGGAAAGCGAACAAAAACTGTTTGTTGGAGAAATGTTAGAAATAATGCCAATGAGAGACCACGTAGAGAAGTTTATTCTTACTGAAGCTAATCTCTTAATTTTCACATTAAACGCACCTGCAACGTTTTTGTGGGGGATCACTCTCTAAAAAGAAGAGTGATGGCTCAGACCAATAGGACAAAAAACTAACGTTTCCTCCCATTCGAAAGGTGAGACTTGTTGACCCATTCTGGCTAATTTTGAAGTCACCATCGAATCAATGTGTGTAGTACTTCACGTGGCAGAGCTCCGGTCCCTAAACTCCAGGTCTTGGCGACAGAGTGTTGTGGCATTGAAATTTGAAAGCGGGTGTAAAAAGTGCTTGTTTACTCTTCCACGACCCACACAAAATCTTATCTTCAGACTAGACCACCGGGATGCTCTCACGTGATCAGCATCTTGCCACTGGCCAGCTAGTTCAGTGAGGGCAATATGGTATAGAAGGAACTCTGCTTTAAAGAAACACAGAGATCCCCCACAGTACCAGCGATTGCTTTTGCACAGCACTGCTAGTTACAGGCTACGGCACGTCAGCCAGTAGTCTGACCAGATCCATCAAAGAAAGTCTTTCTTCCTCGATAGGCTGGTGCCCAGATCACCCATCCCACAATAGCCCTTTCAGACCTGATTTTTTTCAAGAGGGTGGAATATTTTTATTTATGTGGTAATGCCCTTATACAATTTTTAATGATTTTAAATGCAATACTTAGACGAAAATATGTACCCATTTTCGAAACATTCTTCGTACAGTTGGCTTCAATTTATGGACTAAAATAACTAACTACGAAATACTATCTGTTGTAATAAATATTAAAATGATCATTCAATAATTACCAGGCATAAAACAAAAACAGAGTTAAATGACACAGTGGAAATAGCGAACCAATCACATCCATGTATTCTGGTGCTCACGAGCTGTTGCGCACTCTCGCGAGAAGCTGTACACTGCTACTTTGACTTGCTGATATTCTCATAGCGATGCCCAACAGTTGGCAGTACTTGCGCGTGATGAGAAGCTTTAACATTCACAAATGTGTACCTCAGGTTGCTATCGAGAAAAAAGACTTCTGCTGCAGATAAGGCACAGTAAAATTTAATGTACGCAATTGTGGCCAGAGCGTCTCAAAGAGATAGCGGGAAAGCGGTAGTGGCCACCGGGAGAGTGCACCACAGGTGTTCGGGTCGCAGCCGCTCAGCTTGTGACGTGACGTTCCTCCCGACTACAGGAACTGTTCGGTTGCGACGGCTACGCTGAGACACAGCAAGTTCACCTGCCAGATATCATGTGAAAGTGTAGTACGCAAATGAATTAGAAATATTCCATTAGAAGGAAATCGTAACCTTTGTATTCATCAGGTATGTTTCATTTGAGTATCAGATTTCGTATAATACGAACAAGGAAAAAGGAAAAATCTAGCTATACCTCGAGTGATTTACTGGAATAAGTAAGTAAACTAAAAACTCGGGAAGGAAACTGTCTATTGACACACAGTCAACATGGGTTTAGAAAACATCGTTCCTGTGAAACACAACTAGCTCTTTATTACATGAAGTGTTGAGTGCTATTGACAAGTGATTTCAGAATGATCCCGTATTCCTAGATTTCCGGAAGGCTTTTGTCACTGTACCACAGAAGCAGTTGCAGCGAAATTGCGTTATTATGGAATATCGTCTTAGTTATGTAACTGGATTTGTGGTTTCCTGTCAGACAGGTCACAGTTCGTAGTAAAGTGTGAGGTCATCCACATGAGTGCTGAGAGGAATCCGTTAAACTTCGGTTACACGACAAATCACTCTAATCTAAAAGCCGTAAATTCAGCTAAATATCTAGGTATTACAATTACGAACAACTTAAATTGGAAGTAACACATAGAAAATGTTGAGGGCAAGGGTAACCAATGACTGCGTTTTATTGGCAGGAGTCGTAGAAAATGTAACAGACCTACTAAGGAGACTGCCTACACTGCGTTTGTCCGTCCTCTTTTAGAATACTGCTGCGCGGTGTGGGATCCTTACCAATAGGACTGACGGAGTACATCGAAAAAGTTCAAAGAAAGGCAGCACGTTTTTTATTATCGCGAAATATGGGATAGAGTTTCACTGAAATGATGCAGGATTTGGGCTGGAAATCATTTTAAAAAAGGCATTTTTCGTTGGAGACGGAAACTTCTCACGAAATTCCAATTAACAACTTTCTCCTCCGAATGCGAAAATATTTTGTTAACGCCGAGGTACATAGGGAGAAACGATCACTATGATAAAATAAAGGAAATCAGAGGTCGTACGGAACGATATAGGTGTTCATTCATTGCGCACGCTATACGAGATTGGAATAATAGAGATTTGTGAAGTTGGTTCTATGAACCCTCCGCCAGGCACTTAAATGTTATTTGCAGAGTATCCATCTAGATGTAGATGCAGATGTAGATGGCTCCAGTCTGATGCATTTCAGTGTAAATGATTAGAGCTGCAATTCTGTGCGACAGGTAGAACAACTAATAGAGTGCGTTAGTGTTGCTCGTGTTTAGTGTTGTTACGAGGAGCGTGAACAGTGCAAGATGTTGAGTGTTCACTATGAAGGATACGAACAGACCTACTCATGTGAGACAGCGTTATCAGTACCTAACAGAGTTTGAAAGAGTAGTTCTCCATTTGCCCAGCTGATCGAATCATGTAATCCACAGACTTGTGAGATATTGGGACGATACAGTGGCCCTATGTTGGACTGCGTGGGAGCATCAGGATGGGAACTTGAGGACCGGCATAGTCGTAAGGTTCCAGTCGACCACCTCTGACCGCCATAAATGAGGATCACTTTACTGTGCCAGAAGCACATTGAAACTGCTTCACATATGTGTCTGCTCTCCATGAACAAATGATGGAGTCCCTGCTATATTTTGTGGCATCTCGGACAATTGGATGTAGAGTAGCAGCAGCCGGACTACCGAGTTACCATTAAAAGCACGACACCAACGGCTGCGTTTGGCGTAGTGCGTGGACCGCGAAACATGGAGTGCTGGTAGATGACATCGCTTTGTGTTGAGTGATGAATCACGGATCTGCACTATCCTGACGTCCTGCTTCACTGAGTATGGTGGCTACCTGGAGAGAGGTACCAGCACTGACGTCACTGTGTGGCGGCCATCGATTATTGCTACAGGTCATGAATGGTAGTGACTGATGGAACTCTAGCAACACAATGGCGTGTCACGGATATCATGTGACCTCTTTCGACAGTATTATAGGGTTATTATTCAACAGACAATACTCTTACACAAATCACAACTCGCTCTATAAGATGTTTACGCATATGTCTCTCAAGGAACATCTGTGAGACCAGCTAGGACGTCAATTCCGTCCTAATGCCAGTTTCTTTGATATGAAATACCAGTTCACTAGTCGTGGACCAGATTGATTCACAAGAAGTGACACCTACTTTATGACACAATTCTCAACCGAATGACAGCCAGCAGAGAGGAGGCAACGTCATAGTGATAATTTACGTCATATTGTCAACTAATTTGTAAATGTGACTCCATTTTATTATTACTGAAGTATCATTTACCCACTCAGTCCATGAAATTTGTTTTCGTTCGACGTTTCCGCGACCCCCTCCCCCCACCTCCTCGTCTCCGTTCTCGGTGCTGTAGTTTTTTGTCAGGCGTTGTACTTCTATTTGCAACAGCTCCTAAAACTTGTTTTGTTCTTCATATAGTCTAACAGCTGTTTGAATATTAATGTCGCCGGCTGAAATGGCTGGGTGGTTCTAGGCGCTTCAGTCTGGAACCGCGCGACCGCTACGGCCATGGATGCCTTGGGCATGGATGTGTGATGTCCTTAGATTAGTTAGGTTTAGGTAGTTCTAAGTTCTAGGGTACTGATGACCTCAGAAGTTCAGTCCTATAGTGCTGAGAGCCATCTGAACCATTTGAGCCAATATTAATGTCACTTGCGCGAAGACTACGTAGATGAATTTCTGCAACAGTTCTGGATACAGGTTACCAGCGGTCACCAAAAGCTTCGTGCACTAATTTCAGGTGTCAGAGTCAACATTTTCCTAAGAGACATTCGTCTCTTTTATTTCATTATTATCTCTTTTATTGTATGTTTGCCTTTCTACTATTTCTTTGTTTCTCTTTATATCCCTATTGTGATGTGTTCTGTTTTCGTTTTATATAGCTTCTTTGCCCTGGTATTTTCTTAAATTTACTTAGTCGATCTTATTTCATTACTGAACTTAATCTTCCAGATCTCCAACATTTGTTCTGCCTTGATCCTCTCCCAGCCAGGATTCACCTGTTTTATGTCAGACTTTAAATAGGATGTTACCTATTTTATGTCGAATTTTACCAGTTTTATGTCGGTTTTTGGGTCCTTCGTTAATTTATCCCCAGTTACTCTTGATTTTTCGGAAATTTCTCCTGCTTTTCTTCAAAAACTTTGTGGTCACCTCTTAAAATCACACCGTACTGTCTAGCTGAATATTTCTTAACCGTACAAACTTTCCATCGTATTCTTACTTGTAACACATTTCTTAACGCTTTTTTATGTGTGGCGTGGACGTTCTTCCGTGGTTACTCAGCACAGTAAAGCTACTCTTGTGTTGCTTCAATATTAAAATTCCAAGTCTTGTAATTCTAATTCAATCTGAGCTTTTGTTTTAGCATCTTGAACTCGATGACTGCGTATATTTACTCTAAATCCAGAAATTTCACTTTTCGCCTTACGCCACTGTAAAGTAGTTTAGCGACGACCACTAATATGTACTGAAGCCAGACATTCCACAGTCTAAGGATACACGTATTACACAATGCTTGCATGAACCAATAAGAACCGATTATTGGCAAAAACCATGTAAAATGTAGCTCCTTGTAAAACTAAACACGAATGTTGATACAGGATTATCAACACAGTTCACGCCCAGACACAGAATATGACGCGTTGACAACGCTGTTGGACTTTTAAATAGCACCAGGAGATGGGAAAGCTTACGAAAGGCGCAAGGTAAAGGGGGAGAGTTAATCGGAAGGAACACCACAGAATATCCAACATGTGCATGAACTGCAAACCACATGCTATACAGCTTCAAAGTAGAACAAAGCACAGCTTGTAGCTCCGAATTTTCAATGGACAAATGTTTTTGTCATGTGTTATCTACATTGCCTAACAACCAGAATACAATGACCATGGGTAGGGAATGGATGGATTTTCAGTTACGTCGTCTCAGCCACAGGGTCACTAGGAGAAATGCATCAGAGTCCGCTTACCTGGATTGCAGAAAATACCTAAAAAAAGGAAAAAAAGGAGAGGCTAATGAGACACGCCTATGCAGTGTAACCCCTGAGAAAATGTGGCATAAGTGCAAGTAACAAGCTTCTCCACGAAATCAAGTGAAAAGAGGCACGGACATGAGATAGAATTAGTAAAAGTTTCGGGTAACGAAATCGCGGAATCGAAATGCGTCAGAAACTCAACATGATTTACAAGCGGGATTGCTACAGAGTTTATCCATGGTGGTTGTGAACAAACTTCGAGTTATAGTACCTAACACCGTTTCCGAGGAACGTAACTCGGAATCATAAAAGAAATGAGGGTGCAAATCGCTTGCAAACATAGTCGCTTGAATGTGCAAGCGCCTAGCACAGAAACGGATTCAAAGCACTATCTTTTCTGAAGCAACTGACAATGAGAACAAAGACCCTGTGTATTATAAATGAAGTTTGCTTGTGAAAGTCAACGAGAAAAAAGACATGATCTGAACGTCGTAATAGATCCTGGCCATAGGAATGCAACTAAAATAGTTGGGGCTTTCTGTAGACTCACCATTATACCGAAAGTAACGACGGTTGTTGGTCGAATGCTTCCTTACCAGTCCTAACACAAATTGTAAATTACTGTCTGCCGCTACGAGGTAGCCATGCTGAAGGGTGAGACCAGAATGCCTTTGTCCTTGAAACCACGATGGAAATGCAACTCACTACCCCGACTAGCTTTCTTGTTGATTGCCGCGGGATAAAGCTTTTGCCTCCTGGTAAGATACAGCAGCAATTACTTGCTATCGCAAAGCTGAGTCGCTTTCGCCGACTGAGGCGACTAGTGACTGTCTGTGAATCAACCAGCGACTTAGCCGAGCGCGGTGCAATTCGGAAGTTTATGAAAGACACTCTTTAAGAAACAGCTACGTTTCAAATATTTACATGAAGGGACACAGCAACTGCCAAGCCGGGCACAGGACATGCGCCCTATAATAGAAAATGTTTCATGATTACGTCTCCATTGGCAGGGTATTAAAGGTTACTCCCGCTTTCGGATCTCTCGGAACGGAATGCCTAGAGTAAGTTGACTATGAGAAAAATATACAATAACGAACGTGAAAGTAACATTCTAAAGGTCGCAGCATGCAATGTCAGAGTGTTGAACGTAGCGTACGAGCTAGAAAATCTGTAAAGGAAAATGCAAAGCCTCAATGTTGATGTATTGGGAGCTAGTGACGTGAAATAGAAAGTGCTTAAGAATTCCTTGCAAAACGAATATCGATTAATATCAACAGCAACACAGCACGGCATTACGAGTACAGTACTCATTGTGAATATAAAAGTAGGGCTGAGAGTGTGTTATTACGAACATTTCAATGACAAGGAAGTAACACCGCCAACAGTAGTTCAGGTATTCATGCCGACATTAGAGGCAGAAGAAGAAGAAGAGATTCTTAGACGATGATACTGAACGACTAATTTGACATATAAAAGAAGACGATAACCTAATAAGAATGGGGGAAATAACAGAAGAAAGAGGTACAGGAGAAGTTGGGTTTGGTAGTACGAATGAGAGAGGAGAAATGTCTACTGAGTTCTCCAAAAATTTCAGTTAGTAACAGCAAATACATTGTTCCAAAGATACAAGGGGAGGATGTATGCTTGGACAATGCTGGAGACACTGAAAAAATACAACTGGGTTACATCATGGCGACACAGATATTTCGAAATTCGATACTGGATTTGAAAGCATACCCAGGAGCAGATACAGACATGTATCACAATTTATTAACAATAAGGAGTAGGCTGAAGTTGAAAAGAATAGTCACAAAGAATCAACGATGAAGGAAGTGGTATACTTAAGTACTAAGGAATGACGAGATGCACCTGAAGTTTTCAGTGGGTGTAGGTACTGCGATGATAATACTTCGGTAGACGTTTCATTTGAAAAGACTTAAAAATCTCTGAAAAAGGCAGTCAAAGAAGGTACAAGAAAAACTGCTGCGAAGAGACGTTGGAAAACATAAGAAATACCTCCACTGACCGACGAAAGAAGGAACTCCATAAACGTTCAGGGAAACTCAGGGATATTGATATAAAAGTAACATACGAACGAAAGAAACAGGACGTTCAGGGAAGCCAAGGCGAAATGGGTGCAAGAAAACATGAAGAAATCGAAAAAGAAATGATAGTTGGATGGACTGATTCAGCTTATAGAAAAGTAAAGATACCCTTTTGTGAAATTAATAGCAAGGGTGACAACGCTAACAGTGCAGCGTGAATTCCATGGTTAAGTGCAGAAGAGGCGGCTTGGGGCTGGAAAAAATAAATTGAAGGCTTCTACGAGTATGAGGATTTGTCCGACGATGTGATTCAAGAGGAAATGGGAGTCGATACTGGAAACAGAGGGGCGGCATTAAATCCAGAATATATCAGAGCTTTAGAAAACTTGTGATCAAGTACGGCAGGAGGCATAAATAACATTCTTTCGGAAGCGGCAACAAAACGACTATTCAAGTTGGTGTATAGAACCCGTGAGACTGGCGACATATCATCAGACATTCGGAAAAATGTCATCAACACTACCGGATGATCAGTTTAAAGATTCATGTATCCACGCTGCTGGCAAGAATAATATGCAAAAGAAAGAAAAATAAAAGTGAAGATCTGTTAGATGGCGATCAGTTTTCATTTCGGATAGTGAAAAACACCAGAGCCAATGTTGCTGACTTTGAGACTGATAATATTAGCAAGACTTAAGAAAAATCGTGAGACATTGATAGGATTTCTCCACTTGGATAAAAAATCATTGGACAGTGTAAAACGGTACAACGTGTTCAAAATTCTGAGAAAAAGAGGGTATACCACAGAGAAAGGCAATAATGTATTATTTGTACTACACTACTGGCCATTAAAACAGCTACATCATGAAGATGAGGTGCTACAGACGCGAAATTTAACCGACAGGAAGAAGATGCTGCGATATGCAAATGATTAGCTTTTAAGAGCATTCACACAAGTTTGGCGCCGGTGGTGACATCGACAACGTGCTGACATGAGGAACGTTTCCAACCGATTTCTCATACGCAAACAGCAGTTGACCGACGTTGCCTGGCGAAAGGTTGTTGTGATGCCTCGTGTAACGAGTATAAATGCGTACCATCACGTTTCCGACTTTGATAAAGGTCGGATTGTAGCCTATCGCGATTGCGGTTTGTCGTATGGCGACACTGCTGCTGGCTTTGGTCGAGATCCAATGACTGTTAGCAGAATATGGAATCGGTGGGTTCAGGAGGGTAATACGGAACGCCGTGCTGGATCCCTACGGCCTCGTATCACTAGCAGTCGAGATGACAGGCATCTTATTTGCATGGCTGTAACACATCGTGCAGCCACGTCTCGATCCATGAGTCAACAGATGGCTACGTTTGCGAGATAACAACCATCTGCACGAACAGTTCGACGACGTTTGCAGCAGCATGGACTATCGGCCCGGAGACCATGGCTGCGGTTACCCTTGACACTGCATCACAGACAGGAGCGCCTGCGATGGTGTACTCAACGACGAACCTGGGTGCACGAATGGTAAAACGTCATTTTTTCGGACGAATCTAGGTTCTGTTCACAGCATCATGATGGTCGCAACCGTGTGTGGCGACATCGCGGTAAACGCACATTGGAAGCGTTTATTCGTCATCGCCATACTGGCGTATCACCCGGCGTGATGGTATAGGGTGCCGTTGGTTACACGTCTCGGTCACCTCTTGTGCGCATTGACGGCACTTTGAACAGTGGAACTTACATTTCAGATATGTGTCTCTACCCTTCATTCGATCCCTGCGAAACCCTACATTTCAGCAGGGTAATGGACGACCGCATGTTGCAGGTCCTGTACGGGCGTTTCTGGATACAGAAAATGTTCTACTGGTGCTTTAACCATCACATTCTCCAGATCTCTCACCAATTGAAAACGGCTGGTTTACGGTTGCCGAGCAACTGATTCGTCACAATACGCCAGTGACTACTCTTGATGAAATGTGGTATCGTGTACCTGTGCACGCCATCCAAGCTCTGTTTGACTCAATGCCCAGGCGTATCAAGGCCGTTATTACGGCCAGAGGTGGTTGTTCTGGGTACTGATTTCTCAGGATCTGTGCACTCAAATTGCGTGAAAATGTAATCACATGTCACTTCTAGTATATTTGTCCAATGAATACCCTTTTATCATCTGCATTTCTTCTTGGTGTAGCAATTTTAATGTACAATAGTGTAGTTACGCTATGGTGACAATTTTTCCACTTAGTTACACACTTACTACCATTTTCACGTCCATATTTAAGTTTCATGAAGTTTAGCTGCATATTTTACTATTACAATGTGCACTCGTGAAATACAATGTGTTGACATACAAACATAATTGATGACGTTGGGAACGAGATTTACTCTGGTATCATCGGGAGAGGGATTTGTGGCGTGCCTCATCGAACCAGTCAGTAAGTGACAAGTAAATAAATAAATGAATAAAACATCAGCGTTCGGTATACATACCATTTGCATAATGGATCAAAATACAACGCCTCGTTACCATAATATTTCTTAAGATTGACATATAATGATGGACTCGTCCTAAGTATAATGGTATACAACAAATGGCAATGATTCTCTGGTTTCGCGGAGTCTTGACATGCAGTCGCAACGCACTGGTCAACAGCAAGTATGTTTCATGTGAGCATTGCGTATGTGTGTCTCTTGAGAAATGCTCCACTTTGATACCTACCGTTGTGTGCCACTAAACAGCTTGATACTGTCTTAAAGCTGTAATTACGGTTGTAGAATTTACAACAAATATACGCAGTGAATCGCGAAAATGTCATTCACATACTGAATGAACCTGTGAATGCACAACAAATACAGTAATAAATATTTCCATCGGCGAGAATTACTGGTTGTGTCGGCAAGCGTATGTGTGTCACGTCGTGGTAAGCCAATTATAACACCATCCCTCCCTCCCACCCTCTCTCTGTATCTCTCTCTCTTTCTTTCCCTCTCTGTCTCTCTCTTTTACATCCAGCTTGACGCTCGGGTAATTAAAAAGGAGAATACTGATAGAAGCAAATCATACGTCGCCAGCCTGTCTTCTGAACGTGTGCCTGATAGTGAGACGCCGTAATCTTGCTGCAGTTAATACTCCTGTTGCTTTGGTAGTAAACGAAGATTGCTCTGAAATCACGTGATCTGTTTTAGTAATAGATACTACTGATAAAAAATTCTCATTGCCTAGCCACACATTCAAAATAATAAATTAGATTCAGCCATTGCTTTTACTATCTGTTTAACTTGAAACACATGGTGAAACTTTTTTCTCCAAGAAACTGCTGACAATCATTATCGCTTTTTCAGACACATTAGGTTTCTTCAGAGTACGACAGACACCGTTTAACCTCTCTCGCTGCGTACACCATATTCTAATGTCTACTTTCGCTCTCCTATCCTAGTAAATTTTAACTACTGGCACTCAAAAATTGAATCGGTAACTGGTACTAGTGTTCAGTTGTCGAAACGGATCCTGCTGCCGCAGTGGGGCCGTGATAAATGAGCGTGCGATTCGATCGTGGCTTGGCGCGATCGATATTCAACGATTGACGGACTACGAGGAAACTTTATTATGTTATCGACAGCAGCAGAGAGATGCCCTGGGTAGTGGTGGTCGGTGAGAGGTTCAAATCCTCGGATGTGTGTGTTTTGCATTATCAACGTCGGCCATTCTACTGTGTTGTACAAACTGCGCGCAAGCACGACGGCTCCAGGAAACAAATGTGCCATGGTGGCTATTGTTGCCGCAAACCCACCCCATCTCCTGCTCCTCGCGCCGCTGGCCTGGGGCCATTTGGGGAAGCAAAAGGACGGAATTTACATGGCGGGCAGCGAACCGTGAAACGACGTCACAAATTTCTCCGAATCTCGGGGTCCCGCACGGCGCGTTGTAGGCACGTCCTCAAGGTCTGTCTTTTTGTGCGCAGATGTGGGACAGCGCGTCGCAGCACACAGAAGCTCAGTTTCTTCCTCGTGGAAAAGAGGACAAAGTTGTGTGGCTGTCTTGAAGTTACAGCGGGCTGCGCAGCGAACCTTCACAAACAACGAATTGTCAGGTTCGAAAAGTGAGGTTAGGTACAAGCAGGTTGAACAGCGTCTAGCAGTTGTGAAAGTAGTGTATAACTGTCTTCAGGAAAGAGAAATCTGAATTACGATATGACAGAAGAGTTACCGTAAAAAATTTTCAACTTTCCTTGTTTCTTCAGCAACATGGGCTGTGGAGCAGGGGATTGTGGGGAAGAAAATATATTTTAGCAATGACACAGTTTATCAATAATAGCTCTTATAGCCACAATTACAAACAGTAAGCAAAATATTCCAAAAAGTTTAATCAAAGTGAGTACAGTAATTATAAAATCCCTAACTGGTTCTCATTTCATAAACTCCTTAATAGTGCTAAATCTTTGAATGAAATGCCAGCACCTATAGATAAAATATAGTAGAAGTGACTCTCACTTCAAACGTACATAAAAAAATTTCATAATTCGTAGCTGTGTTCTGGCTCGAAAGTCCAGAAATGCTCAATTACAGACCAAACAAACGATCAAAACACTGAAAGTATAACCTAAGATGCATAACAGTACCATCATAATCCGTAAAGCACATAGATTAAATAAATCTCATGGTGCAAGGGCATGGGATGGTACATATATAAAAATGGCTGGACACAATTATTACAAGACCTGAGGCCCTTTCACATTGCACACACATTTATCAAGTAACATTGTGGAATAATATCAAGCAAGAAGCTCATGACGTGAAACTAAAACAATTAAACACCAAATCAGGAAAGGCGTTGCTATTCTTAAGCCTAAGAATTTGGCAATTTAGTAGACGCCCAGTAAACCCCCGATTCATTAAACAATCTAACTCCCATTTATAAAATAGCTTCCAAAGTCGGATTACTTTACAAAAGAGTTAATATGTTATATGTTTCACTTGAAGCGTGTAAGCGTGAAAAAGTTTAGGGAAGGTTTGAAATTATGCTTACAATTTGTTGGAAGTCGCTAAGTGTTTTCACTATGAATGACTGGATTATAAAGTTCCGGTTAATTTGTGCTCCAGTTTAAACAAAGGCTAATTTTTTACGCATCTCAGTGTATACGGCTTCATGCAATGTTATGGCTTCGCAGATGCATTCGTGATAGATGTAGATACTGTCTGCAAGGTGAGTTGCGAATGTAGTTAGTAGTAAGAAGTAATCAATTACAAGGTGATGCATGACGTTCAAATATTACTGAGTGCCATTTTAAGCATCTGGCTTTCATGCCTCTAAATGTTTACGTCATATCTCATGTGCCGTCTGTCGTGCAATGAAAATTTGGCAGGTGTAGTCAGTGATAATAGTTGGGAATAGAGTTAGCAGTAAAGAAGTAATAAATTAAGACGTCTCACGTGATACTGAAGTTTATGCAAAAGCTAATTTTTCACGCATGTTTATGACATCTCATCTGCTGAAATATGGGCCATACCATAATATAATTTTGCACGTGTTTCAGAGGTATACGGGAATACTGTGTGTAAACTGTGATGCGACCTGAGTCCGTAGCAAATAAGTAATAAATTAAAACGTCATATCCGATGCTGAAATTTTACTGATTGAACAGCTGGAAAAAAGTGAGTGATAGCCTTTTTCCTTGTCATTATTTTGTGTGGAGTATCAGGGAGATAAAATTTCGCGAAGGTTGCAAAAAATGTTCAAATGTGTGTGAAATCTTATGGGACTTTACTGCTAAGGTCATCAGTCCCTAAGCTTACACACTACTTAACCTAAATTATCCTAAGAACAAACACACACACCCATGCCCGACGGAGGACTCGAACCTCCGCCGGGACTAGCCGCACAGTCCATGACAGCAGCACCTTAGACCGCAAGGCTAATCCCACGCGGCGCGAAGGTTGCAAATTATGTGTAAAGTTTGTTCTCAGCGGCAAAGTTCTCTCATTCTCCAATACTGGATGAATGAAGTATGAGAATTTGCGTGTCATCAGCTACGCTGCCTGCAGAAAAACACACAACTTGTAACTGTAATATTTGTCTTATCGTATTAAACTTTTAATACAAGCTTATGCCTCTTAATGAATATGATAGCATTTTAAATGTGTATATTAAGTCAGTAATTATGCGAAGTACCGAAAATCAGTATCAGGAAAACCCTTTACGTAGGCAACTCTCAACTGGTATTCGTTGTGGGTTCCAGGATAATCGCTTAGTCATATAATTGTTTTAGGATTTCCTCTATAAATCTGCCACAAACTTCCCCAAAAACTAGTTGCCGAGGCACCCATCAGTGTATGCAACGTAACTCTGTGCTAGAGATAGTGCATTTGCTGCCGCCTGTGAGTAGATAGTCACTAGTATGGCGCACATGTCAAGAATACCACTAGGACAGTTTTAAACGAAACAGATGGTTGAATACAGAGTATTTTCTGCTTAGGCTGTTATTTGTTTGATCTTTATTTATTTTCAGAACTGGTTTCGGCTTATTATACCCCTTTCCAGTGATTAAATTTGCCGAGTCCCTCAATTTGTAATTTCTTTACATTCTTTATTCCTACTGGATTATGAAATGAAATTATACTTGATTTTTTGGACATTTGAATTTTGTAAACCAATACAAATAAAGACACACAGATTGTGAAGATGCTGACGATTTAATAACTTATTAAATTAAAAAATAATTGCTAGAAAGTGATGTCACAGGCCGAAATCGGTTGCGGAAAGGTACAAAGATAAAATAAATAACAGCTTAAGTATAAAAGATGCTGCATTCATTCAATAAATATTTGGCAGTGGTACGCTCTACGATTAAGATAAATAATGGCAAGAAGACAAAGGAATGCATAACTTACATTAAAGCACTGTCGCTGCACACTGTAAGGTTTGAGAGTTTCCTTGGGTAGCCCTGTGCACGGGGCACCCAGCACTATGCGCAGTTGCCTACGTGGGCTTCAGATACTGACTTTGCGGAAACCACGACAACACTGGCTGGTGCATCATCCGTGCATTCAGCTCCGATATCTGTGTGTTGTCAGCCGTTGGCCGATATTCGTCTTTTGAAGTCCTCGCTCCAAGTTGTGCCGGTTCCGCTGCTCCCAACAAGATCCCTTCACTGTTGTCGCGGTCGCTCGCTTGTTTGCTGGTGGCGTTGTGCGCAGCCTTCAGGTGATCCCCGCGTCCTCATGCAGCGGTGAGCAAACACCTTCAGCATTCGCAACACCTGCTGAGTGGCATGGGACTTCAATTCCGACGCGCGGTGCTGGCAGACTATATTATTGAACATCGACCTCTCAGTAGAAGTTTCTTTAGCATGAATTCATTTCTTCCCCTTCCACTTTCGTACTAAGCTTGTTAGGGAGTCTGTTCTGCAAGTATTTGTTTAGACTATAGTGTTATATGGAAATGAGACATAGACAATCAACAGTACAGACAACAGATCAATAGGAATATTGTGTTCCAGAACAGTGTAGAAGATCAGGTACATGGACTGGATTACGAATGAAGAGCTTCTGTATCAAGGCGGAAGGATAAAAGGTTTTAAGGCACAACGTGAATAAATGCAAGAATTGGTTGCTAGTACAACTGAGGCATCAAAAAATAGCTTAGTGATTGAGGTAGGTGTGGTGTTTAAAACTCGGGGAAGAGTGAAAAGGGAGGTAACGGGGTACAGCAAAGAAAATAAAAGAACAATTGAGGTTCTCGATCCGTCTACGAAGAGGTGATTTGAGACGGCCTTGAAGCTCTAAATGGGGAAGCCATATCGCCGTCTCCCTTCAGCGGAACCATCGTGCGATTTCTGGCTCTGTGAGCATTAGTATTCACTCCCAAGCTCACATACTATTGTTGAGGTGTGGCGTCAGACGTTGGGTGAGGTGCACGCATATTTTCATTTATTACCATTTCTTAAACATAGCCGGCCGCGGTTGCCGAGCAGTTCTAGGCGCTTCACTCCAGAACCGCGCGACTGCTACGGTCGCAGTTTCAAATCCTGCCTCGGCATAGATGTGTGTGATGTCCTTAGGTTAGTTAGGCTTAAGTAGTTCTAAATTATTTTGATAAATAATCAGCATTGGCGGCCGAAGACTTCCGGCATAAGAAGTCAACCTCATTCTGCCAACGGCCTTGTCAAAGAGGGCGGAGGAGCGGATAGAGGTTCAGGGCACTCTCTTGTCCTAGGGGTGGGAAATTGCCCCTAAAGGCGGAAGAATCAGCAATGATCAACGACATGAGGATGCAGAAGGCAATGGAAACCACTGCATTAAAGACACGTAACGTGTATCCACAGGACATGTGGCCTGTAGTTGGAGAAGTGTCATGAAGATCTCTCCATTAGCAAAAGATTCCTGAATAATTACCCATTCGAATCTCCAGGAGGGGACTGCCAAGGGGGAGGTTACCAAGAGAAAAAGATTGATTAATCAACGAAAGGATAACGTTCTACGAGTCGGGGCGTGGAATGTCAGAAGCTTGAACGTGATAGGGAAACTATAAAATCTGAAAAGGGAAATGCAAAGGCTCACTCTAGATATAGTAGGGGTCAGTGAAGTGAAGTGGAAGGAAGACAAGGATCTCTGGTCAGATGAGTATCGGGTAATATCAACAGCAGCAGAAAATGGTATAACAGGTGTAGGGTTCGTTATGAATAGGAAGGTAGGGCAGAGGGTGTGTTACTGTGAACATTTCAATGACCGGGTTGTTCTAATCAGAATCGACAGCAGACCAACACCGACAACGATAGTTCAGGTATACATGCCGACGTCGCAAGCTGAAGATGAACAGATAGAGAAAGTGTATGAGGATATTGAAAGGGTAATGCAGTATGTAAAGGAGGACGAAAATCTAATAGTCATGGGCGACTGGAATGCAGTTGTAGGGGAAGGAGTAGAAGAAAAGGTTACAGGAGAATATGGGCTTGGGACAAGGATTGAAAGAGGAGAAAGACTAATTGAGTTCTGTAACAAGTTTCAGCTAGTAATAGCGAATACCCTCTTCAAGAATCACAAGAGGAGGAGGTATACTTGGAAAAGGCCGGGAGATACGGGAAGATTTCAATTAGATTACATCATGGTCAGACAGAGATTCCGAAATCAGATACTGGATTGTAAGGCGTACCCAGGAGCAGATATAGACTCAGATCACAATATAGTAGTGGTAAAGAGTAGACTGATGATCAAGACATTAGTCAGGAAGAATCAATGCGCAAAGAAGTGGGATACGGAAGTACTAAGGAATGACGAGATACGTTTAAAGTTCTCTAACGCTATAGATACAGCAATAAGGAATAGCGCAGTAGGCAGTACAGTTGAAGAGGAATGGACAACTCTAAAAAGGGCAATCACAGATGTAGGGAAGGAAAACATGGGTACAAAGAAGGTAGCTGCGAAGAAACCATGGGTAACAGAAGAAATACTTCAGTTGATTGATGAAAGGAGGAAGTACAAACATGTTCCGGGAAAATCAGAAATACAGAAATACAAGTCACTGAGGAATGAAATAAATAGGAAGTGCAGGGAAGCTAAGACGAAATGGCTGCAGGAAACATGTGAAGACATGGAAAAAGATATGATTGTCGGAAGGACAGACTCAGTATACAGGAAAGCCAAAACAACCTTTGGTGACATTAAAAGCAACGGTGGTAACATTAAGAGTGCAAAGGGAATTCCACTGTTAAATGCAGAGGAGAGAGCAGATAGGTGGAAACAATACATTGAAAGCCTCAATGAGGGTGAAGATTTGTCTGATGTGATAGAAGAAGAAACAGAAGTCGATTTAGAAGAGATAGGGGATCAAATATCAGAATAGGAATTTAAAAGAGCTTTGGAGGACTTATGGTCAAATAAGGCAGAAGGGATAGATAACATTCCATCAGAATTTCTAAAATCATTGGGGGAAGTGGCAACAAAACGACTATTCACGTTGGTGTGTAGAATATATGAGTCTGGCGACATACCATCTGACTTTCGGAAAAGCATCATCCACACAATTCCGAAGACGGCAAGAGCTGTCAAGTGCGAGAATTACCACACAATCAGCTTAACAGCACATGCGTCGAAGCTGCTTACAAGAATAATATACAGAAGAATGGAAAAGAAAATTGAGAATGCGCTAGGTGACGATCAGTTTGGCTTGAGGAAAAGTAAAGGGACGAGGGAGGCAATTCTGACGTTACGGCTACTAATGGAAGCAAGGCTAAAGAAAAATCAGGACACTTTCATAGGATTTGTCGACCTGGAAAAAGCGTTCGACAATATAAAATGGTGCAAGCTGTTCGAGATTCTGAAAAAAGTAGGAGTGCTATAGGGAGAGACAGGTCATATACAATATTTACAACAACCAAGAGGGAATAATAAGAGTGGACGATCAAGAACGAAGTGCTCATATTAAGAAGGGTGTAAGACAAGGCTGTAGCCTTTCGCCCCTACTCTTCAATCTGTACATCGAGGAAGCAATGATGGAAATTAAAGAAAGGTTCAGGAGTGGAATTAAAATACAAGGTGAAAGGATATCAATGATACGATTCGCTGATGACATTGCTATCCTGAGTAAATATGAAGAAGAATTAAATTATCTGCTGAACGGAATGAACAGTCTAATGAGTACACAGTATGGTTTGAGAGTAAATCGGAGGAAGACGAAGGTAATGAGAAGTAGTAGAAATGAGAACAGCGAGAAACTTAACATCAGGATTGATGGTCACGAAGTCAATGAAGTTAAGGAATTCTGCTACCTAGGCAGTAAAATAACCAATGACGGACGGAGCAAGGAGGACATCAAAGCAGACCCGCTATGGCAAAAAGGGCATTTCTGGACAAGAGAAGTCTACTAATGTCAAATACCGGCCTAAATTTAAGGAAGAAATTTCTGAGGATGTACGTCTGGAGTACAGCATTGTATTTTAGTGAAACATGGACTGTGGGAAAACCGGAACAGAAGAGAATCGAAGCATTTGAGATGTGGTGCTATAGACGAATGTTGAAAATTAGGTAGACTGATAAGGTAAGGAATGAGGAGGTTCTGCGCAGAATCGGAGAGGAAAGGAATATGTGGAAAACACTGATAAGGCGAAGGGACAGGATGATAGGACATCTGCTAAGACATGAGCGAATGACTTCCATGGTACTAGAGGGAGCTGTAGAGGGCAAAAACTGTAGAGGAAGACAGAGATTGGAATACGTCAAGAAAATAATTGAGGACGTAGGTTGCAAGTGCTACTCTGAGATGAAGAGGTTAGCACAGGAAAGGAATTCGTGGCGGGCCGCATCAAACCAGTCAGTAGACTGATGACCAAAAAAAAATTTAGATCAAAATTGTGTACAACTGTTGTCTGTAAAGTCGTGTGAGTGGCACTAAATTGCGTATCATTTATCAGATTTTACACAGCTGTTACATCAGATGGAAACAGTTTTCTCTAGCAAAGGGAACATTTAGTCACAAAATGCTACCCGTGCACAACACTGACCTATGTATCCTATTAAAATATGTCATGTAAATCGTCCGAAATAATTAGGCTTCATACATCAGCAAATAAGAAATTCGTATTACGTAACGTGCTGTGAGCACTATTTTTAAAGATTCAATCTGAGTTGAATCCTGTCTTTTAAAGCAGATGCGGGACCACCAGTGCACATTTACATCCATTCATTTATATCTAACACCATCTATGTTTGTAAAAATTATCGATTCAATACTGCCGTGGAGATATTTTTGCTAAGATGGCGGCAGACATACGATAGTCAATTTGTCTATTGTTGTTCTCGATTCCTTTGATATCAAGTTAATGTATTTACATAAAAGTCTTTCAACCTTTTGGTCTCTATTCTTTAGCATTTAAAATTATGCTCAATGAAAATGTTTCATATTTTTTATACCAGCTACTAGTAAACTCCGGTGTAAGTTACTAGCGCTAATGGCTGCGCTCCTAATTGCGGAGCTGAAAATTAACACTTAAAACATTAATTAGATTGGATTACAATTGAAATAAATATAAATCCACGTCTAGACAATAGCGACTCTATTTTGCAAATAATAATTAACAATATAGTTACAGGCTTCCTCTTTACAGACCTCACATGTCTCACGTCCGAACTGTTCATCGGTTAGCACAGGAAGAAGAATTGAACCACAATTATCACAGATAACAAAAAAGATTATATTTGTCATTGTCTATGAATGTAGTTCTCTGATAATAGTTTTAATGCACACAGAAATTAAATTATTACAGAAGTAATGATATAATTAACGTCATTTTTACACGATACAGTCTTTTTCATACGTAGTATCGATAATATTTGTTGAAGTTTGTACACTTACTTCATTTTACCATCTTCTGGCTAGAACATTGTGTCGTGGATACTACAGTACAAATAACAATTCATAAGACTGGATGACTACAGTCTGGGTAATTTGCACTCCGTTTTAAGGAAGCCTACTCTGTCCAGTCACATTAATGTGACCCCACGTCAAAAGCCTAATAATCTAATTTTGAGAGCTTAGTGCTGCGGGACGTGCAGGTTCTGGAAGGTACCGACAAGGACCAGCTGTGCTAGACTTCTTGGTTGGGCATCCAAGTCACAAACAGCACATTAGAGGCCGTCTCACAGATTCTCGGTTTGCTTTAACACTTAGGAGTTTGGTGGCTAAGGGTGTAAGATAAAATCATACTGCAGCTCTACAGTCCTCGCATGTATGGTGCGAGCTGCGTGACACGTTACACTCTCCAGCTGTTAGGTGCCATCGAGCTGAGGAAAAGCACACTCCATGTAGAGGTAAACATGTTGTATGGGTATACTTATATTGATCCATTGTGCATTACAGAATGACAAGATCACCCATGGAATTCCACGATAACTTTCTCCGTACCATAATTCTCGATCCTCTGACCTGAATTCTTTCGACGCTTGTTATATGGTGTTTACTTTCTCTCCGATGAGGCATAAAACAAGATTAATCTGAAAAGGCCACCTGTCGCCACTCAGTAGACATTCTGTTGTGTTATCGGCGTCCAAATTCCAGTCTTCGTCGCTGATGAACAGCAGTCCAACCAGGCGCCTGCTAAGGAGGCCCATACACGGCAACGTTCGCTGAACGGTCATTGACTAGACACTATTGGAAATCCCTTCATTCACCTGGGCGGTCAGTTGCTCAACAGTTGGACGTACATTCGCCAGAATACATCTTTGCAGCAGTCGTTCACTACTCGTGTCATCTATGGCCCGTGGGGCATGAGAGTTGCCTCGGGCCCGGATTTGGGTAGCGCAGCTTTGCCACGCATGGCATTCTTCAACCAAAGCTGCACACTAACACCTTCGTAAATGCTTCCATCCTTGGCCAGAAAGTCAATGATTAAGGCCATTTGGACGATGCATAAATCACTTTGTTTCCTCATTACTGCACTGTTGCCCGCGTCCCCTGATATGCTTTACATACCGTCCACAGCTATTGCTGCCACCTGCAGTCTGTGGCGTTGAATGTGGACGGAAGCTCAGATTAATGTAACTTGACTGTGTAGCTTTTCATGCATCTCAGTGTTTTTACGTCAAATTCCATGAACTGTGTTTCATACAATGATATAATTTTGAAGTTATATTCAGTGGTTATATGTGCATACAGTCCGCGAAATGTGTTGCGAATAGAGTTAGTAGTAAGGAAGTAATAAATTAATACATAATGGCAATTGCTGGCAAATTTAATGGGATATGTAGATACTATCTGAAAAGTGTTGCAAATACAGTTAGAAGTAAAGAAGTAAATAATAAAATTTTTTTGCATGATGTGGCATTTTTACTACGAGGGTGAGTCAAATGAAAACCCTAAATTTGTAATATCAAATCGAAATTTCGCGCCGTTATCCTGTGAGTTGGTAAGCGTGCTACAAACAGCGTGCAGAATGGCCTGTAGCTGGCAGCATAGTGCAGATGCACACATACCGTGGCAGTATCAGAGTATAAAAATGGCAACCCCACATGCGACTTGCACCAGGGAAGAACAGCTTTCTGTTATTCGGTTTTTGAGTAGTGAAGGTGTGAAACCTATTGAAATTCATCGACGAATGAAGGTTCAGTACGGTGATGCATGGGGCCGGCCGAAGTGGCCGTGCGTTTAAAGGCGCTGCAGTCTGGAACCGCCAGACCGCTACGGTCGCAGGTTCGAATCCTGCCTCGGGAATGGATGTTTGTGATGTCCTTAGGTTAGTTAGGTTTAACTAGTTCTAAGTTCTAGGGGACTAATGACCTTAGCAGTTGAGTCCCATAGTGCTCAGAGCCATTTGAACCATTTGGTGATGCATAATTTCACAGCAGCAAGTCTATGAATGGAGTAGGAAGTTCGCAAATGGTGTGCATCAATGGGGGATGCTCCTCGTTCAGGTCAGGCACAACGAGTTGTGACCCTACAGAACATTGCAGCAGATGAAGCCATAGTGAAGGAAAACCGCCAAGTGACACTGAATGACATTGCAGCACGTTTATGCCGGTTGCTGTCAGAAGGTGTTCTTTTGCAACATGACAATGCAAGGCCACACACTGCCCGCACAACAGTTGCAACAATCACAGACCTGCATTTTGAGCGCTACGGTCGCAGGTTCGAATCCTGCCTCGAGCATGGATGTGTGTGATGTCCTTAGCTTAGTTAGGTTTAAGTAGTTCTAAGCTCTAGGGGACTGATGACCACCGATGTTAAGTCCCATAGTGCTCAGAGCAATTTGAACCATTTTTTTTTTTTTTGAGAGTCTTCCTCATCCACCATACTCTCCAGACCTTGCCCAAGCGATTACCTTGTGATTGGACAGCTCAAAGACGCAATGGGAGGAAAGAAGTTCCGTTCTGATGAAGAGGTACGCCACGCGGTGCATGAGTGGTCGCGCGGACTACCAAAAGAATTTTTTTACTAAGGAATTTATGCACTTTGTAAGCTCTGGAGGACTTGCATTGAGCGTGGAGGAAATTATGGTCAAAAGTGATACAGCTTTGTACGACTTCTGCACAATAAATAATATTTAAAACATATTTAAGGTTTTCATTTCACTCGCCCTCGTATATGAAAAGTGGAAATGCAGTAAGCAATAATTTTTTTTTCTTTCATCATTGTGCTTGGTGTTAACAAGAAAAGTTCTGTAAAGGTTTGAAATTCTGTGTTGCAAGTAGCTAAGTGATCTCATTCTCAAATACTGAAGGAATACGTTCTGGGTATTTGCACATAGTGAGTTACGCACATTTCCACCCCCACCGCAACCCCCACCCGAGGGGTAGATGCTTCTTATTTCCTGAGTGGTTCTGTCCAAATACCAAGTGACCCCTATTCCCAGTTTGCTTTAAATAGATCAAGTAATTTAAGAAGAGATGTTGATTACTACACCGTGCGTCGAAACCTTCAGAAAAGTTTATTATTTTTCAACTTTGTGCCTAACTGGTGGAATCGCTGGTTGTACAGAAGATGTTTGCCAGAGAGTCATGCGGTCCGAATGTGGTCCGTGAAGTGGAGTGGCTCGGGAGCGAAGCAGTCTTGAGTTAACTGTGGCACGTGGAAGGTGACGAGGGGGTTCAAATGGTTCAAATGGCTCTGAGCAATATGGGACTTAACTTCTGAGGTCATCAGTCCCCTAGAACTACTTAATCCTAACTAACCTAAGGACATCACACACATCCGTGCCCGAGGCAGGATTCGAACCTGCGACCGAAGCGGTCGCCCGGTTCCAGACTAAAGCGCCTAGAACCACTCGGCCACCAGCGGCCGGCCGGCGTGACGAGGGGGACCCCGTGCTGGGAGCAGTCCGTGTGTGTGCCTGAAAATGACTTGGCCGCACCAGGAGTGATAGCGCAGTCTAGTTGTAGTTGAGAGCCGTTGTTTGGAAAGTCGTAATTTGCTTAGGAGCTCCACTTTTGCATACAAGAGCGTTTCGGTTGCACAATACTTGTGATGCCCGAAGGAGATCTGCTGTTAATGCAACGGTTGGAGCCGTCACTATACTGACGCTGCTCCCTGGTTCAATTACAGGATCATTTCACTTGTAACTGAGTAACTTTATTACTGAGTACTTGTCCATCTGTGTGTTGTAGTTGTTCGTACTGCAAAACTGTAATACAGTCTGCCCTTGTAGGTGCCATTACTTCCAATATTTCGTGACTGGTCATTTGCTTTTAACTGTTCATGTTACAAGGATGTCATTGAGTTTGCCCTACTGGGAGGCCATTATTTGTGTGCATGTGTGGGATCAGTGGAAAATGATTTAGGTTTCAGGTTTTACACGCGAATACAATGATGTGTGTACTGTATTGCCGGGAAGTGTGCGGAAGACTGACGTGTGACGTAAAATAAGATTACGGTTCTGCAAACGCACTGAGGTTGCAACGGATGCAGACTTGTTCTCCAGTTCATTAATTATCTTTTGTAATTTGTTCTGTACTCCTGTACAGTTATTGAGCAAATTGTAAATTGTATCATGACAAACTGGTGTGTACAAAACTTGTGACAAAAGGGTTCCACTGTAGTTTGGGTATTTCAAACGCTTTTATTGTACTGATGTGCAAAATTATGTTCATATGCATATAAATAGCAATGATAAAAAAAGGGTACATAAATAAAGAGATTAATAGAAATCAATTATTCTCGATTAATGCCCAAATTTTGTATTTTTATAGTTTCTTTCCTTTGAGTCCGTTTTAACGTGAACTTACTTCTGATGTCCTTGGTTATATTCATCTTCTTCCGCCATGAATATTTATTTGTTGAGCCTGTCTATAACAGTTCTTAATCGGGCTTCTTCTTCCGAAGGCAGGCTTGTGGACCTGACATTGAGATGATGTGCAGAGAAAAAGGAAATTTTCGTGGTTTTGCACAAATGATAATTATTATTCAGACAACACAAATGGCTACCACACACGTCTTACAAAAATACATCTCCTCCACCCGAGAACTAAAGACAGAGCCTCTCTATTAATAGAAAAAAAATTGAATGGAATTTTGTATCATTTGTTATCAGCCTTCCGGCGTAGCAAAATATACCTTTATCGGCGCTGACAGCGGCCGCGCTAATGATTATTATCATTGGTTTTAAATTTTCGTCGTAGCTCGTTGGGGCTTTTCCTTATGTACCTATACAAATACCCCACACTGTACAGTGACATGCAATGAAGGCACACAGTGTTCTGTATACACTCGTACAGCTTAAATTTAAGTTTCGGCCGAAGGGGGTACAATGACCTTTATTTGTCGGCGTATTTCTCTTTGTATTTTTGGGTTGGATATGTCAGCTTGTTTTGATCATACATTATCTTACAGGAAAACACATAACTTACATATGGAATGATAATTTACCAATTGTTTACATGACGGCGCTGCTAAAAACGACTACATGTCATTTTGGCAACAGTGCCAGTCTCTGCGCACATGCGCGCTGTGGCGAAATAAATAAAAAAAATTAAATTTGTTGATTTTTTGAAAAGAGGAAAAATTATAGTTATGGAACTGTAACTTTCGAATTTTTGACAGGCTTTTTTATGGATTGTATTGACCGGCTTGAATGCGGACAAATTCAGGGCTGCGTGAATTTTGCCTATAATATAATTCACAATTCTGATTAATTACATTTTTGAATTCTACGTCAGTGTTGATTTAATCAGAGTTCTCTCCTTAGATGTAGAATTAGTCCTTCTGCCACAATATTAATTCATTAGTCGCCATCCATGTTCTTCTCTTTGTTCACGGTGTGTATCTTCCTGAGTCGGCATCGGTTCACTTCACGAAGACGCTGGAAACCAAGGAATACAATGCTATGTCGCTTTAAATAATTCTCGTAAAACTTAGATACTTCTCACTATTTTTTATTCCCAACACAGTAAGACTTGCTCTGCTCGTCGTACAAACCATAAATACTAACGAGATGGCTGCCTTGTAGCACACATCAAAAATTACGTCCATCCCCTACAAGTTAACAATCGAAAAGTGTCTCTTAATTTCTTCTTAGAGTATGAAACAAAAGTGAATCCAATATGAACGTTACAGAGATTATGTTCTATATCCCTCTCAATTTAATCTGTGGCGCATCCTTTACGGTATTGTATATCTTTGCGTCGGAATGTATCATTACAACTGCCCCCTACTGTATACTGTCACTAGAAAATTTCATTTCGTTGACAGGATACAGTAGTCGACCTTGCAATTGATAAGTTGGGGGGGGGGGGAGTCTTTTATTTACAAACTTAATTTTCACTGTCTCGTTTTCATGGAACTGTGAATTCATTGGTATTACTGAGTGTGTGTCAGGTTTTTGGCATACTTAGGCTAATATTTACAAACCTTAATCCTAATACACAAACTTTTGATTTATATTGAGAAAACGACGTCACGCAGTAAAGTTTTTACAATAAAATATGCAATGAATACAACGTTATTTACAAATGTTTCCTTCCTCATCAGAGGTGAAAATTAAGTCCTTGTATTGCTTTCTATATTTATTCTGGGGCGACGAGCTTTGTTCGCTATGGGCGGGCGATACGCGCGCCTGATTCTTTGGTCGTCCGTTAGCGGGCGACGTTGGTTGAATGCGTGCGCCAGTGCAGTAAATATACACAGACGTGTGGGTACCGACTAGACTCAGTATGCGTGCGCTTTTTATAGTTTCTTCCAGTACTTAGACTGGATACGACGAGGTACATTGGAATATGGGCCCCGAAGAACACACCACACTATGTGCGAGGCGGAGGACGATCCCGTCGATGCAGCTACAGGTAAGAAGCGTACCATATCAAACCTGTTTGGCATTGTCTTCTCTTATTGTGTCGCCATGGTCGTTTGACGATACAAGCTTCGATATCACTTGTTTGTTGCTCGTCTCAAGCGAACAACTCTGACCTTCGCGCTAATTTGTCTTTGTTCCTCTCTCTTAAATAACTGAGTTAGACTAAAAAAGTACCGTATGGTTTATTTTATAGTGTTAAGACTCGCAGTAACACATGTTTCATTGGGTGTGGTTAACTATGCGTTGTTTAGCTGGCATATGCCCCTAGTTGGTTACTAGTTTCGATGTTTAATTGAAACTTCAGTTATGTTTTCCAGTTTAATGCATGTTTTTCACTAACTGACTGTCTTTTTCAATCTACTTCTTAAACTACGAATACCGGACGTACTTCTTTCTTTCGTGTTCACAAGTTTCTTAGGTTAATGAAAGCAATTTTACTATGTGATCCAAAGTTGTATAATTTCAGTTTTGCTAAAATAACATAAAACCTTTAATGAAAAAATTCCTTGATATCCTTGTGGGGGGTATAACCCTTTCACCTTGCCCGTTCGTGTGTTACCTAACAGATAACATCCTGGGTGAAGTTTGTCTATTATAATGAAAGGGCCATCATACAACAACTGCCAATTTTCGTTTAATGCCTTAATTTCAGAGGATTTTGGGTGGGTACGTAATAGTACTTCCTGTCCAATGTTAAATTCTGTAACCTTTCTTACCTTTTTGTTGAACTGTTTTCTGCTTATTTCTGCTTGTTCTTCCATCTGTAGTAATGTTTGACGTACCTTTTCGTCTAGTGTTATTTCCTTTGTGGCTAATTTAGGTAAAGGTTTAGCCCATTCGTCAAGTTCTGTGCCTTGAAACATTAACTCTGTAGGTGTAAAGCCTGTTGAAGTATGAATTAAATTATTTACAATATGCTGAAATGTGGCTATGTATTCTACCCATTTTGTCTGTTTATTTGGTATATAAGTTCTTATAAAGCGATTAAATTCTTTAAAATTTCTCTCAGTTGGGCTCGATTCTGGGTGAAATTTGGCTACTAATATATGTTTTATGATTTTAGACTCGAGAAGTGTTCTCCATTTATTACTAGTGAAGTTTATTGCATTATCAGTTAATATAATTTTCGGTTTTCCCACTAGTGGTATGCAGTCTACCATCATGCGTTTGATTATGGATCCCGACAGTACTGCTTTTATAGCATACATTTTTAAGTACTTTGTGAAGACATCATAAAATGCGATCACATATTTAACTCCTCCCCTAGCTCGTGGATATGGTCCTGCTGCGTCAACGGAAACTAGTTCTCTTGGTATAGTTGGAATGATAGGGTGTAATACGTCCAAACGAGATCTATTGAGATGTTTAACCTTCTGGCATATTCTACACTTTTTTGTTATTTGTTCAATCCTGCGTCTGAGACTCGGGAAGTAACAATACGTTGACATTTTTGCTGTACATTTTGATACCCTGTAGTGTCCCCATACTCTGTGTGTGTGTCTTATCAAATTGTCTACGTATTCTTCCAGGATGCATACACACCAGGTGTTGGATTGTGGATTGCGCCTGTAGAAAAGAACATCGTTTGACAGTGTGTAATATTGTTTGAATGTACTATTGTCATCTGCCTGCAGTTTTTGTATAACTTGTCTCCATCTATTGTCTTCCTTTTGTAGTTTGCTCATGTCCTTACACATCTTTCTGTAATATTGTTTAAATGTGCCATCATGCATCAGAAAAACTCTAAAATCGGAAGTCTGCTCGATCAATTCATTGAAGTCGCTCAAGCCTTGTAGCAAGTGCGAGAATGCTTCGGTAATTACATTTGAAACGTCCCCTTTGAACAATTTATATAGGACTGTGCTTAACCTGACACACAATACTTTGTTAGCGCAACGCAATCTGACTTTCAAAATTCCCTACAAAAGAATGGCCCTGACTAACATTAAACTATACCTTTCACAAATCACTTACCTCACAAAATCTTCGCTGCTCAAGCTACTGCAATACAGCAAGCGCCACTACTGCCAGCTAAATAAAAGATTCAAACTACTAAAGGCACTAACTACTGATAGGGATAGTTAGCAAATGAAAGATATTAATAGAGAACAAACAATGTATTTACCTTAATATCATCACAAGTCATAATATATATATCAGTTCATGACAAATTGCAAACCTCCGCCATCTCTCTCCCCACATCCACCACTGCTGGCGGCTCACCTCCAACTGCGCAACGCTACGCGCTGTTCACATCCAGCTGCCGCTGCCCAACACTACAATGGCAGACAACAATGCAAACTAGCCACAGACTGCACACAGCACAGCCAGTGATTTTCATTTTCATATTGAGCGCTACGTAACGTTGCCAATAAGAAAACATAAACAGCCTACTTACATAGAGAAAACATAAACAGCCTACTTACATAGAGAAAACATAAATAACAGTATTCCTCCTCATAGTGAATATAGCTTAGTATTAGAAGAGAAAAAAAAATTCTATGAAACAGTACACAGAGACAGGAAGAAAACAAATACTCAAGGGTACACAAACACATAGTGGGATAACACCAATAGGAAAGGACAGGGTTCGTTTTCAGTGTAACATTTGGTACTGCAGTCCAACCCAAAACTTCATATATCTTTCCTCTTATTTCATCCTCTGTTTCCACCAAAAAAAATTCTATCTAAGCATGCTTTCTGTATTTATATGTTCACACATTTCTTACCTCAACATTTATTTCCAAGAAAATCCTACCTAAACCTGTTTTCTCAATGCATTTCTTCCAATTCATCGCAACTCATTCTCTTAGAGGCTACCCCCTCTTAAGCTAACTTAAATCTACTGAGCTCAGATGCTAAACTAAGGGACGAGGCAATGCAGCATCACATAACAAATCAACACAAACAGCAATGCAAAAAAATGCAAATTGGCAAAGCTAGCAGCATAAATGAGCAAAAGTCAAATTCAATAACACTATGCCTGGCAAACAGCAGCAACTTATACCTAAACATGACATAGCGCAAGCAGAAAAAATATTACACTAAACAACAATGCAGATAAGGGAAATGTATAATCACATCTTAATGTCTAAGTAATTAAAGTGGTGCACCACAACTTATTCTACAAAAGTTACCAATTACTTGAAAAGAAAATTATGAATGCAGTTACTAGTTCCTTCTTATTGTTCTTTCCTTTCCAAGTGCTCCTTTTTTAAAGAATGTGGATCATAAAATAATTATTTAATAGATCTGTTGACAGAAAGTGTTCACATTAGCAAATGCATTTCATTTTATAAAAGCAATGCTGCAACACAGCTGAAAAACAGGTATCAAATGAAATAAGCAACTATGAAAAGCAAAGCATAAAAATATCATTCAGTAGTCATGTGACATTTCGTAAGTTAGTAGAAATTCTCTCAACTCTCATAGAAAGACGCTTGTCATAATCAGGTGTGCAGATGTAAAAATATTTCTTGTCATTTTATTAGGCATTTCAGTAAATATCGTAAATTAAGAGCTAGTGTAATCATATGTTTTCAAGTTCGACCGTGTCGTTTTTGCGATGCTTTCTCTAAAGGAATGACAATGGCCAGGATAATGGCCTTCCCTTTCTTTTTTTTTTTCTTCCTGTGCTCTGAAAGGCACGCGCTAATGACTTTTTCTCCAGGCGTCTGACACAGCTGGGTGCCCGCGACGCATTACGTGCAGGTGGTCACTTAACTTTCGTACGGAAATATTTACGACAACAATTTTCGCTAAAGTGACAGCCTTACATAAAAATACTTCACAGGTCAAGAATTAGTGTTGCAAATCTGTAGAAACAAAATCCTATGAATATAACAGTGTCCAAAAAATGTTGAGTGGCATTGTGATACATTCACACATGATTCACACATGTCATAACTCTTAAAGTACGATTCTTGGTTTCCAACATCCTTTTCATAAATCAGAGTCCCTAACCCCTACTCCTTATTCCTTACCTTATTACACATATACATATTCATATTCATCAACACGTCTTCAATATTTCATCATAATAGCTACATAGCATAATCAGATTCCTCATATAGCATCAGCTTATTTATCATAAACATACCTCAACAGCATAGTACACATCGTCGTCGTAATAATAACATCATAACACTTCAGTCAAATCTTAAAATCGTCGTAACTTCCTCCAATAATTTCAAAACGTAAAAAAAATTCTCTGCTCATTTCAATAGTGTCATCTACCTCAAACGTACTTTAAAATCATGATCCCATACCAAATATCTCAAAGCTCTCATAGTATCACAATGAATCCGAAAAAATATGAACATTTCACAAAGTACAGACAAAATACAGTTTCATAAGTGTGAAGTTATCCAACTGTAATTGCGTAAACATCTGTCACTGACGTAGTAAAAAGAATGTTTGTTTCTCTGTCAAATAATCAGATAGCTGTGTAATTCTGTGTTAGAGAAATATGGTACCGACGTGTAAAGTTGTATAAGCAAATACCATATTAGCTAGGGTTCCTTGTGGTTGCCACACACATGGTACACAAAGTAAGCGTGTACCCCCCTGAGGATTAATGTAATTATACCCTCAGGTGCTACAGATTATTGCAATGGAATGAAATGTATCACGGAAAAACTTTGTATCATTGTGTTTCAAATATCTTTGAAAATAAATGTTTTTAGTACAAAATTGATCACTCAAATACGTGTCCTGTAGCGCTAAACATGCGTCTTGCTGTAAGATAATCTCTGTGGAAGTGTCGTAGTTATCGTCCCCCAAAGCTAAGTTCTGCAGAAGTCAATGTACTGACCTCATGATAAACAAAGTGAAATGCTTCGCGTATAGATATCATACTTATTACGCTTCTTGCCGTGATGAAGAAATTACTGTGCTGTAACGTATTGTTGTGCTACAGAAAAGGCTGTCTCCTTGTAGCTATACCATAAAAGTTACTACTAAAACATGTTTTACTTTCCAGAATAATACAGAAAAACTGTGCAGATACAAAACAGAAACACCGCAAAATCAACATTGTAAATTGTCACTCATTAGTAGCGTCGTGATAAAATCGTGTAGCTGTCACATAAACTAACTTCTGTGTCATCTGGTATCTCTCAGAAAGTACTTTAAATCCGGAATGTATTTTCAAGTAAACCAAAATATTGCATTAAAATCTCATGAGCATTACCAGTACATGTTCTATGTATGTAAGCCTGATAGTCGTTACGTAATCGTGCAACTAACAAGCAAGAACGTACAAATACAACACTGTGTCGTCTGTTCACTATAACAATGCATTCGTAATTTCTGTTTAAATAAGTTCTCATGGTTCTTGGCTGGATATTTAACTTCAAACATTGTTGCATGGTAACAGTTTCTAAAGCATACTAGTAACGTGAAGTGAAACGTTTTATGGCAAAGACAAAGTTAAAAAGCAGATTATCTTTCAATAAACGGTTTTACATGTGAAATGTGGTGTAAACCTTTACTCTTCATAGTACTCAGAGTTTGAACTTGAATGCAATTGTTAGGCGGTATACGTCGGTAAAGAATACTGGAGTTTTTCTCAAGGTTAGCGTCTATGTTATTTTTCTCTGAGCCACCTGGCGCACGCGGCTGCCTGCTGTGCGAGTCATTGTCTGTCTCTTTGTTGGCGCGCGTTGTTATTGGGATTAGGAGACCTAACTTCTACGAATTCGCCTTGCCGAGAGGGCCCAGCTCTGTTAGAATCCCGCCAGTTCTGATGAAATTCACGTCTGTCGTTTTGTCGGTAGTTTACATAGTTTCTTGTTTGTCGGTCATGTGGTGGAGAATTTCTCCCTGAGTCGTAACTGCGCGCTGGACCGTTGCGTCTAAAGTTATTCTGTCTCCCTTGATAATAATTATTTTGGTTCCCATATTGCCTGTTTCTCTGATTGTCTCTGTCGTATTCATTACTATGGAAATGCGATCTTTCTCTGTAACTATTATTACTCTGCCAGTGGTTGTCATATGGGTGGTGTCTGTTTTGGTCACGATTTGTGTTGTGAGAATAGCCTTGTCGTGTCCAGTTATTATTTCTTTCATCGTGGAATTGTGACAGATGTGACCTGTAATTGTTGTGCTCCTGTTTCCGCGTTCCCCGATTGTCAGTGTCAATTTCCAATTCTTGTAACAGACCCTGAAATGCTTCAATGTCATCTTTGCAACGTCCTGCTAAAATA
Organism: Schistocerca serialis cubense; assembly: GCF_023864345.2. NCBI lineage: Eukaryota > Metazoa > Arthropoda > Insecta > Orthoptera > Acrididae > Schistocerca > Schistocerca serialis. The sequence continues at coordinate 381,360,890 of NC_064645.1, read as the reverse complement.
ATATGTCGTAAATGTTCAGGCAATTTGAGTAAGCAAATGCGGATGAGTTCTGAGGGGCTGTATGGGTTTGAAAGATATTGATTCTTATGCAACATGTCTTCAAAATATTTGACAAGACTGGAAAATTCAGATTGTTCAAAGTGTTTCATCATTATGATGCTATGTTTTACACGGTCTTGTGTGGCTTGAGACCAATATGCTGAGAGGAAGGCATGGTAAAATTCTCCCTCTCTGTGGCAATCGTGAATGACCGATCGCATTCTTACAGCTGGTTCATTCTCTAAGTAGCCACACATAAATTCTAATCTGTGTTCTAACGACCAGTTGGGAGGAAAACAATGAGAGAATTGATGGAGCCATGCTTGTGGATGAATGTCGTTGCCAGAATTCTTAAATGTTTTGAATTTACGTGTAGTAATGAACAGCTTATAGTCAAAATCATCATGTCGGCGAGTCGCATATCGGTCATTGTTGGGTCGTGTCGGCCGTTCCATCTCAAAATTCGGTGCACATTGCCAATTTCTTTCATAACTTCCGAAATGCCCTGTGTTATTATTTTGTGTCTGTTCCGTATTTGTATGTCCCTCTTCCCGTATTGGGGCGCGAATGTCCTCTGAAATACGTAATTCTTGTACTACCTGTGTCAGCTGATCTTGTACTTCCCGGATTTCTCTTTGGTGTTGTGTATTAATTCGATTCTGATTTTGTTTGAATTTCCTAATTTGTTCATACTCTTCTGTGTCAGTGAAGGCTACAGGTGTTGTGTCATTCAGATCATCATCTACCTTTGTAGATAAGTTAGTGAACTGATCTGAAAGTTCGGCTACTTTATCCGATAGTGTACTTATTTCCTCAGTGTGTTTTTCTGAACCAAGTTTCAGAGTGTCCATTTGTGTTGAAATCGTATCTACTGTGTCTTTTAAGTTTTCTTGACTTTTTGCAAGTTGCGTAACCGAATCGGTAGATGCAACTGCGTCAATTTTAGCTTGCAAGGTGTAGTGATTTTCATGAACAATAGTTTGCAGTTCTTTTATGGCTGCTTCGTGATTCTGTAATGCATTTTCATGACGCGAAAAAATAGGTTGAAAATGCTCACAAATTTGAGTTTTTACGTCATTACAGACTTTTTGACATTTCGATTCAATGTTATGTAACTCAGCAGTTAAATCCTCACGTGTTTGTTCGAGAGTTTGTTCCAATGAGTCTAACTTTTTGAGATTTTGTTCCACTGTGTCTAACTGTTGCTGTGTTTGTCTCTGGTGTTGTTCCATTGTGTCTAACTTTTGAAGCTTTTGCTGTGTCTGTCCCATTTGTTGTATTAATTGTAATAACAATGCATTGGTGTCTGAAACATGTTCCTCAGTGCTTTTCGGCAGTGAATTTACACCGGAAACATTCACATTTTGACAAGCAGAAAATGTGTCTTGACTTATTCGAGAAAACGGTGAGGATCCAAAACCTGAATCTACAGTATTTGCGAGATCGTGTCGTGTCATTTCGGCTTCCTGAGGCGAGCTATTGCCGACCGGTCGATCGATAATGCTTCCCTCTTCACTAATTGTTTCACTGTCCACGCCATTGTTTGACGCCCGCTCCATTTCCCTGTGCACAGTTACCAAATTACTACTTTGAACATTAGTAAATTCATTACTCGGCGGCGCTGATAAGCTACGCTCGTCATCACTATTATTTCTCAGTTTAGTTTGGAGCCTAGTGTTACGTTTTTCACACGCCATTATTGTCACAGTATTTCACACGACAACACAGAAAAACACAATTTGAAGATCAAAAATAAGAGAACACATTAACATAGCACTGAAAATAATATCTAGTTAATTGCAAGCGCAGCTGCGAAATACTTGGTGCAAATCTACATGCATGCCACAACTGTTTTACTATACAACAATGAAAGACTGCAACTACAAAGGAAATTCTCTCTACAATTACGCGCTAGCAATAAACAAAAGCTACACTAAATACACAAACAACAAGAAAAAATCAGAAGATTCCAGTGAGGTATCCTAGGCTAAGGGTCGACATATGAAACGTCCCCTTTGAACATTTATACACGAGACTGTGCTTAACCTGACACACAATACTTTGTTAGCGCAACGCAATCTGACTTTCAAAATTCCCTACAAAAGAATGGCCCTGACTAACATTAAACTATACCTTTCACAAATCACTTACCTCACAAAATCTTCGCTGCTCAAGCTACTGCAATACAGCAAGCGCCACTACTGCCAGCTAAATAAAAGATTCAAACTACTAAAGGCACTAACTACTGATAGGGATAGTTAGCAAATGAAAGATATTAATAGAGAACAAACAATGTATTTACCTTAATATCATCACAAGTCATAATATATATATCAGTTCATGACAAATTGCAAACCTCCGCCATCTCTCTCCCCACATCCACCACTGCTGGCGGCTCACCTCCAACTGCGCAACGCTACGCGCTGTTCACATCCAGCTGCCGCTGCCCAACACTACAATGGCAGACAACAATGCAAACTAGCCACAGACTGCACACAGCACAGCCAGTGATTTTCATTTTCATATTGAGCGCTACGTAACGTTGCCAATAAGAAAACATAAACAGCCTACTTACATAGAGAAAACATAAACAGCCTACTTACATAGAGAAAACATAAACAGCCTACTTACACATTCTGTTCACCCTTGATGTAAACTATCTCGAAATCAAATTCCTGGAGGAATAAACAACAACGTGCAACCCATTTGTGCAACAATTTACATGTGAGTAAAAACGATCATGCTTGATGGTCACAAAACACTCGTGTATGCCTTCCCCAGAGATACTATTGGAACCTGCGGAAAGCCCACACTACAGCTAACGCTTCAAGTTCAGTTGCCGAATAGGTTCTTTTACATCCCGTTAACGTTCTACTGGCAAAATTAATTATGTTTATTTTCTGTTCTTTATTATCATTTACTAATTGGAACAGACAAGAGCCTAGTCCCTGACATGAGGCGTCCGTGCTCAAACAAAAGTTGTAGTTCATGTTACTATGCTTCAAAATGGGTGCGTTCATGAGTGCCTGTTTGATTTTTACGAAATCTTCCTCCCATTTTTCTGTCCACAACCACGTGTGGTTTTTCCTTAAAAGGTTGAGTAGGGAATCACTATGCAGTAATTGTTTGGGCACGAATTTTCGAAAAAAATGACGTGACGCCCAGGAAAGCTTTCAATTATTTACGTGTTTCTGGTGAGGGGAAATATTTTATGGCATCAAGCTTTTTTTATATCTGGTAAAATTACGCATGGTGAAATAATGTGGCCTAAAAATTTTATTCGATCCCTTCCGAATTCGGACTTCTTAAAATTTGCTGTGACGTCATATTCTCCGAACTTTTGGAACACCTTGTGTACCAATTCTACATGCTCTTGTCAGGTCTCCGAGGCTATGAAGAGATCGTCTACATACAACGTCACTTTGCTAATCAGTTCTGGATCCAATATTCTTTCTAAAGCCTCTATAAATTCCCCAGCGGTCACGTTGAGTCCAAATGGCGGTACTTGGAACTGATAGCTTCTGCCAGCATGAATGGACGCAGTGAATTTTCTGCTATCACTATGTAGGACTATTTTCCAATACGAAGCCTTCATTTCAACGGATGTTAAATACTTCACTCCATGAAATTTAAGCAATTGCTCATCTAAGTTTCCGGCCTAGTACGTTTTGGTACGATGATCGTATTAATTTCCCGAGCATCAAGTACTAATCTGACTGATCCGTCAGGTTTGCTGACAGCTAGGATGGGACTGCAGTACGGTGAATGCGAAGGTTCTATTACCTTCCACAGAACCATTCTATCTATTTATTTGCGAACCGCTTCCTTCTTTGCCCATGGTATCGCATATGATTTATGGCAGTACTTCCATTTTGTATTCATAATTTTTGATTATTGTCGGCTGTTTTCTAAAAATGTCTCGATTTTCATAAATAAGATCTGCTAGTTCATTTTGTTGAGTTTTAGAAAGACATGTGGATTCTCTTACCTTCTCGTGGGCGGCCTGTTCGTTAATTATTTCCGTGTCTAATTGTTCGGGGAAAGGAATATCTATCAATAACACTTGTGGATAAACTAATTTTACTTCAGCTTGTTTCCGTAACTGGCCATTACGCTCTATTGTTGACTTTACAAGATTGACTTTCACACTACGACTGCCCACTCGGAAATAGCAAAGTCCACTGCCTATGTCGATGTTTACTTTATACTGCCGGAAAACTTCCATACCTAAAATACAATTGACGATTAATTTGTCAACGATTAAGAATGTACAGTTTATCGTGACATCGCTAATGGTAACAGGTATTTGCGTCTGCCACTTAATACTTTTTGACTTATTACCTACAGCTGTCAAGATTTTACAATTTTCCGTTGGCAACACTGGTACTTTTAATGCTTTCGAAACTTCGTTAAATAAACTGTTAGAAATAATATTCGCAGATGCACCTGTATCTAAAATTACGTTGGTAATTATAGTTCCTATCTCTGCTCTCATTACAGCCTGCACAAGGTCACTAACATTGTTCAGTGCTCTCATCTCTTCTTCACATAGATCTTCTACGGTAGCATCCTGATCATATCTTAAAAATAATCGTTTAAGATGTAATGTGTGCTTGTTTGTGCCCCCTGTTGTCAAATCGGTCGGCCGGTGGGGGCTCATTCCGACCGATTGTTGTTTACCGGGGGGGGGGGGGGAGGGGGACAACGGCGTTGCTTGATTACTGTCCGTTACCTCTACGAAGTGTACTGAGTGGTTATTCTGTCGCCAATTAGTTTCCGGACCGCTGCGTGCAACATTGCGGTCGGCCGTCGCTATTTCTCCTTGGTCGGTCATTCCTATTACTGTAAGTATTGTAATTTTCATTTGTGTACCGCCTTTCATAACGCGGACCTTACCAATCATTCACGTGATTTCTATCATTTCCATACCGGCGTGGACCGTAATCTATTATATCTTCTGTCTTCACGTCTCTGTCGCGCCAAATGCCTCCGATTTCCGTAATCCCAGTTTCCATTATTTGGCCTTGTCGCATACGGATGCCAACGGTGTGGGTTTTGCCCACTGCCATTAAAATGATTCCCGTTACCGTTGTTTTGATTGGTTACGGAGTGTTCATTGCGATTACTTGTGCTCGGCACTTCTTCATATATTAGATCAATTGAGTCAAGCACGGAAAGAAAGTATTCAAGGTCGTTCTCCGGTATGGTTACCAATATTTCGCGTAAGTTCGCGGGTAGTATGCTTTTCAGAACATCTACGTGCGGTATTGGATTGTTCCAATAGCACGTCTTATTCAAGTACTTTTCGAAATACTTCCTAAATCCGCCGTTTTTTAAGTTGAACGGTTGTGGGTTGAATATCTCACGTCGCAGTCTTTCTTGGACCCCAGTAGACCAATATTTCTCCAAGAAATCCGGTTCAAATTATTCGTAGGTGACGCACTGTTCAGTCATGTCTGTGGCCCACAAAAGTGCGTCGCTTTGTGTGAAACCTACTACATATCTGATCTTTTGTGCCTCAGTCCAGTTTCTTAGTAAGACATTTTTGAATGCTCTTGCGAATACGACTGGATGGGTTTTTCTGGATTCTGTGGAGAAAACTGGAAACTGTCTACGTTGTAACAGGCTCTCATCGACTAGAATCGTCGAGATGCAAGGAGGCACGCCTACTGCCTGTTGCAGCACCGCGTTTAGTGAATAGCCATTGTTTGCCTACGCCGGTGCGTGCGCATACGCCGGACTGGGCGCGTGTTGTTCTGCGTTATTGACATCGCAATCTGGCACGGGCGAATAAGTGTCGCTCTGTCTGTTGCCTGATGTAGGCAAGTCATTTGAAACATTGTCTACCAGCAATTTCCTTGCGTATTCTGTCTTCGGCTACTTTGATTTCATTACCTAATTTTTCAAAAAGTTTTGTTTCCCGGTCAGTTATTGATTCATTTACATTACCGGTTTCTAAAGTTTCATTTATTTTGATAATGTCTGCCTTGATACGTCCAGTCTCCTGTTTCAGAAGACCGACTTCTTCGTTAACTTTATTAACTTGGTCAAGTATTTCTTCACATGCGGACTGTACTCTGGTTAAATTTAATTGAATATCCTGTACGTTTTCGTGTATTTCTTTTGTGCCGTTTGTGTTTGATTGTGTGTTTCTACGATTTCTGACAGTTCCTGTTCCTGTTTGTTTGTAAGATCTGACAATTTCTTTTCTACATCATTTGCCAATACGTTGTATACACTATTGACTGTTTTGATGTCTTTGTCTTCGATCGTTTGATCGATTTCATTGGTGAATTTATTTAAGCGTTGATCGAATTGTTTGTGCATATTTTCAAATTGCGTGTTTACACTTGAAGACTGCTGTTGGAACCCAATTTCCATGTTTGACAATTTTGTGTTTGTCACTTTGTGGCTGATTTCTAGATTCGACACTTTTGTTGATCGTTGTGTTGTGGCTGATTTCTAGATTCGACAGTTTTGTGTTCGTTGTGTTGTGACTGATCTTTAAATCAGATAATTCCTCGCTCACGTTTGACATCAGACCATATAATGCCTCAAGCGTAACTGACGAAGCCTGTGTATTTATATTTATGCCATTATTTGTAACCATTGTTACTCTACCACGGTCTGATTGAATCGAAACCGGGCTAGGTTCACTGATTTCAAGCGAAATATACTCATCTGATCTGGTAATCGATGCTTCATCGACTGTGCACAAGGTTTCATTTGCTAGTGGTTCGTTATTGTCAATCCCTGTGGAGTGCAATTGAATTGTATTTACTTTTACATTATGTTGTGCTGAAAAACTAATTGCGTCATCATTTACGTCACTATTGTCAGAATCGGTGACGTGTCCATGAACATTTGTCAAATTAAAATTCGCGATTGTTATTTGTTACGCGTCGGAAATTTACAAGATGGCGGACTAGGTCTTCTAATTCTGCTATTGTTTAACATAAAGAAATAATTATCAAAGTGTAATTGTGTGTCGCCACCAACCCTATCAGGATTTTAACATGGAAAGGGAAAGGTTCTGCTTTAAGTGGAGCTAAGCCAAGGTGCAGCCGCTGCACGCGTTTGCGCTTTTCCTACCCTAATTCCGCCTGAGCTGCGTCACTCACGATTACGTTAGTTTTGTAAATCCTTGTCCTTGTTCCTTCTGGTTATTGTCATCCGTTTGTACAATTAATTTGTTTCACCTTATTCGTCATTTTCCATGTGCGCCATGTAACAGAGAAACAGTAATTAGTACAAGCATATTTGTAGTACAACAATCAAGTACTTACTCTTTGTTCCACCAGCACTGTCCCTGTCAGCGGTCGCCAGTGAGGCTTGATAAATTAAAAATTTAAATTTATTGATTTTTTTGAAAAGAGGAAAAAATTACGGATATGGAACTGTAAGTTTCGAATTTTTGACAGGCTTTTTTATGGATTGTATTGGCCGGCTTGAATGCGGACGAATTCAGTCCTGCGTGAAATTTGCCAGTAATATAATTTACAATTCTGATTAATTTACTTTTTGAACTCTACGTCATTGTTGATTTAATCAGAGTTTTCACCTTAGACGTAGAATTAGTTCTTCTGCCACATTATTAATTCATTACTCGCCATCGATGTTCTTCTCTTTGTTGACCGTATGTATCTTCCTGAGTCGACATCGGTTCACTTCACGAAGACGGTGGAAACCAAGGAACACAATGCTACGTCGCTTTAAATAATTCTCGTAAAACTTAGATACTTCGCACTATTTTTTATTCACAACACAGTAAGACTTGCTCTGCTCGTCGCACAAACCATAAATACTAAGAAGATGGCTGCCTTGCAGCACACACCAAAAATTACGTCCATCCCCTACAAGTTAACAATTGAAAAGTGTCTCTTAACTCCTCCTTGGAGTACGAAACAAAAGAGAATCCAATATGAACATTACAGAGATTATATTCTACATCCCTCGCAATTTAATCTTCGGCGCAGCCTTTAACGTATTGTATATCTCTGCGTCGGAATGTGTCATTACAGCGCTAAATATGTTTTTTGACTGCGCAACAACCGTTAAATGTTCCACATATTATTACGTACGGTCGTCCGCGCCGCTGCTCGCACTTTCAGTGTCATTTTCACTGTGAGTGCCGTACTATCCGTAGAATAATATGCTGTGCTGTGGTCTTCTATTCTGAGTGCGGTGCATGTGCGTTTATTCTCCAAGAACCGAAGCTGTGGCATATAATTCACCTTTCATACAGCCCGGGAAGGATCTTCTCCGTCGTATCCACATTTTCTGTGGGGTACACACTGCACATCAGTCAGTGATGCTTGCACAATTGTAGTTTGCTGATTAGTATATCAGACGTTGCGTAGCACAACATCACAAAAAATGATTCGCAGCGCTATTGCACACGTGTTTGTGTACCACTATATGTTTCGTCGTTAACTTTGGTGTGATAATCGCTTTTAGTCCTTCAGGTTTCGTTTCCTTTTAGATAGTTCTTAAAGATCATCATTTACATATGGCTCGATACACACACAAAATTCACATAAATATTTTGACATAACAATGCATATTACAATGGCTTACATCTAAGGCTGACACTCCACCCATTACTTGCATCAAACATAGAGAATTCTTAAATACTAAAACATTACAAAATTCCTTTTTCAATTACAGTTACTGGTTAATATAATTTGTTAGCTCCAAAAAAATTTTCTTTGTACATAAATACTAAATATCCATTAGATTCTGTTGCCACATACGCATTTAATGCATCCACATTTTATTTTCCGGTCATGCATGCATCAGCTTTGAGAGTTTCATATTTTCGGAGAAACATGGAAAAGCATTTACATCATGAATCTAAATAACGCGTTGCTAGCCTAAGTACGCTTTGGCGCCGCCTCTTGTACTGAAGAAGGAATAAAGAATTCTACTCTACTGGTTTATGGATTACTAAGGAAATGCTGTTCGCCCTTTGTTATATCACTTGTCAGGGAACTCCTGTTTTACGTGTAGCTTTGAGTTCGTAACGTAAAAGTCTTTGCATCACTTCATACTTATCTCTTACAATTATGGGGAAATGACATTGTTTACGTCCATATTTAATGCAATAAAAGTTCATTAGTATTATCTGAGTTCATATGCCGCCGTGTTTATGTGCGTTTTGTAGTCAGTATGTACAGGAAACATGTTTCGTGGTTGTACTGCGACGATGTATATTCTTATTCTTCATTTGCTTGATGATCTAAATATACACATAGACATACTAATAACTTAGTCATTTCTTTGAGGTGCGGCCCGTTTATTCATTTTGTACCTATAGCACCCGTCATAAATCTCTCTTTCTGCGCCGTGTCGATGCACTGGTCGCAGCAGTACAAAAAAACTTATAACTAACTTAAAAACTAATTGCGTTTCATAGCTCATAAGATGCTCATATACTCGGTCATCACCTTCGCTGGCAGAGGTTTTTTCATAGTTCATTCTCATTTGTTCATTTATATATTCACTTGCATTTTTATTCCTCTTATTCCTTTACCATGTTAAGAAAGTTATTTTGACATTTCCTACGGTATCCCATTCTTTTGTTAGCCAACAAGTCCTGTATGTTTCATTGTAATGATTCCTTTTAATTCTAGTTACAATGTATATATTTTAGTATTGACGCAACTTCGCGTGTTGATATAGTAAATATAGATGTTAGTGTTATTATTTATTTTGAAATTGGGCTTAATACTTGTGCAGCTTCACGTTTCTATTTGGTTGTACCGCGAATTAGCCTGTTGCGCTTGTGCAAGGTCAATGTCTCTTACCTAGTACTAACGCAAACATGCATTGTTGAGGGCGCACAGCTGACTCGTACGCTGCTCCAGTTTGCATTTCGCTTCGCGTGAAGCTGTGTTTTTTCACTCCTTCCGAAACAAATATTTGTCTTTGCTTGCAAAACAAGAAAATTACACTACTCGTGAAAAGCTTTTAAGTCTTTGTGGGGGTGGAGATCTTTGTTTCTCCCTGTTCTTTCATATACCAACCTATAAGTTCTCGGATAAGGTATTTTTGCAATAATATATGGCCCTGAGTATAGTAATTGCCATTTTTTGTCCAACTTACCGATCTTTGTCGATTTGGGATGTGTTCTCAAGAGGACTCGTTGCCCTCCGAAAAAAATTGTACCTCTATTTAAATTTTGTTGTATATTCTTTCTGTATTCTGCTCTATTTTCTAGTGTAATTACTGCTTGTTTGATTGTATCCTGTAAAGTTAACTCTTTAGTAGGAAATTTTGGTATGGGTGTTTCCCATTCGTCAGTTTGCTTTGTGTAAACATAAGTTCATTAGGAGTGAAACCTGTGGAAGAGTGGGGGAGATTGTGTACTATTTGCATTAATGGAGTCACGTATTCAATCCATCGTGAATGTTTATTATGAGAGTATGTCCTTATAAATCTACTGAATTCTTTAAACACCCTCTCCAAGGGACTTGCATCTGGGTGGAAAAAACTTACCAAGATGTGTTTAATGCCCTGAGTACTCATGAATTGTTTCCATTTTCTTCCTACGAAATAGGCTGCATTGTCTGTTAATGACTTTGGGTTTCCCTACTCTTTGTAAATAATACTTTTCAGTTCTCCTTATGATGCTACTGGCTGTAGTGGTTTTGATAGCATAAAGTTTGATGTAGTTTGTGGAAATATCGTAAAGAGCTATTAAATATCTGACACCATATTTGGTTTAGGATATGGCCCTCCGATATCCAGAGAAACCATTTCCAGTAGAGCTTTGGTTAGTATGGGATGTACTACTGTAAACTTTTACATACTGTATGGTTTTGTTCTTTGGAAAATAACACACTTTTTTAATATTTGTGAAACACGTCGTCGTAAATTAGGAAAGTAACAAAGTTTGGAAATCTTGTCTGTACATTTTGTTACTCCGTAGTGCCCCCATACTTCGTGTGTGTGTTTGATAAATTCGTCGATATTTTCCTCTGGAAGGCATACATACCAATGGTTAGAACTTTCGTGCTTCCTGTGGAACAAAACGCCCTCGAATAACTGATACCATTTACTTACCTTGTGGCTGGCATTCCGGTTAAGATTTAGTATTACCCTTTTCCACCTGTTGTCTTGCTGCTGTATTATTCCCATCTGTTTATAAATTTTTTTGTAGTCTGATTATTGTGTACTACTTCGCATCAGTAATGTACGGATTTCTGAATCGTGTTCAGACAGTTCACTGAACTCGTCTAGTCCCTGATAATGCATCTTCAGTAACATTGTGACTGCCCTTTATGTATATTATTTCAAAATTGAATTCCTGCAGGTACAAACACCACCTCGCTAGTCTTCGGTGTAACAGTTTACATGTTAAGAGAAAAGAGAATGATTGGTGATCACAATAGACTTTAGTGTTTTTGGCCCAAAGAAAATACTCATATTTCTTGAACCTCCAAATTACTGCTACACTTTCCAGTTCTGATATGGAATATGATCTTTCTGCCTCTGATAAAGTTCTGCAGGCAAAGCTAATGACTTTGGATACGGTTTTTTCTTCTTCTTCTTCTTCTTCTTCTTGTATCTGGAACAAACATCCCCCCAGCCCCTGAGACGAGGCGTCCGTGCTTAAACAAAAGTTCTTAGACATGTCAGAATGACTCAAAATGTTTGCTGATATTAATGCATTTTTAATTTTGGTAAAGTCCTCTTGGCATCTCTCGTCCCATAGCCAAAGCTTATTCTTTCTCGACAGGTTAAAGTAGGCATCGCTATTCATAAGCTGTTGTGGTATAAATTTTCGGAAAAAGGAAGTTAGTCCTAGATATACTTTCAATTGTTTTGTGTTCCTTGGGGGTGGGCAATTACGTATGGCATCTAGTTTCTTTGGGTCTGGTAATATACCCTGTTCTGATACGATATGTTCTAAAAATTTTACTTGTTCTTTGCCAAAGTTAGATTTCTTTAGATTTGCTGTTACTCCGTACTTTGTAAATCTCTAAAATACCTTTTCTATTATACTGATGTGTCCTACCCAAATTGATGTGGCTATTAACATATCGTCAACATAAATGGTAACTTTACTGAGCAATTCAGGTCCTAAGACCTTGTCCAAGGCTGATGTAAATACGCCTGCGTTAACGTTTAAGCCAAAGAACTTGAAATTCATAACTCCTGCCACTGCAGACAGATGCTGTGTATTTTCTATTCTCCTACTGTAACTTTATTTGTCAGTAAGATTTCTTTAGGTCAAGGCTGCTGAAATATTTGGTGTTATGAAATTTTAGCAATTGTTCATCTAAATTATCTGGTTTTGTTCTTACTGGTACTAGAATTTTGTTTATGCCTCTAACGTCTGAAACTAGTCGTACTGATCCATCAGGATTGTTAACAGGTAATATTGGGCTGCAACATGGAGAAAATGGTGGCTGTATGATTCCCCATTCGCACATTCTATTAATTTCCTGTTTAGCTGATTTACGCTTTCCCAGGGTATAGGGTAAGACATAACGGAAAATGTTTCATGAGGACAGACATTAAGTTTATGTTCATAATCTTTGATTACGCCTGGATTCTTATTAAAAACACTTGCATGTTTAAAAAGTAAGTCAGAAAGCTCTTGTCGTTGTGTAGCATCTAGAATATTTTATTCGTTCAATTTTTGTTCTACTAATTCCTGTCTTACTTCAGTGACGGACTCATGTTCGTTATCACATTTGTTCTCAAAATACACGGTAGGATATGAATACTGTACAGTGACATGGGGTTCTGGGTTTACTTTCTCATACCTCTCCGGTGTGGTAATGACGCTGATAGAAAACCTTTGGTCCTTCACAAAGAAATGGCACTTACCATTACCTATGTCTATTTGAGTTTTGTAGGTTCTAAATGTGTCCATACCTATCAAGCTGTTGACTATAAGTTTGTCTACTATTAAAAAATTACACTGCACAGAATTGTTCAATATTCACGGTGATAAGAGCTTGGTGTTTTACTAATTTGGTTTTGCCGCCTGTAGCGGTTTGTACATTGCAGTTTTACACTGGCAGAACAGGAAATTTATTCCATCTTTTTAATTCAGTGGAAAATGCTTCAGACATTAAATTAGTCGTGCGCCCTGTATCAAGTATTAACTGTGTGTCTGTACAAAATATTTTCAGTCTGCCTACTGCCTGCACATGTTCCTCCAGTGTATTTTTCGCCGATTTTAATTCATGTTGCTATAGATCATCCTTTGTGTCTCATTGTTCATCGAATCGTACGAAACATGCTTGCAAATCTGGTTTTCCCCCATAGCTTATGAGGTCTATAGTATGGGCTCAACTACGACTGATTCGGGTTTTCCTATGGTGTAGTCTGATCTACTTCGGTACACGGGACAGGTTCTGTCAGTTGTACTGTGTGACTGTTTCTCCAGCGTGTATCATTTCCAGTTCGCAACATGCCTTCTCGTGTGTACGTATGGATGTTGTGAAATGTTGCCGTAATGTGATTTTGCTACGCAAAGGTTGGCTGCGGTACGGCGTGTTGTATGTTATTCTTGTTGCCGTGCGCCGGCCACCGATGCGGCTGGCTGTTTTCATTTGCACGCGGTGCGTAATTTTGAGAGGAGGGATTGAAATTAGCTTGTGGATCGTAATCGTTCCTGTTATACGGAAATTTTTGTTTAAATCTCTTGTTCATACCATTTCCATTCCCGTATCCATTACCACGGTTAATGTATCCTTGCGGTTGAGCGCACAAGCTTTGCTGTGTTCATGTCTGGCTTTTCGTATTGACCATTCAAGTTACGTTGTTGCGGTGTTTGGCTGTCTGACGCCCTATTTGATACTACTGTCTCTTCATATATTAGTTCGATTGAATCTAAAATGGATAGAAAGTATTCTGTGTCGTGTTCAGGTGTAGTAATTAATTTTTCACGAATGTGTGGTGGCAAACAACTTTTTAAAATTTTAAAAACATCCATATGAGAAATAGGATTCGTCCAATAATGTGTTTTGTTGAGATACTTCTCAAAATATCTTCGCAAGCTACCATATTTGCCATTAAAAGGGGCGGGGTTAAGAACCCCTCGCCTAAGTCTTTCCTGTACGGTTTTTGACCAATATTTGTCAAGGAACGCCCGTTCAAATTGTAAACATGTGGTACAACGCTCAGCTTCCTCGGTCGCCCACAAAAGTTCATCGCCTTGCGTATACCCAACAACATACCTGATTTTTTGTGCTTCCGTCCAATTTCTAGGAAACATGTCGCAAAATACTAATAAACACAACAGGACTGATTTTCTTACGTTCGGTCGTGAATGTTGGGAACTGAGAGTGTCTTAATAGACCTTCGTCAGCAAATATAGTTCACAAGCTGTTTGCATAGCTGTCATAATTATTTACATTTCTCGCAGGTACTGGTTCTGGTGTCACGCCACGTAAACTTACACTTTGTGGTCTGTCATTACTATTGGCGTTGTTTGTAGTGATTGCAATGATCCGTGTACATACATTACTTTGGTTTGCTGTGGCTGGCACTTTGTTTATGTGTACAACTTGTGTCTCTGTATCAGTTTCACCTAAGTAGTTGCGTATCCGGTGCTCTGTGGCTTGCAGATTGGTGTTCACTTTGTGGATAATGTCATTTCCTTTTTGCTGAATAACCTTTTCAACTAGATCATTGATTAATTTACATTCCTTCACTACCTTTTCCGCTGTGGTACTGGTTTTTATCTAAGGTGCCTGCTTCAGCTTGTGAAATTACGTCAGATAAATTTTCATTAATTTAGTCTCTTTCCTCTTTGGCACAGACTGATTCGATTTCAAGTGATGTTAATTTTAAAGTGAGTTCATCTATTGCTGCTGGTATATTTTCGTAATCCTGGTGCAGTTCGTTAACTACGGTAGAGATGTTCTTTACTGTGGAAGTTAATTGTGTTTGTGTAGCTTCCAGGTTCGTGTGTGTGTCTTTCATCGCTTTTATTTGCTGCTCTACTATATCATTCTGCTCGTTAAATTTCACATTCATCTCCTCTTAAAACTTGTTTTTGTTCTTGTTTGATGTGATTTATGTCATGTGTCACTACGGTGAGTTTTTGTGACAAACTGTCAAATTTTGTTTTTATGTCTGTTCGCCAATTAGTGTTTACATTTTTTATTTCTGCACGCAAACTCGAGTTTTTTACATTGTATGCTTGCACGCAAATTGGTGCAATTGGTGTTCATACCATCCAGTTTTTCAAGTATCAAGGCAAATGCGTCATTTTGGTTGCTATTTAATGTACTTTGGGTGTTGACAACTTTGCTCTGCAAATGAATATTTGAACTTCGTGTGATGGGTGACGGTAAAGTGTCGTCAAAAATCATGTTATCTTCCCTTTCTATGTTTTCCTGTGCGAATAGAATGTTGTTCGCGGAGATACGTGATGCAGTGTCATCTATCGTCATCAACGTATCAACAAAGTTCGAGCTCGCCGGCCGGTGTGGCCGTGCGGTTATAGGTACTTCAGTCTGGAACCGCGTGACCGCTACGGTCGCAGGTTCGAATCCTGCCTCGGGCATGGATGCGTGTGAAGCCCTTAGGTTAGTTAGGTTTAAGTAGTTCTAAGTTTTAGGGGACTGATGACCTCAGATGTTAAGTCCCATAGTGCTCAGAGCCATTTGAAAAATAAGTTAGAGCCCTGTGTAGGCTCACTAGCACTTGTCATTTCGGTCATGTTCATCTCTGAACTATTTAATACCACCAGTTGTGGAAGACTTCAGATGTTCTATCCTGAGATTATACGCCATCTTGGCTCACTGCGCTTTCGCCATTTCCAACACTAATGGGAACAGATTTTTGTGCCATCATGTCTGAATATTACAATTAAAGTTTTTGGAAAACAAAGTTGAAATATATTATTTTCTGAACTTAGACACGATTTACGTGTCGTCAAGCGTTATTTAGCTACTTTTATGACGCACAAAATGTTAGGCTATGACACAGAAACTTTATATTTTTCTCTCTCTACTCATTACTTAAAATTTCTGAAAAATTCACTACAATGTATTAAGGAAAGGAAATTAAGGAAAGGTACTTCTAATTATTAAGCAGGAGACGCTACCAAACATAGCTAAGCAAGTGGTTGCGTAGGGTCCTACCTTTGCTGCGATGAAACAAACATGGTATTTCCAAAATTTTCCGCAAATTCCGGTTTCTTTTTGCTTCCTTTCTGAATTGGTTTTCTCCACAAGAATTTTTGGTTCTCGTTATTTTGCTCCCAGTCGTGGTGTTGGACATGAAAATTTGAAAATACGTAGTACAAGCAAAAAGAAATCTCATGCATTGTCATAAACAATTTTGGATAATTTACACAACTGGTTTCATGTCTTTCTCAATGTCCTGACACGGTCGCCAGTTGTGCAAATTTATGTACATATACATATATATAGCAATGATAGTAAAAAAGGTATATAAATAAAGAGATTAATAAAAATCAATTATTTTCAATTAATGCCCAAATTTTGGATTATTATAATTTCTTTGTTTTGAGTCCGTTTTAATGTGAACTTACTTCTGATGTTATTGGTTATAATCATCTTCTTCCACCATGAATGTTTATCTGTTGATCGTGTCTATAGCAGTTCTTAATCGGGCTTCTTCCGAAGGCAGGCCGCTTGTGGAACTGACATTGAGATGATGCGCGGAAGAAAACTTTCGTGGTTCTGCACAAATGATAATTATTATTCAAACAACACAAATGGCTACGACACACATCTTACAAAAATGTCTTCTCCACTCGATAACTAAAGATAGTCTCTCTATTAATGGACATAAAGATTGAATCGAATTTTATATCATTTGTTATCCATCTTCAGGTGTAGCAAAATATATCTTTATCGGCGCATATAACGGCATTATGTACCTATACACGGTATTTATGTGAATACTGTTTTTAGTTTTGAATTGCTAGCTGTTTGTTATTATAAATTTGTTTAAAGGAAACTACATACATTTTAAAATAGCCTCAGCCATTTTAAACTTTTCTCACATATTGTTATCGAGATTGAGTTGAAACATTTAATTGATTTGGGCTCAAAGACAATGTATTGTAATAACTGTTTGGTAAGAATTGTTGTTAACAAATTTGTTTCAAGGGATGTTTGAATTCATGTTATCCCGGCACCTTTCCGCTCCTTCACGGCAACTACCATAACAATAACACAGACCTTGCTGGGCTGGAAACCCGAACTAGTTCGTCAGGATGTAGACTGGGGACCTGCGTAGCGCCAGTAGACGTAATACACTGAAGAGCCTAAGAAACTGGTACACCTGCCTAATATCGTGCAAGACCCCCTCCAGCACGCCGACGTGCGGCAATACGATGACTTAAGGACTCGACTAATGTCTGAAGTAGTGCTAGGGGGAACTGACACCATTGATCCTGCAGGGCTGTCCATAAATCCGTAAGAGTACGAGGGGGTGGAGTCTCTTCTGAACAGCACGTTGCAAGGCATCTCCGATAAGCTCAATAGTGTTCATGTCTGGGAAGTTTGGTGGCTAGCGGAAGTTTTTAAACTCAGAAGAGTGCTGGAATGGCCCAATTCCGTCGGTACGTGAATGGATGCTGGTGATCAGACGGGATGCTTACGTATGTCACCTGTCAGAGTCGTATCTAGAAGTATTAGGGCTCTCCTCTCATATCACTCCAACTTCACACGCCTCACACATTACAGAGCCTCCAGGTTCCATGTATTCACGAGGCTGTCTCTACACCCGTACACGTCCATCCGCTCGATAGAATTTGAAACGAGACTCGTCCGACTGGACAACATGTTTCCAGTCATCAACAGTCCATTGTCAGTGTTGATGGGCCCAGACGAGTCGTAAGGCTTTGTGTCGTGCAGTCAGCCAGGGTAAACGAATGGGCCTTCGGCTCGAAACACCGTATCGACTATGTTTCGTTCAATGGTTCGCACGTTGACACTTGTTGATAGCCCAGCACTGCAATATCTAGCAATTTCCGGAAGGGTTGCACTTGTCACGTAGGTCGATTCTCTTTAGTCGCCGTTGGTCCCGTTCTTGCAGCGATCTCGAGATTTGATGTTTTACTCGATTTCTGATATTCACGGAACACTCGTGAAATGGTCGTACAGGAAAATCCCACTTCATTGCTACCTCGGAGATGCTGTGTCCCATCGCTCGTGCGACGACTTTAACTCCACGTTCAAACTCACTTAAACCTGATAACCTGCCATTGTAGCAGCAGTAAGCGATCTAACAACTGGGCCAGACACTTGTCTTATATAGATGTTGCCGACCGCAGCACCCTATTCTGCCTTTTTACGACTCTGTATTTGAATACGCATGCCTATACGAGTTTCTTTGGCGCTTCCGTGTAAAACCATAGTGAAAATTATTCCATTTATTACCTTAAATTTAAGTAACTGTTGTTTCTTCTGCGTCGACTGGCGGCTTCGTAAACCGGAGAAGAATCCGCTGAATCCAATAGCGGACTCAGGGCTGTCGAGGACGCTGCATCAGCTCGGAGTAATAATCGATGAGCAATCGATGACACCCCGATGCCGCGGTTCTGCCGCCTGCTGGCGAGGTAGACATGAGCCGTCGATAGCCTTGGTTGGAGAGGCGGTCCCAATGACGTGTGCGTTTTGATTCACACGCAATTTCCGAGATCGTCTTGTAGGGCAACAAATGCAAGATCAACATTACAACAAGCTCACACACAAGACGTTACCATACCACAACCAGACACGTGAATGAAAACGGCATGAACGTAATCGATCCTACTAACTAAGAGCGAAACGTTAGTGGGAGTGGAGTATTTATGGCGCCGAGGTGAGGCTCTGCTGTATGACGTCATTCGCAGTGACCGAAATGATTCTGCTCTTCCAGAGTCGACAGCGATCTTCAGTTCCGCTACATCTGCTTAAAGAATCTGTACAGGGACTTTAATGTTTTGTGAAACAATATTCTAGACGTTGTTGCGTCCTACCTTGTGTCCCTTCTGAAATGTAACGGGAGTAACGAAGGTGGTTCTGTGTGAACTGTTCTAACCAATTTCTGCTGAGTTGGTTAGAGTTTCACTTCCTGACGCAGTAACGGTTTTGATATGTTTACGCTTCCTCCTGTCGGCTGCGACAGTCCAGAATGAGTGAGTAACGTCGGATGTTCGAACTCTGAAAAAAAAAAAATTAATTTTTATCCTAAGTGAGGTATAACTATGAACAGAGACGAGATAAAAGAAAATGTTTTAAGGGGGGTAGGACGTCAAGCGGGCCAACTTGGAGCAGGAGGGACACCACAGGACATTTTATTTTCTACTGTCTATGCTTTTACAAATAAATTCATAAAACTTTGTCATCATGACCAGGAAGGATTCAGGATTCACACTCATAGCAGTAGAAGTGCAAAAACATAACAAAATAAATTTTTTTAGATATGAAGTTTCATCATTTTTTCACCTACTGTTGGCTGCATTTGTTGTTATAGGTATATTTTACTTCACAAGTAAGAGAGATTCTTTGATGAATTTTGCACAGCATACAAAACATACTTACAGGTGTATGAAACTCTAGCATTTTCCAAATCTTTTAAAAACTGTGGAAAAAATTGTGATAATTAACTACAAAAATTGATTTTTTTCTAAACATAAAGTTTAAAATGTAACAGCTCATTCATTTTGTCATAAATTAAATAGATTGTAGAGTTTCAGACACCTGTAAGTATGGTTTGTATGCTGTGGAAAAATCATCGAACCAACTCTTACTTATAAAGAAAAGTGTACCTATAGCAACAAATGCAGCCAATAGTAAGTGAAAAAATAATGAAATTTCACAAGTAAAAAAAAATTATTTTGTTATGTTTTTGAACTTCCGCTGCTACGAGTGTGAATCCTGAATCCTTTCTGGTCATGCTGACAAAGTTTTATGAATTTATTTGTAAAAGTATAGACAGTGGAAATTAAAATGTCCTGTGGTGCCTCTCCTGCTCCAAGTCGGCCCGTTTGACGTCCTATCCCCGTCAAATAAAAATTATAGGCCGCAAAGAGGGTTACGCATTGCTATTAATTGCCGTGATCTTGAACGTGATTTTCCAGGTTTTTTTAAAAAATAGGATCCCTAAAATTTGAATTGAAAATTTGAAAAGAGGGACAAATTTTGCATATTGATTCATTATAAAAGCTCATGATAAGGTTCAATGGATGTCAAACAAATCGGTTTTTAGTTCTAGAAGGGGTTAACTTGAAATAGAGGAGATATGCAGCAAAATCCAATGTTAGACACAAATTGGAAGGGGTATCCTGAGGAATGATAGGCGAGGAAATTCACTCAGCGACTTGTAAACCAATGTTCTACGTTTCATTTATGTTTGTTTGTTGCAGATGTCAACATAAAATTTATATGTCCCGATATATTTATTTTTGCCAATTAATGCGTTAGTTAAAATTTTTAATTCAGATCACTCTTCGCTCTTTTCAAATGCGACGTCACAAATATGGGTTTTCATGAAACAAAACTAAAGTTTCGAATGACGTTTGGTAATTAGCGTTAAGTTCATGATTGTTGGTAGTAATACATGACCCCCTTACGCCCCATCTGTTTTTTGTCTAACATTGTTCATTGTGGTGGGTCTCCTCTATTCGGAATTAATCTCTACTAAAACTAGAAACAGGGTTTCCTTCTTGACCTACATTGAATCTTACCATGACGTTGAATAAAGTATCATTTTACACGTAAGATTTGCCACTCTTTTAAAATTTTGAATCAAATATTTGGGATCCCATTAAAAACATCGCTTCAACCTCCAAATTAGCTTAAAAAACGCGTTCAAGGTCACAGCCACTAGTAGCAATGTGCGACCCTCTTTGCCACGTTCAGCTGTAATGAGAGAGAGAGAGAGAGAGAGAGAGAGAGAGAGAGAGAGAGAGAGTGAGAGGTTTGATACCTGGCTCTTCTATGCAAAGAGCATTCTTCCAGCCAGCCGCTCTGTGGAGCGGTTCTAGGCGCTTCAGTCCGGAACCACGCAGCTGCTACGGCCGCAGATTCGAATGCTGCCTTATCCATGGATGTGTGTAATGCCCTTAGGTTAGTTAGGTTTAAGTAGTTCTAAGTCTAGGAGACTGATGGCCTCAGATATTGAGTCCCATAGTGATTAGAGCCATTTTTTGATCATTCTTCCATGCTGTCAAACCAAATGTGCTCCAGTTCTGGTTCCAAGACTGGTGAAGAATTCATGTTGGAAGGCGTTCCCTTCCTACACCAGCATCGTTTAAAACTGCTGGATAATCGTCGGTGCATGGAGATGTGATGCAACACATCCTACACGTGCTTGGTGGCTATAAGCCGGGTTAACTAGCAGACTAGTCCTGCCCCTCGCCATGTGAGGGTAAGTAATTCACCCAGATACGTTTAAGCACATGATCGTTTCATAGTCTGGATGTTATGGATAAGGGCGGCATAATGTTGCATGGGCGTACTGACCTTCAAATCGCTGAATGCGATACACTCCCCAGTGAAGCTATATTATTGTGACACGGTACTTCTTCCATATAAATGTCTCTTCTGGTTCTGCATTCGGTCCTAGCTTCATTCTTAGAACGACAAAATATTCGGCAAATGGCTTGACCAGCCCATTTCTCCGACTTAAATCCCATTGAGCACGTTTGGGATGCATTGGGAAGACGTACTGCTGCACGTCCACTTGTGTCGACGATGACCCAGCAGCTGTCAGCCGCGGTGGTAGAGGAGTGGAACACGCTACCACAAGAACTTCGCCGGCCTCTGGTGGCCGAGCGGTTCTAGGCGCTTCAGTCTAGAACCGCGCGACCGCTACGGTCGCAGGTTCGAATCCTGCCTCGGGAATGGATGTGTGTGATGTCCTTAGGTTAGTTAGGTTTAAGTAGTTCTAAGTTCTAGGGGACTGATGACCTGAGATGTTAAGTCCCATAGTGCTCAGAGCCATTTGGACCATTTGGACAAGAACTTCTTACCGACCTTGAGGCTAGAGTGGAAGCATCTTGGAGACCATGCAGTTCCATCCGTGGTGACCAGACATACTATAAACGACAATGTCCTGCCCTTTCTAATGTCCAGGGGACCATCAGAAACCACTAAAAGTGTATTTAAAACTGCGCTGTGTGTTACAGTGACAGGTGGGTTCGGGCTGTTTGGAGGTCATAGCCAGTCGCCTCTACCTCTGCCTTCGTCCAGCAGACCCACTGTCTGGAAGGCCAGGTGTTATAGAATCCCTTACCTGCAGCGAAGGTCTGGTCGATGATGCGCACTCACCAGGGCACGCTGGACCAACACAGAACAATTTTCTTTGAGTAGAAGCTTTATTTCTGTTCGTATCAGTGCGCATTTCTTTCAGTTACCTGTAACAGTTCTTTCTATGTATAGTCCAAGTTTCATCGAGATGCAGTCACGCTTCAAGAGAAAGTTACTTTTGTCGTTAAGTTTTGCGCAACTTTGTGGACCGTCGATGATTGTGAGCTCACGATGTTGTGATAATGGTTTCGTTGTTTTGACCAACTCCAACGCCGTTAATAAAATAACTCGCATCCCTTGCGAGGTTCGACTACGTATCTTAACAGTCTGCCTAAGTCTGAATATCCGAGTACCGCACTGTAGACACTCACTTCTGTCGGCAGAACCTGGTCAAGACTGCCGCCCCGCCTACCACTTCACTGGGTGAAACTACTCTGAGTGGAGACACAAAGTTAGAATATCTTACAGAGTTCGGCGATATTCTCCAGTATGTTGGGATCCACCTGCGACCTCACACAGACTGTAGTATAAGCACAAATGAGGTCCGTGCCGTGGACACAGTGGTAATAACCTTTGTATGGGGAGAGATTCTACAAATAGAACTGAAACCTTGGCAAAAACAGACAATGTCTGATGGGATACCGCAATCACTGGTTATACAATGTTACTTATAATCTGTCTTTTGCAATCAAGACGGATTATAAGTAACATAGCTGAAACAGCCGTAAAATACAATACCTGACCAGCCTGTTGCCAAATGATTTACAGTAAACGTAACAGCACATACGAAGCAACCGACTGTGAACATGAGATTATCATTGGCCCTTGACTCAAGGGTTATGGCACGTCGAGAGATATTTAAGACTAATTAGATTTTCGATCCCCCCCATGAACCATGGACCTTGCCGTTGGTGGGGAGGCTTGCGTGCCTCAGCGATACAGATAGCCGTACCGTAGGTGCAACCACAACGGAGGGGTATCTGTTGAGAGGCCAGACAAACGTGTGGTTCCTGAAGAGGGGCAGCAGCCTTTTCAGTAGTTGCAAGGGCAACAGTCTGGATGATTGACTGATCTGGCCTTGTAACAATAACCAAAACGGCCTTGCTGTGCTGGTACTGCGAACGGCTGAAAGCAAGGGGAAACTACAGCCGTAATTTTTCCCGAGGGCATGCAGCTTTACTGTATGATTACATGATGATGGCGTCCTCTTGGGTAAAATATTCCGGAGGTAAAATAGTCCCCCATTCGGATCTCCGGGCGGGGACTACTCAAGAGGATGTCGTTATCAGGAGAAAGAAAACTGGCGTTCTACGGATCGGAGCGTGGAATGTCAGATCCCTTAATCGGGTAGGTAGGTTAGAAAATTTAAAAAGGGAAATGGATAGGTTGAAGTTAGATTTAGTGGGAATTAGTGAAGTTCGGTGGCAGGAGGAACAAGACTTCTGGTCAGGTGACTACAGGGTTATAAACACAAAATCAAATAGGGGTAATGCAGGAGTAGGTTTAATAATGAATAGGAAAATAGGAATGCGGATAAGCTACTACAAACAGCATAGTGAACGCATTATTGTGGCCAAGATAGATACGAAGCCCACACCTACTACAGTAGTACAAGTTTATATGCCAACTAGCTCTGCAGATGATGAAGAAATTGAAGAAATGTATGATGAAATAAAAGAAATTATTCAGATTGTGAAGGGAGACGAAAATTTAATAGTCATGGGCGACTGGAATTCGAGTGTAGGAAAAGGGAGAGAAGGAAACATAGTAGGTGAATATGGATTGGGGGACAGAAATGGAAGAGGAAGCCGCCTGGTAGAATTTTGCACAAAGCACAACATAATCATAACTAACACTTGGTTTAAGAATCATGATAGAAGGTTGTATACATGGAAGAACCCTGGAGATACTAAAAGGTATCAGATAGATTATATAATGGTAAGACAGAGATTTAGGAACCAGGTTTTAAATTGTAAGACATTTCCAGGGGCAGATGTGGACTCTGACCACAATCTATTGGTTATGACCTGTAGATTAAAACTGAAGAAACTGCAAAAAGGCGGGAATTTAAGGAGATGGGACCTGGATAAACTAAAAGAACCAGAGGTTGTACAGAGATTCAGGGAGAGCATAAGGGAGCAATTGACAGGAATGGGGGAAATAAATACAGTAGAAGAAGAATGGGTAGCTTTGAGGGATGAAGTAGTGAAGGCAGCAGAGGATCAAGTAGGTAAAAAGACGAGGGCTAGTAGAAATCCTTGGGTAACAGAAGAAATATTGAATTTAATTGATGAAAGAAGAAAATATAAAAATGCAGTAAGTGAAACAGGCAAAAAGGAATACAAACGTCTCAAAAATGAGATCGACAGGAAGTGCAAAATGGCTAAGCAGGGATGGCTAGAGGACAAATGTAAGGATGTAGAGGCCTATCTCACTAGGGGTAAGATAGATACCGCCTACAGGAAAATTAAAGAGACCTTTGGAGATAAGAGAACCACTTGTATGAATATCAAGAGCTCAGATGGAAACCCAGTTCTAAGCAAAGAAGGGAAAGCAGAAAGGTGGAAGGAGTATATAGAGGGTCTATACAAGGGCGATGTACTTGAGGACAATATTATGGAAATGGAAGAGGATGTAGATGAAGATGAAATGGGAGATATGATACTGCGTGAAGAGTTTGACAGAGCACTGAAAGACCTGAGTCGAAACAAGGCCCCCGGAGTAGACAATATTCCATTGGAACTACTGACGGCCGTGGGAGAGCCAGTCCTGACGAAACTACCATCTGGTGAGCAAGATGTATGAAACAGGCGAAATACCCTCAGACTTCAAGAAGAATATAATAATTCCAATCCCAAAGAAAGCAGGTGGTGACAGATGTGAAAATTACCGAACTATCAGCTTAATAAATCACAGCTGCAAAATACTAACGCGAATTCTTTACAGACGAATGGAAAAACTAGTAGACGCCAACCTCGGGGAAGATCAGTTTGGATTCCGTAGAAACACTGGAACACGTGAGGCAATACTGACCTTACGACTTATCTTAGAAGAAAGATTAAGGAAAGGCAAACCTACGTTTCTAGCATTTGTAGACTTAGAGAAAGCTTTTGACAATGTTGACTGGAATACTCTCTTTCAAATTCTAAAGGAGGCAGGGGTAAAATATAGGGAGCGAAAGGCTATTTACAATTTGTACAGAAACCAGATGGCAGTTATAAGAGTCGAGGGACATGAAAGGGAAGCAGTGGTTGGGAAGGGAGTAAGACAGGGTTGTAGCCTGTCCCCGATGTTGTTCAATCTGTATATTGAGCAAGCAGTAAAGGCAACAAAAGAAAAATTCGGAGTAGGTATTAAAATTCATGGAGAAGAAATAAAAACTTTGAGGTTCGCCGATGACATTGTAATTCTGTCGGAGACAGCAAAGGACTTGGAAGAGCAGTTGAATGGAATGGACAGTGTCTTGAAAGGAGGATATAAGATGAACATCAACAAAAGCAAAACAAGGATAATGGAATGTAGTCTAATTAAGTTGGGTGATGCTGAGGGAATTAGATTAGGAAATGAGGCACTTAAAGTAGTTAAGGAGTTTTGCTATTTGGGGAGCAAAATAACTGATGATGGTCGAAGTAGAGAGGATATAAAATGTAGGCTGGCAATGGCAAGGAAAGCGTTTCTGAAGAAGAGAAATTTGTTAACATCCAGTATTGATTTAGGTGTCAGGAAGTCATTTCTGAAAGTATTCGTATGGAGTGTTGCCATGTATGGAAGTGAAACATGGACGATAAATAGTTTGGACAAGAAGAGAATAGAAGCTTTCGAAATGTGGTGCTACAGAAGAATGCTGAAGATTAGATGGGTAGATCACATAACTAATGAGGAAGTATTGAATAGGATTGGGGAGAAGAGAAGTTTGTGGCACAACTTGACCAGAAGAAGGGATCGGTTGGTAGGACATGTTCTGAGGCATCAAGGGATCACCAATTTAGTATTGGAGGGCAGCGTGGAGGGTAAAAATCGTAGGGGGAGACCAAGAGATGAATACACTAAGCAGATTCAGAAGGATGTAGGTTGCAGTAGGTACTGGGAGATGAAAAAGCTTGCACAGGATAGAGTAGCATGGAGAGCTGCATCAAACCAGTCTCAGGACTGAAGACCACAACAACAACAACAGATTTTCGATATCAAAAGAGTCTACTGCGGCTCCTTAGTATTGCACGGATAATATTTCCATACACTTCAACCTCCGCACAGGACTCCGTAAAACCTTACAAGAGTGATCAAAGGTGTACTGTGAGTTAGATTGATACCGGATTTTATGTCGGTCATTGGGATCCCATTTCCGCCAGGACTGTGCTGAGATAAAGGCTCTGTATAATCCTCAACGGGCGACGGACTACTACAAATTCAGTGCTGCAGATAACTTTTAGCCACTCGAAGTATATAGCAAGGCATTTTTTTTGTTTGAAGATGTAACATGTAGGAAGCGTAGCTTTGTGCAATGTCAACAAAAGACAGTGGAAACGGGGTACCATTTTGAGAGTGATTAATCGCAGAGGAATTGTAGTTTTCTTTTCTACAGTCACTTGGTTAATCTGCAGTTCATGCCTAAGTGACAGGAGTTTCATGGAAGTATTTTCAGACTGTTTCTCGACCGTTCCATTCTCCATTGGCACAAATGAAAAAATGAACTTTTAATTCGTCCTGTTCAGGCACCTATCTTTCTTATTTCATTACAATGCTCATTTATTTCAATGTAGGCAGGAGTCAAAATTTTTTTTATATTTTCATTGGTGAAACTAAATGATCGAAATTCCGTGAAAATATGTCACAGCGACGAAAATCGCCTTCATTTCAATGACGGCCATCCCACCTCACTTGCCATATTCCTTACATTCTCTCCCCTACCTCGCCATTACACGAAACGAGTTGCCCTCCTTTGGTCTCTTTGATGCCACTCGTCAAACCTATCTGATAAAAATTCTATACCGCGCGGGAGGACTCGGAAACAAGACGGACATACGTAGTTTTCTTCAGTGGTTTACTGCTTATTCGAGCGTTCTGCACAATAAGTTGCAGTCTTTTTTCGCCTTCCGCAAAACAGTTCATACGTGACGCTTCCAATTTAGATTTTTCGTCCAAAGGTGAGTCAATAAAAAAGCTGCAAAAGCCAGAATGCCGCAGAGCGTTTTACATTTCGTGCCGATACGTATCTAGAAGGTGGCAGCACATGTCACGTGGAAGGTAGTCGACACATAGCATTCTGTCGCGAACGCTTCACGGTCAGGATGAGAGGTGAGCTATTAGTGTGTATCCGACTAGAACAACACATTTTTTGCGAGCCAAGGGACTGTCGGAAGAGCACGTCCATCGTGAGATTCGTCACGTGTATGGTTAGAACTGTATTTCAAGGAAATCTGTATTCAGTTGGATACAGGAATTCAAAAAAGAAGAAAAGAATCCCAGAGAAGGAGCGTCCTGGTTGCTCAATGATGGCACATTGTTTCCACGTCTAGTAATGTTTCGCTATCCCCAGGATACAAAAATCTCGTGGGTTCAACAATTTAAGGAACCAAACAAACTTGTTATAACCGAAGAGGTCACCTGTTGGATGTGAATGCTGCAACAAGAATTTTGTGTTGGAGAATTTTAACTAGTTCTCGAAAGATGGGGCCCGCATCTCGTGGTCGTGCGGTAGCGTTCTCGCTTCCCACGCCCGGGTTCCCGGGTTCGATTCCCGGCGGCGTCAGGGATTTTCTCTGCCTCGTGATGGCTGGGTGTTGTGTGCTGTCCTTAGGTTAGTTAGGTTTAAGTAGTTCTAAGTTCTAGGGGACTTATGACCACAGCAGTTGAGTCCCATAGTGCTCAGAGCCATTTGAACCATTTCGAAAGATGGGACAAGTGTTTACTTTTTACAAGGGCTTATAAGGAAAAGGAAAATAAATTTCAGGCTGATACGCGCGTCCCTGATGTCTTTATTCCAGTTTGCAAGTTATTTATTGACTCATCTTCGTATATAACTGAATCGATATCCTTTTAATTTATGTGAGTAATCGTGCATCCAAAAATTTAAGGAATTTTTTTAGCACACAAAAATTCAGTCGTGTTCTGGGGTTACGCTCAATAGGGGCCAAATTTGATTAGAAAGCTTTTGATGTTAACGTTGTCGTTGGAATGTAAATGAAGTCCCATGCTTCTTGACAGAGCGTAGGGGATCGATGCGGAAGACCCGCACCGCCGTACAAGGCAAGGTCCTAATGGAGGTGGTTTACCGCTGCCTTCCTCCGACCGTAATGGGGATGAATGATGATGATGAAGACGACACAACAACACCCAGACGTCCAGAGGCAGGTGAAAATCCCTGACTCGGCCGGGAATCGTACCCGGGACCCCTTGCTCGGGAAGCGAGAACGCTAAATATAGATATATCATCTGAACAGGAGACAGTATGTTACTCTCGTTCACTATTACGTTTCGCAAAAACGATGTTTTCTTAGTCCGTGCTGTCTTTGTGTCAACTGATGGTTTTATTCGAGGTACTTCGTAATGCTGAAAACAGTATACGTTTCAAAATCAAAGTACGCATCAATGTCTGAGATACGGTCTTTAACTCGGAGGACTGCTTCTGTTTCATTTCGTGTTTGTAGATGTGAGCTGTATAACTATTCATTCTTACGGTACAGATATTGCGTTGAGAGAGAAATTACATGTAATTGTTAAAAACGAGATTATTTCATTAGCATACTCCGAAAGGAACCTAACTGGTATACAATGGACCGAAAGACTTTCGCTTGTTAAGTGACTAAATTGAAACTCTCCAGTCAGATTACAACTGTGTGCTGGACTAGGATTCGAACTTGTCTTTCACGGGCAAGTGCTCCAGAAAATGAGCTACCGAAGCACGACTCAAGACCTTTCATTGGAGCTTCACGTCTGCCAGTACCTAACCTTCTACATTGCAAACTTCAAAGAACTTCTACTAAAAACGCATGCCGCACTAGCACCCCTAGAAGAAAGAAAATTGGGAAGCTATGGCTTATCCTGGGATGCTTCGCAGAAGAACTTCTGTGAACTTTGCAAGTTTGGGGATGAAATGCACTGCTATACCTACAGGCTTTACGAAACATATGAAACTGTTGCGAATACGAACAGCCATTAATAGTATAAGGGAATGACAACAATGGTAATTTGTGCCATACCGGGACTCGAACCCGGATTCCCGTTTCAGGAGAGCTCTTTGGGTATACATGCAAGAATCACGGCCAGACCCTAACTTCCATATGTCGTCGCCCTGCGTCACAACATGTACTCGTACACGTATTATGTAATTTGCGTACAGGCGAGGACATTGTAATCGAAGGTCGCTGCCTGGTATTGGCGGATACATGTGATATTTGCAGTGCCTGTATTGTTAAGAAGAATGATGCAATGTTCCTTCAGACGTGTTAGGCAGCGACTTTCAATTAAAATGTTCTCCTGTGTGAGGGACTTACATAATTTATGTAAGAGTACAGGTTGTGATGCAGGGGCGTAGGTATATGAAAGTCCAGGTCTAGTCGTGTGTTATGCACGGATCGCCAAAGCGGTTAAGGCGACTGTTCTCTTATCGCGGTATATCTGGGTTCAAGTCTCGGTCTGGCACAAATTTTCATTGTCCTTATTCCCTTTTAGCGTTGATGGTTGTTCGTGTTCACAACTGCGAATATCTATCACGTATGAACATGTTTCCTTTCCTGTATTATTGTGGGAGTGAGGACAGCCTGAAGTTTCGTAAAGATTTCAAATTATAAGTATGTTGGAAGCACCTGAGGGCTCTCATTATGAAACACTAGATGAATATATTCGGAATAATTTGCGGGTACTGAGTTATGCTGCCCCAGTTTCTAACTAATACTTGCCTTACTGTGCTACACTTTCAACATAAGTCTATGGATCCTTTGTGGCAATATTTTAATTTCTAAAGTTCGATCAACAATTACATATAATACTGAAAATCTAATTTTTGTTGAAAATCTAATTTTTGTTGCCCTTGGAAGTAGTTAGATTCTCCTTAGAGTTTTCAGTGACTGTTACCAGAGTAGTGGGAGAGGATAGGGGGAAGGGATGGTAGATAAAATTAATGTTACAATTTAATTCCTACTGTTGTGGAGCGGCGGGTTGAAAATAAGTTATTATTTAATTTGTTGTTGCGTGTATTTGTTACCGTTCTCAACACAGGCTCTCTAGCTGCAATGTTGGCCACCAGAAAGTGATTAGCAAAAACGTGATGCCTGTAATTAGAGTTCACTGTGCCCACTCTGATGGAGAATAAAAGTTGTTGATTATTGAAGTTCATTACTCTGAGAATTTAGATGCCTGGGATTCATAGATTATGCTGTTTCATATAACAATTTTCACTATAGTCTGAAAACGATAAAATGTAAAATTCCAGACAAATAATTACCCATATCAGCTATTATTGTACTATCAGAGCTGTTCAGAGTTTATTGCGCAGATCCTATTATCCCTAGATAACGAAACTGTTCAATAATCGTTATCGATGGAAATGTTCAAAGTGAATACTTGCCAAAATTTTATGTTAATACTCATTAAACGCCACGCTAGTAATGATAGGTCTGTCCTGTGGCGACACATGAAAATACGACATACGCAAACTGAGACTAAATCACTGGAGGCGTTCCGTAATTAACACTTTACCCCAATGCGAACTCATTGTTAAGTGCATATCGAGTTACAGCATCCAAGGCTGTTCCTGGAAACTGCACAAACATGATGTGGCTTCCGACACAGAGTGCGCGCTGATGTGAATCTAGAAGAGAACTAGGGCCTTACTGTAGCTCGCACGCTCTTATTTATATAGCTGTGGTGCAGACCGCCAAAGGAACAGCCGACAACATATGCCTTACTGACTGGCCGCTGGGCCAGCAAAACACCAGTTCAATTTATTAAATAATCAGTTGCTTCATTCGCTAAAGGCCAATGAAGCTCTCGATTTAATTGTGCACTCAGCACACAGGTAAGTATGTGTAATAAAACTGATGTTGCTAGGTTAAATACTTTTGGCGAGAGAATTATTTTAGTCGTACTGCACGCAATAGATGAGCTCTGAACTTGCCCTTTGGAGATACGCTACAGTTATAGTTTTATAGCTACCTTTTTGAAACTTCTTACATCTTTGTTATTATGGCGTAACTCCAGTGTACCTCAATCTAAACATCCTAGCTTTATCTAATCACTTACTTAATCTATCTTGCTTCCGAGCTTTTAGGACACAAAAAAAGAAAATCACGAATTTCAACCACAATATTACTTTGTGAGATCCAGCATGCTGTTTCCATTAAATTACAATGAAAAAGGAATCCTAATATAAATTTTGAAGTTTCTAGCTCCTTCCTGCTGCGCCGATGAATTTTACATAAAAAGTCCAAATTTCGAAAACTGTTTAAATTACTAAACTGAAACTTAACACATTATTATTTTAGCTTCACTCCTGACATGCATTTAACGTTTCAGATTATTTGCCTTACATTTAAGGTATTGCGCAACATTCGTGACGTCATAGCTAGTTACAGGGGACTAGGCTGGCACACAATGGAAAGCATATGAATTTTATACGGCGTGAGTAGCCTGCTTCCCTACACTGCCTACATTTTCAACGACAGAGCTTGTTAACGTCATCCAGTTTATAACGAACCAACAGCTTTTTCACTCTTTGGCTCTGAGCACTATGGGACTCAACTGCTGTGGTCATAAGTCCCCTAGAACTTAGAACTACTTAAACCTAACTAACCTAAGGACAGCACACAACACCCAGCCATCACGAGGCAGAGAAAATCCCTGACCCCGCCGGGAATCGAACCCGGGAACCCGGGCGTGGGAAGCGAGAACGCTACCGCACGACCACGAGATGCGGGCTTTCACTCTTTTCGCCAAGGTGTGTTGTGTGCTGGTGCCAAACATTCAGCCCAAGTCTTCCGTTCTCTGCCCTACTCGCCCGCCTCCCTGTGGAGATAAGCGCGGGCAAATCTCGGTGGGATTGCGCTACCCGGAATAAACCTGGTCCCGCAGGAGGCCGCCGATTGAATTTTGCGAGCGGTCGGCGGCGCCGTTCTGGTCTTATCCCGGGTGCTAGAAAAGGGGCTACGGCTCTTCCAAGCAGGAGCAGTCAAGTCAAGAGGGAAGACTCACTGCCGCTGGAAAGGTGCCCACTGCCCTCTCATATGGCTCTCACCACCTCGTCCATGAATATCCCTCGCCCACATTTTTTGTTCACATGGAATGCTACCTAAGAACACCCAAAAGGATATTTCACTCTACACCGATTTCTGGAAACTTTTAAGAAATAAAATCTGTAGCCTGAACTGGGACTCGAACACGACACCGTCCATGAATAACACTTTTTGCCTGCTGGGCAATCTTAGCTCACCATCACAGCTTCAGTTAAGCCTTTTGCTCTCTACTATTTGCCAAACTTTTCCAATTTTTTCCAGAAATTGTTTATGGTGGAATGTACGAGATTTCCGTATCACACGAAAACTTATAAACAGGAGCAAGGTAAAGGCCACTTTCGAGATGGATTTTACAATTTGTATTATATGGTATGAATAAAAGAGAAACGTTGTCAGTGATATTTATTTAGTTCCTCGAAGCGTTTCCGGTGCTTACACCCCCAGCTTCAGGTGAATCAGCGGTCGTCACGAATACTTTATTTCCCGAATGTAGTCATTCGTCGGCTTCACACTTTATTTTTAGATAGTAGGTGATAGTTTTTGTCTTAAGAAGGCGTAATAGGAACACCAACATATACATCTATGTGATTACTCTGCTATTCACACTAAAGTGCGTGGCAGAGGGTTCATGCTGTCTCTATACAGTTCCACTCTCGAACATCACGCGGGAAAAACGAGCACTTAAATTTTTCTGTGCGAGCCCTGATTTCTCTTATTTATCGTGATGATCATTCTCCCCTTTGTAGGTGGCTACCAACAGAATGTTTTCGCCATCGGAGGAGAAAACTGGTGATTGAAATATCATGAGAAGACCCCGTCGCAACGAAAAACGCCTTTGTTTTAATGATTGCCACTCCAGTTCACGTTTCATGTCTGTGACACTGTCTCCCATATTTCGCGATAATACAAAACGAGCTGCCCTTCTTTGTACTTTTTCGATGTTATCCGTCAGTCCCATCTGATGCGGATCCCACACCGCACAGCAATACTCCAGAATAGGGCGGACAAGCGTAGTGTAAGCAGTCTCTTTGGTAGATCTGATGCACCTTCTAAGTGTTCTGCCAATGAGTCGCAGTCTTTGGTTTGCGCTACCCACAATATTATCAATGTGATCGTTCCAATTTAGGTTATTTGTAATTGAAATCCCTAAGTATTTAGTTGAATTTACAACCCTCAGATTTTTGTGACTTGTCGCGTAATCGAAACGAACAAAGCCACTTACAAGACATTCCAGCAAAAGCACACCAGAGATCGTTAAAATACATATTTGTAACACTGCAAGCCGCCACTTGCTTTAATCACTGATACAAATCTAAATTATGCTCAATGTTATTATTTTTAAATAAAGAAAAGTGTTATCTTCTCATTAACTTTCAAATCACGAGATACGTCCTTAATTTCTATAGATGAATTAGTGAATTTACTTATGTCACTTCCGTTGCTTACGCCTGTGGTTACTTTCAGAACTAAAATTCATAATCAAATTAATTAATTTAATAAGACTGAACCATAATTTGCTGGTGTACCGATGTACCGCCACAATCAGAATAAAAGTGAATGTGTGAGGGAATATGAATGAAAACTGTTGTGTATTTAAGTTTACAAAATAATGATGATTTTTTATTAACCCTTTCCTGTTTACAACTGGCTGATAACTATTACACAAAAATGACAAACACAAATCGAAAAGGGACACTGATTGATATAACATACATTGGGGTGGAAGCTATACAAATTATCCCCTGAATTAATCTCTTTTTGAACGCAATCTGACTTTGTTTACTTGAATCCACCATGAGGCCCAACTCTGTTCAAATGGAATCAACTAGTACCATGTACACCACAGACTTTGGTTTACCTGAGAACAGTGACATGTGAGACTCGAAATGCTCAAATGTTTGTGAATTTCTAAGGGGCCAAACTGCTAAGGTCACTGTTCCCTAGACTTACACACTACTTAAATTGACTTACGCTAAGGACAACACACACACACACACACACACACGCCCGAGAGAGGACTCCAACATCCGGCGGGAGGGGCCGCGCAGTCCGTGACAGGGAGCCTCAAACCGCGTGGAGTATCATTTAACATCCCTACGCCGGTGCAGCAGTATTTTTACCCTTTTACCGTGATTCACACTGCAGCAGAGAATGGAGCGCTGTGGTGTGGGAGTGGTGCACTGCGGCAGGTGTAATGTTTGACACGTCAACGAAAATATGTAAAGTAGCAGGCTAGCTTTCTGATTATCAGAACGCAGGAAATTACCCCATTAGAGCCCAGAAATCCTGGCAGATTTCAGTGTGATGTGCACCTGTTCGCTGGTTTAGCCAAACCAATTTGACTCAGAGGCAAGTCGGTGCGAATCACAATTATCAAAAGTCATATGGCTGAAACAGGATGAATAAGTTCACCCTTCTGACACACGTTACGTCTGCGATGATATGCAGTTTCACTGTCCATACAGTTGGAAATTGCCACTGGCTCTTAGTCCACCACAAGATACAGACCACAAGTCTCATCCACTAGAGAAAGACCTGAAGGGCGGACTAGGGGAGGACCAGAAGACAAAGAAAGCCAAGAATCACTACCACTTTCCACCAAATCTAGGTACGGCAGCCGAATTAGCAATAACGAAACCACCCCTCCACTACTCATTGAATCTCCTCTCTTGATTGTTCTGTGGGCCTGGTAGCCAATCCAGACACAGCACCAGGGTTCTGATCCTGGGGAAGCACCTCCACTTTGCTTATCCTGAGGGGAGTGAATCAGTAACTCCAAATCTCTTTTGTCTGAAAAAAGAGTTTGGAATATGGAGGCGTCGTTCTCGCAATAAGCGTGACCATGTTTTAGGAAAAAACATCTACTAATAATCTGGCCACAGTCCCTCATTTACAAGGAGACCTAATCTTTGTTGGCTGATCATATCAAGTTTCTGAAAGAAGGCTGTTCAGCTTTCCAGATAGTCGTTCCCACGAAATATATGTTTTTCCGCTCTATAAAAGAACCTGGTGACTTAATGGCGTCAGGAGGTCACAGTCTTGCCTCCACTCAACACAAGCACCAGCTGCCATGTCCACATTGTCCCAGCTTGTAACATGAGAATGTAGGAAGTTTTGTGACCTTCCCACCATTTGCATAAACGCTGAGTTTACAGCAGTGTCTCTTAAATGGCTTCCTCTACCAACTTTCCGCCAACTGGCTGCCTTCACGATGCACTGCCCTTTGGGCCAAGTAAAATGTCTTGTAGACTGGCATCCTTCTGTCCACCTCCAAATGGGAAGGAGGAGAGGGCTTTGGCAAGTAGTTCCTCTGCAGGTACGATCCACTGAATACTTCTTCCCAGAATCACACATACAGCCAGGTTGCTGCACCCAGCATTTATGTCCCCCAATTAATCTCTCCCTGTCCTCTGTCACCTCTACTATAGCCCATTGGGTGCTAGTTCTCTACAGATTATACGTGCAGGTATAAGAACATTCTGCCCACAACGTCCTCATATAAAAAAGTAACAAACCACACATACCAAATATAGTACTGGAGAACCCTGAGATCATGACCTAAAATATGAACATTAATCTGACTGACAATATTGTTAAACCAAGAGAGTGGCATGCCCACTCTCAACAGTAAATAGCAGACATGATCATAAACCAAAACCAAACAGAATCCAGAGATCACACAGCAACACAGTGGCAATGTCTTTCAAGCTAATGAGCTTTAACAGCTCATGTTGTAAACCAAGGATAAAGACAACATTCTTATGTGTGTTTAGGTCTCTACATCTATCTCACAAGAATATAGTCTTATATTATATACAAAAATAGATGCTGATATATCTGTTTCAGATTAATAGACTTCGACACTGTATGACCCACTATCATCAACGTTGCCACGTATATGCATCTTTTTATGTGGAGTATGATTTTTGTGCTGTCTTCTTTGCTGTAACTCTTTACTAGATGGGAATTCAGCACATCAACTTCTACACTATTCATCCGAGCCGGCCGTTGTGGCCGAGCGGTGTCGCTTCAGTCCGGAACCACGCGACTGCTACGGTCGCAGGTTAAAATCCTGCCTCGGGCATGGATGTGTGTGGTGTCCTTAGGTTAGTTAGGTTTAAGTAGTTCTAAGTTCTAGGGTACTGATGACCTCAGATGTTAAGTCTCATCGTGCTCAGAGCCATTTGAACCATTCAACCAATCGGTGTAAAGATTGGTGTACGTAATTATTTGAGCACAGACGGTATTTTCCCACAATTCACTTTGTTGAAACCCGCTAACGGATGGCGCTGCAAGATACAAACGTCTATACTGCCCAGTCGATCGCAAAAATCATATCAACGCCACAATCCTTAGTAACAATAAACATTGATTGTGACTAAGATTACTACTTGGTGACTGAGTTTGAAATGGAATACCATTGTCTATTTGTTGAGTGCTGGACGTCGAAGTCAGTAACTATGATTCTTTTATTTATAGGCTAATGATGTTTTATAGAATATTCAGATATAGCGATCATTCCTGTGGTTTTTTAATAAAAATGTATGTAGTTCATCTGAAATTTATACCAATAAAATAACAGAATCTGATCAGTATAACTACTATCAGTCTTCCACATTCTTCTGCAACGAATTATAGATTCTAGATCACATACAGATCAACCTTATAAGTATAGGGGGAATATTGATAAAACCGACAAACTGATGGGACAGATTCCTCACTGGAAATGGATGACCGAATGTCCTATGAACTGGAGTCTAGAAATTGAGGGTGTGTGTGTAACGACAACAAATCGTCCCAGAACACAATACAGAGCTGCATCTCATACATGTCACAACTGGTGTTAAAGTACCCTCCATGAGATTTCAGCTGTTAGGGACAGTAGCGGTTGTCATGCAGAATATACATAATAGTACTTCGGTTTACATCATGTTGGGGGCCCCTTGCCTGAAGCTTGTTCCAGGTTTCGTCTCAATATCCTGTATAACCTGGCCCTCTAAATCTGGTACACGCACAGTCCGCCTACTCTCTTCACGTTCCTCTGTCTGGAAGGGCCCATTTTCACACAAACGCCCAAAAATGTTGTGTGATGTGATTGGCATCTGTGAGGGTACTTGTTTTGGTATAGTCATACTGCCTATAGACCGTTTGTATCTGCTTGGCCATACACGAACACCATCTCAGCTTCTTCCCAGCATGCACACCGGACAGTTCTGCTTCTTACAGTACACTATGTCAATCACGCAGCCTGCAACACACAAGGAACATTTGGTACGTGGTCCGAGGAACTGTCATCCTCAGCGGCACGTACCGTGGCAACGATGCATTTCCGGACGCATGTTTATATGAACTTTTTTCCCTCCAGTTCCGTAACACATAACACCCTATTTATTTCGTGAACGGTTTCACATAACGCGGTTTTCGGCAAATGTTAGAGCGTCGAGGGGCGTGTATTTGTTTGGTTAATATTTTTTGCGTTACTATCAACTAACGTCTTCTAGTAAGTACGCTTTTTTAAGTGCCACCGTATTCTCTTTATAACTGTACTCGAAAGCTGTGGAGAAGATGATTACAGTGATGTAGTGTTTCTTACTGTTGACTTTGAAACCTGTCGTAAAAGAATTCGAGAAGTGTGCTGAAATGTGAGGTCACTATGGCTGGAAACGGTATTTGCGGTGCGAACAACGCCAAGCAGGCGTCTCGGACTAGACTGTGTAGATGTATACTGTACGGCGGGCTTCCGCTACGAGAATAAAGCTTTGTTTCCCCTTGAACCAACTTATGACCTTAATTCAGGTTCGCATTTGAATGTTGTATATGGAAATACGACATAGGCTAGAATTTAGTGTTTCACAAATGGTTTATGAAAACTATTTCACGTTTGAGTTTCCTCCTAGAATTACGTGAGCTGAGTCAACAGGTCATTCTTCAAAAATAAAGACATCTTACATGCTTCGAAAAGCAACTGCTCTATTAAATATCTCAATGTTAGAAGGAAGCTTTGACCCATTTTTTCTGTATGTGGCCGTGTGGTTCTTAGAGTTAAAATACATGCTGTCGGACAACTGTCTCTACCAACACATCTCTAAATTATATCGTATGGGATATATTCGTTGAACTGAACATTTAATTAAAAATATTTTATTGACCTCCTGTACACCGCAAAATAAATATTCTTCTTAACCAAACGTCGTTTCATGCTGAACGTAAGTGCGTAATGACGGTGTTATTAGCTACGAGCAACAAACGCTGTCGACTTATTTGACACTGCTTTGCTATTTCGTACATACGCAAATTAAAGAAACAATTTACTATCTATGATTTGGTAACCACTCACATCACATAACCTAAACTCTGTCATCCAAAAACATAACTTTTCCTTCATTTAAGATTGTGTTCGAACTGTTGGCCATGATTGAAAGGCACATATTCAATCGCCGTCCGAAAGAACGATGAGCAGATATTACAATCGATGATACGCTAGAGCATGCAACGGCGATTCGACGACACATATCGTTTGGCGAAGCTGAGATTTCGTCATAATCTCTGAATCCTCCCCAAACAAGGAAATGAAGAGAAGTCAACACGGGGTGAGTGAGCTGCACAACCGTTGTGTTGCCGCCACATACACTGTCTAATATCATGTGGTACCTCTTCCAGAAGAACCGGCAGAACGTTCGTTAGAAAGTGTGCGTCAGAATGTCCATTTAGAACGTATGAGATGAAGTAAGGTCTCACAATGCTATTTTCTATGATGCCGCACCGAACGTTTACGCTCCACGGCCGTTGATGTTGCACCTGACGAAGCCAGTCTGGATTTTCGGGTGTCCACTAGTGCATGTTAAGCAAATTTACTTTAGTGTGGTTAGTAAACATTCCTTTTCTGGTAAAGAGCACACCGTGGAAAAACTTAGGGTAGTCTCTCAGTTGCTGAAGGGCAAAGCGACCAAATTCTGTACGACGTTCGGAATCACAATCGTCGAGTGCCTGATGTAGTAACCAATAATAAGGATGGACATTCTATTGATACAGGTATGTCTCGTACCATTGTGCCGATTCATTATCGTTACAGCCAGAACAGCTTCTTCGTGTTCTCTGTCATTTGCAGTCTTTTTTCTTGTCCTCTTTTTGACGTTCAAGCAACCTGCCCGATCTAGGTTCTTAATACTTCGTGCATTTGCCTGGTGCGTTGGATATTGGCGGTCGGGATAAATAGTCCTATTCTGCTGTACTCTTTTTTTACGGCATTTCTTCTACATTCACTGTATAAAAGTAGTGTAACCGGCTTCTCCTCATTGATGTCCATGTCTGCACGCAACGAATGTTGAAACAGAAATGGGCGACCTGCGGTACAGAGAGGTAAACAGGCAATTGTGTTGACATTCTGACACAAAGTAGTACGAGAGCTCTGCTTGGCGGTGATGGCACCGAAAATGCCGATTCCGGCCACAATACTCTCAAATTCTGGGACATTTCTCGAATTTTTGCGACGGATTTCAACGTCAACATTAACAAACGCTATATCACTGCAACTGTATGCTCCAGGGCT
The DNA here is from genome assembly GCF_023864345.2 of Schistocerca serialis cubense. Taxonomy (NCBI): domain Eukaryota; kingdom Metazoa; phylum Arthropoda; class Insecta; order Orthoptera; family Acrididae; genus Schistocerca; species Schistocerca serialis. Next base: position 381,320,838 of record NC_064645.1, on the reverse strand, counting down.
ATAGTATACATTTATTAAAACGATAGAGTTCAATTTTTATAAAATGTACTTATTTCAATATCTCCGTTAATACCAGCGCTAAAAACATTAACCAAACAAAAGAATACGTGCCTCTCGATACCCTAACATTTGCCTGAAACTGTTCACAAAATAAGTGACACGCCTTACGGGACTCACCAAATATGTACGAGGTGCGACAATAAAGTAAAACATGTTGCTTACCGTTTTAGTCATGTTTAGTGTCGTCTCCTTCAAAGTAGTTCCCTTCTGATTGCACACACTTTCCCAGCGCTTCTGCCGTTGACGGTAACATTTCTGGAACTCATCTTCTGTAATATCCTCCAAGACCCTCGTCACAGCTTTTTGGATATCTTGTGCTGTTTGATAATGGTGTCCCTTGACCGCCGTTTTGACTCTTGGAAATAGAAAAAAGTCGCACAGAGGGATATTTAGAGGATAAGGAGGCTGTGGTAGTACTGACATTTGTTTTGAGGTTAAAAATTTCTGTACTGACAGAGCAGTATGAGACGACGCATTATCGTGATGCAGAGTTCAATTATCAGCAAATTTGGCACGGACATGAAGAACTGTTTTACTAAGTATTTCTAAAATTTCTTTGTAGTAATATCGCTTAACTGTTTGTCCAGGAGGCACCCACTGTTTACGAAGAATTCCCTTGGAATCAAAGAAGCACACAAACAGTTTTGACTTTGACAAGCGAGCTTTGTTTGGTCTGGGTGATCTCTTGCGAACTTTGGCGTTTTGTCTCTGGATCGTACTGAAAAAACCAACTTTCATCACCAGTGATAACACGTCTCAACAATTCTGGAATGATTTCCGTTTACTCTAACAGATTGGCTGCCACATTTCTCTGTGTTTCTCGCTGTTGTGGTGTGAGATTTTTGGGCACCATTTTTGCACAAATCTTTCTCATATCAAGATCTTCAGTTAGTATTAGACGAACAGTTTGTCGATTGATGTTCAGTTCTTCTGCAATAATTTTCACGGATAATCTTCGATCAGATCGTACGAGTTCACGCACCCTGGCCAAGTTGCTATCCGTCCATGAGGTCGGTGGTCGTCCATTGCGGTCTTCATCTTCAACATTCGTTCTACCTTCACTAAACATTTTATTCCAACGAAAAACTTGAGCTCTTGGCATAACTTCCTCTATTCGTACCATAAGTTGTCGTCGCGTTTTCACCCAATTTAACACAAAAAGAAATGGCACACCATTGCGCAATATTAAGTGGTTCCATTTCCGTGATGAGAGACACAAACATGTATTAACTTATTACAGCACAACTCACGACTGAGCAGTTTCATCGATGTGCCGCTTGGACTAGATGCAGCTTATAGACCAAGGTCAAAGATATTGTGCCTACACAAGCCTACAGGGTTGCCACGTCTTGCAAAGAAAATCAGTGCCATTACTTTATTGTCGCACCTTGTGTGTATAAACATCTGCCGGGTTTCGTTAGATATAGAAGAAACATGTAAATAAATTTCAGTGTATTTTGTTTATAATGAATTGGTTTGATGATATAAGAACTGAATTACGATTTTCAAAGTTTCAGTCACTACAGAATGTGTGCAAAAACGTAAGGGACCAAACTTCTGAGGTCATCGGTCCCTAGACTTACACACTACTCAAACTAACTTCCGCCAAGGACAAAACACACACACACACACCAGTGTGCCCGAGAGAGGACTCGAATCTCAGGCGGGAGAGGCTGCACACTCCGTTACATGACTCTTCAAACCGCGCAGTCAGTCCGCGCGGCTCAGTCACTACAGAGTAAATTGCAGTAAAAGTTAGTATATATCGCTCAGTATGCCTGAGAAGTTTCTAAAACATATGACTGACTCAGGCTCAGTTTCGTCACTAACTACGTGCTGTCCATGTCTGATGTTTGTCTGAAATGAATGAAAACGGGGCAGTAAGCATTTTATCCTGTAAATGGCCAAGTTAAGAAATTTGTCTAGGCAGTTTTTTAACTGTATATGGCACCCTGTTACATCAATTATTTCTAAAGAACGGAAACATAAATGAGGGAAAATGGTATATAATTTCTCTTAAATGACATTCCGCACTAACGAAATGAGTTAAAATAATTCTCTATCCTCGCTCTCGTCACCCTCTTATTTGAAATATTTATTCAACATATTAGACGTCTGAACGAGAGTACGGGGCTAAAAAGAAATTCCTGTTAGATATCATTGAGCGTTTAGTTCTTTTAGGAGGTAAGAAAAGAGAGATTCTAGCCTCACACAGCAGTTAATTCCAGCCCTAAAACATTACAATTTACAAATAAATGCCAACAACAAAACAGTTAGTGCTCGCGCCATTATCCTGTAAGTTGGTAAGCGGGCTACAAATAGTGTGCAGAATGGCCTGTAGGTGGCAGCATAGTGCAGATGCACACATACCGTCGCAGTATCAGTATAAAGATGGCAGCCGTATGAAAGGCATTATGCCCAATGTGTTAGGTAGTGCCCGTTATATTAAAGGGCAGATATATCTCTCGGGAAATCAAGTTATGGGTTTTAAACCGATTTTACAACACGCTCTTACAAACACATGTGAAAGCAGTTCTCTGCAAAAGAAATGAGGGTGCTTGCGGGATATATGAGACAAAACAGTACGTAAGATACCTGGAGCACTACAAGACCCTATCAGTGGAGGATAGTGAATCTTAAAAAAAAGTTCAACATATGACATAATGGAAGGAACTGACGTTGCAGAAAGTATAAAAGCAAAATGTTTAAGTTTATAACTTACACAGAGAGTCCACAAGATGAATAATCCAGATTGTACTAACAGAATCCACAGAAGGAAGAATGTTGTCAGGACAGTGAAGAACGAAATTTATGGATGAAGAGAGAATGAGCCCAAAACATGAGACAGTAGTTAGAGAGGACCCAGTAACTTATCAACTCGGCAGATTACTGTTGGCCATCAACGACGAGCTTTCGTAACTTGTAAATGTTGTAAACAGGAACTAGTTTTATAGTAATAATTGTAATTTGCAGCCCTCTCTTAGTTTTGTGAGTGAAATTGTAGCTGAATCAGATCATCCAAAATATTACATTAATAAGGTTTACAAGCGATAATCCCACTCTAAACTGTAAATCCTATCTTTTGTGTAATGAATACTTTTTGTCCAAATGAGGAGTTAACGTCGAATATTATACTGTTCGATATCAGTGAATGAAAATATGCATAATTTTCTAACGAACGTTGTGCCTTCGAAGTAGGTAATTTTTCTTATGGTAAAACTAACTGAACGTATACCTATTGGAGGTGAGCTGTATGATTTTCCCAGTTTAACTTCTCATCAACATGCATCCGCAAGAGCATAAGAGTCTACTCAGTCTATTATTTTTATGTTGGTTCAAAGAATCTAGTGTATTTTTGAAGGCAAGTGATTGTATGAAATGTGTTTTTTTCTAAGCTTAAAAATAGTCAATTCTTTAAGAGTACTTAATGACCACAATTATTTAACTCACTATGTACCTTGTCGGTGTTGCTCAGCTTAGTCTATTATCAAGAGACCAGGATACACAAGGGAAACTTTCGCTTTTATGGTTTTCACAGAATTACGAATACGTGTAGTCTCTGAGATAAGAGTAGTTGTGTGAATAGAAAATATCTTTAAAAATGAAATGAACGATGTGAAATAATATTTATGAATTTGCGATATATCCTTGTACATACATTTCCATACACTTAATTCTGAACAAAACATTTTTATAGATGATTGCAGTATCTATTTCTAAAAGATATTTGACATAGAAAGTAATATTCATGTACTTTTGGTTTCTCATTTTCTTTCAGGAATACAGTGATGTGGAAGGCGTAGTATGCCGTTAGCAGAGCCTGTTATGTTGATTGTGCGAATGGAGCGGTGTATTGCCTGTCGAATCTCTGGAACAGTACTTAACCGAATGCCACGAAGTGGTTCCTTCATCTTCGGACTCAAAAAAGTCACTAGGACTTACGTCCGGGGAGTATGGTGGGTGGTACAGTACTTCCCAGTCCCATCGACCGAACAGAGCAGCCACTGCTTGCGCTGTATGCGCCCGCGCTTGGTCGTGCAAAATGATGAGTGGGTTGCCACTGTCCTGTACAGCAATGCCGGTTCCCCGCACGCCTCTTGAAGACCTTGAAGACACCGTCGTGCTGTACGACCTCTGGGACATTCAATCTTGATCCAACTCCGTTGTTCCTCTTTCGACAACATAGTGACACTGTTACGTTAGATCGCTCGCTCACAAGTGACTGTGTTTCCCTCGATCGCGCGCACGCCGGTGACGTAGGACGGGCGAGTCCATTTGCTCGGAGGTATGTCACGTATGTCAACAACGTGTGCTATCAGCGACAATAGTAGATTCCATTGCATAGTGTCTCCACAGCAGTCTTGCCACTGTTTAAGTTCTAACCTACGTATTAACTGATTTAGCTGCCGTTGAAAACGCAACGAACAATTATCCGCGAGATAGGACGGTATCTGATAAATACAATCTAGTAAATAAATCCGAAATGTATGGATTAGAAGGCAGTGTTCGCTTCTTACACGGTATATCACTACACCCACAGTAACTCTAAATGTATTTAGAGATTTTAATTGCACTTCATACTTCATGTAAGCTCGTTAGGTAGTAACAGCAATAGGTAAATCACAATTCAAAGCGACGACGGCCAGACATATTTGATTACCGCATTGGTCACGGTTATTATCTGTGACTATGCTGTATACAAATTATCCAGTTAGTGAATACATTACAAAACATAAAATGGTGTTTGTACTACGATAATATGAAAAGGGAGTCCCTTACTTGTGATTAATACGTCAGTTTCGTAAAATGTAAGTATGAGCTGGACATCAATGATACCTTTTTGCCTGTTGTTGCTGATGTTGTGGTCTGCATTCCAGACACTGGTCTGATACAGCTCTCGATGCTACCCTACCCACGCAAGCTTCTTCATCTCCCAGTACCTACTGCAACTACATCCTTCAGAATCTGCTTAGTGTTTTCATATCTTGACCTTGCTCTACGATTTTTACCCTCCACGCTACCCTCCAATACTGAAGTGGTGATACTTTGATGCCTCAGAACATGTCCTACCAACCGATCCCTTCGTCTAGTCAAGTTGTGCCACAAATTTCTCTTTTCGCCAATTCTATTCAGTACCTCCTCATTAGTTACGTGCTCTACCCATCTATTCTTCAGCAGTCTTCTGTAGCACCACATTTCGAAAGCTTCTATAGTCATCTTGTCTAAACTATTTATTGTCCATGTATCAATTCCATACATTGCTACACTCCACACAAATACTTTCAGAAAACACTTCCCGACACTTAAATCTATACTCGATGTTAACAAATTTTCTTCAGAAACGCTTTCCTTGCCATTGACAGTCTACATTTTATATCCTCTCTACGTCGACCATCATCAGTCACTTTGCTCCCCAAATAGCAAAACTCGTCTACTACTTTAAGTATCTCATTTCCTAATCTAAATCCTTCAGCATCACCGTATTTAATTCTACGACATTCCATAATCCTAATTTTTTTTGTGAATTACAATGTCATCGGCAAACATCAAAGTTTTTATTTCATCCTCGTGGATTTTAATTCCTACTCCGAATTTTTCTCTTCTTTCCATTACTGCTTGCTCAGTACACAGATTCAATAACATCGGGGATAGGCTACAACCCTGTCTCACTCCCTTCCCAATCACTGCTTCCCTTTCATGCCTCTCGACTCTTATAACTGCCGTCTGGTTTCTGTACAAATTGTAAATAGCCTTTCGCTCCCTGTATTTTACCCCTGCCACGTTTAGAATTCGAAAGAGAGTATTCCAGTCAACATTGTCAAAAGCTTTCTCTAAGTCTACAAATGCAAGAAATGTAGGTTTGCCTTTCCTTAATCTCTTTTCTAAGATAAGTCATAGGGTCAGTATTGCCTCACGTCTTCCAACATTTCTACGGAATCCAAAGTGATCTTCACCAACGTCGGCTTCTAACAGAACAGACACACATTATATTATTTAATGACATATAAACAAATTTTACTGAACCTGGTAACAGCTAAACAAGCGTATGCAAGTGACAAGCTTTTCTTTGTTCTAAATTCATAAAACATTGAACTTTTTATGTATACAGAAATTTCAGCTACTTAGTTGTTTTACATAATTGATACATTTGTATTCAGTTTCCTCTGTACATTTTCCGCAAACCATCTTCTTACAAACACTGCACTTGGAAATAGTTTTTTACATTTGCAGAATTTGAGAAATTTACATTTACGGCGCTTGCATGGCATTTCGTCTTCTTCATTTTCAGCCTTTTCATACTTGTCTGTAGTCATACGGGGAAAGCTACTCTTCACATACTCAGAGCGTAGTTCATCTGCAATCTGCTGAATAAAATGTCTTCTTTTGATCTACTTCCCAGTAAAAACACTAAATACCACATATGCATGTGTTCTTGCTAGGTAAAGGGTATTGTAGATGGAGTGCATTGGCCATCTTCTTCAGGAAGCCTTGACTCAATACTACCTCTCTATTTTGTCTAGTATCTCAACCGCAAACTTTGTTTTGTTGTAATAATATGCAGTTTGTGGAGTTTTTTCCTCATTTGTATTTATAGTAACACGCGGATGAAGAGAAGACATTGCTGGCACACTTCTTGCTTTCTTTCCTTGATAGACTGTCAAACAAATATTATGTTTTAGAACTTTTGTAGAATACAGAGGACTCTTCAAGAGGTGGAGTATTTCTCTTCTTGCTCTATTTACTGTTCCTACAATGGAGGTTGATTTTTCTTTCAATTTTTTGGCTAGTTTGAGTGAAATGAAGAAATTGTCTGTAGTGACATTTCTGCCTTTGCCCAGAAATGGTTCCATAACACGCATCACTACATAATCTGGAGCCCTTTCGTCTTAGGACTGTGCAGTATCCTTACCAAGATACGGAAAACAATTGAATATATACTTGCTTTCAACATATACAGCTAACCTGTATTTTTGCTCACACTTGTCAGGTTTCGAAGCCATGCATTGTGTGAATGGGCTCCAGGTTTTACTTCGGAAGAGCAGCTCCTCTATTATTATGTCACCTCCATGTTTTTAACACATTGTACAATTTTCTATGAATTTGTTCCAGGCAGCAGAAACAATGCAAAATTATCATTTTGTAATCGTACAGAGCGTGTAGACTTCTCGTCTAACCTCAGGAATCTCATAATCTCTCAGAATCTATTTCTACTCATGGTTCGAACACAAAATGGTCGGCCCCAGGAGTCTGACCATAAGCTGTGAAGGTCTGTACTTCGGCAACTACTCACACCACGAGCATAAATAATTGCAATAAATGCTTCTAGTTCTTCGTGGTCATTGATCAGCTGTCATTTCCTATCACTCCAGGTGCCTCTGTTATAGTACATTTCAAGATACGTTTGATTATATAATTGACTATGAATAAGTGCCAACTTGATAATAGTTCATCACTTACATTTCTTTTTGCATGTGGTGTAGGTCCGGGAGATTCTCTCAAAATATTAATTAGGAAGAAGCCGAATTAGGCACTGCTTCTAGTCAGACTGTCCCATCAGGAGTAACTTCTTTATGTCTTTCATTAGACGATGAAGAAGCAGCCACTTGTTCTACATTCCGAGGAACAGGATCATTTCCTCTTCTGTTACATGACTCTTCTCGACCTGTAGAGCACCAATAATAGAACAAATGTAAGAAAGTCACCATAAAATCTAAGTTAAGTACACTAACATTATATGTAGATAAGAATATCATGATTATAAATTAGCATAATAATAATGATATACTTACTAGACTTCAAAGTTTCATTATCTGTATCTGAAGAATCAAAATCATTAGTATTAGATGCTTTGTTTTCTTTCAATGTCTGCAGTGAAAACTCTTCCTCTGAATCGTCAGAAAAAAGTTCGCCACTCTCTGAATCACACTCTTTGTAACTCAGCGGGATCTCTTCATCTTGTAAGTACCCTTTCCGATTCATTTCAATCTTCAGCTCACAATCACCTATGAAAGACTGATTCTTTCAAGCGAATTACGAACAATGATGAACCGAGTCCAATGTTGTCGCTTCATATGGCAATATTATGAACGAAAGTAAATTACTGCACTACAGATTAAAGTAGCCGAGGCTTTAGAATGCATGAGATAATGTATGGCATAACTATAAACAAAATTGTAGCTTTTTTCTAAAGAGGTCAATATGACTCCTCTGGCTGTTAAAGGTAAAACTGGAGAAAAGTGATAATCAATTAGGCGAAATGCACTGTTTTTTAATATAATGTAAGTACATGCCAAATAAATGAATGACACGAAAGTAAATGTCGCTTGAATCATTCTTCAAAACATAGCTAGCACTTAAAAATCGAAAATAGTAAAAAAATGGTTCAAATGGCTCTAAGCACTATGGGACTTAACATCTGAGGCCATCAGTCCCCTACAACTTAGAACTACTTCAACCTAACTAACCTAAGTACATCACACACATCCATGCCCGAGGCAGGATTCGAACCTGTGACCGTAGCAGCAGGGCGGTTCCGGACTGAAGTGCCTAGAACCGCTCGGCCACAGCTGCTGGCTTCGAAAAGAGTCATTTTGACCCCTCTGGGCGTTCGAATGTTAAGAGCAGCAGCAATGGAAAACCTCACACCGCGGAATCTGTCAGAAGTCTTACAGAAACCCAGGTTTCCATAACTCTCACGCACAGTTGCTTTTGCCGCCCACCAACGGGAGGAAGGCCGCATTTCCTCGGAGGAACACTCCGCTCGGCGATTATCTCGCTCTCGTCGGCGGCCGCAGAAAGAGCCGTGCTGCGCCTATCCCCGCCCACACCTGCCGGATCGCCACTAAAAGCTTCCTGGCTGCCAGGTGAGCGGAAAACCACGCCCTTTCAGCATTTCACCCACACCTGGAGTCGAGCACAACTTTCTCCTGGCTTGAGAAACACTCGTAGCAGACCAGCATTTGTATCGTTTAGAAACACAATGTTTCTCTTTGTCATATCACTCAAAAACATGAGGTTAGCAGATCACTTCGTTTATCTCGTACGGAATTTATGCTCTGACCAAGAACTCACGGTGAAAACAATATACGGAGCAACTAAATGCGGCAAGATTCAGAATGAAGTACGATAGTCTGCGTATTGTCACCTTATTTATTAACTTTGTATGCAAAGCAAATTACGAGGAATGTAGGGATGGATGAGGAAGAAACCGGAATTAAAATATCTGCAATAAGTATTAGTAACTTTAGGTATGCCATCTCACTGACAGAAAGTGCAAAGGATATTCGAATGCCGAATCTGAAAAAAATATCGAAAATCATGTTTCTGCGCCTGCAGGAGGAGAAACAATGGACGTAGTTTCTATGTTGAGTTACCTTGGCTACCAGATATCCGGATGTGCTGGTACAGAATGATGGCATCACCATCAAAGCGAATGGAAACTTGAGAAAAAACAAGCCGGAAGTCAAAAACATTTTGAATAATCATTTTTTAAATGTTTTAGAGAAAATAGGATCTAAATGTTCATTAGAAGAAGCAAGGCAGTTAATGGAAGAGGCCTTACCAACACCATTTGATACAACTCAAATTCCACCCACATCTCCTTCTGAAATTAATATAATAAAGTCTCTCAAGAATAAAAGCTCACATGAAATTTATGACATTTCTAGTACGATAATAAAAGCTTGTCCCCAAGAAATAAGTGGCATTCCTAGCTACATACGTAATAGCTCTCTGAAGCAGGGTGTTTTCCAAGGTAGACTGAAGTATGCCATTGTTAAACCACTGCATAAAAAAGGGATACGTCTGATCTCCACAACTACCGCCCAATCTCTCTTCTGACTGCCTTATCAAAAATTCTTGAAAAAGTAATGTATTGTAAAGTAGCTTCACACCTTTGTAAAAATAAAGTTTTAACAAAATGTCAGTTTGGTTTCCAGAAGGGTTTTTCAACGGAAAATTCTATATATATTTTCAGTAATGAAATATTAAATGCTCTGAGTACCCCGAAACCCGTTGGGATTTTTTGTGATCTATCAACGGCTTTTGATCGTGTAAATCATGGAATACTTCCAGATGAGCTCAAGTACTGTGGTATGAATGGGACAGTGCTCAAATGGTTTAAATCATACCTAACTGGAAGAGTGCAGAAAGTTGAAATAAGCAGTTCACATAATATGCAAAAAACTGGTGATTTCTCGAACTGGGGAACAATAAAGAATGGGGTGCCGCAAGGTTCGGTCTTGGGTCCTCTGCTGCTCTTAATATATATTAGTGACTTGCCATTCTATATTCACGAAGATGCAAAGCTGGTACTTTTTGCCGATGATACAAGTATAGCTATCACACCCAACAGACAAGAACTAACTGTTGAAATTGTAAACGATGTTTTTCAGAAAATCTAAGTGGTTCTCTGCAAATGGGCTCTCATTAAACTTTGACAAAAAACAATATATACAGTTTCACACAGTAAATGGAATGACACTATTAATAAATATTGACTTCGATCACAAATGGGCAGCTAAGGTAGAATATTCAAAATTTCTAGGTGTATGCATTGATGAGGGGTTGAACTGGAAAAATCACACTGAGAATCTGCTGAAACGTTTGAGTTCAGCTACTTATGCTATTAGGGTCATTGCAAATTTTGGCGATATACATCTTAGTAAATTAGCTTATCACGCCTATTTACATTATCTGCTTTGGTATGGCATCATATTCTTGGGTAGCTCATCATTGAGTAAAAGAGTGTTCATTGCACAAAAGCGTGTAATCAGAATAATAGCTGGAGCTCATCAAAGATCATCCTGCAGACACTTACTTAAAGAGCTAGAGATCTTCACTGTAGCTTCACTATATATATATATATATATATATATACACGTAAAGGGTACTTCGACTCAGACCACCACCTACTACAGATCAGGATTCGTCTTTTGCCCAAGAAAAAGCTCCAGAAGAACAAAATTGTTAGACCAGATCCAGAATACGTTACTTAAACCAGACACAAATATTACACTAAATTAAAATGGGGAAAACGAAAGACTGGACACAACTTTCACGAAGAATCCGAGAGGCCATGAAACTAGCAAACGCACCACGCACACGGAAACACCGTTGATGGAACCACACATGTGACCAAGCTATTGACCAACGAATCAGTGCATGGAAAAAATGTAGTAGCCATAAATCCTAAGAGAATTGGATGATCTTCTTGAAAACACAGAACCAATCAAGCAAAATCATTCGCAGTGAAAAACGACAGTATGACAAACGGCGACTGACAGAGATCGAATCGGACTTCATGAAGAACAATACAAGAAACTTATACAGAACGTTCAGAGAACATATGACTGGATATCAACCACCCAACTTGTGCTTCAGAAGACGGGATGGAACCCAAGAAACCAATACCAAAAACAATTGTGACATTCTGGCAAAGTACTTTGAAAAACTGCTCAACACGGACCCCCTATGGAAGAAATGATGACAGAAACGAGCACATACAATCCAGATAGTGAACCTCCAACTCTAGATGAAGTCACTCAAGAATCGTAGAGCACCAGGAGAAGATGGCATCATCGGGGAAATCAGGAAGTTACGAGACCCAAAACTCACCAAAGACATCCACAGGATCTTGGAAGACATCTGGAAGACCATGAAAATTCCTGACGACTGGAAAACTGCACTGATCCACCCACTACACAAAAAAGGTGACAAGACTGACCCGAACAACTACAGAGGAATATCTCTACTACCGGTCACATACAAGATCCTCTCTAAAGCTTTACTGAACAGACTAGAATGCCAGACCGACCACTTGATTGGGGGATACCAAGCAGGCTTCCGTTAAGGGCGGTCTTGTGCGGAACAAATTTGGAACCTGAAAATGATTTTACAACACAAACAGAACCTGATCATTACCTTTGTTGACTTCAAAAAGGCGTACGACTCTATCGACCGGAAAACTCTCTTCAAAATTCTAGCAGAATACAAAGTAGACAACAGAACACGGGCTATCATAGAGCAAACTTTAACCAACACGACCTCCAAAGTAAAGTTCTGTGGGGAACTATCAGAGCCCTTTGAAATTCGCACAAGTGTCCGACAAGGCGATGGCCTCCTACCTCTCCTCTTCAATCTGGTGTTAGATAAGGTCATAAAAGAATGGGAAACATCACAACAGGGGATAACCTTAGGAAACCTACAGATTAAATGCCTGGCTTTTGCAGACGATCTGGCGATTGTCACGAAAGGTATAAAGGAAACAAAAGACGCTATTGAAAAACTGCACGAAATCGCTTCCAAAACTGGACTACAGATCTCTTACGAAAAGACACAGTTTATGAGCACAAAGAAACTCTCATCTCTGAACACAAAGTATGGCACGATTTACAAAACGGCAAACTTCAAATACCTCGGTGAAACACTACAAATGAGTGGACATAACAGAGACTCAAACGCAGAAAGAAAGAGTAAACTGGACAAGGCATACAAAGTAGTGTGGAATCATTACAACAAGAAGTCTATCTCACAAAAAGCCAAATTACGCCATTACGACACGGTGGTGCTCCCCGAGGCACTATATGCAGCAGAGACCACACTAATCCTAGGGCATACAGTATCAGACAATTAGAAAAAGTAGAACGGAAAATACTTAGCAAAATATTTGGCGCAACTAACAACAATGGAATAAGGATTAAGAAACCTACAGAGGAACTGTACAAACATACGGAGACAATCACAGAAAAGATTAGAAAACGCAGTCTACAATTCTATGGACACCTATACAGAATGCCATCACACAGGCTGACCAATCAGATCTTTGACTGGGTAACCACTAGAAACAACAAATGGGTGGCAGAGGTAGAAAACGACCTGAACTAACTCAACATAACAGCAGACACAATAAACGACAGAATAAAATTCAGAAACATCATTAAGAAAAGTAAACTACATGAGATACGATGTGACAAACGAACAGGCATAAAATGAACCGAAGAACGCAAGCAAGATCACAGCCAGAAGATGAAAGAAACATGGGCAACCAAAAAGGCAATCAAGATGAAGCCAAAGACACAAAGCCGACAAAAAGCATGGACAGAGGACCGGAAACAGAAACACAGCGAGCGAATGAGGGAAGTTTGGGCAGCAAGGAAGGCAGCAAAAGGAACTGGCCATGCAGTTTAGTCCAAATGCGCTCTTTAAGGGCAAAACACCAAAAATATATATATATATATACTTATGAAATTTGTTATTAACAATCCGAACGCATTCAAAAGTAATAGCAGTGTACATGGCTATAACACTAGGAGAAAGGATGATCTTCACCATTTAAGGTTAAATCTAACTTCGTCTCAGAAGGGGGTAAATTATGCTGCAACAAAAGTCTTTGGTCACTTACCTAATAACATCAAAAGTCTGACAGATAGACATGTTGTTGTTGTTGTTTTCAGTCCTGAAACTGGTTTGATGCAGCTCTCCATGCTACCCTTTCCTGTGCAGGCCACTTCATCTCCCAGTACTTACTGCAACCTACATCCTTCTGAATCTGCTTAGTGTATTCATCTCTCGGTCTCCCTCTACAACTTTTACCCTCCACGCTGCCCTCCAATACTAAATTTGTGATCCCTTGATGCCTCAGATCATGTCCTACCAACCGGTCCCTTCTTCTGGTCAAGTTGTGCCACGAACTCCTCTTCTCCCCAATTCTATTCAATACCTCCTCATTAGTTATGTGATCTATCCATCTAATCTTCAGCATTCTGCTGTAGCACCACTTTTCGAAAGCTTCTATTCTCTTCTTGTCTAAACTATTTATCGTCCATGTTTCCCTTCCATACATGGCTACACTGCATACAAATACTTCCAGAAACGACTTCCTGACACTGAAATCTGTTCTCGATGTTAACAAATTTCTCTTCTTCAGAAACGCTTTCCTTGCCATTGTCAGTGTGCATTTTATATCCTCTCTACATCGACCATCATCAGTTACTTTACTACCTAAATTGCAAAACTCCTTTTCTACTTTAAGCGTCTCATTTCCTAATCTAATTCCCTCAGCATCACCCGACTTAATTCGACTACATTCCATTATCCTCGTTTTGCTTTTGTTGAGGTTCATCTTATATCCTCCTTTCAAGACACTGTCCATTCCGTTCAACTACTCTTCCAAGTCCTTTGCTGTCTCTGACAGAATTACAATGTCATCGGCGAACCTCAAAGTTTTTATTTCTTCCCCATGGACTCTAATACCGACTCCGAATTTTTCTTTTGTTTCCTTTACTGCTTGCACAATATACAGATTGAATAACATCGGGGACAGGCTACAGCCCTGTCTCACTCCCTTCCCAACCGCTGCTTCCCTTTCATGCCCCTCGACTCTTATAACTGTCATCTGGTTTCTGTACAAATTGTAAATAGCCTTTCGCTCCACGTATTCTACCCCTGCCACCTTCAGAATTTGCATCTGGTTTCTGTACAAATTGTAAATAGCCTTTCGCTCCCCGTATTTTACCCCTGCCACCTTCAGAATTTGAAAGAGAGTATTCCAGTCAACATTGTCAAAAGCTTTCTCTAAGTTTACAAATGCTAGAAATGTAGGTTCGCCTTTCCTTGATCTATTTTCTAAGGTAAGTCGTAGGGTCAGTATTGCCTCACGTCTTGCAACATTTCTACGGAATCCAAACTGATCTTCACCAAGGTCGGCTTCTACCAGTTTTTCCATTCGTCTGTAAAGAATTCGCGTTAGTATTTTGCAGCTGTGACTTATCAAACTGATAGTTCGGTAATTTTCACATCTGTCAACACCTGCTTTCTTTGGGATTGGAATTATTATATTCGTCTTGAAGTCTGAGGGAATTTCGCCTGTCTCATACATCTTGCTCACCAGATGGTAGAGATTTGTCAGGACTGGCTCTCCCAAGGCCGTCAGTAGTTCCAATGGAATGTTGTCTACTCCCAGGCCATGCTTCGACTCAGGTCTTTCAGTGCTGTGTCAAACTCTTCACGCAGTATCGTATCTCCCATTTCATCTTCTTCTACATCCTGTTCCATTCCCATAATATTGTCCTCAAGTACATCGCCCTTGTATAGACCCTCTATATACTCCTTCCACCTTTCTGTTTTCCCTTCTTTGCTTAGAACTGGGTTTCCATCTGAACTCTTGATGTTCATACAAGTGGCTCTCTTTTCTCCAAAGGTCTCTTTAATGTTCCTGTAGGCAGTATCTATCTTACCCCTTGTGAGATAAGCCTCTACATCCTTACATTTGTCCTCTAGCCATCCGTGCTTAGCCATTTTGCACTTCTTATCGATCTCATTTTTGAGACGTTTGTATTCCTTTTTGACTGTTTCATTTACTGCACTTTTATATTTTCTCCTTTCATCAATTAAATTTAATATTTCTTCTGTTACCCAAGGTTTTCACTAGCCCTCGTCTTTTTACCAACTTCATCCTCTGCTGCCTTCACTACTTCATCCCTCAGAGCTACCCATTCTTCTTCTACTGTATTTCTTTATCCCATTCCTGTCAATTGTTCCCTTATACTCTCCCTGAAACTCTGTACAACCTCTGGTTTATTCAGTTTATCCAGGTCCCATCTCCTCAAATTCCCATCTTTTTGCAGTTTCTTCAGTTTTAATCTACAGATAGGCAATAGCATTTAAAAGGAAATTAAAAGAATTTCTTAATGGCAACTCCTTTTAATCATTAGATGAATTTTTGGATATAGTAAGTGAGTAGTTTCCTCAACCCCCCTCCCCTCGCTAAATAAATAAATAAATAAATATATATTAAGTCCCATGTAATATTTTGTGTAATGTAATATCTTGTATAGACACCTTTTATTAACCTGACACGTTCCACATCATTACAAAGTGTCGTAATCATGATCTATGGAAAAAGTAGTAATGTAATGTATTGCTGGACGTAGCTACGAAATCAACAGACGCTTGGTAGAAAGGCAAACTCCCTCACTGACAAAGTATCAAGGAGAGAAGACATAACATTAATAACAAAGATCCGTGTAGCAATGGCTATTATCTTTCCATATATGATGTACGGATATGACAACTTGACCATAAGAAAAGTTGAACGGCATAGAATAGCCTCTTTTTAACCCTGGTGTTGGAGGACAATCATTAGAGTTGCATGGACTACAATGAGAACAAATTAGCGTTGTAACAAATAAAGCCTGATTATTCCTAAATACTGATGATACTAAAACAAACCGAGCAGGGCGCCGCAGTGGTCAGCACACTGGACTGGCATTTGGGAGGACGACGGTTCAAATCCGGCTCTGGCCATCATGATTCAGGTTGAAAGCTCCCCCTTCGTAATCGGCCAACGGGACTGTGATGTAAGTGACCGTGATCGCACGCGCCTAATGAAATTTTACAGTTAGTGAGGCTATCGAAGGAAAATAACGCCGGTTAGTTGGAGGAAAGTGTTTAACAGACTCTTCTCAAGAAAGACTCTAAAATTTGGAAATTTGTGGTAAGTTGCTATGTGATCAAACTGCTGAGGTCATTGGTCCCTATGCTTACACACTACTTAATCTAACTTGAACTAACTTACACTATAGACAACACACATACACATACCCATGGCCGAGGAAGGTCTACCCCACGCGGCCTATACTAAATTTAAGCTAAATACATCTACATCTTCATTTATACTCCGCAAGCCACCCAACGGTGTGTGGCGGAGGGAACCCCGCGTGCCACTGTCATTACCTCCCTTTCCTGTTCCAGTCGCGTATGGTTCGCGGGAAGAACGAGTGCCGGAAAGCCTCCGTGCTCGTTCGAATCTCTCTAATTTTACATTCGTGATCTCCTCGGGAGGTATAAGTAGGGGAAAGCAATATATTCGATACCTCATCCAGAAACGCACCCTCTCGAAACCTGGACAGCAAGCTACACCGCGATGCAGAGCGCCTCTCTTGCAGAGTCTGCCACTTGAGTTTGCTAAACATCTCCGTAACGCTATCACACTTACCAAATAACCCTGTGACGAAACGCGCCGCTCTTCTTTGGATCTTCTCTATCTCCTCTGTCAACCCAACCTGGTACGGATCCAACACTGATGAGCAATACTCAAGTATAGGTCGAACGAGAGTCTCGTAAGCCACCTCCTTTGTTGATGGACTACATTTTCTAAGGACTCTCCCAATGAATCTCAACCTGGCACCCGCCTTACCAACAATTAATTTTATATGATCATTCCACTTCAAATCGTTCCGTACGCATACTCGCAGATATTTTACAGAAGTAACTGCTACCAGTGTTTGTTCCGCTATCATATAATCATACAATAAAGGATCCTTCTTTCTACGTATTCACAATACATTACATTTGTCTATGTTAAGGGTCAGTTGCCACTCGTGGACCATGTGCGTACTCGCTGCAGATCTTCCTGCATTTTGCTGCAATTTTCTAATGCTGCAAATTCTCTGTATACTACAGCATCATCCGCGAAAAGCCGCATGGAACTTCCGACACTATCTACTAGGTCATTTATAAATATTGTGAAAAGCAATGGTCCCATAACACTCCCCTGTGGCATGCCAGAGGTTACTTTAACGTCTGTAGACGTCAATCCATTGAGAACAACGTGCTGTGTTCTGTTTGCTAAAAACTCTTCAATCCAGCCACACAGCTGGTCTGATATTCCATAGGCTCTTACTTTGTTTATCAGGCAACAGTGGGGAACTATATCGAACGCCTTCCGGAAGTCAAGGAAAATGTCATCTACCTGAGAGCCTGTATCTAATATTTTCCGGGTCTCATGAACAAATAAAGCGAGTTGGGTCTCACACGATCGCTGTTTCCGGAATCCATGTTGATTCCTACAGAGTAGATTCTGGGTTTCCAGAAATGACATGATATGCGAGCAAAAAACATGTTCTAAAATTCTACAACAGATCGGTCAGAGATATAGGCCTATAGTTTGCGCATCTCCTCGACGACCCTTCTTGAAAACTGGAACTACCTGTGCTCTTTTCCAATCATTTGGAACCTTCCGTTCCTCTAGAGACTTGCGGTACACAGCTGTTAGAAGGGGGGCAAGTTCTTTCGCGTACTCTGTGTAGAATCGAATTGGTGTCCAGTCAGGTCCAGTGGACTTTCCTCTGTTGACTGGTTTCGGTTGCTTTTCTATTCCTTGGACACTTATTTCGATGTCAGCTATTTTTTCGTTCGTGCGAGAATTTAGAGAACGAACTGCAGTGCGGTCTTCCTCTGTGGAACAGCTTTGGAAAAATGTGTTTAGTATTTCAGCTTTACGCGTGTCATCCTCTCTTTCAATGTCATCATCTTCCCAGAGTGTCTGGATATGCTGTTTCGATCCACTTACTGATTTAACGTAAGACCAGAACCCCCTAGGATTTTCTGTCAAGTCGGTACATAGAATTTTACTTTCGAATTCACTGAACGCTTCACGCGTAGCCCTCCTTACGCTAACTTTGACATCGTTTAGCTTATGTTTGTCTGAGAGGTTTTGGCTGCGTTTAAATTTGCAGTGAAGCTCTCTTTGCTCTCGCAGTAGTTTCCTAACTTTCTTGTTGAACCACAGTGGATTTTTCCCGTCCCTCTCAGTTTTACTCGGCACGTACCTGTCTAAAACGCATTCTACGATTGCCCTGAACTTTTTCCATCAACACTCAACATTGTCAGTGTCGGAACAGAAATTTTCGTTTTGATCTGTTAGGCGGTCTGAAATCGGCCTCCTATTACTCTTGCTAAACAGATAAACCTTCCTCCCTTTTTTTATATTCCTATTTACTTCCCTATTCAGGGATGCTGCAACGGCCTTACGATCACTTGTTCCCTGTTCTGCGCTTACAGAATCAAAAAGTTCGGGTCTGTTTGTTATCAGTTGGTCCAAGATGTTATCGCCACGAGTCGGTTCTCTGTTTATGGTAATTTACTGATGATAATTTTGAAATGGGTGGAATATAGTGCAATCGCTCACGAACCGCACAGGGGGAAAAATCACTGATTATCTAAGAAAAATGGATAATTAAACGGTCGACAGCTCGCTAGGGCAATGACTCCAGAGGATGTGAGAAAGATAATGGGAAAGAGTTTTAAACAAATAATCACTGGCGTGGAAACAGAAAATAGAAGTTTGTCACACTTACTCATAGCACAACAGTTCACGAGAAAATAACGAATCAGGAATCACTGACTTTGCAGTTGCTCATTCTGAAATACTAACTTTTCAAACTAATGTTAAATGATATTGCTGATTAAATAAAGGATTGGCTTAGCTTAAACTTTGTTATGAAAAAAAAATAACTTTCAGTAAACTCAGTGTAACGTAATGCAAAATTTAGAAAAAGGCAAGCAATTTATTTTCGATTATTGAAAGAATGAGCTCAATTTACTTTAAGCAAATGGGCAAGAACAATAAAATACTTACCAATCCAGCAGAAGTCACTCATTTAGCTAAGTACAGAATAAATGAATCAGCACACTTTTAATTTGTGCTATATCTTTAGTTTTGCCAGTGAAATTCTACTTCACTTTAAGTAACCTCTGTCATGCAAAAATTTAGACTGAAACTGGGCAGAACCAAATATACAAAACTGCCGGTAAATATTTAATAAATTTTCATATTCTTAAGACACTCGGTGATTGTATGGAAAGGAAAGGGACCCTGCTTGGTAATAATGTCTGAGGGAAGTGACAACACACGTGCCCTACAAGTTTTAACTATTGCAAATTAATATTCAAGTTATTCATATTTTGTGAAAGAAATGTTGCTGGGAAAAGCCTGTACATTACTGTATTTGTCGCTTAACAGTCACACAATGTTGTAGCTGTGCGGACGACCAAGAATGTAGCCGACTTCAATGTTGATCTGCCGTTGTTGTTGCTGCTGCTGTTCGATGAGAAGAACATGGAGTTGTCTCCAGAGCGACGGATGATTATGCGACAGGCAGTAGTTGGAATAGCAGCTTCCTCCACCTGTCCACACATACCCTGCTCTCAATAATCGCGGTTTAACAAATCAGGCGCGTCTACGTTTGCTCGAGAATAGCTGCACACCGCGGAGGCGGGAGCGCCTAACAAATACTTCCGCACTCTTTCATAACTCAAGCCACTCTGCCCTCTGTGTCGTCAACGCGACAGAGACTCTCCATACGCGAAGATAAAGAAGGGCACAGCTACTACCATTTTGTCGTTTCTATCGATACATTCCAAAAAAATTCCCTTGGCGGTTACCCAGCAATGTACAACATTTTCATTGGAACTACAGTCAATTATATACAGTCAAAATTAAACACACTAGTACATCGATTATGTATTAAATATAATATAGCCCGCAGCACCAGAATGAAAAGCACAGTGCAAGTTATCAACGCATACTAAATGTCCAAAATTTTGGATGGTTTAGAAGGTATTTTATCTGCATTTTTGGTGTTTCAAGGTTTTTCGTGTGATTTTCCTAAATCGCTCCAGGCAAATAATAGTGCCTTTGAATAGGCACAACCAATTTCATTCCATCATCCATGAGAAATTCCGAGCTGTGTCTAATAACGTCTGTTATAAGATGGCAAGATCTATGCCCCTTACATGAAGTCATTAAAGATCACCGAATTCACATTCAGCGAACAGTAGGGCTGAACAAAAATGACTGACAAGGCACAATGCATCTTGTAGAGGGTATAGTATGCACTTATTGGAATAATTATTGTTGGGTGATGGTTTTGAAGTAATTCACGCGACATGAAAACTTTGTTGAAACGCGTCGATTTACAGGAGGCTAGTTTATCCCAGGGAAGTATTCGAGGTGACCGCGGCCGGATAGCGGAGCGCGGCTGGGGAGTGGCGAAGTGAAGCGACAGTAGGCAGGTTACGGCGGCTCAAGCTCTGAGAAAGCGGTAACGGGGCGCGGCCTCCAGCTGCCTTCAGATGAGTGACAGTGAGGGGGTGGTTGACCCCATGCTCGTGTACCGGGAAGCAGACAGAGAACTTGTACGCCTGTTGATAAATGTCTGTCGTCCTGTTTGCAGTGAAACATGCGAGAAAGCCGCACAAAGCTACAGTGGAGCAGTCAACAGAGGCCGAAATATGCGTGTTCGTGACTATATCAACTTCACACTGAATTCACGGTACGCAGAGTCTGAAGTAAATCAGGTGAAGAGCGACCTCTGATGAGAAAGCAGGACCAAGATATTTGAAGTACTCTCCTGGTGTTTTATGCAGATGCTAACCTTGATGGATGGCCTGGGAGGAGCTAAATAGCCGAAGTTGAGAGGAAGGGAAATTTTGTGGGAATTTGTTTACTTCCCAGAGCAGGCACTGGTCGGCGCTGGGAAGCGACGCATAATTAACGCGACTTGCACTGCAATTGGCGTAAGTGATTTTGCTGGAGGGGAAACAGAGGCGAAGAGTGGACTGGCTGAAGTCTCCGTATATGTTTTCCGTTCCCAGCTTGTGTTGAGTGCGGACGTGGCGTTCTTTACTCAGCTTCCCTGAGAGAGAGTGAGCATCATTGCAGTTTATTACTTAGCAAACGGAACAATTGAGCTTGGAGATAGAAAGTTTTCGTTGAGCTATGTACTGAGCAAGATAGCTAGGAGTGAATAGACGAGCGCAGCCTTGCACCACTACAAGGCCGGCCGACGTCCGCACAACGACGACGCCCTGCAAGGCTGAATTCGGTGATGTTGCGCCCGCTCTGGCTTGAGTTAGGCCACTGATTAATTTGTTGGATCACGTCAGCAAAGTTTCCACGAGGCTTTCATGGGCCGTGTATTGTAGAATTCTTCTCGCACTTCGCATTGCGCCTGTGTCAGTCGATAGGAATTAATTTTGATTTATAGCGCTTTACTCCACGTAAACGCAATTTATTACCACTGCCTGTTAGGAGAGTCCTGTAATTTGATGATTGAAGGTTGTGAGTTAAAACAAATTTGTGCTAATCGACTGCATCTGTTTTCAATCAAGTAGTTGAAATCCCAAGTCACTGACTTAATTAATTTTATGTTCAACATTTGTATTTGGTGTTCAATAGCTGAATACAACATCAATGTGCACCCCTTTTTAATTAAAAGGGATCATTCTGAATCAGTTAATGTCAACACTGCCACCACAGTTCAATCAGGAGTCACAGGGCCTTATTACTTTCCTTACGTTATCCGATATTGCGGCAGTTTTGCATTGTCTGTTGATCTGTTATTCCATTAGCTAGGGCAAACACACGCCAAAACCAGATAAGTGACGGGTGGGGTGTTACACTATGTAGATGGGAGCTAAAGCGTATTATTCCTTCGTTTTATACTGAAACATTAACTGACCTAGATTGGGCTCATCACGTGAAGATATGATTGACTCGAAAAGACATTAATACTGGGGAGGCTCGAAGTCACAAGAAGAAGAGGGTGACAAAGGATGAGATGGGTCGGTGGCATCATGGCAGTAATGGATTCCAACCTGGAAAGTCTGCGGGAGATTGGGCAGAACAGACGAAATTTGCGTATTTTGGTTCATGGGGTCACGGAAAGTCACAATCCACTAAACGACTAGAGAGAGAGAGACATCGATCAAATAACATTCTCAACATTGGGTCCGAAAGCCTCGATCATGAGTAATGGAAATCTTTGGCCTAATCTTCGCACATGATAACCTTATTATCACAGACACTAGAACATTGTAAATGGGGACGGGCTTGAAACACTAAGGATAGAGTAATCCGGTTTCCTTAAATGGGTGACCACTCAGACACATCTGTTGTTATGCCCTTCAAGCACGGGGATCAGTATATTTAATGACGGTAGGCCTAGATCGCACGTCCCCTTGTTTCTTATCCTCTTGATGCTGCAACTACTAATTAAAATTTCAGTAAGATACTTAAACAGCTGTAGGGTGAGGGAGAATGCACATGTTGAGGACCACTTATACCTGGCAACGATCCACGAACATTCTACCACCGAAAATTCTAACGAGGGCTGCGCAGTTCATACTCTGGTTTGTTGACACGAAAGACGTAAATTGCCACCAGTACTTCAGCCACAGTGGTCTGTTCGCAGTATATTAAAACCTATTATCCTGATTTTCGGTCACTTTCCACTTACTACCACCACAAACAGTTAAAAAGCACTGTTGAGATAATTAGGCCTAGTTTTTAAACCCGGCACAGTTATTTCATCCTAACGTTGATATCAATCATTTTCGTGAGTGTCAGCAGAACTGTATTGCGTTGTCGTGGCTGTGTATGTCCAAAAACGTACGCGAACGACAGTGTATCCTCTCGTGAATTTTAGTTACACATAGTTTATAAATCTGTCACAATTAGAAAATTCTCTGAATTACGATTAAGCCCACGTTGTTGATCCCGTAAACACCATGGACCCGGAATAAGATTTTCACCCTGCAGCGGAGTGTGGGATGATAAGAAAGTTCCTGGCAGATTGAAGCTGTGTGCCGGACCGAGACTCGAACTCGGGACCTTTCCCTTTCGCGAGTTCGAGTCTCGGTCCGGCACACAGCTTTAATCTGCCAGGAAGTTTCATAGCAGCACACATTTCGATGCAGAGTGAAAATCTCATTCTGAGAACATCCCCCAGGCTCTGGCTAAGCCTTGTCTCCGCAATATCCTTTCTTCCAGGAGTGCTACTGCTGCAAGGTTCGCAGAAGAGCGTCTGTGAAGTTTGGAACGTAGGAGACGAGGTACTGGCAGAATTCAAGCTGTGAGGACGGATCGTGAGTCGTGCTTCGGTACCTCAGGTGGTAGAGCACTTTCCTCCCTCCCCCCTGCCCCCAAAGGCATAGGTGCCCAGTTCGAGTCTCGGTCCGGCACACAGGAAGTTTCATCCTGGACCTACCTAACTGTTATCTCAACAACATGACACATGAAAGTGGAAAGTAGCTACAGCTATCATGATAATGTACACATTTGCTGCTCAACACTGACATAAAATGTACAGACAACGCAACAGTTGCCGTTTGCGTAGGCCAGACGTTCAGTTGTACTCGTGACGCCAAAATCGAAATCTCAAACTCGTCTCTCTAAAGCCACACATCCACAGCCCGACTGGTAGACCGATGGCACTGCGACTTCCTGGCGGATCCTATGATGGTCGTTCAATAAGTAATGCCCCACAAGTTTTTTTTCTCAGATATATTTATTTTTTAGTGTCAGAGTTTGGTGACAATATACATCAATATGTCTTGTCCATGTCCTACTTTTCTACGTAGTCTCCGTTACGTTCTGTGGCCGTACACCAACGTTGTCGAAGAGCATCTATTCCACGCGGCGAAGCCATGTTTTCACTGCATGACTGACTCTCTCGTTATTTCCAAAGTGTGTTCCCTGTAGAGAATCTTGAAGTGGCCAAAGAGATGGAAGTCCGAGAGTGTCAGGTCTGGACTGTTGGGTGAATAAGGCAATGATGTCCAGTGGCTGTGACAGGGTGTCCAGAATGTGGCTGATCATGGAGCTGTTTTTTTTTTTTTTTCATTTCCTGACGCTGTAGCTTTCTTTACCCATTGTCGAACTGTATTCCTATCAACTGCAGCATCGCTATACACTGCACACGAACGCTTATGGATGTTCACCACGGTTTCTTTTTCTGCACACAGGAATTCCATGACAGCACGCTGCATGTATCGCGAGTCGTTTGTAGACTCCATTTTCACGCTATGGTATATCTGTCATCAGCCAGGACGGTTCGAAACTTCACCGGCGCACAGAACAAACATGAAATGTGAATCACCAACAAGGACGTTTGTCGGTGCATATTAATGGCTTATTCTTCAAAAACGTGGGACATTACTTATTGAACGACCTTTTTACTTGCCCATACTGATAGTGTGTGGGACGGCAGGTAGCGGTCGGACGCAAATCGACCCACTTAGACCACTGATCTAACAGCTACAAAATCTCCCACATAAAAGCGAACGGATCAGGGTAGACTCGTCTCGCAAGCTGGCTGGCTGACTATTCGTCCTGTGTATTGCGTCTTTAGCACATGGGTCAGCCTGAGCGCTGGATCTGGTGCTCAGTTGGTTTCCATTCAGTTCGCAGACGAAATTCTTGGAAAAGACAGCAGGGCACTCGCATTGCATCTATTTAGTGTTACAGAAACAACCCATGCCTATACCATCAGTCAGAATAAATATTTTTGGACAATTTTTTTTTAAAAAAAGCTTGCCAATATTGAAACGCTGGAATGAGCTGCTTGTAACCAAATATCGCCAAGTTACTACTGTCGCTTGTCGACTAGAACTGCCTTGTACCATTGCTGTATTTTGTTTTTCTATCCTTTCTCATATCAACCTAATAAAGACTTCTTGTCCGTTGTGGGCATATGTTGAAAGTGTAAGAAATTTTTCAATTAATTAGCTACAACCAGGAGCTTATTTGGGTTTTTACGTTTCCATGATGGCAATTCAAGGTAACTGGCATCCCATCTTCAAATGTTTACATCCATTTACGCGTCGTGGATATCATTTCTTTACTAACGGCGTTGCAGAATTTTCCAGTGGACGTTATTAAGTAGCAGGACTTGACGTCCTCACAGATTCTGAGTGGAATTATGTAACTCAGCAGCCCGTTAGACCTGTAGTGACCGAAAGGTCTCATTCGATTAAATTTGTTCTTCCTACACTGGATTTCAGTACACCCTACTTGTCCTGTACATCAGCCTGAAATGTGAATAGTGGTGCCGGCCGGGGTGGCCGAGCGGTTCTAGGCGCTACAGTCTGGAACCGCGCGACCGCTACGGTCGCAGGTTCGAATCCTGCCTCAGGCATGGATGTGTGTGATGTCCTTAGGTTAGTTAGGTTTAAGTAGTTCTAAGTTCTAGGGGACTCATGACCTCAGAAGTTAAGTCCCATAGTGCTCAGAGCCATTTTTTTTAATAGTGGTATTGAAAATGGGTGCTTGGTTTGTGAAACAAGGCTGCAAGTTTACGTAAATAAAAAGTAAGGTTTATATGTCAACTGAGGTGAGTGTGCAGTTACCTTTACACTAATATTAATTTAGTTAAAACATCAATACGCGACCCTTGTAACATCCATTTATAACGTAAAATATGATTCTGAAGCCAGTGCCGACAGGTACATGGCATGGAATTCACAAGCTGAGGTTA
Source organism: Schistocerca serialis cubense (assembly GCF_023864345.2). Classification (NCBI taxonomy): domain Eukaryota; kingdom Metazoa; phylum Arthropoda; class Insecta; order Orthoptera; family Acrididae; genus Schistocerca; species Schistocerca serialis. Next base: position 381,294,679 of record NC_064645.1, on the reverse strand, counting down.
CGTTGACTTTTCAATGCTTTTATTTGATGTTTCTAGCTTTTTCTGCTTTCAGGGCCTTCTGTAAATAAAAACTTATTCTTGCAGAGGACAATATGGCATTTTATTTTGTACAAAAGAATAGAAGTGAGCTGTAAAACATTTGTGAACTTGGTAAGATTTTGTTTTTTTTCAGGCTATGGCTACCTATTACAGAAGAAGTCTCACAGACAAAGAAATTCAGACTAACGAGAGCGTTTTCCAGATGATATTGACACAGCATCTGAATATACTGATTACAGTTAAGATGAATCAATGCGTGCTATTCTGCACAATAATAATGCAAAATCTAATCAGACTTGTGCTAATGAGCTCTCTCCGTCTTCAGGCTACAAGTGGCCCATCGGGACCATCCGACCGCCGTCTCATCCTCAGATGAGGGTGCGGATTGGAGGGGCGTGTGGTCGGCACACGGTTCTCCCGGTCGTTACGATGATTTTCTGTGACTGGAGCCGCTACTGTACGGTCGAGTAGCTCCTCAATTGGCATCACGATGCTGAGTGCACCTCGAAAAACGGCAACAGCGCATGGCGGCTGGATGGTCACCCATCCAAATGCCATCCACACCCGACAGCACCTAACTTCGGTGATCTGACGGGGAGCAGTGTATCCACTGCGGCAAGGCCATTGCTAGATTTGTGCAAGTACTTCACAAAAAGTTACAGAACTAGAACTAAGTGCTAATGAGAGAGAGGCAGATAATGAAGAAAATACTGAATATGTATCTCTCCAGGTATGCGCTAGTACTTTACAGAATATGGGTGGATAATCCTGCAGCTCATTTTCTTTCAAATTGTCGTGAAATTAAAGTATGCATTGTATCCACAACCCTGAAAGATGGAACAAAGGTTGCAGTGGGGGCATTGACAGTTGTATAAGATTGTAGTGAACACATGGGTGCGTTGATAAAGCTGACATCGTGAGGTCCGTCTATGAAACAGAAAGAAAGTCTAAAGAAAGTATTGGTGCAGGCTGTTTGATGGCGAACGCCCGGTGAACGTCATCGGCCAGCATGTGTAGTGCCAACAGTAAAATTCGGAGGCGGTGGTGTTATGGTGTGGTCACGTTTTACATGGAGGGGGCTTGTACCCCTTGTTGTTTTGCGTGGCACTATCACAGCACAGGCCTACATTGATGTTTTAAGCGCCTTCTTGCTTCCCACTGTTGAAGAACAATTCTGTTATGGCGACTGCATGTTTCAACACGATAGAGCACCTGTTCATAATGCACTGCCTGTGGCAGAGTGGTTACACGACAACAGCATCCCTGGAATGGATTGTCCTGCAGAGAGTCCTGACATGAATCCTATAGAAAACCTTTGGGATGTTTTGGAATGCCGACTTCGTGCCAGGCCTCACCCACCGACATCGATAACTCTCCTCAGTGCAGCACTCCCCAAGAAGCCTTGCAGCACCTGATTGAACGTATGCCTGCGAGGGTGAAAGTTGTCATCAAGGCTAAGGGTGGTCCAACACCTTACTGAATTCCAGCGTTACCGATGGAGGATGATATGAACTTTTAAGTCATTTTGAGACAGGTGTCCGGATACTTTTGATCACATAGTGTACTTGCACGGTGTAGAGAAAAACTCAGCTGGGACAATGAATGTCATTCTGTGGTGTATAGCAATGAGTGTCGCTTCTGTTTGTGGTGATCAGAACGATGGTCACTCATCCGTAGACGACCTGACGAAAGGTCACAGGGAGCGTTTGTTTTCGGCAGTCATAACTCTCCAGCTTCACGACACTCATGCGGGGAGCTATTGATTATGGCACCTGGACTGATTTGGGAATTGTTCAAAAGGGATGATTACTGGCCAGTAAGCGGTAACCATAGTAAACAATGGTATCATACTCTTGTTGACCAGGGTACCAGATAGGATGTTCCAGCACGATAGTGCAAGACGCTGTACTGCATTTCATGTCACAAACTCCCGTTTGAATGAAAGGATCGTTGACTGACTTGCACAATCACCTTATCTTTTTTCCCTACAGAGCATATCCGTTATCGGATGGACAGAACACTTACAAGATGTAACGTGTCTACTACAGAGACTGTAGATATCAAGTTGTTCCGTCCTGTTCTAGAGTACTGCTGAATAGAATGAGATCCTTACCAGATGAGACTGACGGACAACGTCGAAGGCGTGCATAAGAGGGTTCTCGTTTATTATTACTATGAAATAAAAGAGAACGTGGTGCACATAATGATTGAGTAGGCGCAGCAGTCATTAAAACAATGGCATTTTTCGTCACGCCGACATCTTATCACGGAATTCCAATTAACAGATTTCTCCTCAGGATGCCGAAATAGTTTACTGAGTCCCTCATACATAGGGAGGAATGCCATTCGTAACAGAATAAGAGTAATCAGAGCTCGCACAGAAAGTGTTGCGTGTTCACTTTTCCCACGTGTTATTGGAGAATGGACCGGTAGAGAAATAATCTGAAAGTGGTCCTGTGAACACTCCGCCAAGCACTTAAGTGTGAGTGGCGAGTAACATTGTAGATGAAGATGTAGGAGTGTTACACGTTCATACCGGCCTCCAGTGAGCAATCGTCATTAACTGGGGCTGGAGCTGCATGTGTTTCAGGCAGATTTCGAAAATCCTCAACATGATATTCGCAAGCGTTTTACTTCCAAGCCACAACGAACACTATAGTATTTCTACGTATATTCACTGATTGCGAATTCTGTGATGTTAGCTGTATTAGGTATACACTACCTATTAGTGACAGGGCATCGAACCTGGCCGCCTTAACTACTTTGGCTATCCATGCGCACCTCCTGGAGCGACCCAAACCTGCATATTCCACATTTTTACGTCTCCTAAAGACCAGAATATTACTGGGATTGCTTTAATAGGGAGAAGGAAACAACAACGTGTTGAACATTATAACGATGGATGCATTACTGAAGGAATAAACAGTGTAAAAATAAACTATGAAATACTAGACAATTTTCTTTCGTTTGCCGATCTAACCTCAAGCCGATGTTAGTAACAGACACTGATTCCTAATGGAATTGAACTGACAAAATTACGTGAATATCGGCCTCCTGATTTATAGTGTAACACTTGCCATTTCTGTATTATATTAATAAGTTTTATTTCCTTTCCTGCAATTAATAACTGAAATATATAGACGGCATAAATAATAAGTATTATTGTAAATTAGTGGACTCGTGAATAACCCAGAATGAAACCAATAGATGTAACTAAAAGCGTAACCGATACCTTATTAGTAAGTATGCATAAAAATTTAATTATTAGGTGGTGCCATAGTTTTTATTAGAGAATTAGAATATTTCTCTCAAAAAGTTAATAAGTAATGTTGTGGAATAATGATTGCTAGAAAAGCAGATTTACTACATGCTTTAGTTCCTATGTGGAGTCTTATACGTATTTCAGCAATACACTAATAAAAATCAATACAGAAGATAATTACTCCCTTACAAAAAGACGTAAGAAATACACTAAGTAAGTGAGACAGAAGAAGGGGAAGAGTAGAGTCTCTGGGTCTGATGTGAACGCCTCATGATGGCCTGCCTGCTGTTTGTTCTCGAGTTCTTTGAACGAAGATTGATTGATAGAATTTATGACGTTTTGCCATCAGCGTGGCTGACAAGGTCAAAAAATTCACCCTCCATTACCGCCCACCGTCAGCGCTGCTGAATCGTCAGAAAAACAAACTTCGGCTGAATGAGCCATGCCAACAGGCGGTACTTCACGTAAGGTTGGCTGAGGGTTCCCTTATCTTCGAAGTAGAGGCCATTAGGGACGTCTCGTGAACTCACTAGTAGAGGTGTGTGACAAGGAGTCAGCTGTGATCTTAAAATGAATGGTGCTGAACTTGGATAGACTGTTCAGAGTAATTAAGGGAAACCTGATCTCGTTATACCTGAAAGGAAGGTTTTGATTTACGGAGCCAAGTAATGTTAGTAGGTATATTGGTACGCAGTACATACGGACGAAGGCAACTTTCGCATGATGTGTCAAGTAGCAATGCTAGATGAATGTTGGGCCATACATTGAAAGAAATACTACTGTATAGTGCAATATAGAAGGAAACTGAAAAAAAATACCCAATAAGACAAACAGAAATGACACTTTTATTCAATAAAACTAATTACACTGACGTCACCTCGTTTATTATGGTTACGGGACGTAAAAATACGTTTTGTCAGATATTTTGACAAACTGACAGTTCTGTGAGCAATCTCCGTACGTGGTAGAATCATAGCACTGTTCAGCTGACAATAATATTTAATTTTAAAAATGAACATATTTGGTTAGAATGAAACACCAAGTTTACTGTTACCTGTCACAATTTAGTATCTGAAAGGGTACTGCGAGAATACATACAGATTAAGGGGTAAACCTTGCAGTAAGCGGAGTGAGCCAAAAAAAAAAAAAAAAACGCGAAAAGTTTGTGCACCACCCTCGCGACTTGCATAATTTCTGCTTTTGTGATCGGAAACTTGTATTTCAATATTATTTTGATAAAAGGAGATCGCTAATTGCAGCCAACAGTAGAACGAAATTCAAAGTAAATCTCCACTCTCAGGGAAGCTAGCTCGACTGACGGAGTGTCGCTTACCCTCACTTATCATAAATTGTCAAAACGCCTCGAGGGATCGTTTCAGTTGAACATCATGCGCGCATTTTCAACTCCAAAGTTGTGAAGGGAACCCGCAGTCAACGAAACCCGCTCATTATCGCTTCATTCAATTGAAGGCGATTAGGCAGGTGTTTCGAGCCAGACAGAACACCACCGTCTCCGCAGCATCAGTTTGGTTCTTTATTCATACACTGCTATCCCCCATCCATCTCCCGCCCTCCTCCCCCCCTCCCCCCCCCCCCCCCCGCCCCAACTCCAATGTCAACGTGATATACGGAGGAGACTGTAAAGGAAACACCTGGAGTACAACCAGGTCAATAGCATTGGGTTGTTTTCATCGACTGGTACAGAATTTGTTTGACGTCGGAAGTGGTCGTAGAGGCGATTGAAGGTCGCTATGTAACAATGCTCACCTCTGGTTGGAAGGACAACGGGTTCTGCAGGAAGAAGGGTCGTGTTTTTGGTCAAGATTTTGTACGGACCTCAGACATCTCTAGTTACTATCGAGAGTAATTTGAAGGCAATATCGATTAGTGTCTTTGAAGCTACTGTACAACCTTTCAGTCAACATTTCAGCGACGATTTCGTCCTTCAAGAAATTAATCCGCGAGTGCACCGCACCTGCCCTGTGGACCTCTTCCTCAAGAAGCAACAATCAAGTGAGTGGAATGGCTTACGGTATCAAGGTCCCGATTGCCCTTGCTTGCGACCGCTTGAAACTTGCAGGAAATTGTCGTAGATACTCTTCTTACACTAGAATTCAAAAATCTTAGTAGTAATCCACGCGCTTTAAAATCGAAGCTGAAAGGTTTCCTCATGGGTCACTCTTTCCCTTCTGTGTAGGAGTTCCTTGGAAAATGAATCTGATTCTTGTTGTACTGTTCGTTGCGTTTACGTAAACCTGTTGCCTGACTTTCTTCGGTTTCATACACATTTTATTTTTATCTGTTATTACTTTTATGTTGTAATTTCATGTACTGACACTTTCTATGACTTTGGAGAGTTGCTCCCAAATTTGGTCCTACGGAACTTGACGTGTAAATAAAAATAAAATAACACAGTGACGTCAGGGTGACAGAAGTGGGGCGGTATAACGCATATTTTGATAAAACCACAAAGGCGAACTCCTGTGCTTCACTATGTACTCTATTGATATTTCAATTAAAATACTTGCAAACTTGTGATAACAGCATTGAGTGGATAATAAACAAATATTTCTTATACTTGTGTTGTAAAAAGGCAAAGTATTTTTGAAAATTAACATCTGTAAACGTTTGACATTGTCGTTATTTTTGTTTTACGAACATGTAATTATGTCATCTATGAAAAAAGCGAAATTAGATTGCTTCCTTGTCTCCTTTCTGGCACCAGCACGATACAAATGTAAGTGCAATCGTTGTAACTTTATACCACCAATAATTGGGCCAGTATACTTAGAACATGTGTTTTATTTCTTATAAGGATCAGTCTTCCAGTTCCTCTTTTTTAATTACATAACGCAAGTGATACCCGGCAGTTTAAATTAAATTGGAAATGACTTCCATGCTGACACACAAATCGAGCGCTATAACCGTTCTTTCCTTAGTTAATGTTTTGACAGTCAAACCTACGTCTTAATCTGAAGTTCGATTAACTTCTTACAAAATAATTTCCTTTGTATGAACATTAACTTCCTAAACTTATTCCTCACCAAGCTAACGGATAACCAGCTGTAATCATTTTGGCCTGAATTTAATTTTCATTTAAACTAGTCAAGCCTTTGAACTTTATTAAAATTCAAAATAATCAATATTTACAACAATTTCGATTGAAAATGGAAACTGATGTATCTTCCACTTTTTTAATACCTTCTAAGTGGATCCTTTTATTTGAGACTCAGTGATATACGTGTACAACAAACTTCAACGGCATTGAGCGACAACATCTTAACCACCTTGTGGACAGCATACCAAGGGGAATCGAAGCATGTTACATTGCACGGGCTAGATGAACACGGCATTGAACGTTAACCAGTATCAAAATTGTGTTTAGAAGATTTAAACTTCCGAGAAGACTACCTCTATTTTTATCGCTGTATTTATTTATAAAAATAGCCGTTTTACTAGTTTTATATGCCTTAATGTTTTATTCACTGCCTCCTATAACAGTGTTGGCGTGACTAGGCTAGGACAAAGGTGGCAATTTACTCGTGGACAAGATACTTCCGTAAGGGGGAAAAAAATAGGAAATGAGAAATAACGACGTTCCGTTTGCGGAGATGGTGACTGACTTTTTGTAAGATATGTCTATTTTTAAGTTTTTAAGACAATCATAAGCTTTTTCGGCCTTCAAAGGCCATCTTGAGATGCTATGGGCGACATCTGATGAAGAGGTGTTCATGCGCTGACAACTGTGATTCTATCCCAACAAGTGTTTGTGTCCAATAATACATCACAAAAATAGAAAGAATGCGGAAAAATTAAATAGGAAGGCGAAATGTAAATAATTAGTAAGAGAAGTCTTTCACTAAGTAAGTGTAATAAATGATCATTCCAGAAATTATTCTCACATAGGATATACGAATCATTCACATTCTTTTACCCAGGTCAAACATCAATATACACTAAAATACGCTGGTCGAAGGAGCCCAAAACCCTACTACCCGTATCATGTAGCATTATGAAGTCCTGAAACATTCGATAGTATGATGACAATGTGAGTTTCGCAGAGGACGTGTTATGATGTCAAGCAAACGATATCTCTTCAGAAATTCACTGTCCTGTAAATGATGGTCATGTGGGTAAACGATCGCTACCCCGAGTGAATGAGGCTCTCTACACTGTCAAACTTGGATCGTAACTGACACGACTGGTACAGATTGTACACGGATGCTTCCAACAGGTATGGCTTTTCAAGGGCCAGATGGCTTGGACAATATTTCGTGTAGCCAGCAGTACCGTCGATGTTAACCGCGGCGTCGTATGCCACTCTTCAAGCTATTTCTTACAAGGTGACAAAGTATTTATGTATACTGACTCGACGAGTGCGCTACAGTCTCTTACGAGGGCTTCCAAATGAAAAACTGTAAATCGTTTGTGATACGATATAGTGAGAAGTCTTAGTCGAGTAGAGGAGCTGTGTGAAGTGATTCATCTACAACGGATGCCAGGGCATGGTGGAATTAAGAGCCTCGAACGTGCAGACCAACTGGCGAAAACGATACAGCATGTAACGTCGGTTAGCTCAAGTCGTATCTCTTACGGGGGAACTTCCGTATCTGTCGGGGTAATTGAAATAACACAGTTTGCTTTGTCTAGAATGAATCTTTATTTTTTAAGGTATCACACATAAATTAAAAAAAAATTTCCGCAAAATGAGTTTTCAACGTTTTTCATATATGTACTTGCGGCACGATTTAAGTGCCTCGTTTCCTAACACGTACCTCCTACAGCCTAAGTCAATGATGACATCATAAATCCATGGGCTAATGTAAAAATATTCCGCAATAACAAATTACAGGCTATGAACATAACGTTACTTCCATAGTTACACATAATGAAATTACACATAGGAACAAAATACAATATTGTAACAAATCAAATGGCTTCGATTGGCGTATCGAAAATCAGTTGGTCTGAACACGGATGTCACTGAAATGTTTCTTTATTTTACTTTCCATGATTGTGGATATGTTGTGCACCTAACCTTTACTTTTCATGTCTTCTCCTCCATCATCTTTAACTCTGTCCTTTGTTTTTTATTCTTCTTAAAGTTTTAGTGTGTCTCTTTTTTATGGATTTGTGCATAGGTTTCTTCCTGTTATTTGCCTTTTCTTTGGCTCCTATTTACTTTATCTAAGAACTTGATGTCAATTACCTTGTATTATGATGTCAATTACCTTGTATAACTGTTGTTATACATGGGAAGGAGATAAAGTGTTCAAGTAAGGCTTTATTTGCTGACTCTTAATTTCGGCTACTGTTCCAGTATTGAATTCGAGTCCACATTCTTGAGACACTGTAGAAGTTCGGACTGATCATTGAGTGGTATAACATTATGTGGCCTTTCAGATGTTCGCGGTGTTGCCTCAGTTCGATTAGCCGATTCTTGATCTCACTGATCAACAATATGTACAGTATTAGCTACAAAAACATCATCTTTGAAGACATTTCTATCAAACTTTCACAAGCCTATTGCTTTAAAACCGTTTAGTGCCATGTGCATACAAAGTGATCTTGGGTCTGCAGTATCCAAAAGTTCTGCAATGTTAATTTCTTATAACACTGTCAGGATTTGTTCGTAACCACGAAGGTGCCGCTCCGCTGTAGCTGTCTCTAGTGTTCTAAAGAACCATCTATCCAACGCTGAAGAGTCGTGTGAGCCGGAAACGACTGCATGGTTATTCCGTAATCACGAGCCAGTTGAACTGTTCTGAGATTTTGGTGTGTGTGCCATGCCCATCCAATAAAAACAGAATTTGTCTCTCGTCGCTTTTTTCTACTGTTGTACATTTTGGAAAAGTTGTAGCCATCGGAAAAACTGTCCTCATGTTATTCTTCAATTTTTCGAGGATTCAAAAGCTGCGTTCAGTGGAGCCCCCCCCCCCCCCCCGTCCCCACCCCCCCCCCCCATTTATAATACATCATTCATTCTCTTGAGCTTAAATATTAACATCTCAGGTAAGAATTCGCCTGCTGCTTTCGTTGCACATATACCTGCTGCATTCGTTGCACATACATACATCGCTATAGGATCCCTTTCTCCGCGTGTAGTTTCGGGCAAATACCTTAGACCGTTGGTTAACTGTGAATAATACGGTTTAATCCACTTTATACATTTGGTGAGCAGTAATCTTATGTTCATCTAGTATTTCCTTATATCCGTCAAATAACTCTTTAACTCTATTAATTAAACCACTGCCTTCGTGCCATTGATATTCTTGCGGGAACTCGTAAGGCCAAAGTAGGTTGATCTTTCACAATTCATCAATACCATTTTCTACAGGCTGTCTTTATGGAAGCCGTGCTTTAGCTGATATTTCTCAGTGTTAGACAAGTTTCCTTAATTCAGCAAGAGTTATTCCGAAGAAACTAGACTCGGGACTAATTGCATGCTGTGCTAATTCGTCTTCCGTCTCTACTGTCATATGATTACGTCGTCAAAATTTTCATGTTTTATTTGAACACTTCAAATGATGACGCATTGTAGGCTTTGGTAAATATCTTCTACACGCTTCATTAAATCAAATTTCACCAATCCGATGTTTCAGTAAAGCTTCGCCTTATCGTCTCCCTTCCATTTTTGTACGCTTTCTTCATCATATTGATCAGGTGAAACAAACAATCTTTAGTTGGTCTGTCATTTCCATCAACGCCTAACTAGTACCGGTACGATTAAGGAATTCTCCACAGGTACAACTTGAGCGGTGAGACCCACGGTTTCTAATCAGAACTGCAGGCGTAGCCACAAAATTTTGTACCTTTTGATTATGCTTAAATGAATGGCACTGTACCACGTAAGTGGACATGATAAACTGAACTAAACCCCACCCTGAACAGGCCATGAAGGCCAAGGGTACTGACTGGCCGCCGTGTCATCCTCAGCTCAGGGGTATCATTACTGGATGCGGATTGGACGGGCATGTGGTCAGCACACCGGTCTCCCGGCTGTGTGTCAGTTTCCGAAGCCGGAGCCGCTACTTCTCAATCAAGTAGCTCCTCAGTTCGCCTCACAAGGGCTGAGGGCACCCCGCGTGCCAACAGCGCTCGGCAGACCGGATGGTCACCTATCCTAGTGCTAGCCCAGCCCGACAGTGCTAAACTTCGGTGATCTGACGGGAACCGGTGTTACCACTGCGGCAAGGCCGTTGGATAAGTGGACATAATACAAAACTATTATTTGTTGTTGTTGTGGTCTTCAGCCCTGAGACTGGTTTGATGCAGCTCTCCATGCTACTCTATCCTGTGCAAGCTTTTTCATCTCCCAGTACCTACTGCAACCTACATCCTTCTGAATCTGCTTAGTGTATTCATCTCTTGGTCTCCCTCTACGACTTTTACGCTCCACGCTGCCCTCCAATACTAAATTGGTGATCCCTTGATGCCTCAGAACATGTCCTACCAACCGATCCCTTCTTCTGGTCAAGTTGTGCCACAAACTTCTCTTCTCCCCAATCCTATTCAATACTTCCTCATTAGTTATGTGATCTACCCATCTAATCTTCAGCATTCTTCTGTAGCACCACATTTCGAAAGCTTCTATTCTCTTCTTGTCCAAACTATTTATCGTCCATGTTTCACTTCCATACATGGCTACACTCCATACGAATACTTTCAGAAATGACTTCCTGACACTTAAATCTATACTGGATGTTAACAAATTTCTCTTCTTCAGAAACGCTTTCCTTGCCATTGCCAGCCTACATTTTATATCTTCTCTACTTCGACCATCATCAGTTATTTTGCTCCCCAAATAGCAAAACTCCTTTACTACTTTAAGTGCCTCATTTCCTACTCTAATTCCCTCAGCATCACCCGACTTAATTAGACTACATTCCATTATCCTTGTTTTGCTTTTGTTGATGTTCATCTTATATCCTCCTTTCAAGACACTGTCCATTCCATTCAACTGCTCTTCCAAGTCCTTTGCTGTCTCCGACAGAATTACAATGTCATCGGCGAACCTCAAAGTTTTTATTTCTTCTCCATGAATTTTAATACCTACTCCGAATTTTTCTTTTGTTTCCTTTACTGCTTGCTCAATATACAGATTGAACAACATCGGGGAGAGGCTACAACCCTGTCTTACTCCCTTCCCAACCACTGCTCCCTTTCATGTCCCTCGACTCTAATAACTGCCATCTGGTTTCTGTACAAATTGTAAATAGCCTTTCGCTCCCTGTATTTTACCCCTGCCACCTTTAGAATTTGAAAGAGAGTATTCCAGTCAACATTGTCAAAAGCTTTCTCTAAGTCTACAAATGCTAGAAACGTAGGTTTGCCTTTCCTTAATCTTTCTTCTAAGATAAGTCGTAACGTCAGTATTGCCTCACGTGTTCCAGTGTTTCTACGGAATCCAAAGTGATCTTCCCCGAGGTTGGCTTCTACTAGTTTTTCCATTCGTCTGTAAAGAATTCGCTTTAGTATTTTGCAGCTGTGACTTATTAAGCTGATAGTTCGGTAATTTTCACATCTGTCAACACCAGCTTTCTTTGGGATTGGAATTATTATATTCTTCTTGAAATCTGAGGGTATTTCGCCTGTTTCATACATCTTGCTCACCAGATGATAGAGTTTTGTCAGGACTGGCTCTCCCACGGCCGTCAGTAGTTCCAATGGAATATTGTCTACGCCGGGGGCCTTGTTTCGACTCAGGTCTTTCAGTGCTCTGTCAAACTCTTCACGCAGTATCATATCTCCCATTTCATCTTCATCTACATCCTCTTCCATTTCCATAATATTGTCCTCAAGTACATCGCCCTTGTATAGACCCTCTATATACTCCTTCCACCTTCCTGCTTTCCCTTCTTTGCTTACAACTGGGTTTCCATCTGAGCTCTTGATATTCATACAAGTCGTTCTCTTATCTCCAAAGATCTCTTTAATTTTCCTGTAGGCGGTATCTATCTTACCCCTAGTGAGATAGGCCTCTACATCCTTACATTTGTCCTCTAGCCATCCCTGCTTAGCCATTTTGCACTTCCTGTCGATCTCATTTTTGAGACGTTTGTATTCCTTTTTGCCTGTTTCACTTACTGCATTTTTATATTTTCTCCTTTCATCAATTAAATTCAATATTTCTTCTGTTACCCAAGGATTTCTACTAGCCCTCGTCTTTTTACCTACTTGATCCTCTGCTGCCTTCACTACTTCATCCATCAAAGCTACCCATTCTTCTTCTACTGTATTTATTTCCCCCATTCCTGTCAATTGCTCCCTTATGCTCTCCCTGAATCTCTGTACAACCTCTGGTTCTTTTAGTTTATCCAGGTCCCATCTCCTTAAATTCCCACCTTTTTGCAGTTTCTTCAGTTTTAATCGACAGGTCATAACCAATAGATTGTGGTCAGAGTTCACATCTGCCCCTGGAAATGTCTTACAATTTAAAAACTGGTTCCTAAATCTCTGTCTTACCATTATATAATCTATCTGATACCTTTTAGTATCTCCAGGGTTCTTCCATGTATACAACCTTCTTTCATGATTCTTAAACCAAGTGTTAGTTATGATTATGTTGTGCTCTGTGCAAAATTCGACCAGGCGGCTTCCTCTTTCATTTCTATCCCCCAATCCATATTCACCTACTATGTTTCCTTCTCTCCCTTTTCCTACACTCGAATTCCAGTCACCCATGACTATTAAATTTTCGTCTCCCTTCACAATCTGAATAATTTCTTTTATTTCATCATACATTTCTTCAATTTCTTCGTCATCTGCAGAGCTAGTTGGCATATAAACTTGTACTACTGTAGTAGGCGTGGGCTTCGTATCTATCTTGGCCACAATAATGCGTTCACTATGCTGTTTGTAGTAGCTTACCCGCATTCCTATATTCCTATTCATTATTAAACCTACTCCTGCATTACCCCTATTTGATTTTGTGTTTATAACCCTGTAGTCACCTGACCAGAAGTCTTGTTCCTCCTGCCACCGAACTTCACTAATTCCCACTATATCTAACTTCAACCTATCCATTTCCCTTTTTAAATTTTCTAACCTACCTGCCCGATTAAGGGATCTGACATTCCACGCTCCGATCCGTAGAACGCCAGTTTTCTTTCTCCTGATAACGACATCCTCTTGAGTAGTCCCCGCCCGGAGATCCGAATGGGGGACTATTTTACCTCCGGAATATTTTACCCAAGAGGACGCCATCATCATGTAATCATACAGTAAAGCTGCATGTCCTCGGGAAAAATTACGGCTGTAGTTTCTCCTTGCTTTCAGCCGTTCGCAGTACCAGCACAGCAAGGCCGTTTTGGTTATTGTTACAAGGCCAGATCAGTCAATCATCCAGACTGTTGCCCTTGCAACTACTGAGAAGGCTGCTGCCCCTCTTCAGGAACCACACGTTTGTCTGACCTCTCAACAGATACCCCTCCGTTGTGGTTGCACCTACGGTACGGCTATCTGTATCGCTGAGGCACGCAAGCCTCCCCACCAACGGCAAGGTCCATGGTTCATGGGGGGGGGGGGGGGAAACTATTATTTATATCATCAAATTGTTCTCTGATATTGCTTACGGATGAATGAAAGAATGTAATAAAGACACTCAAACAAGATTACTTATTATTTTTCTTTTGAACATTTTTGGGAGGTGATTACCAACAGTCGTCAAATAATGTATAAAATGCATGTTTGACCATAAGATGCTTTGTTATTTCAAACCCAAATATTGACAAGTTTCAACCACACACCATCTTCATGCATTAGGTTTAAAACAGTTTAGGCAACAACATCACATTTATCATTAAATAAATAATGGTAGCATCTCATGTGCAGAGCATGAGACGTGGCCATTATTTATGTAATGACAGATATGAAGTTGTGGTTTAAATTGTTTCAACCTTAATTCTGCATGTTGCCCCATAAATGAAACTGGTCGATATTTGGGTTTTAAATAACAAAGCAGCTTACGGTCAAAGATGTAATTTATAAACTATTTCTCCGTCAGGGCACTTGGTTTTGCTCACATATTTTTGCTTATTTCCATGACTATTAGTTCCAGTTACTTTTGCGTCGTGGCCGAGAAAGCCATGCCAGTAAATATGCACCAAGTATCAAGAATAAATGAAATAATTTACTCTTAATAATGGAATAAAAAAAGAGTCATTCGTAGTAGGATTCCAGTCCACCGATAGTCGATGACTTAGCACTGAGAGAGTTCTAACAAGGGCGACTACGGCGCATTCCTATTTAGTGGAAAGTGCTAGGGCTCAAGGAGGGTGCAGGAGAGGGCTCAAGGGAAGGCTAAAGCTCGTAGCCGATCGGAGGTAGCGCGGCTGTTGCAGACGATACGGTGAGATGGGCTCCGTCCGACGGTCCTCTATCACTGCCGGCTGATTCTGAAGCACTCACGGGCCACTGGGGCGGCCGGCGTGGAGAAACGAGAACGAGACGTGAAGACTGGGAACGCGGGTGAATGCTCGACGGGTCGGTGTGGAACACTTGGGCGAGGCGCCGAACAAAGATACCGATGCGACTCCATGTGAAGGACTGCACTGAGGTAAAGGGTGCTCCCACTGAGAACCAGCAACTGCCACCGGAGCTCGGAGTTCCCCGATGCGAATATGTGGTCGGCTGGGCGGCGTCCTTTGTAGCCGAACGGTGGCCGAATAATGCTGAGGTGGTTGGCGGGCACCTGATCTGCGGAGAAAGAAACGGTACCCGTGATGGCAGTGCTAATTGCGGTGCCTCTCGCACCTCTAGTGGTAGAGGTGAAGCTGGTGCTACGTGTTGCCGTAGCAACTGCGGGATGTGTCGTTGAAAACCATCACGACGCTTTAATGTCGTGGTCGTACTGTTGGTGCTGCATTTATGGCGGTGGGGTTGTCTAAGGCCTGGAGAGGTGGCAGCCCGCATCACACTTCTGCGCTGCGTAATGACGGTTCCCAGGGGCTACAATTAATTATCCTTTGTAATGCCACTTCCTCGGACGAAAAATGAAAAAAGAAAAAATAGCAACCAATACCCCTAAAATTTCCCCAAAACAAGTTCAAAATTCCAGGAAAAGTGAACAAGTAACCAAAGTTCCATTTAACACTATTATTTGGATAATAACCAATAATTGAAACAAGAACCCTATACCTAGTAATTAATCAACTTACAAAAGAAAGATATAACCTCAGTAAATTCAAATTCAAAATCATAGTAAATCGCAAAATCATTATAATTAAAATTAGCAATGTAGAACCAACGATCTCAAAAAATATTTCGTGTGAGTACTCTTTGAGAATCGTGAGTAATGGCTAAGGAAAATTTGATCCATTGTCACCACGTTACGAGAGTTAGCCGAAGCTGGTCAGATCTGTTTCAATACTCGTATATGTAGGCTCGGTTAGATTGTTTTTCGAAGGTTGATAATTGCGATCTACTATGACGCAGTGAAACGAAACATTGACTTCAACTATAACATCGTTCAGACAGAGGACTACCTTATATTAGACTGAAGTGAACTTGTTAATTAGATAACTCGAACTCAACTGTAGTTAGGTATTGCACAGTGATACACAATTAACTTCATTCGTAATTGCAAATGGACTCTGGAACTAGGCAATAGTTTTAAAGCAGTTAATTTATAAATTCCACTCCCCCCACCACCACAACCTGGGAAAGCTTCTTCCTCACGGCCTTGTTAGGAAGTAATTGTTATTGTGAAATAAACCACCCTTTCGTGCATTTGTGATTCCAAATTACAAAACTGTTTAGAGACATAACTGTGATCTTTCACGTGCTGCGATAATATTTGCTGAAGCGCTCCGTGCATATATAGAATCTCTTTGACGTTAGGAAGCAATCGCAATGTTACGACGGATTAGAGACTTGAAATTACAACCAAACTATGGGGAAGTAGGTGTCGGTGGAACTGAATTGAATTATCATTAATATTTTAATAGCAGCTGTTAAACCCTCGAATGTAAACGAGTTAATTACGACGGGTAGCGTAATATTGGTTACAATTAATGAAGTAAATATCACGCACACGTCGAGAGTTCGGTTCAGCACTGTTTTTTGTAGCGTCGTCTTTACCTAATAACAGTATCATCGCCCTACCGACTATCGCCGAGTTTTAGCTAGGGCCGATCTATACTGATCTATCAACTGCCAACTAGAAAAACCGGTGACGTTGGCGCCACTTGCTGAACGTATGCGAATGTAACTTGCCTCTCAGAAAGAAGTGTATAATTGCATTCCATAGTGAGATCTGTCATTATCAGGAAAGGAGATAGTAGTTGTTGTTGTTGTTGTTGTTGTGGTCTTCAGTCCTGAGACTGGTTTGATTCAGCTCTCCATGCTACTCTATCCTGTGCAAGCTTCTTCATCTCCCAGTACGTACTGCAACCTACATCCTTCTGAATCTGCTTAGTGTATTCATCTCTTGGTCTCCCTCTACGATTTTTACTCTCCACGCAGCCCTCCAATGCTAAATTTGTGATCCCTTGATGCCTCAAAACATGTCCTACCAACCGATCCCTTCTTCTAGTCAAGTTGTGCCACAAACTTCTCTTCTCCCCAATCCTGTTCAATACCTCCTCATTAGTTACGTGATCTACCCACCTTATCTTCAGCATTTTTCTGTAGCACCACATTTCGAAAGCTTCTATTCTCTTCTTGTCCAAACTGGTTATCGTCCATGTTTCACTTCCATACATGGCTACACTCCATACAAATACTTTCAGAAACGACTTCCTGATACTTAAATCTATACTCGATGTTAACAAATTTCTCTTCTTCAGAAACGATTTCCTTGCCATTGCCAGTCTACATTTTATATCCTCTCTACTTCGACCATCATCAGTTATTTTACTCCCTAAATAGCAAAACTCCTTTACTACTTTAGTGTCTCATTTCCTAATCTAATCCCCTCAGCATCACCCGATTTAATTTGACTACATTCCATTATCCTCGTTTTGCTTTTGTTGATGTTCATCTTATATCCTCCTTTCAAGACACTGTCCATTCCGTTCAACTGCTCTTCCATGTCCTTTGCTGTCTCTGACAGAATTACAATGTCATCGGCGAACCTCAAAGTTTTAACTTCTTCTCCATGAATTTTAATACCTACTCCGAATTTTTCTTTTGTTTCCTTTACTGCTTGCTCAATATATAGATTGAATAACATCGGGGGGAGGCTACAACCCTGTCTCACTCCTTTCCCAACCACTGCTTCCCTTTCATGCCCCACGACTCTTATAACTGCCATCTGGTGTCTGTACAAATTGTGAATAGCCTTTTCCTCCCTGTATTTTACCCCTGCCACCTTCAGAATTTGAAAGAGAGTATTCCAGTTAACGTTGTCAAAAGCTTTCTCTAAGTCTAAAAATGCTAGAAAAGTAGGTTTGCCTTTCCTTAATCATTCTTCTAAGATAAGTCGTAAGGTTAGTATTGCCTCACGTGTTCCAACATTTCTACGGAATCCAAACTGATCTTCCCCGAGGTCCGCTTCTACCAGTTTTTCCATTCGTCTGTAAAGAATTCGCTTTAGCATTTTGCAGCTGTGACTTATTAAACTGATAGTTCGGTAATTTTCACATCTGTCAACACCTGCTTTCTTTGGGATTGGAATTATTATATTCTTCTTGAAGTCTGTGGGTATTTCGCCTGTCTCATACATCTTGCGGAGATAGTAGTACTAACGTGTTTTTTAAATAAAAAATGTTTAATACAAAAAGCTTTTACTGCCTAGACTGCAGTTTACATCACAGATTTGCGTTTTGATTTGCCTCGTGTAAATTGTGGGGTAGGCACTAAAAGTTTTTTTCATCATAGCTTTTTAATTTTAATAAACTGGATTCTTTAGGTTTACATCCCCTATAAATGATAGCACGGGTCCACACTCATTACTCGTTTCCCAACCCAGCTAATACGAACTTCAAATCCGACAACAGTTGAGAAGAAAGCTATTAATGAGATTGCAGGAAGACGCTAGCGTATGTCTCGCTACTTACACTCTGAAAGAGGCATCCGCCTGCAGTAATTAAAAGTCGTTTAAGACTGGTTTCTGCGAGCTATTTTAGTGTTAGAGTAAGCAGAGACGAAGTAATTGTAATCAGCATAGCAGTTGGCTCCTTTTAATAGGATATCGTTAGGTAACTCGATGCTCCTCTTAAGAAGACAAGGAAGAAACACAGTCATATCTTACTGTAATAACAGTGTTTCTGATCTGGTGTAATGTTTTCGTGACCGCATTCTTAGATAGTCTTGTCCCTCCAAGGGCAGAGTGACCTTTTACGTCCCTCGCACATTGAAGACCACCTTAAAATAACATTTATAGGAGACAGTCTGGCTTGGATAGTCACTTGAATACTGTTTTAGAACCTGCCTAGCTTCCATCACGCTTAGAGTTAGGCGGAAAGCATGACGGCGGACAACTGGCTGATTAATGGTGCAGTTACGCCTGAGCTAAATGTGATGGCACCCGTTGCAAGGCGACAGCTTTTAGACTTGCCTGAACCAGGCGAGAGATAACAGTTCGTTGAATGACTACGGATTTACGATTCCACCAGATTAACCGACGACAGAGAACTATGAGAATGTTCGTGGTGAAATTAAGGTACTTTGGAACAGTCTCAATGGTAAGGAAACCAGCCAATGTTTGATAATGCCTCATAGGCTAATGCCGAGACAAGAGCTCTCACTGTCCAACTTTCTGAGAACATGAGACGGGAGGAGGGAAGCCAAATGGAAAATTTTCTCTCTTGGAATATGCCAGCAGATAATAATGAGCCGTCCGGGGTGGCCGAGCGGTTCTAGGCTCTACAGTCTGGAACAGCGCGACCACTACGGTCGCAGGTTCGAATCCTGCCTCGGGCATGGATGTTTGTTATTTCCTTAGGTTAGTTAAGTTTAAGTAGTTCTAAGTTTTAGGGGACTGATGACCCCAGAAGTTAAGTCCCATAGTGCTCAGAGCCATTTTTTTGATAATCATCAGGCCTGGTTGGCTGCAGCTGGCTGTTGATGGAATTACTTTTAGTGAGACGCCTTTATTAGGGAAACGAAAAATACGGAAAGAATTCTGTTTTGGAGAGCAGTAGGTGTCGTTCAAAGTTCTAACTGGCAGCAAAATGGTAAGTTTCCTCGCTGCGGTGCTGGGATTTATATGACATTAGCCACGTGCCTAGTGCAGGAATGTTGTGAGTGTCGTAGAGAGTGCTGTCTACTGTGGACTACATTGCTTCCGCCTGGTACTGGGAGACATGCAAAATCTCCTGCCGACAGGCAGCAAAAGGCGACGCACCAGCAATTGCAGTGCGTGCAATTAGTCCAATACAGTACTCTGAAGATTAGTAACCGCTGCCCACTGTAAACGAGGACAATTAACAGAGAGACCCCACATTACAATTGCTTCTAGTGACAGTAAAATTAAGGTGACGAAAGTCATGGGACGCCTCCTAATATCGTGGCGGGCCTAGTATTGCCTAGCGTAGTGCAGCAACCCTATGTGACATGGACGTAACAGGTCTCTGGAAGGCTTCTGCAGAAATATTGAGTCATGCTATCTCTATAGCGAAAATGTTGCCTCTGCAGGGTTTTGTATACGAAACGACTCCTCGATTACGTCCCGTAAATGTTCGATGGGATTAATGACGTGCGATTTGGGTGGCCATACCATTCGCTTAAACTGTCCAGAATGTTCTTCAAAGCAATCTAGAACAATTGTGGCCTAGTGACATGGCACATTACCATTCATAAAAATTCCTTCGTTGTTTGGGAACGTGAAATCTGTTGTGTCGGTAGCTGGGCCGACACCGTGAAGTTGAGATGACTGAAAATGCACGCTAGACTAACGCAGACGGGCGTGAAGTACTGGAACAGGCTACGTAATTAATGTTATTAAGAAAAGTACGTAGCTGTATTAATACTTATCTTTAATATCATTGTGGTACATCGATCTTGACGATACACAGGAGACTTTAATTACAATCACTGTATGGCTAATGGCGCCTTGCTAGTTCGTAGCCATTAACTTAGCTGATGGCTATTCTGTCTCTCGGCTAATGAGAGAGAAAGGCTTCGTACATCTGGTCGGTAGCTAGGTTCTCGTACAACTGGGGCGAGTGCTCTCTCGTATCACGAGACCTGCCTTGGTGGTGGCGCTAGGTCTGCGATTACACAGTGGCGACACGCGGGTCCGACATGTACTAAATGGACCGCGGCCGATTTAAGCTACCACCTAGAAAGTGTGGTGTCTGGCGGTGACACCACATTCCTCCCCCGCAAATCGGCGAACGGTCGTGTGATAAGGCTTCCGCCCGCCGTGGGGAGGACCACATGTTGACGTATGCGATGAGGTGGGGAGCCTAACAACAGGCGAGGCTGTGCCACCCGCACCCGGCCATTCGGTCCGAGGGGAGCTAGGAAACGCCGGAAAAACTAGTCCAGGGTGCACGTCAACATGCGGTGTATGCGCCCGTAAAGAGACAGGAGGGACCGAAGGATCAACCTCCATTGCGTCGGGGTAGCCGACGCGCGATGACATCATATGGTCCGGAGCGGGCGGGAGTTCCATGGCGGAGGACAGCTGGTCACGGGAAGCGATCGGCGGCGCGTGACCCTGGGAGGCGCTTGGCGGCCGCAACGAAGCGTCGAATGCGGGCGGCGCCGGCGGGAGAACAAGCGGCTGCGGCGGCGGCTGCTGCTGCTGCTGCGGCGGCGGCGGCGCGTCGCCATGGGGCAAAATGGAAGGCATCGTCGGTAACACCTGGGGATGAGGCGAGCCAGTAGATGGGTCCCCAGGGCGCTGACCGGACGGCACCGTCGCTGAAAGCAGACGGGGAGCGGCAGAACCCGAGCGACGACAGAGGCGCAGCTGATTGAGATGCCGACGCACCTCACCAGAGGCCCCCAAAACCAAATACATCGCGCGGCCGAGGCAGCGAAGAATGCGCCCTGCGAGCCAACGCCGTGAACCTCGATAGTTGCGATAAAATACAACGTCGCCTGGAGCAAAAGCAGGAGTCTGCCGCTGCACAGGAACCTGATGCGGCGGATGCAGCAAAGACATCAAGGTGCGATGAGGACGACCGTGGAGCAACTCAGCCGGCGAGCGACCATCTCGGGGCTGAGAGCGATACGAAGACAAAAAGAGCAACAATGCGTCCTCCCGAGAATGCGACTCTTTCAATTTCAACATCTGTGACTTGAAAGTCCGGACCAATCGTTCAGCGGCACCGTTGGACTGAGGCGAAAACGGCGCGGATGTCAGATGTTGAATACCATTGGCCTGGCAGAATGACTGAAATTCTGCGGACATGAATTGTGGGCCATTGTCGGAAACAATAGTCTGCGGAAGACCTTCAATGCAAAAGATAGCAGACAACGCTTGGATGGTGGCGGAGGGCGTCGTGGAAGACATCCGGACAACAAAAGGAAAATTACTGAAGGCGTCGACCAGAACCAACCATCGAGCATTCCAGAATGGACCAGCAAAATCAATGTGCAAGCGTTGCCAAGGGGAAGTGGCTTTTGGCCACGCAAAGACTTTCCGCGGCGGTGCGGACTGTTGTGCGGCACACGCCGGGCACGAAGAACACATATTCGTAATCGCAGCATCGATTCCGAACCAAGTACAGTGCTGACGAGCAAGTTGTTTCGTTCGCACTATACCCCAATGTCCTTGGTGAAGAAGCCGTAAAACAGAGGATTGTAACGAACGTGGGACCACGACTCTGGACTGATCATTATCAGAACGCAACAACAAAACACCACGTCGAACAAAAAGTCTCTTCTTGTGAGCAAAAAATCGGCGAACCAACGGATCCTCGATCCGAGACTTTGACAAAGGCCATTGCGTAGCAACAAAACGTAAAACAGTAGCAAGGACAGGGTCAGCAGCTGTGGCTGTAGCGACACGACGAAAATCAATCGGAGATTCGACCACTTCATCGGTTTCCGAATCAATGAACATGCAAGCAAGTTCGGAAGAATCGAATGCTTTATCCTCAGCAACAGGCAAACGGGACAACGCATCGGCGTTTCCGTGCTTAGCAGTGGACCGATACAAGATATCGTAGCGGTACTGCGAGAGGAAAATAGACCAGCGAATGAATTTCTGCGCTGTACGTGGAGGTACAGGCTTGGTCGGATGAAAAAGCGATGTCAAAGGTTTGTGGTCTGTGATGAGGATAAAGTGACGACCATACAAGAAATCATGGAACTTAGTAACACCAAACACGAGAGCCAAAGCTTCTTTCTCTATCTGCGAATAATTTCTTTGCGCAGATGAGAGCAATTTGGACGCAAAGGCAATAGGGCGATCATGGGAGCCAACTTTGTGCGCAAGCACAGCACCGATCCCGAAATCCGATGCATCTACCATCAACAAAAGGGGTTTCTGGGGATCGAATGGCGTAAGGCAAGTATTAGAAAGCAACGCCGATTTCAACTGGCGAAAGGCGCGTTCGCATTCCGTCGTCCAGACGAACGGAACACCTGTACGGCGTACGCGATGAAGCGGAGCTGAAAGTGAAGAGGCATTGCGCACATTCACTCACACCTTGTGATTCCACATCCTTTAACGGTCGTGCGACCGCATCACGCAATGCGTGGGGAACATTGCGCGCTCTGAAAAATTTCGGTTGCGCGTTTACCGTCAGTTCTAAATGTGCTTCATAGTTTTTAGCGCAACCTAAGCCCGGTGCAAAAATGTCTGCAAATTCTTCACATACACTAGAAACACTGTCTGAAGGCACAGTTTGATTCACTGATAGCACCTGATTGACAATAGACATGTTAAACAACTGAAACAAATCTAGACCACACAAGTTCACTGCAGAAGAAGAACGAAGAACGTAAAATGACACAAGTTTTGTTTGTCCCTTGTATGTTGCAAGAAGGCTGCACTGTCCTAACACAGGAATTTTCTGTCCGGAATATGTAGTTAGCTTAACATTTGCGGAACGCAACGGAGGTTTGCCCAGTTGTTTGTACGTGTCATGATTGAGCAATGAAACTGCAGCTCCGGTATCGAGCAGGAATGGTATCACTTTGCCTTCAAAGTCTAAGTCCACAAAAAGTTTATTGTCCTGCTGACGACAAAAGCGACTGTTTTGTGCAATTGGAACAGACACTGGTACAGAATCACTTGCTAATTGACGTGATTTCCGGCGACGTCGATGCACAGTTTTTGTGGGACGAACACAGTTACTGTTAGAAAAAGTATCACTGGACGAAGCGGAATTAACGACATGAATGTCCATAGGCGAAGGTCCACGAGCCTGAGTGTCCTTGGTTCGATTCCGGCGCGAAGCAAAGGGCCTGGAATGATTGTGATTGTCTGATCTGAGCTTTGTCTGGCAAACACTTTGAACATGTCCTTTCTTATTGCAGAAAAAGCAAATAGCTTGGCGTGACGGGCAATGTTCACGCGAATGTCTAGTAGCACACCGCGGGAACGATTTCACTACATTTGTGGGCTGGCGCGGCACACGTGGCTGAGCGCGCGGCGGCAGCTGTGCGGACGTGCGCGAGGCCCGGTTACCGGGCCGCGCAGCGCGTCCAGCGGGCCGGTTAATGTTACACACGGCTGGCGAAGTTTCAAAAGATTCCTGAGCACAGTCAAGTGTGTCCTGTCTATCCAATATGTCTATTACTTGTTGAAGGGAGGGATTAACTAGTTTCAAAATTTGCTCCCGTATGCGAACATCAGAAACGTTCTGTGCAATTGCATCACGCACCATTGTATCTGAATAAGAAAAACCACAGTCACATTCAAAGGCACAGTCCCTAGTAAGTCCTTG
Source organism: Schistocerca serialis cubense (assembly GCF_023864345.2). Taxonomy (NCBI): domain Eukaryota; kingdom Metazoa; phylum Arthropoda; class Insecta; order Orthoptera; family Acrididae; genus Schistocerca; species Schistocerca serialis. The sequence continues at coordinate 381,270,589 of NC_064645.1, read as the reverse complement.
CAATGTTGCTACCCACTCCCTATTAGTTTGACCGGCCGTACGTTTTGTACGAAAGAACGTATACCGTTTTGCAACCACATTAACTGTTTCTTTGAAATAGGCATCTAATGCAGACAAAATTTCCTCGTAGGACAGAGTTGCTATGTCGCGTCGGGGAAACAATTTCACTATCACACGGTATGTGGACACACCGACACAAGAAAGCAAAAACGGCTGCCGCTCATTACCTTGAATTCTGTAAGCTGCTAGATGAAAGTTGAACTGGCGAGACCACTCGTGCCAGGTCTCATCGGCTGCCACGTATGGTCGAAAGGGCGGTGCAACAGCGTTTAGTGGCAGCGGTAGCGAAGAAGCGGCGGCGGCCGCATCGGTGTGCAGCGCACGTTGACCCTGGACGAGCTGTCCAAGGGCAGCCAATAACGCCTGCGTCTGCTGATTCTGCAAGCGATAAAATTCGGACAGTACATCTGGAGAATGTGGCGAAGCCATGACACAATTAAATGTAAGCAATCAGAAAGAACTCTTTTATCTCGTCGCCAATGTTGTGTCGGTAGCTGGGCCGACACCGTGAAGTTGAGATGGCTGAAAATGCACGCTAGACTAACGCAGACGGGCGTGAAGTACTGGAACAGGCTACGTAATTAATGTTATTAAGAAAAGTACGTAGCTGTATTAATACTTATCTTTAATATCATTGTGGTACATCGATCTTGACGATACACAGGAGACTTTAATTACAATCACTGTATGGCTAATGGCGCCTTGCTAGTTCGTAGCCATTAACTTAGCTGATGGCTATTCTGTCTCTCGGCTAATGAGAGAGAAAGGCTTCGTACATCTGGTCGGTAGCTAGGTTCTCGTACAACTGGGGCGAGTGCTCTCTCGTATCACGAGACCTGCCTTGGTGGTGGCGCTAGGTCTGCGATTACACAGTGGCGACACGCGGGTCCGACATGTACTAAATGGACCGCGGCCGATTTAAGCTACCACCTAGCAAGTGTGGTGTCTGGCGGTGACACCACAAAATCCATGAATGGCTGAAAGTGGTCTGCAGGAAGCAGAACAGAACCATTTCCAGTTAGTAAGCGGTTCAGTTGGACCAGGGCCCATACCATTATGGTGCCACCACCAGCTTGCACAATGCCTTGTTGACATCTTGAGTTCATGCTTTTGTGAGGTCTGCACCATACTCGAACATTAACACCAGCTCTTACCAACTGAAATCGGGTTTCATCTGATAAGAACTCTGCCTTCCAGTCGGCTAGTGTACAACCGATACGGTGATGAGCCTAGGAGAGACGCTGCAGGCGACGTCGTGCTGTTAGCAAAGGAACTCGCCTCGGTCGTCTGCTGCCATACCCAGTTAACGCCAAATTTCGTCGCACTGTCCACCGGATACGTTAGTCGTACGTCCCACATTTATCTCTGCCATTATTTCACGCAATGTCGCTTGTATGTTAGCACTGACAACTGTACGCAAACGCCACTGCTATTGGTCGAGAAGTGAAGGCCATGGGGCAGTGCAATGTCCATGGTCTACATCTACATCTACATCTACATTTATACTTCGCAAGCCACCCAACGGTGTGTGGCGGAGGGAAGGTAAGGGGTAAAGAATGAAATGTGGTATTCTCGGCACACTTTTGACACTGTAGGTCTCGCAAGACTGAAATCCAACTACTATTCCGAGTTCAGAGTTCGTTAATTCCCGTCGTGAGGCCGTAATCACCACGGAAACCTTATCGCATGAATCACCACAGTGCAAGTGTCCGCTCCACCTTTTTTTTTCCTTTATCGAATTGCAATTCCCCCTTCGGGGAATGAATCGAAACATGACGCGTCGTTTCATGATTCGAGGGTCAGCAACTGATAAAAAAAAGGGGCCCCCCGGGTCCCAAGGTCGCGATGGCGGCTGTCCATGTCCCGCTGAGATAATTTGTCCTTTTAGGACAATTATCTGGGCAAGCACCCACGCCAGCAAAAGGTTGGCGTGTGTAAACTTGTCTTTTTGGAGTGACAGCCCGACACGTGCTGTTCAATAACGTAATGTATATAAAAGGCGGCAATGATTTATTTATTTTAGTCAGCAAAATGTCGTGGGTAAATCAGTATCTAAGCACGGGCAACCATGGCTCTATACAATACGATGGAGGTGTTTTATATTCGGGACCAGAGGCAGACATTGAAATGGTGGAAAGAATTCCATTAACAAATGTTAATCGTTCTCGTAGCAGTAAAGATATTCGAACAGTGCAAAGAGAGGATGCTGCTAATCGTATACGGTATGGAGATAATCCAGCATACGACGATTTGGAAACGAGTGGCGAGACAGTTGAATTTGAACGCGTGCCTGAAACAAGGCCAGAAGAAAGTAATCTTGGAGTGCGACGGCGCCGCCCAAATAGACCACGAAATCGTGGCCCAAGTCACCAGAGTTCCAATATTGCAACTACTAGCGAAACAGTGCCCTTGTTATCTGAGAGTGTCAGGGACGGAGCTTGAATTAGCACAGCTGGTGTTACAAGTTCAGGGCAGATAGCAATAGCGGCTGGCGCGACAACTGCTGCCGCCGCAGTTGCTGCTTACGGCGTTAAAAAAGTAATTGAACGTATACAGAACAAAGGATATACTTTACCTGGCAGTGATTACGTAGGACCGGGAAATCCTATAAATATAGACGCACCGCGCAGTGGAGCAGATGCCATTGCTAAAGAGCACGACGTAGGATACGATAATCTGTTAAAGGAAGCAAGAGAACGACCATTTACAGAAGAAGAGTTTAGACAGCGAGTTCAACAATTGGATGCAAAAGCTAGAATTGATTTTGCAATTGACTGGAGTCATACACGAAATTGGCATTCATTTGTGGGAAAGTACGGCCTGAAATTGAAGACAGCTGTTGAACAACGTATCGGAAAAACTTTGTACCCGAAACAACCGAATGCCGAAAAAACAGGTATGTAAATATAATTTTTGTTGTTTATGATAATTTTTTGGTTACATTTTTAATTGTAACGTTTCTTGCCTTCAGAATTATGAAATTAAAAACGCAAGAAGAAAAGAAACAAGAGAAACAGGCGATAAAACGGTGACTTAAATTGTAAAACGGCGGAAAATTGTGGAAAGTTAAAACGTAAAGCAAAGCGGTCGGCAATGTTAATAAAATACACAGGAATCAGACGAGTAACACAGTAAGCTGACAATTTAAAAGAAAAAAAACATGGCGACAGTCTGGTTTCTGTTCGCAACAGATAAAAAATCACACCCAGCGACAGTATGATGGCCGTTCGCAACACTTCCCAAAAGACACACAGCACGGAACACTCACTGTAAAACACTGCACGAAAATGTCGGCACAAAGATGACACTCCCTAGCCATGGGCAGATGGGGCGGAGGGGAGGGACCTAGCTCAAATGGCTCTGAGCACCTTGGGACTCAACATCATAGGTCATAAGTCCCCTCTAACTTAGAACTACTTAAACCTAACTAACCTAAGGACATCACACACACCCATGCCCGAGGCAGGATTCAAACCTGCGACCGTAGCAGTCCCGCGGTTCCGGACTGCAGCGCCAGAACCGCACGGCCACCGCGGCCGGGGAGGGGGGGGGGGGGACCTGGATGAGGGGGACAGCAAGGAGGGAGGAGAGGAAAAAACCAAAAAGTGGTGGGGCGAACAAAGGAGGGAGTGGACTCGTAAGGGGGGAGAGGGGCAGGTCAGACGCGAGAGGGAATGGGAAAAGGCAGAGGAGGGAAATGCAAAAGGACTCGGGGGACCGCTCCGCCATTGCGCTGCCCTTTTATTCCTTGTGTACGCAGTACTACCGCCATCTATATATGTGCACATCGCTGCGCCATGACTTTCGTCGCCTCAGTGTATAAACTGGCGTGTGCTATGTATGCTGCTCGGTATCCTGGACGACATCATCCAAGTGTCCGGACCGTTCGCCGGATAGTTACGTAATTTAAGGAAACGAAGTGTACAGCCACATGTGAAACTTCAACCACGACCTGCAACAAATGATGATGCCCAAGTAGGTGTTTTAGCTGCTGTCGCGGCTAATCCGCACATGAGTTACAGACAAATTGCCCGAGAATCGGGAGTCTCAAAAATGTTGGTGTTGAGAGTGCTACATCAACATCGATTGCACCCGTATCATACTTCTATGCACCAGGAATTGTATGGCGACGACTTTGAACGTCGTGTTCTACCACTGGGTACAAGAGAAATCACGGGACGACGGCAGACTTTTGGCACGCGTGCTATTTAGCGACGAAGCGTCATTCACCAACAACGGTAACGTAAACCGGCATAATATGCACTATTGGGCAACGGAAAATTTACGATTGCTGCGACAAGTGCAACAACAGCGAACTTGGCGCGTTAATGTACGGAGCGGCATTATGGGAGGAAGGATACTGGGCCTCCATTTTATCGATGACAATCTAAATGGTGCAATGTATGCTGATTTCCTACGTAACGTTCTACCGACGTTACTAAAAGATGTTTCACTGCACGACACAATGTCGGTGTACTTCCAACATGATGGATGTCAGGGACATTGCTCGCGTGCGGTTGAAGCGGTATTGAATAGCATATTTCATGACAGGTGGATTGGTCGTCGAAGCACGTTCACCGGATCTGACGTCCCCGCAGTTCTTTCTGTGGGGAAAGTTGAAGGATATTTACTTTCGTGATCCACCCACAACGCCTGACAACATGCGTCAGCGCATTGTGAATGCATGTGCGAACATTACGGAAGGCGAACTACTCGCTGTTGAGACGAATGTCGTTACACATATTGCCAAATGCATTGAGGATGACGGACATGATTTTGAACATTTATTGCATTAATGTGGTATTTACAGGTAATCATGCTGTAACAGCATGCGTTCTCAAAAATGATAAGTTAACAAAGGTTCATTTATCACATTGCAACAACCAAAATAAAATGTTCAAACGTACCTACGTTCTGTATTTTAATTTAAAAAACCTACCTGTTTGCAGCTGTTCGTCTAAAACTATGAGCCATATGTTTGTGACTATTACAGCGCCATCTATCACAAAGCGAAAAAAGTGGTCCAACTAAAACATCCATATTTCTTTACGTACTACACGAATATGTAATAAAAATGGGGGTTCCTATTTAAAAAAACGCAGTTGATATCCGTTTGACCTATGGCAGCACCATCTAGCGGGCCAACCATAGCGTCATCTGGTTTCCCCCTTCAAGCTGGACAAGTTTCGTTCTTTGTAGTTTTTTCGTTTGACGCCTATTTCGTGAGATATTTGGCCCGGTCACGATCAATGGACTATCCTCTATGTAAGCCGTATGTAAACTGAATGAGCTACAAACCAAAAACAACGCCATAGCTAAATTAACGAGTTGCTTTGTGGCACGGATAATGTTTTGATACATCGTTAAATATTTGTATGAAACAAAGTAAGATATAAGCTCTTCTATTTATTAATTCAATTACCTTCAACCTTTAATTCGGGAAATGGTGGCGTACAGACGTATGCATTGTTAAAAAGGCGTATTTCAACCGTTCATTAAAAGTATTATAAAAGTCATCAGAAAAGGAAGATTTATTTGCACGGTTATAAGTTCAAATCCTATCTGTTCATCGTTTGCTCGCCGCCGAGATCCTGCATCAAGAGGTTCGGTGCAGACAAGAACAAATAACGCTGTATGTGGAGGAGCGTTCCTGCATCGAAATTGTCACACGCAATGCTAAACACAATAGAAATAACGTGAAGGTATTGAATCAGACTTGACACGCAGCTCTTCAACTTGGTTTACTTATACGAAAAATTTTGTGCTTCGCGTGACAGATCAACAGTTTCAATGGTTGCGGTGTTTATTTGGTACCGCACCATACTGGAAGCAGCAGTACGTAATGCAAATTATGTAATGATATTAAAGGTCTGTTGATATTGATACCAGTTAATGTTCACCAACGATTGTGCACAAATTCATAAATTACCTTCAAAATTTTTTCAACTATTCTTTCCAATCGATTTTTCTAATTACTCAAGCAATTATTAATACATTTCCATTTCTACATCACTATTCAAACATACTAATAATAAATGTTATTTATTACCTCTTACTGTGTTGTCACATTTCTGTTATAGTGCCTCCCCATCAGGCAAGCGTTCAATAAACCACATCAGGCAAGCGTTTAATAATCATAGCGTGCAGTGTCCACCTTTAGCGAAACACAGGGAAACATTTTTCTGTTATTGGGGATGTTCGGTCAGAATTAATATTTTGAATTTTCACATGTTATGAAATGAGAAGGGGCGATTTGTTTTATTTGGTGAAAAGCTTCTACAGCGAAGATCGCACAAATACTTCATTGTTTTATTTATGGGGTCTTGGCTATAAAAAGTTTTTAAGCGAGAATTAATAGTAGCATTTTGTTCCAACACACACAAGAGATCCAAAAGAAAAAAATTACTCTCTGCCCTGCAGTTTACTGAGTTCGAAAGGATAGAGATAAAGATTTATAAACTGAACGAACGCGAAATATTTATTTTTGGAAGCTGAATGACCGTTAGGTGTACACAAAATGGTTCAAATGGCTCTGAGCACTATGGGACTCAACTGCCGAGGTCATTAGTCCCCTAGAACTTAGAACTAGTTAAACCGAACTAACCTAAGGACATCACAAACATCCATGCCCGAGGCAGGATTCGAACCTGCGACCGTAGCGGTCTTGCGGTTCCAAACTGCAGCGCCTTTAACCGCACAGCCACTTCGGCCGGCGGTGTACACAAGAACGAGGAAAAATTCATTCAAGTAATTTTTGTTTTATGGACGTTAAGCTGCAGTTCAAGGCATGTTTCTATGCGTAATGTTTCGTCTCCTGATTCTGTAGAATTACCAGAGACTATAAAGCCTCGTATATAGGTTTTAAACTAAAACTCAGCACGTCGAACTTTTTAAACTCTCAGAGTCATGCCGACGTGTGTTACTGAACTTGTACTCAAGAATAATTGGCACTATTTTGTTTATTTACTACCAAGGCCCACAAATTGTCTAATTTCAATTCTTCAAAAGCACAAAAACAAAGCGAATAGCAAAGAAGATGGACTGAAGTATCACAGTTTGTTAGCGTTAGTGCTAAATAAAGCAAACAGTGCCAACTCTTCCTCGCTAAAACATTAACAACACACATCGCCAGAGACATTGGTCCGATCATGTACGGATACGCATAGAAATTTCGTCTTTCTGAACTTCAACTTGGTAACTACGATCTGAGTCTTCAGGGCCTCAAATGATGCCTAAAACATTAGGAAACGATACGTTAACCACCAAAACCACGATCAAATGACTATGCAATAAAAATACTCACGGATGCAATTACCAGCCTTAAAAGACTGGACTGAATTGGACTACATAATTTAAGTAATAAAATAATTTGCATCACCCCACCACATAAATTTCAAGATACGTTTACAGTTTTACTTGAATATTCATACTTATCTACGTCACTGAAATTAACAATTCGTGCTTTGTAATAGAGAATTAGATGTTAATTCATTTTTTATACAATTAATAAGTGCTGCAGCAAATTTATTCTTAATACCTTATATTCTAATCGTAAAAAAGATTGCCTTACCTGTAGGCAGAGCGTCTGTTAAACAATTTGGTTCTGTATTTAATTAAAATGTACCTTACGTAGTGTGCAGTATTTACTATGTGCAATGAGACAGGGAGAGTAGCAGCTTCACGCATGGACAGAACACAAAAAAAGTATTTGAGATTGTATTTCGCTTCACTAAAATATTTAAAAAAAATCTTTTCTCTCGTTTGTAAGATTCAGAGGCATCAACCGCACTGGAAGAGCCTTCTCGCAGCCACAATGATCTACGTTGGTTACACCTCCCCATGGATCCAGATGTAGGTAATGAAAACTGGTATACAAAGCAAAGGGTGCTCCTGAAATTGAGCCCTTGCTGTTGGTTCTTTCAAACAACTTTACTAATCTCAAGAAATAGGGTATTCATCAATCTGCTGACATCAATGGCTGCTCCAATATGATCTCAATTTTTTACAAAATCTGTGTCACATAAATAACATGAATTTTCTGAGAAATTATATCGATAGCACAAGTCAAATAAAATACCCAATGGATAAAAAGGAATCTAAACTAATGATAGATTTGACAATGAAGTTTTCATTCTGCGGCTGAGCGTATATTTTATAACAGGTACTTTTTAGCTGCCTTTTTAAATAAGTATATTTTGGCAATTTCTTTAATCTCTTTTGCTAATTTATTGTACAGTTTTATTCCTTGGTAGAAAACGCTGTTTTGGGTTTTATGTTTCTTTTTTTTTGCTAAAAGTAATTTGCTTCTATCTCTTACTGCATAGTCATGGACAGAGCTGTTTATGCAGTAATTACCAATGTTATTTTTGATGTGTACAACTGACTGGTAAATGTATTCACGCGGAGCAGTTAACATCCCCAGTGTATTGAACAGATCTTTACAATCAGCTCGACTACTATTTTTGGTTATTATTCTTATGGCTCTTTCCTGGAGTTTGAAAATTATGTTCATATTTTGTGCATTTTTACCCCAAAAAAGAATGCCATAACTGAGAACTGAGTGTACATATGAATAGTATGTAACTAAAGGACACTGCATATTACACACTGATGATAGGATTCGAATTGCATAACATGCTGATGACATTCTGTTTGCAAGTATCTTTGTGTATTCACACCACTTCAACTGAGTATCAATATTTATTCCTAGAAATTTTGCATTTTTTACACAGTGTATAAAGGTGCCTTCTATATTCAATTTAACAGTGTCATTTTCCCTCTTGAAAATGAAATTCATGGCATTAGTTTTCTTTATGTTCAATGTCACTTTACTGCTTATTGACCAATCGTAAATTTCCTTCAGAGTTTCATTTGCTTTCTCCACAAGGAGTTGCCGGCCAGTGTGGCCGTGCGGTTCTAGGCGCTTCAGTTCGGAACCGCGTGACCGCTACGGTCGCAGGTTCGAATCCTGCCTCGGGCATGGATGTATGTGATGTCCTTAGGTTAGTTAGGTTTAAGTAGTTCTAAGTTCTAGGGGACTGATGACCACAGATGTTAAGTCCCATAGTGCTCAGAGCTATTTCCATTTTCTGCAAGGAGTTCTCTTCTTTCCTCAGTGACTATGATATTACTGTCATTATAGAAGAAAAATTTTTCACCATGAGTAACACTGCTGGGAAATTCATTTATGTATATCAGGAATAGTATTGGTCCTAATATGCTACCTTGTGGAACACCTTTAATGTATTTAGGGTCTGATAAGTGTTTTACTAATTGTTGATATCTATTTGGAGTATGTATTATCTCTACTCTTTGCACCCAATCTGCTAGTATGATCGAAACCAGTCATTCGCTACCCCTCTTATTGCTAGTACTTGTAATTTATTTAATAGAATCTTGTGGTCGACTGTATCAAAGTCCTTAGAAGGATCCAAATGTATGCCTGTGACGCACTCATCCTTGTCAAGAGCATCAAGTACCATTTTTGTGAATTATACTATGGCTGACTCCGTATTTTTGCCACTTCGGAAACCAAACTGTAATTCGCTTGAAAGATTGTATTTTATTCAGGTAATTCATTAATCTGTCTTTCATAATTGCTTCTATTATTTTTTAGAATGGTGACAGCAGGGAAATGGGCTGGTAATTTCCTATGTCTTCTGCATTACCTTTCTTAAGCAAAGGTACAACTCTTGCCTGTTTCAACTGCTCTGGTTTATGTTATTAATTTAAATTTTTGACTCAAGTGGCAGGGGGGCAGCTAGGCAATAGTGTAAGTAGAGTGTGTGTACGTCAGGAAGATGGGGACTGGATGTGAGGGGTGATGTATGACCGACGTTTCACTGGGAATGACTGCGATTGGGGTAGCCACACACGAGAGAGAGAGGAGTACGCACTTTATGTACTTGGCCTCGGGCCCCCAACACTGTATTTATGCTCCTCAATACAAAACATTGAGAGGCATTTAATGAATTAGTAATCAGTAGCAATACGGAGATAAAACAATCGGATGCAAATATTTCAGGTTATTTCGTATTATTATCAAAGTTGCAGGATGGTGACAGTGATAAATTTGAAGTTGATGATCCAATAACAACACATAAGAACGATGAGACCATTAGGAGCGACTGTAGCCATTCAGGAGATAAAAAAATTTCATGTTGGTTTCTACCAAATGTAACTCAAGTAGATTAGAATGAGAAGTCTAACAGCATGAGATCAGAATGAGAACTAAAGGCAAAATAGTTCCAACTTTCGTCCGACCATGCTGATTTAGGTTTTCCGCAATTTCCCTAAATCGCTTCAGGCAAATTTCAGGATGGTTCCTTTGAAAGGGCACGGCCGATTTCCTTTCCCGTCCTTCCATATTCCGAGCTTGTGCTCCGTCTCAAATGACCTCGTTGTCGAAGAGACGTTAAACACAATTCTCCTCCTCTTCTAACAACATGATATTAGAATGCCGACTAAAATGTCGGCTGGACTGGCCGCGCGGTTCTAGGCGCTACAGTGTGGAGCCGAGCGACCGCTACGGTCGCAGGTTCGAATCGTGCCTCGGGTATGGATGTGTGTGATGTCCTTAGGTTTAATTAGTTCTTAGTTCTAGGCGACTGATGACCTCAGAAGTTAAGTCGCATAGTGCTCAGAGCCATTTGAACCATTTGAACCGACTAAAATGTAGCTGCCTAAGGTCAGAGAGAGAATTAAAGTCTGAAGATCGTCAGTTAAGAAACGATCATACACAACAATCAAGAAACAGTAACTACTTGCCGAGAAAACAATGTTAAGTTGAAGTTCGAAGTATCTGTAGATTTGTCTGTAGAGCACAAGCGAAAGAATAAGTAGTAAAACGGCAGAAATGAAGAGAGAAAAAGTCGAAGCTATTTGTTTAGTTAGTGAAGAGTTTTCAAAACTAAAAGGCTTTTGAGAGAATGTGTGCAAAAATCATTGTATAGCAATTGAGAACATGTGTAGTAGTTTGTTAACTAAAATCAGAGGCAACTGAACCGATTGAACCAGTGGGAAAAAATGGCTTGAGGGTTACGTTAATGGATGGAAATCCTGTTTAGAGACTTATCTGTATAATAGCACGTCGTGTAGACTGTTGTATACTGAGGCAAAATGTAGAGCCTTTCAGTTAAAGCTACTAGTCGCGCCTAATTTTCTGAAAGAAAAAATCATGAGCTGTGCTTGCCTAAGATATCCAGTTGTAAACTGTTACCTGCAATTTGCTAACTGAGATAGCGTATGCCTTTCAAGTAATATAGTGGAAGGGCATGCTTAGAAGGATCCCAGTGCAGGACTAGTACAACGTCCTTTGCGTTTCACGTCTCAATAATTGCACCTTTTCAGGAGGCTAACAACGTTTCGATCGATGTAAAGTTCTTTCCGGTTCATGAGACACATCCCGGAGGCCCTAGTAGCGCGAAACAATAGAATTTATCAGAAATCTACTTTTTCCATTCTTACCTACTACTCTAGTTCTAAAAATCTACCTAGCATTATTATGTGGCCTCAGTTATGCAATTTCAGATCTTTTTAGACTATGTTTCTATGTCTAAACAGCTGTAAAGTTTTAATTAACTATGGTCGGACTTTGTAATTCTTGCTACACACAATTAATATATGCATGTGAAACGATGAAATGCCTTCAATTTCGAATTATTGGTTAAACAGTGAGATATAACGGTAATAATGAGTTTACGCTGTGAGCAATCGGAATTATTCGTGAATGACTAAAGGGGTACAATTTGGCTGTTTCATTATTGGCTGCTGTAGCGTTGTCGAGTTTTAGCATCGATTCTATTTTATTTCCCAATGACGCTACTGCGCGTTCGACTGTAGTATTATTACAGTTGCTCCAGTTTCCCGACCGTGTATTTATGACGGCTATTGTGCATCCGGGTATTACGCTTGCGAAACAAGCGCGAGCTTACGTGCTTGCTCACACACACACACACACACACACACACACACACACACACACACACACACACACACACACACACACACACAACGTTTACAAGTAGAAGGGACGAGTGTAGGGTGAATGTAGAAAGGAACAGAGAAAAGATGGAAAAGATGAAGGGAAGCAGTAGTAGTGGTGGCAGGGATTTACTAAATTGGAGTGGTATAAGACAGCAAATCAGAACATACCGAACTAGGGAATTCCGGATATTCAGTACGTCACTTACATTCTACATAGGGCTCTGCACTTGCTTTCCAGGCAAAAATACTGTGCATGATACCAAACACGATACAGTTTTAATATGTTTGTTGCTGTTGTAGTCTTCAATCCGAAGACTAGTTTGATGCAGCTCTCCAAGCTACTCTAGCCTGTGCAAACACCGTCTCCGAAATAATACTGCAACTTACATCCTTCTGAATCTACTTAATTGTATTCAGCTCTTGGTCCCTTCCAAAATTTTTAATACCCACACCTGGCCCCAACAGGCCACTGCTTCACTTTTATTCCCCTCGACTCTTATAACTGCCATCTGGTTTTCGTACAAGTTGTAAATAGCTTTTCGCTCCCTGTATTTTAGACCTGCTACCTTCAGAATTTCAAGGAGAGTATTCCAATCACAGTTGTCAAAAGCTTTCTCTAAGTCTACAAATGATATAAATGTAGTTTTGTCATTCCTTAACCAATCTTGAAAGAGAAGTCGTAGGGACAGCATTGCCTCACGTGTTCTCACATTTCTCTGAAATCCAAAATGTTCTTCCCCAAGGTCGCCTTCTACCTATTTTTTCCATCTTCAGCACCTTCCGCAAGGAACTTTTGTTAGTGCTTTGCAACCATGACTTACTAAACTTGTAGTTCGGTAATATTTACACCCGCCAGCACCTGCTTTCTTTGAAATTGGGATTATTACATTCGTCTTGAAGTCTGAGGGTATTTCGCCTGTATCACACATCTTGCTCACCAGAGGGAATAGTTTGGTCACTACGGGCTCTCCAAAGGCTATCAGTAGTCGTGATGAAGTCTCATATATTCCGGTGGACTAGTTTCTACATAGGCCTTTCAGTGCTCTGTCAAATTGTTCTCGCAGTATTCCATTGCTGGAAAATTCATTTCTAGTTCGTCTCCATTGTATGGACCCTCTACATACTCCTTACAACTTTCAGCTTTTCCTTCATCGCTTAGCACTGGTTTACCATCTCAGCGCTTCATACTTATAAAGTTGCTTCTGTTTTCTCCAAGGACCTCTTCAATTTTCGTGTAAACAGTAACTATCTTTCCCCCTGTGAAATATGCTTCTAAATCCTTACATCTAACCTCTAGCTATTCCTGCTTAGCCCTATTTCCCTTCTTGTCAGTTTAATTTTTTGGATGTTTCTATTTCCTTTTGCCGACTTCAGTTGCTGCATTTATATATTTTCTCCTTTCTTCAGTTAAATTCAATATCGCCTCTGATATCCAAGAATTTCTACTAGGTTTTGTCTTAACTATTGGATCCTTTGCTACATTCATTGTTTCCTCTCTAAGTTGGTAGGAAATGTTCTGAGGCATCAGAGGATCACAAATTTAGCATTGGAGGGCAGCGTGAAGGGTAAAAATCGTAGAGGGAGACCAAGAAATGAATACACTAAGCAGATTCAGAAGGCTGTAGCTTGCAGTAAGTACTGGGAGATGAAGAAGCTTGCACAGGATAGAACAGCATGGAGAGCTGCATCTAACCAGTCTCAGGACTGAAGACCACAACAACAACAAGTGCTTTGTTCTTCTACTTTGTTCCTTTCCCCTGTCCTAGTCAATCGTCGGCTGATGCTCCCCACCCGAAACCCTCAACAACCTCTAGCTCATTCAAATTATCCAGGCCTCGTCTCCTCAATGTCCTATCTTTTTACAGATTCTTCAGTTTTAGTCTCTAATTCTTAACCAATAAATTGTGGTCAGAGTCCACATCTGCACCGGGAAACGTCTTACAGTTTGAAATCTGGTATCCAAATCTATTTATTACAATTACATAATCAATCTGGAACAGTCCCTTGTCTCCAGACCTCTTCTGCCAACCTTCTTTCATTCCTTTTCCTCCAGTCCATATTCACTGCTACTTTTCCCTCTCTTCCCTTTCCTATTGTCGAATACCAGTGCCCTATCACCACGAAATTTTCGTCTCCCTTAAGTGTCTGAATAATTTACCTCATCATACATTTCTCTAACTCTTCATCATCTGCGGAGTTAGTTAGCATATAAACCTGTGCTATTGTGGTGGGTGTGGGTTTCGTGTCTATCTGGGCCAAGATAATGCGTTCACTATGCCTTTCATAGTAGCTTATCCGCATTTGTATTTTCTTATTTATTATTGAATCAATTCCTGCATTAGCCCTATTAGATTTTACATTTACAGCTCTGTATTCACCTGACCAGAAATACTGTTCCTCCTGGCTCCAAACTTCACTAATTTCCACCGGCCGGTGTGGCCGTGCGGTTCTAAGCGCTTCAGTTTGGAACCGTGTGCCCGCTACGGTCGCAGGTTCGAATCCTGCCTCGCGCATGGATGTGTGTGATGTCCTTAGGTTAGTTAGGTTTAAGTAGTTCTAAGTTCTAGGGGACTGATGACCTCGGAAGTTAAGTCCCATAGTTCTCAGAGCCATTTGAACCATTTTTTCACTAATTTCCACTATATCTAAATTCAACCCGAACATAAACATTTTCTGACCTACCTGCTCGATTAAGGAATATAACATTCCACTCTTCGATCCATAGAACGCCAGTTTTATTTATCCTGATGACGATGTCCTCCTGTGTACCTCCCGTCGCCCGAAGATCCAAACGCGGGACTATTGTACCTCCGGAATATTTGACCCAAGAGGATGCCCTCATCATTCAGCAGTACAGTAGGACTACGTGTCATCGGTAAAATTAACGGCTGTAGTTTCCCCTAGTTTTCAGCCGTTCGCTGGACCAACATACCTATGCCACTTTTTCTGAAATTATAAGGCCAGATCAGTCAGTCATCCAGACTGTTGCCCTGCAACTACAGAAAAGGTTGCTGCCCCCCTTCAGGAACGACACGTTTGTTGTATTGGTCTTCAGAAAGCTTAGCAGAAAAACAATTATCTGTCGCACAGACATTGATCAAAGCATCACTCAATCTGCTATGCTAGTAATCTGAAGTTGAAATGGCTTAATTACATGGCTTCCTGAGAGTTTGTTAGGAACTTCTAACCTCTAACACGGTTGTACGATTGTGCTATTTGACGTTTCCAGTTAAGTGCATTTCAATCATAACTCCCACATGAGTGCGTCTTAGTGCATCTAGTGGTGACGGCATAAAAAAGTGAATGAATGTGGAAGCGTGGAGGCCCTTCTAGCATCACCTTGCCATCGTCATCATCAACATTATCTATTCGACATCCACTACTGGCTGACTTGTAATATAGACTTTAGCACCGCAGCATGTATCCTCGTGTCTTGTCTCATTTATCTTCCTTCAAGTGGGTTCTCGTCTCGGCCTTCTCTTACTCCTCCAGAACCAGCAAAGAATCCCCTTCAAGTTTCTACTATTAATTCACCTGAATGCATGTCCATCTCACATCCGTTTCAATTTCTTCAGGGTCATAATCATAAGAAGGACTCCACTTTGTTCCCTAATTCATGTGTTTGTTTTTCTGTCTGCTCAGATAATTTCCAACATGCATATCTCCACCACTTGTCCAGCAAGCCTTGGCTGCAGCGGTTAGCACCCTGGACGCCCATTCGGGAGGACGACGGTTGAAACCCGCGTCCAGCCATCAAGATTTAGGTTTTCCGTGATTTCCTTAAATCTCTCCTGGTTCCTTTGAAAGGGCACGGCCGATATCCTTCCACATTCTTGACACAGTCGAGCTCGTGCTTCGTCTCTAGTGACCTCGATGTCGACGGGACGTTAAACCATTCTTCCTTCCTTCCTTCAGCAAGACTTAGTTTCGAGTGGTTTTCATATTAGAAGTCAGTATCACACCGCCATAAGACAAAAGTTATAATCCACACCGGTAGTAGATATCCCTCTTAAGTCTAAACAAAGGCAGTTTTGACAACATTCTTTAGTTTAGCAAAATAATTCCTGGTTTCTTATATTCTCCTATTTATTTCTTTTTCCGTCCATAACGTCGTAGTTTTCACTTTGTAAGTAGGCTGTTTAGGTTTCTATGTAGGTAAATCCACGTAGCGCTCTGTATGAAAATCACTGACTGTGCTGTTTGCAATCTGTGGCTGGTTTGCGTTGTTGGAATATTTACTATTGTAGTATTGGGCTGTTGGATGTGAACAGAGCGTAGCGTTGTGCAGTTGGAGGTGAGCCGCCAGCAGTGGTGGATGTGGGGAGAGAGATGGCAGAGTTTTGAGAGCGGATGATCTGCACGTGTGTCCACCAGAGACAGTAAATTTGTAAGACTGCATATCATGAACTGAAATATATATATATATATATATATATATATATATATATATATATATATATGACTTTTGAACACTATTAAGGTAAATACATTGTTTGCCTCTATCAAAATCTTTCATTTGCTAACTATGCCCATCAGTAGTTAGTGTCTTTAGTAGTTAGAACCTTTTATTTAGCTGGCAGTATTGGCGCTCGCTGTATTGCAGTAGTTCGAGTAACAAAGATTTTTGTGAGGTAAGTGATTCATGAAAGGTATAGGTTATTGTTAGTCAGAGCCATTCTTTTGTAGGGATTATTGAAAGTCAGATTGCATTGCGCTAAAAATATTGTGTGTCAGTTTATTGATGATCACAATAAGTAAAGATAGAAATGTCTGATTACGTTCAGTTTCGCTCAGCTGTTTGAAAATCAAATAGCGTAAGGGGTTTATCAGCACAATCATTCATAAATTTATCCAAGGGGAGGAAAAACTCTCATAAACAGATTCTACGATTTGATTCTTATTTTCTAAGCCAGAGTGTTCACTAAGGAACGCTTCTCAGACTTTCACTTCTGTAATAAAATTTTGATATATATTCTTACTTCATTTTTAAATTATGGCATTCACATTTTGTGTGCTGCAGTCTTCTTTTGAAATTACAAAAACTATTCCAACACATGGAAACCCATTCGAAGCTACAACATGATCATGTAGTTAGGAGCAAACATATCCGACTCAAATTTAAAAGCCCTGCCATGGAACAAATCTTGCCAATGCCATATATTACCCTGATACATACCAATAATCCGTAAGTGAAATCAGATCAACCAGACGTATATCAAAAACAAGCCACAGCCGAAAAAACATTCTGGAATACAATTGTTGGGATCTAATACAAATTTTTATTTTAAAGACTGGTAAAATGTCAGGAAATGCGAGAAATTCAGTCAGTTGCAAGCAATACATGTTCCACGGTAAAAGAACTTTTGTTTCAAGGTGTAATACGAATCACGGGCGACGAAACGTGACTTAGCCGCCTACATGTTACTTAACTATTTGTAATGATGATATAAAGTGAACATGCATCTGCATTTTAAGTTTTTCCGGCGGTATTTCGTTCAGTCAAAAGGTAGCTTTACTGTTTGGAGAATGCTTCCAATTTTGTGTGTGGAACATACACACCGATCAGCCAGAACGTTATGACCACCTTCCTAATGGTCGGTATGTCCACCTTTGGCAAGGATAATAGGGCGAGAAAAAGAGCCCTTGGTAAGTATCTGCATTGACTTGGCAGCACATCTGCATTCACAAGTCACCTAATTCCCATAAAATCTGGGCAGGGGTGGATGAATCCTGACATCACATTCAGTCACATCCCAGATGTCTACCCATGGGTTCATAACTCCCCGATTGTGAGGGGGGGGGGGGGGGGGGGGGGGGCGCAGCACATCAGTTGTAACTCGCCATTGTGTTCCTTGAACAACTCCATTACGCTACTGGGCTTGTGACATGGCACATTATCTTGTTGAACAATGCCACTGCTTTCGGGATACGTGATCACCATGAAGGCTCTGCCACTGCGCCGACTTCCAGTGCCGATGGTCATGTGCCTATTTTAGTTATAGATTCCTATTTCGTGATATTAACAGTGGCACATGCATGGGTCGTCGGCTGCGAAGGCCGATCGTTTAGTGTGTGTTCAGACACTTTTTTATGCTGCCCAGCATTAATTTCTGTGTTTAGTTCCGACGTAGTTCGCCGCCTGTCCTGTTTCACCAGTGCGCCCAGCCTACAACGTCCAACATCTGTAACGAGGAGTGGGTTTCGCCACATGTTGAAGAAACCACAGCACTCCTCCAACACCCTACAAGTCGAGCAATTTCGGAAATCCTCGTTTCGAGCCTACAGTGTGACTGAATTGTTTTATACATCGTCGTCAGTTGGGCCAGGGAGTCAGTGTGTGCTGCGCCAAAGGTGGCGTGGCGGAAACGTGGTGGCAAACTGTCAGCTGTTGAGCGGCCGCAGGATTTTCCCACACGCTGCAAGGGCCCCCATGAGGGAGGAATGGGAACCAACACGGACTAACAAGTGAAATATTAGCCTCAAAATAGTGTCTGTTCACATAAATATTAGACAATTCTTGCCGGATTTCAAGAAATTTCTAAAAGCGGCAGTTGCTCTAGCCTCCAAAAAATTTATCGTCAATTCACACGACTTATGGTTTAAGAACTACTATTGTTTGATAATTTGATATTTCTAAGTTAAAATTATCTACATATCAGTTAAGCATATGAATGCACATCCACGTATGGTACTGACATCAATTACTCCATAAGATAGATTGTTGATGCAGTAATTGCAAATATATATTATTAAACAAATTATTATTTATTGCTGTTGAAACATTGTCAGGTGGCAGAATAGGTGGTCAGATCCGCACCTTACATGAGAGGTTTATACACTGCAATGAGAAGGTGAATATGACACCTAACGTAATTCGGTGGTTATGAGAACATTCGCCTATCAGTATGTAATGATGACATTCAATCGATGGTAAATAACACACCATTCCTACGCAATGCATGTCTTTGAGTGGAACGTGGAACAGGCAATGCGAGTCGTTTTTAGTTTGAAAAGCATGGCTGACAATAGCATAACGAAGGCGTGCTGCAGGGGTTACGATGGAAACCACTTAAAGGGGTGGCAGGAGGAACAGCAGCGACCCCGACCAGGTGATTCAGGAGGGAGGACCACGTGTAGTGGCACATCTTCACAAAGGACAGAGAAAAAGCTTTAGAAAGCTGTGTTTCGGAATTCCAACGGGACATGAACAAAAACTAGTAACGCATTTCGATCACGTGTCCAGCGAGTGCGACACACGGAGAGGGAAATGTTCTTTACACCTCTAGAACGGGTACAAAACGTCCGAATTCTGGAAACGATCTAGGAAGGAGAAAAATACTGAAGTTTCGACACAGTTTGATAGAAGGGACTTCGCAATTGGTAGAGACAGTTTCCACAAAATAAGAGGAATGCTCCCATTGGTCGAAAAAGGCCGTGATGTGAAGAACGCATGAACCCAAGTGGGGGAGGAAGTTTTGCCATGAGTACCACAAGAACGGAATTTTTGGGGACGCTTCTCTGAACTGGCATCAAGTGCAGAACAGAGCACTTAAAGCTCTGTACGATGCTGAGAAGAAATTTGTGTGGACACTGCGTTCACAGTGGCTGCAAATCCAACTAGACATTAGCTGTAGCAACGTTTAGCTCCAACTGTGGAGAAACAAATCAGCCAAATTAGTTAACTGCTCTTGCAAGAACTGAAAGGGCACTATAATAAGCACACTGCTCCAACCATCGGCGTGTATATCACCACATACTAAGACTAGGACTGAGTACATGTTTTCTTGCATAACAAGAAACATAGGGAAAGTTTATTATTTAACTTTTTGATGTTGGAGAGATGTGTTATATATTGCGCTGTCGTTATGTTGTCGAGTTGAAAACTGTGTAAAAGCTGTAATTTTTATGCTAAAATCTGCGATATTAAACTTGTCATTTCAATTTACATAGTTGTTCTCAGTTCTATAAGAAGCACTAACGTTCCATTACTTATATCACTTACTCTGTGAGACAGGTTGGCAATGCTATAATTACACATATAAATTATTAAATGAATTATTATTTAGTGATGCTGCAACACTGACCAAAACGATTCTCCAGAGGTACACGAATTAATTGTAGGAGCTAGTTCCTTCTACAGTAAGTTTCATGCAGCAATTATTGCTGTAAATTGGTTTTGCTATACACTGATCAGCCAGAAGATTGTGACCACCGACCTACTATCGATATAAATCTGCCCAAGCGATAGCAGCGTCAACTGACGAGGACCGACAGCTAGTCAGCAACACGCACGGTACATGTGGCCACAGTGAGTGTGCTATCCAGGTCTAGAATGTGGAAGCCGTGCGATCACCTGAGTTTGACCGAGGGCTGATTATGATGGCCCAGAGACATGGCGCGATCATTTCGTAAACTGCACGACTTATCGGGTGTTCGAGGAGTGCTGTAGCGTGCGTCCCCAACACATGGCGAAACCAAGGGGAGACCTCATCCACACGTCGGAGATTGGTCGGCCGCCCCTCATTACAGATATCAGACAGCAAAGGCTGGATAGGCTGGGCAGACTGGTGAAACAGGGTGCACGGCGAACTGTGGCGGAACTAACATCAGACTTAAATGCTGGGCAGAATATAAAGGTGTTTGAAAACACAGTGCTCCGAACACTCCTAACGATAGCCCTCCGCAGCTGACGACCCATACATGTGCTAATGATAAAACTACGATATGGGCAACTACGATTGAAATAGGTACGTGACCATCGGCACTGGACGTTGGCGCTGTGGCAGAGTATTGCATGGTCTGATTGATCCCGATACCTTCATCATCGTGCCGATGGGAAAGCGCAGCTCCTTGAGGCCTGTACTGTGGGATGGAGACAAGCTGGTGGCGACTTCATTATACTCTGGGCAACATTCACGCGGACATTGATGGGTCTAGTGGAGCTCTTGCCAGCCGCATGACGGCCAAAGAATATCATATACTAGCTGCGGAACACGTACACCCCTTCATGACAGTCATGTTTCCAGGCGGCAGTATCGTTTTTCAACAAGATCATGCACCATGTCACTAGGTTAAGAGTGTGATGGAGTGGGTTTGAAGATCACAGCGCCCAGTTACAATTGATGTTATGGCGCCCAAGCTCGCCAGCTATGAAACCTTTCAAACACATCTGGGACGTGACTGAATGTGGCGCCAAAGCTCATCATTCCCTACCCGGAAATTGTGCAAATTAAGTAACTTGTGAGTGCAGATGCGGTGCCAACTCTCTCTAGCGACCTACCAAGGCCTCACTGCTTTCAACCCACGACGCGTTGCCGCTGTTGTCAGTGCCAAAAGTGCCCATAACGGCTATTAGTTAGATGGTCATAATATTTTAACTGATAACGTAGTTGTCAATGTAAACTATTTCGTTAGACCAGAATCCTACTCGGGAATACTCATGAATTTGTCATGTGCTGGGCCATTACCTCATTACTAATGTAAATTATGTAAATTTTGTCAGAATCTTACAGCTATTTTGAATAATGAATGTAACGTACATTGGGCTGATAAAAGTCATGAGATACCTCCTAATCTCGTGTCGGTCGTCCTTTTGCCCATCGTCGTGATGAAAACTGACGTCGTGTGCCCTCAAAAATTCTTTGGAAGTCCGTTATAAAAATATTGAGCCATGTGGCCTCTATAGCCGTCCATACTTACGAAAGTGTTTCCAGTGTAGGATTTATTTGCAAGAAATGACCTCTCGATTTGGTCTCATAAGTTTCCGATGGGGTTCATGGTGGGCGATGTTGGTGGCCTGATCATTCGCTCAAATTATCCGTAATATTCTTAGAACCAGTCATGAACAATTGTGGCTCGATGACACGCCGCGTTGTCATCCATAAAATTCCAGTTCTTTGGCTGAAAACGCTCTCGAAATAGTCGAAGTAGCCGAGTATAGCCATTCCCAGTCAATGATCTGTTCATTACCAGAGGACCCAGTCCATTCTATGTAAACGCAGCCCACACCATTAAGGAGCCACCACCAGTTTACACATTTCTTCGTTGACAAATTGGATCCATGGCTTACTGGAGGTCTACACCACACTCGAACCTTACCATAGATCTTACCAACTGAAATGTAGACTCATGTGACCAGGTCAAAGTTTTCCAGTCGTCTAGGTTCCAAGTGATATGGTCATGAGCCCAGAAGAAGCGCTGCAGGCAATGTGCTGCTGTTATCAAAGACACTCGCGACGGTGTCTGCTGCCATAGCACATTAACGCCAAATTTCGCAGCCATATTCTAACAGATACGTTTGTCATACGCCGCATTATTTTTCGCAGTGTTGCTTGTCTGTCAGCTCTAACAACTCTACACAAACGCCACTGCTCTCGGTAGTTAAGTGAAGACTGTCAGCTACTGCTTTGAGTGTCAAATGTTGTATTCTCATCACACTATTGACACTGTGGATTTCGGAATACTGAATTCCTTACCGATTTCCGAAACTGAATGTCCTATGCGTCTAGCTCCAACTACCATGTCGCGTTACAAGTCTGTTAATTCCCATTGTGCGGCCATAATCATTCGGAAACTTTTTCACATGAATCATCTGAGTAGAAACGACATTGTCGTCAATGTCGTACCATTTTATATCTTGTGTACGTGATGTGGGTTTCGCTATCTCATGAATTTCGTCAACCTCAGTGTAGATACCTAAGAAATTGTGACTATATTTATTGCATATAAGTAAATTAAACGCAGTATGAAAAATTGTATTATGATATAGTGGCACATTGAAAGCTTGTGTGTTCCATACAGCAGTAGGTCACGTGACCGAGACCCTTAAATAAGCAGGCACAGCGAGCCTCGATGCTTCTTTGACTGCTGTCGATTCACTGAGGTGTTTTGTAGGTGGTATGATTGGTGAGATTCTGGGTGATCGGAGTCCTGCCGCTCGTTCATAGTGCGTAGCATTTGCGGTGTTCGAGCTGTGTATAAATTTTTGTTAGCCCTGAATTTTTAAAGACTCCGTGTGCGAACGGTAGTGCTTCTCTGGATGATAGTCCTTGATGAAGTTATTTTTGCGGGTTTGAATACAACTAGTCATCCGTAGCTCGTGATGACAATAGTGACTTATTTGCAGTACGAACTTCGACGATAATTAGTGCCTGTCGCACTGCTTACTATTCGTCGTTTTATTTATTTTCATCAGTGACTGAGGAACTTTTATTCATAATAGAATTGTGTTGCCGCAGTTCGTATACGACTTCTTTGGGGTCTCTTTACTTGAAATAAACACGGCAAGTTAGTATTTAATTCAATGCATTTCGCCAATGTTACTTACCCATTGGGACATATTTTCCTCCATAATTATTACATAACCGTGTAGTTTGCGTAATTGCTTAGTTATCAAGATAATTATTTGACCCTCTACTTTGCATCTACGTGAGATTTGTGTTGTATGGTCCAAAAGACGACAGTGTGCATTCGAACCCCTGCTGAGAAACGAGCTAAAAAAATTTCCAGGCTGCATGCTTGCCAAGTTGGAGAGTGGCTATTAGGTTTATTTTAAGTTATCGCACACCACATCAAATTAAAAGTCAGACATACCCTCCATGTACCGTCGCAAATTGTAAAAATAAAAAATAATTAGAATTTTAGTCAATATAAAATTCTGTACCTGGCGAATCAACAAATTATACCAAATAGCTTTAATATATATATATAACACTTAAATGAATAGAGCACGAAATGTATACAAATGCAAGGCAAAATTCAAGCTTATGCCTGGCCACAACAAAACTGAAGAAAATTACTAAGAATGCTTATGGTAGCCTCTAATGCACAGTCATTCATGTGGTTATAATACCAGGCACTAGACTGGTGTATAGACAAAAATATTTATTCCTATGCACATTATCCTCTAGTAACAACACTCTCCCCTACCATATTCTGGATTCTGGCCTTTGTATTGATTAGACATATGTGCAGAACCTGTGTGAACACTTTTGGTGCCACATATGTCCAAAATCCTGTCAACGAATTTATCCACACATAATAATATCAATCACGGTAAAGCCACTTTGTCATTGTATATAGACCGCATCCTCTGTGTATATTGGTGTTATCTATGAAAGGAAAAGCAGAAGTTAGATGAATGTGAAACAGTCATTTTCATGGCATTACAAAAACAGGGACGTAAAAAATGTTAAAGACATACTAAATTGCTGCCTATATCAACGAGATACAAAGTGATTCTGAATCTATAGTGGTAAAGAAATCAAACAGTTTCTTTACAGTAATGAAATAAATCAGGATAAAAGATATAAGCTGCTCTAATCAGAGTACATAAATAATTATAAATGAAGAAATATTATCTTACAAGGCAGTTTATCTCCAAAGTGCCATGTAACATATTTAATAATTTAATATGCACATCCCCACGGCCATTAACAGTTCCTTAAAGCTGCATCAGACTTGCAGAAAATATTCACTACTGTGAATTATTGCTCAGCTAATTACTTCTCTTGCACCTTTACATTTATTATCAAAAGGGGTGGCCTGCTATTTTCTACAGACTTGGGGGTTTTACTTAGCTGGCTCGCACAACGTGAAAAAATACTGAAAATTCCCAGGGAGTCATAAATGTGTTCAGTGCTAAAAGCAGCCTCCTGAGCAGGTAGAAGTCATAGAATTCGCTGCATCCCATCTCGCACAGGAAGAATTCTAGGAGCAGCTTGACTGCTGAAAATTGCATTGTGCAAGAAACTACAAGAAAGCTTTTCAAGAAAGATAAAACCTAAGCCAGTTGTAGCCTTCAAAACAGTAAAATTTTCCCTGTGACCATGCTATGAAAAAATGTTTGTTTAAAACTCCCGTAACTATTAGTTGACAATAATTATTTCTGTTGAGAGTGCACTTTCCCGAGCATGTCTATATGTGAGCATTTCAGTTGGTTATGATTAGAAACTAGTCATGCAGTTGGAGATATTTTCTGGCGTCCTGCCCTCGCCAGACTATCATTGGTTAATGATGACATAATCTGCAAGGAGTTTGTTAAACTCCTTTAAATTTATTGTTGTGCGAAACTCAAAGCACCTGCTGCAATTGTCTGAAGAGATTCCTACACAGCACAGGTAGAGTATCCCGTATGAAATCATGATAACGTGCTCCACTGAGCGTAGGTGGAAGAACATACTGACGAAACTAAAATGAGCTCTAACATGGAAATTAAGCGTTTCCGGACACATGTCCACATAACATCTTTTCTTTATTTGTGTGTGAGGAATGTTTCCTGAAGTTTGGCCGTACCTATTTGTAACACCTGTATAAGTGGTACTATATGGTTCTAGAGACCTTTTCAAGCCCCAAACATCTATGATATATATAAGCAGATTGAAACGGCAAATGAAAATTTCTACCAAGTCAGGGATACGAACATTGGTCACCTACTGACTAGGCAGATGCGCTAACCACGAAGCCACCCAGGCACCGTGGCTTTGCACAACTGCAAGACCTACCCTAGCACGCTTCCCTCCTCACTCCAAATTCCGGTTCATACCTCGTATTCCCACTAAACTCGATCAGCTTGAGGCTCTCCATCAGTACTGTGTTGGAGTAGGTCTTCAGCATGGAACGAGACGGGGGATCCCACGTGAAACACAGGCATTGGTGCTTTAATCAAAGGTACTTTTATGGTTCCTGGGACCTTTTCAAGCCTTAATCACGTATGATGTATGCATGTAGACTGAAGCGAGTAAGTGCTAGCCCTAGTAAAAGTTTTCATTATTCGCTTCAGCCTGCATATATCCAAAACACGGTAAAGGTGATAAGGAAATTGGGCTTTATAATGAAAAAATAAATGAAGAAACACAGATGCACGTTCCTTTCACGAGAGGCTACGTATTGTAGTGGCAGCGAAAATATTAGGTTGGTGCATATGTTCGTAGGGTTTTTCCATAAGTTTAATTAACACAACATACACACGTAACAGAGACTTTAGTTATCAGTAATATATTCTGCTTCACTATTTACGACAGTCTACGAACACTGAGGTCACTTTTCGATTCCACGACTGTAGAAATCATTTGATTATGAGGCGAAGAAATCATCGAGCCGTGTGCTGAACGGATTTCCATCCGAAAAGGACGTTCCTTGAACGTTGCTCGAAAAAGAATGGAAAAGGTGAGGGTGCAAGATCAGGTGAATAAGGTGGGTGCGGAATGAGTTCCTACCCCAACTCCTGTGTAGTGTTTTTTGTCGGTCTAGCTGACTGCGGGCAGGCGTTGTCGCGTGGTAGCGTCACTTCACGCAGTTTTCCTGATCGTTGTTCTTTGATAGCGTCTGAAAGACGTCTGTTGTTGACGATCAATGTCACATCGGGAAAGCAGTTCCTAGTACATCACACAGTTACTATTCCACCAGAGGCGTGATATTACATTACTGTCCATTAAAATTGCTACACCAAGAAGAAATGCAGATGATAAACGGGTTTTCACTGGACAAATATATTATACTAGAACTGGCATGTGATTATATTTTCACGCAATTTGGGTGGATAGAGCCTGAGAAATCAGGCCGGCCGGAGTGGCCGAGCGGTTCTAAGCGCTACAGTCTGGAACTGCGAGACCGCTACCGTCGCAGGTTCGAATCCTGCCTCGGGCATGGATGTGAGTGTTGTCCTTCGGTTACTTAGGTTTAAGTAGTTCTAAGTTCTAGGGGACTGATGACCTCAGAAGTTAAGTCCCATAGTGCTCAGAGCCATTTGAACCATTTTTTTGAGGAATTCAGTATCCAGAACAACGACCTCTGGCCGTAATAACGGCCTTAATACGCCTGGGCATTCAGTCAATCAGAGCTTGGATGGCGTGTACAGGTACAGCTGCCCATGCAGATTCAACACGATACCACAGTTCATCAAGAGTAGTGACTGGCGTATTGTGACGAGCCAGTTGCTCGGCCACCATTGACGACACGTTTTCAGTTGGTGAGAGATCTGGAGAATGTGCCGGCCAGGGCAGCAGTCCAACATTTTCTGTATCCAGAAAGGCCCGTACAGGACCTGCAACATGCGGTCGTGCATTACCCTGCTGAAATGTAGGGTTTCGCAGGGACCGAATGAAGGGTAGAGCCACGGGTCGTAACACATCTGAAATGTAACGTCCACTATTCAAAGTGCCGTCAATGCGAACAAGAGGTGACCGAGACGTGTAACCAATGGCACCCCATACCATCACGCCAGGTGATACGGCAGTATGGCGATGACGAATACACGCTTCCAATGTGCGTTCACCACGATGTCGCCAATCACGGATGCAAGCATCATGATGCTGTAAACAGAACCTGGATTCGTCAGAAAAAATTACGTTTTCCCATTCGTGCACCCAAGTTCGTCATTGAGTACACCATCTCAGGTTCTCCTGTCTCTGATGCAGCGTCAAGGGTAACCGCAGCCATGGTCTCCGAGCTGATAGTCCATGCTGCTGCAAACGTTATAGAACTGTTCGTGCAGATGGTTATTGTCTTGCAAACGTCCCCATCTGTTGACTAAGGGATCGAGAGGTGGCTGCACGATCCGTTACAGCCATGGGCATAAGATGCCTGCCATCTCGACTGCTAGTGATACGAGGCCGTTGGGATCCAGCACGGCGTTCCATATTTTCCTCCTGAACCCACCGATTCCATATTCTGCTAACAGTCATTGGATCTCGACAAACGGGAGCAGCAATGTCGCGATACGATAAACCGCAATTGCGATAGGCTACAATCCGACCTTTATCAAAGTCGGAAACGTGATGGTACGCATTTCTACTCCTTACACGAGGTATCACAACAACGTTTCAGCAGGCAACGCCGGTCAACTGCTGTTTGTGTATGAGAAATTGGTTGTAAACTTTCCTGATGTCAGCACGTTGTAGGTGTCGCCAACGGCGCCAACCTTGTGTGAATGCTCTGAAAAGCTAATCATTTGCATGTCACAGCATCTTCTTCTTGTCGGTTAAATTTCGCGTGTGTAGCACGTCATCTTTGTGGTGTAGCAATTTTAACGGCTAGTAGTGTATCTTTTGTGGATGCGTGTAGGCCTTCGTGTGGAAAGTTGCAGCTTTGTTTGGGTTCTATAATTCTTTTTTCCTTATATTGGCATAAAGCGATTATTTCTCGTCACCAGTGACGACACAGAACAAGAAAGGTAGATGTTGTCCACGAGCCAGTTGATAACGAGCAATCAGTGATGCACATAAGACGACCAACCGAATTTTTTTTCGTTTTGGCTTAGAAATGAGGTGGCCATACAGGCGATTTTTAACCTTGCTAATTGCATGGAAATTTTGCACCGTGGTGGCATGATCACAGACCATAACACTTGCCATTTGTCGAGTACACTGAAGTGTATCACTGTGGATTAATGCATTTAAACGATTTTATCAAACCCCGTACGTCTTCCTGAATCTGGAGAGTCACTAATGTCAAAACGATATTCCTTAAGACGAGAAAACCATTTTTTTGCCGTGTTCTGTACAAGGTATTATCCCCATACACGACGCAAATGTTTCGGGCTGCCTTCGCTGCTGACAACCCTCTGCTGAACTCAAACAGAAGAACATGTCAAAAATGATCAGATTTCTCTACTTGGAACTCTATTTTCTAGCGTCTACAGCTCCACTCACTAGCTCCAAATGAACAAGTGACAATATGTAAACTCACATAGCAACATTGAAACGACAGTTGATAAATAAATCTATAGTAACCGGAATATCAATATGAGAAACTAAAATTCTACAGGATTAGCACAGTAGCCTAATATGAAGATTATTGTAACGATTGTGACCCATGGACGATCTGTGCAAAACATTGCGGTGATTCGTGACAGTTGGTTGTTAGTGGAGTGTTGTCGGTTCTTCGCCATTCCTAAGAACTGGGCATAGAATGTTCACCAGTACGACGAATTCTCACTTATGATCTCGGTTACCACCCTTTCACAATTCAGTCAGAGCAGCAGCAAAAAGAACCCGATCAAAAGGAAAGGCATCAGTTTGGTTTCTGAGAAGACGGCAGGAAGACGTCGGTTTTGTGGGGAACGTCATCTCTAATGATGAGGCGCACTTCCATTCAAATGGATTTACAAATAAACAGAAGTGCCCTATCTGGAGGTCATAAAAGCCTCGTATGGTTCAAGAGAGGGACATGCAACCGCAACTTCTGGCCGTTTGTGGTGCACTTTGGGGTAGTGCGTGAGGCGCGGTGTGCGGGCACAACAGACCCTTGTTGTTTTGAAGAAGAGGACGCAAAAACATGGAAACTTAATGAAAATGTAATCCATGTTACCATAAATAATTTTTGTGGCCTTTTTTTTTTTTTTTAATGGAATCGAGATTTAAGAGTAGTGCTTTCAGCAGGATGTTGCACCACTCACAATTTCCGCAAAACGCCTGAATTGCATTGCGTCATCTCTCCTAATAGTGATTAACTATGACGAAAAAGGTCATGAGTCGTAACCTCTTGCCATCTTTTCTTTGGGGTTATATTAAATAATTAGTGTATATCAACTACCTCCGAAAGATCCACTAGTTAGAAAAGGAAATTCGACGCGTCTTTGGGGAAATGCAAGACGAGAAAGAGAGGAAGTCACAGAGAATTTGATGGACAAAAAACTTGCATGCCAGTGCAGTAGGGGACCTCACTGCCGGACATCATTCTGGAAACGGTACCCAACATCGGAAGGTGTGATACACATGTTTACGCATATTGCTAAGTTACCAAAAAATAAATGTAATGATTTAATATCTGAAACCATGCGCCCTTTTTGAAAGACCATATAAAATGCAGACGTCATTAATAATCAATAAAAAAGAGGAATTAGTTAACTTCAAATATAAATTTAAATGCTAGAAAACCTGGATGAAATGTAGCTTTGTATGGAAGTGAAACGTGTTTGTAAACAGACCTGACATGAAAGGGACCGCTGCTTTTGAAAAGGGGTACTCCAGAAGAATGCTCAGTATTATTTGAGTAGATCTGAACTTTATCCAAAATGAAGTTTCACGCTGCCTCGGACTGTGCGCTGATTTGAAACTTCCAGGAAGATTACACCTATGTACCATAACTGGGCTCGAGCTTGGGACTTTGCCTTTCGTGGTTAAGCGCTCAAACGACTTTCTTTTCTTTTTCGCAACGTCCACGACTCTGTTGCGGGTATGTGCATCTTATTGGCTTTGTTTCTTGCGGAATCGCTGTTCCTGTGATTTTTTCCTGTTTCGGTGACCCGAGTGAGCTATCCAAACACGGCTAATGACACGCACTCATAGTTTTGCCATAATGGGTAGAACAGGTATTGGCGTGAGTTTCTGCTAGTTGGATTTCTCAGTCGTGCTTGGATAGCTCAGTCGTTAGAGCATTTGCCTGGGAAAGGGACGATTTCAGTTTCCAACCCGGTCCGACACACAATTTTAAAAGGATAGGAATTTTCGAAACATATTTTGTGGCTCAACTTTACTAAAAGAGCGGGTCGGTCGATACCACATACCACGCGAATCAAGGAGTAGTCAGTTTGGTAACGGAAAGAGGAAAGAAACCCAGGTTTTAACGTCCCGTCAGCATCGAGGTCGTTAGAGACGGAGCACAAGCTCGGAATTTGCAAAGAAGCTTTCAAAGGAACCGTCCCAGCATTTGCCTCGAGCGAGGTAGAAAAGTCAGGGAAAACGTGAAACACAGTGGCTGGACAGGGATTTGCACTGCCATCCTCCCGAAAGCGATTGCAGCGTGCTAACTATTGTGCCATATCGCTGCGTTTCGTAACAGAAGGAAATGATGTGTGTAAAGACAGGGGTATAAATAGTAGAGGAAGGCGAAGACTTGGCTACATTAAGCAGTTTCAAATGGAATAAGTCGCAGTAGTTATTCAGGGATGAAGAAGCTAGCACAGAATAACCTAGTGCGGAAAGCTGCATCAGTTCATTCCTCGGACTAACGACCACAATAACTTCTACAAATTATTATAATTTGATAACTTTTCGATGGTGTTGAGGCAAAATCATACGGCAATGTTCAAAAGTGTGAACCCTATTTCACTGCATGTTATTATAATCACCTTCTCTACTACCTAGATTTCGCCTTTACTGCCAATATCAAGTACAATACTAAACGTTGCTAGACCATTATAATGCCACATCGGTTAAGGCAGTTCAGTGCCTTACCATCGTACTTGATAATGGCATAATAGCCGAAATTAAGAGAGTATAGGAGATAAAGAAAAGTTCGGAGTAGGTATTAAATCCATGGAGAAGAAATACAAACTTTGAGGTTCGCCGATGACATTGTAATTCTGTCAGAGACAGCAAAGGACTTGGAAGAGCAGTTGAACGGAATGGACAGTGTCTTGATACGAGGATATAGGATGAACATCAACAAAAGCAAAACGAGGATAATGGAATGTATTCGAATTAAGTCGGGTGATGCTGAGGGAATTAGATTAGGAAATGAGACACTTAAAGTAGAAAAGGAGTTTTGCTATTTGGGGAGCAAAATAACTCATGATGGTCGAAGCAGAGAGGATATAAAATGTAGACTGGCAATGGCAAGGAAAGCGTTTCTGAAGAAGAGAAAGTTGTTAACATCGAGTATAGATTTATGTGTCAGGAAGTCGTTTCTGAAAGTATTTGTGTGGAGTGCAGCCATGTATGGAAGGGAAATATGGTCTATAAATAGTTTAGACAAGAAGAGAATAGAAGCTTTTGAAATGTGGTGCTACAGAAGAATGCTGAAGATTAGATGGGTAGATCACATAACTAATGAGGAGGTTTTGAATAGAATTGGGGAGAAGAGGAGTTTGTGGGACAACTTGACAAGAAGAAGGGCCAGTTGGTAGGACATGTTTTGAGGCATGAAGGGGTCACAAATTTAGCATTGGAGGGCAGCGTGGAGGGTAAAAATCGTAGAGGGAGACCAAGAGATGAACACACTAAGCCGATTCAGAAGGATGTAGGCTGCAGTAGATACTGGGAGATGAAGAAGGTAGCACAGGATAGAGTAGCATGGAGAGCTGCATCAACCCAATCTCAGGACTGAAGACCACAACAACAACAAGGAAATAAATATAGTAATACACAGTTAAATGGTGGTTTACTCTTTTTAACATTATAATGTAATTCTTCGTTTGTATTGCCAGTTTCCTTTTCTGTCTTACGGACACAGTACGCTCAACGCAGAGAAAATTAATAGTTGTCGTACTACATTGAAAGTGTGCCCATTGAAAATAATTTTACTCATGTTCTGTCATTTATTACTGCGACCTGCTCTCTTCTATAGTGAAGGTATGACCCCATAGAAGCCAGAGGAAGTTGTTTAACATCTTAAGGCTTTAGTTGAGTGTGTTAAGCCATGTTTGCAAACTTAATTAGTCTTTGTCAAACAGCGGCTTAAACTTCGTAGTTGGGACACAAATTTATGGACGATCTCTAGTGCACTTTTTATACATAGCACACTTTGCGGTATTTATGGAGTCTGTATCCGTTTATGAATTTTCATCAGTACGCTCGAACTCGCCGCCCGCAGTGCTTTTAGGTGGGAATATATATTAACACGGATCCGGGCCCTTTAGAACGCGCCCAGTTTTTCACCGCGATTCCGGTCGGCGCCGTAATTCCTTTCACCTCGCGGCCGGACAGGCTCGCTCCCTTCCGTAATGGTGTGGTGGGAGGGCGGGAGGGAGGGAGGACTGAGTTACGGCGCTGCCTACCTAGCAGACCATCACAGAGGAGGGGCGGACGCCGAACCTTCACCCCCTGCTGGAACTCACGTCGCATGCGCGAAAACGCCGCAGTGTTTTCCCGTCTATGCCAGCGGTGTTCCGACACGCAAAAATAAATGTCACGGAGATTACACTGCCTGTGGCGAGAGTGACTACCAGTTTTCGGCAGAGATCCCCTGTGCCATTGTCATGTGTGAATGCCGCTACCGCGCCGTAGCCTTTGACGTCACTGGTGCCCGGTTCCGCACATTTATAGCAATGTATGGTGAGCAAGATGTATGAGACAGGCGAAATACCCTCAGACTTAAAGAAGGATATAATTCCAATCCCAAAGAATGCAGGTGTTGAGAGATGTGAAAATTACCGAACTATCAGTTTAATAAGACACAGTTGCAAAATACTA
This sequence comes from Schistocerca serialis cubense, assembly GCF_023864345.2. Classification (NCBI taxonomy): domain Eukaryota; kingdom Metazoa; phylum Arthropoda; class Insecta; order Orthoptera; family Acrididae; genus Schistocerca; species Schistocerca serialis. The sequence continues at coordinate 381,237,413 of NC_064645.1, read as the reverse complement.
ACGTGAATTCTTTACTGACGAATGGAAAAACTGTTAGAAGCCGACCTCGGCGAAGATCGGTTTGGATTCCGCAGAAACGTTGGAACACGTGAGGCAGTTCTGACCTTACGACTTATCTTAGAAGCTAGATTAAGAAAAGGCAAACAACGTTTCTAGCATTTGTAGTCTTAGAGAAAGCTTCTGACAATGTTGACTGGAATACTCTCTTTCAAATTATGAAGGTGGCAGGGGTAAAATACAGGGAGCGAAAGGCTATTTACAATTAGTACAGAAAGCAGATGGCAGTTATAAGAGTCGAGAGGGTATGAAAGGGAAGCAGTGGATGGGAAGGGAGTTAGACAGGGTTGTAGCCTATCCCCGATGTTATTCAATCTGTATATTGAGCAAGCAGTAAAGGAAACAAAAGAAAAATTCGGAGTAGGTATTAAAATCCATGGAGAAGAAATAAAAACTTCGAGGTTCGCCGATGACATTGTAATACTGTCAAAGACAGCAAAGGACTTGGAAGAGCAGTTGAACGGAATGGACAGTGTCTTGATAGGAGGATATAAGATGAACATCAACAAAAGCAAAACGAGGATAATGGAATGTATTCGAATTAAGTCGGGTGATGCTGAGGGAATTAGTTTAGGAAATGAGACACTTAAAGTAGAAAAGGAGTTTTGCTATTTGGGGAGCAAAATAACTCATGATGGTCGAAGCAGAGAGGATATAAAATGTAGACTGGCAATGGCAAGGAAAGCGTTTCTGAAGAAGAGGAAGTTGTTAACATCGAGTATAGATTTAAGTGTCAGAAAGTCGTTTCTGAAAATATTTGTGTGGAGTGTAGCCATGTATGGAAGTGAAACATGGGCGATAAATAGTTTAGACAACAAGAGAATAGAGGCTTTTGAAATGTGGTGCTACAGAAGAATGCTGAAGATTAGATGGGTAGATCACATAACTAATGAGGAGGTTTTGAATAGAATTGGGGAGAAGAGGAGTTTGTGGCACAACTTGACAAGAAGAAGGGCCAGTTGGTAGGACATGTTCTGAGGCATGAAGGGATCACAAATTTAGCATTGGAGGGCAGCGTGGAGGGTAAAAATCGTAGAGGGAGACCAAGAGATGAATACACTAAGCAGATTCAGAAGGATGTAGGTTGCAGTAAGTACTGGGAGATGAAGCAGCTTGCACAGGATAGAGTAGCATGGAGAGCTGCATCAACCCAATCTCAGGACTGAAGACAACAACAACAACAACAACAACAACAACATGGTGCCGCGACCGCCGCGTCTGCTTCGCCTACCCAATCACAGGGTCCTAGCACGTACTTCCTTCAGACTGTTGCCTGATATTTTGATCTCTATTGCTTCATTTATTACACTGTCCCAGCAGCCGTTGCTCCGTTTAATAATAGAAGTATAGTCGAATGTAATTCGTTGTTCGTTTTCCAGTACATGCTCCGCTGCAGCGTATGCGCAGACAACTTTCATGTTCTATGCGACGCTGTTCAATAGTGCGGACAGTCTGACCGACATAAATCTGCCCAGACCCTGACGCTATTTTCTACCAATAAATATCAGATGTTCGGAGGCCTACATCGTATTTCACATGCTTCTTTAGTTGCTGGATCTTTGCTGGAAGCTTGAAGACTGTCGATTTTATGTTTCTTCAGGAACCCGCTGATCTTCCCTGATATTGAGCTACAGAATGGTGGAAACGTCCAAGATGCTACTCCAGGCGGGTGTAAAAATGAATGTGCGCAACGGAAAATAATGGCTCTGAGCACTATACGACTTAACTTCTGAGGTCATCAGTCGCCGAGAACTTAGAACTAATTAATCCTAAGTAACCTAAAGACATCACTCACATCCATTCCCGAGACAGGATTCGAACATGCTACCGTAGCGGTCGCTCGGTCCCAGACTGTAGCACCTAGAACCGCACGGCCACTCCGGCCGGCACGGAAAATAATAAACGCTAAAATGATGATTTGGCCCTGTCTGACTACCCCCTGAAGCAGATCTTAGGATCCCTAAATGCTCCTTTTTACAAATAAATTACAATCTAAACATAAATCAATGATGAAAGCAACTAATACGATTAAATGATAAACGTTGTTATTCAATATATATTAATTATAGATTCAAATCAATCATTTAAGTACAATTGTCTATTTTTCTAACGAAAATTGTTAATCAATTGCCCAACTCTGCCCCTTATTATGACTGCGTGGTCTAGTATCACTAACGCGAAATAACGGATATCACATACGTACCAAACACTAAAAGACACTACTTTCAAAGATGATCTACGGTGGTGTGGAACCTCAGTGGAAATAAACTAACGTGATCACAGCCGTTTATCTTTATAGCCCTAATAAGCCGAAGCAATTTGCGATATCACCATGTGTACTGCGTCCGGTGCATCGAAGTGATGGTTCTCGTACTCGTCTGTGACGATGGAAGAACTCCAGCCACAAATTAACTCCTTCAAACAGTAGGACTGCAGAAGGCAGTCCTCTGACTAATATACTCTGTCGTCTCCTTTCCATGTTCTACAGACCAGAAAACGCGAACTCCCAGCCACAAGGACAGAGTTCAGATAATGTCTCAACGTAAGTATAGGCAGAAGAAGTACTCTCAATTACTGAACGCTGCGTACTCAACGACGACTTCCAACCTAATGGCGAAGTCCAGAATCGTATAGGTTCGCAACAGTACAATGCCTAACTGTTCTAACTATAAACTCTCCTGAGAGCAGAGACAGCAAGTCCGCCTGTACCAACAAAGCTGATACCGAGCGACTGTCACACATGGGCGCTCAGAACAGAAGACGTCGTCCCTCCACCGTTGGCTTCCCAGAAAGGCTGAGGTCCCCACCATCGTAATTCCCAAAAAGAATCATATTCCCGAAACCACGGAATATTCCCCTTCTCTCCAGATTCTTCCGAACGCCGAACAACCATATTTTTGCCTTTTTTCGTCCAGCGCGGAAAGTTTGTGAGGAAAAACCTATACTTGTACAATGGTACGCTTCTGAGTAAAAATCCTTGGAAATAATCCTGTCTGTGTGGTTTACGAGGTGCCGCTTCTTCGTTCCTCTCACATGCGTCCAAGATTTGAAGTGTTCCCGGTCATCCTTTTCGGTCCTGCTACAATAGCGGCGCCGGCCGGAGTGGCCGAGCGGCTACAGGCGCTTCAGTCTGGAACCGCACTACCGCTACGGTCGCAGGTTCGAATGCTGCCTCGGGCATGGATGTGTGTGATGTCCTTAAGTTAGTCAGATTTAAGTAGTTCTAAGTCTAGGGGACATGAACTCAGATGTTAAGTCCCATAGTGCTTAGAGTCATTTTGAACCATTTGAACAATAGCGGCCGGCCGTCACCCTATTGTGTTCCAGAGCTCAAATGCCACGACGTCCGTCTTCCTGTTTTTAAGCAGCACCAACACATGTATGGGCCTCCCACCCAGAGCTTGAGTTCTGCCTGCCGTTTCATCTCCACTGGTGGTCCAGCCTCTACTAGTACAGGCAATCATTCATTACGCCGTTCTGTTAATAAAGACACTCCGTCACCTTCCATGCAATAAGCGTTAACAATTATTTACAAGGCGTACATGACAAAGTCAGTCTCCTTTAAATTTTCATATTTACGATGTACAACCTATCAAATGATACCTAATTGTGTTGTAGTTCACTTCAAAGTATGTGGATGAGCGCTTGTAAGGTGCGAAATTATAGACACCATGCAAACGCAATCTTCTTCGTGTCTTCTTCTTCACGGCTTAAACTGCTTGCGAAATTTGTCTATTGTTGTAACTGTTTCCATAAGAACTTGACGTAGGTGACTCAGTTACCTCAGCAGGTTTTCGGGGTCTGAAACGATTTCAGCTCGATGTACCAAGGTCCTCAGAACAGACCGTTTCTCTACTGGGTCGTGGTAGCTGGTGGCGTGCAGATATCGGTCCGTGTAGGTGGACTTGCGGTAAACACTGTGACCGACACACCCACTGGGTTTACGGCCGACATGGACGTCCAGGAACAGCAAGGAACCGCCCTTCTGTATCTCTATTCTAAACTTTAGGTGGTTGTTGATGTGTTCCAAGAACTCTTAGAGCCTTTCATGTCCACGAGGCCATATGACGAAGGTATCGTCGACGTAGCGATAAAAACAGCTAGGATTAGCAGGACCCGTGTCCAGCGTCATATCCTCAGAATGCTCTATAAAGAGTTAGGCTACAACTGGAGCTATTGGGCTCTCCATCTCGACGCCATCTGTCTGGTTTCAATTGCCATATATGGTTCGAAACTGGGCACTAGTGACGTCACTGGCGGCGGCGCGGCTATATAAGCACGCCAGCGGCATTCAGACAACACTCAAGCACTTAACAACGTTGGAGGAGGTCTCTGCCAAAGCTCGTGGTCAGTTAATCATTAGACGCCGCTTGAAAATCGAGAATATTTTATTAGTGGATATCGTGGTGAGAGCAGGCAGTCGTACATTAGTTCTAGTTCATAAGAATTTGATTTTGCAAACTAGTTGCCAATTTTTTTGAAAAATATTTCAAAAAATCTCCCAGGTTGTCTCATTTAAGTGCTCACTCTTAGGTACATCTTCCATAGATGATATTTACGATAAATATCGTGATTTGGAACTTGCCTGCTGAACAAACATATCTTTTAAAAAAGAAAAGGCCTCGGGCGTGAAATGATGGTGACCTCTAGAACGAGGGCGCGCAAAAGTGGGTGCGGTTTTGGTTATGTCAGCGGCCGACAGCTATCTACGAACAGGAGTTGACTATCTCGTTATCCAATGGGAAAAATGCCTTAAAGAGTGCGATGACTATTTATGAATGGAACCGTTCCACGGCCCCGTTGTGGGAGGTGTTCCGTTTTCATTTGACTGATCCTTATTTGTTAATCACAGGATGTCGAGGTTTTGGTATCTAGATCCAAAGTATTATCGTAATTTCTTATCTTGTTGTAACTGGTAGATTGTATATTGCTATAGCTGAAATATAACTTGAGCAATGCAGTGTTCATAGCCCTATATTTAAGCCGTCTGCTGCTCATAACACTAAATTCACGGCATAAGCTTTCTACAGAAAACATGTAATACAAGTTTATATCATCTTGATACATGTGCAGTATACCGATTATATCGTTAAGTTCTTTGTTAAGAGCATAGTTCGCCATAGCAGATATCAAATGATGAAAGAACTAAAAATATTTATTATTTTTTTCTAAGATAAACTTTTAACACGATAACTGAAAATAGCGTACGGGAGAAATTGTTCAGTAGTACGAAAATAAAATAAAAATTAACACCTGAAGGTAACGTAGAGTCAGTCAAAGAATAAAAAAGTCTCACAAGAAATGGTACACCAAACCGCAAAAAATAAATAAATAAATAAATAACTAAATAAAATAAATATTGTGAAGAAAACTGTCATCGAAAAATAGTCTTGACGAATTAACGTCTTAACACAATCTTACGTGAGCAGAGAGGCAGAGAGGGAGAGAGAGAGAGAGAGAGAGAGAGAGAGAGAGAGAGAAGGACCTTTGATGAAATATTTTCTCATGTTATTTGAGCCATCTGAGCGCAGCATCATACCGTTTACTTAAAATAAAGCTTCAGCCCCTGTTGATAAAATTATCCACTATTCTGACCTATGCTACCCCTTTTGTTACACTGCCCCGGTTAGTCGTATTTGACTTCACGCTCACAGTGAGGCAGTGATCGGGGACAGTTCATCTTAGTGAGCTGTTCGGAACCAGTATAGAACTTGTGTACTTGACACCTTTGCCCAGCATGCAAACATGTCGCATCGAAGCGTATGTGGTATGCGTCGCATTTGCTCAGTTCTTGACTTTGTTTCGCACAACACACAAGTATTTCGATTTCATTTGACGGATCGATGTACGTGGGAAAGAAAATTACTCCTCTGGTACAAACCCAAAATATCAGAAACCGCCGGCCGAAGTGGCCGTGCGGTTAATGGCGCTGCAGTCTGGAACCGCAAGACCGCTACGGTCGCGGGTTCGAATCCTGCCTCGGGCATGGATGTTTGTGATGTCCTTAGGTTAGTTAGGTTTAACTAGTTCTAAGTTCGAGGGGACTAATGACCTCAGCAGTTGAGTCCCATAGTGCTCAGAGCCATTTGAACCATTTTATCAGAAACCATCAATATCTGTGAGAAAGTCTGAAAGATCAAAACATTGCTCTTACTATGCAACTGGCACGTCGACTGGAGGTAGAATGACAGTGTATACCTCAGAAACGTCACAGACTCACTGCAAAGTGATACCACAAGATATCAATTTAAAAAAAAAATGGTTCAAATGGCTCTGAGCACTATGGGACTTAACTACTGTGGTCATCGGTCCCCTAGAACTTAGAACTAGTTAAACCTAACTACCCTAAGGACACCACACACATCCATGCCCGAGGCAGGATTCGAACCTGCGACCGTAACGGTCGCGCGGTTCCAGACTGAAGTGCCAAGAACCGCTCGGGCACAGCGGCCGGGGGGCACAGTGACATATCGGAGATATATGACAACATAAACAATAAGGTGCTTGAAAATGAAACCGAAATGCGTAATTCGCTAGACATACAGTGGAATATGTGTAAAAAAATTCGTAGATATGTTACATATATTGTACATGTACGTATGCGAGCAAAACCACCGGTAAAAAGCTCGTCCTAAATATCAGTCAAATTTGATGAACGTATTAGTTATGTGGAATAAATAGGTTTGAGACCCACCAGCCTCCTACCGAGGCGAGTGTGGTAACGTGAAGAGAAAATGGAGGGCGACGAGATGGAAAGACAGTAAGGGAAAAGGAGGAGAGATAGGAGGAGGAGGAGATAGATAGCTAGTGGAAGGAGAAGAGAGGCACACATGGAAGGTGAATATTGACAGAGATATGGAAGGGAGAAATGTACAAAGAAAAGGGAGGGAAGGAGATGGACAGACAAAGAAAACTGGAGTAGATAGACGAAGACAGGGGGAGGAATAGGGAGAGTGATTGGGGGGTAGGGGTCGGAGAAGGAGATGAACAGAGAGAAGGGTAGAAGGAAATGCACAGTGAGGGGAGAGGAGGCGATGAGCACAGAAAGGAAAGGGGAGGAGGAGATCGAGAGGGACAGGAGTATATGGAACTGGAGGGTGGAGGAGGAGACAGGGAAGAAGCAGATGGAGAGAGGGAGAGGAGCAGATTGGCAGGGGGAGGGTGTGATTGTGAGAGAGAGGAGCAGGTCGCGATGGGGATGGAGGACGTGGACAGAAGGAGGTGGTGGTGGACAGAGTGAGGGAGACATGGAGGTGATGGAGATACAGGGAGGAGGAAAGAGATGTGAATACTGAGAGGGAGGATGGGTAGAGAGATGGGGAAGGAAGAGGTGGACAGAGAGGGAGCAAGAGGAGATGGACTGAGAGGAGGAAAGAGGAGATGGTCAGAGGGTGGAGGAGAAGGACTAATAAAAGGCTGGTATAAATAAATACCTGGGCAACGCCTGGTTTAAATATCCGTCCGTCGAAAATGTTCCTGGACTGATTTTTTGCTGGCCTATAAGCGACGCCAGCACAGTAACTACCGTGGCAGCTTGGACTAACAACTGTAAACAACAGATGTGCGTTCGACCAATCAGCTGTCAGCACGCATTGTTAAGTAGGGGACGTGCTACTGTAGTGTGTAGACATAGTCATGTCATAAATACCAATGCAACAGCATCTCTAAATCAAATATACTAGACACTCTCCCGAATGTTTTCAAGAAGACGAAATAGTGTACAATGCCAGCCACGCACGCCTTAACCGCTTAATAAAAACAACGAAGCTTGATCACTAGCCTGACGTGGTAGGAATGCAAAAGACGGACAGATATTCCCTGGAAAAAAGAAAAAAAATACAGCATGGGTGACGATAACTGGGGTAATCAATACGAACCTACCGTGTAAAGAAATTGGTTCTCTACTTCTGAAAAAAAAAAAAAAAAAAATTGGCCTAGTCTTTGTCAGAACATGCAGAATCTTATATGGGGCGAATAAGACGTCAATTTTTATCTAAATATGGACTGCCAATGTTTACGTAATAAAAAATAAATTGGGTAATTCAGTACAATTATTATACGGATGCAATAAATCACTTTAACGGGGGCCGAATGAACAATTAAAGTCAATATAATTCCACTGAAACTGAAAAAAAAAAAATATTGTAGGGGCCTACATAGACATCGCGCATCTGCTAGATGCCCACGAAATACGTAATTTTGTTTTGAAGCTGACAGCCAATGAGAAAATAGGTGCAAAATTACTATTGGTTAGTTTTCAAGCAGTAATGGCGGACAGCATCAGCTGGTAATATACGCAATTTTATGGTAGCTAATTTTATTGCACAAAAAATAAAATATGTACTCCCTCCAAAAGAAGTTACACACGAACATTAAAATAAAATTATGATCAGCAGCAAAATGTCTGAAAAGAATTTTGAAAGAAAATTATTAATTGAACTTTAATTTGGCGGGTTTTCAACACTGTCAACAAGACGAAATAATGGAAAGAATATTTATTGGAACCAAACAAAATTGAGATATCGTGACATTATTTTTAAAATAGATAATTTAACTGCAATTGTCTTTAATTTTGAAATGGCAGGGAGCACAATAATTTTCTTTTAATGTCTTAACTGTTGCTGCAGGCAGTGCGATGACGTCAGCGGTGGTCCGTGCGGACGATGTGTGAAGTTAATCCTGGTTCGTGGCGTGAAGATAATGATGGATTAATATTCCAGTTACGGCAGTGGTCCACGTCTCCGTTGTAGTCGAATCAGCTGGCAGCATTGGCGTGATATAATAGTTCCAGTGTGTGCGTTGTCGTTACTCGCGCGAGGTTTTATTATTAAACGTTTATTAATCACGCAGTTCGGGTAGGTCAGAATTATGCAATATCTTTAGTATTTACGATATATAGCCGGTTAATGTCAATACTTCGCACAGTTCTTTCACCGTGTTGCCACAGGAAAACAGTCACATGTGTTTATCACTATAACAGTCCTTTAAACATTAGTTCAATTTACGTCGTCGTCCTTAAGACAGTTTGGACGATATAAGAAATGTTTCTTGATCAAATCACAGCACTGTTCTTTTACTTAACATATTGGTTTGTTCCATTTTCACCCAATTCTAACAGTTAGTGTCTCCACACGACAATGGTGTTTGGTTCACGGCTAATTGTCACAAGTTCACACAGTATGCAAAATCGTCACCGCAAACACTCGATGTACTTTTCAGGTTTTACTGTTCATGTAATAATGTACGATCTCCTATTAACACAGAGGACGCACTGTAATTAATTATTCCTCCGCGTATCACCGTCTACCACGTCGAACTTTGCAACGTTTCTCCACCCGCGAACCGGCCACGATACCACAACTCGCACTCTCTCTATCGATAGTCGTTCGCTCTCTCTCTCTCTCTCTCTCTCTCTGACACAGTACTTCTCCTAGCCTATCCAAAGATTTACAAAGCATATAAAACCAGAACATTCATATTCGTACAATATAAAACATAAAACAGTAGCAAAATGAATGAAGAAACAATGTGACGTATTTACAAATAAAGAATAGTTGAAATAAATGATACATACGTACTATGAGAAGGAAAAAAATATTATCAACTTTAGGGGAAAGCAATGACTTTACAACCGCAAAACGGCAAAGTGCTGATATTAGAATGAGAGATCAACACTTCGACGACATAACCGATGTTCAAGCCACTTTGACGCACGATCTGAACAATATCTCAAAGGTGGCCTTTTCTGACATTTTTGGGTGGTTGTGAGATATTATTTTGAAGCGTAGCTTGGATCTGATTTTGTTTGGAGGGTGACAGTTCCATTCCGAATTGGCGAAGCCAACGATTGTGACGTGAGAATGACTATAACTGATATTATGGCACGTACTTTACGGATATGGATTTTGATGAGTGCTTCTGGTCCTCCATTTTGGTGACGCGATGTTGAACCATTCAACCAGGATCCCATCAAAAACCCCTTTATTCGTTCTGTATGTTGGCAATGTTTCCAATAAAGTTATCTTCCGTCCACCATGTAAGATTGCCGACAATATGGGATCGGAAAGCACGGAACTCATACAGGTTAATTTACGGCTGCGGAAGACTGGGTTTAGTTAAATACATGGCTGATGTATTACGAATTATACAGGTGGGTTCACAGGCACTCTACAAGATAACGTGCAGTGAACACCAGCATTGCACTCGCTTTTTCCATTCCGTGGTGTCTGCTTTGTTGAGCAATGTATCTCATTTGCACAGTCAGTGGAATATGTAATATTCTTGATAACAACATCGCTTTTGGACCACGTTATTAAAGAGTCTGCGGGCATACGCTTTGGAGAATTGTTTATTAAGCATGATAGCGGCAATATGTTGGGTAATTCGTGGAATCGCGTCATTTCCACTGTCTTCTCTCAGCTAGATCAGCGTTTCCCAAACTGTTTTCTGTGGAACACTGGTGTTCTGCCAGAAATGAATAAGTGCTCCTCAAAAAACTAGTAATAACACGGAGTTTCTCTCAACATGTCGACGATCCTAATTTAATGTATGTAAATTTCATAACCGACCCCTGACAGCGCCGCAAAACGAGTACGATGGGCATGTATATTGGCAATAAACCTATTTGCTGTAACTCTTAAGTGCCATTAAGAGACACTATTTCTTTGATCGTCAGAGTCATTTAATGGTGCTTCGTTACCGGAGAATTTGCTTTGCTCTGTATGAGTGGCAACCTATATAATTAAAATATGGCTCTTCACAATCATATAACTCCGAATAAATGCTGCAAAACAATGAAAATTAACTGTCGGTAGGTCGGCGAGAGTAGGGAAACAAAACAGAACATCCTCAAGTCTCCGTGTTTGCTTGTAACTGTTCTGTCGAGGTCGGCGAAATACCGGAATACGTGCCGGTATATTAGAACCGGATTTGACAACTTGAATTATACGCACCAACAATCGGTCTCGGTACATATTCAGTCCTTTACGTTGGCTTTAAGTCTTTTTTGAAACTGGTACCGAAATTCACTGCCTAGGCCTAAACTCATGAATTTTTGACACAAAAATGTATTATATGAAATGTACTTGCAGTTGTGAATATGGACAACCGCCAGAAGTGTAATGGAATGACAAGAAAGAAATTTTATGTCGGCCCGGGTCTCGAACCGGGGTAGAATATTGAATCAAAACACCTTTCAGCCGTCTAAATTTCCAGTTGTTTTATTGAGCAACCAGTTTCGACCATATATTACACCGTCTTCACGTCCTTCACCGACTTGTAGGATTATTCCGACCTCTGGCCCGGATAAAATAGGGGCCAGCATTCAATGATTGGCATCCCTTCGGTCACATTTGGCCGAGTTGAGTACACAAGTTAGTCGGCAAGTGATGACCGAAGCGATCGCTGTGTCAAAAATCTGTTGATACCAATCATTGAATTCTGGGCCCTAGTTTGAAGGGACCAGAGGTGAGAATCATCGTACACGTCTGTCAGGGGCCTAAGGATGGCGTAATATCGCCGAAATTGTTGCCCAATGAAACAACAATCGGAAATTCAGACGTCTGAAAGGTGTTTTGATCCGATATTCTGTAATGAACAGCCGATGTCCCGCAACCGTCTGTATATAGAGATGGACATACAAAGACCCGAACCGTGATATTCCGATTATAGGGAGCGGTCGCCTTAGCATTAGGCTATCCAAGCACAATTCATTACCAGATCGAAGATGCCATATGTCGTCAACCATGTGTCTACAACATTGTGTATATGCCTATACAGTGGAGACATTTTAATTGAAAATCGCTTACCCGGTGTCGGCGGATAAATACGATATTGAAGAGCCTGTGTCGTTCCAAAGCACGACACATTGTTCCTTCGGACATGGAAACATGCCATTGTCCATTGCCGAGCTTCTGGTGGTGAAGGTATCTGAATAAATTCCGCAAGATGAACAAAGTCAACGGAGAAGGAAAAAGTGGATCATTTGATCGGCCTTAGAATCTATAGAGGGTGAAAAGTATTTAAACCGACAAACTCTGGGAGGTTGTAGGGGACATGAAAACAAATATGTTTCCCTAATGTTATTTTCTCGTATGAGTAGTAGTTAAACCGGTAGAAGAAGATTTCTCTGGCGGCAAATTAATTAAACCAACAAACACTTTTCCGTTTCTTATGACCAAGAGGCAACACATTAACACAACCCAATTTCAATTACAGTAGATTTCCAAATATGCCTCCATTGACACGCAAACAAAGGTTACACCGTCGGATCATGTTCTGACACGGGAAAAAAACCCAGGAGTATCCTGAATTGTTCCTGCTGTTGCTACTATCCGGGCAACCATATCCTCTTCCGATGCAACAGGAGTTGCGTAAACGAGGTTGCGCATCTCTCCCCACACAAAAAAAATCCATAAGGTACATATCTGAGGATCGAGCAGGCCACAGAACCACTTCTGCCAGTCCACGTTTCTGGGAACCGTCGGTCCAGGAATCGACGCACACGACGACTGAATAGTGCCGGCGCCCCGTCATGTTGGAACCACATGCGTTGTCTTGTAGGGAGCGGGTAGTTAATAAACCCGCTGTGCAGCTCGTCCGTTGTGGTGCGCTATGTGGTACGCACCGACCATATCAATGTACTCACTCCAGGAGTATCGCTCCATTAGTAAACAGAGACATTGCACTACTACACTGGTGAACAGAAGTTGCCTACAACTGAAGAGCGTAATACGCACTCTAACAACTGATGATCGCAATACGGCCTCTAACAACTGAAGAGTGTAATACGGCCTCCATCGGTTTAAATAATCGTCATAGGAAAAATGACATTAGGGAAAAATATTTGTTTAGATGTCCCTTACAACCTCCCAGAGTTTGTCGGTTTCAATACTTTTCACCCTGTAATGACTTGGTTCATGATGAACAGCCATACAAGTGTATAAATAAATAATAGATTGGCTCCTTTTTTTCCTCAATTCCATTTAGAATTCACCTGAGTGCCGAATTTGCTGTTAAAATGACAACACACGTAGTGATACGTCGTAATGTATTGTCTCCTGCATTTGAGTTTTCACAACGGCGTGATCATGTAAATGAGAAAGCTATCGACGGCGTGCGACCTTCCGAATTTGAACGTAGCTAATTCGCTACAGGTCAGATCACCTTGCATCCACTGTCTTATGTTTCCGACTGCTACCAGGCTCACTGATCTAACACTGTGGCACTGTCCTGACAAAGTTGTGTTCTGCGTCTCAATAGAAAATGGTTCAAATGGCACTATGGGTCTTAACTTCTAAGGTCAGCAGTCCGCTAGAACTTAGAACTACTTAAACCTAACTAGCCTAAGGACATCACACACATCCATGCTAGAGGCAGGATTCAAACCTGCGACCGGTTCCAGACTGTAGCGCCTAGAACCGCTCGGCCATCACGGCCGGCGTCTCAATAGAGAAATAAATAATGTAATAGGTGTGTAAGGACATTAACGTATCTGTGATGAGCTTTCACAAAATTTGTTACCTCCATTTGTACTCGAACTTTTCCCGTAGCTAGTGAAGCGGGTGCACGCCTGAATGGTCGCCACTGAAAGACAAGCATAGCAACGCTCCCCTCTTTCATCCGTTTTCCAAACAGTGGCCACGTTCCCTCTTCGCTTGCTGCGATCCCGTGGGGCCGCCCTTAAACAAGCCACTGGCAAGTTAGAGACCTAAAAATCAGTATAAACATTCGCGAGCAAAGATGCGATGTTCGTATTTGTTTTACCTGTGTGATAAAAGAAGGCGCAGTCTTCAAATGTTTTTGAGAGCAGCTAGGAGAAGCCTGGCCGTTTGCACTTGTCTTTCTGTTTCCAACTATCGCAATGTAAACTTCGTGGGCTGTATCCGTGAATGATTTCATAATATACGAGCTTTTTTGGGTTACTTAAGTTCTGTTTTATTATTAATCCTGCAATCCACATGTTTAACTTCGTTGTATTATGTCTTATTTTTCATTATTTCTGGGAGAGGAGGCGCAATAGTTCAACGCTGCACCGATCAGCCGTTTGGCGTGTTTTCATTACTAATCTGCACTGTCCCTTCGTACCTACTACATGTGGAAAACCTGCAGTCATGGAGAAAAGAAGACCGAGTTTTTTTTTCTTCAAGTCGATCGTACAGCATAGAGGGACTAACAAGTCGCTATACGCAAATGACGAGCGTTGCTCGGGAAGTAATACACCGCTTTTTTTCTCTCAGCCAAAAACAATGCTCGAATGTAAAACGTTACGTATGTATTATTTGAAGACTCCTGAGTTAGCGCGCCGAGATCCGTCACTTCCGACAGATAGCGTAGCTGTGGGTCAGTTTCAAAATGGTGTCTGTAGGCGATGTACGTTACAAGCAACGTGCCGTCATTGAACTTCTCACAGCAGAGAAAGAAACTGTGAGGAATATTCACAAACGCTTGTGCAAAGTCTATGGAGCATCTACTGTCGACAGAAGTACAGTTAGTCGCTTGACGCGGAGGGTGAAGTCATCAGAAGGCGGTTCGCGGAAGCTCCACGATTTGCAGCGGTCACGGAGACCATCCACGGCTGTCACACCTAACATGTAGCCCCCTCGAGCTTCCACTTACTTGGGCCATTAAAGGATGCCATTTGTGGAAGACATTTTGGGGACGATAAGGAGGTGATTCACACAGCGAAACACTGGCTCCGCGACTAGGACTAGGAAGGAGTTAATTTACCGACTTGGGATTTACAGTGAATATACGTTGCAAATAGATGAATCTACAGATGTTTTAGGATAGCTGTACTACTAGTGTTTGTTCATTGTATATTTGATAAAAGTAATGAAGAAGAGTTACTCACGATCGCGTATTTACATGAAATAACAACAGGATAAGATATTAATCAAAACATCCGCGCTAAGAGACCGTGGTCGAAGAGCAGAAATTGTTCCTCCTGACTTCTCGTTGCCAACTGCGGGCAATATCGTCCGACGTGAGTCAACGACCAAGACCCATAAAATGACTCCATTCTTACAGCTGTAACAGAATTGTGTCAAAAATAGGCGTGAACAATCTGCTTGAACACTCTTGCAAACTTTCCCATACTTGAAAAGTGGAAATAGCTGGATTATGGTCTTAGACGAGAGCATTTTATTACACCAATAATCGTTTTACTCTTATTGCGGTTGCAGTGGCACTCTTATCTTCAGTAGAACTGCCGTCTTATTACTGTTTGACGCCAAGTCTGTACTCTGGAAGTTTCCAACGCAGTAAAATAAAGCACGGAGAAGTGTTCTAAAAAAAGGAAGGATTTTACTACAGCACGTGAAATGTCTCGTAAGTTAGCACTACCTCTTTATCCCATTTTGAGAATGTGGACCTAATAATTACGAGAACTGCTGAGTTTCCAGGATCTAAAGAATATTTTAATATCCAATGACTCTTGCATTAGTTAATTAGCTTCAGATTATAACTCTTCTGACTAATATGATAACGCTTCTAGGCTTACCTCTGAATTTCACAATATCACGAGCAGCACATACACCCAACGTTCTCAATTGTTTGTAGGATATACACCAATACGTCTTCCGCTACAGCTTCTAGCTCTACAGTTCCACTTAGCACCATGACAGTTAATCCTTCATGTCTTGACACATGTCCCATCAAACCTTCCCTTCCTGATATTCCTTTACTCACCGATTCTGCGGAGAACTTCCGCATTTCCTATCTTACCAATACACCTAATTTTCAACATCCTCTTATAGCACCAAATGTAAAACGCTTCTTTTCTTTACCAGATTTCTTACTACTCTTCATAAATTACTGTAGAGTTCTGTGCTCCAAATATCACACAAATTCCTTCCTCAAATTAAGAATAATGTTTTATTCCAGTAAACGTCTCTAGGTCAGTAATGACTTTGTTGTCTGTTCTGGCCTGTGCGTTGTCTTCTTGTGTATTACTGTGCTGGCAAGATAGCAAGAATTACTACAATCTGCCTTAGTAGGTCTCAAGTTTGTCGATAATCTCATTTCTACCACTCTTCATTACTTTGTCTTCGATTTATGCTCAACCCACGTTCTGTTCTGTTCTCAATAGACCGTTCACTGTATTCAAGTGATTCTGTAGCTCTTCCTCACTCTCACTGGGAATGGCGATATCATCAGCGAATCTTATCATTGGTGATTTTTCACCACTCGTCATTGCAGAGGGCAAGGAGGCACCCCAGTCTTACACACTTTAAATCCGAGCACTTCATTCTTGGTCTACTATTCTTAGTTTTGTTTATTGTACGTATTTTATATTGATCAGTTTTTCCTATTGCTAATACATATTATCCTGGAACTCCGAACATCTTGCAGTAGCTTTACATTGTCGAACTATTTTTCTAGGCTGACAAATCCTATAGAAATGTCCCGTATTCTCTTAATTATGGATTCGGTTGTGAAATGCAAACGTAGATCCGCTTCTATGGCCCCTTTACCTTTCATAAAGACAAACTAACTGTCGTGTAATAGATCGTCACATTTCTTCTCAATCCTTCTTTACATCCATTTGTCAGAGACTCTGATGCGTCGGGTCTTGAGCTGTATGTGCGATAGTTGCGACATGCATCTTCAGGATTCTCTGGATGATATTTCGTCGAAAATCTGATGGTATGTATACAGTGTGCTAGATTCTACACACGAATCATTTAGGAAGCAGAGTGGGTAACGAGTGAAAATGCAAGAGAGATGCCAATAGCAGGATCTGCTCTAGTAAAAACGGATTTCTGTAAAGTAAATGCTGCCAGCATCATAAAATATGTCCTGAGATTAAAATTGTTTCATTAACAACTATATTCGGAGCACAGCTCTATCTATCTTTGTAGATGGGAAACGTGGACAGTGGAAGATATAACATCGAAACGATTATAAGCGTTTACAGTTTGGTGTTACTGAAGACGAGCAGGTGTATTTACCAAGAAAGAAATGAAAATGTTTCCTAAAGAGTCAAAGAGAAATAGTGCCTAACAAGGAGCGAAATAAATTGAAGAGAGTAAATTGTTTGGTGCATGCCACATGAATCGCTGCTGAGAACCGTAATTGAAGGAATGGTGGAAGAAAACAAGCGCAGCTGGAGAAATACAGAGCTAAGAAAATTTGGATCAAGAGCAGTCGCCGCGCGGAATTAGCCGAGCGGTCTAAGGGCACTGCAGTCATGGACTGTGCGGCTGATCCCAGCGGAGGTTCGAGCCCTCCCTCGGGCATGGGTGTGTGTGTTTGTCCTTAGGGTAATTTAGATTAAGTAGTGTGTGAGCTTAGGGACTGATGACCTTAGCAATTAAGTCCCATAAGATTTCACACACATTTGAACATTTGAAGAGCTGTCCATGTCTATCGCATTTGGGGTAGCATTCTTGCAAAGTGCAAGTGCTTGGGTATAGCTTGCACTGCATAAGGTCGGCTGTAGTCTACTCTTGTCCACTGTTCGTCTGATAAGCCTTATCTATTTCTTTTGCGTCCGGTTCTAGACACTGTGGACCATAGTCTGTTAAAGGACCTCTGTATGTCCCACTCCTCCATGCGTTTCGGGTAATTCGTCTTTTGTCAGGTTATATACCAGTCTCGGAGTTGTGCTTCTTCCTTGCCACTTTTTTGCACTGGGTTCTTGTGGTGTATTAATAAAATTTTCCCTTGTATGCGGGAAACTCCTCCTCGATTTAAGCCACGCGAGTAAACAACGCATGGGGAAACCGCGCCTCTAAGTTGTGTAACCTGGAGAGTTGTCAAAAGGAATTATTGCTGTCATCTTGCAGCTGTATGTCAGTGAAATACCCTGACACCACAAAAGCCGCGTAATATCGTATGATTTCGTGTCGTACCTCCTTTTGCCCGGTGTCGCAAGCAGATCGACGAGGCATGAACTTAACAAGTTGTTGGAAGTTCCATGCAGAAATACTGAACAGTGCTGTCTCTGTAACTGTCTATAATTGCGAAACTAGTGCCGATGCAGGATTTTGTGCTCTGACCTCTCGATTACGCCTCATAACTTTCGAATGGGACTAATTTCGGACGACCGGGCTGAGCAGATCATTCGCTCAAATTGTCCAGAGCGTTCTTACAACCAATCGCAACAATTGTGGCCCAGTGACGTGGCGTATTCTCATCCATAAAAATTCCGTCGCCTTTTAGGAATTATGAATTTCATTAATGGCTGTAGATGGTCTTCAAGTAGCCAAACATAACCATACCCCGTCAATATCGGTTTAGTTGAACCATGATGAAAACACAGCCCCCACCGTTATGGAGCCACGACCAGCTTGCTCAGTGCCTTGTTCACAACTTGGGGTCATGGTGTGATGGGAACTGCGCCACGCACAAATCGTACCATTAGTTCACGCCAACAGGAACAAAGATCCAGGAGACCAGGCCACGGTTATCCAAATGATCGATATTGTCATGAGCCCAGCAGAGGCGCTGCAGGCGATATCGTGCTGCTAGCAAAGGCGTTCACGTCGGTCGTCTGCTGCCCTAAGCCATTAAAGCAGAATCTCGCAACACTGTCCTAAAGGATACGTTCGTCGTACTTCCCACATTGCTTTCTGCTGTTACTTCACGCTTGTGTGTTAGCACTGTCAATTTTAACCGAATGCCGCCGCTCTCGGTCGTCAACAGAGGCTGTCGGCCACTGCATTGTCCTTGGTGAGAGGCGGTGCCTGATATTTGGCATTCTCGGCACAGTATTGATACTGTGGATCTCGGAATATTGAATTCTCAAGCGATTTCCCGAATAGAATCTCCCATGCGTCTAGCTCTAGCTACCATTCTGCGTTCAAATTTCCGTCGTCCGACTTAAATTACGTCGGACGCTTTTCACATGGCTCAGATGAGTACAGGTGACATCTCGACCAGTGCTGTGCCCTTTTATATAAAAAAATGGTTCAAATGGCTCTGAGCACTATGAACGTCACACACATCCATTCCCGAGGCAGGATTCGAACCTGTGATCGTAGCAGCAGCGCGGATCCGGACTGAAGTGCCTAGAACCGCTCGGTCACAGAGGCCGGTGGGATGAGATAGAGATCCTGTACCTCAGTCCCCGGTACTCCAACGAGAAGTGTCAAATTATAGTGCACAAATAGTAGATCCGAGCAACACTAATCTTGTTACATATTTAATAAGTTACTTAGTGTCGTTAGACTTCTAAATTTATTTTCAATCCCGCAAAGACGAATATTTGAAGGAGTAACTACCTGTTGTGTATTCTAGTTGTAGTCAGTCATTACACGTTTTTTTGCACGACCTATGCGTCAGGATTGCTCAGTTTTGTTTGCAGGCCAGAGGGGATGGAGCAAAGTGTGCAGCAAGTGAGTTTCAAAATGCATGGTCGCTCCTCTAGTTCAGCCTTACTAGATTCGTTTGTTTTACAGATTTCCTGTTGACGTCTCTTATTCTCCTAGGAGAAATAAGCAAGTGGCGATGGGACGCCCAACTGCTTTTAAAATCCTCTGGCTACTCGATTTTTTTTCGTTCATGTCAGTCGAATGAAACAACCGAATGACACTGGTCTCTGATGCCACGTCAGCTACATGAACATTTTTCACTCACTCTCCTGGTAAGAATGGTTTCACTTAGTGTGAGACGACCAACTACCTTAAGTCTCTGACGGTTACGTCAGTTTTATGATAGTTTCCACTCAGTCTCTGGGCTTAAAATATTTCAGTTACATACATTTTCATCCTTTTCGATTGTACATGAACCGTGACTTGGGTTGTCAACTTTACTTGAGATAGGTCACGTATCTTATATCAAGGAGATCTAAATAAAAAGTACTATTCTGAAAAATCTTTTTCAAACTTTATATAGTTAACAACATAAATACAAGTTTGTTATATTTGTGGCACAAAATGTGGATGTTGGTTTGATTTTCTAAGGTTAATACCCTGTGGTACATTTAATATTTATCTTTCAATAAATGAACCATTCCTTTTTTATTAAATTTGTTGAAGCTCTGTCTTTCTTCCCACTGGTTTGCACCAATAAGTGATGCAAGCGATAATTCTCTTTTAGTAAATACTGAGTTGACGTGAACAGATATAATATAGAATTTTTTAAACTCTTGGATAACTTATTATTTACTTATCAAGCATACACTAAAAATTTCAGGAAATATTTTTCCCGCTAGAAATATTTGTAATGGATTGTAAATTTCGTTTTAATTTCTTTAATTAACTCAGTATCAAAGGTAAGTATGTTCCTAGCAGATACTGCTTGTCGCATTGACTGTACTGATGAACACTTTTTTTCTATCCTGTCCCATTACCACGCCACTGAGCGTTTCGGCATTTTGATCTACACACAAAGTTGATTTCTAAGTAAACGACCACTCACGAGCCTGAAAAATGGTAACAAGGTGCATTCAACTATAATGATATAAGAACGGCAAACAAGCGAATGTTTCCGCTCAGAACTTAATCCGTCGGGCATCAGGCGGCACTAATTTTCGCTTCCAGTGTACCAGCGAGGTGAGACCGTGGTTACGGACGACTAGGAAGTGATGGCTAGAGCCTGTGAAATGCAAATAGGTTTTTGTGTAATGGTATGATCTGTACGTATATAGACGTTAACATAACTTTCTGCACAGTATATTTACCCTTAATAGAAATAAATGTATGAAATGATTTTTTGTTCATGGGCATTACGACACCTTTTCAGCAAAATGCAGTGCAAAATTTGGCAGTATCTCATCTTCACGTATCCCTAAGGCATTATTTATGCACTCCGTTGTACCGCTACCAACAGTCACTGAACGCCGTTCCGTTCTAGCCAATTGTTTTACTTGCTTAACAGAGGTATCGAAAAGCCCTTCCTTTTTCCATATTTGTGAGGGGCTGGAGGCGAATGGTGTTTTAGCTAAACAACTCGGAGTGAGAAAAATGTCAGGGTAATGAAAATTGACGCAGATATAGGAACTCCGTCAAGGCCAATGTCCTAAAGAGTTGGTTTGCCGTGCCCCACACCCCACCTGTTGTGTGTATCTGTTCGTGTGGATGACGGCGTTGAGGTTCGTTCACCGCAGTGATGTGTCTGTGTGTGTGAGCATTGACACAAGTTTAAACTCTGTTGTCTCACAGAAATGAAAGCTGAATGAACCAAGTCTGTACTAACAGGGAAATAAAGTTCCATACTCCTTGACAGAGGGTAGGGGAACGATGTGGGAGAGAAGCACCGCCGTACTAGGCAAGGGCCTAATGGATGTGGTTCGCCGTTGTCTACCTCCGACGGTAATGTGGATGAATGAGGACGACGACGACACGATAACACCCAGTCATCTCGGAGCAGGTGAAAATCCCTGACCCCGCCGGGAATCGAACGCGTCACCTCCTGCTCGGCAAGCGAGAACGCTACCGCGAGACCACTAGCGGCGGACCTCTACTAACAAGGTTCGATGTACGTTGCTACAGCAAGTACGATACGGCAAGCGTTTACAGTTGCGAATGCTAGCAGACTAGATCGTGTAATTCAGCTGACCAAGCTACTATACCACAAGGTCACATGCAAACGTATGCTTCAGTCTAACTACACTTGTGAGACCTCTAACCAGCATATACGGTTCTTAGCATTAAGTTCGATGCTTCAAATTCAACTCGCCACATTACAAACAGTCAGTACACTCAGGTTTGTCCGATGCACAGCAAGGCTCACAGTTTTCAATTGCCTCAATTGGTCCCATCGGGCAACGAACACAGGGGAATCAATAGACACGAGGCCACCACTTCACAGCCCTACAGACCACCTCAGCGAAGGAAAATCGCAGCCGAGCAAGGCAGCAGCGGCAGTCGGTTGACTCCGGGCCGGTCTGCACACCTCGTGGGAGCCCACAGCACTCTTTCAGTCTCCCTCTCGAGACATCAGACCTCCCGCACCTCGTCGTTCGCGCCCCAACCTCGATCTCTCGAAAGCCTCTCGAAGATGTTCTGGCTAAACCAAAGCGACCCCTTCAATTGATTCAAACTGTCTTACAGTAGTACTTCACAGGAGAAGCATCGGACGGTCAAACAGGTTAGAAAAATTTCCAAGTCCAGCAACGATAGCCGCACAAAAAAAAAAAAAAAATAAAAATAAAAAAAAAAAAAAATAATGACACAGTCTTGTCGGTGAAAGAACAAGCAGCACAAATTATACCAAGTCGCAGCTAGCATGTCGCCCGTCATTTAATTCACATGGGTCATGCGGCATCCTGCCTCGGTTGGGGGTGGTGGAGACGAGAGGGAAGCTTGGTGCAGATCATCTTGTCAGTTGATCGCTGTGACGAACCTACACTGTTAACCTCGCGCGGGTCTAAGTAGCTGCCTCGGGGAGTGATCCAAGGGGTGGGGGGCGGGGGGGGGGGGGGGCTCTTTTCGACACGTGATCTTCTGGATACAGGTAGAGGTGTGGTACAACAATAAATTCTACCGCAACCAGCCACGCTGTCTGGTGGCCTGGTTGGAACGCTGTTGTCACCTGTTGGTCTGACTGCGGAGTTCAGAGTTCCGCAGGGACGGAGCTCGAGGCAGTCCAGACAACTTAGATGTTGTGTGGGGCGTCGTCGGTGCCTGATATCTAGGATATCAGAGAGGATATGTAAGAATATCATACTGATAACATAATCGAATCAGATATACAATGAACTTCGATGCATGAGCCCACTTAGCGGTGTCGAGGCACTTCCTCTTGTCTGAATGCATGAACTGAATCTGTTGGGAAGGATGTTACAGAGACATTTTACCCTCTCTTGTGGCAAGTTCAAGCACAACTGTTGTGATTAGTCCTTGATATACTGGCTCTGGCATGGAGACCACGCATATTCCACTGGGGATGTTGCTGGCCGCAGGAGCATATCAACACCAGGCAGTGTGTTCATAGAGACAAACGCCTTGTGTGGACAACATGGTTTTCTTGAAAAAGCAGACTACGAGAGGTAACACTTGAGGACTCAGAGCTGATCACGACCAGCAGCTACTTGAAGTCACACCCAATGTCGACTCACACCATAACGCTGTAGGCTCACCTGGGCTAGTCCAGAAGCGAGATTCATCACTGAACAGAATGCGACGCCTTCAGCACCAGTCCATGTTGCACAGTCATCACACGACTCCAAACGCAGCTGTTTGTGTTGTGATGTTAAAGACAGCCAATGCACGAGACGAAAATTTCGTAGTCGGGCTGCTGCTACCCTCTGAATAATGGTGTGGGATGACAGAGACTGTTGCAAGGACTCTATCACTTGTTCTTGGATGATAGGTACCAATGTGAGGATGTTCTGCGTGGTACAAAATAGAGCGATACTCTCCTGTGGTGGTCAGACGTGATCGAGTGGAACACATGCGGATAGGAAACTTCCTGGCAGATTAAAACTGTGTGCCGGTCCGAGACTCGAACTCGGGATCTTTGCCTTTCGCGGGCAAGTGCTCTACCAACAGAGCTACCCAAGCACGACTCACTCCCCGTTCTCACAGCTTTACTTCTGCCAGTATCTCGTCTCCTACGTTCCAAACTTTACAGAAGCTCTCCTGCGAACCTTGGTAGAGCACTTTCCCGTGAAAGGCAAAGGTCCCGAGTTTGAGTCTTGGTCCGGCACACATTTTTAATCTGCCACGAGGTTTCATATCAATGCACACTTCTCTGCAGAGTGAAAATCTCATCCTAGAAACATGCGGATATGTCTGCGCCCAAGTCCACATGAAATGCTACGTCAGGCCAATGTGACATCAAAACACACCAAGAATCTGGATATTGTTCTATTAGACCAACGTGCCATACAGAGGATGAGGCGTGTCTCATGTTGAGTGGCCACTCTGAATGATACGGAAATACCATGTCCTCTTGTGAGATGGCGTTATCAGAACTGGACAGAGTTTGTGGATCGCTATTTGGCATGCTAGCCGAAATGTGCAGTATTTTCATCTGGGGACAGTCTGCGACTTTTGACTGCGTGGATATGTGAGGGGAGACCTCCTCGTCTGACGACCACAAGGGATCATAGCCATAATGTGCACCATATCAGAACCACGTCACAACTGTGGTTGCCATCCGAGGTCAAGTAGTGGACTTGCTACAACATTGTTTGTCATTCCCCACCATTGCTTATAGAGAAGCAATATCCCGGCTACGAAACCACCATCACATGAGCAGAGCGCGTTTATCACCACAACATAAATGGCAGCGTTTGGAGTGTTGCCATCACTAGGAAACGGACTGCTGATGGATGGCGTCGCACTGTGGTCAACGGTGACCTGGATCTACATCTACATCAACACTCCGCAAGCAGTTTGACAGTGTGTGGCGAGGGTACTTCTAGTACCACTAACTGATCCTTTTCTCCCTGTTCCATTTGCGAATGGTGCATAGACGGAATGACTGTCAGCAAGGTTCTGTAGTAGCATAAATTTCTCGAATATTCTCGTTGTCGTCATTTCGCGAGGCATATTTTGGAGGCAGTAATACGTTGTTCGACTCTTCCTAGAAGGACACCCTCAATATTTAATAGTAAATCTCTTCGTGATGCATAACGCCTTTCTCGTAGCGCCTGGCACTGGAGTTCGTTGAGCCTCCACGTATCGCTATAGCGCCGACTTAAAGATGCCGTGACGAAACACGCTGCCTTTCGTTAGATCTTTTCCATCCCTTCCATCAGTCCTATCTGGTAAGGGTCCCAAACTGATCAACGACACTCAAGAATCGGTCGAAAAATTGCCTAGTAAATCAGTTCTTTAGTGGATGGTTACAATCCCTTGACATTCTTCTTATATTTCTCAGACTGGTATTGGCTTCATGCTTCATTCTTTTTTTGTAGGTTAGTGTATTTTAGTTTGCGCATGACTGGTATAGGACGCAACAGAATTGTTCATATATACGTCTCTGTGATGACTGAATGTAGCTCGAACAGCATATGCAGCGATGATTGTTCGCACAGCTTATGTCTCAAATGTTATGTCTCATGAAACACTACGTCTTTTGTTTGTTGAAGGAATTAGCTATGGATATATTTGAAGACCTCAACCAGCCAGGGTGGCCTAGAGCGCTAACGCGCTGCTTTCTGGACTCGGGTAGGCCCGCCGGCCCTGGATCGAATCCGCCCAGTGGATTAACGACGATGGCCGGTGTGTGGCCGGCGTGGATGTGGTTCTTAGGCGGTTTTCCACATCTTACTAGGTGAATACCGGGCTGGTCCCCACGTCCCGCCTCGGTTACACGATTCGCAGACGTTTGCAACACATTCGCACTATTTCACGATTTACACTAGTCGCAGACAACTGGGGTACACCACTTCCGGTCTCGGGGGGTATGGGGTGGCGGCAGGAAGGGCATCCGGCCACTCCTTCTATTAACCATGCCGATTCTGTAATTAACCCTGCCGACCCTGTGCACAATGCAGGATAAAGCAGTAGCGAAAGAAAGAATATTTGGAGACTTCAGTACACCTATGACATAAAAACGACGAGACATGAAGGAATATACCGAATGGGACGGAAATAGGTAGAATGGTGATCTAGATGAACAGAATAACAAAGGATTACAATTTCCGAAAAATTGGATGATTTATGCAAGAGAAATAGGTCCACAAACAGAACTAATCAATGACGCATTGTTCCATTTGCAGCCCATAGGCCAACGGTATTTGGCCTGCCATTCTTTAACGGAGTTGTTGGATGTCATCTAGAGTGCAACCGTACCAAATTATGTTCAAGCTGATGCGTTAGATAATCAAAATACCGAGCTGGCTGGAGGACTCTCTGCCCATAACGCTCCAAACATTAGCAGTTGTGGAGAGATCTGACGACCTTGCCGCCCAAGGTAGAGTTTGGCAAGCGCGAAGATAAGCAGTAGAAACTCTCGCGAAGGCCAAAATGGCTTGGAATCAAGGGCAACAAAACGGGGCGCAGAATATTGTCGACGTACCGTTATCCTGTAACTGTCACGAGGACGACAACGTAAGAGTTCCTGCACCCCAGACTATCAATCCTAGTATCGGGTGGCTGACAAGTTACTATCCCACCGCTGTCCGAGGCGTCTCTAGAGACATGTCTTCGGGTGCCCCAGACAGCGACGGCATACCAACATGTCGCCCGCCATACGAATCCGACAGCAAGGAGGGCTGGTCAAGGGTACCGCTTCATTTCATAGCTGGTCCCCTTTGGTTGTCATCTGCGGCACCCTTACAGCTCAGCGGTACGTCGTCGATATTCTACTCCCCGGTTTGTTGCCGTTCCCACAAAGCCATCCTGGACTTACATGTCAGCAACATATTGCCCACCCACACGTGGCGAGTGTTTCCACCACTTATCTTCGTTCTTGCCAAACCGTACTTTGGCCATCAAAGTCACCGTACCTCTATCCAGTTGAGAGCGTTTGTGGCATTATGGACAGTGCCCTCCAACCAGTTTAGAATTTTGGCCATCTAAACGCCCCAATTTAACATAATTTTGCCTGATATCCCTCAGGACATCCAACAACTCTATTAATGAGTGCCAAGCCGCATAACTGCTTGCATGAGGGTCAGAGGTGGACAAACGCGTTACTCAGTTTGTGAAACTCTTTCTCTTGAATAAATCGTCTAATTGCCCTGAAATTGTAATCATTTGTTTGTCCCTACATCTACGTCACATCTACCGATTTCCACCCCATTCGAATAATTAATTTGTGGTGCGTCATTTTTTTTTTCTTTAGAGATAACGTGTGAGACTTGTCACTAGAGCAATGTGTCTAAGTCAGCGAAACGAGACGGAACCTGAAGGAGCACGAAGAGTTGTGGAGTCGGCGAGGCCAGTGGAGGCAGCAGAACATTGGGACTGCAACAGTCGACACCGGCCGTGGCTGACTGTGACGTCGTTTTTCTTTGACTGCGGCAGCAGACGGTACTCCGTACGTCCAGAAGATGCGTCAGATGGGAGCCAAGGAGTAATTCTGACAGAGAGTTTGCGTTACGAAGATTGTAACGTAAGGGGGCGAAAGAGCGACTTGTGCCACTGAGTGGGTTCATAACTGCATGTATGCTGGTATTAGAATGTGATGAGGATTATAACTGCCAAAACACAATGCGGCGGTGTTGCGCCTACATTGGTAGAGATATATTTACAGAGTGGTAATAGAACTGAAAAGTAACGGTAGGGTCATGTTGTTCTCTGAATCTATCATAATTGTTTGTGAATAGGAAGGGCACGATGAGGACAAATTTTCTCTAATTGAGTCATGGAAAAAATTTTCAAATGCGTGTGAATTTCTAAGGGACCAAACTGCTGAGGTCATCGGTCCCTAGACTTGGACACTATTTAAACTAACTTACGCTAAAAGCAACACAAACAACCACGTCCGACGCAGGAGTCGAACGTCCGGAAGGAGGGGCCGCGCAAACCGTGACACGGCGCCTCAAACCTCGCGACCACTCAGCGCGGCTGAGTCATGGAGACAAGCTTTGTAATTCTATCACCAGTCTGTGCTTGACTGTTTGTTAGCTCGTTGCATCAGTGTAGTCTATGTTGTTCACCTCTGTTGTCTGTCTGTTGAGTGGGTAAGGTACTGACTGAAATTAAGCGTGGCATATTTATTAAGAATCACATGTCTACATAAACTTAACTCCTCCCGCACAGGCCATGAAGGACCAAAGGTACCGACCGGCCGCCGTGTCATCCTCAGCCCACAAGCGTCACTGGATGCGGATATGGAGAGGCATTTGGTCGGCACACCGCTCTCCCGTCCGTATGTCAGTTTCCGAGACCGGAGCCGTTACTTCTCAGTCAAGTAGCTCCTCAGTTTGCCCCACAAAGGGTGGGTGCACCCCGCTTACCAACAGCGCTCGGCAGACCGGATGGTCACCCATCCAAGTCCTAGCCCAGCCCGACAGCGCTTAACTTCGGTGATCTGACGGGAACCAGTATTACCACTGTGGCAAGGTCGTTGGCCTACGTAAACTTTGTTGAATTACTATTTCATGTTCTTAGGGCCCTCTTTGAAGCTTTTGTAGCTTTACACTGAAGAGACGAAAGTTATGGAATAGCTAAATGCACATACACAGATGGCCGTAATATCGTGTACACAAGGTATAAAAGCACAGTGTACTGGCGAAGCTGTCATTACTCAGATTACTTCTGTGAATGTTTTTACTACGTCATTACGCCCCCAGGAAGGGGTTTAGCAGCTTTTGAACACGGAATGGTAGAGCTAGACATATGGGACATTTCATTTCAGAAATCATTTGGGAATTCAATTTTCCGAGGACCATAGTGTTAACAATGTGCTGAGAATACCATATTTAAAGTTTTACCTTTTACAGTTGACAACGAGTGGTCGAAGGTCTTCACTTAACGACCGAGAGCAGTGGCATTTACATAGTGTTGTCAGTGCTGATATACAAGCAACGCTGCTTGAAATAACCGCAGAAATCAATGTGGGACTACGACGAACGTACCCGTTAGGACAGTAAGGAGAAATGTGAGGCCGCCCGGTGAGACCGAGCGGCTCTAGATGCTACAGTCTGAAACCTCGCGACCGTTACGGTCGCAGGTTCGAATCCTGCCTCGAGCATGGATGTGCGTGATGTCCTTAGGTTAGTTAGGTTTAAGTAGTTCCAAGTTCTAGGGGACTGATGATCTCAGAAGTTGAGTCCCATAGTGCTCAGAGCCATTTGAACTACTTGAATTTGAAGAAATGTGGCTTTGATGGACTATGGCAGCAGAGAACGACACGAGTGCCTTTGATACCACCACAACATCGCCTGCACCGCCTCTCCTGGGCTCGTGACCACATCGGTTGGACCCTAGAGGACTGGAAAACCGTGGCCTGGTAAGATGAGTGCCGATTTCAGTTGGTAAAAGCTGATACTGGGGTTCGAGATTGGAGCAGACTCCACGAAGCTATGGACCCAAGTTATCAACAAAACTCTACGCGAACTGATGGTTTCTCAATAATGGTGTGGGCTGTTTTTACATGGAATGGACTGGATTTTATGATCCAAGTGAACCATCATTGACTGGATATATGTTCGAGTGCTTGGACACCATTTTCAGCCATTCATGCACCTTATGTTTCCAAACGATGATGGAATTCTTATGGATAGAACATTTGTGGGTCATAATCGAGAGGCCAGCTCGTGCACAAAACGCTGCGCCGGCAACAGTTTCCCAATTATGGCCTGGTATAGAGGCGACATGGCTCTGTAGTTATGCAGGGGATTCCCACGACTTGTTGAGTCCATGCCTCGTTAAGCTGGTGCGATATTAGGTGCCCCATGATTTGTCACCTCGGAGTATTTATCTCCGATAAACTGTTTCAATTCAAGTTAATTGATTTGCACATCAAGCGTAAGAGTTTGCCCTAATTATTTACGCATGCGCTTGCCGTCGTAAATTGCTGTTAATAGAACATTACATTTGGTCAGAAGTCCATTCTTACGAAAACCTCAACGAAATACCACTTCCACCGAAAGCGCGAGCCACCGCGAAAGCCAATTTCGCGCCCCTAAGAGCTGCAAGAAAGATGTGAAGAAATCTAAAAACAAATGATTGTTAGAAGAACTGACTCAGAATATAGAAAATTCAAAACAACCTTTGGTGAAATTAAAAACTGGGGTGGTAACATTAAGAGTGCAGTGGGAATTCCATTGCTAAATGCAGAGGAGAGAGTGAATAGATAGAAAGAGCTTATTGAAGGTCTATATGAAGGGGAAGATTTGTCTAATGACGTGATACAAGAATAAACAGGAGTTGATGGCGAAGAGATAGTGAATCCAGTATTGGAATCAGAAGTTAAAATAGCTTTGGAAGACTTAAAATCGAATAATACAGTAGGGATGGATAACATTCCATCAAAATTGGTTAAACCATTAGGCGAAGAGGCAACAAACTAATTTTTCGATTTAGTGTGTAGAATATATGAGTCTGTGGACTTAGGAGAAACATCATTCACATTATACCGAAGATTGCAAGAGCCGACAAAGGTCAGAATTATCGCACAATCAGCTTAACAGCTCATGTGTACAAGTTGCTGATGATACACTACTCGCCATTAACATTGCTACACCACGAAGAGGACGTGCTACAGATGCAAAATTTAACCGACAGGAAGCCGATGCTGTGATATGCAAATGATTAGCTTTTCAGAGCATTCACACAAGGTTGGCGCCGGTGACAACACCTACAACGTCCTGACATGAGGAAACTTTCCAACCGATTTCTCATACACAAACAGCATTTGACTGGCGTTGCCTGGTGAAACGATGTTGGAATGCCTCGTGTAAGGAGGAGAAATGCGTACCATCACGTTTCCGACTTTGATAAAGGTAGGATTGTATCCTATCGCGATTGCGGTTTATCGTATCGCGACATTGCTGCTCGCGTTGGTCGAGGTCCAATGACTGTAAGCAGACTATGGAATCGGTGGGTTCAGGAGGGTAATACGGAACGCCGTGCTGGATCCCAACGGCCTCGTATCAATAGCAGTCGAGATGACAGGCATATTATCCGCATGGCTGTAAAGGATCGTGCAGCCACGTCTCGATCCCTGAGTCAACAGATAGGGACGTTTTCAAGAAAACAACCATCTGCACGAACAGTTAGACGACGTTTGCAGCAGCAGATTCGGCGTAGATCCATCAGAGTGGTTGGTTGGTCACGTCGTACACAGACAGCCCTTTCTAATCTATCCCAGGCATGTTCGATAGGGTTCATATCTGGAGAACATGCTGGCCGCTCTAGTCGAGCAATGTCGTTAGTCACTCACAAGACGTGCACGATGGGTGCGCGAATTGTCGTCCATGAAGATGAATGCCTCGCCACTATGCTGCCGGTCGATTCAATCTTGGAACCGCGCGACAGCTACGGTCACACGTTCGAATCCTGCCTCCGGCATGGATGTGTGTGATGTCCTTAGGTTAGTTAGGTGTAATTAGCTCTCAGTTCTAGGCGACTGACGACCTCAGAAGTTAAGTCGCATAGTGCTCAGAGCCATTTGAACCTTACTTCAGATACCGTCCGAATAATAAAAATGGCAGTGTTAAGTCTTCGAACAAGATCGTGAACGTAGACTTTCCACGACAATGTACTATCTGATCTATCTGATCGTAATCGATTTTCTACCTCCAAACACTACTGTCCCTTTCACTCCGTTGTGTATGAGTTCTGTGTTCTGTGTATCTGTTGACTACAGGCGACTACAATGTGTGTTCGTAAAGTGAGGTGTCACGTTTTTGTTACAAGATACTGAGAGAAGTAAGAGGTTTGAATACATCACCAGCACATGGCCTGTTTCCCTCCAATATCGTCCGGGGCAACGCGAGGCTTAACGTCCCCATATGATGGACGGATCACCATCAGAAACGTGAGTTACCTTCTTTTCATAATACACTACTAGCAATTAAAATTGCTACACCACGAAGATGACGTGCTACAGACGCGAAAATTAACCGACAGGAAGGAGTTGCTGTTATATGCAATATATTAGCTTTTCAGAGCATTTACACAAGTTTGGCTCCAGTGGGGACACCTACAGCGTGCTGACATGAGGAAAGTTTCCAACTGATTTCTCATACACAAACAGCAGTTGATCGGCGTTGCCTGATGAAATGTTGTTGTGATGCCTCGTGTCATGAGATGACATGCGTACCATCACGTTTCCGACTTTGATAAAGGTCGGATTGTAGCCTATCGCGATTGCGGTTTATCGTAAGACGACATTGCTGCTCGCGTTGGTCGAGATTTAATGACTGTTAGCAGAACATGGATTCGGTGGGTTCAGGAAGGTACTACGGAACGCCGTGCTGGATCCCAACGGCCTCCTATCACTAGCAGTCGAGATGACAGGCATGTTATCCGCATGGCTGTAACGGATCGTGCAGCCACGTCTCGATCCCTGAGTCAACAGATGGGGACGTTTGTAAGACAACAACCATCATTCTGTGTTAGTATTTTGTTATATTCTCATTTGTTGTTGATTAATACTGTCAATAATAGTAGTTACTTCCCTTGTAGAGCAAGTTTGTGATAATTGTAGTCACTTTTTATTGTAGTAGCGGAACTTAGATAAAGTTGTTTTCTTGTTTCAATAATTGTAAAATTTTACCATGAGTGAGAAGTGTGGGCTTTGCCGTAGGTTCGTGAGTAGTGGATTGCGGTGTGAGACTTGTTCGAAGTATTTTCACTGGGGGGAATGCAGTGGGGAAGCCAGTGGGCATTCTGGTGAGATCCTCTCCTGGAACTGCAGGTTATGTAGCAAGAGTAAGTTGATAGAGGAGCAGGAGCGTAAGATCTGTGCCCTTCAGGTGCAGTTGAGAAACGCACAGGAGGATCTAGATAGGATGAGGAGGGAGAAGGGGGTTGGGGAATGGGAGCTGGCTGTTGGCAAGAGATCTGCTAGGAGAAGGAGATTTTCAGATAGTTTTACTGTTGGTGTTTGTAATAGATATGACCAACTGTCAGAGTCTAGTGGAGAGGAATCTCTAGTAGCTGTAGATGTAGGAAGTATGCAGCAGACCTCAGCAGTTACGGTGGCTAGGACAGTTGCAAAGTCTAAGAGAAAGAAGAAGGTTCTGCTGTTAGGTAGTTCTCATGGTAGAGGTGTAGGCCAGCAGTTGCAGGAAGTTTTGGGGAGTGAGTACCAGGTCACCAGCATTGTGAAGCCTAATGCAGGATTGGCTCAGGTGACTTTTAACATAGGGGGGTTATGTAGGGATTTTACTAAAGAGGATCAGGTAGTGATTGTGGGTGGGGCTGGTAATAGTATTGATAGGGATGGGGAGTATGACATAGATGGTGACCTGGAAAAGATAGCCACTCAGACTGGCAACACGAATGTGCATTTCGTGGAACTGTTTCAGCGTCACGATCGGCCTTATTTTAATACAGCCGTCACGAGTAATAACATGAGACTTGGGGGTGCGCTGATGACAGAAGGCATGAGTCACATATCAGTGGTGTCGGTGGAGTCTATCAGTAGGACGGGTTTCACTAGACATGGCCTGCACCTCAACAGGTATGGGAAGGGGAGGTTGGCAAAACTTATAGGTGACAGCATAGGTGGGGGTGGTGGGATCACTCATGGGAAAATTCCCGGTAGTTGTGGGTGTTAGAGCTGTACCTTTTTTAGATTGAAGTCAGCTGATAGGTATTCCTGCTTAAGGGAAGTCTCTCTAACAAAGAAACCACTTTCTACAAAGCTTGGGTATCCGATTAATGAGCGAATTAGTATATTTAATGAAAATATACAAGGTATTAGAGATAAAGTTAGTGAACTGCTTATAGATGTTGACTCTGAAATTATTGGTATATCTGAACACTTCTTAAATAAGGAGATAATTCAGAGGCTTCCTTTACCAGGATACAGGTTGGCTGGCAGCTTTTCTAGGAGCTCTTTGCGGTGTGGGGGAGTAGCCATGTATGTGAAAAACGGTATCCCATTTGAGTCAATTGATGTTTCAAAGTACTGCACTGAAAAGGTGTTTGAATGTTGCGCAGGTGTGGTTAAATTTAGTGGAGCTAAACTTCTTACTGTTGTTATTTATAGATCCCCAGACTCCGATTTCACAACATTTTTTCTAAAGCTAGAGGAGGTTCTTGGTTCACTTTATAGGAAATACAAAAAGTTAGTTATATGTGGTGACTTCAATATTAATTGTATAAGTGATTGTGCAAGGAAAAGGATGCTGGTAGACCTCCTTAATTCATATAATCTTATGCAAACCGTATTCTTTCCAATGAGAGTGCAAGGGAACAGTAGAACAACCATAGATAATATTTTTGTTCATTCGTCATTATTAGAAGGGCATTCTGTTAGCAAAAAGGTGAATGGCCTTTCAGATCATGATGCACAAATTTTAAGTCTAAAAGATTTTTGTGCTGCAACACATGTTAAATATAGTTACCAACTTTTTAGGAAAGCTGATCCAGTTGCTGTACAGACTTTTGTAAACCTTATCAAGGAACAAGAGTGGCAAGATGTTTATAGTGCTGATTCAGTAGACAATAAATATAATGCTTTCCTCAAGACTTTTCTCGTGCTCTTTGAAAGTTGCTTTCCGTTAGAACGTTCAAACCAGGGTACTAGCACAAACAGTCAGCCTGGGTGGCTGACTAAAGGGATAAGAATATCTTGTAGAACAAAGTGGCAATTATATCAAAACGTTAGAAACAGTCAAAATCCAAATGCAGCAGCCCATTACAAACAGTACTGTAAGGTGCTTAAAAAAGTTATTAGGAAGGCAAAAAGTATGTGGTATGCAGATAGAATAGCTAAGTCTCAGGATAAAATTAAAACCATATGGTCAGTCGTAAAGGAAGTGGCTGGTCTGCAAAGACAGGTCGAAAATATAGAATCAGTGCGTAGTGGGGATGTCCGTGTTACTGATAAGTCGCATATATGTACAGTACTTAATAATCACTTTCTGAATATAGCAGGTGAACTAACAGGGAATCATATAGCGCTCTTAGAAAAAAGTGTTCCGAGACTGTTACCTGAAATGCTCCTCCATGATACTGACAAGAGGGAGATTGAGTTAATAATTAAATCACTAAAGACCAAGAACTCTCATGGATATGACGGGGTATCTAGCAGAATACTGAAGTATTGTTCCACGTATGTTAGCTCAGTACTTAGCCATATCTGTAACTTTTCCTTTAGGAGTGGTCGGTTTCCTGACCGATTAAAGTACTCGTTAGTGAAGCGAATTTATAAAAAGGGAGACAGGGATAATGTTGACAATTATAGACCTACTTCTATGCCATCGGTGTTTGCTAAAGTTATCGAGAGGGTTGTATATACAAGGTTACTGCAGCATTTAAATTCACATAATTTGCTGTCAAATGTACAGTTTGGTTTTAGAAATGGCTTAACAACTGAAAATGCTATAGTCTCTTTTCTCTGTGAGGTTTTGGACGGATTAAATAAAAGGTTGCGAACGTTAGGTGTTTTCTTTGATTTAACGAAGGCTTTTGACTGTGTTGACCACAAAATATTACTGCAGAAGTTGGAACATTATGGAGTAAGGGGAGTAGCTTACAATTGGTTCGCCTCCTACTTTAAGAACAGAAAGCAGAAGGTAATCCTCCGCAATATTGAGAGTGGTAATGATGTTCAGTCCCAATGGGGCACTGTTAAATGGGGCGTTTCCCAAGGGTCGGTGCTGGGGCCACTGCTGTTCCTTATTTATGTAAATGATATGCCTTCTAGTATTACAGGTGATTCAAAAATATTTCTGTTTGCTGATGACACCACCTTGGTAGTGAAGGATCTTGTGTGTAATATTGAAACATTATCAAATAATGTAGTTCACGATATAAGTTCGTGGCTTGTGGAAAATAATTTGATGCTAAATCACAGTAAGACTCAGTTTTTACAGTTTCTAACCCACAATTCAACAAGAACTGACATTTTAATCAGACAGAATGGGCATGTTATAAGCGAGACGGAACAGTTCAAGTTCCTAGGCGTACGGATAGATAGTAAGCTGTTGTGGAAAGCCCATGTTCAGGATCTTGTTCAGAAACTAAATGCCGCTTTATTTACCATTAGAACAGTATCTGAAATAAGTGACATCTCAACACTAAAAGTAGCATACTTCGCATATTTTCATACGCTTATGTCATATGGTATTATTTTTTGGGGTAATTCTTCTGATTCAAAAAGGGTATTTTTGGCTCAAAAACGGGCTGTTCGAGCTATGTATGGTGTAAGTTCGAAAATCTCTTGTCGACCCCTATTAAATAGTCTGGGCATTTTGATATTGCCCTCACAGTATGTATTTTCTTTAATGTCGTTTGTTGTTAGCAATATTAGCTTATTCCCAAGAGTTAGCAGCTTTCAGTCAGTTAATACTAGGCAGAAATCAAATCTGCATGTGGAATGCACTTCCTTGACTCTTGCGCAGAAAGGAGTGCAGTATTCTGCTGCATCCATTTTCAATAAGCTACCACAAGAACTCAAAAATCTTAGCAGTAGCCCAAACACTTTTAAGTCTAAACTGAAGAGTTTCCTCATGGCTCACTCCTTCTATTCTGTCGAGGAGCTCCTGGAAGAGATAAAAAATTAAGCAAATTCCAGTGTTACATTCTTGATTTTCTTTATTTAAACTAACGACTTGTCGCCTGAATATGTTTCTTATATTTCATTTTATCTGTTTCTACAATTGTGTTATAATTTCATGTATTGACTCGTTCCATGACCATGGAGACTTCTCCTAAATGTGGTCCCACGTAACAATAAATAAATAAATAAATAAATAAACAGTTCGACGTCGTTTGCAGCAGTATGGACTATCAGCTCGGAGACCATGGCTGCGGTTACACTTGACACTGCATCACAGACAGGAGCGCCTGCGAAGGTGTACTCAACGACGAACCTGGGTGCAGGAATGGCAATATCTAAATTTTTCGGATAAGTCCAGGTTCTATTTACAGCATAATGATGGTCGCATCTGTGTTTGGCGACTCCGCAGTGACCGCAAATTGGAAGCGTGTATTCGTCATCACCATACTGGCGGATCACCTGGCGTGATGGTATGGGGTGCCATTGATTACACGTCTCTGTCACCTCTCGTTCGCATTGACGGCACTTTGAACAGTGGACGTTACATTTCAGATGTGTTAAGACCCGTGGCTCTACCCTTAATTTGATCCCTGCAAATCCCCACATTTCAGCAGGATAATGCACGACCGCATGTTGCACGTCCTGTACGGGCCTTTCTGGATACAGGAAATGTTTGACTGCTGCCTGGCCAGCACATTCTCCAGATCTCTCACCAACTGAAGACGTCTTGTCAATGGTGGCCGAGCAACTGGCTCATCACAATACGCCAGTCGCTACTCCCGATGCACTGTGGTATCGTGTTGAAGCTGCATGGGCAGCTGTACCTGTAGACGCCATCCATGTAATCACATGTCAGTTCTAGTATAATATACACTCCCCTTCCCAGGAAGGGGAAACTTTATTGACACATTCCTGGGGTCAGATACATCACATGATCACACTGACAGAACCACAGGCACATAGACATAGGCAAAAGAGCATACACAATGTCGGCACTAGTACAGTGTATATCCACCTTTCGTAGCACTGCAGGCTGCTATTCTCCCATGGAGACGATCGTAGAGATGCTGGATGTAGTCCTGTGGAACGGCTTGCCATGCCGTTTCCACCTGGCGCCTCAGTTGGACCAGCGTTCGTGCTGGACGTGCAGACCGCGTGAGACGACGCTTCATCCAGTCCCAAACATGCTCAATGGGGGACAGATCCGGAGATCTTGCTGGACAGGGTAGTTGACTTACACCTTCTAGAGCACGTTGGGTGGCACGGGATACATGCGGACGTGCATTGTCCTGTTGGAACAGCAAGTTCCCTTGCCGGTCTAGGAATGGTAGAACGGTGGGTTCGATGACGGTTTGGATGTACCGTGCACTATTCAGTGTCCCCTCGACGATCACCAGTGGTGTACGGCCAGTGTAAGAGATCGCTCCCCACACCATGATGCCGGGTGTTGGCCCTGTGTGCCTCGGTCGTATGCAGTCCTGATTGTGGCGCTCACCTGCAAGGCGCAAAACACGCAAACGACCATCATTGGCACCAAGGCAGAAGCGACTCTCATCGCTGAAGACGACACGTCTCCATTCGTCCCTCCATTCACGCCTGTCGCGACACCACTGGAGGCGGGCTGCACGATGTTGGGGCGTGAGCGGAAGACGGCCTAACGGTGTGCGGGACCGTAGCCCAGCTTCATGGAGACGGTTGCGAATGGTCCTCGCCGATACCCCAGGAGCAACAGTGTCCCTAATTTGCTGGGAAGTGGCGGTGCGGTCCCCTACGGCACTGCGTAAGATCCTACGGTCTTGGCGTGCATCCGTGCGTGGCTGCGGTCCGGTCCCAGGTCGACGGGCACGTGCACCTTCCGCCGACCACTGGCGACAACATCGATGTACTGTGGAGACCTCACGCCCCACGTATTGAGCAATTCGGCGGTACGTCCACCCGGCCTCCCGCATGCCCACTATACGCCCTCGCTCAAAGTCCGTCAACCGCACATACGGTTCACGTCCACGCTGTCGCGGCATGCTACCAGTGTTAAAGACTGTGATGGAGCTCCGTATGCCACGGCAAACTGGCTGACACTGACGGCGGCGGTGCACAAATGCTGCGCAGCTAGCGCCATTCGACGGCCAACACCGCGGTTCCTGGTGTGTCCGCTGTGCCGTGCGTGTGATCATTGCTTGTACAGCCCTCTCGCAGTGTTCGGAGCAAGTATGGTGGGTCTGACACACCGGTGTCAATGTGTTCTTTTTTCCATTTCCAGGAGTGTATTTGTCCAATGAATACCCGTTTATCATCTGCATTTCTTCTCGGCGAAGCAATTTTAACGGCCAGTAGTGTATTTCGATTTCAGCTAAGGACACTGACGCTTGTATGTCCAGCAGGCCGATTACGCCACCATCTTTCTTCTACTTATCAGGCAAATACCGGCGCTGAAACTTACTTCCGTCTAAGAATTCGACTCGGTTGTCTCCATGTCAAGTCTCACCAGTGTGTCACGCATCAGCGATCACGTCTACGGAGGCAGGAGCTACAATATTGGTTCATAGTGCCAGGATGCAGTTTTCTACTGTAGGCAATTTCCGCAAAGTAGCTACAACGCCCACATGACCTGGGTGCAACTCGCAGTTCATTGAGTATCAGGAATACAGACAACTCCTGTTCCAGTTGAAGGTAAGCCAGAAGGATTGTACCACTTGAAAAAAATATGCCATGTATGATGCCCGAATGTTACAGGATGTGACGTAAGGCATGAGTGCAGATGTGACGACTGACAGATGTACAGTGAGCGTGGCGGGAGTGTCCGCCTCGGTCCGCGCAACGGATTGCTAAGTGCAGAGACCCGAGTTCAATTCCCGCCCGGATCGAAGATTTCCTCCACTCGGGGATTGGATGTTGTGTTCTCCTTATCGTCATTATTGACATTCCACTTCTGAGGTGCCTGGTTGGTTGGGTGGTTGGTTTAAAAGGAGGGAAAGGGAACTAACTGCTTGGTCATCGGCTCTTGTTCCTATTGTCACAATCCACAAGGGAAAGAATAAAACAAACTAGTCATACAGCCGAATACCGAGAGGAAGGGAAAACAACAAGAACGGCAGAAGAGCAACGAACAAAATAGGACAAGAAAAACACAGACAGACCGAAGAAATAGGTAGAAGAGAGTAAAACAGGAGAGCAGGTTACTGTGGCTGGTTTACCACGAAAGTAAGAGGATAAGTCAGCCACTCTGCAACACATTAAAACCTCCACCTAAAAGCACTAGGGTGGAGGACACTGAGGGACAAAGGATATGCACTAAAACTTATATCAAATAATGAAACCCACCCTCACGTATGAAACGTAGAACAAAATCAGCCGATGACGCGTTGTCTGCTAAAATTAAAGACAACGAGTTCGGTAACCGAAAATGATGTCTCAGGGCAGCCAAACTAGGACAGTGCAAAAGAATATGGGCCTCTGTCAACCGGGCGCCGCACCGACACTGAGGTGGGTCTTCATGGTGCAGGAGGTAGCCGTGGGTCGCCCAAGCGTGGCCAATGTGGAGGTGGCAGAGAACCACAGAGTCCATGCGAGAGGCCCGCATGGAGGACTTCCACACATTCGTAGTCTCCTTAATGGTACGCAGTTCGTTGTGCGTACTGAGACTATGCCATTCCGTCTCTCAAAGGCGAAAAACCTTGCGGCGTAATAATGAATGCAGGTCAGTTGTTGGAATGCCGATCTCCATAAGCGGTTTCTATTTGTAGCCTGTTAGGCTAGTCTGTCGGCAAGTTCGTTGCCATGGATTAAGACGTGACCTGGGGTCCAGACCAACACCACTGAACGACTGGACGACAGGCTATATATGGACACCTGGATGGTCGCTAGCAAAGGATGACGAGGGAAGCACTGGTCGAGAACTTGTAGGCTGCTCAAGGACACAGTGCACAGGAGAAACGACTCCCCAGGGCATGAATGGATGTGCTGAAGAGCACGAGATACAGCCACCAGTTCTGCAGTGAAAACACTGCAGCCATCGGGCAAGGAATTCTGTTCAAAATGGCCTCTGCGAACGTAGGTGAAGCCAACATGACCATCAGCCATCGACCTGTCGGTGTAAACCACTTAAGAGACCAGTAACACGTCAAGAATCAAGAGGAAGTGACAGCGGAGAGCCGCGGGAGTAACTGATTGCTTAGGACCATGTGAAGCTTCGGTCGAGGTTTACACCATGGAAGTGCACGTGGATGGACCTCGAGTAGAGCTGGTAAAGGGAAGCGCTCCAGTTCAGACAGAAGCGATCGGACCCGAACCACAATCATGAGCCCTGACCTGGGCCGCCGATTCGGGAAATGAACAGCAGTGGTTGGGAAAACGAGACGGTAATTCGGATGCGCAGGAGAACTACGAATT
The DNA here is from genome assembly GCF_023864345.2 of Schistocerca serialis cubense. Taxonomy (NCBI): domain Eukaryota; kingdom Metazoa; phylum Arthropoda; class Insecta; order Orthoptera; family Acrididae; genus Schistocerca; species Schistocerca serialis. Next base: position 381,196,946 of record NC_064645.1, on the reverse strand, counting down.
TGTGCAACGTAATTAGTGAGCAGTTGTGCGTGCCTAGCCTTCAATGGAGGGACTCCCGCTTCCAGGACGCTGGTCATCGGATTCGTCCTAAAAGTTCCCGTTGCTAGTCGAATGCCAAAGTGGTGCACTGGGTCGAGTAAACGCAACGCTGAGGACGTCGCCAAACAATTTAACAAGACTCCCATAGTCAAGGTGGAATTGAACAAGGGATCTGTAGAGCTGCAGCACCGTAGAGCGATCTGCACCCCAGTTGGTGTTGCTCAGGTAGTGGAGGGCATTGAGGTGCTGCCAGCACTTCCGCTTAAGCTGACGAAGGTTAGGAAGCCAATTCCATCGGGCGTCGAAAACCAATCCTAAGAATCAATATGTCTCCACTACAGTGAGTGGATCGTAATCAAGGTAAAATTCTGGTTTCGGATGAATGGTACGACTCCGACAGAAGTGCATGACACACGACTTTGGGAGCCGTGGGCTACAGCCAATAACTGCACCCTGTAGGCGCCGGTCAGCAACACCAGTACTGGAGAAGCAGTATGGAATGCAGAAGTCAAAAATGGCTCTGAGCACTATGGGACTTAACTACTGTAGTCATTAGTCCCCTAGAACTTAGAACTACTTAAACCTAACTAACCTAAGGACATCACACACATCCATGCCCGAGGCAGGATAAGAACCTGCGACCGTAGCAGTCGCGCATGCAGAAGTCGTCTACATACAGAGGAGGTGAGACAAACGGCCCTACAGCTGCTGCTAGGCCGTTAATGGTCACTAAAAATATACATTCAATACAAATCCCTGAGGGACGCCATCCTCTTGGCCATGGGGAGTGCTATGGGAGGCATCAACCTGGACACGGAAAGTACGGAGTGACAGGAAATTTAGGATAAAAATCGGGAGCGAGCCCAAGAAGCCCCACTCCTACAATGTGACAAGAGTGTGATGTCTCCAGGTCGTGTTAAGCTTATCGTAAATAAAAAAAGTTGGTAACAAGTTATTGGCGTCTGGAAAAGGCTGTTCGGATGGCAGACTCGAGGGACACAAGATTGTCAGTGGTAGAGTGACCCTGGCGGAAACCGCCCTGGCATGAAGCCAGTAGGCCACGTGACTCCAAGATCCTACCCAACTGTCAACACATTATACATTCTAGCAGTTTACAAAGAACGTTGGTGAGGCTGTTGGGCCGATAGCTATCCACAGCAAGCAGGTTTTTACCAGATTTGAGCACTGGAATGATTGTGCTCTCCCGCCATTGCGATGGAAAGACGCCATCGCACCAGATCTAGTTGAAGATGATGAAGAGATTTCGCTTGTAGTCAGACCAGAGATGTTTAATCATCTGACTGGGGATCCGATCCGACACAGGTGCTGTGCCAGAGCAATGTGCAAGGGCGCGGAGGAGCTCCCACTCTGTAAATGGAGCGTTGTAGGGTTCACTGTGGTGTATAGTGAAGGAGATGACTTTCCCTTCCATCCGCCGTTTGAGAGTTCGAAAGGCTGGGGGGTAATTCTCCAATGCAGAGGCTCGAGCACAGTGCTCATCAAAGTGCTCGTCAATCGCGTTTGCGTCGGTAGATAACACTCCATCGATGGTAACGCCAGGGAAACCCGTTGGGGTCTGCTACCCATAAACTACTTAAACCTAACTAACCTAAGGACATCACACATCAATGCCCGAGGCAGGATTCGAACCTGCGACCGTAGCGGTCGCGTGGTTCTGGACTGTACGTCTGATATTGGGAAGGTGACACATGTTACCCAATGGTCGAGACGTACCTCTCCCAACACTCCTGTTTCCATCTTTTTATAAGCTGGTGAACGCGAGCACGGAGCTGTTTAGAAACTGTGCTCCAGAGGTGGCTGCCGCTTATGCCACTGTAGAGCCTACTCAGCAGTTTCCGGCGACCACCAAGGTACTGTCTTTCGCTGGGGGCATCCTAAGGAACAAGAGATCGCGTATTCTGCAACAGAAACAATCGTTCTATTGACCCACTCAAACACCACATCGATGGTACCATGTGAGGGAGATTCAACGGTGACAGCAGAGGTGAAATCATCACAGACTGCCTTGTTTGGAGCCCATCTGGGTAGGTGTCCGTGGGCTTGACGCCAAGGAAGGGGGGGGGGCGGAAGATGGGGAAGTGGTCACTACCACATACCATACAAGTCATTGTGGACTCTCCAGTGGACAGATGGGAGAAGTCCTGGGCTGCAAAGTGATATATCAATGGAAGAATAAGTGCCATGAACCACACTGAAATTTGTGGGAGACCCAGTAAGTAGGAGGCATAGGTCGAGCTGAGACAGTACATTTTCGATCTCTCTACCTCGGGCAGTAAGTACGGTGCCACCCCACAAGGGGTTATGGGCGTTAAAATCTCCCAAAAGTAGGGAAGTTTTAGGGAGTTGATGAATCAGTGCAGCCAAGACGGTACCACACCGTATATGTTGCAGATAGTTATTTTCTGCGTCGTCCTTATCGTGACAGCCACAGCTTCAAGAGGAGTGTGAAGGGGTACGGGTTCACTACATACTGAGTTCAGGACGTAGACGCAAACTCCACGTGACACTCTATTATATTCGCTACGGTTCTTGTAGTATCCCCTATAGTTGCGGAGGGTAGGGGTCCGCATTGCTGAGAACCAGGTTTCCAGGAGGGCAATGCAGATAGCAGGTGTAAAGCTTAACAGTTGCCGCAGCTAAGCCAAGTAGTGGAAAAAACCGCTGCAATTCCATTGGAGGATGACGTTATCTGGAGGCAGGGAAAGCATGAAACGCTCAATGAGGCAGTTTACGCCTCAGTGTCACCTGCTGCCAATCGACTTAGTTTCTGAGCAGTCTATATCCATTGTGTTTGAGGGTCCGGCCATATCTAGGTCCTCAGTGGACGCCAGAATCTCCACTTCATCCTCAGATGCAGAGCTTGTAGATAGTGGAGGTGTGGGGGCCACCGCAATTCCCTTGTTCTTGGGGACCTTCTTTTTCGATTTCTCTGCTTGGGTTTCTCTGGCTGGGAGGGCTTCTTTGATTCAGTCTCCTGGACTGAGGAGGATGGTGAAGATCTACGACCGGGTGCTTTCGGGTTCTTCAGCCACTGGCTCGTGTCATCTTTCCCACTAGTAGAAACCTGGGAAGGGAGGGACCCAAGGGACTCCATCCTAGCGAGAGGAGCTAAAGAAGACTTACGCTTCTCCAGTTGAGAAGTGGGGACTGATGTCCCTAATGGATGGGGTTGGGAGGGGGGGGGGGGGAGGCAGTGCTCAATTACAGAAAAACCCGTGGCAAGTGGCTGAAATTATTCTCTAATTTTAAGGCGAGCCATTAACTTTACATTTAACTGTAGGAGAAATACTTGGAACTAAGATTACAGTCTCTGAACTGTGTCTAGTGCTGAGTACGACGGGGAGAGCCTTAACGATTTTCAGAATTAATATTTTTTCGTTAGAACATTGGTCAGATACATTACTTTGTTGATCGACGGTAGACGTTCACTTGTTCTCATAGTTTCGGAACCCTCTGTCTTATATTTAGAGAGTTAGAACACTGGCAGGCTGAGTTGTGGACCTGTGGACTGAATATACTGAACAGCACGTCCTCCAGCATTTTCTAACTGTTGCCACTGATAATTTCCAGGCCCTTGGGAAAGGCTGTGTTATTTAAAATCTCCCAAGCCAAACATTTAAAATTTAAAACGTTCAAAAAGTAATTATCATAGGAATATGTTTAACCACCGCCCAACCGTCGATGTTGGCATCGTGTCTGTCTTGGCTGTGATAATGGATTGACTATCTTGTTCATGATAACTAACCTGCGTTCCTATTTTCTTATTAGTTATTAGACCTACTCCTCCATTATCCCAATTTGATTTTGTATTTCAGGGTAAGAAGTTAGAAATTATAATAAACCTTATAGAATGTAAATGACAAACTCCTGTGTTTCTCATTTTGGTTTTAATTATTTTCAAGTTTTTTAATTATTTTGTTCGCAGTATAATTACAAAACTTCAGAATGTACAACATTTTTCGTGTTTTGGATACTATCTGGAAAGAGTATGAACTGATTTTCTTTACTAGCAGTTCCTGAAAGGGCGACATGCAATTAACCATGTGAAACATTTATCTAACGGCCCTGTAATCGTAGGTAAAGCCGACTGAGGAAAAGGAAACGAAAACGCACATTTTCACAGAAGAGCACAACATTTTCTTTGTCGTAGACGGTTGTAACTGAAAACCTGTACGTTGCTGTTTAAAGAAGTACATTGTGCGAAAGAACAAGGGAACACACGTTTTAGCGTCCGGTATGTTAAATCTGTTTTGACGCAGTTGGTATCTGCGGTCTTATAGCATGACTTGAGACCTTCGTTTTTAGTGTAGCCAACAATTAAAGTCACTAGCCATATATTGACTGTGTTATGCATTGCAACGCAGGTGAAGCCTCAGAAGGAAGTGAGTATCGGTGTTCCAACGTTTTATTCTGAGGTATACAGATGGCAGTTGTCATTTGAGGACTTTCTACTCAATCAAGCACACGGAGTAAGACATCTTGATGCAGAGTAAGTTGCAACGGCTGTCTGTTTGTTCAAAAAATGATATACTTTCGGTTATGTTGCTGCAAATGCCAACGCCTCTCCATGTGTAATCTGAAGAATGTGGACACGCTGCAAGGAGACAGGTCAGTACGTAAGATGAGATGGACAATATCGCAGGCCATTACAACCCCACGTGGAGACCGATATCTGGCCATCTCCGCGATGCAGCGTCATATGTGTACCGCCAGAGCACTGAAAGACGATTTCAGAACGGGTATTCTAATCGCTGTGGCCAATCAGCCTGTAATGAACAAGTTAGGAGAAAAATCCTTACGACCTGGATGTCCTATTCGTATACCATGCTTGACACGACAATATTCTGCTGGGCGCCGCCGGTTCTGCCGTTCCCATGTCAACTGGCAACTTCGTCACTGGCGAAACGGGTAATTCAGACGCGTCCAGATATCCTCTGATGCAAGGTGCAAGCCGTGTTCGTGTGCGGGGCACATGGTGAACTGTATATGTCAAATATTGTCCGGAGGCGAGGCTTCAGTGTTGACAGCCGTACGGATGTTGTCGTTGACCGTGGTCGCCAGAACGCCAGGAAATACACCGAACAAAACCTGTTGGACCATATGGTTGTTGCTGCATAAGGTGGGGGGTATGAACTCCTTCCAATGCAGGAGCGCCGCGTGGAGTGACCGCGCGGTTTGAGGCGCCATGCAGGATTTGCACAGCCCCTCCCGCCGGACGTTCGAGTCCTCCATCGGGCATGGGTCTGTGTGTTTTTCTTAGCATAAGTAGTAGTGTGTAAGTCTAGACACCGATGACCTCAGCAGTTTGGTCCCTTAGGAATTCAGGCAAATTTGAACGTGCAAGAGCGTACGTAGTAGGCCTCAACAAGGATGTCTTTCGAAGCCTGGACAATGAATTATGGGAATGGACTGTGGTTAGTTCCGACTTAAGGCGCATCGTGAGAGATGATTGAGGGACGTTTTCGTGGTCGACCTGTTCCGCCATAGACTCTCCCAGAATTCTCATGGGCTGTCCTCGAAGAATGGGAACGGATATCACGTACTTACTCGATGCAGGCAGTATTAACGCTCACAGAGGGTATAAACGTTATTGAAGCTCTCGAAGTCCTATGGAAAGCACCCAGGATGACCGGATAAATCATTCTTTCCACTTTGTTTTTGACGTCTGTCGGTCGTTCAGTTCTTCCTATGTATCCTATCGCGGATGTAATCATCTTTTATGGAGTATTTAATTAGTAAAAGATAAAGGTATAATTTATTAACATACACAATTCTTAATTATTGTTCAACAAAGTATGGCAAACACCCAAAGTTATGTTCTAATTCTTTTGAGAACTGTACGTAGGCTTTGTCTGTCAGAATGTTTATTAGAGTAGCGTGTAAAAATTTGTGTCAAATCAATAAGATTTAACCTATATCCGTCAGAATATTTATTAGTGTGTCGTGCTAAAAATTTAAGTAAATCAGACAAGGAGTTTAGGAGGTTCTTGCTAACAACTTTTCCACCTTGTACGTTTGTAAAAAAGGTACAAATTATATCCGTTAGAATTTTTATTAGAGTGTCGTGCAAAAATCAGAAACAAATCAGTCAAGACTTTTCGAGAATGGTGTAAACAACCTTTCCCATTTATGTACTAGTATAGATGAAATGTGAAAAGACTGGTGGACATTCTGCCACAGTAGAATACGTCCGGATATGTGTAGAGTGGATGTTCTGACTGTACGGTCGGCGTGTGAATTTTAATCACAGATAGAAACGGTAATTTTCTTGGCGGTGGTCTAAAACTTTCATCTCTTGTTGTTTCGTCCTGATGAAACAATAGCGAGGGAAAGCCGGTGTGTGCTTCTGCTGCCGAGTATTGCATTTCAGGCTTCGCCTTTGTGTGATCGAGCCCTCCTTAATGAGCCACGAGGCTGGGTTAAGGGTGGGGCGGAATCGGAACGGTGTCTTCATTATCCCCTGGTATTGGCTTCTGGTATTGACTCCCGAGGCCTCTTCCCGAGTGCGACGACAACGGACGCTTTTAAGGACCTTGTTTCTTCCCCAACCTTTCTCCTCCAATCCCACCTCTCCACCGCCATGCAACTGAGACAAACAAAAAGTATCAAATGGCAAGAACGCGGCGGGAACGGAGAAAGCAAGAGCTAACTGAAAGTCGTTTTACTGGAAAGGGCACTTAACTACAGTCGGTAAGGTACTTCTTCCTTCCGTAAAACATTTTTGTACTCGGACGTTAGCACAAATGGTTATTTTGAAGAATCCAAACATTTTATAGAAGGTTTTTAGAAAAAATGTTTTCTCTAATTAGAAGCAATATGTGCAATAAGAGAAAATTCCGTGATTAATGAGGAGCAACGGCCACCAACGGGTAAGTATTGCTCTCTTTTATTAATAGTGTTACTGATTTCATGGGGAGATTTTTGGCCTGCATGAGGTGCAAATGATTTTGAAGCTCCCTAGGAGAATATAACAATTACTCAGAGCTGCTATAGATGTACATCATTCACTATCGACAGCTGGTGCCTATGAAATTCCGTGCAGCTGCTTTCGAGTACACACTGGAACCACAAAAGGAGTATTAACACTTGCTTAGGCGAACGTTAGGAGAAAAATCGCTTTGGACAGACTAATAAATCGTCTTAGCGGAACATGACTTGGAAAATGAAATAAAACTTCGTTCGACTGGAGTATAAAACACAAAGTACAACTGTGCGCAGCTCGTGGTCTACGGGTTAGCGCTGCCCTCTCTGCATCATTATGTCCCGGGTTCGATTCCCGGTCTGAGTGGGGATTTTCTCTGCCTGGGGACCGGGTGTCTGTTTTGTCCTCATCATTTCACTGTGATTATCATCATCATCATGACATTGGCTATATTTTACTGTGCGAAAATTGGGACTTTGTAGGGCGTTGATGACCGCGGAGCTGAGCGCCCCACATACCAAACATCATCATAAAGTATAAATACATGAAGGTGTAGATTTGAAGCCAAGAGGGTAACGATCGATAACCCTCAGCCGAAGGAAGGCTGACTGTGGGTCGACAACGACGTCACTGGTGATTGAGGATAAGCCCGGACAGTGTCTAGAATATGGAAGAAAATCGCCAGTGGCCCTTCAAAAGAATCATACGGGCATTCGCCTGGAGCTATTTAGAATAAACAGTCGTCCTCCCGAATGCAAGGCCAGTGTGCCAAACGTTTGGTAACTTCTTATCGAGAATGATGTCTCCAAACAGAGGTAATTATGCTTTCAGCATCATGAGCAAAATTGAGGTGTCCTCTATACTGCTCTCATTGTGTGTTTAAACTCGGAGCCCCTTGAGCTTTCGATGCAGATGTCGGATGGTCTCTGAAGATATCTCTCTAAGGTGCGGACTAAACGTATAATTTTATACATCGACCGCGGTCTTTCAGCCAGCACGGAAGCTGTAATAGAAGTAAATGCCAGCCGTGAAAGCCATCATTTTAATGTTTATTTCTTACGCCATAGTACATATGTATATAGTACATATTATCTTTTCTATGGTTATAGGGTCACCATTTTATGTCGTTTCTTCGTTCATGTGTCGAGAACTCACTTTGTAAATGCAGTACCTTATAACAACCACATGGTTTTTTCGCACACACATTTCGTGTTAGCTTTTGCGAATTTGTCGTGTCACTCTAGATCAGGGTTCAATATTTTCGCAATATCTTCTATAGCCACAGTTATTAAATCACTTTTGTGTATAGAGACATCAGAATATCAGTCACAGCTCTCTTGGTTGTATGTTTCCCAGTACGAGATCAGGCTTCGAAGCGACCATTAAGTTGAAATTGTTGAGTACGGCATCTGGAGAACACGGATCGAACTCTTCGTATAATATCCTTCCTTTAGAAACAGAACTGCATCCAGCACATAAATTACAGAAACAAAACGATAGCTATCGGTGATCCTGGAGTGGTAAAACAATGTGGAACATAACCGTTGCGTAACTCCGAGGAAAGTTATTGAACTCTCATAAATAGGCAGCGGATTCATCATTAAAGAGGCTGACATTTGGAACAAATAGCCGAACGTGGAATTAGGTAGAATGGGAATCTAAGGCAAGAGAGAATCTACCAATGTACGTATCTTGATTTCACGTTGTGATAACTGAGGCAAGTTCTATAGAAGTTTGTATGAACAAAAATTAAACAACAACGCTCGCATGGCATAAATTAAAACAGCAAGTATTAAAACTGAATTACATTTATCCCGAATACCAAAGAAACTACACATAACTAGCACATATCGGGTGTAATTGGAATACGAGCAGATATTTTTATTGGTTATGTTGAGGACCGTGTACTTAACAAAATTTGAGCATTATTTACGTTATTTGCAGACTAATAATAATAGCTATTTGAAGTCGAATTTTTTTAGGTTGGTTATTGCCTCCAAGTACATGTGGCAAGACTAAGCCATTAATATTTATTTTCCCCTGGGTCTCATGTCAGGTGTTTAAGTGTGGATGTATGGACGCAAATTCGTTAGTCTATACTGAGAGGCGTGATCCACTTAGCGATGCAGTTATGGCCATGCAGGAAAAATATCTGTAAAGTGTGTGATCTGAATATGCAGAGACTGTTCAACGTAGAAAAAAAAAGATCAACACAGTAATGTGTGTACATATAAAGGTACCGCACATGAAAGTATTTGCTCTTATGTCGGTTAGACCCTGTATAATATTCAAAAATTATTACCAACAGGGCAACTAACGACCCCACCTCAGATAACTGTGGCATAAAGAATTTCAGCAGTGTTATTTACCCAAGTTAAAACTCGTAAACTCTTTAAATAAAATCGAGGTTAGACCAGACCTAAAGTAATATAGCTTAGGTTGTTTAAAGAACGATTCTGCATAGCGGATAGTTCTGAATAACTGTTTGTACAGTCTACACAGTAAGCTGTTCCCTAAATATGTTCAACAAGCGCCGATATCTGTGGCTCACGAATCACTTTGCCCACGAATTATGTAGAGACAAATGGCAGAAAAATTTCCAAGACTGTGTTCTACCAAATCTGAGACTGGTGATTCTCCGGAATTTGTTTTACTTGAATACAGAATCATACACCCGCTCAAAGTCATATTCAGCAAATGCTCATGGCTTCTGATTGCCACATGACTGACAGCACTTGTCCGTGGATGGCATCCAGTAGTTACTGATGGTAAACGAGTGACAGTCAGCTCAAGCGCAACGCCGCCAAGTTGGTGCTGTGGAGAGACACATGCCCCCTGGCGAGATGCGATGGAGGCGTTTCCTTAACTGCATAGACAAAGATATTATACCACCCTTCAGAGATCATATCGAAGCACTTCACGGGCTAGGAACGATAAGATGACACTACAATGGTCATTTTTACGTTTCTTAATGATCCTGATAGGGCAGCATATTGTAGAAACCTAATACGACATAGCGATAAAGAAAAGTTATCGACAGAAGCTGGTTATCCTAATCAGCATAAATGCACATAACGTCAAACAAAAGCTACCATGGAATCTATACTTTTCATGCCCTAGCCTCAAAACATATAGTGATATAGTTTGTGTTTGTCCATTTGTATACAATGGTTTAATTTCTTTATGTGTAACTAGCCACCCTATCCATTCATTCCACATATATACTAAAAACTTTTTATGTAAACTGAACGGGTGGGAAGGGGGAGAAACGAAAGGGAAGGAACTACTGATATCAGCTACATCAGGACATTGTGAGGCATCAGCGACGATAATAGAAAATGTACGGCGGATCGGGATTCGAACCCAGGACCTCCTGCTTACTAGGCAATTGCGTTAACTACTGTGCCAGTTGGACACAGTGTTTATTACAACTGAGCGGACAATCTGACATTTGCGCAAGAACAGTTACCAAGCGTTTTTATAAAAACTTTATGTATATTCTCCGTAAAATGGGATCATAGAGGTAAAATTTAGCGACACATTTCCACTCACTGCCCACAATTGAATGAAAAGAGTCGCTGTTTATACTTTTCCGTTTCTGCTCGAGTCACTTATTACTGTGACCCCAACTTACTGTCGTTACTGCTTTCTGCATTCTCTTTATATCTGTCGGCTCTCTCTTCGAAGTACACCTTTAAAATAACTTCTGCACATGTTTATTTTTTCCCCCAAAATGTAACATCTAAACGTCTTCCATGTTAACACTTGGTGCATATTTACAAACGTATTTAACCGTTAAACGTAACACCTCCCACAGATAGCTTAATTTCTTGAGGATCGTTAACGTAATATGTACATGTGAGTGAAACAGAACGTAATCAGGTTCATATTAAAAAGTTTTCAACCTGTTTCCACCTTCAGCTGGAAGAGGCTCTTTCCACATACGGTGACCATAAACACTAAACGAATACCAGCTTGCTAATGATTAAAATGCATAACGAAATGGCAAATACAGTTACGTTCCATGTGTCCGTGCTTTTTCTTAGTAACATAGTGTGTCCATATTCTTCAGGTTAACAGTGTTCTTAAAGATGTAGGAGACATAAAAGAGGCGATATTTAACTATTTTGGAAAGAAAACAATCCAGTCGTTCTGTAGATTCCCATGATAGTTGAAATGGTTGTTTTTAATGACTTGTTTTGCGGCACAATGACAACGGTTCTTCATTATCTTCTTCTTATTTAGTGTTCAGCCTAAGGTTGGTCTGCACCAATACGCCATTCCACTGATCTCCCTGCCTTCCTCTTCACTTCAGCATACGTAACACACCCTGCACCACTCATAACCTGCTGCATGTATGACATCCTTCTTCGTCCCTCGCCATTCCTTCCCTGAACAGTTTTTCCTGCTGTTGTTCCTGTGATGTTAATTCTTAGAGATACATATCCCACTTCAGAAACGCATATCTTCACCAGAGTCCTACGCTTGTTTATGCTCACGTTACACTGGTTACACTCCATTGTGCTGAAGATCCCCTCTAGATATTTCCTCTCCGTGACTCCAGTAATATCAGCTGCTCATCGCAGATTATCTGTCTCCTGAGCCCTGTCTCTGTTGCAATATGAAATTGCTATTTCGGCAGTCACCGTTCTTCCTCAGATCTAAAGTCAGGTAAGTCTGAAAGATGAAACAGAAGTTATGCAGGTTACGTCAAAATTATAGTACAGCGTCTAACTACACTGAGCTGCCAAAAAAACTTTTATAGGCATGCGTATTCAAATACAGAGATATATAAACAGGCAGCATACGGCGCTGCGGTCAGCAGTCCCCATATCAGACAACAATTGTCTGGCGCAGTTGTTGGATCGGTTACTGTTGCTACAGGTTATCAAGATTTAAGTGACTTTGAACGTGGTGTTATAGCCAGCGCACGAGCCAAGGGACACAGTATCTCCGAGGTAGCGATGAAGCGAGGATTTTCCACGAGTGTACCGAGAATAGCAGGAATCCGGTAAAGCATCAAGTCTGCGACATCGCTGCGGCCGGAAAAAATCCTGTCAGAACGGGACCAACGACTACTGAAAGAATCGTTCAACGTGACAGAAGTCCAACCTTTCCGAAAATTGCTGCAAATTTCAATGCCGCGCCATCAACAGGTGTCAGTTTGCGAACCATTCAACGAAATATCATCTATATGGACTTTCGGAGACAAAGGCCCACTCGTGTACCCTTGATGACAGCACGACTCAAAGCTTTACGCTTCACCTAGCCCCCTCAACACCGACTGGAAACTTGTTGTCTGGTCGGACGAGTCTCGTTTCAAATTCTATCGAGCGAATGGACGTATACGAGTATGGAGACAACCTCAAGAATCCATGAACCCTGCATGTCAGCAGGTGACTGTTCAAGATGGTGGACGTTCTGTAATGGTGTGGGGAATGTGCAGTTGGAGTAATGTGGGACCCCTGATACGTCTAGATACGACTCTGACAGAGGACAGTTACGTAAGCATCCTTTGTGATCACTGCACCTTTCATGTCCATTACGCATTCCGACAGACTTGCGAAACTCGAACAGGATAATGGGACACCCCACGCGTTCAGAATTGCTTCAGAGTGGCTCCAGGAACACATTTCGGAGTTTAAACACTTCCGATGGCCACCAAACTCCCCAGATATGAACATTATTGAGCATATCTGGGATGCCTTGTAACGTGTTGTTCATAAGATATCTCCATCCCCTCGTACTATTAGAGATTTATGGACAACCCTGCCGGATTCATGGCGTCATTTCCCTCCAGCACTACTTCAGATATTAGTTGAGTCCACGCCACGTCGTGTTGCAGCACTTCTTCGGGCCCCCGTGGGCCCTACACGATATTATACAGGTGTACCAGTTTCTTTGGCTCTTCAGTGTAAATTTCCTGCACGCGCATTGAGAACAGGTTCCTTACACCGAAACAAGAAGAAAATGTCTAGTAAACATATGCCCTAGAATGCATACTTGTTCATCTTCGCTACTGTCAAAAACCTCTTGTCTATTGAGCAAGTGCTCAAATCACTCATAGTATGCCTTTTGGAGTCCATGTTTACTGGATACTATTTTCTTGTTTTACTCCATACTACCTCCTCCAAAATTACGGGAAGCAAAGTGTTTGCAGTAGAATCAAAATGTGGTCATAGCTCTTAAGGTACGTAATTCAGAGCCAACGTTTACTAGACATTTTTATCTTGCTTTGCTGTAAGGAACCTGTCCTCAAACTTTGCAAAACGGAATTTAGTTACACTCTGTATAATTAAATACACTGAAATGATAGAAAGTCAAGGGATACCTCCCAACATCGTGTGGAACCTCCTTTTCCCAGCAGAGTGCATCATCTCGATGTGGTATGCTCTCAACAAGTTGTTGGAAGTCCCTTTGAGGAATATTGAGCCATGCTGGCCCGTCCATAATTGCGAAAGTGTTGCCGACGCAGAACGATGTGCATGAACTGACCTCTCGGTTATGCATCATACATGTTCGACGGAGTTCATATCGGGCGATCTGGGTAGCCAAATCATTCTCTCAGATTGTACAAAATGTTCTTCAAACCAATCACGAACACCTGTGACCCGTTGCCATGGTGCATTATCATCCATAAAATCTCCATCGTTGTTTGAAAACATGAAGTCCATGAATGGCTGAAAATGGTCTCAGAGTATCCGAACATAGAGATTTGCAATCAATGATCCGTTACGTTGGACCAGAGGACTCTGTACACTGCATGTAAGCACAGCTATTACGGAGCCACTACATCCTTGCACTCTGTCTTCTTGATAATGGCTTCGTGGGATCTGCGCCACACTCCAACACTTACAGGCTGAAATCAGGCTTCATCTAACCATGCCACCATTTTCCAGTCGTGTAGGGTCTAACCAATAAGGTTACGAGCCCAAGAGAGTCACTACAGACGATGTCGTGCTGTTAGCTAGGGCACTAGCGTCGGTCGTCTGCTGCCATAGCCCACTAACGCCAAATTTCGCCGCTCTGTACTAACGGATACGTTGGTCTTACGTTCCAAATTGATTTCTGCGGTTATTTCAAGCAATGGTGCTTGTTTGTTGGCAGTGACAACTGTAATCAAACACCGCTATTCTTGGTCTTTAAGTGAAGGCCGTCGGCCATTGCGTTGTCCGTGGCGAGAGGTAATGCCTGAGATCCGGCATTCTCGGAGTACTGGATTCATTAACAATTTCCTTAATGGAAAATCTCATGCGTCTACTCCGACCACCATTCCGCCATCAAAGTCTGTTGATTACCGTCGTGCGGCCATAATCTCGTCGGAAACTTTTACATGAGTCACCTGACAACAAATTACACCTCCGCCAACGAACTGCTCTTTTACATCTTGTGTGCGAGATCCTAACGCCAACTGTATATGTGCATATTGCTATCCCACGCTCTCTGTTACCTGAGTGTAAAGTGGTGTAATACCACAAGACAGACGTCATGGTGCACTCCACCCTCTCAAGAAAACGCGTCATGAGTGAATGTACGAGAGCTGCGTCACATATTTAAAAACAAATCCCATGTGTGATCAATAACAGCGTAAAAGGAAATGCAAGGAACTTCAATGACACAGAAACAAGGTTCAAATGGTTCAAATGGCTCTGAGCACTATGCGACTTAACTTCTGAGGTCATCAGTCGCCTAGAACTTAGAACTAATTAAACCTAATTAACCTAAGGACATCACACACATCCATGCTCGAGGCAGGATTCGAACCTGCGACCTGCCCGCATCTCGTGGTCGTGCGGTAGCGTTCTCGCTTCCCACGCCTGGGTTCCCGGGTTCGGTTCCCGGCGGGGTCAGGGATTTTCTCTGCCTCGTGTAGGCTGGGTGTTGTGTGCTGTCCTTAGGTTAGTTAGTTTTAAGTAGTTCTAGGGGACTGATGACCGTAGATGTTCAGTCCCATAGTGTTCTGAGCCATTTGAACCATTTGAACCTGTGACCGTAGCGGTCACGCGGTTCCAGACTGAAGCGCCTTTAACCGCACGGCCACACCGGCTGGAAACGAGGAAGGAAATTAGCTGTCGCCGAGCACTGCTTCGAATAACATCTTGAAATTAATTGTGAAATACGATGAGGCAAGTTTCGTGGCGCTAACGCCAAGTTTTTGGGACTCATTAATTAAGGAGACTATCGAAATAAAGATGTCGTACAAATTAATTAACCAGGGCAGAGGTTTTAATTTAAACAAGCCTTGGGGTCAGGCGTTCCGTTGATTAAGATCTCGCCGATAATTGCTTCCGCCAGTTCGGGAAACCGCTGCGAGAATTTGTGTTTCACTGAGTACAAGTGTGAACTCTGAAAAACAAAACAGCGTCAGAGGGCGTATCTGGCGTCGGGAGTCGAATCCGCAGTCAGCTACAAACAGCGCCGAGAGACCAACAATAGCTCACAGCCTGCTTGAAATGCAGGGAGCGAGTGAGTCACAGAACAGCAAACCTGAAGAAGAAAGCTGGTTTGTAGTCGAAATATTATGTATACGAAGGGAACGGCCACTTTAATCAATACCCGGAAATAAAATTGTTTTATACGTTATCTCCAAGTGTTGCATGGGAGCAAAGTACTACATTTAAAACATGTAATTCCGTAATGCTGACCAGGGACACCACAGCTGAACTATGGTACAGATCTCGCGCAGTCAAAACAATGACAACGGTCAATATATAAACGCAGAGAGGAACAGTTCAGCATTTACTTCGCTTTAACCAGACCAACTAATGATAGAGACGAAATCATGAGATATTGTACCAATACGATGAGAAAACTTCATTGGCAAAGGTTTCATACGAAGTAGACCAGTGTTTGCTGCGGCCAGTCACAGGCTGGATTTGTTGGGCGCAGTGCTATCGCAAAATGGTTCCTTGCACGTAGCCAAATGCACCGGTGCGATTCATTCGATGCTTTGTCATGCTGCTATCTTGTTACACGTGCGGCAAACTTGCTGCGTTCGTCGCGCCGCTATCACTCTCTTGCGTATCAGCGTGTGAAATGGAGCGCGTTGAAAGTTAATGAATCATTCCGACAATGCAGAACTATCAGAGACTGTACCACACGTGGGGAAAGAAATTTTATTTTTATTTCGTTTTTGTATTTAATGCTATTAGTCTTGGTACATAGCCATTTAGTGTCGGATTCCTTGATTCAGTGTTTTAGTTTTTCATTTAGAAATTATCAGAAAAATCGTATCATAATAGCTCTTAGTTTATTCCAAATCACACATTTAGGAACTCGATACAAACACTCGGGAAGGTAATCACTACGAAGAATTACTCCGTGTGTAGCTAGTCTTTCCGATTGTGATGAGTACACCACAGTATAAGATATTTTGTAGAGTCTTTAGAAAAAAAAGTCATTTATTAGATTTTTGTAGGGCAATACACATGTGTCGTTTTTTCTGTTGAAGTAACTACCGACAAATCACATAGATTGGTTGTAACGGTTGCGATCATTATGTTACCTATTTCCTGATTTTCTATCTTGCTCGATTTTTATTTTCTCCGAAATTGTATACATCCTTACCCATTAATACATCAGCCATCATCGGAACCTCATTATCACAACTCCCATACACAGTGTTTTATCTTATTCCCTGGTACATCTGTACTGCGGCCTATAGCTGAAACACTGAACTCTGTTCTCAAATCTTCTCTTGCATGGTACTTCGCAGGGGTAAAACCCAGTGTAATTTCAGTAACAGTTCCTAGGTGAGCGTTAAGTTATTAGTGTCTGTGGTGCTGGCGGCTGTTACCTCACTGGTTCGACGGAATCCCTGATGATATCCTGCTAGCGAGGATCCAGCAATCTGGAGAGTCATCTACAAATGTAGAAGTAAGGAGATGTATTACAGTTTTAATTGTTCATTTCATGCGTTAATACAGTGCCAGACAATAGTAACACAAACTACACGCAATTTTCAGGTCAGGCAGGCAGTTGTCAATAACCAAGTAATCTCTGGAACAAATTCGGCGAAGTAAAATTGTGCTCCACACAAAATGGAGAAACTTTAAATACAAAATAACTAAATTACAATTGTACTCAGTCATTACACACAAATGTTAATGGGAGGGAGATTCAACAATATTGTTACCGTGTTCAAAACTACGGCAAGATAGACGAAATATTGTTCTCGTCGTTTGGCTATTAACTACAAACAAAGAACGTCAAAACACGTAACAATAAACCTGTCTTAAAGAACTGTAAAATTTTGAGCATACGGCTGGGCCCATTAGCTCGTCGATACTTAATGTTAATGCACTGTATCGGTAAAGATGGACATTAATTCTAAGCGGCCACAGTGTCAAGAAGGGCGAACTTTAAAATCTTCAAACTTCGTTGGAATTTCTTGAGAACGGTAGGTCTTTTTCTTTCCTTCTTAGAGTTTCGATTCCCCCTCAAAAAGGGCGGGCTGGCAGGTAGGTCGTTGATCGTAGGAGATGTTCATTGTTACTATAATTCAATATCTGACCGCGAGTTTGTTTTCAATCTGCATTACACACTGCTGCATGCGACGTCTTTAAATTCCTCCACACACCTAATTCGCTCATCAAATAGATTTGCATTTCCTTCAAAGTCACTCATACACTGTATATCCGGACACCTGGCTGAAAATGACTTACAAGTTCATGGCGCCCTTCATCGGCAATGTTTTAATTCAGTATAGGGTTGGTACACCCTTAGCCTTGATTCCAGCTTACATTCTCTCAGACATACGTTCAATCTGGTGCTGAAAGGTTTCTTGGGGAATGGCAGTCTATTAATCACGGAATGCTGTACTGAGGAGAGGAATCGATGTCGGTCGGTGAGGCCTGGCACGAAATAGGCGTTTCAAAACATCCCAAAAGTGTTCTCTAGGATTCAGGTCAGGACTCTGTGCAGGCCAGTCCATTACAGGGATGTTACTGTCGTGTAACCACTTCGCCACAGGCCGTGCATAATGAACAAGTGTTCGACCGTGTTGAAAGATGCAATTGCCATCCCCGAATTCCTCTTCAACAGTGGGAAGCAAGAACGTACTTAAAACACTCGTGTAGGCCTGTGCTCTGATAGTGCCATGCAAGACATGCGGGGTAGCCAGTAGCCAAGCGGTGTAAGGCGCCTTGTCACGGTCCGCGCGGCTCCCCCCCCCCCCCCCACCCCACCGCCCGTCAGAGGTTAGAGTCCTCCCTTGGGCATGTGTGTGTGTGTGTGTGTGTGTGTGTGTTTTGTCCTTAGCGTAAGTCAGTTTAAGTTACAGTAAGTAGTGTGTAAGTTTAGGGACTGATGACCTTAGTAGGTTGGTCCCATAAGACCTTACCACAAATTTCCAAGTGCCATTCAAAACAACAAGAGGTGTAAGCCACCTCCATGAAAAACTCGACCACACCATAACACCACCGCCTCCGAATTTTACTGTTGGCACTGTACACGCTGGCAGATGATGTTCACCGGACATTCGCCATACCCACAGCCGGCCATCGGATCGCCACATTGTGTACCGTGATTCGTCACTCCACACAACGTGTTTTCCACTGTTCAATCGTCCATTGTTTACGCTCCTTACACCAAGCTCCTTTTTGAGTCCAGCATGATGTGTGGCTTATGAGCAGCCGCTCAACCATGAAATCCAAGTTTTTCTCACCTCCCGCCTAAGTGTCATAGTACTTGCAGTGGATCCTGATGCACTTCGGAATTCTTGTGTGATGGTCTTTAAAGATGTCTGCCTATTACACAATACGACCCTCTTCAACTGTCGGCGGTCTCTGTCAGTCAACAGACGAGGTCGGGCTGTACGCTTTTGTGCTGTACATGTCCCTTCTCGTTTACACTTCACCATCACATCGGAAACAGTGGACCTAAGGATGTTTAGGAACGTGGGAATCTCACGTACAGACGTTTGCCACAAGTGACACCCAATCACCTGTCCACGTTCGAAGTCCGTGAGTTGCGCAGAGCACCGATTCTGCTTTCTCTCGATGTCTAATGACTACTGAGGTCGTTGATATGGATCACTTGACAGTAGGTGGCAGCACAATGCACCTAATATGAAAAACGTATGTTTTTGGGGGTGTACTGATACATTTGATCTCATAGTATATATGATACTATACATTCTCCTTCCACACAACTCTCCCTAACAATATCCGAAACATTAAAAAACCAGTCTATCTGATTAATATTTTATCATTCTTCCTTTTTACATATTCCCTATTCAAAGAATTGTGTCCATACTCCTCAGAATTGTTCATCTCCCACAAATGAATCCATAGCATACACTTAATGAGGTTGTGCACGTTTGCTTGCCTTATCTTTTATATCCTTCCTACCTACAATTCCTTTCTTCGCCTTCCATTATTCTGTCCATTTTACCTCCTCCCCTCATTATCATTTCTGTTTCCCCTACAGTGCTGACTGAAATTCTCTCTCTGCCGAAAATCACGCGGGCTGTCCTCGTACAAATTCTGTGACCATCCTGATTAATATTTCCATGCCAACAGCTATCGTTATTAAGCGCATTACTATTACTGTGGCCACGTTATCTGAAATAAAATCTCAGTCAAATCTATAAAATCG
Organism: Schistocerca serialis cubense; assembly: GCF_023864345.2. Taxonomy (NCBI): domain Eukaryota; kingdom Metazoa; phylum Arthropoda; class Insecta; order Orthoptera; family Acrididae; genus Schistocerca; species Schistocerca serialis. The sequence continues at coordinate 381,177,367 of NC_064645.1, read as the reverse complement.
ACCATTGATCCTGTCGGACTATGTACTACATTATGCAATGTGTTCTACATCTCTACATCTACATCCATACTCCGCAGCCACCTGACGGTGTGTGGCGGAGGGTATCTTGAATACATCTATCGGTTCTCCGTTCTATTCCAATCTCGTATCGTTCTTGGAAAGAAAGATTGTCGGTATGCTTCTGTGTGGGCTCTAATCTCTCTGATTTTATCCTCATGGTCTCTTCGCGAGATATACGTAGGAGGGAGCAATATACTGCTTGACTCTTCGGTGAAGGTATGTTCTCGAAACTTCAACAAAAGCCCGTACCGAGCTACTGAGCGTTCTCCTGCAGTCTTCCACTGGAGTTTATCTATCATCTCCGTAACGCTTTCGCGATTACTAAATGATCCTGTAACGAAGCGCGCTGCTCTCCGTTGGATCTTCTCTACCTCTTCTATCAACCCTATCCGTTACGGATCCCACACTGCTGAGCAGTATTCAAGCAGTGGGCGAACAAGCGTACTGTAACCTACTTCCTTTGTTTTCGGATTAAATTTCCTTAGGATTCTTCCAATGAATCTCAGTCTGGCATCTGCTTTACCGACGATCAACTTTATAAGATCATTCCATTTTAAATCACTCCTAATGCGTACTCCCAGGTAATTTATGGAATTAACTGCTTCCAGTTGCTGACCTGCTATTTTGTAGCTAAATTATAAGGGATCTATCTTACTATGTATTCGCAGCACATTACACTTGTCTACATTTAGATTCAATTCCCATCCCCTGCACCATGCGTCAATTCGCTGCAGATCCTCTGCATTTCAGTACAATTTTCCATTGTTACAAACTCTCGATACACCACTGCAAAAAGCCTCAGTGAACTTCCGATGTCATCCACAAGGTCATTTATGTATATTGTGTCCAATGACGCTCCCCTGCGGCGCACCTGAAATCACTCTTACTTCGGAACACTTCTCTCCATTGAGAATGACATGCTGCGTTCTGTTATCTAGGAACTCTTCAATCCAATCACACAATTGGTCTGATAGTCCATATGCTCTTATTTTGTTCATTAAACGACTGTGGGTAACTGTATCGAACGCCTTGCGGAAGTCAGGAAACACGGCATCTGCCTGGGAACCCGTGCCGATGGCCCTCTGTGTCTCGTAGACGAATACACCGAGCTGGGTTTCACACGATCGTCTTTTTCGAAAGCCATGATGATTCCTACAGAGTAGATTTCTAGTCTCCAGAAAAGTCATTATACTCGAACATAAGACGTGTTCCAAAATTCTACAACTGATCGACGTTGGAGATATAGGTCTATAGTTCTGCACATGTGTTCGACGTCCCTTCTTGAAAATGGGGATGACCTGTGCCCTTTCCCAATCCTTTGGAACGCTACGTTCTTCTAGAGACCTACGGTACACCGCTTCAAGAAGGGGGACAAGTTCCTTCGCGTTATTCAATAATCGTTCCTTCACGGGTTAGATTTCTGTCAGGACGCCTAGCAACCTGCCCATGTCGATTAGCTGCCCCAGTTTTTGAACATAAAAATCCTTGATGAAACGATGACCTCTTCTTTACACACGTGCATTTAAGGAGAGTTTCGCAAGCGAGTCTGTCTTGCGACTACTTAACTTTAAAGCACTCAACAAAAGTTTTATATTTAAATGCGAACATTTTTAGGTTAGGCTTTACCGTGACTGTTACTGACATTAAATTTGTTTACAAATGGGGCAGTATACGTGTGAAGTGTTACGACAGAAAAAGAACCTGTGACCACTGGAGGCAGTGCCACAAGTTCCTCCAAAGCCGTAACACAACATACACACATATGTAATACTAACTAATGTAAATCCACCCGATGGTGGCGGTTTAAACCTTCGAAACGCGTCATGGAAAAAATAAAACGGTGACTGGTAACAGTAAACTTGTTGTTTCATTTAAAAGTTTTATAATCGATGTATTTGTCGACATTATAGCCTGGCCACGACAGAGAAATGCCGTCCAGGTTTGATTCGTTGGACATTGAAGCAGAAAAATTATCATAACATGCTGCCAGTAAATCGATAAAATAGTACCTATATTCCCCTGTAAAACATCTGCGTTTCACTGAAGAACACACTGCAACTTGACGAATGGAATGCAAGTGTTTGCCTTTACCCCTAAAATCTGCTGTGCGCGCTGCACAACGTCGCTATTGATTTCTGTTTCGCAGTTACTTTTGCAGTTCATAACCCCATCATCACATTCTCTATTCTCCTACACCTTCAGAAGTCGCTTCAGTCGTTACCACATTCCCAGAACACAAGTGTGTCGGTGCTTTGCACTTTCAAAGCTCCCACCCAGATCGCTTCACAAGTCAATCATGTACCCTACCGCTTAACATACTGACATTATTCAAATTAATTTGGACCTGCCTCAATTCGGAAGAAAGTTCGCCCATTTAAACCGCTGAATCTTCCATTCTACCCTTTTGTTGTCCGTAGTGCCCATTTTATTTTCCACAATCCCCCATCTATCCCATCTATAATGACAGAGCCCGTATCTACTGCACATCGGTGACTTCATGGCCTTCCCCAGACTGAGGACTACTAAGCTACTCAGATCCATACAAACTCGATGGCTGATCACCTCCGCAAATCCATCCTGCAAGCGACTCTCTAAAGAAAGGTGAATCTATGCCCTTGGCGTCCGTATAGAGGGTGTTACAAAAAGGTACGGCCAAACTTTCAGGAAACATTCCTCACACACAAAGAAAGAAAATATGTTATGTGGACATGTGTCCGGAAACGCTTACTTTCCATGTTAGAGCTCATTTTATTACTTCTCTTCAAATCACATTATTCATGGAATGGAAACACACAGCAACAGAACGTACCAGCGTGACTTCAAACACTTTGTTACAGGATATGTTCAAAATGGCCTCCGTTAGCGAGGATACATGCATCCATTCACCGTCGCATGGAATCCCTGATGCGCTGATGCAGAAATGGAGAATGGCGTATTGTATCACAGCCGTCCAAAATACGAGCACGAAGAGTCTCTAATTTGTTACGGGGTTGCGTAGACAAGAGCTTTCAAATGCCCCCTCAAATGAAAGTCAAGAGGGTTGAGGTCAGGAGAGCGTGGAGGCCATTGAGTTGGTCCGCCTTTACCAATCCATCCGTCACCGAATCTGTTATTGAGAAGCGTACGAACACTTCGACTGAAATGTGCAGGAGCTCCATAGTACATGAACCACATGTGTCGTACTTGTAAAGGCACATATTCTAACAGCACAGATAGAGTATCCCGTACGAAATCATGATAACGTGCTCCATTGAACGTAGGTGGAAGAACGTGGGGCCAATTCAAGACATCACCAACAATGCCTGCCCAAACGTTCACAGAAAATCTGTGTTGATGACGTGATTGCACAATTGCGTGCGGATTCTCGTCAGCCCACACATGTTGCTTGTGAAAATTTACAATTTAATCACGTTGGAATGAAGCCTCATCCGTAAAGAGAACATTTGCACTGAAATGAGGATTGACACATTGTTGGATGAACCATTCGCAGAAGTGTACCCGTGGAGGCCAATCAGCTGCTGATAGTGCCTGCACACGCTGTACATGGTACGGAAACAACTGGTTCTCCCGTAGCACTCTCCATACAGTGATGTGGTCAACGTTAACTTGTACAGCAGCAACATCTCTGACGCTGACATTAGGGTTATCGTCAACTGCACGAAGAATTGGCTCGTCCATTGCAGGTCCTGGTCGTTCTAGGTCTTCCCCAGTCGCGAGTCATAGGCTGGAATGTTCCGTGCTCCCTAAGACGCCGATCAATTGCTTCGAACGTCTTCCTGTCGGGACACCTTCGTTCTGGAAATCTGTCTCGATACGAACGTACCGCGCCATGGCTATTGCCCCGTGCTAATCCATACATCAAGTGGGCATCTGCCAACTCCGCATTTGTAAACATTGCACTGACTGCAAAACCACGTTCGTGACGAACACTAACATGTTGATGCTACGTATTGATGTGCTTGATGATAGTACTGTAGAGCAATGAGTCGCATGTGAACACAACCACCGAAGTCAAAATCACCTTCCTTTAAATTGGGTGAATCGAGGGAGTACAGTACGTACTGACGAAACTAAAATGAGCTCTAACATGGAAATTAAGCGTTTCCGGACACATCTCCACATAACATCATTTCTTTATTTGTATGTGAGGAATGTTTCCTGAAAGTTTGGCCGTACCTTTTTGTAACACCCTGTATAACTCATTCATCTGAGCTGCCTCATGCAGCTTGGCTGCTGTTTGCTGTATGTCAGCGGGGGCGTCCGCGGCTGATGGCACCCGATGCTTGCTGCAACTTCAGTGGCTGCTCCATCGCAGATTGCAGCTGCTGCTTCTTAGGAGACGGCTGCTCCCACTCTGGCGACAGTAGATGCTTCAGCGGACTCTGGCAGCAGTCCACCAGCTGGTTCCGTCTCAGATATCCGCTCTCTAGCTTGTGCCTTTTGTTATGCAGATGTTTCCAGGTATGTTACTGCTCGAGAGCCCTCAGAAGAAAGCCCAAAATGACTTTGTTAATAGGTGGTGTAGTGTAGGGCAACCTAATCCCAGACAGACAACAAACACGCGCTTATTTTAGAATTATGACGGCAGTGGTTCTACTAAGTGATAAACCATGCAGACATAGGTTCTAAGCCCGAGGGGTGGATCAAATGCCGCAGTACTCATACTGGGAAACAACACCAACAGTTGAATATAAAGGTTTTGACACTTGCGCCGGGCGGTAAATAAAGAAGTGCGGTTGACGTGTTCACACGAAATGTGCATATAAAAAAATGTTGGTTAAAAAACGTTATTGCAAATTTTGGCTCTCACGTAAGTCTCAGGGGATGATTTCCACACTTGGTGCGTTAGTACACTGTTCCACACCCGCGCATTAGTTACAGTTTTTGAATTAATTATCCACTCAGACATAAGTACAGTTTATGCTAGGGAACAAAAATTAGGCGATTATTATAGAAAATCGGTTTTTCACGACACAGTTCAATCACGACACAGTTCAATCACTAATTATTGGAGTTGTCCTTTTCTTTGACACAATGAGATTAGCACTGGTGAAACGGGGTACAGTTTTACTTTAATAATAATTTGACTCCGAGCCCCGAATAGCAGTAATGTAGGCTGCTATAAACGAAAATTACTCGATCAATTCGAACAGAACCACAAGTCCCACCTATTTGTTCTAACAGTTTTGGCGCGAAATCACAGTTCGCCACTTGTTCACTTACGACGATGTATACCTCGTAAATCGCACTCACACAAATAATCGTAACACTTCTAGTTGCCGGCCGAAGTGGCCGTGCGGTTCTAGGCGCTCCAGTCTGGAACCGGGCGACCGCTACGGTCGCAGGTTCGAATCCTGCCTCGGGCATGGATGTGTGTGACGTCCTTAGGTTAGTTAGGTTTAATTAGTTCTAAGTTCTAGGCGACTGATGACCTCAGAAGTTAAGTCGCATAGTGCTCAGAGCCATTTGAACCATTTCCAGTTCACCAAATATATGCTTGCACACTTGCACTATTAAACAATACTCTTTGTCGAAATAAATCGGCGCGGAAAATAATTCTCAAACTACTACATAGGCAACCCTCAAGGGGGGCTTGCTCGCCATCCACCCTCCAAAACGACTGACCAACGACTGACCCCTGGCCAAGATGGCCGCTCGCTTATATAGGCTCGGACGTCAACCCCCCTCTCCCCCACCCCTGGTTATGCAAGTACCTATCTCACCAGTTAAGGTTACAAATTTTGATACATACATCCCTTGACAGAAATAAGTACACCATTGGAGCCGCGATAAAAAGTACATCTTATTTACTGTGTTTTATTAATTTCTAGGATTATTCTATCGCCCGTAAATCAAGTTTTAGTTTTTGCAAAGTTTCGCCACTTAGCGCAAATTTGTTTGTTTACATCTGTGCTGCAAAGTTTTGACATAGAACTGCATATAGCACTGTTTTTAGACGTAATCTATAGCGATCTACACAGCGCGCTGCTCAAAATCTTCGTATCTATACTAAATTAATAATGGGCGATAAATGTTAATAATAATTTCCAAACAATGAAAACTATTCCAAGTTAAGTGTATAGTATAACTGAACTAGTTTAAGATACGTGTGATGCCACCCAAAATATTATATAGTGCCGTTCTTTACGTCATGAATTTTCTATTCAACTGTTTTCCCTCAAACTTCGTTTATTGCTCTTTACGGGCTTAATTATTTATGAATCTTAACATATGACTACGGAACGCGATCCGCTATGACGAAACGTTTCTAAAGAGCGCTCTCTCATCTCTGTAAGTTGTTATTTACTATTTTTATTGATCTTTCAGTAATCGTGATATTAACCGATTTTGAGGTTACTATAACTGTTGCGTCTCGTGGCTGGAAATAAAGATCGATCTTTCAGAAGGTGCATATTGCTGTCCACAATCCACTGCCGCATCGCTCTTCACCGTAAGTTACACAGTTTCCGCGTAATGCGCGAAAAACCAAACAATTCCCCAAGCTGCGGGCCACATGACCGCCCGGCGGCGGAGACCATCCCACCAACCGTTGCAAATCTCGCGCGGGCGCGCCACGCGCTTCTACATCTACATCCTTACTCCGCAATCCACCTGACGGTGTGTGACGGTGTGTAGCACGCTCGCTCTCCACAAAGCAATCCTTGCATACTAGAAATATTCATCTAGTAACGGGGGTTTGTACCGTCACACACACATGCACTCATGACACAGAAAGTCTAGCAATATTGCCAATAAAGAAATTGTCGGTGAAACAATTTAAATAAAATAGAAGAAATAAATAAAACAGATGATTGAATAAGGTACTCATCACCGTGACTTAGTTGATTCGCAATTGAATACTGTACTGTCAGTAAAAACAGCACAGATAAACCCAGGGCTTACAAAATATAATTACCAACATGTCTGTTCTGTCGGAAGTTAAATAATTAAAGTTATAGCAACTGCAGTTAGGTTTAAATAAAATAGGGGATAATTTGGCAGAAACCCCACTAAATTAAGCTAACCCGGTAGCAGTATCAAAGTCCAGAGCCCGATGAATAGTACAGTGGAAGTTCTTGGTTATGTGGCATTTACTTTTCGTAAAAGTTCATCACGAAATATTGTGTGACTCATATCAACCCAAGATTTTCAGTGGTGAAGAAATACAACACTCGGAAGCAGTGGGAAAACGACTAAGACCAATTCTATCAGCCATAAATATTTTTTAAGTGCAGAAACGAATTCACGACTCGTTACAGAATCATTGTTATAATGACCGTTGAAAGGGCGCAGTACCGCCCGACATTGAAAATAGGTACAACATACTTCATTATTTTTGTCAGAACAACACATTTTTTTGGTAAAATAACTCAATTTCAATTAATACAGCGAAGCCGGACACCAGTGTGGGAAAGAATGACAATTTATTTATTTAATTGATCACATGTGCACTCCCACAAAGTAAATCCCTACATCCAGTTTGGTGAGATCTGTGAAATGAATGAATGTATGGTCGTCTGCTAACTGCAGATAGTGAATGTGAATATATGATCATCTTTGAGTCAATCCTTTGGCCACCTTTGGTGGGACCAAAGAGATGAAATTTACCTGAGCTTTGAGCGCCTGAAATGTGGCTGACCAATACAGTAGCATAGTCTTCCCCCACCTCGACAGAGGTGCGAGATGACCTAGAGAACGGCCATGTTTCAGCACTCTGCCGCTGGATCTTGTGCTGTTAAGACCTGTTTTAGTTGTGCTCCGTAATGACGAAAGAGTGGAGACATGGTATGCATGTGGAATATTTAAGAGTAGTTTGAAATAATAATATCTCTATTTCAGGAACTTTTGTGGGGAGAATTGAATGTCAGGCAGGTAATATTAATGGGATTGTAGTAATCTTCGGAAGTGACCAACGGTCACAATGAAACCACGTGTAGCAATAAGTTGAAATACTTCCGTGTGCTACAGTTAAGCTGAATTACTAGCGTGTGTACAATAAGTTGAAGTATTTAAGAAATAGCGTGTGTACCATAAGTTGAAATATTTAAGAAATGGCGTGTGCAGGACTTGAAATTAGAGACGAGTACTTCCACGTGGTGAGTACTGTGTGAGTCTCAAACTGTGTATGAGACAAAAGATAAAGAGAAGTACTCGTCCATGGTATCAGTTGAGGACTCGCGTGTGTGATGAATACGTTCTTAATATTACTTTGCGTGATATGATTCCGTGTGACGCTAGAGTCAAACTCTGAGAGAGAAGCAAGGTGAGTCAGCCGTCCATCCAGCAACGCCACTTGGCTTGCATTACACAGGAAGACGTGCATATATCTCCAGAGTTCATAGTAGGAAAGTAGAATTACGAAGTGGGGCAGTGTAGTGTGAAACTGGGATAAATATTGATTGAAGTGGGAAAGCTGAAAGTGATAATGTTGTGACTATTCTCTGTGTAGAATTTCATATTCCATGTCGTAGTGTGGTGTATGTAATGTAATTTGGGTATGTGTGGTTTGCATGGGAGAGTAGCAAGGTAGTTTCAAAAGATTAGTGGGTTATGCTTGTTCCTTCCGTACCGCTCAACTGGAGAAAAGTTTCATGATGATGATTGTGAGAGTCGAAGTGTGAGGTATAATAAAAGATCCACCATCCTATCCAGAAAGTGCACTGTAGCGTTAAATAATTACGAGACCATAATATAGAGATTCACCAATGTAAAGCCATGCCCACTGGGCGGAATTTCTCATGTGATATTGTTGTAGGTTATAGAGTTTGTGTGTTTAGGTTAGAGAATTTATCGGAATAAATAGGATAGTGAAAAGAAAAAGATTGGTGGACTTTTCCTTCGAATTGTATGTTGTCATGATGTCCCGAATTTATGTGTGCGCCATTCATCTTCAGTACGGTGGCCACGTGTTGATAAAAGCCGTTAAATAAAAGACAAAAAGAAAATGTGGTATTGCCAGTGCGTAGTGAACAGTCAGAGTTCTGTAAATCACTGATAGTCAGATATGCGTTTCCGTTGCGTATTATTCATACAGGAGGATAATTTGTAACTTAATTGAGAGTACGAGAGTTCGTATTACTCGATAAATGAGAATGAATCCACTCGCTTGGCAGACCACTCATCTTGCAGGCCTGACTGCTTGATGCCACAGTATGAGCAAGGCATGTGAGTGCCTCTCACCGTCATCAACAATTTCTTAGATTTCATTATAGCAAAACATATAGAAAAGAACATCTTCCCACGCTTATTACTCTCCTACATTCCAAATGATTCAAACAAAATATGACAGCACTTGGCAATGGAATCATAAACTTACGCTGCCATGAACTGTGTTAAAATGAATAAGACATACAGAAATATACTGAAGTGACTGTTGTATTCTCCAACAGTGTATTGAACGTAACTTCTTCTACAATACAAAAGCCGGGTGTACAATAGATGAAGACCTCCGTCGATGTAGCCGGAGATGTGTTCCTCTCGGTCGGCTGGTACTTCGATCGGCGGTGCAGTACAGCGGCTTCGGTGATATCTCTTCGGAGACTCTGCTATAGCGGTTGCCAGTAGCAGCGGACGGAGACTGGTCTGCCTTCGACCGGCGGGGCCTATATAGTGAGCTGGAGCCAATAGAAACCCGGCGTAGGAATCCGTGGCCGGATATGTCGCGGCGGCCTCTGCAAGGAAAGGTTCCCATTAATCGACTGGAATCTTCGGCGTGTTTACCTGATGTCTCCGCCTGTTTGGCTGTTCGTTTGTTTCCCTCATAGCGTGGCTGTTATGCTGTGCTGCCTGCCATTTAGGGGAACCCAATGGCTGACAGTACAGTGACAAAATCCACGGAATACCACCTGATATCGTACTGAACCTCCTTTTTCCCAGCGTAGTGCTGCAATTCGACGTGAACACAACAAATCGTTGGAAGTCACCTGCAGAAATAATGAGCCTTGCTGCCTCTATAGCCGTACATAATTGAGGTAACGTTACTGATGCAGAATTTTGTGCACGGACAGAACTCTCGATTGTGTCCCATAGATGTTGGATTGGCTTCATGTCTAGCGATCTGGGTGGCCTAATCATTCGCTCGAATTCTCCAAAATGTGCACTGTTCTACGATCGCTGTGTATGAACGTGAAGCCCATGAATGGCTGCAAAATGTCTCCAGGAAGATGAAAATAACCATTTCTACTCAATGATCGTCTAGGGTCCAACCGATATAGTGACGATCCGAGGAGAGGCGCTGCAGGCGATGTCGTGCTGTTAGCAGAGGCACTCGAGTCGGTAGTCTGCTGCCATAGCCAGTTAACGCCAGATTTCGCCGTTCTGTGGTAACGGATACGTTCGTTGTACGTCCCACTTTGAATTCTGCTTGTCTGTTAGCACTGACAACTCTAAACAAACCTTGCTGCTCTCGGACGTAAAGTGAAGGCCATCGGCCGCTGCGTTATCCGTGGTGAGAGGTAATGCCTGAAGTTAGGTATTATTGGCACACTTTTGACATTGCGGATCCCGGAATATTGCATTCCTGAATGATTTCCGAAATGGAATGGCCATTTTCCTAGCACCAACTACCATTCCGCATTCAGAATCTGTTAATTAGCGTCGTGCGGCCATAATCTTGTCGGAAACCTTTTACATGAATCACCTGGCAGCAAGTGACCGCTCCGGCAATGCACTGCTCTTTTATATCCTGTGTACACGAAATTACCTGCATATGGAAATGAGCACGTCGCTATCCTATGACTTCTGTCACCTCAGTGCACATGTATATAAATGAAGGTACACAAATTTGTACTCTTTCTTATGATACAGTCAGTTCATAGTTGGCACACCACAGATTTGGATTATGACAAATTTACTTACTGGCCTAATACAGTCTGGCAGTCTGCAGTCTGGCAGTCTGCAGTCTGGCAGTTTGACACATATACTGATGTTCAGACAAAAACAGAACTCCTTGGACGACTAGAGTTAGAATGTTCATACTCTCAGGACATGTACACTACTGGCAATTAAAATTGCTACACCAAGAAGAAATGCAGATGATAAACGGGTATTCATTGGACAAATATATTATACTAGGACTGCATGTGATTACATTTTCCCGCAATTTGGGTGCATAGATCCTGAGAAATCAGTACCCAGAACAACCACCTCTGGCCGTAATAACGGCCTTGATACACCTGAGCATTGAGTCAAACAGAGCTTGGATGGCGTGTCCAGGTACAGCTGCCCATGCAGCTTCAACACGATATCACAGTTCATCAAAAGTAGTAACTGGCGTATTGTCACGTACCACCATCGACAAGACGTTTTCAATTGGTGAGAGATCTGGAGAATGTCCTGGCCAGGGCAGCGGTCGAACATTTTCTGTATCCAGAAAGGCCCGTACAGGACCTGCAACATGCAGTCGTGCATTACCCTGCTGAAATGTAGGGTTTCGCAGGGATCGAATGAAGGGTAGAGCCGCGGGTCGTAACACATCTGAAATGTAATGTCCACTGTTCAAAGTGCCGTCAATGCGAACAAGAGGTGACCGAGACGTGTAACGGATGGCACCCCATACCATCATGCCGCGTGATACGCCAGTATGACGATGACGAATACACGCTTCCACTGTACGTTCGCCAAACACGGATACGACCATCATGATGCTGTAAACAGAACCTGGATTCATCCGAAAAATGACGTTTTGCCATTCGTGCACCCAGGTTCGTCGATGACTATACCATCGCAGGCACTCCTGTCTGTGATGCGGCGTCAAGGGTAACCGCAGCCATGGTCTCCGAGCTGATAGTAAATGCCGCAGCAAACATCGTCGAACTGTTCGTGCAGATGGTTGTTGTCTTGAAAACGTCCCCATCTGTTGACTCAGAGATCGAGACGTGGCTGCACGATCCGTTACAGCCATGCGGATAAGATGCCTGTCATCTCGACTACAGCACGGCGTTCCGTATTACCCTCCTGAACCCACCGATTCCATATTCTGTTAACATTCACTGAATCTCGACCATCGCGGGCAGCTATGTCGCGGTACGATAAACCGCAATCGCGATAGGCTACAATCCGACCTTTATCAAAGTCGGAAACGTGATGGTACCTATTTCTCCTCCTTACACGAGGCATCACAACAACGTTTCAACAGGCAACGCCGGTCAACTGCTGTTTGTGTATGAGAAATCGGTTGGAAACTTTCCTCATGTCAGCACGTTGTAGGTGTCGCCACCGGCGCCAACTTTGTGTGAATGCTCTGAAACGCAAATCATTTGCATATCGCAGCACCTTCTTCCTGTTGGTATAATTTCGCGTCTGTAGCACGTCATCTTCGTGGTGTAGCAATTTTAATGGCCAGAAATGATTAGCATTTGAACCATGGTGGCCCGCGCGTTCAAGGTCAACATCGATATCGCGGTGTAACACCACCTGCCGGTAAAATGTGCCTGCGGCTGTCGTCGCTATGAACCGAGGCTAACGGATCAGCGTGACTTGAGCAGATGTGCATGATACCTCGCAGACGTATGCGTGAACCGTGCCTTCTAATCAATGAGTTTGGAAGAGGGGGCATTATTGGCAAGATAGGATGTGATACATACATCCGCGAATTTGCTGCTCGTTAGGGCAAAGTGTTTCGGCAGTGTAACGGGTGTGTGCAGAATTGTTTACGGAAGCACATAGAATACGAGATGAGACAGTTCACACCAACCAGACTGCTCCACTAGAAGATCGACACGTCATCCGAATCGCATAACAGGGCAGATCTGCACGCTCCTCAGTGGAACAGTGGAACACATCGTACGCTATCAGCAGTGACAGTCCGTCACCATTTCTTACGGCATGGGCTATGTGCACGTCGTCCACTTCTCCGCCTACCATCACGAATGTGCAGAAACGTGGTAGACAGCAATGGTGTATGGAGACAGGAATGGCATCAGATATCGTTTTCGGACGAGTTCAGGTTCTAGGGTCTGTCTGTTTGAAAACGATGGTCGTATTTTGGTTCGCCGCACGGGGGAGGGGTGCGTCAGGACGGGGAGCAGGAGAGAGGGGAAACGACATCACACTGACTACATTCGCACAAGGCTTAGAGCACCAACTCAAGGTGTTATGGTGCAGGCTGCTACTGGGTACAGCCACAAATCACAGTTGGTGCAGGTGCAGAGCGCTGTGACCAGTGCGACTTATGTGAAGAACATCCTGCGACCTGTAGCTCTACTCGTTCTACACAGCACCCCAGACGTCATTTTTCAGCAAGACAATGCACGACCAAATGTTACTGCACGAACACGTGCCTTCATGATCTCACTGGATGTCAGTCTTTTGCACTGGCTTGTTGTATCACCATACTTGCCGTATCACCAATCGAAAACGTGTGTGCCGGCCGGTGTGGCCGAGCGGTTCTAGACACCTCAGTCTAGAACCGCGCGACCGCTACGGTCGCAGGTTCGAATCCTGCATTGGGCATGGATCTGTGTGATGTACTTAGATTGGTTAGGTTTAAGTAGTTCTAAGTTCTAGGGGACTGATAACCTCAGATGTTAGGTCCCATAGTGCTCAGAGCCATGTGAACCATTTGAAAACGCGTGGGATGTGGTGAAATGACAGATGCCGTGCTGTGACCCAAGGCCAGCCTCCACTGATGAACTTTGGAACCAGATGAATGCACCATGGAAGGCTATAGAACAGGACGCCATCTGCATCTTATACGCGTCGATACCGTCACTCATGGCACAAGTTATCAATGCCCATGGCGAACCCTGTGGCTACTACGCAACAGGACAATTGCTGAAGAAGCTGACTGAAACGCTATTTATTTCTGCAAAACATACTAATGTACATGCCCTGTGAATATGAACGTCCTATCTCTAGTCGTTCAACGTGTTCTTTTTTTCTGAAGATGAGTATAAACGTGATCTAAAATTAACGCTAAAAATGTTAAAGGAAAGGATAAGGGAATTAGGGAATACATGATGATGTCATGCTACGAGAACCTGTAGCTGTACGTCCTTTGGTTGAATGGTCTTAACTGAAGTCGTCATTACTCTGGTACCATTTTACTTTCAGATAAACCAAGTGATTACCTGTTACAGCATCGGTGAAGACTGTAGCTCCCTTGGTTGTTCAGTAATTTAATTTGAAATATATGTTTAATCCTAGTTTATGAAGAGCTGCGTATCTTGTGAATCAGAGGTCATACACAGAAACGCAGTGCACAGAAATACAGTGAGCTCGTGAGGTCAAGAAGTACAGTTTGGTACCCTCTTCTACAGCCTGTCCTACCACATTAAGGTGACCACCGCCTATGTTTGACGTCAACGTGCAATAACAACCCATAGACGGCAGGTATCCGTTCTGACGGTGGAGGGTATACAGGGTGTTCCATTGATAGTGACCGTGCCAAATATCTCACGAAATAAGCCTCAAACGAAAAAACTACAAAGAACGAAACTGGTCTAGCTTGAAGGAGCAAACCAGATCGCGCTATGGTTGGCCCGCTAGATGACGCTGCCATAAGTCAAACGGATATCAACTGCGTTTTCTTTAAAATAGGAAACCCCATATATTATTACATATTTATGTAGTACGTAAAGAAATATGAATGTTTTAGTTGGACCACTGTTTTCGCTTTGTGATAGATGGCGCTGTAATAGTCACAAACGTATAAGTACGTGGTATCACGTAACATTCCGCCAGTGCGGACGGTATTCGCTTCGTGATACATTACCCGTGTTAAAACGGGCCGTTTACCAATTGCGGAAAAGGTCGATATCGTGTTGATGTATGGCTATTGTGATCAAAATGCCCAACGGGCGTGTGGTATGTATGCTGCTCGGCATCCTGGACGACATCATCCAAGTGTCCGGACCGTTCGCCGGATAGTTACGTTATTTAAGGAAACAGCAAGTGTTCAGCCACATGTGAAACGTCAACCACGACCTGCAACAAATGATGATGCCCAAGTAGGTGTTTTAGCTGCTGTCGCGGCTAATCCGCACATTAGTAGCAGACAAATTGCGCGAGGATCGGGAATCTCAGAAACGGCGGTGCTGAGAATGCTACATCAACATAGATTGCACCCGTACCATATTTCTTTGCACCAGGAATTGCGTGGCGATGACTTTGAATGTCGTGTACAGTTCTGCCACTGGTCACAAGAGAAATTACGGAACGATGACAGATTTTTCGTTCTATTTAGCGACGAAGCGTCATTCACCAACAGCGGTAATGTAAATGGTGCAATGTATGCTGATTTTCTACGTAATGTGCTACAGATGTTACTACAAGATGTTTCACTGCATGACAGAATGGCGATGTACTTCCAACATGATGGATGCCCGGCACATAGCTCGCGTGCGGTTGCAGCGGTATTGAATAACATATTTCACGACAGGTGGATTGGTCGTCGAAGCACCATACCATGGCCCGCACGTTCACCGGATCTGACGTCCCCGGATTTCTTTCTGTGGGGAAAGTGGAAGGATATTTGCTATAGTGATCCACCGACAGCGCCTGACAACATGCGTCAGCGCATTGCCAATGCATGTGCGAACATTACGGAAGGCGAACTACTCGCTGTTGAGAGGAAAGTCGTTACACTATTGCCAAATACATTGAGGTTGACGGACATCATTTTGAGCATTTATTGCATTAATGTGCTATTTACAGGTAATCACGATGTAACCGCATGCGTTCTCAGAAACGATAAGTTCACAAAGGTACATATATCACATTGGAACAACCGAATTAAAATGTTCAAACGTACCTACGTTCTGTATTCTAATTTAAAATCCTACCTGTTACCAACTGTTCGTCTGAAATTGTGAGTCATATGTTTGGGACTATTACAGCGCCAACTATCACAAAGCGAAAAAATTGGTCCAACCAAAACATTCATATTTTTTTACGTACTACACGAATGTGTAATAAAAAACGCAGCTGATATCCGTTTGACCTAGCTGGCCAACCATAGCGCCATCTGGTTTCCACCTTCAAGCTTCACAAATTTCGTTCTTTGTAGTTTTTTCGTTTGACGCTTATTTCGTGAGATATTTTGCCCGGTCACTATCAATGGACCACTCTGTATAATGCGTGTGAGGGAACACTGTGAACGCTGCAGTCATTGTTGTAATGCGGGAACGGAGCGTTTTATCTGACGTCCGAGAGGACATCATCGTTGGCCGCCGCGCCAGGAGTTTAAGCGTTTTCAGAACGCCTATGTTTGTAAAGTGTTCGCGTACCGACATGGCAAAATGGCGCTATCCTAAAGCGGTACCGAGGCTACTGCGGTTGAGCACAGGCCATAGATGACAGGGGTGAAGACGGCTGTGGAGATGTGTACAAGATAATAGATGTGGAACATTTGAGCAACTGACCCCCGAGATGAACCAAGGGGCATGATAGCATCCACCAGCAGGTCAATACAACGTGTCACATAGCTCTCAGTGTATGTGCGTGATTAGAAGAGCACTAGGATGAGTTTACCGTACTCCCCTGTCCACCAAACTCCTCGGATACAAATCGTATCGAGAACCTATGGGACCATCACAATTGGGCTGTTCGTGTTGTAACACTCCGGTTTAATGTACTGACTTATCCCGCTCGATCGGGATCTGATAGCAGCCCAAATAGATAATAATTAATGTGACCGTGTACCTAATGGGCTGGCAATCGGATTGGACTGCTATGGAGATGTTACATTCCATTTTGTCCTTCTCAAATGCTGTAATAAAGAAATGTCTGGTGCCAAGAAGAACGACAACACAGCTTCATTAATCAACAACTTATATTCATCACCAAAACACAAAGTAAGGAGACAGCCACTGCCCTTCGTCGTACAGAATTAATAACGGCTAATCTCCGCACAGGCCTCTCCGTTATTCATTATCGTCACACGCAAATTTTAATCACTGTATCCAACACTGCAATCCAACACTGCAATCCAAATAATGCCGGCACGGTAGACGCGAAAATACAAATATCGACACTGAAATATCACTGAATCACACTAGTAATTGTACTTGTTCACTTTGCCGTATATTTCTAACACAAAAGGGGTTAAACCGCGGCGATGGCCACCCCCTTTGCCGGTACGGCCTTGCATTACGGCCACCGGCCGCCCCACGGCCCGCCCCGCAGCATGGGTCCCACTCTACTACTATCTCAACACTCGCTCTCGCTCTCGCCACCCGACGCACACTATCGATTGTTTGTCCTGTCGACCTGTGCTGTCGCAAAACGTATAGTAAGGGCCTACGGACCCCTTACAGTGTCATGGACCCACAACCGAGGAACGTACCTCAGCTGGCCACGGCAGTGGAGTCATCATGCCCCTGAATCCCGGTCGGCACCTTTCAGAACCTCACTGACTCCCTTCCCGCATGTCCCTACTGAAAAGTTGGATATTTAGGCTTCCGACAGGTGACAACATTAATGTGACAGGACAGTGTACGTTCAGCCTCCACTAGATTTAGTTTTTGGTACCTCTTATGTATTTCCAGGTTCTTTTCACTGGCTGTAGAGCGTCACTCGGCTACCGGCGTGCATGTCATTCTGACATCCTGGTTTTTACCAGTCATTATCTACCAGTGATCACCCTTTGTGCTTACGCTATACACTGGGTTATCCCGCTGCTGTGCACTGTAAACTCACAGCGGGTAGCGATCTGAGGGGATATGAAATGGGGTGATCACATTTGCTCAATTCACGTTAACGCAGATCGCAGACTTCGGTTTATTTTTAGGGTTCTGGGAAAGTGCTGTCGATCTGCAAAGGAGATTGCTTGCAAAATGTTCGTGTGACCCAGCTTAGAATAGTGTTCAAATGTGCAGGACCTATCCCAAGTCGTATTAACAGCATCGATTGAAAATCTACAAAAAAGAGCAGCATGAAAGTTCATGTGTGTTTGACACACAGAAAGGATCACGGAAAACGCAAGTGGCAAACACTTGAAGATTAACGCAAAACTATCCGGAAAAGACCTACTCGCAATGTTTCAGAAGGATGTATTAGCTGTGGAATCTACACTCCTGGAAATGGAAAAAAGAACACATTGACACCGGTGTGTCAGACCCACCATACTTGCTCCGGACACTGCGAGAGGGCTGTACAAGCAATGATCACACGCACGGCACAGCGGACACACCAGGAACCGCGGTGTTGGCCGTCGAATGGCGCTAGCTGCGCAGCATTTGTGCACCGCCGCCGTCAGTGTCAGCCAGTTTGCCGTGGCATACGGAGCTCCATCGCAGTCTTTAACACTGGTAGCATGCCGCGACAGCGTGGACGTGAACCGTATGTGCAGTTGACGGACTTTGAGCGAGGGCGTATAGTGGGCATGCGGGAGGCCGGGTGGACGTACCGCCGAATTGCTCAACACGTGGGGCGTGAGGTCTCCACAGTACATCGATGTTGTCGCCAGTGGTCGGCGGAAGGTGCACGTGCCCGTCGACCTGGGACCGGACCGCAGCGACGCACGGATGCACGCTAAGACCGTAGGATCCTACGCAGTGCCATAGGGGACCGCACCGCCACTTCCCAGCAAATTAGGGACACTGTTGCTCCTGGGGTATCGGCGAGGACCATTCGCAACCGTCTCCATGAAGCTGGGCTACGGTCCCGCACACCGTTAGGCCGTCTTCCGCTCACGCCCCAACATCGTGCAGCCCGCCTCCAGTGGTGTCGCGACAGGCGTGAATGGAGAGACGAATGGAGACGTGTCGTCTTCAGCGATGAGAGTCGCTTCTGCCTTGGTGCCAATGATGGTCGTATGCGTGTTTGGCGCCGTGCAGATGAGCGCCGGAATCAGGACTGCATACGACCGAGGCACACAGGGCCAACACCCGGCATCATGGTGTGGGGAGCGATCTCCTACACTAGCCGTACACCACTGGTGATCGTCGAGGGGACACTGAATAGTGCACGGTACATCCAAATCGTCATCGAACCCATCGTTCTACCATTCCTCGACCGGCAAGGGAACTTGCTGTTCCAACAGGACAATGCACGTCCGCATGTATCCCGTGCCACCCAACGTGTTCTAGAAGGTGTAAGTCAACTACCCTGGCCAGCAAGATCTCCGGATCTGTCCCCCATTGAGCATGTTTGGGACTGGATGAAGCGTCGTCTCACGCGGTCTGCACGTCCAGCACGAACGCTGGTCCAACTGAGGCGCCAGGTGGAAATGGCATGGCAAGCCGTTCCACAGGACTACATCCAGCATCTCTACGATCGTCTCCATGGGAGAATAGCAGCCTGCATTGCTGCGAAAGGTGGATATACACTGTACTAGTGCCGACATTGTGCATGCTCTGTTGCCTGTGTCTATGTGCCTGTGGTTCTGTCAGTGTGATCATGTGATGTATCTGACCCCAGGAATGTGTCAATAAAGTTTCCCCTTCCTGGGACAATGAATTCACGGTGTTCTTATGTCAATTTCCAGGAGTGTAGAAATATACTACAGCTTCTTAGGTAAAAGTTCTGTAGAGACCATTAAACCAAGATTAGACGAATTAGAGCGTGCACAGAGGTGTTTAAAGAGTAATTCTTCCCTTGTTCGATTACGTCATTGGAACGAGGAGAGGCTCTAAAACGTCGGATTATTTGAGAAGTATCCCTTGTCACGGAGTTCAAACTAAAGTGGTTATCAGATTATGGATATAATGTAGATGTCGATGTAGATCAAAAGGAAAGACATCTGAGTGGAGCACTCAAAACATATATGTGGCGATCCTAAAGTTTCCACTCGAAAGTCACACTAACCTTGGCCTTCGTATTCGTGCTTGAACACAATCATCGGAATGGTGCTGTGGTGCACGTCCTCTCCCGCAACCTCATGAAACGGAATAGTTTTGCCCCCCCCCCCCTCCCTCATATATTATTAGTGAACTCAGCTGAGTCATGAAGATGTTTTCCCAGCAATATGAATCATGCAGAAGTTATGTCTTCTTGTTTCATTCAGATTTTGCATTATATATATTTTTAAGATGACTAAAATTGATGTTTTTTCTTATGCATATACAGCTATAAGGAGTGATTTTGAATGGTCCAGCATTATTACTTTCTGTAATACAAAGATGGGGCAGTGAAGTATTTACTATCTGAATTTCTGCGTCAGTGTTTCTGTAGTAACTGCCAAGATCATACAACTTGTAGTTATACCTTTTCCGATTACTTAACAGGGATGCAATCTCCACATGGGTTGCAATTAAGCCTCTGGAGATGTTTCCTAGCATATCTTCACCACTATCATTCTTATTTTTTTGGGCTCTCAAGGTTTTCGCATGATCTATGTAATCGGACCAGTAACTGGTAGAAATGATTAAAATTTCATATTTACTAAATAGATAATCTGTGTACATCATAAGATAAAGAACTGTTATTTATACATATCTTACACTGTGCAGTCACATTTATGTGACCTCCTATCGACAGCCCGAACAACCATATTCAGCAGTCCGCTTCTGTGGGCGTGGTCGGCAGCTCTCACAGTTGTTGTGGGGTTGAACCTGGCACTCCAGATGGCCGAGCTGAAGCCGGTTCTCGTCAGGAGGCTGAGCAAGTTCAATAGCATCAAGGGGCAGTGCACAGTGATGCAGCGGTATTTGGAACCATTTCTTTATTCACATAATTTACATTACTTCGACAGGTGCAGCATAGCGTCGGGGTGCCGACCGTAGCATTGTCCCACGAGTCCAGCGGGCTCAGCAACTCCTGGTATGCCGACGCTGCTGCTCTGTCATCAAGGCCGCTCAGCTGGATGTCGCCTGCACTCTGCCCGCTCACCGCCTGCCGAGGTGTCGCGTCTTGAGCCGCGTAACTGCCCGCAATTCCTGAGACTGATTCATTCCCTGGTCCACACCGCCCTCTGCCCCATTTGGCCTGCCCTGTCCAACCATGGGATAAAGGTGGATGTACTGGTCACCCATGGCCCTCGGGCCGACACTGTTCCTAAGACAGGACCGGACTCGAACCCGCACCCTCCTGGATGTGGTGCCGCAGCTTGCTGCTAGTGGTGCTTGCCAGATGGCAACACCTGCCACCTCCACCACCGCTGCTGCAGCGCTGCCGCATCTCCTGCAGCGTATGCCTCGTCCGGACCATGGTACGCCAGGTGGGAAGTGAACGTGGCATGTTCTGGACCCGCTGCAGACCACTGTCACTGCCCTCCTTCAGGCAGACCATGCAGTCTCCAAGTACCTGGTTGTCGTTCCATCCCACCCCGATGTTGTGTCCTCGGATGCGGAAAACAGCCCTAACAAGTACATAGAAATAAAGTACAGGTTTACACAGAATATTTGTTACATTGCTGCCAGACTGGCCCTTATGAGCATAGACCAGCACAGGTCCAACCCAACTCTCGACTGACCTGGCACCTTCAATCTAAAAGTGCCTGATTATTTATACTGTTTTTCCCCCCGCTTATGACGTAGTGTCAGAGAGAGACAGAAACTATGGCAGGGGTAAATTCCCATACATCAGCCACTTACACATCGCCACTCCTGCCTCTGGTCTACTGCCTCGACTGATATATTGCAATAATTTAAAGCAGCGCTGCAGTTCCCTGCCTCGCTGTTGCTTCACCCCAAAGAAATCGCCGCTGCAGCTGTGCACCAGAGGGTATCTCTGCCCTACTGGCAGCCGACTATTACCAAACACTGCCAGCAGCCGCAGACTTCAACGCCCAACCACGCCTTTACTGAATTTTAACAAAATTCCCCTTTCCTACAACTAAGACTAATACTAGCATAGCAC
Organism: Schistocerca serialis cubense; assembly: GCF_023864345.2. Taxonomy (NCBI): domain Eukaryota; kingdom Metazoa; phylum Arthropoda; class Insecta; order Orthoptera; family Acrididae; genus Schistocerca; species Schistocerca serialis. The sequence continues at coordinate 381,155,569 of NC_064645.1, read as the reverse complement.
AGTTATGCGGTGGTGCTGGACCTGGGGGTAAGCTGGTTCCAATCCTGTTTGGCGGAAAGAATTTTCGCTTCCAGTGTTTGGCCGGCAAATAAAGGGAAGAAGGTGGCGTAAAGTTTCTTGTCACTAGACTTTGCACCAGTGTGCTGGTTTAAATACGAAACCTCTCTGCAGTATGGGATGGGAACGTTAAGCTCGGCGGCCGTTTATAAATAATCAAAGAGAAAGAAACCATCTCTCTCAGCGAGGACCGCTATGGGACGTGGAGGAAGAGTCAGTGAGTTTCTGGACTATACCAACAGTGATGTGGAACTGTGCCGACTCCTGTGCCGTGGCCAGCTGTGCTGGATTTATCCATTATGGATCGATGCCACCAACAGCCTAATCGAGACAGTCTCACACACTCAGTTTTTCGCGATAACTCTTTCTTCATCGTATTGCTATGTGAATTTCAGAGATCCGCTATGGAGAAACGAAAGCTGTGAAGACGGGTCGCAACTAGATACAAAAGTAAGTAAACACATTGCCTGGTACAAGAACATCTTGTTGGTCAGTTTACAGATGTGCCATGCCATTACAAAATTTTATAGCTGACGTAAGGAACTTATTATGTCGCAGAGAATTGGTGGTAGTGGCTGTCAATGGTGTAAGAGAATGCTGTAACGAATGAAAAGTCTTTACTCCATATTCCGGAGGGGAAGGGGGATGACAAGTGTCCCCTGTTACCACCCGCCGTCCTCTAGCGGACGCCTATGCATAAAAGTAGGTATTTGAGCCACGAATAAGTGATTTTTCTTATGAACGAATGTAATTGGAAGGCACGTCAGAGAAGGAACAAACGAAATAATTTCGTAACTGGCCTACACAGAATTACAAGCCGGCCGCGGTGGTCTAGCGGTTCTAGGCACTCAGTCCGGAACCGCGCGACTGCTACGGTCGCAGGTTCGAATCCTGCCTCGGGCTTGGATGTGTGTGATGTCCTTAGGTTAGTTCGGTTTAAGCAGTTCTAATTTCTAGGGGACTGATGACCACAGATGTTAAGTCCCATAGTGCTCAGAGCCATTGGAGCCATTGGAACAGAATTACACACCTGTATACAACATACATTTTGTGCATCAGCAGGTATCCTGTTTACAGATGCATGGTGCTACTGCAACATATTGTTATCCATTCTCAGCTAGTCCCCATTAAAAAACAGGATTCCTTTATTCTTTGGATACGATCTTCTTAGGAGATTACGGAAAGACTGTCCCATTATACTGCTTTCAGGATGTAATAGCTTGGATGAGCTAATGAGTTTGTCCTTTATTCCACCAGGCAGCTACCATTATGTGTGTGAAAACCACAACAGGATGTGAGTAACATCCTGAAATGTATCTTACTGCCCTTAGATCTCATATATTAAATACATTCTCATAATGAAGTGGTTGGAAGATATTCTTTTGTACATGGGATCGTATAATCATTATAAGCCACACTAACAGATACGGCATCAAACCTACAGTACGATAAGTAAATAATGTTTGATTCCACAAATTGTTTCCAGTTTTAGTTCAAATGTGTCCAAAGATATTAATAAGCTTTAAAAATTTTAGTAAATTGTTTGGATGCCTTTTGTTTGCAGTAACAGTTCTCCTTATTCTGGTAAACCAATTTTACCTACAGTACTTTGTGATTAAATTTCTACATGCCTTTTTATATATCTTCTGGGTTATAATGCAGTAACAACATATCATACATGGCTAGCACACTGGACTCGCATTCGGGAGGACGACGGTTCAATCCCGCGTCCGGCCATCCTGATTTAGGTTTTCCGTGATTTCCCTAAATCACTCCAGGCAAATGCCGGGATGGTTCCTTTGAAAGGGCACGGCCGACTTCCTTCTCCATCCTTCCCTAATCCGATGAGACCGATGACTTCACTGTTTGGTCTCTTCCCCCAAACAAACCAACCAAATCTACTGTTTTCTACTGTAAATAAAAACCAGTCAAGCTAGACTTTTAATTCAGCAATAGCAGGAACAATACTCTTTCTTATAATACAATAAATTTCCAGTAATAATTAGAGTTTCCCCTTTCTAATGGTGTAATGAGTTGAAGAGAGTAAATAAATTTTTTGTGATATTTATTCAGACACTTCTATCACTAAAGAAACATATATTAATTGAGATATTTAGGTTCTTTATGTTTTGCAGACAACTATTTCTTTATTGGATATTCAAACTTCTTTCGTTTTTAATTGGAGCCTGCTTTCACAAATTTATTTTTACTTACTATAGATAAATGATCATTTGCTAGAAATGTGTAGACTTTATTGATAAATGTTCTGTAAGTTTACTTTATCCAAATTTACTCTTGGTAATATGCTTACAGAACAAGTCATTTCTCTTAATTGTGAACTAATGTCCTATTATTGTAAATCCATACAGAAATTATTGATTAAGAATTACATGCTTTATTTAAAACTTTTCTCGCATTGTTCACATTAGACCATTTACTGTGCCTTTTGTAAATTTTTATATCATTACATGAGTAATACACAATTATGTGAACTGAACTCAAATTCATGAATTTCACTTTCATCATATTTCTTCACCTCTTAACTTGAAGAATAACTCTTATCTTCATATGTAGCTGATTTCAGTGTAAACTGTTAGATTTTCTGTAGTTATCCTAGATAGATTACCTTCATCCAAATTCAGGAACTGTGACAGATAACCCTTTAATATTTTCTACATCTATGGTTTGAAGTCTACACTGAGGTCTTTTCCAACCACATAATACTCATTTTTATTTCTTTATCAGTGTTCCTCGAACCCTTCTGTAAGAAATGAAAATATATGCTTCAGTTCTTTTTCTTCAGACTTAAATTCTGCTTTTGTATTTAGTGAATGATGTGATAATTCTCCAAAATTCAGTCTTATTGTTACTTCTATGCTGTACTAATGTTTGGCTATAGTCTTATTTAAGCCATATTGAGTAAATTAAAATTATTCTAGCTTCATTTTCATTTAAATCCTGTAATTCTACAATTTTCATTAAACTCAAAATCCAAACCTTATATTTTCTGCTCACCTATTAGTAGAAAAACTTGGGAGCTTTATTTAATGTTCAGACAAGGAAAATTTCATGACTATTTCTATTGTCATATTTTCTTCACAATTCATCTATTTAATAAGGTCAAATTTTTAAGTAGTAGGTATTTTCTGCGTTAATTTCCCTTTTAAAAATCTTTTGTTAATTATGTATCTCTTCATATTTTGTACAACTACAGCTTTCACAGTACTTAAGTGCCGTCTGTAGACTTTTATCGGTAAATTTTTCATGCTTCATCTTGTTGGAATTATGTTATTCGTCTCAATATACTTTTCAGTTTTTAATTTATCTGTTTCTACACATTCCTACTCGTGGCAGATGTACTGTGTTTTTGAGTTCTTCAGTGTCAATTTTTTAGTTCGTAAAGTGGAAATAATCATCGGAAATGGCACTTTCTTGCATCATATGTGTGTTTTGTTTGCATTTACGAAATTAAAAGCCTTCTGTGCCAAATAGGGGAATTAGAACGATACCGAATTTCTGTAAAACTTGTATAATCTGAGTTTAAATCTGGCATCTGTTGATTTACCGAATTACAATGAGAACTGTGAAATTTTTCAGTAGATTAATTCTGCTGCAATATCTGTTAATGCAGTGTGAAAGTATTTTCCTAATTACTACATATTCTGTCTATGAATATGATTTACTAGACCTCTTTTGATGATACACAAATTTTTTGTGTATTTCATTGCACCTCAAAATAAATACAATGGGTCTTTTCTTATGATACCAGCTTTAACAGCTGATTGTACTAGCTGTATAGGTTATTGCATCGTAATCCTTGTCTCTGTCCTGGTCACAGTTTATGGAATCTTGTAGATTTTCAATTTGAAACACCTGACGACATCATAACGCAAGTATGGGTTTTGTTCCACTTAAAATTAATTCAGACTAGCTTGATGCAGACTCGCGTGGTTAATAAAACATACTCCAAATGCAATTGGCCATTTTCTGGATAGAAATTCCATATAAATTATTATTTATCGCAACGTACCAACAGCTGACCAAAATCTTCATAGATTGTACCTGGAGGATGTTTCTGTAAATCCTAAAGAAGAAAATGTTTTCATATGAAATCGTAGAACGTTTCGTAATCGAACGAATTGTTTCCGATATACGTACAGAAGGCAATGACTACAGTTTTTATTGAATGTGACTATCACTAACACATCGTCGTCCGCTAAGCAAAATACATACCTGTAGCAACCTGACCTGGTTTGTGACTCGACTGAAAGTTAATTGGCAGTCAGGGTGCAACACGTTAACGTGGATATGGGTTCATCTATACACACTGTGGTAATATCTGGTGCATATCATGGAAACGTAATAGAAGCGTACTGTACAGTAAAGTAATTAGTCATAGGGTAGTGCTAGGGGTAATATCAGAATTTTCAGAGAGGAAATTTCATTCAGTAAAAACTACATTAATTCCCAGGTATATCTCGACAAAGTATGAGGCTGGTGCAAAGACTGACAGTTAATTTTTACCATAGACAACTGCTAAGTTGTGCTTACAAGGAAAGGTAGAAGCGAAGAAACATTTGACTACAAGGGTGATAATTTGCAACTTGAGCCACTCAAGCACTACAAATAATTGGTATACTGAGATCGGAAATGTAACGACCGCATTTATGCAGCTGTTAATACAGTAAGTTGCAGTCAATGATAGAGTTTCTACCAGTTACCACCAGCCAAATCAAGCCAACCTTTTACAACATAGTAGACGAAAGAATATCGACGGAATGAAAACTTCACAAAATAAATCTATCGGAAACTGACAAACGTAGAGAGTTTAATCCCATCTACACCCTGTCACACAGATACGTCTGTGGAGAGAACAACGTCATTGGGAACGTTGCAGAGATTTTGATTTGCAGAACGGTTGATCTCACTAACATCGGTGCTACAACCAGGGGGAAACCACTGTCCTAAAACCGAGAAAAATACCTGAGTATGGTTGGTAGGACATACTCTGCTTTACTTTAGTGGGGACCAGGAAGAAGGATTATATCAATACTAGGGAGCATACTTTGCAACTAAGGGAGAACTAGTAACGGAAGACACTAAAAGAGGTAAAAGCATACAAACTGTAGCTCAGCACTGAAACTTACGAAAATTCTAGCCGAAAAAAAGAGAAATATAAAAGACGGAGTAGAAATAAAGATGCTGCTGTTAAAGTTTCTATTTGGCTGGCTGTTACTGGTGGTTTCCTCTGATAAATTTGGTATTCTTGTCCTTGTTAATGGGAGGAATAACTACAAAGACACACTGCGTGCAAAACATATGCAGTATGTGAAATGGACAATATGGCTGCCCCTGGTCACTTTCACAAGTTAACGTATTTTATCGCATACCCAGTGTAATTTGATCGATTTCAGCAGCCATCACTAAAACTGGGATGATGGTAAGTGACCATTTGTGTAAGTATCAATTACACACTGAACCGAGGACAAGCAGACAGGAATGCTGCGGAAGCAAGTGATCACGCAAACAGAGCACCGCAGTGAAATGTCCAAGGTGAAATTTCTAACGGACGCTCTGTATTAACAGCACATACGCCTCTGTCTTTCACTTAAAAACATATTCAGAGGAGAACCATCATAGCCTGATGCTAAATTTACTTTTAGTTAGCATTTTTCATTGAACGCCAGATCATCGAAAGTGATTGTAAATATGTAGTAAACGCTACAAGGAACACTGATGGAGATATCTTTAAAGGGCGCAGCTAGAAGCGGGATTGCGCTTTTAACAGTTTTCTGGTTTTTCGGCAGAAGTCGGGTTCTAATTTGAAGCCAAACTCCCCAGAGTACAATTCCGAGAAGCATTCAGAGAACTAATTTCCATGCAAATTCTAACTGCACGCGGACCTTTAACGGGAATCACACGGAATTACACTGTACTGTTCCCGAAATGTTTCTTTTGCGCAGTGACGTCAGATCACGGGAGGAACAAGTACGGCCGCATGATTTCGATTAATGTGCATTTTTAAAACTGGTTTATATAGCACGTGAGCGCGTGTTATGCATGTATGTTATAACAAACTCCGACCGAATAGGTCTTGAATACCTCCGAACGCCACGTCGCAGGTATCAGTGAATGTGGATATGTGTCTGTAGGCTGTTTATGTGTTTTTATGTTGGCAGCGCTATGTAGCGTTCTGCATTGATAACTCTGACAGACAGCGCTGTTAGCGGTTTGAATTGTTAGCGAAAGCGGACGACCTGGACGTGTCCGACTTGGGGACTGAAATTATTCATGATAACATAATTTTTAGAACTAGATGTCACGGACTATTATATATAAATTTTTTGACTGGATGTCACATTATTAAGGTAAAAATACATTGTTTGCTCTGCAAAAAAATTTTTCTTTTGCTGACCAAATTCCTATTAGTAGTTAGAGCCTTCAGTAGTTAGAATCTTTTATTTAGCTTGCTGTATTGGCACTTTGTTGCAGTAGTTCGTGTGATGAAGATTTTTGCGAGGTAAGTGACTTATGTAATGTACAGGTTATTCTTAGGATTTCTGCTAATTCAGGGCCATTGTTTTGTATTAATTATTTGAAGTCTGGTTATCATTTTTAGCAGACAGATTGCATTGCGCTAGCAAATTGTGGATCAGTTTTGAGACGCTAAAGACAAGTAAAGAGACACTACGTTCAATTACACTCAGCAGTTGAAGAATAGTGAGTAATCACTCAGCAGTTTAAGTAAAATCATATTTGGAAGTTTCATCTTCTCAGTTATTTGAGTTTAAGTAAAATCATTTCAATTAAGAAGTTTCATCTGACTGCCCTGAGCCGAGGATACCTCACTGTATTCTTCTAATTTTCTCGTAGTATGAATAACTAGTGCATGATTAGACATTAGTTATTGTATAGAGAATTTCCTTTGTAGTTGTGGATTCTTGTTGTTGTACTGTATTGTAGTGAGCAAAGCTGTTGTGGCATGCGTGTGGATTGCACCAAATATCTTGCAGTCGCTTGTGCAATAAATTAGATATTATTATCAGTGCTATTTTAGCACGTCTTTTATTATTGCTTTTCAAATTATTTTTGTGTGTTATTGTGTGAAATTCTGTGATAATCATGGCTTGCAAAAAACGTAACTCTAGGCTGCAAAGCAAATTGAGAAATGATAGTGACGGTGAGAATATCGTGTTAACACTACCTAATAATGAATTAACAAATGATCAACATAAAAATTTGGTAATTGTACACAGGGAAATGGACGAGGCAATAAATAATGGTGTAGGCAGTGAAACAGTTAGTGAACAGGGAACTATTGTAGATCGATTGGTATGTAACAATTCATCTCAGGAATGCGAAATGACAGAACAAAATCTTGCAAATACCGTAGATTCAGGTATTGTGTCATCGCCCTTTTCTCAGTTAAGTCAAGACTTTCTCTCAGCTTTTCAAAATACGAATATTGTCGATGCTAATGCACTGCCGTGAAGCACAAAGGAACATGTTCCAGACACTAATATATTGTTATTGCAATTAATACAACAAAAGGGACAAAAGTTTCAAAAGTTAGACTCACAGGAACAAAATCAGAAACAAACACAGCAACGCTAATGTAACAAATGGAACAAAATCAGAAACAAACACAGCAATAGCTTCAAAAGTTAGACACAACGCTTGAACAAACACGTGAAGATTTAACTACTGAGTTACTAAAAATCGAATCGAAATGTCAAATAGTTGGTAAAGAGTTAAAAACACAAATTTGTGAGCATTTTCACCCAATTTCTTCGCGACATGAAAACGCATAACAGAATCATGAAGCAACCACGAAAGAGCTGCAGATAATCGTTGACGAAAATCACGATACCTTGCAAGCTAAAATTAACTCTGTTGCATCCACCGATACGGTGGGCAACTTGTGCAAAACAGGAAAATTTAAAGGACACAGTAGATACTCTAAAGCTTTGTTCAGGAAAACACACATCATCGGAAAAGGTAGTCGAACTTTCGGACCAGCTAACTAGTTTATCTACGAAGGTAGAAGCTGACCTGAATGCTACAAGACCGGTAGCCTGTACCTACACCGATGGGTACAAGGAAATTTAAACAAAACCAGAATCAAATTGACACGCAAAACAAAAGAGAAATGCAAAAAGTGCAAAGTCAGTTGGCACACGTGATTAGTGATTTCAGAAGACACTTTGCAACACGGGAAAAGTAATTTAGAAATATGGAAGAGTCACGAAGTAATAACAGTGGGTATTCCGGAGATCTTAAAGGAGTCGGCAAGGTGCAGCGAGGCTTCAGAGGGAACCGCCGACACGATGTAAGAGTGACAGATTTGCGACTCGGCATTATGATGACTTTGACTGAAAGCTCTTCATCACAAGGCTTAAATTCAGAACATTCAAGAATTGTAATAATGATATATATATCCACAGGCTTTGTTTCATCAAGTTTCTTATTGATTTCCTCGTAACTGGTCATTAAAGAGCAGAAAAAAATAAGGAAAAATAACGGAAGATTATACCACATTTCTCGTGTAAAACCGATTATTGAGAAACAATTTGCTTTCTGACTTAGTCTTTGCAATTAAATTTTTCACTTCAAGTTACTATTACGCCTTGTCACATTTCGCATGCAGCGATGTTTTGAAGTCAACTACCCAGTCAACAACCTATTGAATTTATCTAGACTGTAATTTTACGAGTTTTCTTCTATCGGGAACAGACGACACAGTCTCATTTTGAGTACATTTTCGCTTGTCAGTATCACGATTACTTCACGAGTCTAACGCTCACAATCTTGGAACATATAATGATAATGAGGTTTTTCTGCAACATTTTGGTTTACTTGTGAAGACATTTTTTATATAAAGTACGTTCTGAGAGGTCACAGTTGATACAGTATTTGGTTTACTTGGCAGCTTCACGATTACAGTACGACGCTACTTAGGAGTGAGACAATTTTCAGTATTACTTTTACGCTGTATCTCTTTATGTCTGCACAGATATCTGTGTTCTTTTGGAAACTAAAACATGTTTTGGTAATAACGTTTGTGGCATAGCTACAATGAGATAGGTATTTTTCGTAACACAACAATACGTTACAGTACAGTACTTTCAAGGTCACGGCAATGCACGTAGTAACTACCACTTTTATACTCATAGCTCTTTACTTTTGTAAATGACGAGGTAAGTACATTGATTTTTGGAGAACGTTGCTTACGGATGACGATAACTACGACACTTTGTACTTTTTATCGTTGAGCTATGACATAAACTATCTTACAGCAAGAAGCACAATTTAGCGTTACACGACACGCAATTGAGTGATTAATTTTTGTACTTGGAAAATTTTTAAGAAATATGTTTGTTACTGTGATAGGGAGAAGGTTTCCAGCGATACGTTTCATTCTGCAGCTTTAATCTGTAACATCCGAGGGTGTAATTACATTAGCCACCGTGGCGGTACGCCTACTTGTGTACCATGCGTGTGGCAAACGCAAGGAGCCCTGCTAATACGGAATTTGTTTATACAATTTTCCACATCGTTACCATATTTCCTTACCACAGAATTACACAACTATCTGGGTCATTTTAAAGGGAGAAACGAACATTTACTATGTCAGTGAGACATGCCTACGTAATTAAACAGTTCGATTACTTCACATATATGAAATTGTTACTTGTCTGTACTTTGTAAACTGTTCATATATTTTCAGATCCATTGTGATACTGTGAGAGATTTGAATGATGTATTTTGTATAGGATCATGATTTTCGAAGTATGTTTGAGGTAGACGACACTACCGATACGAGCAAGAGAGCATTTTTTTAGAGGTTTTGAGATTACTGAAAGAAGCTATGACGATATTATTACGACGACGATGTGTATCATGATGTTGAGATATGGTTATGATCGATAAGGTGAGGAATATGTTTATGCTACATGTTTGTTATGATGAAATATAGAACAAGAATCGACAAATATATATGTGTAATAAGGCAATCAGTAGTGGCTGGGGTCTCTGGCTTGTGAAAAAATGTTGGAGACTAAGAATCGTATTTTAAGAGTTATGGAAGGTGAGTATATACATGAATGTGAGTACCAAATGCCAATGGAAAACTTTTGGACACTGTTATTCATGAGATTTAGTTTCTACGCACTTCCACTGTAACCTTTCGACCTGTGAAATTTTTTTATTGGTATGAATCTGTCATTGTAGCTGAAATTGCTGTCGTAAATATTTTCGTAAAAAGTGTATGTGACCTTGACGTTACGCTTCGCTGGCTATGCACTAGTCGCTTTGGAAGAAAAAAAATGTTGTGTGGACTTATAACTTTCTTCATGCCGCTTCAGCAACTTCTGAAACAAGTACTCGCACAGCTGTTGAAAAGAGAGGCTGTTGACCTCACTATTGACATTACTTTGCAGAAAATGCCACAAACACGACACACTATTAGTTGGAAACATATGAGTAAACTTTATAGCTCGTACTTTGTGCTACGTACTGAAATGCTTATTAAGTGATGAGAAATATTTTTAAGTCTACACACCTGATTATGACAAGTATCTTTCTACGAGAGTTGAGAGAATTGTTACTGACTTATGAAATGCCACATGGCTATTGGATGATTTTTTCATGCTTTGCTTTGTACATATTTGTTTACTTTATTTGGTATCTAGTTCCAAGCTGCACTGTAGCATTGCTTTTATAAAATAAAATTTAATACATATGCTAATGTAAACAATTTATGTCTACAGATACATTAAATAATAATTTTGTGATCCACACTCCTAAGAAAAGGGGAGCCCTTGGAAAGAAAAAAAAATAAGAAGGCGAAGTGACTGGTAAATCCAATTGCGCACATAATTTCCTTTTCAAGGACTTGGTAACTTTTGATAGAATAAGTTGTTATGGTGCATCACTCTGGTGTTAAGGTGTGACATAGACATTGAGATGAGAATAGACATTTCCTTTATCTGTAATGCTGTCTTTAATATTTTCATTCTGCTTGTGCTTTGTCATGTTCAGGTATAAGTTACTGCATTTGCTGCTGCTATTTCTCAGGCAATATCCTACTGAACTTTACTTCTTATTACTGTCCTAAGCCAGTTCTACCAATGATTTATGTTTTCTTGTTTGCTGCATATTGCCTTATATTAGTTGTAATGTTGCATTTTCTTTACTAATTTAGATATACTGCTGCTTGCTTCACTAACTGCATTATTTTGTCATTGTGGTATCTGTCAACTGTTTTGTGCTGCTGCATTGCCTCATTCTCTAGTTCATATATCTGAGTGCAGTAGATTTAAGTTAGTTTAAGAGGGGGTATGCTATATAAGAAAATGAGTTGTGATGAGTTGGGAAGAAATGAACTGAGAAACTGTACAGAAAAGGTTTGGCAAAAGAATATTGTACAATGAAGAAGAATTATTTAGAAAAACTAAATGAACATATAAGTAGGGTATAGTGACAACAGATATAGGTAGGATTTTCTTGGAAACAAATGAGGTAAGAAATATGTGAAAGTATAATTCGAGACAGCATGAACAGATAGTTTCTTTCAAACAATGTTAAACTAGGGTAGTTCTCCGAGAATTAAATGAAGTTTTGGTGGGAAATGAAGTACCACAAGTACTGCAGTAGTAAGTGTTCCACTGAAAACTGACCCTATCCTTTCCTTTTGTGTTATTCCGCTACATGTTTGTGTACCCTTATGTGTCTGTGTGCTTTCTGTCTCTGTATGTTTACCTGATAAGATAAATTTTGTAGATTTTTTCTTTCTTCTAATACTAAGCTGCATTCACTATGATGACGAATACTGTTATCCTGAAATCTAATTTTGTTTTCTAATATATTCTTTACTTTTTGAAGATGTTTGAACATTATTTATTCTGTTACGTTTTCTTTAATGCTCATGTGTCAAGTTAATGTTTTGAGGATATTCTCATTTTTCATTTATTTACTTATCTCATAATTCCTGTAATACTCATGTACGAGGTGCAACAATAAAGTTATGAGACTGATTTTCTTTGCAAGATGTGGCAACCCTCCTGGCTTGTGTAGGCATAATATTTTTGACCTTGCTCTATAACCGGCTTCTAGTCCAAGCAGCACATCGATGCAACTGCTCAGTCATGAGTTGTGCTGTAATAAGTTAAAATATGTTTGTGTCTCTCGTCAAGGAAATGGAAGCGCACAATATTGCGAAACTGTATGCCATTTCTTTTTGCGTTAATTTGGGTGAAAACACGACAACTCACTGTTAGCTTCAGAAGGCTTTTGGAGAGGAGGAAATGTCAAGAGCTCAATTTTTCATTGGCATAAAATGTTTAGGGAAGACAGAACGAATGTTGAAAATGAAGACCGCAGTGGACGACCATCAGCCTCACGGACGGATGTCAACTTGGCCAGGGTGAGTGAACTAGTACGATCTAATCAATGATTATCTGTGAAAACCATTGCAGAAGAACTGAACATCAATCGAGAAACGGTTCGTCTAGTAATAACTGAAGATCTAGGTATGAGAAAGATTTGTGCAAAAATGGCCCCCAAAAGTCTCACATCACAACAGCGACAAACACGGAAAAATGTGGCAGCCGATCTGTTAGAGCAAACGGAAATCAATCCAGAACTGGTGATGAAAGTTGGTTTTTTCAGTACGATCCAGAGACAAAACGCTAAAGTTCACAATGGTGCTCAAAGGGATCACCCAGACCAAAAAAAGCTTGCATGTCAAAATCAAAAATGAAATGCATGCTTGTGTGCTTCTTTGATTCCAAGGGAATTGTTCGTAAAGAGTGGGTGCCTCCTGGACAAACAGTTAACCAAATTACTACAAAGAAATGTTACAAAGACTTCGTAAAAGAGTTCTTCATGTCCATGCCAACATTGCTGATAATTGGATTCTGCATCATGATAATGCGCCATCCCATGCTTCTCTGTCAGTACAGTAATTTTTAACAAAACAAATTTCAGTACTACCACAGCCACTTTATTCACCAGATATCGCTCCGTGTGACTTTTTTCTACTTCGAAGAGACAAAATGGCGGTCAAGGGACACCATTTTCATACAACACAAGCTGTCCAAAAATCTGTGACGGGGGTCTTGGAGGATATTACAGAAGATGAGTTCCTGAAATGTTACGATCAATGGCAGAAGCGCTGGAGAAGGAGTGTGCAATCCGAAGGGAACTACTTTGAAGGAGACAACACTAAACTTGACTAGAACGGTACGCAAAATTTCTTTTTCACATCAGTCTCATTACTTTCTTGTCACACGTCGTATATGTTTATCTTTATTCTTTTTGTAAAGCCAGTATTACTAAAAGTGTTATCTGTATTATCACGTTTTTGAATGCAATGATGATTTCTGTACCCTTGTAATTGTATACTTATGCTGCAAAAATGTAAATTTTATAGATACCAGTTCTTCAAGTTAAGTAAATAGTAGGGATTCATTTTACTGCACACATTTCAGTTGGTCGTACTATATATATAAAATATCAGAGGTTATATGACTGTGTTAGTTCTGGTTAGCAGCATTTCTGGTTCTAAGAATATTGCAAAAAGTTTTTGAGTGCACAAGGGGTAGTCCATGGACTTGCTACAATGTCATCAAGACTCTTCAACTATGACTGTGCACCCACACAGTGGCAACTGCTGGCCATCTCTACAACGACTACAGTGGATCTGCACCTTCGGTGGCACACTACTACCATAATCTCTACAAAGACTACAGTGGGTCTGCACCTTTTGTGGCCCATTACTACCATAATCTCTACAAGAAATAGCGTGGGTCTGCTCTGTGGTGACCTACTAATTCTACCAATAGTCTACAAGTCTTCGACTCTGCTGTGGGTCTACTCTGTTGTAGCTCATTACCAATCTTCATGTTTTCATGTCAAGAGTCAGCACTGTGTTTCTGTTGGGAGGACAAGACTACTTTTTCAAGACTGCATGGAGGTCCACTACTTATGTGTGAATTTCTTTTACTGCTCAGATTTTGAGCATAAGATTATCATAGACTTCTCTTTTGATGAATGATTAGGACTGTCTTTACGAACTGCGATGACAGTTTTTGGTTTTGACCAACAATATATTACTAATTGTGTGCATCTGATCTATTTGATATTGTTAATAAGAAAAAATTTACAACAAATTAGTCTTGGCCACTGCCCAAAATATGTTGCAAAATTTTTTGAGGGGAGCAGGTCGGCTATGTAAATAGGCTTTTTATATGTTTTTATGTTGTCAGCGCTGTGTAGCGCTCTGCTCAAAATGGTTCAGATGGCTCTAAGCACAATGGCACTTAATATCTGAGGTCATCAGTCCCCAAGACGTAGAACTAATTAAACCCAACTAACCTAAGGACATCACATACATCCATGCCCGAGGTAGGATTCAAACCTGTGACCGTAGCAGCAGCGTGGTTGTGGACTGAAGGGTCTAGAACCACTCGGCCACAGCGGCCGGCCTAGCGCTCTGCATTAATAACTCTGACAGCACTCTCCGCACTGTGTAAGAGACTCTGTGGCTGGTCGGACTCGCAGATGGAGGTGAATCACCAGCAGTGATGGAGGTTGGAAGTGAACAGGCAGCAGTGAGGGAGGTTGGAAGTGAATAGTTAGCAGTGAGGGAGGTTGGAAGTGAATAGTTAGCATTGATGGAAGTTGGCGGCTTGAAGTGTTAGCGAAAGCGGACGATTTGTACTTGTCCGACTTGGAGATTGAATATTATTCATGACTATATAATTTTTTGAATTTGATGTCAAGAACGATTATATATTTTTTTAACCGGATGTCACATTATTAAGGTAAAAATGCATTGTTTGTTTTGCAACAAAATCTTTCCTTTCCAAACCATATGCCTATCAGTAGTTAGAGCCTTCAGTAGTTAAAATCTTTTATTTAGCTGGCTGTATTGGCGCTTGCTGTATTACAGTAGTTCATGTAATGAAGATTTTTGTGAGGTAACTGACTTACGTAATGTATAGGTAATTGCTGGGATTTCTGCTAATTCAGGGCCATTCTTCTGTATTAATTATTTGAAGTCAGGTTATCATTTTTGAGCAGTCAGATTGCGTTGGGCTAGAATTTTGTGGGTGAGTGCTGAGATGATAAAGACATGTAGAGAGACATTACGTTCAATTTCAGTCAGCAGTTTAAGAATACTGAGTAAGCACTCAGTAGTTAAAATAAAATCATATTCAGAAGTTTCACCTTCTCAGTTATTTCAGGTTAAGTAAAAAAAATTTAATTAAAATGTTTTATATGGAGAGGCGTGTGGTCAGGACACCTTCACCCGGCCGTTGTCGGTTTTCGTGTCCGGACATGTATGTTATAAGGTCGCCGAAAAACTAAGCAGGCCCGTCATACGGCTGACGTCAGTTTTTGTCTCCACACTACACAGGCTTTTCGGCAGTTGCAGATAATTCTCTCCAACAGACAGCTGAAACGCTAATGCGAATGGAAATCTAGCACCTGTATAGACTGCCTCTGTGCTCGAGACAACCAGTCTCAGGGCGACGTGGCTGCGCACGTGGGAAGGTGAGTCGGGGTAGGCGCCCTGAAGGTAGACTGCTGTAACCAAAACTGAATTATCCTCCGTAGGTTCCCGCAGGCCCTCTGCAGATATAGCGCTCCACTGTCATGTTTGGGCTCTGTCTCCTTCCCTCCTCTCATTCCCGGACACACACTCACACACACACACACACACACACGAGCAAGCGCGCGAGCACAAAAGCATGAACCCGCGGGCGCTGTACCGTACGCCTAATAATATCAACAACAGTATCGCTAACACTGCTCTGTTCTTATTTCGCTGTGCAGTATAAGCCACTAGCGGTAGCAGTTTCAACGCACCGGTAATTACATTGTTTACGGACTGCCTCCTAGGGACGAGGATATTATATTTCTTTAAATGTTACCACACCCAAACGAGGTTTCTGTTTCCCTGCCCATTCTTTTCTTCTCCAGCATTGATTTGATAGGACAAGCATAGTGACAAAGTGGGAGATGAAAAACTAGGGAATCTGCTTGATGCTTTGATCCTCAGATCATTAAATCTATTGAAATAATATTTTTCCTTCATCAGGTAGTTCATCTTGATCTACACACATACTTCGTATGGAGCATGGCGGAGGTTACATTGTACCAGCTTTCATCCTCAGACCATTAAATTTATTAAAATAATTTTTTTCCTTTATCAGCTTGTTCATCTGCATCTACATACATACTTCGTATGGTGCATGGCGGGGGTTACATTGTACCACTACTAGTAATTCCCTTTTCCGTTCCATTTACGGCTATCTGTATGCCTGTGCACAAGCCCTAAGATCTCTTGTCTTTTCTTCAGAGTTCTTAAGATGAATGTACGTTGGTTCCAGCTCTGCAGCCAGTTTCATATTCTTTTTCTGCAAATTTCCTCAAAACTTTTACTCGAAAAGAACGCCGCCTTCCTCCCAGGAATTCTCATTTGAGTTCCCAAAGCACCTCCGTAATACCTGCATGTTGACAGGACCTGCCGGTAACAAATCCAGTAGCATGCTCCGATGTCTTCCCTTATCCCGACCTAGTATGGTCTCCAATAGTGCTGAAGATTGGGGCGCGTTACTGTTCTGCACGTGTTCTCCTTTATACGTGAGCCATACTTCCCTCAAAATTCTCCTAATAAACCGAACTCCACCATTCACCTTCTCTTCTGATGTCCTTACTGACCGTTCCATTGCGTGTCACTTTGCAACGTTACGCTTAGACAGTCAACGTGGCTATGTCATGGTTATTTATTTATTTTTTCGAGTCTTCAGTCTTCTGACTGGTTGGATGCGGTAGGCCACCTCTTCATCTGAGAGTAGCACTTGCATTCTACTTCCTCAATTATTTGCTAGATGTATTGCAATCTCTACTGAGCGGTTCTAGTCGCTTCAGTCCGGAACCGCGCGACTGCTACGGTTGCAGGTTCGAATCCTGCCTCGGGCATGGATGTGTGTGATGTCCTTAGGTTAGTTAGGTTTAAGTAGTTCTAAGTCCTAGAGGACTGATGACCCCAGCAGTTAAGTCCAATAGTGCTCAGAGCCATTCGAACCATATTCCAATATCTGTTTTCTGCTCCAGATGTCAGCCTCAACAGCTCCCTCTAGTACCATGGAAGTTATTCTACGATGTTTGAAGAGATGTCCTATCATCCTGTCCCTTCTTCTGGTCAGTGTTTTCCTGATATTTCGTTCCTCGCCGATTTGCAGAGAACCTCCACATACCTTATCAGTGCACCTAATTTTCAACATTCTTCTGTAGCACCACATTTCTAATGCGTGATTCTCTTCTGTTCTCGTTTACCCACAGTCCATGTATCACTAATCATGCAATGCTGTGCTCCAAACGTGCATTCTCAGAACTTTCTTCCTCAAATTTACGCGAATGTTTGACACCAGTAGACTTCTGTAGGTCAGGAATTCACTTTTCTCCAGTGCTAGTCTGCTTCTCATGTTCTCCTTACTAAATCTGTCATGAATTATTTCGCTGAATAGGTAGCATAATTGCTTAACTTCATCTACTTCATTATCCTCAAACCCGCTCTTCCCGTTTCTGCTACTTCCCTTTACTTTCATCTTTCTTCGATCCACTCTCAATACATATTCTGAACTCATCAGACTGTTCAATCCATTCAGCAGATCCTGTAATCCTTTTTAAATTTCTCTGACAGCCGTTCACCTTGAAAAGCCTCCCTTTTATTTCTGTCAATGCTTCTTCGACGTATAGATAAGCCAAGCACCATTCTGGTCTTCCAATTTTATTGTTCCCTCTCTGTTCTTGTGTACATTGTATATTACCCAGCTGCCCTATAGCTAACCCCCTGCTTACTTAATAAGTTTTCGAGCCTCTCACATACATCGGAAACTATCCCGTATGCTCGGACCTCCTTTAACAATCAGCTGTGTGGCAACGTGGTAAACGTTTTCCCATAATCTATGACTGTGGCATCTACGTTGCTATTCATGCTTGATTCTTGTTTGAACAAAGGTATTATTTTCCTGACTGCTACCTAATTCCTCCCCTTTGATCATTATCAGGGAACATTAATAACAAATTACGTTCCGTGCTTCCAATTAGTAGTGGACAGTACAGTTTTGACTTACATTTAGTAATTTAGTTGTGTGAATGTACGACATTATGCCATTTAATGTGAATGTGGGACACCATTATATGTTTATCTATTCCACATTGCCGCGTGAACCCTCACATACTGACAATTGTAATTTTTGATTAAATTAGCTAATTACCAAGGAAATGAAGTGATGGTTAGCAAATAAAAAGTGACCTGTTGCAAGAAAATACTGTATTCAAAGAGTCTGTGAGTCTGAATGTGGCACTAATCTACCCTTTATTTAAATTTTGAAGAAATTTGCTTATGGGTCCATAGGATTGGTAATATTCTTAAAATTGCATGAACGTTTCTCAGTTAGCACAAGTGTCAAAGTGTGATTTTTTTTATCGGTTCTGTTCAAATTGTTGAGTTCAACTCACAAGGGCTAAAGTCAGGGGAGTGCAGCAGATGGTGCAGCAGTTAGCAGCCCCATCAGTCAAACAAATCAATAACAGCTTGCACTGTACGTGATTGAGCATTGTCCTGCCAAATGATGGTCAGCTCCTGCAGAAAGAGTCATCACTTCGGTCTCTATGCTGTTCATTTTTGGGCCACACCTTATGACCAGATTAGAGACATGAGTAATGAAACTTTCTGCAGGACCTGATCATTATTTTTCAGGACAATGCTCAAGAACGTGCAGTGCAAGTTTTTACTGATTTGTTTGACTGTTGGGGCTGCTAAGTGCTATACCACCTACTGCACTCCTGTGACTTAAGCCCTCTTAAGTTCAACTCGATTTCTAAACTAAAGGAAACGCTTCACTGCATTCGCTTCAGAACTGCAACAAATTCGTCGGGCAATAGACCGTGCCGCTCGAACTGTCAACACAACTGGCTCTGCTAAGAGTATCCTACGACTTCCACATCGCTAGCAACGGGTTTTGCATAATGCTGGCGACTACTTTGAAGGTCAGTGAAACTTTGAAACACGTATCTATTTTGTTGGAGCTGTAAATAAATAGTTGCCACTATTGAAGTTCCAACCCTCATATATTGGTAAGTTTATGAAGCAGTGTTCAAGAATCACGCACTGACGGACATCAGTCGTGGCGATGAGCTCCGGGTTGCGCTGACGCATCTCAGGAAGCAGAATCCAATGTGTGGAGATGCCGTCCCATTCTTCGATAGAGGGCACGAAATTTGGTAAGCGTGGCATTGCTAAACAGGCCGCTAGGACCAAGCCGACGCTGTCTTGCTTCACGTAACTTATGGAAAAGAGCATTTCACTTGCCTTCATTCCTTTGATTCAACTAGTCACTTGTCTTTAACTCACGAATGGACGACATATTCGTGATTGCTTATCCACTTCCGAGCAGATGTAATTTCACCTCATGCATGCTTAACTAACATTTACACAGCGCAATATGGTCAAAGCACCTGTTTTTGAACTACTGAAACGTGAAGATTTTATACAAACTCATTTCCAGTGTTGTCTTTCGCTCATTCCTGACAGTGTTCCACTGTGGTCCAATGTACAATGTGCCATGCCCGTTTCTTATGTCTTTGAAGATCCAGTTCACTATTGTGATGTCCCTTTGAGATGTAAATAACTTGTCGCATCCTTAGTGTTATTGTGATACTTATGAGAAGCATTAACTATCTAATGTATCCCAGATTCCTCCACAAAGCTAGTCAGCCAACAGGCTCATTTCAGCTTAAATATAACCTTTTCGCACTTCTAGCACAAAATATGATATTTAATTGGTTTTAAAGTGTTAATAACCGGTGCTGCACCATTAACTTACGTTAAAAAATTTAACAACTGCTTTTTTAAGATAATTCTCATTTGTTGTTCAGTCTAATTTAATTAGATCCAACAGGATCATCTTCAGATCTGAGCAGCTGCCTTAGCAACCCTTCTCGTCTGCTCAGAACCAATAACAGAGTACTTTCAGAGTATTGTCATCAGAGTATTGTCATCAGAATACTCTGTCGCCATGAGTAGACAAGGCGGGTTACTGACACAACTACTTACATCTTAAGAAGCTCCTGAGGATCCTAAATACCGGGGGGTGATCAAAGAATTAGTATAAATTTGAAAACTTAATAAACCTCGGAAAAATTTAGATAGAGAGGTAAAAATTGACACACATGCTTGGAATGACATGGGGTTTTATTAGAATCACCCCATATTGGTAGACGCGTGAAAGATCTCTCGCGCGCGTCTTTTGGTGATGATCGTGTGCTCAGCTCAGCTCGTCATGCTTGGCCTCCCAGGTCCCCAGACGTCAGTCCGTGTGGTTATTGGCTTTGGGGTTACCTGCACTCGCAAGTGTATCGAGATCGACCGACATCTGTAGGGATGCTGAAAGACAGCATCCGACGCCAATGCCTCACAATAACTCCGGACATGCTTTACAGCGCTGTTCACAACATTATTCCTCGATTACAGCTATTGTTGAGGAATGATGGTGGATATATTGAGCATTTCCTGTAAAGAACATCGTCTTTTCTTTGTCTTACTTTGTTATCCTAATTATTGCTATTCTGATCAGATGAAGCGCCATCTGTCGGACATTTTTTGAACTTTTCTATTTTTTTGGTTCTAATAAAACCCCATGTCATTCCAAACATGCGTGTCAATTTGTACCTCTCTATCTACATTACTCCGTGATTCATTCTGTTTTCAAATTTTTACTGACTTTTTGATCACCCGGTATGTAATGTAATTAAAAGTTTGCAACAGACGCGGAAGAATAACTGAAAATTATCTCAGCAATGCTATCGCTTGTCGGGAGTACTTTTCTGTGAGAAATACTTATAACTCAGTTAATTTGTCTGAATTTCTTGGATTAAAATAGTTGCGTAATATGAATCATTCCTTAAGATATGTACATCGTATTGAATTTATTATAAGGATTACTTTTTATCCGAACTTATGATTTATTCCATTCCCATACCACTGGGTGTTTCAGCACTTCTACGAAAAGTCCTGTCCATAAATACGGAGTCACAGCTAGAGTAAAGGCGACACTCAACAAAAAGCAGATATCGGGACAGCAATAACTGTGACGACAGGCCATAACAGAGTGCAGTCATCAATAATAATTAAACAACGGTAAAACGATCGGACGTTTCTGTTCAGAACCGAACGTGCTGGAAGGGGGCAACCGTTTTCATACCGTTGTTACCACATATGACTTCATTCGAAAGAAGTGAATTAAATGAATAATATAACCAATACGCAAAACAGGAAACGAATGAGTCGATTGAAAATGAACACACTTTGTATGCCCCGATTGCAGTGTATACACTTTTATTGTTCCAATACGACCCGTTTCAACAGTTTTATGAAACTTGTTGTATTCATAAGATCAGACGATGACAGCATAAGAGTGCTGACTCCTGTCATCTTTTAATAATGGAAGTGTGCACATTGTTATTGTGGCGTCGGAAGTATGCTCATTTTCACCCATATTAATCGCCCCAGAGCACAGCATATGTACCTTGCAAAATTACTCGATTGTTTGAGAGATTGGGCATAGCACTGTGCTGGGATTTATGGTGTACAAAAACTGATTCACGTCTATTTCTTTGATAATGACCCAACTAAAGTGTCACAATTTATTCTGTTCCATGTCACACTAATCTTTTAATGTATGACACTCCCAATAAATAAATTTGAGAGGAACGGGGAACTTGTGAGAGATTGCAGGCACTCTCACTTCTGATTCAGTGTTTGCCGCTTCATGTTCTTAGGGAAAACGATCTTTATTGCAAGTTTTGCCTTCATACATCATGATGATGTTGGGAAGTAAGTTAACGGTCTTGCTTGCGTGCTCTGGGGAAGGAATAACGGTAAGCTTTACCGGCGTTCAAAGGATTAGGGTGCCAATTTAAACGACTGCAGTAAAAGCGCACGGTGACAATGGGCCGAGGTTATCGCGTTTTTTCCGCAGGACCTGGGAGAGACCTTTCCGGATGGCCGAGTTCCGCTGTCTCATTGTGCAGGTACTTTGGTTGGCGCCGGTCGGGAAGCAGCTGCGTCCAGGTAGACTAACTAGAAGTCGCCACTGCAATTGCCAGCGCATTGTAGACTGGCAATAAGGCAGAGGATGGGCCCTTGTTAGGCAGGAAGCCGACAAAGCAACTGTGAGCGTTCTGCGAATTTCTGTGGGACAGGGCCACTGGCGCCCAGACTCTGTTACAAAACATATTTGTGAAAGCATGAGGCCTTTAGTGAGCTTATGGCCATTCTTTGGAAACTTTGAAATGGACGCATTAGGGGAGATAAGCAGCTTTTATGGAGGGATGTAGTTACATCCTCGTCATGTTGTTAGCAAAAGACATGGCACACATGTGGGAAAGAGGCCACAAAGCTGTATCCTTATTCCTCTTCTCCCAATTAACTTCCAAGTCTCTGATTGGTCAAATCGGTGTATGCAGAGCGAAGGCAGCTCTCTCAGCTTCGAATGCCAGGCTCCAGCTCGTTATTGGCTTGTGCTAAAGTGGGGCAAGTCTGAGATGTAAATGCGCTTATATACCGAGCTGAGGAGGAAGCGGGCAGAAAGAGAAGAACTCACTCTTGTACTGGCGCTTCGCTAGTAGGCCTAAGGAACTGCAGGACTCTACCTAAACGGTGAGACTTGTGTCCTTTTCTAGTGCACCACTTAGAGCCTGCGACAGTCACCTTATGAACCGTCGGAGGTACTGCTTCAAGCATCGCGCACACAACGAGTGATGAGTGGGTGTACTTACTTGTCTTGAGTCGGCCGTCTAAGCATTTGACATATTCCGTCATTCATTGTCATGGCACAGTGTCAAACTGGTTTGGCAGACCAGCAAACGGGTTCGCCTGCGCACTGGAATCCACCGGGGTTTCAGTACCTTCGTTCCGAATTAACCGAACGCGAGACTGCGTACTTGCATTTTCCGGGTGCGCGCCATTTAACAACAGATTGCGACCGTCCATGACTTCAGTCCCCGAACGCATCGTGGTGTGCCGCCCTGACCAGCAGGAGGGTATGTTATTCGCTGCTACGGCGTAGGGCTCCAGTATATGTTTCTCAGCACACTGTTCTTTCGAACCATATTTTTCTTTTTGGAATGGTACGATATACACTCCTGGAAATGGAAAAAAGAACACATTGACACCGGTGTGTCAGACCCACCATACTTGCTCCAGACACTGCGAGAGGGCTGTACAAGCAATGATCACACGCACTGCACAGCGGACACACCAGGAACCGCGGTGTTGGCCGTCGAATGGCGCTAGCTGCGCAGCATTTGTGCACCGCCGCCGTCAGTGTCAGCCAGTTTGCCGTGGCATACGGAGCTCCATCGCAGTCTTTAACACTGGTAGCATGCCGCGACAGCGTGGACGTGAACCGTATGTGCAGTTGACGGACTTTGAGCGAGGGCGTATAGTGGGCATGCGGGAGGCCGGGTGGACGTACCGCCGAATTGCTCAACACGTGGGGCATGAGGTCTCCACAGTACATCGATGTTGTCGCCAGTGGTCGGCGGAAGGTGCACGTGCCCGTCGACCTGGGACCGGACCGCAGCGACGCACGGATGCACGCCAAGACCGTAGGATCCTACGCAGTGCCGTAGGGGACCGCACCGCCACTTCCCAGCAAATTAGGGACACTGATGCTCCTGGGGTATCGGCGAGGACCATTCGCAACCGTCTCCATGAAGCTGGGCTACGGTCCCGCACACCGTTAGGCCGTCTTCCGCTCGCGCCCCAACATCGTGCAGCCCGCCTCCAGTGGTGTCGCGACAGGCGTGAATGGAGGGACGAATGGAGACGTGTCGTCTTCAGCGATGAGAGACGCTTCTGCCTTGGTGCCAATGATGGTCGTATGCGTGTTTGGCGCCGTGCAGGTGAGCACCACAATCAGGACTGCATACGACCGAGGCACACAGGGCCAACACCCGGCATCATGGTGTGGGGAGCGATCTCCTACACTGGCCGTACACCACTGGTGATCGTCGAGGGGACACTGAATAGTGCACGGTACATCCAAACCGTCATCGAACCCATCGTTCTACCATTCCTAGACCGGCAAGGGAACTTGCTGTTCCAACAGGGCAATGCACGTCCGCATGTATCCCGTGCCACCCAACGTGCTCTAGAAGGTGTAAGTCAAGTACCCTGGCCAGCAAGATCTCCGGATCTGTCCCCCATTGAGCATGTTTGGGACTGGATGAAGCGTCGTCTCACGCGGTCTGCACGTCCAGCACGAACGCTGGTCCAACTGAGGCGCCAGGTGGAAATGGCATGGCAAGCCGTTCCACAGGACTACATCCAGCACCTCTACGATCGTCTCCATGGGAGAATAGCAGCCTGCATTGCTTCGAAAGGTGGATATACACTGTACTAGTGCCGACATTGTGCATGCTCTGTTGCCTGTGTCTATATGCCTGTGGTACTGTCAGTGTGATCATGTGATGTATCTGACCCCAGGAATGTGTCCCTTCCTGGGACAATGAATTCACGGTGTTCTTATTTCAATTTCCAGGAGTGTAGATGCTTGATGGTGGGGTAGTTGTTCTGCCATAATTCGGATACACATGTATGATGTCCGATGAAGTGATTAGTGTACCGTTTAGTGAAAGCATTTGTCAAGTAAAGAAGTTTGTGTGATGTTTCTTTAGTCTTTTTTTGTCCTGCTATGTTAAGATTGAATAAATCTATTGTCATTTAGATCACAACTTATCGCCGAGTTCTGATTTACAGTTCTTCTCATTTTATTATTAAAGTCTAGATTTGAAACACAATTAGTAGATTTCAATTTCTTACTTTATTAATGTTATCTTTAATGTTTTCCCACAACCGAGTGAACTGACTGTTTACATTCGGTTGTTTCCATCACTGTTTCAGTCACGTGTTGTAATCTCCCCACGGAAAATTACCCTCTACCACGCAATAATTAATAATGGTCAATCAAACCATCCACATTTATTCGCTTTTGAAAAGCATCTGATCGGATTTTCTAGTAATATATGCGCCGACAGCTCGTCGACGCCAAGGTATTTTCCAGTACGTTTATTCTTTGGAATAACAGAGAGACATATGAGAGACATATATGTATTCTCCATGGTTATTATAGACGGGTAATGAGGACAGCTTCGGAAGTATCTGTTGGAAGATTGTCGGGTTTCTAAAAGAGACATATTTGCTCTTCTTCTTGCTAAAGCGAGCGATTAACGTTTGTGCCTCTAGCGGGTTATTTGAAGAGAGAGAAAAACTGTAAATGCAAATTAAGTAAGACTTGGAATCAACAGAAAACGGAATATGTAAAGGAGATGGATTGAATATACAATTTTCCTCAGAAATAAGGTTTGTGACCTTTTTATTCTAGAGTGAATGACGAATAAGTTCTTTGTCTGAATCATTGATGATTGTCTCGGCCCTGTAATTAGTGGGGAAGTTTCAGCTGAGACGAAGAGAGCCTGCAATCGACAAGTCTTTTATAAAATCGTCCAAAAAGGCTTCGGGCACATCTGAAATTCGAAATCTGTCGTAAAAGGAACGAATTGTTCAAACGATCGATTTTCCCAACTGAATGCAGCGCTTAACAATAATAATAGATATAAAGATCTTTTACAGCAAGCCAGCCGCTGAATGTTAAGACGAAGGGCTCCACCAGAGATTCTATTGGGCTGATTTCACGTAATGAAATATTATATTTAAAATTGTACATAGATAACGGAGAGAGAGAGAGAGAGTGAATGAAATTAGAGAAATTACTTAGAATCCTCCATTAGTATAATTGTTTGCCTGTCTTATCACGGATCAGCCTAAAGACAAAACAGGAGGCCCTTACTTTACTGTGCAGATTTATGTGTGAGAGTGAAGGAATCACAAAGGCTACAAATACACGTCTTTACAGACAAAACATTACACTAAGTTAGCGGCAAGCTGCATTCCCAATAACAATATATAATTCATTATAATGGCCAATCCGCGACAGGACACGTTTTTGGACCTTGCTAAAATAATTTTGTTCTCTGTTTCATGTGAACTACGACGAGCCAACTTAACTGACGCTTGGAAAAGAGAAGAAATACTCGCAGTCAAATTAAGTGGATCTACAAATAAGAACATAAAACAACACTGACTCTTGTAGCACCATCACCGTCAGCGGGTGGCACGGGACTACAAGTCTCACCGCCACACCTCCAAAGTGAATTGCAGGGGAAATGCAATTATTATTTAAGCTTGCTAGTATAGATGAAGTATACGCTTTTATGTTTAGTACTATTTAGTATTATTGGATATAGCCGGCCGGTGTGGCCGAGCGGTTAAAGGCGCTACAGTCTCGAACCGCACGACCGCTACGGTCGCAGGTTCGAATCCTGCTTCGGGCATGGATGTGTGTGATGTCCTTAGGTTAGTTAGGTGTAAGTAGTTCTAAGTTCTGGGGGACTTATGACCACAGCAGTTGAGTCCCATAGTGCTCAGAGCTATTTAAGCTATTATTGGATATTTGAACATTGATTAATTGTGTTCATGCTAGATGTAGTTTGATTGACTGGCCCGAGCTACATTTATCTGTATAAGTACAGTAAGAAACTAGCAACAGAAGTGCTCTTGTGTGAACGGAGTCACATATAGTGACAGTAGAAGGTGTAGAAATGAAGGAGTATTTGGCTAGTAAGATAGATACTGTACGGGAACAGGTGGAAATGGTTCCGCAATTAGTACAAAAGCAAGATGCCATGTCATGTGCAACTGCGCAACTTCCTGAATTGGCACGTACGCAGACTAACCTAAAAGAAAGTGTTGAACATCTGACAGAGCGTCAAGACGTTATAGACCACCAAATTAATGTATTAACGGGTAAATTATCCGAAATCACATTAGAAAATAAAAGGCTAATGTGTGAAAACGTTGAGCAAAATGTTTAGGCAGCATTCCAGAGTGTATCTGGCAAACAGGAAGAGAATTTGTTTGCGAAAGGACTTGAGGAAGTGCGACAGCAGTTAGGTGCTGATTTAGAGCATTGGACACAAACGATAGAAGAGTCGATGCGCGTTTCACAACAAGGCTCAGAACAAATGAATACAGGCCAGCAGCAGAAGTTGGCAGCGACTATACAGCCAGTTACTGCACATTCGCACACGATACCGACTCGTGTAACTCAAACATTAAATTGCCACGAGCTAGTTGTTCGCGTGAATTTTTATCTAACGGAGATTACGAAAGCCTTTGCCATGCCGAAGAAAAAATGATAAAACATCGGCAATTCCAGATTTTTAACACTGACAAAAGGGGGGTCCATCCAATTATTTTTATTCGAAGTTTCAGAGGAGTGCTACCCAGAAATTGGTCGGAGTGGCAGAAGATCAGTTTCGTTACGTGTGGTTGTCATTGTGAGCAGAGTCTTTCAGCATGTATACGGACAGTTGTATATATTATCTGTATTCTGATGCCAGTCATACCCGCCTATGTTAGGCTAGATTCTTCTGCCTGACTCATGTAGTACTGTCACCGTCAGAGGGTGGTACGGGACTACAAGTCCCGCCGCCACACCTCCAAAGTGAATTGCAGTGACGCCGTTAGCACTGATGATAATGATGCAGTAAGAAGTGTTACATTTATCTGTGTAAGTACAGTAAGAAACTAGCAACAGAAGTACTCTTGCTTCCCCCCATGAACCATGGACCTTGCCGTTGGTGGGGAGCCTTGCGTGCCTCAGCGATACAGATAGCCGTACCGTAGGTGCAACCACACTGGAGGGGTATCTGTTGAGAGGCCAGACAAACGTGTGGTTCCTGAAGAGGGGCAGCAGCCTTTTCAGTAGTTGCAAGGGCAACGGTCTGGATGATTGACTGATCTGGCCTTGTAACAATAACCAAAACGGCCTTGCTGTGCTGGTACTGCGAACGGCTGAAAGCAAGGGGAAACTACAGCCGTAATTTTTCCCGAGGGCATGCAGCTATACTGTATGATTACATGATGATGGCGTCCTCTTGGGTAAAATATTCCGGAGGTAAAATAGTCCCCCATTCGGATCTCCGGGCGGGGACTACTCAAGAGGATGTCGTTATCAGGAGAAAGAAAATTGGCGTTCTACGGATCGGAGCGTGGAATGTCAGATCCCTTAATCGGGCAGGTAGGTTAGAAAATTTAAGAAGGGAAATGGATAGGTTAAAGTTAGATATAGTGGGAATTAGTAAAGTTCGGTGGCAGGAGGAGCAAGACTTCTGGTCAGGTGACTACAGGGTTATAAACACAAAATCAAATAGGGGTAATGCAGGAGTAGGTTTAATAATGAATAGGAAAATAGGAATGCGGGTAAGCTACTACAAACAGCATAGTGAACGCATTATTGTGGCCAAGATATATACGAAGCCCACACCTACTACAGTAGTACAAGTTTATATGCCAACTAGCTCTGCAGATGACGAAGAAATTGAAGAAATGTATGATGAAATAAAAGAAATTATTCAGATTGTGAAGGGAGACGAAAATTTAATAGTCATGGGTGACTGGAATTCGAGTGTAGGAAAAGGGAGAGAAGGAAACATAGTGGGTGAATATGGAATGGGGGACAGAAATGAAAGAGGAAGCCGCCTGGTAGAATTTTGCACAGAGCACAACATAATCATAGCTAACACTTGGTTTAAGAATCATGAAAGAAGGTTGTATACATGGAAGAACCCTGGAGATACTAAAAGGTATCAGATAGATTATATAATGGTAAGACAGAGATTTAGGAACCAGGTTTTAAATTGTAAGACATTTCCAGGGGCAGATGTGGACTCTGACCACAATCTATTGGTTATGACCTGTAGATTAAAACTGAAGAAACTGCAAAAAGGTTGGAATTTAAGGAGATGGGACCTGGATAAACTAAAAGAACCAGAGGTTGTACAGAGATTCAGGGAGAGTATAAGGGAGCAATTGACAGGAATGGGGGAAATAAATACAGTAGAACAAGAATGGGTAGCTTTGAGGGATGAAGTAGTGAAGGCAGCAGAGGATCAAGTAGGTAAAAAGACGAGGGCTAGTAGAAATCCTTGAGTAACAGAAGAAATATTGAATTTAATTGATGAAAGGAGAAAATATAAAAATGCAGTAAGTGAAACAGGCAAAAAGGAATACAAACGTCTCAAAAATGAGATCGACAGGAAGTGCAAAATGGCTAAGCAGGGATGGCTAGAGGACAAATGTAAGGATGTAGAGGCCTATCTCACTGGGGGTAAGATAGATACCGCCTACAGGAAAATTAAAGAGACCTTTGGAGATATGAGAACCACTTGTATGAATATCAAGAGCTCAGATGGAAACCCAGTTCTAAGCAAAGAAGGGAAAGCAGAAAGGAGGAAAGAGTATATAGAGGGTCTATACAAGGGCGATGTACTTGAGGACAATATTATGGAAATGGAAGAGGATGTAGATGAAGTTGAAATGGGAGATACGATACTGCGTGGAGAGTTTGACAGAGCACTGAAAGACCTGAGTCGAAACAAGGCCCCGGGAGTAGACAACATTCCATTAGAACTACTGATGGCCTTGGGAGAGCCAGTCATGACAAAACTCTACCATCTGGTGAGCAAGATGTATGAGACAGGCGAAATACCCTCAGACTTCAAGAAGAATATAATAATTCCAATCCCAAAGAAAGCAGGTGTTGACAGATGTGAAAATTACCGAACTATCAGCTTAATAAGTCACAGCTGCAAAATACTAACACGAATTCTTTACAGACGAATGAAAAAACTAGTAGAAGCCAACCTCGGGGAAGATCAGTTTGGATTCCGTAGAAACACTGGAACACGTGAGGCAATACTGACCTTACGACTTATCTTAGAAGAAAGATTAAGGAAAGGCAAACCTACGTTTCTAGCATTTGTAGACTTAGAGAAAGCTTTTGACAATGTTAACTGGAATACTCTCTTTCAAATTCTAAATGTGGCAGGGGTAAAATACAGGGAGCGAAAGGCTATTTACAATTTGTACAGAAACCAGATGGCAGTTATAAGAGTCGAGGGACATGAAGGGAAGCAGTGGTTGGGAAGGGAGTAAGACAGGGTTGTAGCCTCTCCCCGATGTTGTTCAATCTGTATATTGAGCAAGCAGTAAAGGAAACAAAAGAAAAATTCGGAGTAGGTATTAAAATTCATGGAGAAGAAATAAAAAGTTTGAGGTTCGCCGATGACATTGTAATTCTGTCAGAGACAGCAAAGGACTTGGAGGAGCAGTTGAATGGAATGGACAGTGTCTTGAAAGGAGGATACAAGATGAACGTCAACAAAAGCAAAACGAGGATAATGGAATGTAGTCGAATTAAGTCGGGTGATGCTGAGGGAATTAGATTAGGAAATGAGACACTTAAAGTAGTAAAGGAGTTTTGCTATTTGGGGAGCAAAATAACTGATGATGGTCGAAGTAGAGAGGATATAAAATGTAGGCTGGCAATGGCAAGGAAAGCGTTTCTGAAGAAGAGATATTTGTTAACATCCAGTATTGATTTAAGTGTCAGGAAGTCATTTCTGAAAGTATTCGTATGGAGTGTAGCCATGTATGGAAGTGAAACATGGACGATAAATAGTTTGGACAAGAAGAGAATAGAAGCTTTCGAAATGTGGTGCTACAGAAGAATGCTGAAGATTAGATGGGTAGATCACATAACTAATGAGGAAGTATTGAATAGGATTGGGGAGAAGAGAAGTTTGTGGCACAACTTGACCAGAAGAAGGGATCGGTTGGTAGGACATGTTCTGAGGCATCAAGGGATCACCAATTTAGTATTGGAGGGCAGCGTGGAGGGTAAAAATCGTAGAGGGAGACCAAGAGATGAATACACTAAGCAGATTCAGAAGGATGTAGGTTGCAGTAGGTACTGGGAGATGAAAAAGCTTGCACAGGATACAGTAGCATGGAGAGCTGCATCAAACCAGTCTCAGGACTGAAGACCACAACAACAACAAAGTACTCTTGTGTGAACGGAGTCACATATAGTGACAGTAGAAGGTGTAGAAATGAAGGAGTATGTGGCCAGTAAGATAGATACTGTACGGGAACAGGTGGAAATGGTTTCGCAATTAGTACAAAAAGCAAGATGCCATGTCATGTGCAACTGCGCAACTTCCTGAATTGGCACATACGCAGACTAACCTAAAAGAAAGTGTTGAACATCTGACAGAGCGTCAAGACGTTATAGACCACCAAATTAATGTATTAACGGGTAAATTATCCGAAATCACATTAGAAAATAAAAGGCTAATGTGTGAAAACGTTGAGCAAAATGTTTAGGCAGCATTCCAGAGTGTATCTGGCAAACAGGAAGAGAATTTGTTTGCGAAAGGACTTGAGGAAGTGCGACAGCAGTTAGGTGCTGATTTAGAGCATTGGACACAAACGATAGAAGAGTCGATGCGCGTTTCACAACAAGGCTCAGAACAAATGAATACAGGCCAGCAGCAGAAGTTGGCAGCGACTATACAGCCAGTTACTGCACATTCGCACACGATACCGACTCGTGTAACTCAAACATTAAATTGCCACGAGCTAGTTGTTCGCGTGAATTTTTATCTAACGGAGATTACGAAAGCCTTTGCCATGCCGAAGAAAAAATGATAAAGCATCGGCAATTCCAGATTTTTAACACTGACAAAAGGGGGGTCCATCCAATTGTTTTTATTCGAAGTTTCAGAGGAGTGCTACCCAGAAATTGGTCGGAGTGGCAGAAGATCAGTTTCGTTACAGGATATATACAAGGTTCGGGGGCGATCTGGGATTCGGACATGACTTCTGTTTGCTCGACGTATGACGATTTTGAGAAGGCGTTTTTAGCAAAGTTCTGGTCAGAAGGGGTACAGGAACGCCTGAGGCAAGAGGTGCTCTACCCAGAGCCTTTCTCCTTTTCATAAGGAAGCCTTAGGAAGTATTTTGAAAAATATATAAATAAAACAAGATACTGGGAAAGACCTATGCCCTTGCCAGATATAATAAACATACTTAAGGCAAGACTACCAACCAGCATCCGGAATCAATTGATTTACGGCAACGATAAAGACTTGGAGTCGTTCCTCACGACGTTAGACCATATAGATATTATCGAATAGAACAACCAGAAAGCCCGTAATAACAGATTCCAATATAGGGAGATAGAACCTCCGCCAAACGATAGGCAAGGGAATGCACAGAGATCGTTAAATAATGGAGAAACCCCTCAAAATCTCAATAGTAATACCGGCTATAATCTTGCGAGGGGCTATCCAAGGAACAACAGGAATGGGAAAAGATACAATCCCGTGTGGGGGAACGAAAGGAATTTCAGACCCCAAGCCTGGAATAATAACAGTAATAGAAAGTGGAATCAACCGGGGGGAATGCATTCAAATAATCAACATCAGTGGGGACGGACATCTGCGAATCCACCGGTAATTACCGAAGTGACGGACGATGTCAACCACCAGGCGAATCAAAATCCAACAAACTAGTAAGGGCCCACTCGTGCCCCGGAGGAACGGTCAACAATTGGTTGAGGGGCAACAGGATATGTGTACCCATGCTAACGTATAATGATGGACGATTACTGGCAGATGAATTGACCGAGGACTTAGAACCCCAAGATGAGGATAAGGAACAGGTGGCAGTAGCCGAAGTGCAAGTCATTTTGGAGACTATACCTATAGTGGCGGTTTTAGACACAGCTGCAGCCACAAATGTTATTTCGGAGGCTCTATTCAACAAGATCAGAAATATAAGACGAGTACCAATTTTTCCAGTTCAAATTTGCAGAATAATAGGCGCCGTTGGGGCTAGATCGGCTAATGTAAAAGTGTAGTCACTACTTAGTGTAGAAGTCGGAAATGTAGCAATATTAAGCACATTCCTTGTTGTGAAAAATTTGGTGGTAGATTGCATTATCGGAGTCGACAGCCTGCGTCAATACGGATGCAGAATAGATTTTAAAACAGGAAAAATTTGGTTGAATGTTAATAAACAAGAAATTGAGTTGGAGTTGTTGAAAAAGGAAAGCCTCACGAGAAAATATAATTGTGGGATCAGTGTGCAAGTAATCAGGACGGCACAAAATTCGAAACGGCACGTAATTAATGAGTTCCAAGACAAAGATGATTTCGGTCAATTAGTGTATGAGAAGTTAAATGAATCCGACTGCATTATTGAAGATCAGAAGAAGCAGCTCAAAGAATTAATATTAGCGTATGAAAACGTGTTTGATGAAAAGCCAGGAGTTATTAAGGGATACATATGCCATCTCTACGTTAAGCCGCACGAAACGTATTGTAGAACTTTCTATCCTGATCCCTGGAGGTTAAAGGCTCAAGTTCAAAAAGAAATAGATCGCATGTTGAAATGGGGTTTGATCGAACCCTCTACAAGCCCATACTGCTCCCCATTGTAGGTCGTGCCAAAAGCAAATGGGACTGTGAGACTGGTACTCGACGCCAGAGAAATAAATAAAATCATAATTCCAGTGAGAACACATCCGGAAAACATAGACGAACTTATACAACGGTTCCAGGATGTCCAATATTTGACGAGCATTGATTTGCGGAGTTCTTATTGGCAAGTCAAGCTGGATGAGTTATCAAGGAAATATACGGCTTTCATTTATTCCGGAAGAAGTTACCAATTTACTGCAGTTCCTTTCGGACTCAACATTAGTGCTGGAATCTTTATAGCAGCTCTAGATTATGCACTAGGCCCAGAACTAAGAAGCAGGATAACAGTGTTTGCTGTTGATTTGCTTATAGCATCGAAGACTTGGGAGGAGCATATTACCTTACTGAGTCGGGTGTTGGACGTGTTCAAAACCATGGGAATAACTGCTAACCTACAGAAATCCCATTTTGCACTAAACAGAATCAAGTTCCTGGGGCATATAATTGACGCAAAGGGAATCTTACCAACCAAGGAGAAGCTACTTGCGATTAGTAAGTTTCCAAGACCCAGAAATAGGAGGCAATTAAAAGGGTTTATGGGTCTTGCCTCATTTTTTAGAAGATTTATAACAAATCAGGCCATGAACGCAGCAGCTCTAAATAGTTTGCTGAAGAAGGATGTGCCCTGGCTCTGGACATTAGAGTGTCAAGAAGCATTCGAAGAGATAAAGAAGCAGTTAGTAATGCACCGCTTTTGTACCACCCGGACATGCAAGAAGAATTTTACTTGTCAACAGATTCGTCGAATGTGGGTCTTGGAGCGTGCCTTTTCCAAGTACGCAAGATAAATGGACAACTTACCTTCTGTCTTATTGCGTTTGCTAGTTGTGTTTTGTCCAACTGTGAACGAACTTACACGACGACAGAATTAGAGGCTCTTGCGGTCGTCTGGGGATTTAAAAAATTTCATTATTATCTATATGGGTCAAAGACTATCGTATATTGCGATCATCAATCATTAACGTTTTTACAAACGTGTAAACTGTTACACCCCAGACTGGCTAGATGGACTCTCGCTCTGCAACAATACCAATTTAAGATCGTACATGTCTCAGGGCAGCAAAACACTATTGCTGACGCTCTATCAAGGTCACCGCAGGGTTTGACTAAAGAGATTGAAGTAAATAATAACTCAGAATTCCCTGTATTGCTGCTGCAGGAAAATCCATTTAAGACGTACTACGTCAATTTGTGTGCGCATATGGCCCAGTTGCAGAAAAGAGATGCTCAATGGGGAAGTGTCGTTCAAAGGTTACAACAGCAACCTTCGGATCAGATGGCAAATTATTACAAGCTGGTAAATGGCGTATTATTTTTCCGCTGTGGAAGGCCAAACAAAGTCCGTTGGTGTGTTTGTATACCTGAGGCGCAAATAGAGAAACTTGTATGGTTCACTCATTTAACCTGGGGACATTTCGGTGCGACAAAATGTGCAGACAAGATAAGTGGGTACTGTTATTTTCCCAACATAAAGCGCAGAGTGCATGAGGTCTTAAAGAGATGCATAATCTGTCAAAAAACAAAGCCGGATTCAAAAGGGAGTAAGCACCCATTATGCTCTATATTAGTCCAAGAACCTAAAGAATTAATTTCGTGCGATCTGTGTGGACAGTTACCTACTTCAAGAGGTGGTGTTAGATATGTGTTGGTATTTCTCGATGTGTGCACGAAATACGTAAAGCTATACCCGATAAAGGCGGCTACAGCCAGAGTAATTGTATTAAGATTGATAAGGGATTATCTTCCACATGTTGGTACACCTAAGGCGATCATAACAGACAATGCTAAAATATTCACGGGACTCCGATGGAAACAGACTTTGTCTCAAGTCGGTGTGAAACACATACTAACATCATTTTACCACCCACAAGGCAATTTGGTTGAGAGAATTTTTAGAGAATTCAATCGATTTATGAGGACGTATTGCCATAATAAGCAGACTGCGTGTGCAAATTATATGGAAGAGTTTGAGCAGATATACAATAACATGCCCCACTCCTCAACTGGATATACACCTCGTGAATTGATGTTCGAAGCAAAAGAGGAAAACTTCTGAACTGACCATATGCCCAAAACTCAGGAAACTGAGATGCCTTGGGAAGAAAAAATAAGACAAGCCATCATAAATATGACGTAAAGGGCTGATCAGAGAAAACAACAATATGACAAATTAATCAAGAGGGTACAGACATACCGTGTCGGAGAAAAGGTACTAGTCAAAAGACATACCAAATCATCCTTAATAAAGAAGAGTATAAAGAAATGGGAGTTATTATATACTGGCCCATACATTATCCTACAAATTCCGAATCCTGGGGCTTATCTGTTAGCATACGCGGGATCGAACAAAATAAAAGGGTTATTTTCCCATAACGACTTGAAAAAATTTAATGAAGATTAGAAGATAGGGAGAAATGGTGTTGCGAGTGACAGAGATGAACGCTCGTGTAAAACATAACAATAAACTGTGTGTGTAGTGTTAGAAAACTTTAAATTGAAATAGTTAATCAGTGACATAGATTATAGAAATAGTGACTAACTATTACTATTGAGTGTTGTAAAGAAGATAGTGGAGATAGGCTTCACCTGTGGTTTGGGTGAACATGGAACTTTAGCATTGCTAATGTCATCAAGATTTATAAAGGATCTAAGTAACCTTCAAGAAGAATGAAATGTTTCCCGCAAATGACGCTGAATAATCAAAAGAGGTTCGGAGTGAATGTTCATATATAGTTTCAAGTGCATGCTTAGATGTGTAAACGTGTGAAGGGACGTGTTGTGGCAGTGAATCGTGAGCGACGGTTAACGCCGCAAAGATAGTTTCCCGCGCAAAACAGTTGACGTCGGCGCGAGAGTTAGAATCGATATAGACGACACAGATATGCTTTGTAAGAGACTCGCATCAAACGCGAGGGTAAACTGATTCATGTTGAACCTTAAAAGGAAAAGGTGTTATAATTAGAAGTTAAGAGTTTTTAATTTATTAATGAATGTTTAAAGAAAGTAATATTCATAGAATTAGTAGTTATTTAAGGGTTCGTGTTCGTTTTGGAATTGTGTTTGAAAATCCATTTCCATATATGAGCATGTATGAACGCCGTATGAATCAGAGAATAAATGAAAGAAGTGAATCCGCATTCCTCAATGCTAATAACTTTTACATTACAGCAATCAAGCGGAGAAATATATGTATTTAAGATAAAAAGTTTTTGACTATAGATAAATTATATGACTTTTCAAGGAAATGATGGATTATGCCTTTGTATTAAATGAACCACACTTTCCATTATTCGATTATTTGAATCCAAAATCTACTGTAAGTTGCATGAATCCTTTAAATTACGAATAACAAATCAGTGATAGAAAATGTGTCAGAATTTTTTGGACTTATAAGCACAAGTGGGGATGCAAAGTCAAAAAGAATATTCAAATGAGAGTAAATATGATGATGTTTTTGGCAACATCACTAGTTAATGCCAAAATTCCTTGAAGAACGTCGTAAGAAAAAGGATGCATGAAGCCATAAGGATTTTGCTTTCAAAAAGGAGAATCTTGGACGGTGCAACCTAACCAGTTCTTTTACAGGAAGAGTTTCTCTTTTGGTCATTGCTAATTCTGTTGGAATGAATGTTGCATGTGAAATCGGGTATCCCTGTCCCTTCTACTCTTCCCATTGTGGGCCGCGTAGAAGACCGACTACAAAGTGGGCCGCGTAGAAGACCGACTACAAATGTGGACGTCGGGGACATGCAAGACCCGGGAGAGTTTTAGCACCGCAAGATATTGTCCTAGGAACAAGATTGTAAAACGAAAACTTACGTTATTTATTGTAAAATGTTTTTTTTTGCTAGAGGCACAAATCACTCTTCTCCAAATCGTGATATAAATTGATCCCTGTCTTTCCTTTAGAGATCTATTTCAAAATTATTTTTTTTCTTCTATAGGCTTTCCTATCTTCTATGTACCGTGGGCTGGGGGTCTAGGCTTAAGAGATTTTCCAAGGTTTCCCTGCTTAAGAAAGTTCCCGAATGGGTAGACCCTGATAACAGTTGCATGAAAGATCATCTTCCTTGGTTGTGCACAGCAGACATAACACCTTGATGCACGTAAAAGCAATACAGCCGCGGTACCTGTCTCTTCATTTCTTCCGTTTTCAATATTTCTTTTCTTCGTCTGTCTTCAACACAATATTCTTTTTCAGTCGGAGGACTGACAATTATCACTTCCGGGTTATCCACACTAATAGATAGCTCGTAAAGCGTGTTCGGTAAATCAAAATTGAGCTCACAAACTTCGCTCGCTGCGAGGGGCATTGTAATCTCCCCACGGAAAATTACCCTCTACCACGCAATAATTAATAATGGTCAATCAAATCATCCACATTTATTCGCTTTTGAAAAGCATCTGATCGGATTTTCTAGTAATATATGCGCCGACAGCTCGTCGACGCCAAGGTATTTTCCAGTACGTTTATTCTTTGGAATAACAGAGAGACATATGAGAGACATATATGTATTCTCCATGGTTATTATAGACGGGTAACGAGGACAGCTTCGGAAGTATCTGTTGGAAGATTGTCGGGTTTCTAAAAGAGACATATTTGCTCTTCTTCTTGCTAAAGCGAGCGATTAACGTTTGTGCCTCTAGCGGGTTATTTGAAGAGAGAGAAAAACTGTAAATGCAAATTAAGTAAGACTTGGAATCAACAGAAAACGGAATATGTAAAGGAGATGGATTGAATATACAATTTTCCTCAGAAATAAGGTTTGTGACCTTTTTATTCTAGAGTGAATGACGAATAAGTTCTTTGTCTGAATCATTGATGATTGTCTCGGCCCTGTAATTAGTGGGGAAGTTTCAGCTGAGACGAAGAGAGCCTGCAATCGACAAGTCTTTATAAAATCGTCCAAAAAGGCTTCGGGCACATCTGAAATTCGAAATCTGTCGTAAAAGGAACGAATTGTTCAAACGATCGATTTTCCCAACTGAATGCAGCGCTTAACAATAATAATAGATATAAAGATCTTTTACAGCAAGCCAGCCGCTGAATGTTAAGACGAAGGGCTCCACCAGAGATTCTATTGGGCTGATTTCACGTAATGAAATATTATATTTAAAATTGTACATAGATAAAGGAGAGAGAGAGAGAGAGTGAATGAAATTAGAGAAATTACTTAGAATCCTCCATTAGTATAATTGTTTGCCTGTCTTATCACGGATCAGCCTAAAGACAAAACAGGAGGCCCTTACTTTACTGTGCAGATTTATGTGTGAGAGTGAAGGAATCATAAAGGCAACAAATACACGTCTTTACAGACAAAACATTACACCAAGTTAGCGGCAAGCTGCATTCCCAATAACAATATATAATTCATTATAGTGTGATTTCCGATCATTTTGTTTGTTTTTATACTAATTTTTTTGTTGTTTTAGTAATTCCCAGCAACCAGCTCGCCCTTTTCGGTTTCAATTGTGAGAGTCTGGATGGTTTCCTCATTAAAATCGCCTACAACGTGCGGCGGGGTGGGGTTTAATTTGCAACTCGTCATTCGTCGTATTGTTCAATGCAAAGTTCCACTACCTCAGTACGGCGTCCGCTCACTTTTCCCTTTCTTTTCTCTGCAGGTGTAATTACATACAAGACGGTGAAAAAGGAGCGTTGAAGAAAGACGTCTCCTAATATCTGTCCCTCAAAGTCGGCAAAACTCTCGTAGCAGTTTCTGTATTGTGATATAACATAATTTCGGGTGGTAATGTGGTGAATTTCGACTAAAATGAGTTTCCTAATATTTTCAGACTAGTAATATTTCTCGCTGAATAACGCAAATTTACGCTCTGCCAAGTCCTTATTTATTGAAAAGCTATTCTATCACTCTTAGTTCTCAGTCAAACCACAAATTTCACATGCAAAGCATCCAGAATTTTGCACAAGTCCAACCCATTAACTACGCGGTCTCACAGTCACTGATCGGCTGCTCTGAGTTTTACATTCAGTTTTTTTCAGTGGACTTTATAACAAAAGGTGCTCGCAAAATATTCTCTAATTAATGCAGAATATGCCACGCGGAATTTTCACACCCGCCGAAAGTTCACATGCGGCTAACAATCCAAGAAAACAATTCGGAAACTTCCAGACTTTTCCAAACTGTCTATAAATGCAACTACTATTATGGCCACACAATCTGGACGTGAGAAGCCAATTATTTCTTCATTTTACACATAATAAAGACGGAAGCATTCAACATGACCTTCACGTTCGATAGCTGACTAGCGACTCCTCTCGCTTCTGCTTCTACCACACCATATCTATCTAGCAGTGCGCAGGAACTGCTTAATTCTGATTGGTTGATTAGTTTGAGTGGACAATCAGAATTATCGCCCGAGATCATTCTTGCGCCTAACCTGGCCTGCACCATTCCATATACACAGACGCATTTCCGTCAATCTGACATGCACATATTATTGTAATGTTAATAAGCGAAAACGAAAAGACAATAATTCTGGACATAAATTAAAAAACTTATTACTCTGCAAACGGCTATTCTGGCTGCCTCCTTGCAAAAACAAGTACACTTAGACATATGT
Source organism: Schistocerca serialis cubense (assembly GCF_023864345.2). Lineage (NCBI taxonomy): Eukaryota > Metazoa > Arthropoda > Insecta > Orthoptera > Acrididae > Schistocerca > Schistocerca serialis. Next base: position 381,115,402 of record NC_064645.1, on the reverse strand, counting down.
CATCAGCAAAGTGGGCACAAACATCTTTCCCACACTATGATTGCGTAAAGCATTACGTGAAATTAACCTTGAAAACTTAACGTATGTACCACATACACTTTCACTCACTCTCATTTACTCCAATAACGACAGAAGACACAAATAATAATTTTGTCTGACTTTATATTACGAAAACGAAAAATAATTAAAGTTTTAATTTGAAAGTCTCAATTAATTAATTCTGCACAATGAAAGTTCTGTTTATGTTTTCAAATTATACAAAAGATAAGCTATTATAGTTCGTAACTGAATTTAATTCTCTAAGTGTCTGTTTTTGACTTTTTAAGTAATTTTCTTCATCTCCGAAAGTATGATAGTTACAACGTTGAAATTTTTATATAATCTTCTCTTGAGTAACAAAAGGTAGTGTACCGATTTTGATAAAGATTAAATAGTATTTCATATAGTTGATTTAGGTTCATAAGTGGTATGAATACACATTCGCTCGAAGTGACATGCAGGCGCCTTCACATGCTGTAGTAGCAGCAGGTGCACATGACTCATCGGTAGGACTCAACTTGCGGTTTCCTTTATAGCCTTGGGCTCCTATACTGTAGCTTACTGTAATAATTTTTATCGCGCATTAACTCGCGATGTCACACACCCCTTAAGAACCTAAAATGTCTCCTGAGCATTTTTTATGGTTCTTATTGCGGACCAATTTTTTTAGTAAAGATTTAGTTAACTACACCGACACTGTCAAATCTAAATGGTTCTATTCATAATTTTGATTTACAGTTCCTTGTATTGGCCGTATCTGAGGCTAAAGTTGTTGGATGTGAGGTCTGCCAGTTACGCAAAACTTCGTTTTGTCTCAGTACCCAAACACGTTTCGGCACCACTGTTCCATCTTTAGTGGGTTTTCGTCTCTATATATTCTGCAATGTTAACATTTTTGTTAAATGATTACAAAATTATGTGCATCTTTAGTTCAAACAACAGATCGTTTCATTTTGTAAATACCTTTACATTTGGTCTGCATGAATTTTCTGGATCACTTGTGTATTAATTACTACATGTAGCTTGTAATCTGCAACCAAACGATGATGATGAGAAAGTTTTTGCTGAGAGTTAACCTATCTTCTAAAATGTAATTTAGTTTGTTGCGATGTTTTTGTGGTGTCACCGCCAGACGCCACACTTGCTAGGTGGTAGCCATTAGATCGGCCACGGTCCGTTAGTATACGTCGGACCCCCGTGTCGCCACTATCTGTGATTGCAGACCGAGCGCCGCCACATGGCAGGTCTAGTCTAGAAACTCCCTAGCACTCGCCCCAGTTGTGCAGCCGACTTTGCTAGCGATGGTTCACTGTTTATGTGGTGTCACCGCCAGACACCACACTTGCTAGGTGGTAGCTTAAATCGGCCGCGGTTCATTTAGTACATGTCGGACCCGCGTGTCGCCACTGTGAGATCGCAGACCGAGCGCCACCACAAGGTAGGTCTCGAGATACTGACTAGCACTCGCCCCAGTTGTACGACGACTTTGCTAGCGACTACACTGACGAAGCCTTTCTCTCATTTGCCGAGAGACAGTTAGAATAGCCTTCAGCTAAGTCCATGGCTACGACCTAGCAAGGCGCCATTAGCCTTACATAGTTTGATAGTATCGTATGAAATGTCTCATCCAGAACGATGTATACAACAAGGATAGATAAAAGTTAAGTATTCCCAAAGCGACGTACTTTTCTTGCTACCATTCACTACTTATCCTGTTCCAGAATTCACGCCCGTCTGCGTTAGATAGCGTGCATTTCGGCCTCCTCTATCTACAAGGTGTTGGCACATTTGCCAACACATCATTTTACATACGCTCTCATTTGCCAAGACGACAGTTTAGCATAGCCTTCAGCTACGTCATTTGCTACGACCTAGCAAGGCGCCATATTCAGTTACTAACAGATAACATTGTGAATCATGTACCGTCAAGAGCGACGTTCATCATTAATGGATTAAAGTTAAGTATCAAACTAATTACGTCCTCTTTCTGAATTCTAATTCCTTGTCATGTTCCAGACCTCACGTCAGTATAGTTCTTCCCTCCTCATGCCAACCTGCGTGAGCTAAAACGTGTGCATTTCGACCTCCTCCAGTAACACGGCGTTGGCACTTCGGCCAACACAACATTAGCGACGAGTGTGAAAGCGGTGTTCTTATCTATACTGCCCTGATTTAATTGTGTAATGGCTTCGCCACAATCTCCAGATGTAATGTCCGAATTTTATCGCTTACAGAATCAGCAGGCTCAGACATTACCAGATGCCCTTCGACAGCTCGTCCAGGGTCAACGAGCAATGCAAAACGATGCGGCAGCCGTCGCTCCACCGCTAACGCAGCCACAACACGCAGTTGCACCGACATTCCGACCTTTTGATGCTGCACTGGAAAGCTGGACGGAGTGGACGCGCCAATTTGGATTCCATCTCGCCGCCTACAGAATTCTGGGTAACGAGCGGCACCCTTTTCTTTTGTCGTCCATCGGGGTGCAAACCTACTGTGTTATAGTCAAATTATTTCCCCGACGTGACGTAGCAACTCTGTTCTACGACGAAATTTTGTCTGCATTATATGCATATTTCAAACAATCAGTCAATGTAGTTGCGAAACGGTATACCTTCTTTCGTACAAAACGTACGGCAGGTCAGACTAATCGGGAGTGGGTTGCAACCTTGCAAGGCCTTACTAGGGATTGTGTTTTGAGTGTCAATGTGGACTCCCATATTCAGATACTATGGTACGTGACGCAATTGCACAGAATATTTCTTATGTTCGTATAAGGGAACAGATTTTGAAACTAGTCAATCCCTCCCTTCAACAAGTGATGGACATTTTGGATGGACAGGACACACTTGACTTCGCTCTGGAATCATTTGACACTTCGCCAGCCATGTGTCAGGTTCACCGGCCCGCCGGGCGAGCTGCACGGAACAGTAAACAGTCCTCGCGCCTGGCCGTGCCGCTGCCGCCAGGTACTCAGCCACGTGTGCCGCGCCGGCAAGCAAAAGCAGTGCTCAAATCATGCCACTAAACATTCGCGTGAGAATTGCCCGTCACGCCAAGCTATTTGCTTTTACTATAATAAAAAAGGACATGTTCGGAGTGTTCGCCAGAAAAAGCTCAGATCGGAAACTCAAAACCATTCCGGGCCCTTAGCTTTGCGCCAGAATCGGAATCAAAACAAGGTTACTCAGGCTCGCGAAACTTTGCCCACGGAAATTCATTTCGTTCATTCCACTCTGCCCAGTGCCACTCTCTCTAACAGCGACTGTGTTCGTCCCACAAATAGTGTGCATCGACATCGCTGGAACTCCCATCAAATCACAAGTGATTTTGTACCAGTGTCCGTTCACGTTGCACGAGACAGTCGCTCTTGTCGTCAGCAGGACTATAAACTTTTTGTAGACTTGGACATTAACAGCAAAGTGATACCATTCCAGCTCGATACCGGAGCTGCAGTTTCACTGATCAATCAAGACACTTACAAACTGCTGGGCACACCTCTGTTGTGTGCCGAACATGTTAAATTAACTAGCTACTCAGATCAAGAGATCCCTGTGTTAGGACAGTGCAGCCTTCTTGCAAAATACAAAGGACAAACAAAACTTGTCGTTTTACGTCCTTTGTTCTTCTTCTGTAGTGAACTTGTTTGGTTTAGATTCATTTCAGTTGTTTAACTTGTCTATAATACATCAGGCCCTATCAGTGAACCAGACTGTGCCTTCAGACAGTGTTTCCCGTCAATGTGAAGAAATTGCAGACATTTTTGCAATGGGCCTTGGTTGTGCTAAGAACTATGAAGCACATTTGGAACTGAAAGTAAGTGCACAACCGAAATTTTTCAGAGCGCGCAATGTTATCCATGCATTGCGTGATGACATCGCAAAAACATTACACGATTTGGAATCGCAAGGTGTAATTGAACGTGTGCAGGCTTCTTTCTGGGCATCATCCATTGTAAATTTGCCAAAACCTTCGGGAAAATTGAGATTTGTGTGGACTTCAAGGCAACAGTGATTCCACTACTAGTGATTCCAGGTTCTCCTTTACCGCACCTGGAAGATATTTTTGACAAACTGTGCCCGGGAAAAAATTTTTCGAAGTTGGACCTAGCAGATGCGTACTTGTTAATACCGGTGGATGAAGAATCCCAGCACGTATTGGTGGTTAACACGCATCGTGGTTTGTATCAATTCAAACGACTGCCATTCAGGTGTGCATCCGGCCCAGCATTGTTTCAGGAATATCTACAAATTGTTTGTGCATCGGTCCCTACTGGCCGGCCGGGGTGGCCAAGCGGTTAAAGGCGTTACAGTCTGGAACCGCGAGACCGCTACGGTCGCAGGTTCGAATCCTGTCTCGGGCATGGGTGTGTGTGATGTCCTTAGGTTAGTTAAGTTTAAGTAGTTCTAAGTTCTAGGGGACTGATGACCTTAGAAGTTAAGTCCCATAGTGCTCAGAGCCATTTGAACCATTTTTTTGGTCCCTACTGCAGCAAACTATCTGAACGATATTGTGATCTCCGGAAAGACGGAAGAACATTTAGCCAATCTCAGAAAATTATTTCAGGTCTTGCGACAAAATGGTCTTCGCTTACGGAAGGACAAATGTGTTTTTTGCTCGTGACTTGCCATACCTGGGCCATGTACTCAATGTCCAAGGCATAAATCCCAGTCCCACGGACCTCCATGCCATACAAGACTTGCCTTCACCACAGAGTTTGAAACAGCAACAGTGTGTGCTGGAAAAAATGAGCTGTTGTCACCGATATATGCCGCATGCCTCTTCCATTTCAGCTCCGCTTCATCGCTTACGCCGGAAACGTGTTCCGTTCGTCTGGACGATGGAATGCGAACGCGCCTTTCGCCGATTGAAATCAGCGTTGCTTTCCATTACTTGCCTTACGCCATTCGATCCCCAGAAGCCTCTTTTGTTGATGGTGGATGCATCGGATTTCGGGATCGGTGCTGTACTTGTGCACAAAGATGGCTCGCACGATCGCCCTATTGCCTATGCGTCCAAATTGCTCTCGTCTGCGCAAAGAAATTATTCCCAGATCGAGAAAGAAACACTGGCTCTCGTACTTGGTGTTACAAAGTTTCATGACTTCTTGTATGGTCGTCCCTTTACCATAATCACAGACCACAAACCTTTGACATCGCTTTTTCATCCGAACAAGCCTGTACCTCCACGTACAGCGCAGAAATTCATTCGCTTGTCTATTCTCCTCTCGCAGCGCCGCTACGATATCTTGTATCGGTGCACTACTAAGCACGGAAACGACGATGCGTTGTCCCGGTTGCCTGTTGCTGAGGATAGGGCATTCGATTTCTCCGAAACTGCTTGCATGTTCATTGATTCGGAAACCCATGACGTGGTCGAATCGTTTCCGATTGATTTTCGTCGTGTAGCTACAGCCACAACTGCTGACCCTGTCCTTGCTACCGTTCTGCGTTTTGTTGCTATACAATGGCCCTTGTCAAAGTCGTGGATCGGGGACCCAATGGTTCGTCGATTTTTTGCTCACATGGAGAGACTTTTCGTTAGATGTTATGTTTTGCTGTTGCGTTCTGCTAATGATCAGTCCAGGGTCGTGGTACCGCATCCGTTACAGTCCTCTGTCTTACAGCTTCTCCACCAAGGACATTGGGGTATAGTGAGAACGAAACAACTTGCTCGTCAGCACTGTACTTGGTTCGGAATCGATGCCGCGATTACGATTATATGCTCTTCTTGCATGGTGTGTGCCCAACAACAATCAGCACCACCGCGTAAATTCTTTGCATGGCCAAAAGCCACTTCCCCTTGGCAACGCTTACACATCGATTTTGCTGGTCCATTCTGGAATGCTCGATGATTGGTTGTGATAGATTCCTTCAGTAATTTTCCTTTGGTTGTCCGGATGTCTTCCACGACATCATCTGCCACCATCTAAGCGTTATCTGCTATCTTTTGCAATGAAGTTCTTCCACAGACAATTGTTTCCGACAATGGCCCACAATTCATATCCGCAGAATTTCAGTCATTCTGCAAGGCCAATGGTATTCAACATCTGACGTCCGCGCCGTTTTCGCCAGAGTGAAACGGTGCCGTCGAACGATTGGTCAGGACTTCCATGTCACAGATGTTGAAGATGAGAGTCGCATTCTCGGGAGGACGCGTTATTGCTCTTTTTGTCCTCGTATCGCTCTCAGCCCCGAGATGGTCTCTCGCTGACTGAGTTGCTCCATGGTCGCCATCATCGAACATTGATGTCTTTGCTCCATCCGCCGCATCAGGTTCCTGTGCAGCGGCTTTTGCCCCAGGTGACGTTGTCTACTACCGCCACTGTCGAGGTTCACGGCGTTGGCTGGAAGGGCGCATTCTTCACTGCCTCGGACGCGCTATGTATTTGGTTTTGGGGGCCTCTGGTGAGGTACGCCGGCATCTCAATCAGCTGCGCCTCTTTCATCGCACGGGATCTGCTGCTCGCCGTCTTTTTTCAGCGATGGTGCTGTCCGGTCAGCGCCCCGGGGGCCCATCTACTGGCTCGCCACAGCCCCAGGTGTTACCGACGCTGCCTTCCATTTTGCCCCATGGTGACGCGTCGCCGCCGCCACCTGTTCTCCCGCCGACGACGCCCGCAGTGGACGCGTCGCTGCAGCCGTCGGGCGCCCCCCTGGGTCACGCGCTGCCGATCGCTCCCCGTGACCACTTGTCCTCCGCAGTGGAACTCTTTCCCGCTCCGGACCATATGTCATCTTCGCCCGTCGGGTGCCCCGGCCCGATGGAGGTCGACCCTTCGGCCCCTCATGTCTCTCAAGAGGCGCATACACCCCATGTTGGCGTGCCCCCTGGACTAGGTTTTCAGGCGTTCCCTAGCTCCCCGCGATCCGAATGGCAGGGTGCGGGTGGCACAGCCTCGCCTGTTGTTAGGCTCCCCACCTCGTCGCATACGTCAACATGGGTTTCTCCACACGGCGGGCGGAGGCCTTATACCACAACTGTCCGCCGATTTTCGGGGGAAGAATGTGGTGTCACCGCCAGACACCACACTTGCTAGGTGGTAGCCTTTAAATCGGCCGCGGTCCGTTAGTATACGTCGGACCCGCGTGTCGCCACTATCAGTGATTGCAGACCGAGCGCCGCCACACGGCAGGTGTAGTTTAGAGACTCCCTAGCACTCGCCCCAGTTGTACAGCCGACTTTGCTAGCGATGGTTCACTGTTTACATACGCTCTCATTTGCCGAGACGACAGTTTAGCATAGCCTTCAGCTACGTCATTTGCTACGACCTAGCAAGGCGCCATATTCAGTTACTAACAGATAACATTGTGAATCATGTACCGTCAAGAGCGACGTTCATCATTAATGGATTAAAGTATCAAACTAATTACGACCTCTTTCTGAATTCTAATTCTTTGTCATGTTCCAGACCTCACGTCAGTATAGTTCTTCCCTCCTCATGCCAGCCTGCGTGAGCTAAAACGTGTGCATTTCGACCTCCTCTAGTAACACGGTGTTGGCACTTCAGCCAACACAACAGTTTTCGCACCTGTATTCGTTTTCGTGTGGCAAGCACTTCCATTCTCCGCATCATGCTGAGGTTTGTGATGCACACGTAACTATAACAACTATTTTCCACAAATAACGTAGTAAAACACTTTTCACTTCACCAAAACGCGGTGTGATTTTGGTTTGTTGTGTGTCCCAGCCCAGTCAGTGTTCATTTGTTCACCAGCGAGTTTGTCGCCGAATTTGAATTTTGTTTGCATTTAATCTTTGTGTGTGTGTGTGTGTGTGTGTGTGTGTGTGTGTGTGTGTGTGTGTGTGTGTGTGTGTGTGTGTGTGTGCGCGTGCGTGCGCGCGTGTGTGTAGACTCTTTATCTGTTTGTGTTGATTTTATTTGTAAAGTTCCTTTAATGTGTTAAATAGTGTGCTCTTGCAGAGTGTAGTATATTCGTTTAAGACATGTTTTCCCTCTGCTATTGCCTTCAGTATATGGAAGTTCTCCTTAATTGTCAGATTGCTGTATAGGCTCTGGCTGCGTTTTAGTATTCTTAAGTTTTTTTTATTGTCGTTGGGTGGTGATTGTTGGGTACAAGGTGGTCAGCAAATGTGCTATGGGAGCTGTTGCTTTTGGAAGCTCTGAGATGTTCTGAATATCTGCTTTTGAAGTTTCTGCATGTTTGTCCTATGCACACTGACTGAAAAATGTTGCATGTGAATTCATATATTCCTGATCTGTTAAATTTATCCATGCGTGTTCCTTGTGTTCTGACCTTTTCTGTGTTGTTCTCCATCTGGTATCCTATTTGAGTCTCTGTTCCTTTAATATGTGGCCTATTCTGTGAACAATCTTGTTATTGTAGATGAATATGTGCCACTTCGTTTTATGTGCATGTTGTTGCTGTGTTGTGTCCTGTGTGTGGTAATTGTTTGTGTTTTGTGTTGTTCTGTGCTGGGTGAGTATTTGTGTGTGTGTGTGGTATGTTCATTTTTGTACTATTTGCATATCTTTTGATTTGTCTACAATATGGGTACTATAACCATTTTCTACTGCTGTTTGTTTTATTGTGTTTAGTTCTTGTGTGTACAGGTTCGATGGAGGATTATTCAACCAGTCCAGACTTCACTGAAAAAGGTTCACCAGTACCACTCGTGTGACAGAGCTGCAGTATGCTGATGACAATGCTTCTCCATCTCATTCACCTGCAGAGTTGCAGCTGTCAGTTGATTCCTTCAGCAGGGCGTACGAACGATTTGGTCTCTCCATCAATATTCCAAAGACAAAGGTGATGGCTCATCCAACTCCTGGCTCCTCCATTCCTGATTTCAGCATATCCATTTATGATACATCCTTGGAACAAGTGGACCATTTCCTTTACCTAGGAAGCATACTGTCATCTAACTGCTCATCTGGAAATGATGTGGAGAATAGATTACATGCTGCCCATGTAGCATTTGGACGTCTTACAAAGCGTGTCTTCCTGAATAAAGAGCTAACACTGTACACCAAACTGATGGTGTACAAAGCTGTAGTCATTTCCACCATGCTATATGGTTGCGAAACCTGGACGTTATATTGCTATGATCTGAAGAAACTAGAACGCTTCAAACAACAGAAGCTAAGATATATCATGAACCTGAAATGGGATGACTTCATATCCAACACAGCTGTTCTTGAGAAAGCAAAAATGTATAGCATGGAAGCTCTTATCATTGGGCATCAACTCAGATGGTTCGGACATGTCCAGCGGATGAAAAACGACAGACTTCCACGCCAAATGCTGTACAGCGAAGTGAGCACAGGTAAAAGACCACGAGGTGCCCCTCTCAAACCTTATGAGGGTCAGTAAAAGAATAATCTGAAAAACATGAACATCGATCCGAGTAACTGGTCCACAATAGCAGAAGATCGAAGTCGCTGGCGCTCAGTTACCTTAAATGCTCTTCAAAACTTTGAGCTGGAACGTTGAAGAATGGAGAATGACAAACGCTGGAGACGTAAACTCCCCCAGGCTCAGCCACGTCCTCCACCTTCCATCAGCTGTAATGTCTGTGGCCGCCTGTTCCACGCTAGGATTGGATTGCTAAGCGATCAACGACACTTCCACGCCTGAACTGTGACAAAGGAAATCTCAGGAGAGAAATGAAAACTCGGATACGAGTATCAGCCGACGACGACGACAACGAGTAGTTCTTTTTGTTTGTGGGTGTTCTGTTTAATCTGTGGAGCATGAATCTTAAGTTTGCATGCTAATGTGTCAATGGGTGGTTTGATAGATTATGAATGGTGGTGCTTGTGGTTGTCGGTTTCCTGAATATTGTGAAGTTGTGTGTGTTGTTTGTTTTATGTATGGTGAGATCGGGAAAGTGTAGTGCATTGTTAGTTTCTGTTTCTAATGTGAAGTTAATTTCTGGGTGTAAGTTGTTTATTTCACTGTGTAGCTGTTCTGTGTGTATGTGGTTCATCATCTGGCATATTATGTCATCGACATAACGGTACCAGTATATAACTTTGTAGTTTTTTGGTTTTATTATGTGTCTGCAGATCATGTTCTCCATGTTGTTCATGAATACGTTAGCTAGGAGGCCACTGATTGGCGATCCCATTGGCAGTCCTTCATGTTGAAAATAAAATTCTCTGTTGAATACAAAATAATGTTGTGATGTTATGGTCTTGGGTATGGGTGTTACTTCATTTGTGTATGTGTGGTGAGTTTCCTTGTTGTTTTAATCTCTGTGTGATGATGTTGATTATTCTGACTGAAATCCATTCTTAACTGTAGTCTCTCTCAACTAAACAAAAAATTTAAAATTACATTACAACATTATATACAGTTATATCAAGTATCAAAGGCTAGGACTAAATAGTGTACTATGAAATTAACTTACAAAAATTTCTTTCTTCTGCTAAAAAACGTATTTTTCTCACAAAATTATACTCTTGAATATTTTTCTCAAAACTGGATTAGAAAAATATTTACACTGAACTTTCCTTGAAATTATAATTTTCTCAGAACAAGAAGCAATCTGTCTTTCACATTGACTTCTTGGTCAAACATGGCAATTTTATGACTTCACTTTATCAGCATTCAAAAATTTACTAAAATACAATTTAGGCACAGTGTAGGGTGTCCCTCCCTGAAACCTAACAGAATATATTCACTTCGATATGGGGGTCGTCTCTGAATTTTTGCGAAATCTTTACTTTGATATAGTGGTCGTCTCTGAATTTAACACTTTTCTGTCGATACGTTGGGGTTTTGACCACTTTTTTCCGATAAAGCAAATGGGTGCAAATCACTTCTGCTCAACACTTACATGTGGCTCACATCATGGGCTCATCACTTGGATACAGTGTCCAGCTCTCTCTCCATTCGGGTTACTCACAGTCTCACATTTGGTTCTGTCATATTTTGGTACCTGCTATATACAGTAAGTCTAGGTGTCCATTCATAATATCTACATCCTAAATTAATACACATGTTTACTATAGTCCCTACGTCTTGCTTACAAATTGAAAAGCTAAACTATACTAAGAACGTTTCCAAAATTTTATTGTCCTTCACAATTTCTCTTTTCACTCTATTCAAAAAAGTTCTTTCCCAGGCAAATTCATATTTCATTGCTATTTAACACTTGCTTTACAGTAGTTACAGTTAATACTAATCCTCTCAGTAAGAAGTGAATTAACTGTTTCCCTTAAAGTCAACAGTACCCAAAATTGCTACTACTACTAAAACCTTATTTTCTTGAAGATCTGTTTTAATCATTAAGCAAGTTGCTGTTACAAATATAGTTGATTCAAAATCCTCAAATATTTTTCTCTAGGAATTTTTCCCTTACAAAAAAATTTTTTTTTACAGTTAAAAATTAAGTTCCATAGCTCTATATAAAATTAACTATTAAACCTCAAGAAAAACACATCATTAAATATACTGAAAATTATTTCTGCCACCCTCTGCATTTCTGAAAAACATCATTATACAATACATAAAGAATGCAAAATTATCGAATACACTGAACATCATTCAGGCCACCTTCTGCAGTTCTGCAATACCTCCTACATACATTATGAAAACAATTTTATAAATTACTGGAAACTATTCACATAAAGTACACACTGTACAGAAAAGACTGAAATGGCTCCTTCCAGCTCCTGGGACTCTCCATTGCAGATTATATACACACTTATAGACAGAGAATACCAGAAATCCTTATAGGAAAATACTGAACCTAACTCAAGCCTTCTGTGGCTCTGCACATACACCTTGAATACGATATATAACTAATACATATTACTGAAATTACTAGAATCCAATTAAGCCAACCTCTCTGTGGCTCTAAAACACCTAGTAAGTAGGCTGTTTATGTTTTCTTATTGGCAACGTTACGTAGCGCTCTGTATGAAAATCACTGGCTGTGCTGTGTGCAGTCTGTGGCTAGTTTGCATTGTTGTCTGCCATTGTAGTGCTGGGCAGCTGGATGTGAACAGCGCATAGCGGTGCGCAGTTGGAGGTGAGCCGCCAGCAGTGGTGGATGTGGGGAGAGAAATGGCGGAATTTTGTAATTTGTAAGACTGGATGTCATGAACTGCTATATATATTATGACTTTTGATGACTATTAAGGTAAATACATTGTTTGTTCTCTATTAAAATCTTTCATTTGCTAACTATGCCTATCAGTAGTTAATGCCTTCCGTAGTTTGAATCTTTTATTTAGCTGGCAGTAGTGGCGCTCGCTGTATTGCAGTAGTTCGAGTAACGAAGATTTTTGGTGAGGTAAGTGATTTGTGAAAGGTATAGGTTAATGTTAGTCAGGGCCATTCCTTTGTAGGGATTTTTGTAAGTCAGATTACGTTGCGCTAAAAAATATTATGTGTCAGGATAAGCACAGTCTTGTATCATTGTTCAAAGGGGACGTTTCATACGTCGACCCTTAGCCGAGGATACCTCACTGGAATCTTCTGATTTTTTCTTGAAGTTTGTGTAATTAGTGTAGCTTTTGTTTATTGCTAGCGCGTAATTGTAGAGAGAATCTCCTTTGTAGTTGCAGTCTTTCACTGCTGTACAGTAGAACAGTTGTGGCAGGCATGTCGATTTGCACCAAGTATTTCGCAGCTGCGCTTGCAATTAACTAGATCTTAGATTCAGCGCTATGTTAATGTGTTCTCTTATTTTTGCTCTTCAAATTGTGCTTTTCTGTGTTATGGTGTGAAATATTGTGACAATAATGGCGTGTGCAAAACGTAACACAAGGCTCCAAAGTAAACTGAGGAGTAATATTGACGACGAGCGTAGCTTACCAGCACCACTGTGTAATGAATTAACAGACATTCAAAGTAGTAATTTGGTAACTGTGCATAGGGAAATGGAGCGGGCGTCAAATAATGGTGTAGACAGTGAAACAGGTAGTGAACAGGGAAGCATTATCGATCGATCGGTCGGCAACAGCTCGCCTCAGGAATCGGGAATGACAGAACACAAAATTGCAAATACTGTAGACTCAGGTTTTGGGTTCTCACCGTTTTCTCAAATGAGTCAAGACACATTTTCCGCTTGTCAAAATGTGAATGTTGCCGGTGCAAATTCACTACCGAAAAGCACTGAGGAACATGTTTCAGACACCAGTACATTGTTATTACAATTAATGCAACAAATGGGACAAAAGCTTCAAAAGTTAGATACCACGCTTGAACAAACACGTGAAGATTTAACTATTGAGTTACATAACATTGAATCGAAATGTCAAAAAGTCTGTGATGACGTAAAAACACAAATTTGTGAGCATTTTCAACCTATTTTTTCGCGGCATGAAAATGCATTACAGAATCATGAAGCAGCCATAAAAGAACTGCAAACTATTGTTCATGAAAATCATGAGACCTTGCAAGCTAAAATTGACTCAGTTGCATCTACTGATTCGGTTACGCAACTTGCAAAAACTCAGGAAAACTTAAAGGACACAGTAGATACTCTGAAAATTGGTTGAGAAAGACACATGGAGGAAATTAGTTCATTATCAGAAAAAGTAGTTGAATTTTCGGATCAGCTAAATAATTTATCTACAAAGGTAGATGATGATCTGAATCACACAAGACCTACAGCCTTCACTGACACTGAAGAGTATGAACAAATTAGAAAATTCAAACAAAATCAAAATCAAATCAATACACAGTACAAAAGAGATATTCGGAAAGTACAAGATCAGTTGGCACAAGTAACACCAGAATAACATATTTCAGAGGACACTCGCGCTCCAACATGGGAAGAGGAACTTAGAAATACGGAAAAGTCACAAAATAATAACACAGGGCATTTCGGAAATTATGAAAGAAATGGGCAAGGTGCATCGAATTTTGAGATGGAACCGCCGACACGACGTAACAATGACCGATATGCTACTCGACGACATGATGATCTTGATTATAAGCTGTTTATTACTACACGTAAACTCAAAACATTTAAGAATTCCGGCAACGACATTCATCCACAAGCGTGGCTTCATCAATTCTCTCATTGTTTTCCTCCCAACTGGTCATTAGAGCACAGACTAGAATTTATGTGTGGCTATTTAGAGAATGAACCAGCTGTAAGAATGCGATCGGTCATTCACGATTGCCACAGTGAAGGAGAATTTTATCATGCCTTCCTCTCAGCGTATTGGTCTCAAGCTACACAAGACCGACTAAACATAGCATCATAATGATGAAACATTTCGAACAATCTGAATTCTCCAGTCTTGTGAAATATTTTGATGACAAGTTGCACAAGAATCAGTGCCTGTCAAACCCATACAGCCCCTCAGAACTCATCCGCATTTGCTTAATCAAATTGCCTGAACATTTACGACATATTATTTTGGCAGGACGTTGCAAAGACGACATTGAAGCTTTTCAGGGACTCTTACATGAATTAGAAATTGACACTGACAATCGCGGAATGCGAAAACAGGAACACAACAATTACAGGACACATCCGTCGCAATTCCGCGATGAAAGAAATAATAACTGGACACGACAAGGCTATTCTCACAACACAAATCGTGACCAAAACAGACACCACCCGTATGATAACCGTTGGCAGAGTACTAATAATTACAGGGAAAGATCACCTCTCCTCAGTAGTGACTATCACAGAGACAATCAGAGGATTAAATTACAAGGTGCAATCTTTGGAAAAAGTGTAGATGTACGCCAGCAAACCAACTTAGAATTCTTTTGTCTAAACCATTGCTTCTCTATGAACTTTCTTATTGTTCCATTATTGTCGACGGAAATTATATTGCGAGTAGACTTTTTGAATGAATACAAAGCAATCTTAAACTTTCACGATGCTGAAATAAGTTTAGAGAAAGAAGGTAAGTCAGTAGATTTGAAATTTGAAGATTGGCTCTCAGACCATAACGAAGAAAAATAACCGGCTTTACCTCCTGTTAGCCAACAGTTCGGAATTTTCGACGGAACTTGACACTAACAATCACTCTGCAAGTACTGACAGGGATGATATCGACGGCGCATTTGATACTAATGAGTTAATTCAGAATAAAATTCAAACAATTGAGAATTGTAATGACACTGATAGGCAGGACCGTTTTGCGATTTTACAAGCACATTCCCCAGGTTTTACTCACAAAACAGGAACAATCAAGGGATTTCAATACCAATTTCGTGTTCGTGAGCATACTAAATTTTGTGTTAGACCATACGTAATTCCGGCACATTATAGGGACCATGTTAGAACAGAAATACAATCTATGCTTGACGAGGGCATTATTGAGCCTGCAGTAAGCTCATACAACAATCCATTACATGTTGTTGAGAAGAAAAATGGATCGATCAGGCTTGTCTTAGATTCGAGACAAATCAATACTATCATCATTCCTGAAATAGACAGGCGGCAAATGTTGGAAGAACTTCTTCAAAATTTTAATGGTGTAAAAGTGTTGTCTTCTATTGATCTCAGATCCAGCTTTTATTAGATCGAACTTCATCCAGAATGTAGAAAGTAAACAGTTTTCCTTTGTTTCGGCGTTTGTTATCAATTTCGGAAACTTCCTTTTGGTTTGAACTTTTCTTTGGCAGCGTTCATTCGCGGGCTAAATTCCATATTACCTGAGTTCTTAAAACGTCACATCACCTTATATGTGGACGATATTCTGATAGCAGAAGCCTCATTGGAACAACATAATCGCATCCTCAGCAGCGTGTTACATATTTTTGCAGAATCTGGAATTACAGTTAACTTGGAAAAGTCTGAGTTCGGTAGGACAAAGGTGAAGTTTTTGGGACATTATTTCTTCTGAAGGGATTCAGCCAGATCCTGAAAAGTTTGAAGCAATCAGTGCCATTCCACTTCCATCCCCAAAAAAGGAGTCCAAAGTTTTCTAGGTCTCGTAAATTTTTACCGTCGTTTTCTGAATATGCAAATTCTAGTTACACCAAAACTTTGTTCTCTCACTGGAAAAAATACTATTTGGAACTGGGACGATCAAGTACAGTTGAAATTCAATTCTTTGAAAGAATCGCTACTTAACGCGCCAATACTAGCTCATCCAGATCTGTCACAAGATTTCTGCCTTAGCAAGGATTCTTCTAAAGTAGGTCTTGGTGCCCATTTATTTCAAGAAACCACAGAAAATGACACTACTGTTCAGAAAACTATTGATTTTGCTAGTCGAGTGCTAACAAAATCTAAAAAAAAAAAAATTATTCCGTTACTGAATTAGAAGCTTTAGCTATCGTTTGAGCATTTAAAAAATTCCGTTTCTTTCTTTCTGGTAAGCACGTAAAAGTATACAGTGCATTACTATTTCTTATGTCTTCAAAATTAAATCATGACAGGTTAAAACGTTGGGCATTGTTTCTGCAAGAATTCCACTTCACAATAGTCTACATTCCCGGCAAGGAGAACATTGTTGCGGATGCACTGTCACGCGCACCAGCTGGGCTTGAGAAAAGTAACACAGAAGGCAACCTCGAGAAAAATTTCAGCGTTCTTTACATTCAGAAAGTCGCCTTTGAAAACTTCATCACCACATCTTTAAAGGACATTGCTCATGAACAAGATAGAGATCCGATTTGGAAAGACATCAAAAGTAAATGGCATGAAAAGACACACACTCAGATTTGGCATTATTATCTTCTTAGAAACAACATACCCTTCAAACGCTGCACTGTTGATGACAAGCTATGGGTACTTTGCATTCCAGACGATTTTGTTAATAAGCTCATTTGGCACATTAATTTCAGCTACGCACATTTTGGTCCACGAAAATGTTATCATATTCTTCGAACGACTTGTTATTTTAACAATATGGAAAAGAGAATTCGAAGAGTCTTGTCTATTTGTAAACTTTGTCAAAAGGCGAAACCATCTACTATCTCCCATCGTGCTCCGCTGTTTCCTATCATTCCTTCTAAATTAAAAGAATTTGCTGCTGTTGATCTCTTGGGACCCCTTGTCAGAACATCGAATGGATTTTCGTACGTTCTAGTCGCTGTTGAACTTACTTCAAAATTTGTTTCTTTCACTCCGTTACGTAAAGCCACTGGACAGTCTGTATCCAACGCCTTTGTTAAAAATTTCTTACGGGAAGTTAGCCACGTTGCTAAAGTCATTTCAGATAACGGACCGCAATTCAGATCTGCTGTTTGGTCACGCACGCTTCGGAATCATAAAATCAAACCTGTTTTTATTTCATTGTACTCATCACATTGTAACCCGTCTGAACGGATTATGAAATAAATCAATAAGCTTTGCAGACTTTATTGTCACAGAAAGCATCAGCATTGGGACAGATATTTACACTTATTTCAAAATGTGCTGAATGAAATGCCTCATGCCTGCACTGCTTTACCACCTACTCTTGTAGTGAAGAATGAAGAACCACCGAACAGAATCAGAGAGCTTGTACCTTTCCCGAATACACGTTAACTTCGACACAAGGACATAATTGATTTGGCTACTAAAAATATGAAATCTGCAACAGACAAAAGGAGAAAACTACACGGTAAAGCAAATGCAAAGAAATTATACATTGGTCAGAAAGTTCTCATTAAAGCTCATTCATTATCACATAAGAAGAAACACTTGAGTCACAAATTCTTTCTAGTTTACAATGGACCTTACAGAATCCGACGTATACCACATGATAATTGTGTTGAAATTAAAACTCTGCGTACTAGGAAGAGTAAGGGATGGCACCACATTTCACATGTAAAACCGTTTATTGAAAGATAATCTGCTTTTTGACAGCTACACGATTTTATCACGACGCTACTAATGAGTGACAATTTACAATGTTGCTTTTGCGGTGTTTCTGTTTTATGTCTGCACAATTTTATGTATTATTCTGGAAAGTAAAACATGTTTTAGTAGTAACTTTTGTGGTATAGCTACAATGAGACAGCCTTTTCCATAGCACAACAATACGTTACATAATAGTACTTTCTTGATCACGGTAAGGTATGTAATAACTACGATATCTATACGCAAGGCATTTCACTTTCGTTTATGATGAAATAAGTACATTGACTTCAGCAGAACTTTGCTTACAGAGGACGATAACTACGACACTTCCACAGAATTATCTTACAGCAAGATGCACATTTAGCGCTACAGGACACGCATTTGAGTGATTAATTTTGTACTTAAACGATTTATTTTTCAAGATTTTTCAATTACAATGAAAGTTTTCCGTGATACATTTGATTCCATTCCTGTAATCTGTAACACCTGAGGGTATAATTACATTAATCCTCAGGGGAGTACACGTTTACTTGGTGTACCATGTGATTGGCAAGCACAAGAAGCCCTAGCTAATATGGTATTTGCTTATACAACTTTACACATCGGTACCATATTTCTCTAACACACAAATTACACAGCTATCTGATCATTTAACTGAGAAATAAACATTTTTTTTACTACATCAGTTACACATATTTACGCAAGTACACAGTTGGGTAACTTCACACTTATGAAATTGTATTTTGTCTGTACTTTGTGAACTGTTCATATTTTTTTGGAACCATTGTGATACTATGAGAGCTTTGAATGATGTATTTGGTAAGGGAGCATGATTTTTAAAGTACGTTTGAGGTAGATGACACTATTGATATGAGCAGAGAATTTTTTTTAGGTTTTGACATTATTGCAGAAAGCTACGCCTTTTTTTGAGATTTGGCTGAGGTTTTATGATGTTATGATGACGATGTGTATTACGCTGTTGCGGTATGTTTATGATCAGTAAGCTGATGCTATATGAGGAATTTGATTATGCTACGTATTTATTATGATGAAATATTGAAGAAGTGTCGACGAATATGTATATGTGTAAGAAGGTAAGGAGTAATGAGTAGTGGTTAGGGACTCTGACTTGTGAGAAAGTATGTTGGAAACCAAGAATCATAGTTTAAGAGTTATGAAATTTGTCTAAATGCGTGAATGCATCACAATGCCAACGAATATTTTTTGGACGCTGTTATATTTATAGGATTTTGTTTCTACAGATTTGCAACGCAAATTCTCGAACTGTGAAATTTTTATATGAGACTGTCACTGTAGTGCAAACTGGTGTCGTAAATATTTCGGTAAGAAAGCTAAGTGACCACCTGCACGTAATGCGTCGTGGGCACCCAGCTGTGCAAGTCGCCTGGAAAAAAAAGCATTAGTGTGTGTCTTTCAGAGGCGCTGGTGGAGAAAAAAAAAGGCTATTATCCTCGCTATTAACATTCCTTTGTAGAAAGCATCGCAAATACAACACACTCAAACTTGAAAACATATGATTACACTGTGGAGCTCTTAATTTATGATATTTACTAAAATGCCTAATGAAATGAGGAGAAACATTTTACATTTATTGTCTTTCTAGTTGAGGGATTCTTTTGCCTTTGGAGACTCCATTTGCCTAGTGAATGACGTTTCATGCATTGCACTATGTAGGTTACATATATTTGCTCATTTCGTTTAATATCTACTTTCTTGCTGCACTGCAGCATTGGTTATTATAAAATTTAATAGATGTACTAATATCACTATTTTCTGTCTACAGACCCAGGAAAGAATACATTTATGATGTACTTTCTTCGAAAAGAGAGCACAAATAGACATTTCCCTTCACAGGAACTGCATAAATAAATTTTAAACGATTTGGTAACTTGTCTGCTACAGTAACTTATCGTGATGCATCACTCTAGTATTAAGATGTGACATAGGTATTAGACATGGCTATCCTTAGTGTAATATTTTTTCTGATTGAGCTTTGTCATGTTTAGATATAGGTTATTGCATTTGCTGCTGCTGTTTGCCAGGCATAGTGCTACTAAATTGTACTTTGTATTACTCTGTTAAGCTAGTTTTACTACTTATTTATTTTTCTTGTTGCTGCACATTGGCTCATATTAGTTGTAATGTTGCATTGCTTGGTAATTTAGATTCACTGCAGCTTGCCTTGACAATTTCCATTTTTTTTTCATTGCTGTTTGTATTAATTGTTTTATGTGCAGCATTGCCTCATCTCTTAGTTTAGCATCTGAGCTCAGTAGATTTAAGTTATCTTAAGAGGGGGTAGACTATATAAGAGAATGAGTTGCGATGAATTGGAAGAAATGCATTCAGAAGTTTTACAAAAAAAAGTACAAAAAGCAGGTATAGATAGCACTTTTTGAAATAATGAAGAACGAAGGGTGATCTCCAAGAAGTAAAAGTTTTGTTTGCAAGATACTGCAGTAAAACAAATCCTATCCTTTCCCTTTCTGTTATTCCGCTATGTGTTTGTGTACTCTTGTATATTTGTGTTCTTCCTGTCTTTATGTGTTTAGCTGATGAGAGTTATGTTGTAGAAATTTTCTAATACTATGTTATTTACTTTGTAAAGATGTTTAGACATTATTTATTCTGTTTTGTTTTAATGCTCATGTGTGAAGTTGGTGTTTCGAAAGTTATTCTGATCTTTTATGTATTTACTTATGTCATTATTTTTGTAACACTGATGTATATGTTTATTTCTATTCTTTTGTAAAACCTGTGTTACTACAAATGTTATCTGTATTATTATGTTTTTAATGATGTGTTTTGTACCTTTGTAATTGTATTATTGCGTTACAACGTTGTAATTGACACCAGTTCATCATATTATTAACTTGTAAGTTCCATTTCACTGCACACGTTTATGTTGGTCATAGTATATGGACAATATGTGAGAAGTAGGGACTGTTAGTGTTTGCACGTGTGTTAATAATTCAGCAAGGGACTGGATAACAGCATTGCTGGTTCTAAGGACAATTCCAAACACTTTGTGAGTGCGCAAGTGGTGGTTTATGGACTTGCTATATTCTCTGCAAGACCCTTCGATGGTGATTGTGCACCTGCACAGTCGCAACAGATGGCTGCTGGCCATTTCTACAAGGACTGCAGTGTGTCTGCACCTCTGGTGGCCCACCAATACCGTAATCTCTACCAGGACTACAGTGGGTCTGCTCTGTGATGACCTACCTACCAATATTCTTCAAAACGTCGAATGACTCTGCTGTGGGTTTGCTATGTTGTGGCCCATTACCTGTCTGCACGTCGAGAGTCAGCAGTCTTTCCGTTGGAAGGACAACACTACTTCTTCTAGACTGCATGGAAATCCACTACTTCCGTGTGCATTTTCTTTTACTGCAAGACTTTGAGAAAAACACTGCAATTTTACTGTGATGAATGATCAGGACTGTCTTTATGGACTGTGAGAAAATTTTAGCTTTTGATCAACATTGTATCAATAAGTGTGTGCATTTGATATCTTTGTTATTGTAATTATGAAAAATTTTATCACATCATTATTGGCCAGTGCCCAAAACAATTTGCAAAATTTTTGTGGGGAGCATGGTGTCTATGTAAGTAGGCTGTTTATGTTTTCTTATTGGCAACGTTACGTAGCGCTCTGTTTGAAAATCACTGGCGGTGCTGTGTGCAGTCTGTGGCTAGTTTACATTTTTGTCTGCCATTGTAGTGTTGGACAGCTGGATGTGAACAGCCCGTAGCGTTGCGCAGTTGGAGGTGAGCCACCAGCAGTGGTGGATGTGGGGAGGGAAATGGCGGAATTTTGAAATTTGTAAGACTGGATGTCATGAACTGCTATATATATATTATGACTTTTGATGACTATTAAGGTAAATACATTGTTTGTTCTCTATTAAAATCTTTCATTTGCTAACTATGCCTATCAGTAGTTAGTGCCTTCCGTAGTTTGAATCTTTTATTTAGCTGGCAGTAGTGGCGCTCGCTGTATTGCAGTAGTTCGAGTAACGAAGATTTGTGGTGAGGTAAGTGATTTGAGAACGGTATGGGTTAATGTTAGTCAGGGTCATTCTTTTGTAGGGATTTTTGAAAGTCAGATTGCGTTACGCTAAAAAATATTGTGTGTCAGGATAAGCACAGTCTTGTATAATTGTTCAAAGGGGACGTTTCAACCTCAAGTACAAATTTCTTTTTACTCTTTAGGCAGGCAGTCCTCTTTTGCCTCTGAACACATTGCATTCACAATAACATTTCTACCAGTTGCATAACATTTCGGGAAAATTAGACATCTTAAGCTCACCTCTGTGGCTTTCAGAACACAACACCTTTTAGACTTTACTTCCTTGAATAGGCCCTCTCTTGCCTTAAACACATTTCTTACACTATAACGTCTTTACCGGTTACAAAAACTTTAGTATTACCCTTAATATTACTGTATAGTCACCTCAAAGTAATATTTTCATACCTCCCTCTTTCTGGTTAGTCCTTTTAGTTTCTAATGGGACACTAGCTCTCTGTATACTTTGTACTACTCCAGAAACTCTATTCCATCACAATTTACAATGATATGGAAGAAAGAGAGACGATAGACGTTAGTTCTGAATGATGAAGAGGGAGATTGACAATACGAACAGAAACAGAGACAGTATTTGTCAATAACTCGAGCACCTAGTGTTCATCAAACACTTAGCATTGCATAGAGTGCAATGCCCTCTGAGGCTTCCTAATTACTGCTGTCTCTTTCGCCTTTCTGTATGTCAGTTGATTCTGTAAGTTCGTCTAATTTTTCCTCAATCCTAATTCTGACACTCTCTAGCTCAGAAAGACCCACTTCTTTTCTTTCACCATATTCATTATAGCCTTCGATCAATGTAGCCACTCTGCAGTATGGAATTTCACTTTGTTCTTCATTTACACTTTGTCTTTTTCCAATGAATGGAATAACTACAGGTTTTCTACTTATTCTCATAATTACATCACTGGACGAAAAATTTACCCATCGTTCATATTTATGCAAGAAGTCGGCACATACCAACATTTCCACACTGGGTCCATCTCTAACTAGAAAATTCTGTTTTATGGCTACCCCACTTACAGCTATGGGTAATAGGACTCCTTGTTTAACTACTTACTTAGTTTTTTCCAATAGCTACAATAATGTTTAGACCACTCACTTGCTATACAACTATTTGTTTATTCTTCAGTAGAGCCTTTATAAAATTCTGTGATACAGGACACACTTCTGAACTGGTATCAATTAGACAAAGAACCTTTTCTTCAAACACTGTCACTTCAATTGTAGGTTCTCCAATATATTCTCTTCTGACTACAGACTCACATTCATGTAGTAAATCCTGCACTACTTCATGTCTATCAAAACCTACCCCTTCTGTGGGAAGTACACATACATTTACTGGATTCTCTCTCACTTCGATAGTAGTGGCAGCCTTAACTATCCTGTCCACTATTAATAAATCAAAATATTTCTCTAGCTTCTCACCCTCTTTGATAGACTACAATTCCTCAACTTTCTCCCAGGTGTCGTCAGAATTTTGAAAATCATTTACTGCTTCCTCTTTTCTGACCCCTCTTCCTCACTATTTGAAATTACTCCATTGAAGCTATACACAATCTCCTCTGATCTACTATATTCTTCTTTGGGTACCTCTACAACTGTTTCCCCAATAATCACGCTACTTCCACCGTCTCTGGTATGCCTCTCATCTGTTTTGCAGTGGTGCTTCACCCTCACCTCCTGATCTGAATCTTCGCTTTCTGTACTGAGTTCCTCACTAACATGGTTCCTATGATCTCTATTTTGACTTTTTATTTCACAAGATGCTACTTCATTTCCTAAATAAACAAACTATGTTACATTGTCACTCCCCTCTGCTCTACTGTTTTCTGCAATACCACCCCCATGTTGTTTATTTGGTGCCTTCATTACAAATGGTGCCACTAGCTGGTTTGACTTACGTGGTTTCAGTCTGTAAACGCTTGGACCATTACAGACTGCTTTCAGTTTCCCTCCTGTATGCTGTCGTTGCATCTGACATTTCTGTTAGCATGCAGGCTGCGCCTATCCATTACATCATCAGACTGCAGCTGGCAGCAGTCAAAGTACCGAGCTCAGTCGTTGAACTGGCTCACAACAGCACCTCCTCTCCCTCGACCTCTACCTCTATAATTGTTCACTCGCTGCACGACGATCCTGTTAACATTAACTTCAGCTCTGTTGCCATTGGGTCTAGCGGGAGGCCTATAATCTCTCCTAGCACTCTCCCCCTCTTTCCAAAGGTTCTCAACTCTTTCCAAATAATGAACAAACCGGTCAATTTCATCCCTGGGTGCAGAAATTATTTTGTTCCTTCAATACAGCGGCTACTTGTTCTCAATTCCCATTATAATTTGCACTCTTACCACTTTAGAATTCAAGTACGACAAAGTCATAACCCACTTTTGCACAAATCTTTTGACACTTTTCTTCTCAGGATCATACTTCTCCCATCTCCAGAATTTATTCAAACCCTCCATTTTTTTCTTTTTCCCCAATACTCACCGAAAAAAGCCTGTTTGAACTCAAATAATCGGTAATATCTATCTGAGGCTAAGTTTCACCAAATTCTCGATTCTCCCAACAAATTTGAAATAATGAATCCTATCTTTTATCATTCCAAGATTTAGGCGAAACATCCTCAAAATCACTCAAAAATTCCTTTGGATGAACATTTTTATTAGGATCGCTAAAATTCGCGATGCGTTACATAAGCAATTTCAGATGATTCTTCTACACCATTGGTTACTACACAGCCACTATGTTTGTTAACATTTTGCTCTATTTGGGTTAGGCTACCCTCATGCTCACACAATTGCTCATTCACACGGGTACTAAATTGCTGGATATTAGATTATATGTAGGTAATTTTACTATCCACTTGCACACCAAACTAAGAACACACATCTTTTCCATCTTTAACTTGACTTTCTAATGCAACATGGCTATCCTTACCGTATTTTTCTCTGTTCGAAACTGTACATGAACTTTATGTAGTTCTGAATTTACTTGCTCTTCAGTTGTTAGCTATCCTCAGCAACTTGCTTAATCTGAAATCTCAATTCATCTTTTACTGTTACAACAGTCTGGTTACATTCTTGTTCTATCTGATGAATTTCACATTTCAAATTTTTACTGAACAAAGTAATACTATTTTCCAGGTATCCCTCAAATTCCAAATTTTATCTTCCATCCTAGCTTCCATTTCTATTGACAAGTTAGTGAACCCCTGATGAACTTCAGCATGTAACGCATTTCTTTCAGAACTCAAGGAATTCTTTATATCAGTACCTACTGTGCTCATTCTGGTTTCAATATCAGAACTTGATGATGCTTTGATTTCACTACCCATGCCCTTCATATTAATATTCATCTGATTCATATTCTTTAGAATATTTACATATCTAAAACACTATCTCTAGCTTCATAAGCAGCTGACATTTGTTCTTGCTTTGTGTCTTTTACAGTTGCAGATGTATTTTCAATTTCGTCTTCCATCAAGTTTTGTTCACTATCAGTCCCACAATTAACATGCAGTGAATCTGGCAAACTATTGCTAACATTAGCTTGTGAAACATCAAAACTGAAATTACCAATCATGGAATCATTTTCATCTTTTACACACACAAAACTCTAAACAGAACACCACTTACGTTTTGCCTCATGCGGTTGACTGCACGGCGAGATGAAACCGCGTGTCTGTACACCAGGCTCTCCTCACGTCGATCCAGAATACGGTCCACCGCTTCCACCATGGCTACCAACTCTTCCTACTCATCTAGTTTGTATACTGCATTAGTGCGGCGCCTGTCGATAGTCAGTTGCCGGAACGTCGCCTGCTACAGCGCACCGTCTGTTGTTCTCGCTGCATGGTACACTTCACTAGTAACTTTGGACTCGAGTTCTTTGCTGCGGCACTCCAACCGCAATCCACCAGTAGACGTGTCTTCCATCCAACAACAATTCCATTACATGCACTTGTGAATACTTCACGAGTTCACTCGACACTGCTGCTTTTATAAAGTTCCGACGCTCCCGAACTTTACTATTGTTTTTCCCGGCTGATGCACCAATTGCGGCGGGGTGGGGTTTATTGCTGAATAACACAAATTTACGCTCTACCAAGTCCTTATTTATTGAAAAGCTATTCTATATCTCTTAGTTCTCTGTCAAACAACAAACTTCACATGCAAAGCATCCAGAATTTTGCAGAAGTTCAACCCGATTAACTACGTGGTCTCACAGTCACTCATCCGCTACTCTGAATTTTACATTCAGTCTTTTTCAGTGGACTTAATAACAAAAGATGCTAGCAAAATATTCTCTAATTAATACGGAATACGCCACACGGAGTTTCCAAACAGGCCGAAAGTTCACACGCAGCTAACTTTCCAAGAAAACTATCCCAAAACTTCCCAACATTTCAAAAGTCTCTGTAAATGCATTTACTATTACGGCCACACAATCTGGACGCGAGAAGCCAATTAGTTCTTCATTTTACACATAATAAAGACGGAAGCGTTCAACATGACCTGCACGTCCGATAACTGACTAGCAACTCCTCTCGTAGCTGCTTCTACCACACCATATCTATCTAGCACTGCGCAGGCACTGCTTAATTCTGATTGATTGATTTGTTTGACTGGCCAATCAGAATCATCGTCCGAGATCATTCTCGCGCCAAAACTTGCCTGCACCAATCCTTATACACAGACGCATTTCCGTCAATCTGACATACAAATACTATAGTAATGTTTAATAAACGAAAACGAAAAGACAATAATTCTGGAAATAAATTTAAAACTTATATCTCTGCAAACGGCTATTCTGGCTACCTCCTTAGAAAAACAAGTACACTTAGACATATGTCATCAGCAAAGTGGGCACAAACATCGTTCCCACGCTATGATTGCGTAAAGCATTACATGAAATTAATCTTGAACTTTAACGTGTGTCCCACATACACACTCTCACTGACTCTCATTTACTCCCATAACGACAGAAGGTATAAGTAATAATTCTGTCTGGCTTTTATATTACGAAAACGAAAAATTATTAATGTTTTAATATGAAAATCTCAATTAATTAATTCTGCACGCTGAGAGCTGTGTTTAAGTTTTCAAATTATACCAATAGGCAAACTATAATAGTTCCTAACTGAATTTAATTCCCTAAGTATCGGCTTTTGACTTTTTAAGTAATTTTTTTTATCTCCGAAACTATGATCTTTACAACGTTGAATTTTTTTAAAATATTGTCGTGAATAACAAAAGGTATTGTACTGATTTTGAAAATGATTGAGTAATATTTAATATAGTTTGTATAGTTTCATAGGTGGTATGAATATACATTCGCTCGAAGTGACACGCTGGTTCGTTCACACGATGCAGTAGCAGCAGCAGCAGGTGCACATTACTCATAGGTAGGTTACAACTTGCGGTTTCCTTCACAGCCTCCATCTCCAATATTGCGGACTGTATTGCAATGTAGCTTACTGTAGTAATTGTTATCTCGCAATAACTCGCGACGTCACAAAGGGGATACAAGAAGCAATTGTAGGTTACTTTAAATAATTTTAACAATATCTGACGTGATTCTTTCGTAAAATATTCTGTCATAGTTCGAAAATTGGTTGCATATGTTTACTTGAAGAGTTTCCTACATCTTTTTGATGACGAAGCCGCCGCTTAAGTTGTAAAAGTATGTCTGGTACACTCAGTATATTCAGTGACTTAATAGCAATATAACATCCGAAAGTTAGTGATTTACAAAAAAAATTGCAAGTTACACACGCCGTTCTATATATTTTTCTAAAAATTTTTTGGTGGCAAAGAAGAAAAGGAACAGGCTACTTTAATATGGCTTTGCAACTCTATACATAACTATTAATCTATTTGGACCTTCACGTACGAATGTGTGGCGTGTACTGTTGAGTGGTGTACAGCCTATGCCACTCAGAATTATTGTGTTGGGCGTAAAGAACATACATCAACTGGCACACGTGGAGTTTTATAGTGAAATGCATAATCGATTAGGTAATGTCAGGATTCAATCGGAAACATGTTTCACTAAAACACCAAGAAGTATTTTTAATGGAAAAATTAATGTGTAATACTTACATGCTCGCTTCGTCTTTGGAGAATATATGGGCTAATTAATGATTATTGTGTTACATTCCTCTTGTTTTAGTTGACCGTGTATATCGAGACTTCGTTCATTGTTAAATGCAGTGGTGTGGTACTAACTGATGGAGACGCATTGAGAACTGGTAAAATTTAATTTATTTCCTTCATCACACTGCACAAACATAAACACACCATTATTGAAACTGTGTGCCGCTACTATTAAACATAGAGACAAATCCTTCGCTACGCAACTGCCTTTGGCTCACGAAGCTTACACCGTCCACAGCCTCTCAACAACTGCCTCTGCTTGCGACTCTCTGCGCCACTGGGCGTTGTCGCCCTCCAAAGAACAACCACTTACAGATACACACCAGTACCCTCACATACTGTAGTACTTAGGCAGTGATGTCCCTCTACAATTTAGAGAACACGTTAGTGGGAGCCCACAAATTACGGAGATTCGCCCTTTAAGCAACAAAAAGCAGAACAGTGCTACTAGTATGCTCAAAAATAAAGTGATTCTGTGACATGGTATCAATGGCTTGCATGTAGTTGTCGGGCAAGTAAGTGAGATCACCCTCTAACACAGCTTATTGCATAACTTTTCACTGCAGAAAGCAACAAGTGCGGAAGTAGTATCACGAGGCTTCACAAGACAGGCTAACGTTGGAGCTGCATCAAACCGTTCTTCGCAGTGAAGGTCTATGTGACGTACGTGGAAACATTATGTAACAGCGTGAAATTTGCAAGTTACCGTTATTGCAAGCAATTTGTAGTGGGCGTGAACATTACAGCAATATGGATTTATAGCTTCCAGTAGTGCAAAGCGGATTCCAGCGGTACAAAACGGCAACTCCAAATCACATCAACCAAGACTCATTATCATTTCCATCACGTAGACTCTTCAATCAATATAAATCAGTTATAGTCGAATCCTAGAGCTGAAGACATGAATACAAGACCTGCAGACATTTCGTAGTCGTGGGTGTGGCCATTGCAGCAATATGGATTTATGGCTACCAGCAATGCAAAGCGGCTTCCAGCAGTAAGACTCTGCAATCAACATGCAACAGATTTAGTCGAATCCGAGACGAGCAAACATTTGCTTAGGCGAATAGAGAAAATCGGTTGATTCTTATTCCGGCAGTAGGACTCTTCAGTCAACATACAGCAGTTGCAGTCGAATCTGAGACTTACGTGTGGCCACAGCAGCAATATACAGGGTGTACGTAAAGACCGGGAACACATTCAATTATTTATTGCACAAGAACGAAACATTTACAGATGTCATACATATAGCATTTACCATGAGTGACCCGACAGACGTCAGTGCAAGCATTTTCATCCCCAAATTGATATATGTGTGGTTGTCTGTGCAAGGTTTGGTTTTTGTGCAATAAATAATTGCAAGTGTGCCTGCGGGCAGAATGTTCAAACATTTAGATCCTTGTTGTACAAAAATGCAGATTTTGACCACTTTATTAGAGCAAGTGAAAATTTAGCCTGTGAGAGAAACGACTACAGTCATACAGGGTGTTACAAAAAGGTACGGCCAAACTTTCAGGAAACATTCCTCACACACAAAGAAAGAAAATATGTTATGTGGACATGTGTCGGGAACGCTTACTTTCCATGTTAGAGCTCATTTGATTACTTCTCTTCAAATCACTTTAATCATGGAATGGAAACACACAGCAACAGAACGTACCAGCGTGACTTCAAACATTTTGTTACAGGAAATGTTCAAAATGTCCTCCGTTAGCGAGGATACATGCATCCACCCTCTGTCGCATTGAATCCCTGATGCGCTGATGCAGTCCTGGAGAATGGCGGGGTTGCGTTGACAAGAGCTTTCAAATGCTCCCATAAATGAAAGTCAAGAGGGTTGAGGTCAGGAGAGCGTGGAGGCCATGGAATTGGTCCGCCTCTACCAATCCATCGGTCACCGAATCGGTTGTTGAGAAGCGTACGAACACTTGGACTGAAATGTGCAGGAGCTCCATCGTGCATTAACCACATGTTGTGTCGTACTTGTAAAGGCACATGTTCTAGCAGCACAGTTAGAGTATCCCGTATGAAATCATGATTACGTGCTCCATTTGGCGTAGGTGGAAGAACATGGGGCCCAATCCAGACATCACCAACAATAACCTGCCCAAACGTTCACAGAAAATCTGTGTTGATGACGTGATTACACAATTGCGTGCGGATTCTCGTCAGCCCACACATGTTGATTGTGAAAATTTACAATTTGACCACGTTGGAATGAAGCCTCATCCGTAAAGAGAACATTTGCACTGAAATGAGGATTGACACATTGTTGGACGAACCATTCGCAGAAGTGTACCCGTGGAGGCCAATCAGCTGGTGATAGTGCCTGCACACGCTGTACATGGTACGGTAACAATTGGTTCTCCCGTAGCACTCTCCATACAATGACGTGATCAGCGTTACCTTGTACAGCAGCAACTTCTCTGACGGTGACATTAGGGTTATCGTCAACTGCACGAAGAATTGCCTAGTCCATTGCAGGTGTCCTCGTCGTTCTAGGTCTTCCCCAGTCGCGAGTTTTAGGCTGGAATGTTCCGTGCTCCCTAAGACGCCGATCAATTGCTTCGAACGTCTTCCTGTCGGGACACCTTCGTTCTGGAAATCTGTCTCGATACAAACGTACTGCGCCACGGCTATTGCCCCGTGCTAATACATACATCAAATGGGCATCTGCCAACTCCGCATTTGTAAACATTGCACTGACTGAAAAACCACGTTCCTGATAAACACTAACCTGTTGATGCTACGTACTGATGTGCTAGATGCTAGTACTGTAGAGCAATGAGTCGCATGTCAAAATTGTTCAAATGGCTCTGAGCACTATGCGACTCAACGTCTGAGGTCATCAGTCGCCTAGAACGTAAAACTAATGAAACCTAACTAACCCAAGGAGATCACACACATCCATGCCCGAGGCAGGATTCGAACCTGCGACCGGAGCGGTCGCTCGGCTCCAGACTCTAGCGCCTAGAACCGCACGGCCACTCCGGCCGGCAGTCGCATGTCAACACAAGCACCGAAGTCAACATTACCTTCCTTCAATTGGGCCAACTAGCGGTGCATCGAGGAAGTACAGAACATACTGACGAAACTACAATGAGCTCTATTATGGAAATTAAGCATTTCCTGACACATGTCCACATAACATCTTTTCTTTATTTGTGTGTGAGGAATGTTTCCTGAAAGTTTGGCCGCACCTTTTTGTAACACCCTGTATGTACGATTGCGACAGCGTGATTACCGATATGTTCCAAGACGCCGAGCATGAAAACGGGATTTTCCGTTGCTCATACATTGTATTGTAGTGATGATAAAAAAGACAGCGTGAAGTGGTTTGGACCGCCCTTGGGCTAGGGACCATTTGTATATTTTGTAAATCCAATGGAAGAATCGTCTTATAGTCACCATCCTACAGTGCAAAGTATGAATACTACACACTTTCTCTGCTTAGGCAAATAGAGAAATTCGACTGATTATTTTTCCATTTGATGTGGCCTACTGCGGACTTTATGAGACGGGGGGGGGGGGGGGGGGGGAGCACCGTTAGTTCATGGGCGGTTCCTCTGAAAACCCGAAGACAGGATTTTTTACTATTTTTCGCCATCACCAGCAGAGCAAAACCCAGCCGAGGATTCCAAGATGGCTATGCACAGCAAATGGATGAAATTTTTGCAATATGTACCTACGATCTCGAACGACCTTGAAAATTATCTTGATATCATCATCCGTTTCACAGATCCAGAGGTTCAAATTTACACTACTGTACAAACAAAATACGTATGTAAAAATTATTAAGTAAACTGACTGCTGATTGATGACGACGTCTACTTTCGTTATGTCCCCTGACTTAAAATGGCAGATACACCCGTGATGAATGAATGAATTATACATTTTCGTAAATTTTAAAGGGTACAATTAGTCAAAATTGTATTACCTGTAGGCTTCACAATCTGTTGAAAACTTGATTCGTTGGTACCAAACCCCAGTCACGGATTCCAATACGGCTGTCCACAGCAAATGGCTAAATGATTTACGATATATTGCTACGATCACGATCTCGAACGTCAAAAATTATCTTGGTATTTTTGTCTCTTTCCTAGATACAGAAATTGAAAGTAACGC
The DNA here is from genome assembly GCF_023864345.2 of Schistocerca serialis cubense. Taxonomy (NCBI): domain Eukaryota; kingdom Metazoa; phylum Arthropoda; class Insecta; order Orthoptera; family Acrididae; genus Schistocerca; species Schistocerca serialis. Next base: position 381,083,245 of record NC_064645.1, on the reverse strand, counting down.
TATCCTCACACGTACAAAAATTAAATAAATTGATTGATGGTGGGTGTACCCATCATTGAAGTACATTGATGGGTGAATGAACGAATGAATCAGTTCCGTAGATTCATGGGCGATTCTCGATGAAGCTCCAAAAAAGCGTTTTTATAATTTTTTCGCACTCGGCAGGGACCAAACCACAGTCCCGGATTCCAAGTCGGCTATGCACAGCACATGGCTGTAATTTTTACAATAGCTTCATAAGATTCCAGTCTCGAACAATCTTGAAAATTTTATAGATATGTGTATCCATTTTCTAAATACACAGGCTCGACAATACACTAATTTTCTACGTAAGACGCGGCGTGATGCGAAAATTTGCGTTATAAAGCGACGTAGCACTGAGAAATCTAAGTGTCTCCGTTATCATCATAGGGATTCTGGAAACTCCACGTTTTAATACTAAAGCATGTGCTAAATTTTTGTGCGCAGAGAATCTGGTCTGAGGTTTAAAGTTAGTTTTGCGTTGTTTCTATTTCTCATAAGTAAACTACCAGAATTTTACTGGCCCTTAAATTTTTTTTTAGATGAGTTAAATGTCCCGCTGTGACAGAGAAAAGAAGGGAAACAGCCGAAAATGCTCCTGTCGTAGAACAAAAAAGACGAATATGTTGCTGTATACTAAAGGACTCTGACTCGAAAGAGGGGTACTAGTTGCCTCATCATTTTTGCAAAAATATTGGCATGTGTTCATATAAGCTCTTTGTTACGCTGAGAGAGAAGGAGACAGTGCCAGCGGAAAGAAGCGGAGAAGTAATTAGTACTGAATGATAGTAGACAGTAGTTGTGGTATAAAGAGAGCGAGAGATGCAATGCCAGCGTGAGAGAATGAGAGTCACACTGTTAGTGGAACATAGCGAGAAATAGTGCTAGAAAAAGATTGAAGTAGACAGTGCAAGAGGAAGGATAATAAATAGAAGAAGGAAATGGATGTGAGTGAGAATCAGTGATAATGAGAGATAGAGTCTATGACAGTGACATTGAGAAGAGAAAGCAGGGGTGGGAATGAATGAGATGGTAACAGTAAGAGCGAGCAAGAGAGAGACAGTGACAATGGGAGGAGGCAGTATTGGTAGGACAGAACAGAGGAGATTGTGGCTGTGAAACAGGAGACAGTGACGGTTGGAGAGCCACAAAGAGATGACGACAATGAGCTGGGGCGAATGAGTGGATGAGAATGGATAGTAGGGAGTGCATGGACATGAGAGACTTACAATGATGGATTAATGACTCACAGTTTGGGGCAGCTTTCAGTCAGATTCTTTTAGTAAAGAGAAGCATATTGGTTTTTTTGTGCTCCGATAGGAGCATTTTCCAGCTAGTGTACGTATTTTCGATTTTTCTCATCGCATAGACATACAAAAATGAAGTGTTAAGCACTGATGTTAAGAATAGAATGAGGTACTTTCTACATGGTTGCTATCGAACCATTTTGAACGAGTAATAAAGCGGATCGTGGTCAGTTGCGTTCGAACGATACAGTATAGAGTTATCAGCATACTAATGTACTGAGCAGGGAGACAACCGAACACAAATGTTTTTATTGCGGAAGTAAAAACAATTGTAACAAATCAGGAAAGATGATACTGACTTGCAGACGGGAATGCCGGTACACTTTGCACACTTTCATGAAATACTGTATCATGGAACATTTTGTTTGGAGAAAGGAGCTGGAAGTTTGAAACTTTTTTCTCTACAGAGGCGTGCCGCGTGAATATAATACAAAGTTGGCAACAGAACACCTTGCGTGAGACCCTTCAGAAACCTTGAAAGTATGTGGATAAGAATAAGAGTGAATTTAAAACGAAAAATGAAGTTCACCACTTCAACGCTACAAGTAGAAATAATTTTCATTTAAACCTTGTTCCTGATGTATGGTTCTGAATGGAGTTTTATACTGTAACGTAAAAGTCTTTAGCATGTACATTTACATACCGGCAATTCACAACTAAGGGCCTGGCAGAGGGTTAGTAACAATCTTCAAGATACTTCCGTACCGTTCCACTCTCGAATGGCACTCGCGAAAAACGAACACTTAAGTCATCCTGTGCTAGCTTTGATTTCTCTTATTTTATTATGAGGATCACTCGTTCCTATCCAGGTTGCACCAAAATCCTATTTTCACTCTCTGAGGAGAAAACTGCTGATGGAAGTTTCATCATAAGATCCTGCCGTAAAATGCCTATGTTTTAATGATAATTTTTATTTTGGTTGGAACCACAGACACGGAAATTTTTTGAATGATGGACTGCAATAATTTTTATTTTATTTATTTTTGCCTTAGGCCATTCTCGAGTGCAGGAACTGGAATAAACATTAGGAGCATAAATCACAAAAGCAAAAAACAAGGCAACGATGAAAAATGTATGTACAAATACCATGATTCCTTACCTTATTTGGGGTTATAACAAATGTTAACCCTTGTGCCCACATTCGGCTACCCAGGTAACTTTTATAGCTTTAATAACTTTTATAGCTTTAACGGTCAATTTTTCAGGTGTATTGGACTAGTGTACACAAGCTTCATGTAATTCCTCATTTGCATCTTAATAAATGTCACAATAAAAGCAAAATTCAAATACTTTCAAACAAGAGCACTTAAATGCAAAGGAACATAATGCACTCTCTAATGTATATTCGGCTTACCCAGGCAATGGCATATCTCCATTAGAACAAGTGTGAAGTACACAAATGAAATAATTCATAATATTACAACGTACTAAATTAATAGTTTTATTATTTATTAGACAACCGAGTAATGATGCAACACATATAGACATAAATATGTGCAAAATATATCAATTTTTAATTATGTGTGACAAAGTAAATTACATTACATTACATACCCAGTAAATTCTGGTGTTCGTTACAGTGGAAAGATAAACTTGGAGCTATTATTTACTCACAAAGTTTACACTGTTGTTGCAGAGCAATGCTCATTCACATATGTCTTTTTACATTTCCTACAACTTTTTCTTGTTTTCCTCTTCCTTCTCTTTAGTTTAAATTTACGTAAAAAACAGTGACCGTCCTCTTCTGTGTCAACAGTAGACTACAACTTTCTAAAATACTCTTCTTTCGCTTAATAGCTTATTCTTCTGTGTTCAGAAATAGAGAGTTTCATTTTATCATAAACAAGGCTGAGGCTCACAGTAGCAAAGCTTGTACATTAATGATCAATTCATAACGTTGTGAAACAATAGCAACAATAGCCAGCAACAATTAGAATGCCTTGTTGCAACCATTTCATATACTGGTATACCCAGAGCTGAATATTGACAGCCGTGACTGTACGACAATAAATTCATCAGGTTACCATGGTAACCTGGTTGTAGAACAAAGTATTATTTTTTGAGTGTGGCACAAGGGTTAAATTGCTTCCCATTATTCTTTCAAGCGAAGCTCCTATCGCAACCCCCTCAGATATAGTGGTAAGATAGCCCAGTGGATAGCCCAGCGAAAACTGTACACACATCGAGCATGATAACAGGAACTAGCTGTACTAACCCATTAGAATAGTTGAAAAAAGAAGCATAATAGAAACTGTGAATGGTACAAGTTCAAGATGTGCAGCATAGAGCGCATTTGAAATAAAAAATAGCTGCGGCGTCGTGATGATGTGATCAAGCTGTTGGCCTGCGACAGAGGCTATCAGTGTTCAAATCTCCCTCGTGTCCCATATTTTTGGTTCACAAAATTATGAGCTGTCCGTCCGATCATTGACGTGTCTGTTCGGTGTATTCAAATTTATGTCTGTGTCGTGGTGTAACATAGGCCGTTCTTCTTCTTTGTGAATCCCACAGGCTCTACTGCTCCTTCCTCCACACCTGTGACCGAGATACACTCATCCACCACTGGCAATTACAGCAACACATTTGGAACCACTTTACAGCAAAGAAATGCCAGGAATGGCGCCAGACGTACACGCCTCAACTCCAGCCTCCCTGTCAACTCCTCCAAGTACTTGTCAGCCTTCTACCACCTTACTGGTAGCCATCCCACCTCGCATTACCCCATCCTCCACCACGATTGCCCCTTTCCTGACAACCCCAGTAAGGCTAACCATGTTGCTTCCAACCCCTCCGAGGTCTTCTCCATTGCTGGTGATCCCCATTTTGATTACTTTCTCTTCCTCACCATTCTGGACTGCACTAATACCTGTCTCACTGCTCGCCCCCTAGCTTTCGTTACTTGGATCAGTTACCCCCTCAGACATCAACCCTGCACATAATATCACACTCGTCCTCTACTCCAAAAGCAACACTGCCCCTGGTCAGGATGGTGTCACCTACTGCCACCTCAAGAAATCCTTCCTGGCTGTCATTGCTACCCTGTACAATGTCCTCCTCTCCACTGGCTTTTACCCCAACCTGTGGAAGACTTCCCGTATCCTGCTGTACCCTAAACCCAACAAAACACCTCTGATACCTCTTCCTATCATCCCATCTGTCTTACCTCCGTGTTCAGGAAGGTTTTCGAGACCATCCTCTCCTGCTGTATCCACCGTCACCTTAACCAGCACCACCTCCTTCCCCTTACCCAGTGTGGCTTCCAGCCTGCCTTCTCAACCAACGACCAGCTCCTTGGCCTTATTAACCTTCTTTCCCTCCAAATTCACTCCTGTCGCTCGGCTATCTATGTTTCCCTTGACCTCCAGAACGCCTGTGACCGTTTCTGGCATCCCAGGCCCCTCTTCAAACTCCAGATCTATGCTCTCCCTATCAATTTCGTCCACCACGTTGCTTCCTTCCTCTCCTGTCGTCCGTCCTGTGTCACTGCCTACAATTCCATCTCCCGCACCTTCTATTCCTCTGCTGGGGTGCCTCAATGCTCTGCCCTTTCTCCTCTCCTCTATTTCCTGCACTCTGCTGATGTGCACTAACCTCCACCGCCTGTTCATCTACTCCAATTTGCTGATGACACTGCCTTCCTAGCCCTTTATCCTACCCTTCAATGCTCACAACATACCCTCCAAACCCACCTTGACCAGATGACCGCTTGGTGCACCCAATGATTCCTTCATATCAACCTTCCCCAGACGATTATCATAGGCCACACCATGCACTCCATCTCCATGATTTCTACCTAACCATTAATGGCCATCCTATCCACCTCATTCTTACCATCAAGTACCTTGGTCTCACCCTCGACCGCCACCTCACCTGGACTTCCCATCTCCTTACAATCCAACACAAAGCTCCGCCTCCTGAAACTCCTATACAGCCAGACATGGGGACTACATCCTTCCACCATCCTTCACACATACAAATCCTTGATTCACCCCATCCTTTGTTATGGTTGGATTTCCACCCCTCCCAGGTTCTACAAAGCCCCGCAAATCCTCAAACGCCATGCACTCCACCTCACATAGCGTATCTGCCTTCCCTCCCCCATGTGCATTCTCTACAACTTCATCCCCTCCCCTCACCTTCTCCTTTTCCTTGAACACATCTGCACCCGTATATTGTCTGCCAACTCGATCCTCTGTGCCCTCTGGTGACCCCATTCCTCTCCACCCCCAGCATGTTGCTGCACCTTTACTTTTGCGTCCTGCCCTCTCTCCATCTCCACATCCTCCACCTCCTTTCCCAACAGAACTTACATCGCCTACCCCTCTCAGATGATGAGCTTCACCCTAAAGTCTACCCCTCCTACTAACTCTAACCCCACCTTCCTCCTGCCTCCTCCTCATGGTTCCCTCTCCTTTCCCTCCCTTCTCATAAGCAGCTTTCCTCCTCCCTATCCCGTGCTCCCCTTCAGTGTCTGTCCACTCCCTCCTGCCTTGTCTTTCCTATTCATCTCCCGCCTTACCCATCTCCAGGCTCTTGGTGCGCCTCCTGTCCCCTTTTTTGCCTCTTCCTCCAGCCCCCAGACCCCCCACCCCAACCGCACCATCTGCCCCCTTTTTTCCCTCCTATCCAGTCTCTAGTCCCTCAGAAGGTCCCTAAGAGCGGTTTTTTTCTTCATGAGTGCTCTGTCATTTTCCGGTGGATTTTTTAGTGTTCTTGCTGTGTGTGATTTTTATCCTGTCGCCGACTTTTAACTTGTGTTTGCCTCCAGTGTTTTTTAAGTGCACTTTGATTTTCCAACTTAAATTTATGTCGAATTTTTAACTCTCCCCCACTGCATGTCTCCATCTTAGTGTATATTTTAACTCCCACCATCTCTGTTTACTGTGTTTTTTACGTTCCCCTAGTATCCCTCTTTTTATGTAATCACCCTTCTGTACTTCTGCAAAGCCAATTGGCTGAAGAGCAGTGGACTGTTATGCTGCCAGCTCTCCCCTGCCCATATGGACCAGCAGAATGAAATTACAATAAAGAAAAAGAAAGAGTGAGATCCATCTGTTTTTACATTTATTTCACGATCATTCATATCCCGCGATCATGTACTAATCCTTGGGAACCTAAGATATAACAAATGTTTTGGTAATGAAGTAGGAAAGTAAAAACAAACACCAATCTTAGGGCTGGCATACTTGTCATACCAGGCTGACCAATTTTCACAGTGGTGAGTGTCGTAACTGTGTACGATAGACTGTGGAGCTACAGAATGCTTCAAACAAATGAGGACGCATTCATCTGTATTGTCCATGGATATATCATGAAGTAAACATCGCTTGGTGACTTTACTGTAAGCTGTAGTCACAGCTCTGGGCAAGTGCAGTGTATACGTTACTTTTCATGGAATCTCTTTGTGGTTTGATAATTTTGTGAAATCCCTTTACACTGTAGTTTCATCTTTGCCCTTACCAACACAATGGAAGACTATTATTCTGCACGGGAAATGGCAGACAAGATTTTGCGTTATGATCTGACAGATTAAAGCAACCATTGAACTCGTGTCCTGTAGGTTGAAAAACACCCAGAAGGTAGGGTACCGTCTGCACATTGGGTTTATGGATATTTTTTTCCTGACGGTTTTTCCTTGTTGTAGACTATTACCTCGCAAAAGTTGAAATACTTCTTTTTAAATACTCTGTATGAGGCCATGATCCAGTAACAGCCTACTCAAGCTTTCAAAGTTATCCACTAGCTTGTATACAAATGTATAGGTTGAGCAGTAACGATCCTATTGTACTCACTTCAAGTTCGCCCTAAGGTATTTTTATGTCTGTAGATTTATCTCAGTTACGAGGAATATGCTCCGTTCTGTTCCAATCCAGTAACCAAACTGGTCTGATATTCTGTACGCTGGTGTTTCGTTTATTAGTAGCCCTTAGTATTTTAGGTTTGAACTTTAGTTTTCTGATTCAGCCGTTGTAGAAGATGTGCAGTATAGTGAAAACATTAATTAAAATCTCCGAATAGTAATTTAATTGTAGATTTCTTCACCATCAACGTCTTGAGCGTCAACACCCGTTGTAGCACATTTGTTTCTTCTTCCACGCATTTAACACTATTAGGAGAAATTTAGTTTACCCTGTTCTTGAGAATCACTGCTGAATTATCGGGTTTTAGTTTGAAAGAGTTTTAGTTTGAAAGAGCTTGTCCAGAATTTTGGTTTATTAAAAATATTGACAGAGATAAATAAGTTCCACTACATCTCATTTGGGAGTTAACAGAAGAATTATTCTCAAAATCTGCATTACCTACTCGGAAACAAATACTGGGCACTGCAGATAAATAATTGAAAATATTAGCAATATTTCATTGACAGACTTTAATGTTCCGTTTGGATTTCTTTCATTAGTATATTGTAAAACGCCCATTTATACCCCACTTTCACGTGAGTTATTTCCTTCTTGATTACGTCCACAAGGTAAGTGACACCATGGTTTCAGGCACTTTGTTAGGTTCTCATGCCGTTGAATTTCGTCTCACGTTTTAGGTTCTTCATCTGTAATGTGCATATATAGGGTGAGACATTGAAAACTGTTTGTCGGAATGTTTGGCGAAATACTCATCGGATTAAAGAAAGTGGTAAGAAACGTTGTTCACGTCGAAGAGGGGCATCAATCAACATAACGATCGACCCCCTGCACCATGCCCGGAGCCGGGAGGGAGGTGCCTTTCAAATCTTAAATAGGATCCCCTATTTTTTATTGCTGATTCGGATTCTCCGAGAAAAGAATGTGTAACTTTTCTACGAAACATTTGTTTCGTTTCATGTTAGATGGCGCTGTTATCGGCAAACGTGGAAATGAGGTGACAGTTGGTGCAAAACGGTGCTATCTCATATAAATACACGTCCCATTAAGTCAAGCGAAGTAATTTGTTGATATTTCTGCTAATGTGTCGGCTCCTACAATCGAATGAGGTACTGGCGGTGTTCATGCGCTCAGTCCGCGGTCAGACTGTGGATGTTACGTCAGTGATTCGGACTGGACACATCTCGTCGCAATTGTTTCACGATGTTAACGATTACAGAGAGGGTCGATATCAGTGCCGCGTACTCTGTGGCTCGTATGTTGACAGAACTCGTCAGAGGTATGCTACTCCGTTCCCCGATGGGAAAGATCCGTCTGCAACGGCGTTTCGCCGTAGTGTCGACCTGTTCACTGAAACGGGAATTGTTAAACGTAGAAAAAGGGTCCGACCGCGACCTGTGATAAACGAAAATAACACATTGAATGTTTAACTGCGGTTGCTGCAAATTCTCTCATTACTTCTTAGCAAATTGCGTGAGGTTCAGGAATTTCGCAAAGAAGTGTTCTACGCATATTGCATGCATACATATGGCACCCATTTTATTTATCACTACATCGAGAACTGCATGGTGATGATTTTCACAATCGCCTGAATTTCTGCAACTGGATACAAGAATAAATGACAGTCAATGATAACATCGTTTCACAGATACTTTTCTCGGATGAATCAAATTTTACGAATCGTGGTCAAGTGAATCGACATAATATGGCCAGTGGAGATGCTCCATTGGGTAAGGCAAGTTGAACATCAACGCCCATGGAGTGTCAACGTTTGGTGCGGTGTTTTAGGTACTCATGTAATTGCCCCATACTTCATAGAAGGAAATCTGGCTGGTCAAATGTACAATGACATCGTGGATAACGTTTTACCCACACTAATGGACGATGTTCCACTTCAGACGAGACTCGATGGATGCCCAGCGCATTATCCACGACCAGCTCGAGAAGTTTTGAATCGAAGCGATCCCAGTCGATGGATTATGTAAGTGTAGACCAGATATGGCTCAAACTCAGAGATACAGTATCGACAACGATAGATAGATTCATACCGCATAAGTTAATAAGAGAAAGGACCGATCCACCACGGCACACAAAACACGTCAGAACACTGTTGCAGAAGCATCAAAAAAAGCATGCCAAATTCAGAATAACTCAAAATCCCCAAGACTGGCTAAGTTTCACGGAAGATCCAAATTTAGTGCGGACGTCAATGAGAGATGCTTTTAATAGGTTCCACAATACAATATTGTCTCAAAATATGGTAGAAAACCCAAAGAGATTCTGGTCGTATGTAAAGTACACCAGTGACAAAAAACAGTCAATACCGTCACTGAGTGATAGCGCTGGAAATGTTACCGATGATGATGCCACTAAAGCGGAATTACTAAATACAGTTATCCGTAATCCTTCACGACAGAATACGAAGTACATATTCCAGAACTCGAAACCAGAACAGCTGTTAGCATGAGTGACATAAAAGTAGGTACCTTGGGTGTTGCGAAACAATTCGAATCACTTAAGAAAGGCAAGTCTTCCAATCAGGTTCTTCCCAGAGTATGCAGACACAATAGCGCCTTTCTTAGCAATCATATACATCCGTTCTCTTGACCAAAGGTCTGTTCCTAAAGACTGGAAAGTAGAACAGGTCACACCAATATTCAAGAAAGGAAACAGGAGTAACCCATAGAATTACAGACCCATATCACAGACCTCAATTTGCAATAGGATTTTGGAGCATATAATATACTCGAACATTATGAATCACCTTGAAGAAAATGACTTATTGATACATAACCAACACGGATTCAGAAAATATCGTTCTTATACCACACAGAGTGCTGTCGACAAGGGATCTCAGATCAATTCCATATTCCTATATTTTCAGAACCGACTATTAATCAAATTGTGTGCAAATGGTGTATCGTCTCAGTTGTGTGACTGGATTCGTGATTTCCTCTCAGAGAGGTTGCAGTTCAGTGATAGACAGTAAATAATCGAATAGAACAGAAGTGATATCTGGCGTTCCGCAAGGTAATGTCATAGGCCCTCTGCTGTTCTTGATTTATATAAGTGATCTAGGTGATAATCTGAGCAGACCCCATAGATTGTTTGCAGATGACGCTGTAATTTACCGTCTAGTAAAATCAGCAGACGTTCAATTCCATTTACAAAATTATCTAGAGAGAATTTCTGTATGGTGCGAAAAGTGGCAATTAGCACTAAACAAAGAAAAGTGCGAGGTCATCCACAAGGGTACTGAAATAAATCCGATAAATTTTGGGTATACGATAAATCGCACAAATCTAAGGGCTGTCAATTCGACTAAATACCTAGGAATTACAATTACGAACAACTTAAATTGGAAAGACCACATAGATAATATTTGGGGAAGGCGAAACAAAGACTGTGCTTTGTTGGTAGAGCACTTAGAAGATACGACAAACCCACTAAAGAGATAGCCTACGTTACACTTGTCCGTTCTCTGCTGGAATATTGCTGCGCGTTATGGGATACTTTCCAGGTAGGATTGACGGAGGAAATCGAAAAAGTGCAAAGAAGGGCAGCTCGTTTCGTGTTATCGCGCAATAGGGGTGACAGTGTCGCTGATATGATACGCGAGTTGGGGTGGCAGTCACTGAAACAAAGGCGGTTTTCTTTGCTGCGAGATCAACTTACGAAATTTCAATCACCAACTTTCCCTTCCGAATGCGAAAATTTTTTGTTGACACGCACCTACGTAGGGAGAAATGATCATCATAATAAAATAAAAGAAATCAGAGCTCTTACAGAAATATTTAGGTGTTCCTTTTCTCCCACCATTCGAGAGTGGAATTGCAGACAGGTGGTATGAAAATGGTTCGATGAACCCTTTGCCAGGCACTTAAGTGTGAATTCCAGAGTAACCATGTAGATGCAGGCGTAAATTGGACGAAGAGGTCCTCAAACGTTGCCTGCATGTTCACCCGACTTCTACCGATTTTTTCCTGTGGGGATGGCAAAAGAGAGAGTTTACATGGATCTACCAACAACCTCCGAAGATATGTGGCAGCGAATTCGCAATGAATGTGGAAACATTAGCGCAGAGACACTAATATATGTCGGATTGTCATTCAGATACCGAGTTGCAGAGTGCATTAGAAGCAACGGACAACATTTCCATTTGCTGCACTGCGTACTGCAGTATTTATGAGAGGCAAGGGGACTCACATTAATCAAGCACCCCGAAGGGAACACTTGACTACTACGTCCACGTCGTTGTTGCTAAATGTGTTTAATGCATTGTCGGAGGGTAGACCGTGTCACGTAATAGTGTTCTCCCAACTACCAAATAATGTACTTTGGTTTTCCTATTCGGATGTGTATTTTTGTGAGATATTACCGTTTTGCAACAATTGTCACCCCATATTCATGTGTGTCGACTACAACGCCATCTGTCATGAAACGAAATAAATGGTTCATACAACAGTTGCGTATTTTTCACGGAGAATCCAAATCTGCCTGAGATTTCGGAATCCCCCCCCCCCTTCCGATACGGCAGACGAGCGTTATGTTAATGGATGTCCCTCTTCGAAGTGAACAACGTTTATTAACACATTTTTTTAATCTGATGTGTATTTCACCAAATATTTCGACAAAAAGTTTCAAATTCCTTACCCTATGTATCTATACTGGCAGTCTTAAACGTCAAGGGAGTCCAGTTTGGCATTTGTTTGCGTACGTAGATCATCTACTGTCTCCTTGTCGTCCTTGAGTTCTTCGTTTCCAGACATAGAGGCAATATATTCGGGAACATTCTAATCTTTGTAGCCATTTATTTATGCTGGAAAACATGTTTGTACATCAACTTTGGATACAACAGAACTGAGAAGATGGCACAATAATTACCCCATAAATCTTTTCACTCTTGACGCACAGAGCAGAAAAAAGCTGATTTAGTAATTCAACATACTATTTAACATCCTGATGATTGACAAATCAAAAACAAAGAAATAACGGACGGAAGAGAAAACTGATGAAACCTTGAGTCAATCAGTCACAAAAAATTAATGAAATGGAACAACAAAGTAAGTTCATCTCTGTTATTTATGGAATAAATTTGGTAAATTCTTGGCGAGGCTACTCTTCCGTAATGTTTGCTTGTTTGTCAAATCAGCATGGTTGAAATGTGCGCGTGCGTGTTTGTGTGGTGTGTGTGGTGTGTGTAGTTTCTGTCCTATGCTGAGAACGACGTTTAGTGATATGGATGGAGCAGCTTCACCAGCAGTTCAGGACAATATCAACATCTGCTCAGTTACAAATAGGGGTCGTAATCTGAAAATTGTTAGTATAACACAATATTAACAGTAACTGAGGACTGACAGATAAACAAAATTATAGATAGTATCAAATTTATGTGGGTGAATGATGTACATCTCCACGTCAGCGTCACAATGGTTGTCGATTCCTAAGTGAATACAGAATACAACGTCGGGTATTTAGCTTTGCAGTCATACCTACTATTGGGACAAAGATTTTTAGACAATATGCATGTATACATGTGTTGCTTGTACAAGTTAGCTACAAAATTGCGCTACTATTCAGCATTTATTCCCCACGGTCATGAGTTTTCCTTTACACGGTGAGAGCTTCCATCTTGGAAATTAACAGACTATTAAACTTTGTAACCATGAGTGTCACAAAAAAGGAAATGAAGTTTCGTGAAGGGACAGACTTTCCCTGCCTACTTTTTCCAAAAATTTGTTAATGCTGATAATCCCCCCACAGTAGGCTTAAAACCAATTTATCGGTTCGCCCGAGACGCTGCCCTTAATTATGCATCGGTGCTAGTCCCACCTCCCCTGTCAGGGATTAGCTGCGTCGCTAATTAACTGCGCTCCTAATGCGTCTGTTCCTCGTTTCCAACCCTAGTAATGAGCGCGTTTCTGCTGCAAAACAGTGCCGAAGGTTACCGACACGAAAATCTGCTCATTAAAACAAAAGTCACCCTTTTCTCATATTACTGTAAATTCTGTATAATCATTAGCTACAACTTCACACACGTCACATATACGTAGACGTGAGGGTGCAGCGTAATTTCTACTTTATTCCATACATCAAACGTCGAAAACTTTGAGTTGGTAATTTGTCAGTTTAGTTTCGGCTGAGTTGCTTTTCGGCGTCTAACTCGTTCCCCATAACAAATTACTTTGCAACTTTACCGGTAAAGAACCTTTAGGTTAATAATTAGTTGTACTGGTAACATTATTAAAATTCCAGCTCTTTTATATATATTTGAAACAAAGAACGCTAGCGTATCTATTGGATCAGAATATTTGTAATGGAACAGTTATCGTATCTGTAGAATATTATCATAATTTAATTTTAAGCTCAGTTCCCACGTTTGCAGAAGCAATTGATTAAAGGGGGTCCGTCTTCTTGCTAGAACACAGTTTTTGTTTTGTTTAATCCCCATACATGTTACACCAGAGTTGAGGCATCTTCAGGTTTTTCATTGTTTCTGTAAAAAAAAATTGGGGAGACTGTTGTGTCTTGGTGCACTTTTCAGACTTTTGCCTCTAGCTGGCTCTTTAATAAAACTTTACTATCTATCCTTATTCAGTTCTCGTGCAACGGCCTTGCCGCTGTGGATACACAGGTTCCCGTGAGATCACCGAAGTTGGGGTGGTCGGTACTAGGATGGGTGACCATCCAGGCCGCCATGCGCTGTTGCCATTTTTCGAGGTGCACTCAGACTCGTGATGCCAATTGAGGAGCTACTCAACCGAATAGTAGCGGATTCGGTCAAGAATACCTTCTTACGACCGGGAGAGCGGTGTGCTGACCCCACGCCCCTCCTATCCGCATTCTCCACCGAGGATGGTCCCGCTAGACCACTCGTGGCCTGAGGACGGAGTGCTATTCAGTTTTATAAATGATGGCTTCACTAAAGTATGCTGCAGTTGTTTTTTGAAATTACAAACATGTTCCAAGAAACAACAAGGTCATTTACCTAGGAACAAATATTCGACAGAAAGTTAAAAGCGTTTCTGTCGATGAAATCTTGCCAATGAAATATCACTTATTCTATCTTCTTCTCTGTTTTTTATGACTCTCCACTGTTCATTTTCTTTCAGGGGTCCATATATTTGGTTCTCTCTTTTTAAGTTCAGGGTGCATGTCTCGCTTGCGTAGCCATACAATGGCCATACAAGTGGTAGCCGGTCCTTGACCTCACTCAGTCCAACCTTCCACACCTTCCACACCTTCCTGTCAGCTGCATCTTCATCTTCCAGACCCAGTATCTGCGTGTATTTCATGGTATAACACTTCCACCTCATTCTCGGTTGTCCTAGTAGTCCCCTTCCTTAGGCTTCTCCATTAATTACTGCCTCTATTACCGTCTTCTCCCCCCTCCAACTCACATGTCCGTAGCACCAGAGTGCTTTAGTTGTCACATTCGCAACGACGTCAGGTAACTTGTATAACTGCCTGAGTTCTCTGTTTTTTATGACTCTCCACTGTTCATTTTCTTTCAGGGGTCCATATATTTGGTTCTCTCTTTTTAAGTTCAGGGTGCATGTCTCGCTTGCGTAGCACACTGTTAATTGATGATGGTCTGATATATTCTTGTTTTCGCCTGCCTGCACAGTAATTTAGATCTTACAATGTTATGTACAGTTTATATACATCCTCCCCCGGCTCGAATTCTCGTTACGATCTCTTGTCCTATAAGGTTTTATTGGTTGATGTCGACACTGAGGTACGTAAAGTTGTCTGTTTTCTGTATTACAAGGTTCCTGGTTGTTAGGTGGTTTGGTCCTAACTCAGTTCTTCCTATTGCCATGAATTTTGTTTTACTTTAATTTATGCTTGGAGCTACTTTCTTAGCTTCTTCCAACAATACTCATTTTCACTAAGTCTTCCGTGCTCTTTCCTATTGAGAAATCCCGCTGTACTTGCTATTGTCCCCTGCATCTCCACTCTCACTATGCTTTCAAGTGCTTCGTTGAAGTCTATACACATACAGAAAGTATCCTGATTGCGCTCCCAGTTCTTATCTAGTATTTGTCTCAGAGTAAATATTTGTTCTATTTTTAACTTACTCTTTTTGAATCTTACTTTTGCTGTGTCTAATATTTCTTCAGCGTGTGGGTTGAGCCTCTTCAGAATAATTCTTGATGTTATTTTGTAGCACGTGCATGGCAGAGAGATCCCTCCATAGCTCTCTGTCAACATTATGTCTGCCTCCTTGTATGGGCATACAGCAGCAATTTTCCGTTCCTCCGACATTACTTCTCTCCTCAATGCCTCTTTTGTCAACTCGTCTACGCCTAGGGTCTTCCAATTTTCCAGTCTTTTTATTGCCTCCTTCACCTCCATCAGAGATGGTTATTCGACTAATGGTCGTACGTTCTGGTTGTTTTCTCCTCCGTTTTCGTTGTCGTAGGTGTCTACCGGCTTGTTCAGCACTTCGCTGAAGTATCTCTTTCAGTTCTCTAGATTCCATTCACTTGTAGTGATCAGACTTCCATTCTCATCTTTCATTCGCAGGCTTAGCTCTGTAGCCCTTTCTATAGCTTCTCATTGTCCTGTAAAACTGTTTACTATTGTTCTGGCTATAGTCCTCCTCTGCTTTCTCTATTTGTTGCTTTATGAACGATCTTTCCTCTCGACTGATTGTTCTCTTCATTCCTCTTGTTATGAGCGATCTTTGCTCTCGACTGATAGTTCTCTTTATTCCTCCTGTGGCTGTTCTGAGTTTTATTTGGTTTTCAAATTTGTTAATGCTCATCACTGCTTGTCTGGCTGCTCTCCTGTCCTGAACTGCTTTCCTAAATGCTGCGTTGAACCACAGTATGCGCATTATATTGCTATTATTGTTGTCTCCTAGTAGTTTATGTGTTGTCTCCTCTATAACTGTTGTTAAATTCCTCCATTCTGTATTGATATCTTTACCTTCTTTCCTACTGTTTTCCGTTCTCTACTTTTGTGAATCTATTTCTAAGATAAATGAAAAACTGTTTATTCACTTTCTCTTCTTTTAGCCCACTCACATCTAATTATTAGGTTCTTTTGCCGCTGTTGCTCTTACTTGGTTGTTTTGGTGATGGTTGTTTCATCTTTGTTAGCACAAGCGAATAGTCTCATCCTACCTCAGCCCGTCTCATTGTCCTAACATCTGGTACTGCATTTTTATATTTTTTCTCTATCAACATATCTACTGTTACGTTCTTAGTTATCCCATCCGTTATGGCCTATGTTGCTTTATGTATATCTTTATAGGGAAATCATGAACTGCCTATTTTCATGTTTCTAGCTGTGGCGAAGTTGATGAGCCGTATACTATTATCAGTTGATCCAGGGTGGAAGCAGAACATGTATATATATGGTTTCCAATGGCGCTTTTGTCGTATTTTGGCAAATAAGTCTCCCAGCACAATTTTGATTTTATACTGTGATAATCTGGATCGCATCTGGTTAAGCTATCATAAATTCGTTTTTGTCTTCCTTTTTGTCCCCAGTTCCGGCGTGGACACTTACTAATGAGATTTTTCTATATTTACCTTTGATTCTGATGCACCATTGACATTTTCTAGTGTCATCCCAAATATATGTTGACAATGTTCATTTCCGCTGTAAATGATTGTATAGTTTTTCTCTATGCGCATGCCTTGCCCAGGCCATCTTCCCCCTGCAGGACTGTAATATCCATCTTGTACACTGTTAATTGTTCATCAAATATCTTTGTCTGTCTTCGAGAATATAGTGTTCTTACGTTCCATTCTGCTATTCGTAGTCATTTATTCGTTAGCTTGGGTCATTTTCCGTAACATCCATTCCAATCTTAGGCTGGATGTGAATGTATAAGAAGCCTCCAGTTTTTTGAAATGTTGAGTGGTTAGTTTAACGACTAACCCTCCTACGTTATCCGAGCTTGGGACTGACTGAAGTCTATCTTCCTCCCAGGCATGGTTATTAGTCTATCTGTTACATTTTTAATTTATTACATCCCAATAATTATAAAATGAAATGAAATGAAGTAGAAGTAGTACCAGAAAATAGTTACAAGTTAAATACACTTTGAAATAGAAGCTATATGAAACTAACACAAATTTCCATTTACAAGACAGGTAAAATTGTTGACATTAAAAATTCTGTTCATTTTCAGGTATCACATGATCCATTATAAACGACCTTCTTCTGTTTCAAGTTACACGATGGTTGCACAACCAATGTAGCACGGCTTAATTGTTCACGTAACATATAAACAGCTCTAAAATATATAGCATTTTACTCACCCTAAATTTCTTTGCCTGAATAATTAACAATATGTTCGAAATAGCTTAAATATATGTTACAGCACTTAAATGTGTAGAACGTGAAATATTAAGAAGCGCAAAAGGCTATCTCATGAGTTCAAGAACTATAACTGCAGAAAATGATGGAAAATGCTTATGGCTATTTCGACAGTCTCATTAAAATTTCTCGATAATTGACACTTCACAGGATGAAACTGGTTACTTGTAATCAGAGCGCACAACGTTACACCCGAACCGTTCGCCATTGATTGTCACAACGGTTGGTCATTTCACTTCAATTTCATTGTCCGGAATTTTTTCTTGACGTGTTTAGATACTGAATCATGAGTCTGGCCCTTTAATGTGGTATTTCATCACACATGATAACCGCACCACACACACACACACACACACACACACACACACACACACACACACACACACACACACACATAACGATACTTATGAAAAACAAACCTTTCATAGAGATCACTAACCGAACGCTGCTGAACACTTTCGCGCAAGACGCGATTAGCGACACATGCCGTGTCATTTTCATCATCATATTCACTTTTCTAGTTGCTTTTATATATATATATATATATATATATATATATATATATATATATATATATATATATATATATGGAATCTCCATTTGTCTTCTATAATCTCCAACCCAATGCTTTCAAGCACGCTCATCTGTTAGTAACGTGACAGCTCGTGTAGACAGTGAGAGAATAGTTTCAGGCAAACAATGATAGGAAGAAATTACAGCTTACTTCAGTTTACTTTTAGCAATGGTACTGAACTTTTTCAGCCTTCAGTTCACTCTTAGAGGTTAGGCTTTAATAGCCGTGAACAAAGCGATCGGGATATTACATCTGCCGCAGGTTGTTGACCACCGCTTTCTGAGATTCATTACAAATCACGAGGTTGCGATTTGCTTAGGACATGAGTTTCAGTTCAGGGCTACAAACCGCAGCTCAGGCCGCTGTTCAGCCACTGGCCACCTAAAATCAGCCGTCGACAGAGCATCTCCCATTTGGTTCATACACAGCGGTGGCTGCTTGCGACATTGCTTGACGTTACACAATAACAGAATTTGTGAAGTAACGCGCAGTGTTTCTGTGTGACCTATAATCAAGTAGTAGCCGAAGGCCGATGTGGTGACACGTCTTCCATTCTCATCATTCATTCGCAAGCTTAGCTCTGTATTCCTTCCTATAGCTTCTCATTGTCCTATAAAACTGTTTACGATTGTTATGGCTATAGTCCCTCTCTGCCTTCTCTATCTGTTTGTTTATGAACGATCTTTCGACTGATTGTTCTCTTCATTCCTCTTGTTGTGAAAGAACTTTGCTCTCGACTGATAGTTCTCTTGTGAGATACTTCGTGTGATTTGGAAATCAGTCGCTAGACTGCTGTACCGACGGCAAAGCATCGTGTTTTCCCAGGTACACTATATTCAATATACAACACTGTCCCCTCCATACAGATTTTATGTATGCGTCTTGTTGGCAGGCGCAGGACACAGACGATATAGATTGGAAAAGGGCACAGATCATCCCCGTTTTCAAGAAGGAACGTCGAACAGATGTGCAGAACTATAAACCTGTATCTCTACCGTTGATCAGTTGTAGAATTTTGCAACACGTATTACGTTCGAGTATAATGACTTTTCTGGAGACTGGAAATCTACTCTGTAGGAACCAGCACGGGTCTCGAAAAAAA
Organism: Schistocerca serialis cubense; assembly: GCF_023864345.2. NCBI lineage: Eukaryota > Metazoa > Arthropoda > Insecta > Orthoptera > Acrididae > Schistocerca > Schistocerca serialis. Next base: position 381,064,048 of record NC_064645.1, on the reverse strand, counting down.
CGATCGTGTGAAACCCAGCTCGCGCTATTCGTCCACGAGGCTCAGAGGGCCATAGACACGGGTTCCCAGGTACATGCCGTGTTTCTTGACTTCCTCAAGGTGTTTGATACAGTTCACCACAGTCGTTTAATAAACAAAGTAAGAGCATGTGGAATATCAGACCGATTGTGTGATTGGATTGAAGAGTTCCTAGATAACAGAACGCAGCATTTTATTCTCAACGGAGAGAAGTCTCCCGAAGTAAGAGTGATTTCAAGTGTGCCGGAGGGGAGTGTCGTAGGACCGTTGCTATTCACAATATATATAAATGACCTTGTGGATAACATCGGAAGTTCACTGAGGCCTTTTGCGAATGATGCTGTAGTATATCGAGAGGTTATAACGATGGAAAATTGTACTGAAATGCAGGAGGATCTGCAACGAATTGACGCATGGTGCAGGGAATGGCAATTGAATCTCAATGTAGACAAGTGTAATGTGCTGCGAATACGTAGAAAGAGAGATGCTATATGATTTAGCTACAATATAGCAGGTCACCAAATGGAAGCAGTTAATTGCATAAATTATCTTGAATGACCATATAAAATTAATCGGCGGTAAAACAGATGCCAGACTGAGATTCATTGGAGGAATCCTAAGGAAATGCAGTCCGAAAACAAAGGAAGTAGGTTACAGTACACTTGTTCACCCACTGATGGAATACTGCTCACTGGTGTGGGATCCGCACCAGATAGGATCGATATAAGAGATAGAGAAAATCCAATGGAGAGCAGCGCCCCTCGTTACGGGATCATTTAGTAATCGCGAAAGCGTTACGGAGATGATAGGTAAACTCCAGAGGGAGACTCTGCAAGATAGACGCTCAGTACCTCGGTACGGGCTTTTGTTGAAGTTTCGAGAACATACCTTCACCGAGGAGTCAAGCAGTATATTGCTCCCTCCTACGTATATCTGGCGAAGAGACCATGAGGATAAAATCAGACAGATTAGAGCCCACATGGAGGCATACCGACAATCTTTCTTTCCACGAACAATACGAGACTGGAATAGAAGGGTGAACCGATGGACATACTCAAGGTACACTCCGCCACACACCATCAGGTGGCTTGCAGAGTATGGATGTAGATGTAGATGTAAAAATGGTAAGATACTTGTGCAATCTAAAACACAAACGAAATCTGATGGAGTATTCCTAACCTACATAAAATTTATGACAATGTATTTCAGAAACAATAAAAACTATATATTTCAGAAACAATAAAAGAAAAAACCCATTGACGATGCCACAACTATGGTGAAATATGTTTGGCGATTAAACAAAGCAAATATTTCGTTGTTGCAAACATTCTCGGTTCACATTTGTAGAGTATTATTGTGTGAAGTTCAAGTCACAAGTGACGAGAGAATATCATTATAGCAGTGGCCAACACCAGAGAACGCAGCTATTCCTCCCAACAATGTCACGTAAAGGCTTTCCATCAGTGAGTTGTGGCAGTGGTGTGGCAGTCCATTGTTCACGCTTATTGTACGCCTCGTCCGTAACTGCAAAAATTAAATGACTGGTCGAAAAACTTGAGCATGTAGAATCATTACTGCAGAGTGGAGTGGTGTTGGCTATAAACGCAAATTGTCAGGGTGCAGGTGAAGCCACGCGTGTGGAGGGTTCAAAGACTGGCAGTTAAGTGCGAACTGTTTCCCAAGCAAAAATAGTGCATAATTTCCAACAGTGAATACCCCTTCCTGCTGAATGAATTGAGGAGACAAAAGTGGCAAGTCAGAGACAAAGCAGGGCCTACAAAAGTCACGGATTGTAGTAGTTAGGAGAGATATAAAATTCGGTCAGATATAATTTGGCAATGGACTCTCTAGGAGCTATAGAGGGAAGGTATTCTGATGGTGTACATATTAACAATTCTTAAAGCTGGTGGTGTGGCGTTACCATGGTGGGGTAGCACAGAGTAGGGTTGGAAAAAACTGACCATTTAAAACCGATACCGGTACTATGGTTCTGAATAAAGTGTATTTTGTTTTGGTATTTGTTTGATCCCGGTTATATAAGGTTTTCTTCAATTTTTACCAACAACTGTGTACAAAAACCAGTGTGTCAAAAACCACAACATGGGGCTGTGGGTCCGCCTTCATGCAAATTACTTTTGTTATTTATCTCTTCATTTCCGTGCAAATTACTTTTGTTATTTATCTCTTCATTTCCGAACTAGTGTCAGTGACAGATATCACCATCACCACCAGCACTGGTTTCTTTGATTCTAAAACTCTCAGAAATAGCGTTCCTGAGGAGCCTAGATGCAGTATCTGCGAAATGCATGATAAGCGAAACTGAGATAATCGCGAAAAACTCGTCCCATCCAAACTATTAAAGTTAAAGGCTTCATTTCTTTTCTGAAAATAAGAAAAAGAATAGTTAATTATGCGGTATTAATGGCTGAAATTCGCAATTATGTTTCATACATTAAAATCTTTAGTGAAATATTGACTTAGTGGGTTTTGCATCCGATTTATGCAGTTAGTAGGTTTTGCAAATGTATTGATCCAATTACAAAACGAACATTCGGTTGCATAACCCTCCATTCGGTGATACGATAGTAATGATGGAAAGATGAAATTTAATTATTGCGAATATAAACAGAATATGTTTTATTTCAATGGGAAGTGTGAAAATTCTACAAAATTGGCATATAAAAATACAAAGGTGACATCATTCTACCAGGAAAGACTCACATACTTAACGTTAAAAAAAGAGCAGACATGGATGTTCAACATTATATTGTTAAAAAAATTACTCACGTTTTATGCATCCCAAGATATTGGAGGAAATAAAACTCCAAATAGCATCTTGCTAGAACGCAGACAAGATTTTAGAAAATAATAAAATTGATGGCAAATTGTATCTTAGGTAAGACAACAACAAAAAATTCTAGGAAACGAAAATGGCTGAAAATTGCTTTCAACCTCACCACTGCCCATGGTCTCAAAATCGCTTCCGGCATTTGCAGGTGGTTGACATCTGCAGGAGCGACTTCAGGGGTGACTTCCTGCTCGCCTGACACGTCGGTGTAGAATTTGAGGCTGGTCGCCCAGTCTTCACGAAAGTGGAGTTCCAAAGGCTTTTTGAAGTGTGCGAGTTTAGCTTCTGAAAGTCTTACACCAGCTGCGATTGGTGCTGGGCCATTTCCTTTGCTGAAATTTTTTCCTCCTCTTCAGGATCCTCTTCCTGTCTGCAGCTTCACAGTTGCAGAATGTATCTCCACGAAACTGACAAATCCTCTTGTTTTTGCTTTTCACGAACACGACTTTTTTGGCTTTTTAAATCTGGAAATGCCAGTTATCAGTAACTTTCACTACGCCTTCAACGTACCAGTATGTCATTATAGTCAGTGTTAGCTACGACAATGGATTCGGATTCTAGCAGATTTCGTACTATTTCAATTACTGCCACTTCGTTTACTTCGTTTAAAACGACCACATCAACACTTATTTTCTTCTAAACATTCACGTAAATAAGTCAACAAATATTACTGATCAGCTGATCAGTGCCTACCGGCGTATATTTCGACAACGCATCGGTAGCGAGTGCTTCATTGTTGCTCACGTCTTTGCGACAGCGCGGCCGAACTAACTCTGGCTAAGAAACATATCCATTCGAATTGTAAGAAACTGATAGGTAGCTTTGAATGTCTGTATTGGTAAGTCTGATGTCTGTTGGCGTTCCTTGTGTAACATGGCACGGCGACGGCCATGCCTATTGAACTTAGGCGGGTTTGCAAACGCTTTGCATTTAGCAGGCTTTGCGCCGGAAGACAACGTGGAGTTCGCGGCTTTTGCAACCGAACACAATTTTCTAAAGCCAGTTTCAACGTTTTATAGGGGGTTTTGCACCCTGAAACTTACTCCAACTCGTCGGCACTGAAAATACACTCCTGGAAATGGAAAAAAGAACACATTGACAACGGGGTGTCAGACCCACCATACTTGCTCCGGACACTGCGAGAGGGCTGTACAAGCAATGATCACACGCACGGCACAGCGGACACACCAGGAACCGCGGTGTTGGCCGTCGAATGGCGCTAGCTGCGCAGCATTTGTGCACCGCCGCCGTCAGTGTCAGCCAGTTTGCCGTGGCATACGGAGCTCCATCGCAGTCTTTAACACTGGTAGCATGCCGCGACAGCGTGGACGTGAACCGTATGTGCAGCTGACGGACTTTGAGCGAGGGCGTATAGTGGGCATGCGGGAGGCCAGGTGGACGTACCGCCGAATTGCTCAACACGTGGGACGTGAGGTCTCCACAGTACATCGATGTTGTCGCCAGTGGTCGGCGGAAGGTGCACGTGCCCGTCGACCTGGGACCGGACCGCAGAGACGCACGGATGCACGCCAAGACCGTAGGATCCTACGCAGTGCCGTAGGGGACCGCACCACCACTTCCCAGCAAATTAGGGACACTGTTGCTCCTGGGGTATCGGCGAGGACCATTCGCAACCGTCTCCATGAAGCTGGGCTACGGTCCCGCACACCGTTAGGCCGTCTTCCGCTCACGCCCCAACATCGTGCAGCCCGCCTCCAGTGGTGTCGCGACAGGCGTGAATGGAGGGACGAATGGAGACGTGTCGTCTTCAGCGATGAGAGTCGCTTCTGCCTTGGTGCCAATGATGGTCGTATGCGTGTTTGGCGCCGTGCAGGTGAGCGCCATAATCAGGACTGCATACGACCGAGGCACACAGGGCCAACACCCGGCATCAATCTGAGCATTATTTTCCTGTCTACTGGCCTTGGGATCAAATAGAGACCGAATATGTCGCAGGTAAACTCATTATTTTAGATTTCCTCAAAGCCGATCGTCAAATGGAGTCAGATCAGGTGATCTTGCAGGCCGCTTATCTGGAAAACCCCTGGAAATAAGACGTTCGTGGAAGGTGACATTAAGCACATCTTTCACTGGTCGAGCGACATGAAGTAACCCCCCATCTTGCATGAAAACAGTGGTTACCACACTGCTGTCCTCTTCCACAGCGGGAATCACTTGCTGTACAAGGAGGTCTTGATAACGTACAGACGTCACAGTACACGATATTCGCCAGTTCTGTGCATTTACTGCACCCTGTAGTGCCCTGTTACTCCATAAAATATTGCCTGGACACGTGTCATGAACTTCGACCCGTGCCAGTAACTGAAGGGCAAATTCAGAACGTTGATAGAGATCGTGAGGTATCAGTTGCTGCACTATTTGGATCTTATATGAGAACCATTGTAAAGTAGATGTAAAATTTTCTGCAGTACTGATCATGGGACGGAAATTCTTGTGACACTGCACGAGCACTAACACTATGTGGGCCACATGCTACGTGGTCAGCCACAGCAACAGCAGTCTCGTCAATAACTTCCAGTGGGTTAGAACGCTTTCCTCTTCCAGGTACCACACAAAGCTCACCTGTGTTTTCTGATTTCGTTACCATATTCTTTAAATCATTTAATGGCATTGGACTTCTCCTCAGACCTCTCAGTTGTCAACACTCTCTGAATGCAGTAGTGTAATTCCTGTCATTTACGTAAAACAGTTTGCCGCGCGGGATTAGCCGAGCGGTCTGTGGCGCTGCAGTCATAGACTGTGAGGCTGATCCCGGCGGAGGTTCGAGTCCTCCCTCAGGCATGGGTGTGTGTGTTTGTTCTTAGGATAATTTAGGTTAAGTTGTGTCGAAGCTTAAGGACTGATGACCTCAGCAGTTAAGTCCCATAAGATTTCACACACATAAAACAGTTTCACTAACAACGCACATTATTAGTGGGGTAGGTGGCTTCTGGGACAGCTGGCAGAGTTGTCAGATGTATTGAAAATGGCCATAGGCGTGACAACATCGCACTGATGTCATGGGGGGAAATTCCAATTTTGACGGGAAATAGAACACTGGGGTACCTCTACTAAGCTAATTCCTCCCACCCATGCCCCCACTCCTATGACGCCAGTCGCCCCCTCCCCCCCCCCCCCCCCGAACCCTTCATCATCACCAACTATCCTTGTAAACGGAAGGAAACAAGTGGAAAGAGTCTGTGACATAGTCACTGCCAGTGTGTACAACTCTTTTTTCTATCGATTAAGCTTATATTCTTAGAATTTCAAACATCTGTTCACCACATAGTCGGAAGTCTACCCTCTTGCTAGTGACTGTGTCACAGACTCTTCCCATATCTACAGGAATGTGATATGGAGATCCTTCATAATGGTCATACGATGGAAGAAACTAAGATGCTGTCCCAGAAGTACAACTTTTAGACATTTCAGAGGCAGAGGTATAGTCAAGAGCTAATAAACCTTCGTTTTGCAACTGATTGGCTGCTTTTACAACCTGTGAACAATGGGAAGATGTGTTTACAATTTCCTCCTAAACCTGACGAGCTGATTACTTAAGGTGCATGGAGCCCACAAGGGGAATAGTTCATTATGTCACTGTACACGGACCAGGCCTGAGCTATCTATAAAAATAACGCATAGGGGCTAGCAATTTAGATGAGTGGAATGTTTTCGAAAAAATATAAAAAAAAGACGTTGTGTTTGAGGAGACGGTGACTGAATTATCATCTTTTATTTTTGTCAAAAACACTTTTTTATGGCACAATCATAATCGGTTTCGGCTTACAATGGCCAGCTTCAAAAGTCGTAATATAGAAAAGAAAAGCTAATATTACGACTTGAAATAAGTATAAATAATTCCACTAGGACTACTTGTCAGTTGAGTGAAATGCTATTAAAATACAGATGGTTGATACCTATGGGTGGCACTTGGTGAACAAGTGCTCATGTGTTGTCAACTGAACACAAAATCGGAAATCAGGAAATTATGTAGGTATAATTACGTGTCCTCCTCATTTTTTACTCTTCGTGATGGATGCCTCTATAACACAATCTTCACTCGTAAAAACAATAAGAACTGACAAATACTACAACAATCTTTCAAGTAGTTACACAAAAAGCATGAAATCAGAATACAGGTCGTTAAATAGTTAACATAAAACAGAGCGACGTCTGTAGAATAAAAGAGAGGGTGAAGCAGTCCGTACGGTGCATGTTTCCTGTGTTTGAATGTGTTGAACTTCAAGCTGCTAGATATTTACGCCACTGCATTTACGCTTAAGAGAGATGACACGGAATGAACGGCCAGGGCATTTCCCTGTTGCAACTCGCTCGTAATCTTCTGCCGACTTCGAGTTGTTCCCGTTAGATGGAAGATGTTAGGAAGTGCAGGCACGGCCTGCACGGTATAGTACGGCAGTGCTAAGCGTGTGTTAAGCGTAGAACTTCAAATAAGTGATCTGAATAGCCACAAAAGCGAAGAACATGAGTCCATCTGCGCATAGTGTCCTGCCTTTTGCATACCTGTTTCCGAATGCCGGAGACGAACAGAAGCTACAGAGTGGGGCGTCAAGTGGTGTGGGGGGAGGGGAGGAACAAATCCCAAACTATTTATTATGTTTTGCAACATGGGGAACGTATTCCTATCATTTATTTATTTAATTTAATTTACTTAAGCATTCAGCTTTTAATAATATTTTTCTTAGATTTATCACTTGTATTAAGGTTTTTGAACTTTAATTAATTGCGTCTTAAGTATCAGAGACACTTCACACTTGTGTGCGGTATTGAAACCTTTTGGACCTAGGAGGCTTGCTCCGTTAGAACTAGAAGGTAAGATTTGTGGGTAGCAAACACCATTAGCAGACACAGAGAGTCACGCGCTACTCAGAGTTTAACTACATAACGAAAAGAATACGGTCTGCAGCAGACCCTTGGCCACAGATTGTTCGAAGTTCTGCATCATAATAGTAAGTTAGTTAAAAAAAGTTACCTTAATAAATAAATTAATTTTCTGTTGGAGTTCAGTGAGATGTCATTTCCAGTGAATATTTAAAATTAAAATTACAGGAGATTGAGAATTTGCCGTATTTAGAGCAGACCAGAATTCCGCTACACGTGTACGTTGTAGCGCTAGACATGATCAATACATAATCTCCTATAAAGCTGCCTCATATTTTCTAGATCCTCTGCTCTTAGTCTAGCGGAAACGGTGTGAAGGGGAAGGAATGCCAGCTAAATCGAATCGACGCTGATGCTTTTACGTAGGATTTACCAACCGGGTAAACATCTACCAAATTCTAATCAGTGAAAATCCTACACTGCTCCATTTAAGAACAATTTTCTGGAGAACCAGAAAGTGCTGTAGCTGTTTCAAAAAGGAATCAGAAACGAAGAATAGTAAATAAACTACAGTGTTCTTCGTAACTTCACATTTGATAGAATATATTAACGAAAGAGAAAAAGAATTAGTCGGCAATATGATGAAGTTATTACGCATTAGTGAAGAAAGGTTAACGAGATCAATCATTTTCATTGCTCATAAATAGGCCACTGCATGAGGTTACCAAATAAAAATAAACTGTAATTTTCTCTGGGATGAGAACGACAAAAGATATATTTGATAAGTAGCATACTGTATGGCTCTGACGTTTCTCTTCCAGTTTCTCTAAATATGCCAGGCCGATTTCGGAACAGTGAGTTAATATGACTTACTGTCAGCAAGAAATGGTTTCGGGATGAGATTCCCCTAGCACACATACTGAGTCTGGAGAGGTGGGGAGTGCCAGGTAAAAATTAGTGTAACCCTCGAATTCCTGAAATAATTTTAACTAAACGTGGTAGACATATGAGATGGCATGTGCCACGTCCCTCAACGATTATAGACATTGAGAAGGAACCTTCTCCATACCCTCCACGCAATTCCCTCAACAATCTTAGAATATCAGAAGGAATATTCTGTATTCCTTCCACCTAATTTGACAACAAGTTTTTCAAATCATAACATATATGGAGCACGGCAATTCAGCCCGGAAGTTTTAATTAATGAAGTTTTCCAAAGTTTTGTTATACTCTGTTTCTAACACTTCGCCCACAATATCTCCTTATTAACTCTTATTTCTTCTTTGATCGCGTCTCTAGACAGTTCTTCTCTTCCAAGACGCCTGCAATATACTCTTTTGACCTACTTGCTCTCTACTCAGCTTTTAATTGTGTTACTCCTCTCGTACTCTTAATATAGACGTTTTGGCTTTTAATTTCCCCTAAGGTTCTTTTGACTTTTCTGTACGATGAATCAAACCTTTCAACAATCGCTTCTTTTTTCTTCCAAACATTTCCCCCTTGTTTCTGTACGCCTCCTACAAACTTAATTAATTAATATCTATTAATTAATGATTAAATAATTTTTGTTTCTTTTTCTTACAACCGTACTCCATTACACATTATTTTTAATACTACATGTATGTATTTTGTGTGTGTGTGTGAGTGTGTGTGTGTGTGTGTGTGTGTGTGTGTGTGTGTGTGTGTGTGTGTAGTGTAATGTTTGTGTTGTATGATAATGATGACAATGACGATAACGATGATGATGAGAGAAGGGAGAGAATGGAAAACGGGGCCGGCACATAGCGTACTCCTCGCGAATGGCACAAAGGAAGCCGACAAGCTTAACGTCCCCATTATTCGTGTTTAAACCAGGACATTGGTGCAAAGTCTGGTGATCAGGGAGTTTACGCCACTAGTTCTCCTCCTCTTGCTGGCCAAATACTGGCAGTGAATCTTGTTTCCTGCACTGGATTCGAACTGGCTTACCCCCGGGTCGGGCGCCACGGCATAAGCGCTCGTTAGCGACCTCAGCCAGGAAGGCGACATTATTAAACTGTCGAAATACCTGCTGTTGCTAATCTTGGCGGTGGTGACATAAAACCTCCATTATTAGTCATGAAAAAGACTGATTTCTCTTATTTAGGTTGCAGATGACTAATTAACATTGTTAAGAAGTGAGACTCACTGCCTAATTACATTACGCTAAGATGTACTAGCAATTTGTTAGTGGTCGAGCTCACAAAACAATTTATATTTTTGTTAACTTACAATGTTTCCAATATCATCGCATCATGTTTTCTGTAGATTTCAGTCACTTTACCGTGAGTATTGTAGATGATCCACAGCAAACGTTTCGACATGAAAGATGGACAGGTCAGCAATAGGTAAGAGTTCTGTAATTGGATGACGGTGTTCGTTATTTATAATCTAATTTTGCATTCAGTTAATAGTATAGTACATATAAGGGATCTTGATTCACAATTTATATTCTACTTACAGTTCTGAATGCATATAAATGAAATTAACTTCACCGCAGCGATATGTTAGAGTCTTTTTTCTAGTGCAGTACAAGACAGAGATATACAAGAAATCGGGTCAGTCTGTGCAATCAGACAGTAGTCGTACAGATCTGTGTGTGTGTGTGTGTGTGTGTGTGTGTGTGTGTGTGTGTGACTGTGTGTGTGTGTGTGTGTGTGTGAGAGAGAGAGAGAGAGATAGAGAGAGAGAGAAAGGAGAAAGAAACTGTCTGTTATTATTAGTCCGCCCCTGGTAGCTGAGTGGTGCTGGCACGGTAGCTCAGCATGTTCGGTCAGAGAGCTGGTTGGCCTCTGTAATAAAAAAACTGAGTGGTAGGATCAACAAATGAACTTAAACGGATGTCATCTGACGTCCGCAACGACCAAACACAACGATCAACAACGAACAAAATGAGATTAAAAGAAAAAAAGTGGTCAGCGCGACAGAATGTCAATCTTAAGGGACCGGGTTCGATTGCCCGCTGTGTCGGAAATTTTCTCCGCTCAGGAACTGGGTGTTCTGTTGTCCTAATCATTATCACGTCATTTCATCACCATCGACAACAAGTCCCACGACATTTAAATTTTTTACTAGGTTATTTATGTGTAAAGTCACGGAGAGAGACGAATGAATGTTGTATAGTATTAAGGACAAGGGCATTAGGAAGAGAGAGGTGTTTAGTTTCCCTTAGGTAGCTTATATTACCTTTATGTAATAAACTCAGAAATCGTAATTGCGGAGATCCTGAACACCAACTGTTTACCCAGAAAATTTCTTAAGCATTGCACTTCCAGAAGAGTAGATCAGCAGAGGTTAGGTGCCCATGGAGAACAATCAGATGGAACGCCCGTGTTGACAGTTAACACCAGCGGAATAAGCCGTACGATGTATGAAGAACCTTCTAAATAAATTGAGATACGGTCCAATCGGCAATTACTACAAATCATAATTGGAGATTAGCCTTCAGTGTCGTAACTCTTCATTAATGCAGCTACAACGAAATTGCTTTTCTAACAACCAATTACTGAAGCATTACTTTCGTACTCCCAATTTTTTAATTTTTCATTGGATTACAGTGGGTTCAGCTATGGTCAAGGCGAAATTATACCTCTTCTGAAACTTCACTCGTTATTCCCTACGATACTGCACCTCGTTACATTTGTCTGTTTGCCGCCAGCATTTAAATACACTGCTTGTACCACACGAAACAGGAAAGGAACAAAAGCAAATGATATTCTTTCACAATATTCTTGCAAGTATCTCTTTAAGGGGAAAGTCTAATTGCATCATTATTTGAAAAAAACTGAAATGTTCAAAGCAACAATAATTGGAGGAAGAAAAGGTCCTCGCTACTTGAGTCTGTCAATGGCTTAGTAATAAGTTCAGTATTTGACCACATAATTCAGTCATCACTGGCGCAATAACGCAAAGTGTGTGACATGTGCAAATTTTAAATCCAGACTAAAATTGTTTCTTCTGTACAATTCCTTCTACTCTGTCGGTAAATCTTTTTATAGAAATCGTACAAATAATCAATGAAACACGGAAATTTTCCAACTATAATTAATATTCCACCACAATAATAAATCATCATAACGCTACTGTCTACTTTTTCAACTTTAAACCAAGCCACACTTGTGCTTTTTACTTTTCTAATCACGACCATTGGTAATTTACGGCGTCCATCCGCTTGATGTACATGTACTTGTGTCAGGTGCTCTTCTCCTTGAGAGGGGTGTCTTAATACCTGCATTTAATGGCAACACCCTGAATTCACGAATGAAAGAACGGATTTTTCGTTTAATTCTTAGGAAAGGTAACCATTAAGTAACTCTTCTTGCATGAACTTCACCTCACATACAGTCCGTTAAGTAAGAGCAAGGTCGGCATTACACACAGATGGTGAAATATATCACCTTAGTTGTTTCACAGCCCAACAGAGAGAACCTTTGTTTTTCGTGCAATGTCGATAAAGCCTTTAGTTTCCTTTCAGTCCTGACTGAGATACACAAGAAATGACATTAGTGCAGATTACGCGTCGTGTTTATGAAAGATATTTGCTTCCGACTGACAAACGTTGGTTCATCGACAAAAATTAAGATTTTGTGCTGCAGGAGGACAATTCAGCGACTGGAACAAGCGGAAAGACATGCAATATTGAATTGAAGCTCACAGTCGCCTGACGCTAATCCGAATGAAAAATTTTGGTGTTACATCAAAAAGAAGTTGCAAGGAAAAAAGATATTCATTTCGGAACAACTGTCAACACAAAATCGACGTATTTGGAGGTCTCTTCCACGTGAATACGCGGTAAACTTTGTTTGTTGTAATATTAACTCAAACGTTTGTGAAAATTGATCACTGATGCGTGCTATTGTAATCAATTTCTTAATAGGTTTACTTTCAAATGCTATGAAGCATATAAAAACTGATTTATACGATAAACTTACACAGATGTACGACAATAGTAATTTATTGCCTTCCACATTATTATTAAATTGAGGCATCTAATATTTTTTAAAAATTGCGTAATAAAAGTAATCTTATAATGCTATGACATGGCAATTCAAATGGAAGGCTGAAAACTATTACTTCAAATTATCAATGACTGTCTAAAATTTCAACGGAAATATCTGATATTCTTCAGGAATATACTACAAGATCTTCTTCAAGTTAGTAAGTTTAGCTTCAGTGACTGAAAGATGTCTGTTATATGCCCTTGTTTGTGGTAGGCACACATTTCGCTTCGTACTACCCTATAGGATGAAAGTATGTACACTGCTGTGTTGTTGAATGGTGATGCAACTACTGTCCTTGGCTGCGGAGATGGGTACTTGAAATGCTTTAACGTTGATGTCTGGAATGTAGTACGCTTTTTTCTTGACAGATATAAGCTCTCCAGTGAATTTACTGTCTTCTTGTATGGAGAGCGCCTCCAGTCCTTGGGAAGTTACTTACACCTTCAACGCCTACCATAGTAACCATGAACTCCATGAACTTCCCAGGGAGTTTTGACTTTACTATTATCTCACATACTTCTTTTGGAAGAAAAATTCGATCGTGCCTTGACAAACTTTTCTTCACAACACAATAGTCACGGTCACTGGGGACTACAGAATGTTCTCTCAGGGGAAAGAAATGCTCTATTTTAAGAAAACATTGTGTTTCTACAAGAGCCATTAAAAAGCTTACTATAGTGTGATTACTGTTTGGACCACTTCGGCTATCATTAAAGAGTTGCTGCTCCTTCACATTCTTCAGAATGCAATTATCTGTGTAATGCAGAAGAAAAGAAGCTGCTTCATTTGGTTCTTTGTTACATCGGGTTTCATAATAGAGGTTAAAATGACTTCCTGATTTTCCATTAGGAATATGAGAAACGTTGGGGGTTAACTGTCGAAAATGAAGCAGCTCCTGCACCAGATTATTGGGCAGTGAAGTATTTTGCATGGCGTCTCTTTCTCTGCCCAAATTCGTTGAAGCATGAAAAGTATTGAAAATTTTTTAGCCCTTCTTTTTTGGACCATTAATTCTGCTTCAGCAACCCTCTTCGCCTTCTCGTTAAGGAATGAGGGATTTCAGTTTCTGTTTCAGAACTTCGCATGTACGTCAGGTATCTATCTGAGGAAGCACCAAACTGAAGTGAAAATGGTCTTTGAAGTATTTAGCATAGTACTGACACGTAATGTCTCCGTCAGGATGTTTTTCTTTAAACACCTGAAATATCATTTTCACATTTAACTTTGAATCAAGGTAATTTATCATCTTGGAAGAATACTGAGCCATTTTTTTTTTTTTTTTTTTTTTTTTTTTTTTTTTTTTTTTTTTTTTAGGAAAAGACTCTTAATTTCCGTAGGCCTTAAATTTACTGTGGAGGTTTTTCCTCTTAAATCAACTGGAATGTTACCGGCTATCAACTGTTCTTAGACGACAGAGTCTACTGTCACCTTTAAGACCATAGAAAGCTATAAATGCCTTCTGGCAGACCTACTTTCCTACATCACTGAATACCATGAGGTAATTAAAACTGTGATTACGTTTAGTAGATAACAAATTTTTCGACAGACGAGGTCTTTAAACGTTGTTAGAACAGATGAGACCTTGTTAAATGTATATCCTGTTCGTCTTTGGTCTTGAATTTATTAAATCTATCTAACAAACTATGCCAATATTAGCAAAATATGCTTTCTTGCAGTTGCATTTGTCGTCGGTTTCTCTTTCCAGAATTGTTTATCCTTGATCACGTTCTCTTGTATTCAGCTTCGTTCCTCACACCCATCTTTGTGGAGTTTCCCACTATCACAGAAACTGTTATCAAAGTGCACCTTGTAATCGCATAAGATAACAAGACCAGGAATCTTGTGTTCTTCTCAAAAACACAACCAACTCTTCAATGAAAAATCTTGTTACTTCTTACTATATAAACATATCACACACCACTGCCTACAGAATCAACGTTAAGATTAGAAACACCAGAACTCCAGGAGTTACGTTGTTCCTAAAACTATCGCACACCTTTTTTTGATTTATCAGACTTTTGAATCGTTTGATGCAGCTCGCCACGGATTCCTGTCCAGTGCCTACGTCTTCATCTCAGAGAAGCAATTGCAACCTACGTCCCCCATTATTTGACGAGTGTATTCCAATCTCTGACATCCTCTACAGTTTCTTCCCGCTACAGCTCCCTCTAGTACCCTGAAAAACCATTCCCTGGTGTCTTAACGGATGTTCTATCATTTTTACTGGCCCAAAAAGCATACACATCTATACGGAAATTACGTCGTTTCTATACAGATCGCTGCTGTTACCCGTAAAGAAGACCTGGACATAACTCATTTTGTATAAAATGTGGAGTTACGTTGTTTGTGAAATGACTTTCTACAAGCACGTGAATTACAGCTATTTTGTTAATACATGAATTCTAGCATACGTGTGTCAGTTCCAAGGAGCAGCCAAGTCTCAATCTTCGTGGCATAGTGGCCATTTGTTGTTGTGGTCTTCAGTCTGGAACCTAGTTTCTTGCAGCTGTCCACGCTCGTTTAACGTCTACAAGGTTCTTAATTTCTGCATAACTTCTGAATCCTGCAATGAACCTCTACTCTCTGTTCAAGTCTTGATCTTCCTCTATAAGTTGTATCCCCCATACTTCCCCCCATTAACAAACCCATGATTCCTTGATGCTTCCGGATATTTAACTTGAAGGAAGACAAGCTCTCAGCCAAGATTGTATTCACAAAACCTTTATTTACTATTACCATTCTTGATAAATAAATTACCATCATATGATCTCAGCAGGGGTTAATACATGTGGCCAATTTGAACTAAAAATATACTCCGTATCTTAAGTCATAGAATACACTTGTAGCTCAAATTGGCCGCATGTATTAACCTCTACAGAGATCAGATTATGGTAACTCTGTTTATCGAAACCGGCATCGTAAATAAAGGTTCTGAAATGCGATGTTTGCTGAGAAGCTGTATTTCTTCAAGTTGAATATTTATAGATCGACGCTTATTACGTAGCATCGGCAACTCAGCTTCAGAGTATCTCCTATACATCGAGCTTTTCTTTTAATCTAATTGTTCCAGTTTGATTAAGTGATTCTTCATTACTTACTCAATACACCCGTCTAATTTTCAGTATTCTCCGGAAGCACAATATTTCAAAACCGTCTATTCTCCCCATACCTTATCGTCCGCGATTCACGTCACCATATTGCTAGACGCTATACATGTAGTTTGCTAGGGGCCTCAAACCGTCGATTAAATTTATCTTTTTCAACTATTTGCATTGCTACAGATGAGACAAGATGTTAGATTACAGAAGGAAATCTTAGAATGCAATCCTCGCACTAAAAACCATTCATTTATGTGACTGCTTCAAGTTCTTTCTGACAATAGTTTGACTGAAAACAGCGGCTTCAAAGTTTTTTATGTTTCATTTTGGCTTTATTCATAATTTCTAGTTATGTATACCTACTGTTTCTACCGTCTTGGATAGGGGAGCGTACTAATACTAGACAGAGGGAGGTGCAGCGAGCCCGATTCTAATAAACCTTACTAATTAATGACGAGGGCTGGTGTACGTGTCATCTTAAATGTGCTTTTACGTCGTTTTCCGCATCTGCTAGTAAATACCTAGATGGTTCCCACTTTCCACTTCAGGTCCATGACAAGCAAACACTTTGAAGAAAAGGTCACATTTGGTTCAAAAATGGTTCAAATGGCTGTGAGCACTATGGGACTTAACATCTGAGGTCATCAGTTCCCTAGACTTAGAACTATTTAAAACTAACTAACCTAAGGGCAGCACACACATCCTTGCCCGAGGCAGGATTCGAACCTGCGACCGTAGCAGCAGCGCGGTTCCGGAATGAAGCGCCAAGAACAGCTCGGCCACTAGGGCCGGCTGGTCACATTTGGTCACACTAGACGCAAAGATAGGTGATACACGGACACCCCTTGGTCGGCCGGAGTGGCCGTGCGGTTCTAGACGCTACAGTCTGGAACCGAGAGACCGCTACGGTCGCAGGTTCGAATCCTGCCTCGGGCATGGATGTGTGTGATGTTCTTAGGTTAGTTAGGTTTAATTAGTTCTGAGTTCTGGGCGACTGATGACCTCAGAAGTTAAGTCGCATAGTGCTCAGAGCCATTAGAACCCTTTGAACGGACATCTCCCCACGGGCGGCTTACAATAGTTTTAGAATGTCATTGGCAGTGGTGAGTGGATCGTAATAACAGCCTGTGTATAGGAGTATGATTGATTCTTCGTAAAATAGAAGTACCATAGCAATTCAGACACAGCGTTATCTGGATAAAGGACACCGAAAAGGAGGGGAGGATTTAGCTACTGTTTCTGCTTTCTGTTCACGTGATGCAATTAAGAATTCCACCTTTAGGTTCTGCGTCTAGAGATTTGAACACGTTTACAGTTGATGGTTTGGGTGAATAATGAAATATGAGGAAGAATATTTGCTACAAGGCATCGTTTTAAACTAATCGAGTTCACGGCAGAGCCAGCTTGTATGAAAAAACTGCGCTTATAGAAATTTTGAAACAGTCTCTACATAATGTATAGCACTGCAGGAAAAATTTTGTTGTAATTAATCTGATCCTGGAAGTTCTACAGACACGAGTAGTCTATGTTAGACATACTACTGACGAATCATCCATTTCGCGAGAAACTTCAGCAGTGTGGGATACCGACCATCACTACACTTTAAAAAAATCAGAAATCATCGGTATCCGCAGGGTAGCGTGACATCTGATGACCTTGCACTCTGAACATTCATCTGATACCAAAACGCCACAGGGCTTCGTGTGGCCCACTCCAGGGTCCGATGAAATAGCAGAATGTTTGTGGAACATTATTACTTTCTCAACTAACTTCGCGTTATGCTCTGCCAATTAGAGGACAAAGTTCAGCTGTGAAACAGAATGTAATTAGTTCGACGCTGTTCGCCGTAAGAGCCACTCCTGGCCGAGAAAGTTCAAATTAAACAGGAGTTAGTGATAACGAGCCGGCACTTGCGAAATGTTCGCACAGCCGGTCGGGAGAGGATTGCACCAGACAGAGACAAACGGCCGCCTTTGTGAAGAGGAACGAGTAATTTTCCGTCTCACGTGCACTTAACGTCACATAGGATGACCAGTGCGTAAATACGACAGTATCTGATGTCAGATGCAAGTAATTAATTGTGTATTGTGTAATATTCAGTTAAGAAATCCGGTAGTTCATTCAGTACAGATATATAGTCCCGGAAAAACGTGTCTGAGCGATAAATATGTAATGTTCTGCGTTCCTTAGTCTTTTTCGAACATGCTATAGTGTTAACACGCATGATAAATGGTCTCTGTATGACACATTATACCGTAATTAAGGACACACAACTTTTTTATTGCAACATTAATGTAACGTGTATATGGAGATGCTTATTAGAAGGTTTCGGAAGTAGCACATACAATGTCCAGTCACCTGTCAAAATAAAGAATAGGGACCTTTCGCAGAGCGGCCTGCTGCGAGACATGCACAAAGAGAATTGGAAAGTTTTATGGGACAAAACTAAGGAGGTCATCATTCCCCAGGCTTATACACTACTTAATCTAACTAAACTAACTTACACTAAGGACAACACACACCCATTCCCAAGGGAGGACTCGAACCTCCGATGGGGGAGCCGCGCGAATCATGGCAATGCGCCTAAGGCCGCACGGCTACCCCGCGCGGCATTTGGAAGGTATTGCCAGGGATGTGGAGCCATGCCGACTGCAATGCCGTGGCCAGCAGCTGTAGGTTTCTCGGTTGAGGATCCATGCCGCGAACAGACCGATCAAAGTGTTCCCACAAATTCTCCACTGGGTTTTAATTCGGAGAGTTTGCGACCAAGGGAGTACCGTTAACTCATCCTGGTGCTCTCCGAACAACGCATAAAACTCTGCGAGAAGTGTGACAAATGCATTGTCCTGCTGATAGATGCCACTGCGCTGAGGAGAAACGAACCGCATGTAGGGATGGATACTGCCCCCAAGGATAGATACAAAGTTATGTTGATCCACTGTGCCTTCTAGAACGCCAGAGAATAACACGAAAACTTTCCCCAGAGCGTAACGCATGCAGGGTGTTCGCTTTCAACCTTTCACGCGGTGTATGCCACTGGCGATCTGTCCATGGAGCATAAAACCTGATTTGAAAAGGCCACCTATCCCAATTAGTGGTCGTTCAGTTACAGTATTGGTATGCAAATTATAGCCTTCGTCGCCGGTCACCATGGGTGGATGAATCAAGCACTTACTGCGGAGGTCCACACGCTGAAACGTTCGCTGAAGGGTCGTTGAGGAGATACTGTTGATAGGTCGCTGTCAACCTGGGTGGTCAGTTGCTCAATAGTTGCACGTCTAATGGCTCGTACACATCTCCAGTCCATCGTTCAACCATCTTGTCTGTGGCCTGTGGTGTGCCACAGATGCCTCGGTGCCAGTTGTGGATAGCATTTTGCCCTGCATGGTATACATTCACCACTGCAGAACGCGAACAGTTCACAACTTCTCCGTTTCGGAAGTGCTTCCTTCCTTGGCCAGAAAACCAGGGATCATGTCTTTTAGACGTCAGACAAATCGCACCGTTTCCGCATTGCGACGACTGCTTCTTTTCCACGTCCCCCTGATAAGCTTTGTTTATATATCCTCCACTGATCCTCCACGGTGTTCACGTTAATCTTAATGCACTGTGTACTACTGTTGGTGGCTAACTACGCCTACACTTGAATAATGGCCTACATAGTGTCACTATTGCGTATTATACATCGATCTGTGGGATTCGTGGTCTTGGCGGTTTTCTGGGTAGAGGATGGCACACTGCCATCAGTCGCACCTGGAGGCGTCCCAGTCCCTCCAGGATACCCCAGTCCACTCAGCCTACTGTAGCGGCACCACCGTTCAGCATAGGGAAACTTAGTTTTGTGCAATATTCTGAGCAAAAGTTACAGCCAGGTGTGGGCCGGATTGCAGTGAGTTACTCATACCAACAGCTGCGAAGTAGAATAGAGGTCACAGGGCTGTCATATTGCTGAAGGACTATATGTAGCTGTTTTGAATGTCGCAAATGACAGGCAGAAGGGGCCCACTGGCCAACCTAGCGTGACGCGAAGTGGAACGTGTGGAAAACCAGGGGCGCACAGTTATAGGTGCAGGTTTCTAACGAGATTCATTCAAGTGTGACAGCTCTCCTGGACGGCGGGCCTGTCACACCACTAGCTACACGCAGCAGCAAATGGGGCGCCAGCGTTCCAGTCCACAGTGGGTCGCTGGTTCGAGCCTCTGAGGCCAATGAGGTGTCGGTAGCCAGCCAGCAGCGGGCCTCTCCATGGCTCGCCTCCGAGGCCAGTCGTCCTGACTCCCAACACATTCCGGAGGCATCCTGAGGTGATGGCAGCAGATTTGGACTCTGGATCGCAGTTGCTTGTTGTCACCGCAATCTCAGTCACGCCAGCTAGAAGCACGCAGCTGGCCGCCTCCGGCTCACATTGAGCGGCCCTGAGTTGGCAGGGATGCAGACCGCTGAGTCAACTGCCAGCATCCTGACGATGATACACTCCGCTGGCGTACAAGGCCGACACACAGTGCATGCATGGGTTGCTGAGGCAGCTATTCCGCGCCAAGCTGTTTTGCAGACTGCGGAGTGGTGTCCTGAGCACTGTGGGACCTGGTGACCCAGACTGAGGGGAACACGGCATTGTAGTGGGAAACAACAAATCAATTGGAAAGCTCGGATGAGTCTTAATATGGTGCCTTCTACCTCTTCCCGCTACATTTTGTCATCCTGATACATTAGGTGGCAGAAGCTGCCACTACAGTACTGTCAAATGAGTAGCGGAGTTTTGTTTTCTGGGAGTAAAAGGTGGCTGGGGCGAAGTGCCCACATTCCTAGCCCCAAGGCGAAGAAAGGCTGTAGTCTAACTACAGACAGGCCAATAGCCCAATCACGAGCTTGCAGTGAAGACTTTAGATTTTTATCAACGTATTTCAATTATCAGGTGTAGAGGTATGAAACTGGAATCTGGTTGCAATAATTACACGTCTCTTGTTTGAAACTGATAAACAGTATATTATTCGAAATAATCTCCATTGCTGTTTATACATTCCTTCCATCTCATCATGAATACCCTGCCAAAGAAAACCTTCTTCTGAAGCGAAACAGTCAGCGAGCCAATTTCGTACATTTTCATACGAACTGAAGCGCTGTTCAGCGAGAGCTTGTCCCAATGATGCAAATAGATGATAATCGGACGGAGTGAAGTCTGGAGAATGAGTTGCATGCCCAAGTAGTTCCCAAATGAACGGCTCGATTGTTTCCCTGACCCGTTTTGCTGTGTGTGATGTCGCGTTATCAATGATCAATATGACTTTGTGTTGCCTTTTTCCATATTCAGGTCGTTTTCCACGTAATACTCGATTTAAATCGATCATTTTCTGTTATCAGCTATCAGTGTTAACTGTTTCATCAGGTTTTAGCAGCTCATAATAGATTACACCCTTCTGATTCCACCAAACACAGGGCACTGTCTTCTTTCCACAGCGATTTGGTCTTGCAGTAGATGTCGATGGTTTGCCTGGATTCGTCCACGATTTACGACGCTTAGGATTCTCAAAATATATCCATTTTTCATCACCTGTCGCTGTTCGATGGACAAAAACGACTTTCTTTTGTATCTGGCGACCAGCATTTCACAAGTGGTTTTTCAACTTGCTTGCTGTCTTTCATTCAGTTCATGCGGAACCCATTTTCCCACTTTCTGCACCTTTACCAGAGCTTTCAACCGAAGAGAAATGGCTTTCTGCGTCTCATTCAATTGTAGTGGTAGTTGCTGTTGAGTTTGAGTATCATCTCCATCCAGTAAAGCCTGCAATTCGTTGTCTTCGAACTTTTTCGGTGGTTTCCCGCGCTCGAAGTTTTTTACGTCAAAGTCAGCACTTTGGAATTTTTTCAACAATTCGAAACACTGTGTTTTCCCAAGAGCACGTTCTTAGTCAATCATTCGATGCTACTCTGCAGCAGTTTTCTTCAAATGACAACAGAAAACAAATGTTGTCTACAAATCGTAGTTCGTTGGCACAAAACTCGACATATTTACGGATTTGAAACAGATGCCGATGTATGGAACTTGGATTACTGTGTGCTGACATTCGTCGTCAGCCGTTACAGGAAACATGTGGCGCTGCAGACGCGATCTCAAGGGCCCTATACTGACGGCTAGCACCATCTAAAGGGAAATTACGGTTTCATACTTCTACACCTGGTATACCTGTTTCTAAAGATCTGCTTCGTATACAGATACGTGCTCACGAAATTACGGCGATGCTTTACAGACTGCTACGATAAGTTGCACTGAAGGTCTCTTTTTTTCATCACGAGGGAATGAGAAGCATTCGCTTCACGCCCATATAAGATTACGTAATGTTAGGGAAGACGGTGTAATTGCTTTCGAGAGCTCATTTCTATAAAGCAGACAGTGCAAACATTGAGACGCTTGAAACGTGTTACTGTGTGCCGTGTGACGTGGTCGTCCACGCACTCAATCCGTGCAAACACCACCTAGTACTGCCCAATAGATTCACGTTATCTGGGTACACGCAAGCAGTTGCACATTATACCAAGCTGCACAAATTTGCATGTTTACTGAAAGCTTAAAGTAAGGTACCAAACGGATTTTTCTCATTCAGCAACATCATTTTCTGTCTTATCAGATCAGTCACATTCAAGGATAAATTAGTCAAAAATATTACATCATGGCTTTTGGTGCTGAAAACGACTCTCTTTCAAGAAAAGTTTCTCTTTCTTTTCATTATGCTAATGCCTTGAAAGCTAGACTCTTATCTCCAGGTCCCTTAATATAGCGCTTGAATCAGCCGGGATTTATAAGTTTGTTTTGTCTCATCTGCAGCGACTGTCGTTCTGTCTCACCACCCCGGCGTAAACAATCTGTCTGGGCGTTCATCAACAGTTTTACTACTGTGTTTTGTTTTCTTTAAGTAAAGTTGAAACATGCGGACTCGCTGGGTACATCCAGCCGTGCATGAGACAGCACAATTATAGAGATCTCGATTCTGAAGCTATCTAGCTCCGATATCGGTAGTGTGTGAAACTAATACCAATAAAAGCTGCTGAGAGAAAAAATGACTCATCAATATTGAATGACTGACGTCACTGTACTTTCTGCCAACACTGAAGTAGGAAGGATGTTTTAGTTTCTTCCAGCCTTTCTTCTTGTTCTCCTTCTACTTTTTCTTATTTACCTCAACGTGATGATCCGTTACCCGATATGAGGTGACTGTTCAGCACTTCATCTTTCTTCTTCATCCATTGAGAAAGTTACTAGATAAAAGTTCAAGTGAAATTCTTAAACAACTTCTTAGATTATGAACATCTTCCAAATTCACCTGGAAGCGTTAGCTTTGATTCTTATACTGTCTCCTCACGTCGCTAAGTAATCAAAATGTTCAAAAGTGTGTGAATTTCGAAGGGACCAAACTGCTTAGGTCATCGGTCCCTAGCCTTACACACTACTTAATCTAACTTAACCTAACTTGTGCTAAGCGCAACACACACACCCATGCCCGAGGGAGGACTCGAGCCTCCGGCGGGAGACCCCGCGTAGTCCGTGCATGACGCCTCAAACCACGCGGCCACTCCGCTCGGATTTTAGTGGTTTTAAAGAACCTTTTCTGGTTCTTCATAAATCGATAGTTTGGAATTCTGTCAATCAAGAGATTCTGCGTGTGCATCTGTAAGTCCACATTTCAGAGGATCTGAATTACTTTGGCCCATTTTCAAGAGATTTCTGCTTATATGTAGCCTAAAACTGTGAAAAACTTGCATTCAAAAACCACAAGTTGAGATAATGGGCCTTAGCCAACTGTTGATTTTAGTTTACCGTATCACTTGATGATATTTAGTTTGAATTGAACTGATCCTGCGCTTCGAGTCTAGCCTTTCCAACCAAAAATTCCAGCATATTTCTGAATTACTTTCCCATAATTTTTCTGATTTTGCGTATAACCGTAAACGGTGTCTTCCTAGGATTGATGTAGAATTCAAAAGCTTTTGAATCTTCATTCCGTGATGATTTTCCAGTGAATCTACAAATATGATATTGTCATCCATATTACACAGCCAATGTAAATCAGAATACAACGTCAACAACTGTTTATCAGAGAAACTGTCGATGCATTTCGATATGGTACCTCCGTGTGTTAAGCTGGAAAGCAGGAGTTGTAAGTTTTCTACAAAATTTGATCTGCATGTGAGAGAAAACAATATATATACATTTGAAATCTTTGTGTGTGTGTGTGTGTGTGTGTGTGTGTGTGTGTGTGTGTGTGTGTACTTCAGGCATCGAATTCAGTTGCTGAGCAAAACTGACTGTTGGGTGGCCCTGTACTGCGTATGTGAACAGTGTCGCGAAATGAAACTTTAAACTTCATGAAATGTAAAATTAGAGCTAAGGCAAATGAATTTAATCAAATGCCAAAAGAAAGTAATTGTGTGCTCAATGAAAACTATGGAAAACTATGTAACTAAAACTCAGTACCGAAGTACGTCATGAACGATGTGTAATGTGAAGTGAAACTTCCGACTAAGAATATCCACAAAAATAAATTTCTGGTCTACTCAGTAGGAAATAACTGCTTGAAATTAGAAGCACTGTTCACTGAAAATTGAAGTGCTTGCTAGCACGACACCTCACAACCCAGACTGCTCAATGGTGCAAGGTGAGATCTGCCATGAAATAAAACTGACTTACCTATTTCTCACCATGATGTTTTTTTGTGTTGGAGTAATGATGTTCTCGAAAGCAAATAAAAGTTAGCAGGTGCAGCAGCTAAATACTAATAGGCTACTCTAAATTCTTTTTGTCAGAAACAGCCCGTTGTTGCGGGCGGCGTAAGGTGCAATGCACACACGATAAAAATTCAGAACTTTACTATGACTCATGGAGGTAGGTTTTGCTTCAAAGAAAATCGTTTTTGAGAAATCAGACTCTGAATATTGATAAAAAGACTGCACAACGTAAGAAGACTCTAACAATCGCAAAATTCTCTGTTTACAAAGAAACTAAGGAAACATACCTCGAAAAGGCTCCAAAATCTTCGCTATTAACATAAGTAACACGAACGTATTAAACGAATTTCCATCTCAACATATGGAATTCCACACAGCTTCTCACTGATTCATAATAACAGGTCTCATTCTCTGAAAAACTCAACTGTTCGCTACTATGCCTCAAATATGAATGTCCCATCGCTGCACAACTGAATGACAAGCAAGTGAACCACAGATAAAAGCAACACAGAGTCAAGGATCTTATTCACTGCACGTACAGTGCGCTCATTTATCTTTCTCTTAGCACAGTAAATGTGAATTACTTACAAAAGAAAGAAAAAACATGTGAGAAGCTTACAAAGTAACTCCATGAAAAACACGACCACACAATACACCACCGCCTCCGAATTTCACTGTTGGCACTATACACGCTGACAGATAACATTCGCCGGGCATTCGCCATACCCAGACCCGGCCATCGGATCGTCACATTGTGTACCGTGATTCGTTACTCCATACAACGTTTTTCCACTGTTCAATCGGTCAATGTTTACGCTTCTTACACCAAGCGAGGTGTCGTTTGGCATTTGCCGGCGTGATGTGTGGCTTATGAGCAGCTGCTCGACCGTGAAATACAAGTTTTCTCACCTCCCACCTAACTGTCATAGTACTTGTAGTGGATCCTGATGCAGTATGGAATTCCTGTGTGATGGTCTGGATAGATGTCTGCCTATTAGACATTACGACCCTCTTCAACTGTCGGCGGTCTGTATCAGACAACAGACGAGGTCGGCCTGTACGCTTTTGTGCTGTACGTACGTGTCCCTTCACGTTTCCACTTCACTATCACATCGGGAACAGTGGACCTATGGATGTTTAGGAGTGTGGAAGTGTCGCATTCAGACGTATGACAAAAGTGACACCCTTTTACCTGACCACGTTCTAAGTCCGTGAGTTCCGCGGAGCGCCCTATTCTGCTCTCTCACGATGTCTAATGACTACTGAGGTTGCTTATATGGAGTACCTGGTAGCAGGTGGCAGCAAAATGCACCTATTATGAAAAACGTATGTTTCTGGTGGTGTCCTGATAGTTCTGATGACATGGTGTACACAGTTACTATTCACATTATTATTTTGCTGTAAATTCATGAGTTTCAGCACAGTCTTAGGAATTACTGGGAAGATTATTGAAATGATTTTTTTACTACGTTTCATGAGTTGGATAACGTAATTAGGAAGCGTATGTGTCAATTCAGCAAGGGAAAATGAAGTTTTATTTAACAAATCATTTCGAAAATGTACAGTTGTAATATTTGGCGTAATAAACCTAGCGACGGGTAATGTTCGCTTCGCCTGTGGCAATCGATAAGAGACACGTGCCTCACGGGTTAGTACCGTATGGTGGGTACCTCAGGGATCATAGTCTTTATTGACTGGGTACAGGTTTGGCAATCCCTGGTTTCCTGAGCTGACCACTGGTGAGCGCCTGTAGTCCTCCATATTCGTTAAGTCTAGGGCACGCTTCATCGAGCACCGAGAATCTCCTTCTGAACACCCGGATCGTGAGAGTGGAAAAAAAAACTTGTTTAGAATAAAACCTCAGTCTCAGAGTTTGCTGCATGACGAAGAGATGCATCGCTGTTGAGGTAGAACAGTGATTATTGGATTTTTTAAAAATTTATCCATGTTATATGGCTGTTGTTTGAGGTCTGCGACTGTATTATAAGATTATGTGGAGTAATGTATACGGCTGCAGTCACCTTTTACTAATATTTTATTAGCACAATGCATTTCGGCAGCATGCTGCCATCATCAGGTGCATTATACACTTACCTATACATCAGCTGATAGATTATGTGCATTAGATATGTGTGCCAGTGGGGATAACAGTCGAAAAATAAACCTGTGTGGAAGGATAAATTTGTTACAGTGTGTACATTATGTGAATAGCATAATTAGGTAATATGTTAATACGTTTAATTAAATTTCTCTTGGAGATAGTATTATCTGGCACACAGAGCACAGTAACAGGTAAATCACAACTTAGTATTTTCACAAACATCTGTTTACATATTTCCAGAGAGTTACAATGAAAGATAAACTGATTACAATTTCAATGACTGTTAACATCTTTCCAGAGAGTTATACAATCTAGGCTAGACTACTTACAATTTAAAACACAGTAATATATACCTGTAGTGAAAATGAGGACTTTTATCTAGATGTATTACAATATGGAGAATGTTACATGGATGCTTAATGAAAACTATTTTGTCAATGAAAAGTGATTATTGGGCAACCTGTGCAAGGCCTACCGCACTTCAGTTGTACAAGACTTACTCAGTCAAGAGGGGCTCTTTCTGGGTGCGCATCTGTTACGCTAGTTGCTCACGGGACGCTTATGGAGCCTATTAATTGTTCCTCGTCCGATCCCAGTGCATCAGGTGGTCTGCTGGTGAGTATTCTTACCCAACGTAAGAGAAGCCGTGAGGCCTGCTCTCCTGAGTACGCTCCTCCAAAAAGTAGGAACAATTATTGTGACAGTGGGAGAGATGTGTCAAAATGTTTTCATCTTTGTAAAAAGGTAAGAGGGCACTTTTGCTAAGGTGTCACCACTCCACGTACAGAAAGGTTCAAATGGCTCTGAGCACTATGGGATTTAACATCTGTGGTCATCAGTCCCCTACTAAATTAGAACTGAAACCTAACTAATCTAAGGACATCACACACATCCATGACCGAGGCAGGATTCGAACCAGCGACCGTAGCAGTCACGCGGTTCCAGACTGTAGCGCCTAGAACCGCACGGCTACACCGGCCAGCATAGAAAGGTAAGGGTGGTACTACATGTGGCATGAAGTCAACAGAGAGCTGCCACAACAGTAAACTGTGCGGTGTCGAAAGCGTCTCCGTCGACTGGACCCCACAAGGCGTTCACAGCTACACCAGGGATGGCACTTTAAAATCTCCCTCCGGCGTCTGAAATGCCGAGGCCCTCCCCTGTCACTCGCTGTCACCGATGCGGGGCGCCAAGCATAGTCACTACCACACCACCTCACGATATCACTGCTTGAGACTCTCATAGGCCGGTGCCTACTATTAAGCAGCTCGGCCGCAGTTCAAATGCATACATACGCTTGTCAATATTAGTATGGAAGAATTCAGTTATCAGCATTACATTGAAGTAGCGCAACACTACAAACTATTATTGTTATTCAGAGACATGTATGTATGAATCATCAAACAGGACCATTTGGTTCTACCCAGAACATTAAAATTATTTGCATAAATTACAGCTCCATAGACAAACCCTCAGAATTCAGTGTTATGTATAACTACATTATTATGTCTACATAGTGTAAATTAGTGTAAACTACTGGAATTAGATAAGGAAATGATAAGCACAAAGTAGTAAATGAGTTTAGCTAATTGGGTAGGAAAATAACTGATGAAGGTCGAAGTAGAGAGGATTTAAAATGTAGACTGACTATGGAATGGAGGGCGTTTCTGAAGAAGAGAAATTTGGTAACATCGAGTATAGATTTAAATGTCAAGAAGTCTTTTCTGAAACTATTTGTGTGGGTGTAGCCATGTATGGAAGTGAAACATGGACGATAAACAGTGTAGACAAGAAGCGAATAGAAGCTTTTGACGGGTGATGCTACAGAAGAATGCTGAAGATGAGATGGGTATATCACGTAACTAATGAGGAGGAGAATTGGGGAGAAGAGGAATCTGTGGCGCAACTTGACTAAAAGAAGGGATACGATGGTAGGACATGATCTGAGGCATCAAAGGATCACAAACGTAGTACTGGAGGAGAGTGTGGAGGGCAAAAATCGTAGAGGGAGACCAAGAGATGAATACACTAAGCAGACTCAGAAGGATAAAGGCTGCAGTAGTTATTCGGAGATGATTATACTTGCACACGATAGAGTAGCATGGAGAGCTGCATTAAAACCGTCTCTGGACTGAAGGCCACAACAACAACAATAACAATGTAAGTAAACATACTAATGTGCTACCTTCTTGTAGATGTCTGGTTGTATTTACGTGCCACCTCTTCTACGAATACAGTGCACTTTTGATCGAAACTGCACCTCTTGAAAAGCACAGAAACGTCTCACATGAAATACACTTACCGAACTATCCACTTTAACTGAACTGTGTAACACTGGAAATTCTTACCACAAGGTGTTGCCATGTGTAGACCTGTAGGACAAAGCCCTTGTTCCACTACAAAAGAAATGGATAGGTGAAAGTCTTGTGCATGTGCAGGATGTGACGAAGAAAGTAAATAAAAATTTTGAAAGAACACCTACATTCATTCTGACTGCCAACTCACATGTCTTACCCACTCACAATATGGTTAGTTTATTATGCTGGAATGTTCGCCCACATTTTCCAGATCCTTTGCGGTGTTACACATGCCAAAGATTTGTTTACACTACGCTTACATATAATGGCCATGCTATCTGTGGGAACTGTGACCAAGCGGCTCACACGCCAGATGTAGACTGCACATCTCCATCAATTCTGTTAACTGCTGCAACTCACATCTCGTATCGAACAGAGTGTGTCCCTTCTATGAGGACAAAAGAAAAAAATATACCAGAAATTTAGCAGTAGGTGCACTATACTAAGGCAAAGAAATAGTTTAAAGCCATGCAGCCGCCGTCTTTCGTTATCTCATTTGCATCACTCCTGAAATACATCCACTTAAGGTTAGATTGTTAACATATACACAAGCAGAAATTCCACTAGCATCGTCTGCCCATGTAGCTGCACCCTCCTTGTAACTAAATTATGACAGACGGCCAAAAACAACTACTTACAAGGGAACCTCCACATCGCATCCCCCTCAGATTTAGTTATAAGTTGGCACAGTGGATAGGCCTTGAAAAACTGAACACAGATCAATTGAGAAAACAGGAAGAAGTTCTGTGTAACTGTGAAAAAATAAGCAAAATATACAAAATGAGTAGTCAATGGACCACATAGGCAACATAATGGACAATGTGAGCTCAGAAGCGCCGTGGTCCCGTGAGCAGCTGCAGGACCAGAGGTCCTTCGTTCAAGTCTTCCCTCGAGTGAAAATTTTACTTTCTTAATTTTTGCATAGTTATTATCTGTCCGTTCGTTCATTGGCATCTCTGTTCACTGTAATGAGTTTAGTGTCTGTGTTTTGCGACCGCATCGCAAAACCGTGCGATTAGTAGACGAAAGGACGTGCCTCTCCAATGGGAACCGAAAACATTTGATCGCAAGGTCATAGGTCAACCGATTTCTCCACAGGAAAACACATATGATATAATCTATACGACACTGGTGACGACATGTGCGTCACATGATAGGAACATGTTGTAGACCCACCTAACTTGTACACTTGGCGAATGGGTAAAAAGATGCTCTACCTTGCCTGATTTAGGTTTTCTTGTGGATGTGATAATCTCTCCCAAAAAAAGTGATGAAAACACAAGAGTTTGTCACATCAACTGAAAATAAGAGATTAAACTTTTCACTCGATGGAAGATTTGAACCAAGGACCTCTCGTTCCGCAGTTGCTCACGTTACCAGGAGACCACGGCGCTCCTGCGTTCCCAGTTTCCTTGATGTTGCCTATCTTGTCATGAACTACTCAGTTTGTATGTTTTTCTTTTTTTCACAGTTCCACACAACTTCTTCCTGTTTTCTCAATTGATCTGTGTTCAATTTTTCAAGGCCTATCCACTTTGCCAACTTATAACTAAATCTGAGGGGGGTGCGATGGGGAGGTCCCCTTGTTAGAAACAAGGTACGAGACGAAGCTGACGGTAGGAATCATCAGTATAACGAGGAACTGAAACTCCCATGCTTCAAAGTGGGTGATTTAGTTCACATGAAGACTGACTAGAAACTGAATGAAATTAATCACAAGATTAGCAAGTTGAAACTCACTTATAATGGCCCATATAAAATTGTAAATATACATCAAGCTAATGCTTACTTTTTGGAATTTGCAGTTACTGAAAGTGTCTGGGAGTAAGAAAGATAGTAGATTTAAAAACAAAACAATCCAAGAATTCAAAATAATAATATACAGCTGTAAAGGATGTTTAAAAAGACGTATATTTAAATTATGTTGGAATAAAAAGAAAATAGGGTAACAACAATAATTTGTTAATTTGTGTTTTAGCTGAGTTGGTGACACTTCGCTCACAGCTCCAGGCAGTGTTGACTTCTGTCACACAGCTAGAGGCTGCTGACAAGGGGTATCACTGTGGGGGTTTGGACGCAGAGATGCGAAGGACGTTGAGCATGTCCCATTTGTCCCCCAATCGGTCCACTGCTATGATCACCCCAGATACTGCCTGCACCGAGATTGACCCCTCACCCGTCGCCAAGTGGGAGATTCAAAATGGTTCAAATGGCTCTGAGCACTATGGGACTTACCTTCTGAAGTCATCAGTCCCCTAGAACTTAGAACTACTTAAACCTAACTAACCTAAGGACATCACACACATCCAAGCCCAATGCAGGATGCGGACATGCGACCGTAGCGGTAGCGCGGTTCCAGAATGTAGCGCCTAGAACCGCTCGGCCACTCTTGCCGGCAATTGT
The DNA here is from genome assembly GCF_023864345.2 of Schistocerca serialis cubense. Taxonomy (NCBI): domain Eukaryota; kingdom Metazoa; phylum Arthropoda; class Insecta; order Orthoptera; family Acrididae; genus Schistocerca; species Schistocerca serialis. Next base: position 381,032,642 of record NC_064645.1, on the reverse strand, counting down.
TTCATAAACATAATATTTTTTATGTTTATGCTACTGATAAAGGACAATGTCTAAATAAAGTTTTTCAGGTTTTGGGAAAACGTATGGTATAAAATGTAATTAAAAGAACTGTGCTCTTAAAAAAAGCCTTGAAAATGAAAACAAAGTATTAGTTTATGGTACTGGACTCATAAAACGAGGGAAAGTGGATGCAAAGAAGAGTGAGAAAAAGTGCACTGAATTCATCATAAGTGAAAGCACAATATAAAATAAAATGTGAACAAGAGACACGACAGGGCACACTGCCCTCTTTTATTTAAAAAAAAAACTGTCTAATATTTCATGTATTGTGAGTAATTTATGTTTAGGTACATGTAAAGAAAATTTAGTTCCCTCATTAGGTTATCCAACTAAAAACCATGAAGAGTGTTTGATTCAGTAAACAATAATGACTACAGAAGGTTAGGCTTTGTAATGATAAAAAAAATACACTACTCCACACAAAATTATCAGTTACGGATTTCTTTATCTCGGAGAGTGATTTTTTAATATATTTCTCTATGTATTTCATTAGGTGGGAAATGAAATCCTCTTTAAAGTAACTGATAATTCATTTAGAGCTACTCTCTGTGGAGACCATTTCCTTAAAGCGATCCTAATTAGATAATTCAACGAACTATGGTGGATATATAACGTAAAAGTTTAAATTTAACTGAAGTTTATTATAATTTTGCGCTTAAGGAGTAATCATTAAATTCCATCAGTGAGATATCGATTTTATGAACAATGCTAAGTGCATTTGACTGCTTATTAAAAGGAAATGAAATAATAATATAATTTGTTACAGAAGCTAAGAGGGTAATAATTAATGACTGTAGTAGTTGTAATGAATATAATTTCACAGGTTATTTGGAAATGTCTTAAACTTTGGAGTAAAGGTAATGAATGAATTATATTATTTGTTACAGAAGCTAAGAGGATAATTATTAATGTTTATAGTTGTTGCAATGGCTGTAATTTCGCAGGTTATTTAGAAATGCCTTAAGCTTTGGAGTAAGCTGATAAGAAAGGGTGGTATCGATTATTGGTTTTCAATCGGTTTTGTGTGGATGACCTTGGCATCGAGTGATGTGAAAAAGAAAGAAATGGCGACAGTTACAGGTGGGCTAGTCTTTCCTGTGGACATAGCTGTGTCGAGTATGTCGATGTTAATATTTTTGTGAATGTAAATTCAAGTGTAAGTTGGTGTGGCAGTGGCATTTGCGTTGAAAAGTCGTCTCTGGAAATTGCACTTTTTGGAAAGATAGATTTTTCAACCGTAATGTATGATGGAATTTTGAGCCAACGCTATATCAAGAACAATGGCTCCTACAAGCGGTGTGGGCATACTAAATTGATTCTATCTAGAAGGAGACATGAGAGCCTAGCCAGCTATCATTCTGCAAACTTCAACTACATCACCGTAACAGTTACTAAAAACAAGGCAGGAATTTTTATTAATTCTAAGTTGATAGAGCTGTATTGAATATTAATTTCCGAAATTCATATGTCATTATGGAATAGATTCTCTTATCTAAAATTCTTTCTCAGATTCATTTTCCTAGGACCATAAACATCATCCAGTTTCTAGGCACTGTTTTTTTATAATTTTGTGCAAAAGGTCATATTAACTATCAGATATCATGATAATGGAAGATGGTTATATTTTCAACTAATGTCATTGGTGAGAAAGACAGCTTTAATGTATCTGTATTTCCTCAAGATTTAGTGGTCGCTTGTTGATTTACTAGTACTAGTTTTGAGATTAATTTCCGATTTTACGAGTTACTTAATTTTCACTAAGCCACAACAGCAAATTTCCACAACAGCAAATTTTAAAGATGATAGCCATTGAGCAACGCAGCAATCTGAGTTTGGATCCATCTTGGCTCCAAGCGGAGAATTCAAGGTAATTACAACAAAATAATTGCATTTCAGTGGGGGTAAACTTCATTCAGAGGTGTTAAAATACTGCTTAAGAGAATTAGTATCTTTGATAGAGGTACTGGTGTATGGTACGATAATTGTTTACAATCCATTTGCTGCCTAGGTGAGGACTGAACTACCAGGTAGGCACTGAAGCGAACATTTAGTGAAATATTCCTCGTTGTGTGCCAAAATTATAGCAAATAGAATAGTTTTCCTCACCTTGCTTTGGAGAGAGATCCATGAAGAAAACTTATTGACTAAAATTTGACAATATATTCAGTTATGTTACACGCGATCAGCAAGTAAATTAAACATCTTTCGAGTCAGCGGAATGGTAACAGTTTTAATTATGTACTCCTCAGCTCGTCAGTCGGGAAGCAATCTGCGAAGAATGGTAGCTCAAAAAAATTTTGCAAGCCAAGATTGTAAAAAAAAAAGCGTTTGATGGATGGCTGATTTCGACAGAGCTATTGGATCTTACGCTTTTGTGTTTTTGCAACATATCATCCATCAGTGTTAAAAGTTGCTTCACACTGCGTATGTACACCCCATTACCATGTTTACTACATACCGACACATCTTTGTATCTGACGTGTCAGTGTACAGTGATGTTCGTGGTAGCGGGATGTACAACTGCAGTGTGAAGCGACTTGTAGCCCCGATGGATAGTAGGCCTGTGTTGTAATAATTCAAAAGCGTAATATTCGATGAAGACAGCGCAGCTCTGTCGAAACTGGTCATCCAAAAACAAAAAAAATCTTTTTTAGTTATCTTTGCTTGTGAAGCTTTCTTAAGTTACCATAACAGTTTTAAAGTGCTGAATAAATGCCAGTGCTCAGTTGAGCGACAAAAGGGATGAGTTTTTCTGGAAAGAGACTGGGTGTCGTGTTAGAGGATTTTTTGTGGCAACGCAAGGCAGGGGAGTGGTTGCACGCCGTTTTGCGGCCTTTTTTTACGTAGCGTCTAGCTATCGAAACATTGGCTTTCCAATAACGAAAAACTGTATTCGGTACCAAATTTTGTAGCGCTGAGGGAAACGCAGTTAATACATTGGCTAAAAGCTACTATTTTCGCTGCTACGAATACATCAAAAAGTTCAATAACTTGCTGTTATTGTACTTCAAAATTTACACGGATGGGCCACACGTGGTCTTGGTTACAGCATGAAAGGGCAATAGATTAGAATGGAGTGAGAGAGGGTTACAGCTCATCCCCAATGTTGTTCAATCTTCACACGGAGCAAGAAGTAAAGGACACGAAGGAAAAATCTGGAAAGGGAATTAAAGTTGAAGGAGAAGAAATCAAGACTTCTGGGTTTGTATTTTAATTGTCAGAGATAGTAAAGGACGTCGAAGAGTTTAACGGAATGGACAGTGTTTTGAAAAGAGATTTTAAGATGAGAAACAGTTAAAGTCAAACATTGGTAATGGAATGTAGTGTAACGAAGCCAGGCGATGCTGAGGAAATTGGATTAGGAAACGAGACACTAAAAGTAGCAGATAAGTTTTGCAATCTGGGCAGTAAAATAACTGATGTTGGCTAAAGGTGAAGGAGTGAGTATAAGTGCAGACAGGCTATAGCAGGAAAAGTGTTCCTAAAATATAGTAATTTATTAACTTCGAATATAGCTTTACGTGTTAGCAAGTGTTTTCTGGCAGTATTTATTAGATATAACCCTGTATGGAGATAAAACGTGGGCAGTAAGCAGTTCAGACAAGAAGAGTATAAAAATCTTGAATGACTAGTGCTCTGTAGCTTTCAAGTATCTATTAAAGGACATCTTCTATACACCATAAACTGCACTAGCAACATTTTATTTGCCCAAGACCGCTTTTTGGGTTTATAACCGATCATCATTAGCATCTGATACAGAGGGACAAACAACTGTATGTACATCTTTTTATACAAAATGACAACTTTATATTTAGTAGCAGTCATATATGATCAGTTACATTATGTACCTCTATAGCAGTGACCTGCCTGTCAGTACATTTGATAATATCTCAAATATGTCCTTTCACATACTATACGGGTTGTCATTCGTGTTACTGGCATCAAATTTAGGGCTCTGACAACTCTTGATAACGTTTGACATAGTTGTCATATTATGTAAATGTTTACAAGATGCCACTGATGCAGGGCTATAAATCCAAAATCGGATTCGCAGATAAACATTTCTAGTGCGTGTCACGTTGTATGAAACAAGTCTTTCAGTAAAAAAGAAAACAGCTTCTGAAATGTGGTGCAGTAAAGGTTACTGAAGATTAGATTGGTAGATCGCGTGACTAATGAGAAAGCGTTGAATCGAACTGTCGAAAAAGAAAATTTTTGACATAATTTGACTAAATGATGGGATCGTTTTGTAGCACACACATTATGAGGCATAAACAAATTTTCAGTTTGTATTGGAGGGAAGTGTGGCAGGTGAAAATTGGTGGAGTAGGTCAAGGGATGAACACAGTAAGCAGTTTCAGTAGTTACTCAGAGATGAAGAGGCTTGCACGGCGTGTTCTAGCATCGGGAGCTACATCAAACCAGTCTTCGGACTAAAGACTACGATAGCAACACATAAATAAGCAACTCAACATGAAAGTATTAAGCTTACTTTCAACTTAACGAAAGGGGTTTGAACCAATACACTGTGGCCAAAATGCAGAGACACTTAGTACAAAATTTTCATTACAGTACGAACTACGAACCTACGACTTTCTCTCACGCACTGATAAACCGTTTAAGTGAAATCAAATAACTAATAATGACCGTATTGTACCAACTAGTGATTTTAAAGTCTCGAAACGTTACATTATGAAGTCCTCGGCCAGATGATCAGAAAGCACATTTCTGTAGTGTCTCCACTGCTCAAACTAGGGAAGTGACCACTTTGGGTTGAAAACCGTTTACAATATTTTCCGCCATCTTAGTAAAATCTTTTCGTGCTGCCGACGTTTGTATTTTTGCAACCGACATTCTCGCACCTCAGCATCCTGACAATATAGATCATTGCTTTCTTCATTAAGGAAAGAGTATACAAATTTGTACGAAATATGTAAGTAACCAGAAAATAAATTTTTAATTCAAAATCTGATCAAAAATTCTTCCTATTTTCTCTGTGCTTCTTTCTCCGTGAAAGAAAGTAAAAGTAATGTATGATAATGACAATGATCCTGCTGTATCATTGGATGATCAAATCTGTGCAGTTCTGAGTGGTGTGTCTGTATAATCTATGCACAGACTCAGCCTAAAACCTGAAAAAGCTGCAGTGGTGCATCTACTGACCAAATGTTTGTGTTCTATCTCAGTTTTGATGTGCTATTTTTTTCTCATTTCAGTGGCTACCTATACTTTCTGTGTTCGTGAACTCTCAGAAAGCTACGGGATAAGTGTAAGTATGATAGGAAAAGAGGAGTCTGGTGTGAAATAGTCGATAATAATTATTGGACTGGTCATTTTTCAACAGACCTAATCCTGGTAGGTAATTCACCTATATCTTGCAACCTGTTTACGGATAAATTCCAGCTAAGCAAGATACCTACATTAACGTCGAGGAAAATGCTAGAGCGCATGGTTTAACAGCAATATCTGCTGTTTTGATGTTGGAATACTTTCCATGTGTTACGGTATAAAGTCGGCGCCAGCCGAGTATGCCGGATTCACTACCAGAATTTATCTGCTGATTGCCATTTTAGCTATGAAGATGTTCCGTAATTGGCGGGTTGAATTTGAGTTTTTGATAAGTGACATGCAGTTACATTTTGTTCTCCAATTTTACTCTTCCTCAACCGCTTAGTTGTTCTTGAGCTTGTAGAAGTCAGGAATGTAAGATCGTCAGAGTACGAAAAGGCACTATTTACGTTCGTTGTTGAGTTTATGGCAACTATGCTTACGAAAGTTAATAAATCAGTCAAGAAGGCTAGGAGAGTGTTTTGTTAGACAGAACAGATGAGCAGTTGTTAGCATCCCACCTAGACAGTAAACTTGTGTCTTCCCTCTTGCTAATCGGCCTGTTGGATTGCGATATAGTTGACCGTTATCACGTATGCCTAATGGAAGATTACGGTGTGTAAAGCTATCGTTACCGGAGGAAAACGATACCGGTTAGTAAGAGCAAAGCGTGCAGCAGACCTTTCTGAAGGAAGAGTCTATTCCAAACCTAATGTGTAAAACTTAGGATAATTTTGAAATAGGTGGAAATTTAGTGGAATCGCTCACGAACCACATAAGGGCGGAAAAGGGTAAAAAATAATATTTAACACAAGGAAAATACACATTAGCAAAAAAGGATAATTAAAGGGTCGCCACCCTACTAGGGTAACGAATATCAATAGATCCAAAATGAGGTACTCTTAAAGGAAATTAAGCAAATAATCACTGGCATGGCAACAGAAGATTATCGTACTTTTCCACAACTCAACAGAGCACGAGAAAATAAATGAATCAGAAAGTGCTAGGTTTGTAGTTCCTTATTCGGAAATACTAAATTTTGAGAGTAAACTTAAATGAAGTTGCTGGTTAAACAAATGAGTGGTTGTAACTGAAATTTTATTACGTAAAAAGTAACTTATAGCAACCTCAGCGTTACGTAATGCAAAATTTATAAAAAGGCAAAAATTTACTTTTTATTGTTGAAAGACATTATTGAATTTACTTTAAGCAAATGGGCAGTTGATTTTACTTTTAACATAACAACAATAAAATACATACCAGGCCATCAGAAGTCACTCGCTAAGCTAACTACAGAGTAAATAAAATTGAGCACTCTTAATTAGTTCTGTATCTTTAGTTATTAGCTTTGCTACCCCAGTTTTACATTACTTTAAGTGAGTAAAGTTAATACTCAAAGCTGTAAATTAGTTTAGCCTCTATTATAGAATACAAGAATGATCAGTTACTGATGCAGCAAAATTTAGACTGAATCTGGTCATTAGCAAAGAAGCAAAACTGGCAGTATGTAATCAACTAGTTTTCATATTTTTACGACACTCTGTGATTGCATGGAAAGGAAAGGGACCCGCCTTGATAATAATGTCTCGGGACAATGTCAACACAGGCGCCGTACACGTTTTAACTATTGCAGGTTATTATCATGAAAGTTAGTCGGTAGTTGTGGAAGAAATGCCACTGGGTAATGCCTCTACATTGTTAGCTATCCATTGTCACTTAAAAGTCTACCGATGTTGTAGCTGTGCGGACGACGGAGAATGTAACGGATGACAATGCTGAGCTGCTATTGTTGCTGCTGCTAGTTGAGAACCACGAGTCGTCTCCAGAGTCACGGATAGTTAAGGGCGGAGGTGGTGTTGTTGTTGTTGTTGTTGTCTTCAGATCTGAGACTGGTTTGATGCAGCTCTCCATGCTAATCTATCCTGTGCAGGCTCCTTCATCTCCCAGTACCTACTGCAACCTACATCCTTATGAATCTGCTTAGTGTATTCATCTCTAGGACTCCCTCTACGATATTTACCATCCATGCTGCCCTCCAATGCTAAATTTGAGATCCTTTGATGCCTCAGAACATGTCCTACCAACCGATCCCTTCTTCTAGTCAAATTGTACCACAAACTTCTCTTCTCCCCAGTCCTATTCCATACCTCCTCATTAGTTACGTGATCTACCCACCTAATCTTCAACATTCGTCTGTAGCACCACATTTCGAAAGCTTCTATTCTCTTCTTGTCCAAACTACTTATCGTCCATGTTTCACTTCCATACATGTCTACACTCCATACAAATACTTTCAGAAACGACTTCCTGACACTTATATCTATACTCGATCTTAACAAATTTCTCTTCTTCAGAAATGCTCTCCTTGCCATTGCCAGTCTACATTTTATATCCTATCTACTTCGACCGTCATCAGTTATTTTGCTCCCCAAATAGCAAAACTCCTTTACTACTTTAAGTGTCTCATTTCCTAATCTAATTCCCTCAGCATCACCCGACTTAATTCGACTACATTCCATTATCCTCGTTTTGCTTTTTTTTATGTTCATCTTATATCCTCCTATCAAGACACTGTCCATTCCGTTAAACTGCTCTTCCAAGTCCTTTGCTGTCTATGACAGAATTACAATGTCATCGGCGAACCTCAAAGTTTTTATTTCTTCTCCCTGGATTTTAATACCTACTCCGAATTATTCTTTTGTTTCCTTTACTGCTTGCTCAATATACAGATTGAATAACATCGGGGAGAGGCTACAACCCTGTCTCACTCCCTTTCCAACCACTGCTTCCCTTTCATGTCCCTCGACTCTTACAATTGCCATCTGCTTTCTGAACAAATCGTAAATAGCCTTTCGCTCCCTGTATTTTACCCCTGCCACCTTTAGAATTTGAAAGAGAGTATTCCAGACAACATTGTCAAAAGCTATCTCTAAGTCTACAAATGCTGAAAACGTAGTTTTGCCTTCCCTTAATCTTTCTTCTAAGGTAAGTCGTAGTGTCAGTATTGCCTCACGTGTTCCAACATTTCTACGGAATCCAAACTGATCTTACCCCAGGTCGGCTTCTACCAGTTTTTCCATTCGTCTGTAAATAATTCGCGTTAGTATTTTGCAGCTGTGACTTGTTAAACTGATAGTTCGGTAATTTTCACATCTGTCAACACCGGCTTTCTTTGGGATTGAAATTATTATATTCTTCTTGAAGTCTGAGGGTATTTAGCCTGTTTCGTACATCTTGCTCACCAGATGGTAGAGTTTTGTCAGGACTGTCTCTCCCAAGGCCGTCAGTAGTTCTAATGGAATGTTGTCTACTCCCGGGGCCTTGTTTCGACTCAGGTCTTTCAGTGCACTGTAATACTCTTCACGCAGTATCGTATCTCCCAATTCATCTTCATCTACATCCTCTTCCATTTCCATAATATTGTCCCCAAGTACATCGCCCTTGTATAGACCCTATATATACTCGTTCCACCTTTCTGCTTTCCCTTATTTGCTTAGATCTGGGTTTCCATCTGAGCTCTTGATATTCATACAAGTGGCTCTCTTTTCTCCAAAGGTCTCTTTAATTCTCCTGTAGGCTGTATCTATCTTACCCCTAGTGAGATAAGCCTCTACATCCTTGCATTTGTCCTCTAGCCATGCCTGTTTAGCCATTTTGCATTTACTGTCGATCTCATTTTTGAGACGTTTGTATTCCTTTTTGCCTGCTTCATTTACTGCATTTTTATATTTTCTCCTTTCATCAATTAAATTCAGTGTTTCTTCTGTTACCCATGGATTTCTACTAGCCCTCGTCTTTTTACCTACTTGATCCTCTGCTCCCTGCACTACCTCATCCCTCAGCGCTACCCATTCGTCTACTACTGTATTTCTTTCCTGTCAATTGTTCCCATATGCTATACCTGAAACTCTGTACAACCTCTGGTTTAGTCAGTTTATCCAGGTCCCATCTCCTTAAATTCCCACCCTTTTGTAATTTCTTCAGTTTTAATCTACAGTTCATAACCAATAGATTGTGGTCAGAGTCCACATCTGCCCCTGGAAATGTCCTACAATTTAAAACCTGGTTCCTAAATCTCTGTCTTACCATTATATAATCTATCTTTTACCTTTTAGTATCTCCAGGATTCTTCCATTTATACAACCTTCTTTTATGATTCTTGAACCAAATGTTAGCTATGATTAAGTTGTGCTCAGTGCAAAATTTTACCAGACGGCTTCCTCTTTCATTTCTTAGCCCCAATCCATATTCACCTACTACGTTTCATTCTCTCCCTTTTCCCACTCTCGAATTCCAGTCACCCATGACTATTAAATTTTCGTCTCCCTTCACTACCTGAATAAATTCTTTTATCTCATCATACATTTCATCAATTTCTTCTTCATCTGCAAGCTAGTTGGCAAATAAACTTGTACTACTGTATTAGGCATGGGCTTCGTGGCATTGTTGGCCACAATAATGCGTTCACTATGCTGTTTGTAGTAGCTTACCCACACTCCTATTTTTTTATTTATTATTAAACCTACTCCCGCATTACCCCTATTTGCTTTTGTATTTATAACCCTGTATTCACCTGACCAGAAGTCTTGTTCCTCCTGCCACCGAACTTCACTAATTCCCACTATATCTAACTTTAACCTATCCATTTCCATTTTTAAATTTTCTAACCTACCTGCCCGATTAAGGGATCTGACATTCCACGCTCCAATCCGTAGAACGCCTGTTGTCTTTCTCCTGATAATGACGTCCTCTTGAGTAGTCCCCGTCCGGAGATCCGAATGGAGGACTATTTTTACCTCTTGAATATTTTACCCAAGAAGACGCCATCATCATTTGACCATACAGTAAAGCTGCATGCCCTCGGGAAAAATTACGGCTGTTTTGGTTAGTGTTACAAGGCCAGATCTGTCAATCATTCAGACTGGGGCCCCTGCAACTACTGAAAAGGCTGCTGCCCCTCTTCAGGAACCACACGTTTGTCTGGCTTCTCTACAGATACCCCTCCGTTGTGGTTGCACTTATGGTACGGCTATCTGTATCGTTGAGGCACGCAAGCCTCCCCACCAACGGCAAGGTCGATGATTCATGGGGGGAGGTAACAGTTACAATTGCAGCTCTCCTCCACGCGTTCACGCTCTCAGTACCCGCGGGTTAACGAGGTAGGTGCACCTCCACTGGCGCTATCATAGCTGTACAACGTGTCTGCGGGAGCTCCCGAGAAACACTTCCGCGCTCTTTCATGAGTCAAGCTGCTCTGCCGTCCTCTCTGCTCGTAGCGGTACAGAGACACTCCATATGCAAAGATAAACAACGACACAGCTACTGCCATTTAGTCGTTGCTATCGGTGCTTTTAAATGAAGTTCCCTCGGCCATTACCCTGCGATTCACAATATTTACATTATAAATTCAATTCATTATATGCATTCATAAATAAACACATTATTAAATCCATTATATTGAATATAGTTTCCGCAATAAAGCTTACGGATTCACAATTTGAATTACAAGTGATCCGCGGATATTAAACGGCGAAACATTTTGGATGGTGCAGAAGCTGTTTTATCTGCATTTTCAGTATTACAAACTAACATCAACTTGGTTCCAGTAATATGGACGTAGAGGGATTATGGGAAAAGTTCAAGCAGAGTATAAATCGTGGTCTGGCGAGTGGATAAAGGGATCAAAAAGACCCACTATGGTTTAATAACGAAATTTGGAAGATGCTGACGAATCAGAGACTGTTGTACTCTCGGTTCAAAAGAGAACGCTCAGAAGACGACAAGCAGAAGTTAGTAAAGTTTCCTGCGTCTGTGGAAAGATCTATGCTCGAAGCATACAACTACTACCATAATACATGCGAGAACATTTTGGTCCTACGATAATCGCTGAGCGGGTCTAAGGCTTACATTCAATCTCTTGTTGACGAGTCTGTTGTGCCAGCTGAAGATAGCATAACGAAAGCCGAGGTTTTGAATTTCACGTTCAAGAAATCGTTCACGCAGGAGAACATGTGGTCATTTGACCATCGGACAGATTCCCGTTTGGACGACTTAGTAATAAGCTTCCCTGACGTAGACAAAAAACTGAAAGATTTAAGAGATAATAAGGCAAATTCCGTTGTACAAAGAGTACTATAAGGCATTTGCCCCTTGCCTAGCCGTCCGGCCATCCTGATTTAGGTTTTCCGTGATTTCCCTAAATCGCTCCAGGCAAATGCCGCGATGGTTCCTTTGAAAGGGCACGGCCGACTTCCTTCCCCGTCCTTCCCGATGAGACCGATGACGTCGCTGTTTGATCTCTTCCCAAAAACAATCCAATCCTTACCTAGTTTCCATTTATCGTGAATCTATCGTCATGCACCAAGTCCCGAGCGAATGGAAAAAAGCGCAGGTGACTCTTGTATATAAGAACGGTAAAAGAACGGAACCCCAAAAATTACAGACAAAAATCCCCAACTACAGAATCCTGCAGAATCCTTGAACATGCTTTCAGTTCGAACATAATAAATTTTCTTGGGACTGAGAAACTTACGTTCACGGATCAGCATGGTTTTAGAAAGCGTCGCTCATGTGAAAGTCAGTTTGCATGATACACTGCGCATGATATACTGCGAACTATGGATGAAGGGGAACAGGCAGATTCCATATTTCTAGATTTCCAGAAAGCATTTTACACGGTGCCGCATTGCAGGCTGTTAACAAAGGTAAAAGCATAAGGGAATAAGTGCACATATATGGGAGTGGCCCAACGCTTCTTCAGTATGTTGTCCTCTACGACGAGTGTTCATCAGAGACATGGGTGTAGTCAGGAGTCCCCAGGGAAGTTTGATAGGACAGCTGTTATTCTGTATACGCATAAATGATTTGACGGACCGGGCTGTGGGTTGAAGTTGAGTGAGGAGGATACAAGGTAACTTTCACAAAATTTCTAGTTGGTGTAGTGAGTAGTAGTTAGCTCTAAATGTGGGAAAGTGTAAGTTAATGGGGATGAGTAGGAAAAACGAACCCGTAATGTTCGAATACAGCATCAGAAGTGTACTGCCTGAAACAGTCACGTCTTTAAATATTTGTGTGTAACTTTGGAAAGCGATATGAAATGGAACGAGCGTATGAGAACTGTAGCAGGGAAGGCGAGTGGTCGACATCGGTTTATTGGGATAATGCTAGGAAACTGTGGTTCATGTCTAAAGGAGACCACATATAGGACGCTGGTGCGACCCATTTTTGGTTACTGTTCTATTGTTCAGGATCCGTGCCAGGTCGGATTGAAGGAGGACTTGCGAAGCAATTCAGAGGCGGATTGCTACATTTGCTGCCGGTGGGTTCGAACAACACGTTCGTGCTACAAAGACGCTACAGGAACTCAACTGGGAATCCCTGTAGGCATGGTGACGTTCTCCAAGGAACACTCTTGAGAAAATTTAGAGAACCGGCATTGGAAGCTGACTGCCGAATGATTCTACTGCCGCTGACATACATTGCGCGTAAGGACCACGAAGGTATACAGTGTGGTCCATCGATCTTGACCGGGCCAAATATCTCACAAAATAAGCGTCAAACGAAAAAAATACAAAGAACGAAACTCGTCTAGCTTGAAGGGGCAAACCAGATGGCGCTATGGTTGGCCCGCCAGATCGCTAGATGGCGCTGACATCAAACGGATATCAACTGCGTTTTTTTAAAATAGGAACCCTCATTTTTTATTAGATACTCGTGTAGTACGTAAAGAAATGTGAATGTTTTAGTTGGACCACGTTTTTCGCTTTGTGATTTATGGCGCTGTCATAGTCACAAACATATGGCTCACAGTTTTAGACAAACAGTTCGTAACAGGTAGGTTTTTTAAATTAAAATGCAGAACGTAGGTACGTATGAACATATTATTTCTGTTCTTCCAATGTGATACGTGTACCTTTGTGAACTTATCATTTCTGAGAACGCATAATCTTACAGCGTGATTACCTATAAATACCACATTACGGCAATAAATGCTCAAAATGATGTCCGTGAACCTCAATGAATTCGGCAATACGTGTAACGACATTCCTCTCAATAGCGAGTAGTTCGCCTTCCGTAATGTTCGCACATGCATTGACAATGAGCTGAGGCATGTTGTGAGGCGTTGTCGGTGGATCACGATAGCAAATATCCTTCAACAGAAAGAAATCCGGGGACGTCAGATCCGGTGAACGTGTGGGCCATGGTATGGTGCTTCGACGACCAATCCACCTGTCATGAAATATGCTATTCAACACCACTTCAACCGCACGCAAGCTATGTGCCAGACATCTATTATGTTGGAAGTACATCGCCATTCTGTCATGCAGTGAAACATCTTGTAGTAACATCGGTAGAACATTACGTAGTAAATCAGCATACATTGCACCATTTAGATTGCCATCAACAAAATGGGGGCCAATTATCCTTCCTCTCATAATGCCGCACCATACAATAACCCGCCAAGGTCGCTGATGTTCCACTTGTCGCAGCCGTCGTGGATTTTCCGTTGCCCAATAGTGCATATTATGCCGGCTTACGTTACCGCTGCTGGTGGATGACGCTTCGTCGCTAAACAGAACGCCTGCAAAAAATCTGCCATAGTCGCGTAATTTCTCTTGTGCGCAGTGGCAGAACTGTACACGACGTTCAAAGTCGTCGCCATGCAATTCCTGGTGCATAGAAATATGGTACGGGTGCAATCGATGTTGATGTATCATTCTCAACACCGACGTTTTTGAGATTCCCGATCCTCGCGCAATTTGTTTGCTACAGATGTACGGACTAACCACGACAGCAGCTAAAACACCTACTTGGGCATCATCATTTGTTGCAGGTCGTGGCTGAACACTCTCTGTTTCCTTAAGTAACGTAAGTATCCGGCGAACGGTCCGGATGCTTGGATGATGTCATCCAGCATACCGAGCAGCATACATAGCACACGCGCGTTGGGCATTTAGATCACAATAGTCATACATCAACACGATATCGACCTTTGACGCAATTGGTAGACGGTCCATTTTAACACGGTTAATGTATCACGAAGCAAATACCGTCCGTACTGGCGGAATGTTACGTGATACCACGTACTTACACGTTTGTGACTGTTACAGCGCCATCTAGCACAAAGCGAAAAAAGTGGTTCAACTAAAACATTCATATTTCTTTACGTATTGCACGAATATGTAATAAGAAATGGGGGTTTCTATTGCAAAAAACGCAGTTGAAATCCGTTTGACCTATGGCAGCACCATCTAGCGTGCCATCTGGTTTCCCCCTTCATGCTAGACGAGTTTCGCTCTTTGTAGTTTTTTCGTTTGACGCTTATTTCGTGAGATATTTGGCCCGGTCACTATCAGTGGACCACCCTGTATGAGAAATCAGGGCCCATACAGAGGGATATAGACAGTTGTTTTCCCCTGGCTATATGCGAGTGGAACAGAAATGAAAATGACTAGCAATGGTAGAGGGTACCCTCCGCCACGCACCGCATAGTGACTTGTAGAGTATCTACGTAGATGTAGGCGTAGGTGTAGTGTGCTCATCCTTCAAATTGGTGATGGAATCTGTGGTGCTTTCCATACGAGAAGTGATTTTTTTTATGTTGGTGTTTTCCTTGGAACAATTTTTCCTGCATCTCACGTAAAGTTTCTATAACAGAGACCAATGGAAGCCAACTGAAACACGGAATCAGCCTTTTGGTTGCCACAGTCGTTCCCAGTACAATGAAAGGGCCAGGAAACGCATTTGCGAGGTGTGGTAGGCACAATACAAATGGCTTCTGCAGTTAAGTGTTTTCTGATAACAGTTACACCAGCTACATCAATTTCCATGCAAATGACTGTACAGTAATTTGCGGTGCGTCGACAGAGGTTTCACCACTAACAGAATTACGATTGCGGCTTTCCGGTTATCGTTGGCCTCATTGGTAACCATTTAAAGACCATTCCCCACCTTTAATACCAAGTACAACAGAGCATCTTGGCACAGAAGTAATGTTTTCATTACTAAAGTTATGAGAATTTCTTATGGCACAGTACGTTAATACGTATTTTTTACACTGTTGGCTTGCTCTCTGTGCAAATCACACGGTTCATATTTATTTAATTACCGCCCCAGAATAGGGCTATATGGGTTTCTCTTACTCGTATCAGGCTTTTGTACTATTTTCACTGTAATAAACAATCTCGAAGCTCTGTTTTTATTACCACTGCACTCGAAACGGTAACATTTAGGTAGGAAATTGAACAAACAGAATTTGAGATTTTTGTACTATGACGGCAAGTGCTGACAGACTGACAAAGATAGGAAATGGTCGTCATCAGACAGACAACAGAACAACGTCGATTTATCAGAAGCTGAAAATGAATTAAAACTACTAAGTCAGTCTTTTGAGTCAGTACATTGAGGTGCAAAAGTACAAGGAGTATTTCATATTGATTACACTTTATTTATTCCCGGCGGGGTCAGGGATTTTCTCTGCCTCGTGATGGCTGGGTGTTGTGTGGTGTCCTTAGGTTAGTTAGGTTTAAGTAGTTCTAAGTTCTAGGGGACTGATGACCATTGCTGTTAAGTCCCATAGTGCTCAGAGCCATTTGAACACTTTATTTTTTCCCATCATTCATCGTGCACCTCTGGACTCATTTCAGTTGCAGCAATAGGCGGCCAGGCAATCACTGCAAGTGTAATTACTGCGCAGAACAGCCCAATTTCCCAACTGCTCTCATTACGTATGCCGACAGTATGGAGTGTGGTCATCAAGGTCAGCGCTAGATGAAGTGTTCTCTGTGGAAGATCGCTGTAAACACTACGGATATTCACAGGCTGTGTTATCGATAGCTACGATGCCAAGGCGTAGGTGCAAGTTCTTAGGTTGGCTCTATGACAGACACCGACGACAGCACCCTCTAGCCGGCGCTGTAGAGCTCTACGAGCGTCGCTCGAGATTCTGCCGGTTTGATCAAGAGCAGACGGCCGGGACACTTCGCTTCAGCTTCGCTTCATATAGAGACTTTGCACTACTTACGCCGGGTCTAAGGCTTCGCACCTACGTGCTCCTCATCATTGACAAGTTATGTAACCATTTATTAACTTGGTTTTTGCCCATAGTAAACATCTATAATTTTACACGCAGTACCGAAGTGTTGTACCTCTCCCGCTCCTACTCGCGTTCGTCATTCGGCCGCCGGCCGCGGTGGTCTCGCGGTGGTCTCGCGGTTCTAGGCGCGCAGGCCGGAACCGCGTGACTGCAACGGTCGCAGGTTCGAATCCTGCCTCGAGCATGGATGTGTGTGATGTCCTTAGGTTAGTTAGGATTCAGTAGTTCTAAGTTCTAGGAGACTGATGACCACAGCTGTTAAGTCCCATAGTGCTCAGAGCCATTTGAACCATTTTTTTTCATTCGGCCAACCTTTCAGTTTTCAGGAGCAGACCCACGCGCCACCTTCCAGGCGGGATACAAAACAGGCGATTGGAGGCAGTGTGTAGAAAGTGTGCACCGTCACTAAATGGTTCAAATGGCTCTGAGCACTATGGGACTCAACTGCTGTGGTCATAAGTCCCCTAGAACTTAGAACTAATTAAACCTAACTAACCTAAGGACATCACACACATCCATGCCCGAGGCAGGATTCGAACCTGCGACCGTAGCAGCCCCGCGGTTCCGGACTGCGCGCCTAGAACCACTAGACCACCGCGGCCGGCTCGTCACTAAATGTGCTCTTGCAACACAACACTTGTCCCCGTACGAGTCGGGAAATCACTGCTACGGTCGCTGAAATGGGGTCCTAGGTACTGCCACACGCACCATATTCTCCCGACTAGACCCTTTCTGGTTACCACCTAATCGGAGGTAAGCAGAAACCTCTGCGCGAACATCATTTCTCAGACTTCCGACACGTGCGAGCAAGTGTCATGAGGTAGGTTGGCAGTCTTTGGAAAAGTGGCTCGGGGACTGCCGACCGAAGTTACAGAGACCAAGTCAGGAGAATGTGGTGGGTGTGGTAGTACCTGGAACTCTATTTCAGCGACGGCTGCCGTATGTTCCGACTCGTATCGCGACGAGCGTTGTCGTTTCACAAGAGCACTTTTCCTGACGGTGCACGCATTCCACACACTGCCACCAATCGCCTGTGAATATGTACAGTGTTTACCCTCTACTTCCACAGCAACCACGGTGTTCAGTGCTGTCCTTGATGATCACACTACGTCGTCGGCTCATGTAATGTCAGCAGCAGAGAAATAATACTGTTCTGTGCAGGGATTAGGTTCATTGATTGTCCTGACACCTACAGTTCGACTGAACAACTACATACCTGCAGCTATAATGATGAGTCGAATTGTGCACCATAAATGATGGAAGTGTAAAATGAAGTGGAACATCCATCATTCAATTACGCACTGTAAAGGTTGCTAACACAGTAATCACAGTCATTCTCATGATAGTTATTTCATTAACTAAGCCACTTTCGCACAGTGGGATGCACAGTGATATTAGTCTTATTGTAAATGCTTTTCGAACCGCCTTTGACAGCTACACTTATTAAGTCTTTGCATTCGTCGTCGAAGTTTATTTCAATTATGGTACCGTAAACAGTATCATATTATCAACAAAATGAAGGTCGTTCACGTAGTAGTAAAATGCATTCCTTCGTCGGGTTTCCAGTCTATGGCTCTGAAACTGTCGTCAGTGGTTGCTAAGAATGTTTCAAATATTTAATCTCCGTGTCTGTCTCCACTCTCAGTTCCGAATTGGTTCAAAATTGTTCAAATGGCTCTGAGCACTATGGGACTTAACTACTGTGGTCATCAGTCCCCTAGAACTTAGAACTACTTAAACCTAACTAACCTAATGACATCACACACATCCATGCCTGAGGCAGGATTCGAACCTGCGACCGTAGCAGTCGCGCAGTTCCGGGCTGCGCGCCTAAAAGTTCCGAATTCCTCGATGTTCTGTTGTACTGGTACAGAAGCTGCAGTGTTGACGTGTACCACTAACATAGGCTGAATTAATGTTATTGCAGTCAGTACAGACTTCGTTGAAACTGATTCATAGTTCTCAGTTGATAAGAATCTCAGAAAAGTCGTAGCTCATAAAGATTACATCGTTCTATAATTTAACAAACAACTTCCAAGTTGTCCATTGTTTTAGATTAATTTTTAAAGCGAGATTGTGTCCTTGACTTGTTAAAAGCTAGTATTTTTCCCGCATCGTTGGTGGTAATTTTACTGCACATTTTTCCTGTTCCAGAGCAGAGACTGATAAATCTATAGGTTTTTAAAAAAATTTCAAATGTGTGTGAAATCTTATTGGACTTAACTGCTAAGGTCCTCAGTACCTAAGCTTACAAACTACTTAACCTAAATTATCCTAAGGACAACCACACACACCCATGCCCGAGGGAGGACTCGAACCTCCGCCGGGACCAGCCGCATAGTCCATGACTGCAGCGCCTTAGAGCGCTCGGCTAATCCCGCCGGGCTTTAGTTTTTATGTCTTGTCTGTCCGTCTCTAGCAGATGTGTATAATTACAAAATTATCCCAGTTTGGTAATTGCCTTCTTTCGCTAACATTGAAATGTGTTGGCCATTATGAAGAGTAGAGAATTGGTGAAGAATTCCTAGTCACACGATTTTCTTCGAATATCTTGATGATAACAGGACTGATTTCATCTGTTTGTATGATTCAAGAACTGCATTGTAGTTACAATACTCAAATTGTTTTTGCAACAATGTATGCTTAGGAGTGGATTAGGGAAGGACGGGGAAGGAAGTCGGCCGTGTCCTTTCAAAGGAACCATCCCGGCATTTGCCTGGAGCGATTTTAGGGAAATCACAGAAAATCTAAATCAGGATGGCCAGACGCAGGATAGAACCGTCGTCCTCCCGAATGCGAGTGCAGTGTGCTAGCCACTGCACCAACTCGCTCGGTGTATGATTAAGGTGGTGGTCAATCTGTATACGTGAAACGCAAACCGTTTGTATTTTGGTGCCATTGGTTCAGGGTTTTCGTCTTCAATTTTCCACTAAAGTAATATCTTGTAGCTAGAAATTTGACTAATAACAGTCGTAATTGTATTTTGTGCCGCAATCACATGGCGACTTTTGGCTTCTTACTGCAGAAAAATGACTATCAGTATCACATCAGTCGAGTTTCATGCTCCTTCTATTTACATTTATGAAGACTGTGATACAGGGCAAAACAGATATAATGAGATTACTGAAGCCAGTAGAGACAAAAATTTCTGTGTGCGCAGTTCGGGTCTGCGGGATAGATTTTTCGTGAAATCATCTGAGTAAAACTAACACATTGTTTCCGTATTAATACGTAAAATAATTATAAATCTCTTTGAAAGAAATTAACAATATTATGAGAAGAAAAGTTGCTACTCACCATATAGCGGAGATGCTGAGTCGCACATAGGCACAGCAAGAAGTCTCTCACAATTAAAGCTTTCCCCCAGTAAGGCCTTCAACAATACACACACACACACACACACACACACACACACACACACACACACACACAAGCGCGTGCGCTCGCAAACGCATCTCACGCACGCGACTTAGTCTCAGGCATTCTTTAATAGAATGGTTAAATTGTAGAATGAAGGCTTTCACGACCGGGTGACGTGGCTGTTGATATACTTTCCGGGATGTGAGGTCGTGGTCCAAGAACTTTTCTGCTCCTTACGTTTCTTCCAGGACTACGCTGGACGAAACGTGAGGAGCAGAAAAGTTCTTGGACCACGACCTCACATCCCGGAAAGTATATCAACAGCCAGAATGGTTAAACATAGTAAGATGGTCACATAATAAATATATCAAACGTTTATCGCATAGATCCAAGTTCTGTGAGCTCATGAAGTCGAACAAGTGTACCGAGAGATGCTTAATGGTGTGCGTTGTATCATCATCGATGGGGTCAGCTTCATCAGCACATCTTTCGTGGAATAGATAATCGCTTGATACAACTCACAGGCCTACATTATATTGGTTTCGTTGGGCAGTCATATGCCCGATGGGCCTGCTTTGCAGGGATTTTTTATTTCTTTTTCGATGTTGTCTTAGTTCTCGGATTCTCTAAGTACTGGAATTTTTAAGATTTTTGGATTTTTTTCAATTCAAGCGTTCCTCGTTTCTGCGTTTTTTTATAATTCCGAGTATATTTATGAGTGACAAGGATGATGGGGCAGCTAAGTTATCGCATGGCGTCGTTTTATTTCATTTCATTTTGACGCATAGTTCCCACTTTCACTCGCCATCTTACTTTTTAGGCTTTTGGGATTCCTTCCGACGCGAACTCTCTCTAGCTTTCGTTTCCTACAGTTCCGAGTATATTTACAAGTTGTTTCAGACGATATCATTCATTGTCTTCTAATTTTCAATTTCATACCGGTTTTCACTTATATTCCGAACAATATTTTAATATTCTCACTTTGGGCCCTAGAAGCGCTCCACGGGCTCTCCATATTGACACACAAATCGATTTATAACTTTACACAAAGCTAATTATCAACATTTACATGCATACACCTACATTGCTAAGTTGACATTAAAGGTAAAATAAAAACTGAGTGAAACGCACCTGCAGACATGACCTACCCGTTATGGGGTCAAACAAGGGCCGAATTAAGCTGCCTCTTGCGGCGGCAAGCTAAGAGGGACAAGTGTAAGATGTCTGTACTGGACATAGCAGAGTTATACGGTCCAGTCAGTGTCATGTGGCCATCGCGTATCATCGACGTCAACGTGCAATAACCATCCGCAAATAGCAAGGGTGAGCATTAGCAGTGGACGGTACAGAAAGAATGGCGGACGGATGCGGGAAACAGTGCAGTCGTCGTCATAATGCGGAAAAGGAGCGATTTATCTAGCTTCCATAGGTGCATGATCACTGGCTTCCGGAACGACTAAGTTTGTAAACTGCCCACGGGCCTCCGTGGTTAATGTACACTGTGCCTAGGAAAATGGTGCTATCTAAAACCGGCAGGGAGGCAACAGTGGTTCTCCACGTGCCATAGATGACAGGGGTCAATGACGGCTGCGAACAGGTGTGCAAGTGTTGAGTAACTGGCCACCCAGATGAACCAACATTGTCTTCTCAATGACCGTTCCGCAAACATTGCTGCGTGTGGGACTCTGCAGCAGGCCCGTGGTTCATGAACCCACGCGGAAAACTTTTCACCGGCGACGAACACTGGAATGCACAATCCAAAACCGCGAATAGACGTCTACTGGGTGGCGACAGGTGGTGTTTCCAGATAAACCACGTTTTATGCTCCATCGAATAGGTGGCCGTTGGCGTGTACGACGTGAAACGTCTGAAAGCAAACTCACTGCATCAACCATTGGAAGGGCCCAGGCAGGAGGGGAGAAGGCTACGGTCTGGAGAATATTTTCCTGGCATTCCCAGTGTGATCTCTTCTTTGTAGGAAGCGTAATGGATCAACACAAGTTTGCATCTATCCCTACGGACCATATTCAGGCCGACGAAATAAATTTCGGGTGAACAGCCTGGCATGAGTGTGCATAAGACACATTTCGGCAAACGACCACGTTGCCAACATCAGTTAGTGTCAAGGACAACCTTGGTCTACGTAAACCAGGAGTTTATTAGATACCTTGCCAATGCGGCAGTGTGTACATAGGTCAAACCATTCGTACCATTAAGGACCGATGCCGAGAAAGATCAACGGCACACTAGACTGCAACAGCCCAGTAAGTCGGTAATCGCTGAGCATTGCCTGTCGGAACTCCACTGCATGGATTATGACCAAACCAAAGTCCTGACACAGACTTCCAAATACTGGGACGGTGTCATCAAAGAAGCCATAGAGGTCAGAGTAAGGGAGCCACAACTAAATCGTGACAGCGGTTGCATCCTTAGCAAGGCGTGGGAAATCGCGATCACCCAGATTAAGAAGAAAAAGGATATTTCCCAGAGTGTACCGACTTCGGGGGAGGAGGGAAGAATAGCGAGTGGTGCCGGCAGACCCTCCTGAACGAGGACCCAGGACGCAGCGCCCAGACGGCGGGAGAACGGACGCTTACCTGGACCGCGCACGGGCTGCGGACCGCACCGACTCATAGGAAGCGCCTAAGGGAGGAGCGGGAGGGGGATTGTCCTATATAAACATGGCGCCGGCCCACCGCCGGTCAGTACATCAGCGCACCTGATGATGGCAACGTGGTCGATTGGCGAAATATTGTGTTCCTATGCACACTCATACCAGGCTGTTCACCCGAGATTTATTTCGTCATAAAATATGCCTAGAGAAATTGAAGAATCGCATCATATTCAGGCTCTTACCTGGTGGCCACGTTAATGTGACTCGAGACTGTAGTTGTGGTTGCTTGGAGCAGTGCCAAGGTGAGAGTGGTGCCAAGCTAACAGTGTTGCCATGGGTGCCCTAGTGCATGATTTGTGGAGAGTGCGGATCAGAATTAGAAGCTAAAACTGACGCATATGAAAATGTGTGAAGGAGGACGAGGGAAGGAAGGGGACACCAAATTGCAAAAAAATTGCATGTCGCTTGTTTCTCTAACCGTCCACTGGCTCAATCACTGCTCACGCCTTAATAGCCTTGTAGCTACTAGCGATTCAAATTTGACGGTATTTTTCCACACAAGAAACATCGTCCGACAAGCGAATACAAGCTTTTACATCAAACGCATTATTAAATTGTTCAGACTTCCGTTGCAGTTTGTTGGCTCATTGCTTTCCGTCTTTCGTAGTGGACCATCAGCAATGTAGGGTGAATTTTTGACATTATAAGCTTTTCGCGGCGAAACGATAGAAAAAATAATTAAGTAAAAACCGGTTGAATATTCCGAGACAAAACCGAACAGGTCATGAACCGTGGTATAAGTACTATCGATTCCTGTCTCTGTGCTGTTGTGGCATTTGACCGACTCTCGGCAGTTTAGGCAGTTTAGCGCGCTGGTACCTAGTCAGGGGGCAGCGATGTATGTGTAGGTTGTACGAAAGAGTGAACATGTACTGGCTATAGCGCCGTGATGGTCAACCCGGTCCCTAATGGCAACTACTGGGAGTTCCAGCTTCCATGTTGCGCGGTAGAGGTTAAAGAGAAGGAGGAGAAGGAGGAGGACGAGATTACTGTTTAACGTCCCATCGACAGCGAGGTCGTTAGAGGCGGAGCACTAGCTCGAATTAGGAAAGTGTGGTAAGGATAATCGGCCGTGCCCTTTCATGGAACCATCCCGGCATTCACCTGAAACGACTTAGGGAAATGACGGGAAACCTACGTCAGCATGGCCGGTCCCGGGTTTGAACCATCGTCCTCCCTAATGCGAGTCCGATGTACTTACCGCTGTGCCATCTCGCTCGGTAGGTTAAAGATATTTTCATTGGGTTTTCATCAAATTCTGGTATAAAACACTTGGTAATTAACTACTATTATATGCTTTAACTTGCTATAACTCTGATTTATGTATTTTATAACCCAAATTTGCATCAGTACTTTATAAATCACTATTAATGTGGAACTGGTGGACGGTCAGAAAATTTTGCTGCTGAGAGAGAAACAAAATAGGGTAATAACTATAAAAGGCTGACTACCCCTGCAAGAGAGGAATGTTTGCTTGTCTTTGATCACGGTAGTGGCTTTCAAATGATTCAAATGGCTCTGAGCACTGTGGGACTTAAAATCTATGGTCATCAGTCCCCTAGAACTTAGAACTACTTAAACCTAACTAACCTAATGACATCACACAACACCCAGTCATCACGAGGCAGAGAAAATCCCTGACCCCGCCGGGAATCTAACCCGGGAACCCGGGCGTGGGAAGCGAGAACGCTACCGCAGTGGCTTTCAGTGCAAGGAGACAGTTCGCCTTTTGGTCAGATGTAGTAAGCGTTGTAATGCCGCGTCATGGCCAATGGTTGGTTCAGCTAGAAGATTCGCTGATTGGTGCGTAGGGGATGTGTTTATTCCGCCCATTGGTAGAAGCCGTTGCTTGCTGCTTGTAGTAGAGCGAGTCCTCAGTTCTGAAGGCTAGACTGCAACTACTTCGCCAGTCATAAGGAGCGAATTGTGACCGCTAGGCGTTGCGCTGTTTCTCCAGGGATTTATGTGCTCTGTTGTGGAGCAGATCACTTTTCATTATCCTGTGGTATTGAGGGTTTCGACCTGCTTAGTGTACAGTCAGGTTCCAGCACCCTGGTTCTCATTAAAATTGCACTGTGATTCCAAGCCTTCACACTACGCGAGAGATTACGACTGTGCTACGTTCAAACAATGTGAAGGAGTGACTTCTTTCACAATCATACTCCCTGTTATCGAACAAGCGGATGGGTTTGTGAAATGATTAACTTTTGATATGTCATTATTCATGGCCTGGTGTCAGAGTAAGCTAGCAACTCATTGAGTTATATCCCCACTGTGATTGTGTAATTGTATACAAGTTCGCCAGAGGAGCCATCCAAGTCGACTTCTTTAGGCTGTTAGTATTACATAATTGTCAGGGTATGATTCTGTTGCCCACTTGAATAGCTGGCAGAGCTGACTGTAGTTGTCAAAGCTTTGAATGATAAAATTATCTATCGTAGTGATGCTAGACTTAGTTCTATTTAATAAGTCTATTACGTATTGCTCTTATCTTCAAATATTTTGGTGCGATCCAGGCGGGTATCCCGTAATATACTTCACAACAGTTGAAATTAATGGTGGTTATACAGAGCCCGTTGCTTTTAAATGTTGCTGCCTGTAAGCGCGTTCAGAACTGGCCTTCGCGGTTTGAATTCTGACTTGAATAAGAGAGTGGAGATTTAATACGAGGGTTGAAACTTAAATAGTGGCAACTATTTATTCACAACCGATACAAAAGAGTTACATGCTTTTGCCTATTACTGTCCTTCAAAGTAGTCATCAGCGTTGGGTAGAATCCGTTGCTAGCGATGTGGAAGGCGTAAAATACCGTTAGCAGAGCCTGTACTGTTGATCTTCGTATATTCATAATTGAAACGGACGACTTGGGACGTCAGCTAGTATAATATATGTTAAAAAATGACTAAATTCCTCCAGCTGTATTAAGGTGTTGGTTTTATTGTTAACTAGTTTCTATGTTGTTACATCATCTTCAGGCCCTAAGTAAAACATACCACACATAAACAACCAATGCAACAACAGTAATTTATGAGTTATTATGCAAAACAATTCTATTATAACCATATTACGTAAGGGATAATTTTAATGAAACTAATTTTTTTTTTTTGGTCATTTCTGTTAATATGCCATCACTCTGGACATTAGCTACTTATGTGGTGTCACTAAATACAAATGGAGCTGTATATGCACAATCGCTTTATTATAGGTTAATATCGTTATTAAAAATGGGAGCATATAAAAGCTTAAGCGACAAGCCTTTATTCTAATGGATAATGATATAGGCGTGGAACATTTTTTTTTTAATAACGGACTATAAAATGAAGAATATACGCATTGCCAATCAGACACATGTTAGGTAAACTTCAACGACCCACACCAATGTTGGTCTGGTGCCTGCTTTCGTGCGGTATGATCAGCCCCAGTTGAACTGCTCTGTCAGGAGGGTATATATAAGAGTTGGATCAGTTGCGTAGGGCGGCCACTCTGTCAGACATTGGATAGGTTCCTGTCGAGGCTATTGCTAGGGGGGATTTCACAAGGCATGGCTTACATCTCAATAGGAAAGGGAAGGGTAAACTGGCAGGGTTGTTAGCGAAATCCATAAGGAGGGACACTAGTACTAATGGATGCACCTCTTTTTTAGACTAATATCAGTGTCCAATGAGAAGTTCAGGCAGGCAGGTGCTAAAGAGGTCAAAAACTCGCAAGAATCTCACTACAGGAAAGTAAATAATAATGTTACCATATTTAACCAAAATACTGGTGGATTAAAGAAAAAAGTAAAGTAAAAAATAATGTTACCATTCTTCACCAAAGTATTCTGGTATTGAAGAATAAAGTTGATGAGCTCCTGGTTGGTTTACATGACATTGAATCTGATAGTGTAGTAAATATACTATATCTGTCTGAGCATCACATTGTGTCTGATATGGAAAAGGTAAATATCAGTGGTTATAAACTAGCTGCACATATGAGTAGAGAGAATAAGGTGGGAGGAGAAGTTGCCATATATGTCAAAAGTTATCACTGTGTAGAAGGCTTCGATACAAAAAAGTTTTGTCTAGAGCAACATGTAGAAGCATGTGCCTGTCCATTTAAACTGAAGGAGGGCTCTTTTAGAATTGTAACAGTATATAGGTCCCCTTCGGGAAACTTTCATCTATTCCTGGAAAACTTCGATGCCTTGTTGTGCTATCTGTCAGATAGGGGAAAGCAAATTATTATTTGTGGGCACTTCAATGTTGATTCACTGAAAGAGTGTAATAGGAAGAATGCCCTGGAGGTCTTGCTCGGTTCTTTCAATTTGTCATCTGTCATTAATTTTCCTACTCGGGTAGTAAAGGACAGCAGAACGTCGATAGATAACACTTTTATAGACCAAGATAGGTTTAAAAACATAAATTCTTGTCCTGTTGAGAATGGGCTTTCTGATCTTGATGCTCAGCTAGTTACGGTATGTGACAAGGCTCCATTCAGTATTTCAAAACTACCCTCCAAAGTTGTGCATTCAGTTTATGAATCAACAATTAGAAATTTCAGAGAAAATCTTCAGCAGTTAGACTGGGATGAGGTGTACAAGGAACCCGATGCTAATTTAAAATATAACTTATTTCATGATACACGTGTAAGAGAATTTGAAAACTGTTTCCCCAAGAAAGTAGTTAAATCTAATTGTAAGAAACCATGCAAAAAACCTTCCCTTACTAAAGGAAGAAAAATATCTTCTAACGACAAAAGGGAACTGTATCTAACAACAAGAAAGAGTAATGACCCAGAAACAGCCAAATATTATAAAAACTACCGTGCTACATTAAGAAAGGTTATTAAAAAGTCCAGAAGCATGTGCATCATGTCTGAGATTAATACCTCTGATAACAAAATCAAAACAATTTTGAATATTATTACTAGGGAGACAGGGCAACCAAGAGTACAGGGTGATGGCATCACCATCAAAGCGAATGGAAACTTGATAAACAACAAGCCGGAAGTCGAAAACATTTTGAATAATCGTTTTTTAAATCATGCAGAGAAAATAGGATCTAAATGTTCATTAGAAGAAGCAAGGCAGCTAATGGAAGAGGCCTTACCCACACCATTTGATACAATTGAAATTCCACCCACCTCTCGTGCTGAAATCAGGAAGATAATAAGCTCTCTCAAGAATAAAAGCTCACATGCAATTGATGACATTTCCAGCAGGGTAATAAAAGCTTGTTCTCAAGAAATAAGTGGGATTCTTAGCCACATATGTAATAGCTCTCTGAAGCAGGGTATTTTCCCAGGTAGACTGAAGTGTGCCATTGCTAAACCACTGCATAAGAAAGGGGATACGTCTGATGCCAACAACTACCGCCCAATCTCTCTTCCGTCTGCCTTATCCAAAATTCTTGAAAAAGTAATGTATTGTAGTGTAGCTTCACACCTTTGTAAAAATAAAGTTTTAACAAACTGTAAGTTTGATTTCCAGAAGGGTTTTTCAACGGAAAATGCTATATATACTTCACTAATGAAATATTAAACGATCTGAGTAACCAGAAGTCACCCGTAGGGATTTTTTGTGATCTATCAGAGGCTTTTGATTGTTTAAATCATGGAATACTTCTAGATAAGCTCAAGTACTGTGGTATGAATGGGACAGTGCTGAAATGGTTTAAATCATACCTAACTGGAAGAGTGCAGAAAGTTGAAATAAGCAGTTCACATAAAATGCAAAAAACTGGTGATTTCTCAAACTGGGAAACAATCAAGAATGGGGTGCCGCAAGGTTCGGTCTTTGGTCCTCTGCTGTTCTTAATATATATTAATGACTTGCCATTCTATATTGACGAAGATGCAAAGCTGGTACTTTTTGCCGATGATACAAGTATAGCTATCACACCCAACAGACGAGAATTAACTGGTGAAATTGTAAACGATGTTTTTCAGAAAATCATTAAGTGGTTCTCTGCAAATGGGCTCTCATTAAACTTTGACAGCCCGCATCTCGTGGTCGTGCGGTAGCGTTCTTGCTTCCCACGCCCGGGTTCCCGGGTCCGATTCCCGGCGGGGTCAGAGATTTTCTCTGCCTCGTGATGGCTGGGTGTTGTGTGCTGTCCTTAGGTTAGTTAGGTTTAAGTAGTTCTAAGTTCTAGGGGACTTACGACCACAGCAGTTGAGTCCCATAGTGCTCAGAGCCATTTTTAAACTTTGACAAAACACAGTACATACAGTTCCACACAGTAAATGGAATGACACCATTAATAAATATAGACTTCGATCAGAAATCGGTAGCTAAGGTAGAATATTCAAAATTTCTAGGTGTATGCATTGATGGGGGGTTGAACTGGAAAAAACACACTGAGGATCTGCTGAAACGTTTGAGTTCAGCTACTTCTGCTATTAGGGTCAGTAAATTAGCTTACCATGCCTATTTTCATTCTCTGCTTTCATATGACGTCATATTCTGGTGTAACTTATCATTGAGTGAAAGAGTATTCATTGCACAAAAGCGTGTAATCAGAATAATTGCTGGAGCTCATCCAGGATCATCCAGCAGACACTTATTTAAAGAGCTAGAGATCTTCACTGTAGCCTCACAATATATATATTCACTTATGAAATTTCTTATTAACAATCCGAACGAATTCAAAAGTAATAGCAGTGTACATAGCTACAACACTAGGAGAATGGATGATCCTCACGACTCAAGGTTAAATCTAACTTTGGCTCAGAAAGGGGTAAATTACGCTGCCACGAAAGTCTTTGGTCACTTACCTAATAGCATCAAAAGTCTGACAGACAGCCAAATAGCATTTAAAAGGAGATTAAAAGAATCTCTTAATGGCAACTCCTTCTACTCATTACATGAATTTTGGATATAGTAACACCAAAAAAAAAATTGAGTGTCATGTAATATTTTGTGTAATGTAATATCTTGTATAGATACCTTTTATTAACCTGACATGTTCCACATCATTACGAAGTGTCTTATTCATGATCTATGGAACAAATACTAATCTAATCTAGTAGTGAACGGTGGGCAAGGTAGACTAGAGTTACGTTTGCAAAATTTTGTATACTCGTCATACTAAAGTAACAGAGGCGTAATTTACTTATACAACTTCGTTCCTAACACCACGAAATAAATGGTAAGGGACCGAAAAATGCTGTGAAACCCAGTTGATACAAGGTAGTCAATAGTGTAAAATACATACTAATCAATTTAAAAAACTACTCATTCCAAATAAAAGTATAAATTAACACGTTGCTGAGATAATTTCTATGTCGGTGTCTCATTGAAAGCTATGACCAGAGTCTAAAATAACGTTCAGTGGATTACACCACAACATACAGTTCACACATGAAAAAGAACGGAACAGAAGAATTAACTATCTTGACGTTACATTAATGAATGACGAAGGAAACCACTAGTTTGCAATTTACAAGGAAACCGACTACCACAGATGCAATCATACCACACAGTTCTGCACTCCATGACAAATATAAAATGGCCTTCTTCTATAGTGCGATTAGCAGACGAGTAAAAATTCCCTTAGAGCTAGAAGAGAATGAACATGAAAAACACATTCTTAAAGACATTGCATATAATAATGGTTTCAGACCCGAAATAGTTGACAGCATGCACTCCAAGATTATAAATAAAAATTCTGATCACTTGAAAGAAATTACCCTCGAAATAACACAAAGGAAAATGTACTATACGCCAGTATGAATTTCATTGGCCCAGTTTCTCATAATATTGGAAGAGTCTTTAACAAAATCGGCATTCAAATAAGTTTCAGAAACAGACACAGGTTATCTAGATTACTTATACATTCCGTTGAACAACCCGAACTGCTTCAAAAATCAGGGATTTATAAGATTATCTGTGACGATTGTGAATGCATATATATAGGCCAGACAGGAAGAAGAATTAAAGAAAGGTACTGCGAACACACAGCATTGCACACTATAAAACATTCAACATTTAAACAACATCTACTAACCGAGAACCACCATGTCGCAAGTATTGACAAGAATTTTAAAATACTGCATTTTGTAGACAAAGGAGGGTCTATGGATGGACCTGTAGGAAGACCTTGAAATTTATATTGCATCACAGAAAGAACCACTGACCCTTCTAAATGATCAGGTTGAATGAAAGAATAAGGCTTTTTTCGATAATTTTCGAATTTCTTATGTAACTAAGAACCCACATAACCCACATTTTAGGTTTATGTTACTTTTATTTTACATCTTTCAACCAGAAAGTTTTGCACCTATTGCTGCTATTTTGTTACATGTAGCGCTACTTGTCTGTATATATGGAAAAAGAAAGTTTACAACTTTCAAATATAAACATGTAAGACCATTATATTTCTTGTATGTAGATTTATGAATACTTCGATACACAACCTATGCGCTTTGCAATCAGACATATGACGAAGTACACTACTGGCCATTAAAATTGCTACACCAAGAAGAAATGCAGATGATAAACGGGTATCCGTTGGACAAATATATTATAATAGAGCTGACATGGATTACATTTTCACGCAATTTGGGTTCATAGATCCTGAGAAATCAGTACCCAGAACAACCGCCTCTGGCCGTAATAACGGCTTTGATACGCCTGGGCATTGAGTCAAACAGAGCTTGGATGGCGTGTAAAGGCACAGCTCCCCATGCAGCTTCAACACGATACCACAGTTCATCAGGAGTAGTGACTGATGTATTGTGACGAGCCAGTTGCTCGGCCACCATTGACCAGACATTTCCAATTGGTGAGAGATCTGGAGAATGTGCTGGCCAGGGCACCAGTCGCACATTCTCTGTATCCAGAAAGGCCCGTACAGGACCTGTAACATGCGGTCGTTGCGTTATCCTGCTGAAATGTAGGGTTTCAGAGGAATCGAATGAAGAGTAGAGCCACGGGTCGTAACACATCTGAAATGTAACGTCCACTGTTCAAAGTGCCGTCAATGCGAACAAGAGGTGACCGAGAAGTGTAACTAATGGCACCCCATACCATCACGCCGGGTAATACGCCAGTATGGTGATGACGAATACACGCTTCCAATGTGCGTTCACCGCGGTGTCGTCAAACACGGATGCGACCATCATGATGCTGCAAACAGAACCTGGATTCATCCGAAAAAAATGACGTTTTGCCATTCATGCACACAGGTTCGTCGTAGTGTCCACCATCGCAGGCGCTCCTGTCAGGGACCGAGACGTGGCTGCACAATCCGTTACAGCCATGCGGATAAGATGCCTGTCATCTCGACTGCTAGTGATACGAGGCCGTTGGGATCCAGCACGGCGTTCCGTATAACCCTCCTGAATCCACCGATTCCATATTCAGCTAACAGTCACTGGATCTCGACCAACGCGGGCCGCAATGTCGCGATACGATAAACCGCAATCGCGATAGGCTACTATCCGACCTTTATCAAAGTCGGAAACGTGATGGTACGCATTTCTCCTCCTTGCACAAGGCATCACAACATCGTTTCACTAGGCAACGCCGGTCAACTGCTATTTGTGTACGAGATATCGGTTGGAAACTTTCCTCATGTCAGCACGTTGTAGGTGTCGCCACCGGCGCCAACCTTGTGTGAATGCTCTGAAAAGCTAATCACTTGCATATCACAACATCTTCTTCCTGTCGCTTAAATTTCGCGTCTGTAGCACGTCATCTTCGTGGTGTAGCAATTTTAATGGCCAGTGGTATATATTATACCACAACATATTAATAAGTAGATCTCTTCTATCCCGTCCTTCATCACTTTTGATATGTAATATAAGTCCTTTTTACTGCATGTTAATGCGTATGAAAGTTTCCCTACGTTTATCAGCCAATGATAAGGTTACTTTCAGAGTATATGTGCAATAAATGTTAGAAGTTTATTCGGAGTAGTTTGCGTCGTTTCTCTAAGAATTTCGTATGAATACATCGAATATTCTGATTCTCGATACTATAAGTGGACTGCTTCTACGATATCGTATGATTGGTGCTGAAGTCGTCTTAGTTACGATCTTTGAAACACTAGTTTTAATTTCATATCAGTTATTACCTGCCTTCCGCATGGAACACGTCTATCTCACCACTGACTACTAGTGTTACACATACGATTGCTGTCAACAATTATGGTGAATTACTTGTAACATGTTATCTACTTAGACGTCATACACGTAATAACAACGAAGCATGACCTTATCTCCGTCCACTTCTCAGGTGTTACTGTTACATCGCTTTTAGAATGGCGTAGCTTCCTGTTAGGTTTAATGTCAACAGGTTGGCGATACTTGAATTGTTTTCCCCTACGTGTAGAGATTGTTCTGTTTAGTACTGATTACAAGTTAATGGTTCACTTGTTTATACCCGCATTATACCTACGTTGGAATGCAATACGTTGTTACTTCGATGAGTGTATGTATGCGTCGAATGATCTGATTTTCGATGCTGTAAGTGGAACACTTCCACGATTTTGTATCCTTGGTGCTGAAGTTGTCTTGGTTACGAACTGAGAACCACTAGTTTCGATTGCACACTAGTCACTACATGTGTTTCGCATGGAACATGCCAATCTCACCACCGACTTCTAGTGTTAGACACTTATGATCGCTACCAACAAGTATGATGAGTTACTTCTAAAATGTTGTCTACTTAGACGTCCTGCACGTCATAATAACGAAGCACGACCGAGATTGTTCTGTTTAATACTGATTATAAGGTAGTAGTTCACGTCTTTATATCCGCTTATACCTACTATAGAGTTCAATATGATGTCACGTCGATGAGTAACTTGCCCTCCTTAGACAGATTTTATACATGGTACATTATCCACTTCCGTTATTAGCAGTTTACCTTAATCAGTTTATCTTAATCAGTAAATTGGTCTTATAGTCAAAATAATTCTGCTTCCAACTTTCATGCTCATTTCTCGTAAATCAGTGGGCAGCCGATATGCTTTAACTACCAATTCTATACAACAACTGAATTATAAAGATAAGTAAACTGAATGAGCCCCAATGTTATAGTAGTGATTGGTCCAGTAGACTATTTGCCCATAGTAAATAGAGATTAAGCGCATCATTGATCGTAATTAACTCGAACTGACACTCGACGAGATCACATACTCAATACAAGAGTTACACATCTGGTATTTTAATGAGTGGCTGTGTTTGTGTGTATTTGTTAGAGGAACGACAAATAGGTTACATATATGGCCGTTTATTTGAACTGACATTACCTAGATTGCTTCTATTTAGAGCATTACCTTGTACCTGATCGTGCTTTTGACCATGTAAACTTACTGGAGTTGATTATTATAGACTCTGGTCATAGCTTTCAATGAGACACAGACATAGAAATTATTTCAGCAGAGTGTTAACTTATACTTTTATTTGGAATGAATTGATTAGTATGTATTTTACACTATTGACTACCTTGTATCAACTGGGTTTGACACCATTTTTCGATCCCTTACCATTTCTTTCGTGGTGTTAGGAACGAAGTTGTCTAACTAAATTACGCCACTGTTACTTTAGTATGACGACTAAACAGAACATTGCACGTAACTCTAGTCCAGCTTGCTCACCGTTCACTACTAGTAAACAATGAAGTTTACCTAACATATGTCTGATTGGCAATGTGTATATTCTCCTTTTTATAGATCATTATTTTTTTAAAGAAATGCAATATTCCACTCCTATACTATTATCCATTAGAATAACGGCTCGTCGCTTAAGCTTTTATATACTCTCTTTTTTAATATCTGATATTAACGTATAATAAAACGGTTGTGCATATACAGCTTCATTTGTATTTAGTGATACCACATAAATAGCTAATGTCCAGAGTGATAGCATATTAACGGAAATGACAAAAAAATTAGTTTCATTAAAATTATCCATCAGGTAATATGGTTATAATAGAATTGTTTTGCATAATAACTCATAAATTACTGTTGTTGCATTGGTTGTTTATGTATGGTATGTTGTATTTAGGGCCTGAAGATGATGCTGTAACAACATCGAAACTAGTTGCCAATAAAGCCAACACCTTAATACGGCTGGAGGAATTTCGTCATTTTTTAACATATGTTCTGTTAATGGTGCGAATGGAGCGGTCTACTGCCTGTCGAATCTCTGGAACAGTTCTGAAGCGTATGCCACGAAGTGCTTCCTTCATCTTCGGCATCAAATCAAAGTCACAAGGACTTAAGTCCGGGGAGTATGGTGGATGGTACAGTACTTCTCAGTCCCATCGACCGAACAGAGCAGACACAGTTTGCGCTGTATGCGCCCGCTTATTGTCATGTAAAATGATGGGTGGGTTGCGCAGAATGTGTCGCCGCTTCTTTCGCAAAGCTGGTCGCAGGTGATGCTCCGAAAACGAGAAGTAATGCTGTGCATTGACGATCTTCCGTGGAGAAACGTAATGCGTTAGGATAGCACCATCAAAGTCGTACACGAGAATCACCATAACTTTAGACCGCTCCATTCGCACCATCAATAGAACAGGCTCTGCTAACGGTACACTATGCCTTTCAAATCTCTGGCAACGGGTTCTAAACAACGCTGGTGACTACTTGGAAATATAGTAACAGGTGCAAACATGTAACTCTTTTGTATCGGTTGTGAGTAAATATTTGCCACTATTTAAGTTCCAACCCTCGTACGAGTGACTTGTAACTTCTGTAGTTTAATTTGCCGTTTTGAAGGCGATTACTTTACCATATGACTTTTTAATTCAGCAGTGATCATTTTCTGTGTTCTAAAACTTTGGTATTTACGAAATGAAATTTTAAGGAAATTTTAACAGATTTTTGTTTTGAAATATAACATTCAAGCTTTATTTGTCTCTAACGAAAATGTGAAGAGTTCTTAATTGTTCTTTGTGGAGGTTCCATCAAAAGGTAGTAGCGGGCTTGTTTATTTATAGTAAATAAATTAACGTTGGAAGTATATTTATATTGTGTCCAGCACCTTATCGCTTCACTATCTAGCTTCCTATCGTTACAAATACGACAGTAAAGGTATTATTGTACTTTTTCGTCCCTAGAAAGCGATGAGATATTTACCTGGAAAGCCCTTGGCGGTGTACAGAAGCCACAAAACTATATTAGCAACTTTAGAGTGAAGTGGGTAATACGCTCGTGGCATAGTAGAACGAAATGACTTTTGCGCCGTACTGGTGCCTTTCAACTATTAACAGATACGGCTGTTACATATTAACACGCGTCTCTGCACCTGCTATCCCCCAACGACGCGAAACAGCCTAATATGCAGACAGCTGACGGTAAGACGAGGAAGGCCATCCGCTCTTCGGAGCCACTACAGAACTGGGTTTAACGCCAGTGTCTCTCGTTTGCCATCTCTACTCTGGATTATCTACAAAACGGTCGACGCTCAAAAGCTGTTACCTCGTCTGAGAAGGGAAGCAGTTGAAGCGCAGTTTAATAGCTTATTTCGGACCACCAGGGCTGATGAGCTTCGTAAACGAGCTTTTGCAATGGCGGCTCTGGATTTGTTTAGTTGTTGCCGTCCTGAAGAGCGTAAACCCAAGGGGCACTGGGCTCTTCATTGCAGCAAAGTTGCGTTTGGCGGCTTTCCCGCACGAAAATGATGGAAAATGTGTGTAGGTGCAAGTGGTGGAAACAGCATTCTTCTGACGTCTCTCATACACCTCATCATCAGGCGATGTGTCTCACTTCAGTATAAGTGACGTTCACACTTCTGCACATCTTCTCAACTTCTGCTCATAGTCTCACACTTCTTGATCAGGGAGTGGTCATCAGTTGCTAGAGCTGAGGACATACATTTTGTAATTGTATAATGTATGTGCGGACTTCATTAATGGATACAGATAAATTTTTCCAGACATTTGTCACTGTGCAGTACACTGAACAGACATTAGCATATCGTTTGTAGAACTCAAAAACTGTCACAATTATTATTGTCCGCCACATAAAAATTACGATCATGTCAAACACTTTGCTGTAACAAATTCATTTAATGAGATAATCATATTTTTGTCCAATACTGTGATGACAATATAAACTAACAAATAAAGCATTAGTATTTTCAAAAATACCACCTTTATAGCTCGAAGCTCTTCAGCCTTAACATCTCTACATTTACCTCAGTAATTGATAATTTGACGACTACTACACACATAAGTTTATATGAGGCCTGGAGTTCTTGGAATAGCATCCTCGACTAGTAATCAAAGCGTAAAGGCTCTAGAGTTAAACAGCAGCCACTTCCCAGATGCTTAATGAAATCAACAGCTACAGCGACCGAAGAATTTCTGTGTAAGATATCACCCTCAGTCTGCCAATTGTCAAGAACGTGACCGTGTTGCTCATCACAGATGCGGGCCATCGCAAAATGTGTGGGAATCAACGTCCCAAGGAGAGGAGTGGCTTCACTGACGAGCTCTATGCCACCTCCAAAGGCCTTTACGTGTATATTCCGAGCTTCGGTATGTCTGAAACGTAAGCGATCTATTTCCCGTTGGTGAAGTCGCAGGGTGGCACGGTTTTGCTCCATTACTGACTTAGCCTGTAGGTAACTTCGAGCCCATTTCAAACTTCTGAATCGCAACAGAAGATAATTATGGGATTTCGAAATTGTGATCATTTAATTGTGTTGCGCAGTGTATTTGCTGTATGTATTCCAATCTCAGTCTTAATCTAAAATTTCCACCGAGTATAGCTCTCTCAAATACCAGGGAAGTTACTTTTCGAAATGTGTATGCATCCCCTATCATTCCGTCCTTTCTTATACTTCCATTCTCCTGACTAATTCCATACACATCTTCCTTATATCGCATAGTATCAGCCCGCTTA
The DNA here is from genome assembly GCF_023864345.2 of Schistocerca serialis cubense. Classification (NCBI taxonomy): domain Eukaryota; kingdom Metazoa; phylum Arthropoda; class Insecta; order Orthoptera; family Acrididae; genus Schistocerca; species Schistocerca serialis. The sequence continues at coordinate 380,995,288 of NC_064645.1, read as the reverse complement.
ACTGTTTGTACCCTTCTGACATATCACACTGTTTCTAGGACAAATACATTACGAAGCGGATATCTCAGTTCATGGCTGGTCCACAGTCCCAGTTGCCTAAAGGCTTCAAGGGGCTATGAAACATTGGTTTTCAATATTTGATATAATTATTCACCGAATTTGAAAATTTAAAATGCTGTTTTTGCCTATTCGTTAAGAAGGCAGTGTAATCCAAGGCGGGCCAATTACTCAGATTACATTCAGCCAGTATGTGATTATGAGCGTACTTAGGGACATCCAACAAACATTTTAAATAACTTCAAACTTTTAGGGAACTTCATATCGCTATCACCCCCGCAAATTGACGAAAGGAAAGTGCTTTACTACTAACACTATTCAGAACATATTTTGCAGACCATCTACATACATCACTGAATATAGATGCAAAAGTGTATTATTATGCGATACATACGCTATGTGATCAAAAACATTCGTTTCTCGTATTAGGTGCACTATGCTGCCACCTACCGCCAGTTACACCATATCAGCGACCTCACTAGTTATTAGACATCGTGAGAGAGCAGAATGGGGCGCTCCGCGGAACTCACGGCCTTCGAGAGTGGTCAGGTGATTGGGTGTCAGTTGTGTCATACATCTGTACGCTAGATTTCCACGCTCCTATACATCCATACGTCCACTGTTTCCGATGTGGTAGTGAAGTGGAAACGTGAAGGGACACGTACAGCACAAAAGCGTAGAGGTTGACCTCGTCTGTTGACTGACAGAGACCGCCGACAGTAGAAGAGGGTCATAATGTGTAATGGGCAGACATGTATCCAGACCATCACACAGGAATTCCAAACTGCATTAGGATCCACTGTAAGTATTAAGACAGTTAGGTGGGAGGTGAAGAAACTTGGGTTTCATGGTCGAGCGGCTGCTCATAAGCCACACATCACAAGGAGCGTATGCATCTGACTATTGAACAGTGGAAAAACGTTGTGTGGAGTGACGAATCACGGTACACAATGTGGCAATCCGACGGCAGGGTGTGGATATGGCGAATGAACATCATCTGCCAGCGTGTGTAGAACCAACAGCAAAATCCGGAGGCGATGGTGTTATGGTGTGATCGTGTTTTTCATGGAGAGGGCTTCCATCACTTTGCGTAGCACTATCACAGCACAGGCCTTCATTAATGTTTTAAGCACATTCTTGCTTCCCACTATTGAAGAGAAATTCGGGGATGGTGATTGCATCTTTCAACACGATCGAGCACCTGTTCATATTGCACGGCCAGTGGCGGAGTGGTTACACGACAATAAAATCCCTGTAATGGACTGACCTGCACAGAGTCCTGACCTTATCCTATAGAATATATTTGGGATGTTCTGGAATTCCGACTTCGAGCCCGGCTTCACCGACCGACATCGATACCTCTCCTCCGTGCAGCACTCCGTGAAGAATGGGGTACCATTCCCCAAGAAACCTTTCAAGCCTGATTGAATGTATGCCTGCGAGAGTGGTAGCTGTCATCGAGGCTAAGGGTGGGCCAACAAATATTGAATTCGAGCATTACCGATGGTGGGCGCCACGTAATTCTAAGTCATTTTCAAACATGTGTCAGGATACTTTTGATCGCATAGTGTAGTTCAGGAGATACGACGTCATAATCATTTATATACGATAAAATTGTCTTTTCTCATAAACGAGGCGCAGTTTTACACACATTACACTCATTTAGTATTCGCAAGTGAAAGCACGTCCCGAGTTTCAACGTTATTTTAAATCTTCCCTGCCAGCCGAGGTGGCCGAGTGGTTCTAGGCGCTACAGTCTGGAACCGCGCGACCGCTACGGTCGCAGGTTCGAATCCTGCCTCGGGCATGGATGTTTGTAATGTCCTTAGGTTAGTTAGGTTTAAGTAGTTCTATGTTCTAGGGGCTGATGACCTCAGAAGTTAAGTCCCATTGTGCTCAGAGCCACTTGAACCATTAAATCTTTCCTGAACTTCTTATCGCCTACATGTCCACCTTTTTAGCTAGTGGTAACATGCTTGCCTCTCATGCACTGGGCCCGGGTTCGATTCTGGCCGGGTCGGAGGATTTCTCCGCTCGTTGACTGGGTGTTATGTTGACCTCATCATCGTTTCATCCTCACCATCGGCTGCAAGTCGCCCAATGTGGCACCGAATGAAATGAGACTTGCACTTGGCGGGCCGAACCCCAATAGGACATCCCGGCCAACAATGCCATACGATCATTTCATTTCATCGCCCACATGCTTAACGTTGTGTGTCTTCAATCTAAACCTGACTTTTAACGGTATATTTGCCGTTAGGAACTGCAAATTCCTTCGTAACTCAAGGATTCTTTGCTCTTTCTTCCGTAACTCGATCTTCTACGCTTTATCTACTATATCTCTCGACCCCAATATAAATACTGAATATTTCATCTCGATTTACATAGTTCGTTTCCGTCATTTACTTCTTCTGTCACGCTATCTGCAGATTTTGACGTCAGCGTGTGTACGTGAATTATAGTTGTTGGCCCCTGTGTCTTTTCGAATCTAATGAGAATAATTCTACTACCCAGCTATTTACAATAATTAAATATTTGCAACTCTTCATTACTCATAACAAATTCTACTCCGTGTATACCGTTTTCTGATGCGATTAATATTATTCTACATCAAAGAACATTGCCACAGACTTTGCATTTCTTGACTTGGCATCATATACACGATGTCTTCTATGTATTTCGGTCTCTTTTTTTCCGCCGTTGCACATGTATAAATTGTATAGGTTAAGTGCCGTCTTTAGCAGCTGTAATAAAAGTCTTATTTAGACCAGGCGCGTTTCGCTTTAAATCATTTTCAGTGGCCAGGTTTATTTGTTGTTTACTGGATTCTTCTCGATTATAGACACTGCTGACACACCTCAGACTCCTCTCTAAGGAAACCGTGGGCCAGCAACCCCACTGAACGTGATCGAACGCCTATGGGGTACAGTGCGACACCAACTTTTACTCTGCTGTATAGGATGGAAGCACTAGGGACCAGTCAGAACTATTCGACGGAATTTGAACGTCATCTGAAGCAGGAAAAGGAAGTTATGCTTTTCAACATCTCGTATTTCGCACTCTCCTGTGGCGTGATCATGGACGGTCGGGGGTGGAGGTTGCCATTGAGATATTCAACATTGAAATGAATAAAACGGTAACTCTCCTCTCCTCCCGAATTCGGCAATATCCTCGCATCATTGATTGGGACTGTAAAATTTTCCTCAACCTGAGACTTTAGTGATCCGTTGGCGTCCCCATGAGAGGCATGTCTTTCGATACACCTTTGACTTGGCATGTGGTCAGCAGGCGCTAGTTCAGGTAGGTAGTGTCACACAGCTGATGTGTGTAGAAATTGTCGCCTATCACACCGGCACCTAGGAGTTACTTAATGTCTGTCTCTGTTCGGTGACATTTTTATAGTGGCCAACAATGGTGTACTATTGGCACCGACAGTGTTGCCGAACTGTGGGGATGTTATAGGGACCCTTTGCCTTTTTACTCACGTATGCATCAAAGGAAACAGAATGGAATGTGGAAATTACAGAGGAATCAGTTTGCTAAACATAACATAAAAAATCCTGTCAACGATCATTCTGGAGAAACTTTAACCTTACGCTTTAAACATTATTCAAGAATACCTGGTTGGATTTCGAACAAACCGTTCCACAAATGATAGTTTTTTTACTATACGACAAATCCTTGAGAAATGCTGGGAATTCAACAAAAACATCCACTGTCTCGTCATTGACTTCCAGCGAGCCTATGACAGGATCCACAGAAGTGGCCTCTACAACAAGTTACGAGAATTTAATATACTTAGTAAAATCGTTAGGATGATAGAACTATGCATGGATGGCTCCCAGTCAGCAGTGAAGTTCGGAGGATCCATATCCCCCGCCTTTCCAATTAAAACAGGCTTACGACGGGGAGATGCTCTTTCATGTGTCCTCTCCAACTTTAAATTAGAGAAAGTGGTTCGGGTGAGTAATTTACATCCATACAATGGTCTCCTATTCGAACACAGTGAAGTAATACTCCTGGCTTATGCAGATGATAGTGTGAAACTGAAGAAGAACTGAACGACATGTACATATCTCTAAGGCACAGTGCCAGCAAAATGGGGCTTTTGTTTGACCACGAGAAAACAGAATATGTGGAAATACGTCGAGACATAAACCTACATCCTTACTTTTAAATTGACCAACATTCTAAATTCATAAAATTTCTTTAGTTTAAATACCTTGGATCACGTTTCAACAGTAAAAATATAATAACTATGGTTGTAAACGAAAGAATAACCTCAGGGTCAAGATGTCTGTACTCACTAAGCAACCCACTCAAACGTAAAGCTTTGTCAATCACCATAAAGATGAAGATATACAACACTATCATCTGCCCGATAGTACTGTACGGTTCAGAAATCTGGACGCTTACAAAGAATGAAAGAGAAAAACTGAATGTTTTCGAAAGAAAAGTAATGAGAAAAATCTGGGGAGCTGTGTTGGAGAATGGCGTATGAGAATGGCGTATGAAGAGCAATGAAATTTATCAGCTAGTGAAGCAACCCACTATTATCCATAAATTAAAAAGTAGGAGACTGCAGTGGGTTGGACATGTGGCTAGAATGGGAAACAACATAATCAGAAAAGCATTTGAAGGAACTCTCCAGGCAACAATAAAATTGGGTCGACCTCGTACGAGGTGGAAAGATGACGGAAGGGCATAGCAGCATTAGGAATTTCCGCAGGGTGGAGAGAGGCTGCGAGAGACAGAAGGCGGTGGAAGGAGACAGTTGACGCAGCGCGTGGTCTAGAGGACCTGTGATCGCTGAGGAGGAGATGAAGAAGAGAAGAAGATGCGTCAATGTGGCACGCCCACATCATCAAGCCACAGGACGACGCAAAACTGGAGGGCTGAATAAGCATTAGCACGCTGTTCTGCTCCGGACCATATTCAGATTGCATCGAATGGTTTTGAAGTGTTTGGTTCCACCCTAAACACCAGAGCAAAATTCTGCTGTCGCGTTACACTCCGAAGGTATGCGTCCACGTTCATTGGTACCTCACGTTATTACAAGAGGGCTGAATCGTCCGGGAGGTCGAGGTCAGCAGTGCCAAAGCATGTCAAGAACGTCGTCCTGCTACTCGTCGCACTGCATATTGCAGTTTTCAACCGTCAAACGTGTGGGAGTCAACGCTCCAAGGGAAGGGGTCTTCTAAATGACACTCTTTGTGCCAGTCCCTGAGACCTTTTCGTGTCTATTCTGAGCGTCGCTATGTCTGAAATAGTTTCCTAGGCCATCCGAAACAAAAACCCTATGATTTCAATGTTGGCCGTCGCGGTTCTGACTTCCACCCCAGAGAACTCCACAGAGGGTTTGAAATATGGGCCGGAGGGGATGCGACCAGCTTACCGTCTTCTGAAACTTCCACGGTGGCTTAGGGAAGAACTATGGTGAAATTTGGTGCCAATGTGAAACTATTAACCCACCTTATTATTAATGCACCTGACACCTCGCGTGAACTTCTAAACTCTGGCCTTTATTTTTTCGCATGTTTGGACCTCTTACTCTTTGAAGCTTCATCGAGTCCGAGGATGATCTTGCAGGGCGCCATGCTTTAGCACCGTTACAAAGAACGGTTTCAGGCACTTTTGAGCCAAATTTCAAATTTCTGTGGGTGATATGGCGCGTGCCGCTATCCTGTGATCTTCTATAGAGCGCGAGCTGTAATCGATTATAGTTCGCTGTTCTGGTGCGGGTGGCGCTCCGGTGGTGATTTGCTATTACGTCTCTGGCGTGTGTTGCGGTGGCCAGCGGAAAACGAGAGGGTAGTCGGTTTCCGGTTATTGCACGGAACGTGAAGTTCGCTCTGCCTGACCTGCTGGTGACTAGCGCTGAGGTTGTTGTGCCTCGCAATATGAGAAGAGTGGTCCGGGACGGAGGTGACTCGCCGCTATGCTGGCCATAAGGTGGTGATTAATTGGAGTCGGCGTACTTATTCTGCCTGTCTGATGTGGAGGTCCGGTGGGGTCCTGTGATACTCTGGCCCGGAGACAAATATGTGCTGAATTTTGGAGTCGTCTGCCAGGAGCTGGAAGCTCCAGCAGCGGTTTCTGAACTTCGTTCTGATGTGGGACGGCGTTGTTGGAAGTTTTTTCTCAGTGAGTGTGTGTGTGTGTGTGTATGTGTGTGTGTGTGTGTGTGTGTGTGTGGCACGTTACGATATTTCTTGGTACTAATTTATTTGCTCAACCGGAGTATCTTATGGTTATCCCGCTGAGTGGGTCGTTGCCCACCCGGTCTGCTCAGCGTTGCCTTTTGGTGGTGCCTATTTGTTCCTTTTTCAAGCAATTCACGTAGGTGGTTCCTGTTACCTGCCCGGAGTTGCGTTCATATATGGTATATTTGGCATTCGATGTGTTAGGTAAAATCTGCCTAAGAAAGGCAGCATAAAACACGATTCACCTGGAAAGTCACCTGCTGCCACGTCCAGTTGCGGTACTGATGTACAAATTTCGGCTTCTTGTCGCTGCTGAGCAATTGTCAGCATAGGTGCATGAATGAGGCGCCTACTGTGGAGGCCAGTATGCAGCAAAGTTCGCTAAGCCGTCGTTGAGGAAGCGCTGTTGTTAGCCTCTTGGTTCATCTGGAAAGTCGGTTGCTCAACAGTTACACGTCTTCACAATAAAGGATGGCAGCCAAAAACAGTTGCAGGATAGAATTTTTTTATTAAAATTCTTGACCAAGGTTTCGGTACATATAAATATACCTTCATCAGAAGTAAAACTTCCTGAATAGAAAGACACATTCATTAGAAAAGCCATATCAACGAAAGTGAGAAACAGAAGCTTAAATAACGGTGAAATTGCTAAAGTAATACAGGCACACAATCTTTAGTACTTACTAAAATTACATCATGCACTGGAGAATAATAAAACAATTATGCCAAAGGCGTCGTCAGTAATTAAAATATCATCTCCATTTGTACAACATGTGTAATGGGCACAGGATCAAAGCGAACAGTTTAACAATGTTACTTCGCCTATGAACTGTTGAGACACGAGTGTGAAGGCACTGAGGCAGATTGTTTCGCCGAGAGAGGGCACTTGCATGTGCCAGACTCGCGCATATTACAATCCATAAATACATACATAAGCGCATCAAAAATTATTAAAGGTTGTGTTAATTCAAACTTTGTCTTAATAAATAAAGCGTATCACGCCAATTAAAGACATTTTTGTAAACTAGAAATATAGAACCAAATTTACCTGTGTCCTAGTGTCAAACGGATAAAGCTTGCGCTTGGAACATCTAACGAGAGAGGGCACTACTGTAATGCGCGAGAGTCTCGCGTAACGTAGGCAGTGAAATACATACTAGCGAAATGACCAAACCTTGGTCAAGAATTTTAATAAAAAAATTCTATCCTGCAACTGTTTTTGGCTGCCATCCTTTATTGTGAAGAATTTTAACAGTTGCTGCTGCAGCCATGTTTAAAATCTTGAGTTACACGTCTATTTACCCGTACACATATCCGCAGCCGCCGGTCATACCTGTCACCTACGGCCTGTGGTGCAAGACAGCTGGCTCAGCACCTGTTTTGCATAGCGCCATTTTGCCATGCCACACGAACAGTTGACAAAATCAGCCGTTTCGGAAATGTTTCAAATGGCACCAAGCACTATGGGGCTGAACATCTGAGGATGTGACACGAATCGCTGATTTTCCGCATTACTACTGCAGTCTCCCCCCGATACGCTTTGTATACCCTCCTCTGTTGGTGCTGCCACCAGCCGTCTGTAAGAGGTTACTGCACGTTGACGTCGAACATAGGCGGTTGCCATATTTATGTGATTGGACAGTGTAGTTGTTTGGAGCGGGTCGAGAGGTTCTAGGCGCTTCAGTCCGGAACCGCGCTGCTGCTACGGTCGCAGGTTCGAAACCTGCCTCGGGCGTGGATGTGTGTGATATCATTAAATTAGTTAGGTTTAAGTAGTTCTATGTCTAGGGGACTGATGACCTCAGATGTTAAGTACCATAGTGCTTATAGCTATTTGAACTATTTGTTTGGAGCGCAGCTTTGTATGGAAGTGAAACGTGAACGATAAGTAGTTCAGGCAAGAGGAGCATAGAAGATTTTGGAATGTGGTCCCATACAAGAAATATTAAAGATTACGTAGGCATAAATGAAGAGGAATTGTGGAAAAAGAAATTTATGGAACAACTTGACTAAAAGAAGGAAACTGGTAACACAACACATTCTGAGGCATCAAAGAATAGTAAATTTGGTAATGGATGGAAATGTGGGTTTGTCAGTGGGGGCAGTAAAATTTAGTAGAGGAAGACCAAGGCTCGAATACAGTAAGAAGATCCAAATGAATGTAGGTTGTGATAGTTACGCTGAGATAAAGGGCATTGCCCGGGATAGAGTAGCACGGCCGGCCGTTGTGGCCGAGCGGTTCTAGGCGGTTTAGTCTGGAACCGCGCGACCGCTGCGGTCGCAGGTTCGAATCCTGCCTCGGGCATGGATGTGTGTGATGTTCTTAGGTTAGTTAGGTTTACGTAGTTCTAAGTTCTACGGGACTGATGACGTCAGATGTTAAGTCTCATAGTGCTCAGACCCTTGAACCATTTTTAGAGTAGCACTGAGAGCTGCATCGAACCAGTTATCGGACTGAAATACACACCAACAGCATCGTAATTTATCAAATTTTATGAGGAAAAGTAATGAGTACCATTCTCTTCTAATATTGTAGCTATTTCTTCTCAACTCCCTCTACAGCATGGCCAATGTTTTCTATAAAAAAGAAAAAAAACTTCTTTAGCGCCCACTGTTTCGCTAACGTATACTATATCTCCTGTAGAGATTTTTTTTCGTTTTTATTTAATCGAATTTTTACGTTGTTCAGAAACTGCAACGTCTTCTAAGCTTTCACGCTAATTGAGGCCATATAAGCATGGTCTTTTCCGAATGTACTATTGTCAAAAAAGCGATTCCGGTAGCTGGAGTCCAAAGTTTTTGTTATCCATGTCTTTTGCATTTTTTTGGCGATATTTCCATAGCAATTTCCATACCATAAGAAATATTTCTTTACCTCTAACCAAGAGGTGAATACGAATTGCCATAAATTTAAATTTAAAATTGTTTTTAATGTGATGAAATATTATCTTAAAAATTTTCATCTCCCCTTACACTCTATTAGGGATTGAATTTCCAGACACATTGAAACAACTATTTCTAATCAAATACCAAATGATTTTTTTTGTGTAGCCATAAAAATCCTTTAGTAGTTCCTTCGTAATTATTTATTTTCAAGAAAACACTCATTCACTATTTTACCCCAGTTAGTGGTCGAGTTTCGAAAACTGCTGAAACACGTATTTTATGACTGAGAAACAAAATACCAGCTTTCGTAGTTCTAGCCTCAAAATTCGGTTAATAATGATATGCTTCGAAAAAGCCTTTCACCCCCTATTTCACCCCCTTAGGAGTGGAATTTCGGACAATCCTTTATTAAACGACGCCCACAGTATAAGACCCACAGTTTCTCCAAATTCCAAGTTTCCATTTTTAGCGGTTTGGGATGGGCGATGATGAGCCACAATCAGTCTGACCGTATTTCACCCCACTGCGTGTTGAATTTCCAAAAACAGTAAAATTTTTTCGTCTCTAGCCGAGAAATCAAACACCTACTTTCGAAGTTTTAACTTAACAATGCTTCGCAATGAAATATTTTCTTAAATCATTTCACTCCCTATTTTATCCCCTTGAGGGTTGAATTTCGAAGAACAGCCACATTCGTATGTTTTATTTCTATCAGAGTAGCCAAATACAAATTTTCACACATTTAACTTCAAAAATGCTTGCACAACGAGATATTTCCATTAGATCTTTGACATCCATTACACTCCCATAGAGCTTGAATTTGCAAAAGCAGTGGAAAAAGTATTTTTTACTTATAACTGAGAATTAAATTTAAGTTTTCATAGATTTAGCTCTGAAAATGCTTTCGTAATAAAATGTCTTGGTTAAAAAAGTCATCTACTTCACCGCTTGGGGGTTCAGTTTGCAAAAACATTGAAACACTTTTTTGTTTGTTATCGAGAACTCAAGTACCAGTATCAATAGATGTAGCTTTAAAAATACTTTAGTAGTTCTTTGATAATGATATGTTTTCAAAAAAAAATCTTTCGCCCTCTATTTTACGCCCATAGGATTATATTTCCAAAAATACTGAAACAAATTATTTCCTTACTTCTGACTGACAAACAAGAAATGAATTTTCGTAAGTCTAGCTTCAAAACTGCCTTAATAGCGACATTGAAAAAAAAAACCTTCATCCCCTGTTTCATACCTTTGGGTCGGAATTTCGAAAAATCTCCTCTTAAACGAAGCACACCTTCTCCAAATTGCAAGTTAGTATCCTTAGCGGTCTGTGCTGGGCGATGATGAGGTAGTCAGTTAGCCAGCAGTCAGGACATACCCTTTTATATACGAGAGAGATGGTACCAGGTGCGATTAAAAGAAAGGTATTTTGAAGTGTTCCATTAGTTATATGGGTAGTACTAAAGTATAGCACTGTTTAGAGTGTCTTTGTTTAACGGTTTACTGTGCAATATCCTTCAGACTCGCATGCGACAATGAAAAATAAATCTCTCGCTGTGCGGAAATCACAGTAACTGCGCGAGTGCAGGACGAATACACGATGACGAGTGGAGATTTGGGTCAGTCCGGTAGGCGTGCTTGGATAACCGAAGTCGTTAAGACGGTCGCTCGTGTAAAGCGGGATATCCGGGTCCGATTAGCGGTCCACAACACATTCATATGTGTCGCCCATAAATTATACTGCTTGAGTCCCATCGTTTTCGCAAATGTGAATACTTTCTGGTAAAGTACAGTACTTTCATGTCGCCAGCTGTGGCCGAGCGGTTCTAAGCGCTTCAGTCCGGAACTGAGCTGCTGCTACTGTCGCAGGTTCGAATCCTGCCTCGGGCATCGATTTGTGTGATGTCCTTAGGTTGGTTAGGTTTAAGTGGTTCTAAGACTAGGGGACTGATGACCTCATACACAAAGTCCCATTGTGCTTAGAGCCAGTACTTTCATGCACATTATATTTACGTGGGTATGCTTGTATTCTGCAAATGGCCATATACTCAGCAGTGTTCACATAGACTGCAAAATGATGTGACTTACATCATACCGATAAAATTCGTGCAAATGATCTGCGGAACATGCAACTAACTTACAAAAAACGAACACCTCTGACCTATAATTTTCCCCACCTTCCTTTCCGAAGGTTGTCGGAATGTGAAGGCGACATTTACCACCTTTGTCTTCACGGCCACATCGGACCAGATTTTGCGAAAGTCTTTTGACGTCACGGACATCGCCAGGGCAGCTGCGCGACGGGACCGCGTGGGTGGACGTGTGGGCGGATCCCCGGCAGCAGCAGCCGCGGCGGCAGCCACAGGCCGCCACTCCGACACGTTCGGCGGCTGGGGGCGCGGCCACCCCCTAACGATCCATTGCGCCGGATTTCTGAAGCGAGCGCGCGGTGTGCTGTCGCAGGCGTGAGCGCGAAATCCCTAACCTCGTAGGTGAGCCTTCCATGAATGGATACAAGCGTGACGAACGTCCTGTCCCTCAAAGGCGGTCTCGGTACAGAAATCCAGCACAACACTCGTTGGAAACTGCGATTCCCTCACCCCGCAGTAACAGTCACGCGCCAGCCTCGGTTATGGTTCTCTCTTTCGGTCCTCAGCCTTCTATTGGTGGTATTTACGCCCAACCTCCCTAATTACACTGCGTAACTCTATTGGGGGATCAATTTTTCGAAACCCCCAAAAAAAATGGCTCTGAGCACTATGGGACTCAACTGCTGTGGTCATAAGTCCCCTAGAACTTAGAACTACTTAAACCTAACTAACCTAAGGACATCACACACAGCCATGCCCGAGGCAGGATTCGAACCTGCGACCGTAGCGGTCGTGCGGTTCCAGACTGTAGCGCCTTTAACCGCTCGGCCACTCCGGCCGGCCTCGAAACCCCATTGGAATGTACGTTCTTATAGGACAACTATCCAAGGATTTCCAACCAATAATATCCAAACAGCAGACTCTGTACACACTTTATTAAATTGCCAATACTAAACTCTTTTAAATAACAACAAATTCATATAACTTACAGAACTTAACAAATGGTTAAAAGAATGACCTTTAAAAAATCCAATAATAAGTTAACTTGGCAATACAACTTAAGATCATTTACAAAAACCTTTAAAAATAATAATGAGACTTGCCACCATAAAATCGGAAAACATTAACAACAGTAATAAACTAAAAAATAATAATAATAATGGCAACTTGGCACTATAAAATCAAAGAAGTGCAATACACAACCAATAAATATAATAACAAAATAATAATTTGATACAACCAGAGGGCAAGGGCAACTCCCAACGCAATCACAGACGAGCGAGCTCTCAACACTTCGGAGCCTTCCCACTAGTTACGGTCCCCGAAATAAACCGCTGAGAGTTCCCCGAATGCCTCCCACAACTGCCCATCACTTATGCCCTTTCGTTATGTTCTGTAACACACGACAGATAATATCAACACAAGATAAAATTCAAAAATCTAATAATTATACAACATCCCGACTGCACATGATAACCACAGCGCCGTTAGCTCGGCGCTCTTAACAAGTGCCGGAAGCCAACACACACAAACCTTAATAAACAATTCTCGCTTCTTAAAACAAAACAATAAAAGCCAAGCGCACATGAATAGTCAAACCACAGTCTTAGAAGTTCAAAAATCAAATAACAATATAACATCCCGACAGCACATGATAACCACGGCGGTCTTAACAAGTGCCGGAAGCCAACGCACACAAATCTTAATAAACAATTATCGCTTCTTAAAACAAAACAACGGAGCTTCCTGACAGATTTAAACTGTGAGGAAGTTTCATATCAGCGCACACTCCGCTGCAGAGCGAAAATATCATTCTGGAAACATCCCCAGGCTGTGGCTAAGCCATGTCTCCGCAGTATTCTTTCTACCAGGAGTGCCAGTTCTGCAAGGTTCGTGGAAGAGCCTCTGTGTTTGGAAGATAGGAGACGAGGTACTGGCAGAATTGAAGCTGTGAGGACCGATCGTGAGTCGTTCTTGGGTAGCTCAAATGGTGGAGCACTTGCCCGATAATGGCAACGGTCGCTAGTTCGAGTGTCGTTCCGGCACACAGTTTTAATCTTTGGGTTTAGGAAAGGCAAAGGCACCAGAGGGGCAGCTCTGACGTTGTGGTTGATAATGGAAGCACTAGTAAAGAAAATGTACAAACGTTCATGGGATGTATCAAAATCTAAAATATGTTCGACAATGTCAAATGGTGCAAGCTATTCGAAATTCTGAAAAAAATAAGTGTAAGCTATGGAGAATGACGGAAAACGTACAAATTTGTGAGATGACCTATAGATTGTCACCCGTGGAAGGTGAAATAAGACATCAGGACAACAGTAGATTTGTTTATTTAATTTCTTTACTCCCGCACTCAGCCACAGTACATCAGGAACAGCATGGTGGAGGCGTCCAGTTGTTTCTCATATGAAACAAAAGGTGTCTGGCATTGCTGACAGCGGAAACAGCGTCATTTAGCGTGGCGTCACTTTCATGGCACTGTCTGCGACGTGTCCAGGTCTGTGATGCGCAGCTGACAACTCTGTGGGGGGCAGCCACGATCTCCCCCTAGTGAGTGGGCGGCTCCCTGACCCGGCACCGGTTCATTCGTGACTGAGGGCAGGCTACCCTGTCCCATGGTCGAATAGCAGATCCCATACTGCTTTCCAGGCGAGAATATTTTAGTACGCCAGTGGCTGAGCATTTAAGTGCTTTAGACTATGCTCAGTTAGGGATTAAGGCACGTGGTCTAAGCACTTCTGTGGTGACAAGTGAGGAAAGCTGTGGCCGAGCGGTTCTAGGCGCCTCAGTCTACAAACCACGCGGCTGCTACAGTCGCAGGTTCGAATCCTGCCTCGTATGTGTGTGATGTCCTTAGGTTAGTTAGGTTTAAGTAGTTCTAAGTTCTAGGGGACTGATGACCTCAGATGTTAAGTGCCATAGTGCTTAGAGCCATTTGAACCAAGTGAGGAAAGGTGCTACAACATGTACAGGGGGCTCTGCTTCACAATGCCTGTCGGCTGAGTTTTATTTCACAACGCATTACACTCTTGCCTGCCTGTGGCTGGCTCTGTTGCAACTCCGCTCTGGTGGTCGATCCGCTACATTACCCTCCTTTTGTCAAGACTCGGTCCCTCGGACAGACCAGACTAGATTATCCTTTACACTACACTGGCCATTCTCTCCTTGTTTTACCTCTTAAGAATTATTCTAACAATTGTTTTTAACCATACCACTTAATCTTATACATTTCTACAGGGCCCCTCTCTCTATTCCTTAGCTTAAACACCATTGAACTTATTTCATTAATAGGCTTCTTGCACAACAACTTCTACCTCTCTATTCCAAACTTAAAATCTAAAAATGAATCAATTATTCTTAATGATTATCCCCCTGTGAATTCATCTTTCATCTGCAAGATTTTATGCTTGGCGAATCCTAGCCTCTGCAATCTGAATGGTGGATGGGTCTGAACTCAGTCTTGGGCTTTGTATTCTACGTACTAAAACAAACTCAGCAGAACAAGTGTCGTTGCAGTGGTTGGTACGACAATAATCAATGTTGCCTCTTTACAGTACCGATTTTTCCGATATAAATTTATATGCTGCAATAAGGTTCCCAGGAAGACTTGTCCCTTCTGCTGGTCCAGAAGTGTGTTTACAAATGGCGTTAATTCCGGCTCTAGAGTTTGATTTAAGCTAGTTAGATCTGAGGTAGGTTGCATTTCTGCGGGCTCCTCTGGCCAATACAAATTAGGCTGACAAATATGCGCCGGCCAGAGTTGCCGAGCGGTTCTAGGCACTACAGTCTGGAACCGAGCGACCGCTACGGTTGCAGGTTCGAATCCTGCCTCGGGCATGGATGTGTGTGATGTCCTTAGGTTAGTTAGGTTTAAGTAGTTCTAAGTTCTAGGGGACTGATGACCACAGAAATTAAGTCCCATAGTGCTCAGAGCCATTTGAACCATTTGAGAAATATGGACGTGAGTTATCCCTGAAGTGGCAGTGGACAGATGGAAAGTGGGCACTATTACCTCACACGCTGTTCCATTTAATAACAAACTGCTCCCATTTAATTCTAGCCTCTTTGCTGATGTAAATTTCCCTGCTCAAAACAACTAGGCACTACTACCGCCTTGTCAAAGATAGAGTATAAGCAATGTGCCTCGATCCCTGAAAGAACAATTCTGGCTCAATCACTTCTTCATTGCATTCTCTTAGCTCCTTTTGTCGAATTAGCAGTTTCACTGCACAGGTATCCTGCCACTCTCTTATTAGCATATTCGGACAGATTCTGATTCCCTTGCCCTCCACTTCCCGGGATCATTTTTGAAACTTGGCTTCCTCCCGTGTCTTTTGCCATTAATAATAGTATCTGCGTTTTTACTCTTACAAATTGCTTCAGTATCCCTCACTTGCCCGGATATGCATGAACTATGTGGCACTCATAAAGTGTTTAGTTCGCTGCTACTGGTGTAAAAATGGAAATGTAAACTTACGCACCATCTCTTCTTACCGACACTATGGCTATCTTCAGATAAAAATATGTTTTTATGCTCGGGTTCTAAAAACAACCCAAACTCCGGCAATAGTTCCTTCTGTACTTTCCTTACATCCTCTAAATACTGCTCTTGCGACAGCAAATTAATCCCTTGCTTACCCGTTCCAACCTGGTGCACAGCCTCCTGCAGTTATGTTACTTTCTCTCATGGTTCTCAAACGCTATCTTCTACAGACTGCAACCATTTTGTTGTTACTACTTCCCTATCTAAAACTTCTATTTCGGTCAGTAGTTCCCTGATATCCTGATTAAATAGCTCTTCGGCATACACATTTCTCCTCCAGTCAGTTGTCATGCAATACATCCTTCGATTCGCTTGTAAGCTGAGTAGTGTGCCGATCACTCACGACTTTGTTCCCTTTTGCCCCCTGCCTAAACTCTTCTTCAGTGTCCTTCACCGTTCAAATGTCTTCTGCATCAGCACTGCCAAATATTGTTTTCATAAGGTAATCTCCAACTTCGATGTAATCTCTCTTACTTTGCGTATGTGGAATCACCCCTACGCACCACGTACTCTGACACAAACCCGGCTCTTCCTTTTAGTATTCTGTACATTTCCAGTCCATGATCGGAATTTTTAGAATGCTTTTTCCAATCTTCTCACCTCTTTACACATCTCGCACGCGTTGAACAACAGGTGTGTCACCCAGCGATGACTGGTGATCATTGTCTTCCTACTTGGCGAACAGCACTGCCTCTTCCATGAACTGGTTCCTTAACGCTTCTACCCAGAGAAGAACAGTAGTCTCACTATGAACCGAATCATCTCTCTTTCTCTGCACCTTACCTATGGGCAGGAATACCTAGTACTTTCCTCCCCTTTAAATACATTGCTGCTCCGGAGCCGTTTATACTAATTGCACTAAATCTATACCTAACCTAAATAAGTTCCTCGTTACTGTTTCATTCATAACCTCTTGTTTATCTCTCGATACCTCTCTCCTCACTATCCCTTTCTGGCTCTCATCTCCTATCGCTGGAATGTCTCTCTTGAAAAGATTTCAACAGCCCTACATGAACAATTGTCGTTCTCGTCAGCAGTTGAATCTTGACATTTACTAGCGACAAAGTCTCCTGACACTTGGTATGGGCCATGATACTTTGCAAAAAGTTTCTTCGTATATCCCTTCGACGTATACAAAACTGATAGCAACACCCACTAACCAACCTCATACTGTGATATTCTTGCCTGCTGTTCCAGTATTCGAATATCTGCCCTCCACACTCTATTTCAAATTTCCCTAACCACTCTGGCAAATTGCGTTACAGAACATCCAGTCTGCCCCGTTTCTTCGTTTTCAATGCGTTGAACGGTGGTGGAATTTTACGACCATATGCTAATTCATATGACGATAATCCGGTCTAAATACTCCAGACATATCACAGCTGGTGGCATGTGAGTCAGTATAGTATCCAAGAATGCTTCTGATTAACCTATGCACATTTTCAGTTCTGTCATTGGCTTGTGGACGGAGAGGACTCTCCCTTAATTTCTTCGCCTTCAATAATACATAATTCCTTTGATAGATCTGACATGAAGTTCGTGCCCTGATTTTTTACTGTTGTTTCAGGCACTCCAAACTTCCGTATCCAATTATTAACAAGTATTTGTGCCACTGTTGCTGCCTCCTGGTTTGGCATCGCGACCATTTCTACGTATGTTGAGTAAATGGTCTGTGATTGTGAGTACTACTTATTGCCTGCAAGTAGTTTATTGAATGGACCTAAAACATCACTCCCCAGAAATGCGGATGCGCTAGTGCCTCAGCTAACCTCTGCAATTCCACACATCTTGGTTTATGTCCGTCTGCCTGTTCCTCCACCAGTACCTTTCTGCTGCTAGTCTGGCGGTAGATCTGAAACCTCCATTGCCCGCTAATACGTGATCATGAGCTGCTAGTAGTACTCTTCTCCTTAGTTTGACTGGTGTCACTACCCATGGTCGCAACATGGTTTCTCTGCATACAAAACTGTGACTACGTAAAATACTGTTTCACATTCGTCATCCACTTTTTGTGCAGCTTGCCATCCCTTATGCTCCTTACCCCCAATATGTAATACTGCTTCTTTGCTACTTAAGCCATCCGTGTTTCCATTCTTCTTCATGGGTTTATGTATAACTTGGAAATCAAATTCACTTATTCTTACTGCCCATCGTGCCACGCTACTAAAAGGATCCTTTAACTCCAACAACCATTTTAACTCCGTATCATCTGTTATTACTCTAAACTTTTTACACTACGGAAAACATTTGATATATGTGATACCATAAATAACGCTTAGCATCTCATTCTCCATTGTTGAAAAGATTATTTCTGCAGAATTTAGTTTCCTTGATGCGTAGGCTCCCGGAAGTTCTATGCCTTCTACGTCTGGTGACAGCATACTGCCAAGTTCATTGTTTGATGCATAGCATGATGAAACAAATTGCCCATTAAAATCGGGAAATACTAATAGTGACTCGATGTTAAAGCTTCTTTTAACTGCTCAGAAGCACGACACAAATTTATTGCTCTTTTTTAACAATTGTCAACGGTCTGATAATATCCGCAAATCCTTTTACGAACCGGCGGTAATAGATCGCGATTTCCTAGAACGATTGCAACTCCTTTACAGATTCTGGTACAGAAAACTCCCGTACAGTTCCAATTAATCTTAGGTCTCTCTCAACCCCATCTTTATTTAAGATATGTGCTAGGTACGCTACCTGTTTCATTACAAAATTACACTTTTCAGTACTCATTGTTAACTTCACTTCTTTTAACCTTAAGCATACTTCCCTTAATCGATGCACATGCTGTTCCACATAACTCCCATAGCCGATTATATCATCGAGATATACTAAGCATTGCCAGGGTTTCCAGCCTCCTGACTACTTCATGTAACGATCTCTGAAACTTTGCAAGTGAATTTTTTAATCCGAATGGCATTCTTCTGACTTGGTAGTGTCCCTAGGATGCCAAAAACGCTGTTTTTGTCAATTCTGTGTGCAATCTCTATCTGGTGTTAACCACTCTCCAAATCTACTGTTCTAAAATATTTACATTGCCCTAAATGATACATAGTTCCTGTGATGTTTTGAAGAGGGTAGGATTTTCTCATATAGTTGTTTGTAATCACCACAAGACCTATATTTTCGTCTTCCATCCATTGATTTTTATAGCACGACAACTATTCCTGGCCTCTGCGCGCTATTACTTTCTTCAATTATTCCTTCTTTCAGCCGTTGATCGGTAAATTCCTCCAAAATAGGCTGCAAGTACCTAGGTATCCTGTATAGTTTGGGATAGAGTGTTGTCTCATTTCCTGTTGGTGTGCGGTGCTGTGTAATATGCGTAGCTGGTAATTGCCCTTTTGGAAAAAAATCCCTGAAATCCAAAAGTAATTTTTCCATCTGTTCCCTATTGCTTCCCTCAAGGTGCTTCACCTATTCTCATTATGCAGTTTCAATGGCGTTCAGCTACTGTCCGTGCCTGAAACCCCTCGTGTCCCATTGATCTTCCTTCAGGATATCCGCATTTGCGATTAACAGCCACTTTGTTAATCCTATATCCTTTGCGCTAAAATTATCTATTAAACCAGATATCTTCTTTTCATCCTTCATTTCTTGGAGGCATACAATACCTGTTTTGACTAAACAATCCCCATGATCTAATACTTCATTCTCTTCTAACGGCTCCACCTTACCCAAAATTCCTACCTGCAAACTAGACTCAACACTGACGCAAAGTGATTTCCCAGTACCCTTAGGTACACAGTCGTGCGAATCAAGTCCTTAGTGTGGTCGCTTGCGGCTTAATCGGTTCGCCTTTCGCGACAGACTTCCTTCGAGACATCGTTGCACTGGCAATGGCTTCACCTAACTGAAACATTTTTCCGGCAAGTTCAGCCTTATGTTACCGAAAATCGATTATGGCACAGTACAATGCTGATATAAGAAACCTAATTCCAGAATCATGTCGTAGACTTCACTCGTGTGTGGCACAATCTCTGCACTTTTTTTTTTAATTGAACTGTACGCAGGTAAAAGTGTATGTCCACTGATTCTAATGGTGTGACATCTTTATCCCCACTCTACGCAATCCGTACCTTAGGAGGACCTATTTCTTACGTTTCGCTAGATCACTACTCGTGACCGACACATGCGCCCCTGCGTCCAATGATATCCTGCAACCATTTAGCTGCTATTCCTGTTATATCACAATCCACCTTTGCATGCGATTTCGTAGTTTTCAAAAAAATGGCTGTGAGCACTATGGGACTTAACTTCTGAGGTCATCAGTCCCCTAGAACTTAGAACTACTTAAACCTAACTAACCTAAGGACATCACACACATCCATGTCCAAGGCAGGATTCGAACCTGCGACCGTAGCGGTCGCGAGGTTCCAGACTGTAGCGCCTAGAACCACTCGGCCACTCCGGCCGGCTCGTAGGTTTCAGTCTTACTGGGAATGACCGTAGTGGAGCACCGTTCTCGTTGACTTTTAACACCTTATTCTTCCAAGGTCCTCTATTTCTAAAACTATTCCTTCCACTTACTTTATTTTACATCCTCCTGAAGCTCACGACACAGCCTCTTTAAATGGCCCGTTCGTCAACGCCTGAAACATTTTATACCAGCTACAAACTCTATTTATTTACCCTGCATTCTAGTCGACAAATCATTCTCCTCATACGCTATAGCTAACCGCACCGCTGTGCGCAAATCCATAGGACCCTCTGTCTGTACACATCTAGACATTTCCGCATGCAACTTTCTTAAAAAAACCATTGAGCGCCGTTTATTCACCTTCTTTCAAAATAATTTAATTTACTACAGCATGCACTCCTAATTCATATGTACAGACATTAATTTTCCTTATCCTAGCGCAAATTGTTTCACAGATTCCCTATTTATCTTAGTTACTACCTGTAATTATTCTCTATAGTGTCCCTCACTACTTCGTTTCGTATATCTGTGTATTAACCCTTCTTTAAATCCTTCGCATGTTGTGGCTCCCTTAAGAGGTTCTGTATACCCTACATAAGTTTCAGCTTCCATTGTCAGTCTCAGTTTTGCAACACTCACTAATTCCTTATCAGGTCAACCTCCATCTCAGCCAGATTTCCAAGGTCTCCCACGAAGGCCTGTACATCCTCGGTTGCCTTACCAGAAAAAGGAACAATTAAACTTGCGAGTGACAAATCTACAATGCGTTGTGACGATCGTGGTTCTACCAACTCACTGTATTATCCACTGCTAACTATGCTACATTTCCCAGCGACATGTGTACTGCTTCCAGTTTTGACATACCTTGCATCGCTGATTCATTTGAAGCCTTGTCCTTGATAGCACTGATTTTGAGAACTTAGAATCATAAGACAAAAAAACAAAATACATTAACTTAATTCTTATTTCTGATGACGGATGAGCCATCTCGCCCCCTGGCGTTGCCTAGCCATAAGCCCCCAACGATTACATGCATAACTTTTCACTGTGACTGATTCTGAGCCGGCCGGGGTGACCGAGCGGTTCTAGGCGCTACAGTCCGGTACCGCACGACCTCGACGGTCGCAGGTTCGAATCCTGCCTCGGGCATGGACGTGTGTGATGTCCTTAGGTTAGTTAGGTTTAAGTAGTTCTAAGTTCTAAGTTGAACCATTTGACTGATTCTGTACATGATGGACAGTGGCCCTGAAGACTACACTTCGCACATCTAACAGGCACTAACCATTCGTGACTTCCATTGCGTCTAAAACTAGTCAGATCCCCTGGTTCTCTACTAGCAGTAAAAATCTACCTCACAAAATCTTTTCTCCATGACAAAAATACAATCAGATGTTTCGGACTCACCATACCATGGGCTGTGGGTTGAGACATTGCTCTATGAAGGCAATGCCAATGATGTAGGACCAGTGTTAGATGACCCACAAATTGTGGAGAGTGTAATGACACATGTGGATAACAGTAGATTTGTTTAATTAAATGCTTTATTCTTGTCATCAGGCGTAACACATCTCGAACAGCTTGGTGGAGGTCTCTAGTTGCCTCCCGTGCGAAACAAAAGACATCCGGCGTTGTTGACAGCGCAAAGAGTGAGGCCGAGCGTGGCGTCCCTCGAATGCTTCTGTCAGCGAAGTCTCCAGTTGTGACCGTGATGACAGCGTGGCAGCGCAGCTGACAGTTCTGCGGGGTCAGCTGTCAACTCCTTCCAGCAAATGGGTGGCTCTCTGCTCTGGCAGCGAATCTCTCGTGACTCAGAGCAGGCTGCCTTGTCCAGTGATCGATACAGCACAGCATTCCAGGATGCCGCTCCGGTATCACATGGTTGTGGTATGGGCTGTGATATTGAGACAGGCTACGTTTGTTTAGCACTTAAGGCACGTACTCCATGGTGACAAGTGGGGAAAGGCTTCTGTCTTCCCACTAGCATATTCTAACGTTGGCTGTTGCTATACTGTGACTGACTGGTTCTGCTCCACAATGCCTGTTGTCTGAATTCTGCTTCGCAGTGAATAACACTTTTGCCTACCTGTAGCTAGCTCTGCTGCAACTCATTTCCGCTCTGGCATAATGTCTGAAGAATACAGTTGATCTGCTACAATATGTACAGGAACCAAGAGGGAACAATAAGAGTGGAGGAACAAGAAAGAAGTTTTCGAATTAAGAAGGGTGTTAGTTCGGCCATATTGTTCAATCCATACACCGAAGAATAAATGACGAAAATAAAAACACGTTTCAAGAGTGGAATTAAACTCTATGGTGAAAGGACATTCATAATGAAATTAGCTGATGACATTGCTATCCTCAGTGCAAGTGAAGAAGAGTTAAAAGATCTGCTGAAAGCATGAACAGTCTAATTAGTACAGAATATTGACTGAGAATAAATCGAAGGAAGACGAGAGTAATGGGAAGTAGGATAAATGAGAACAGCAAGAAAATTAACCTTAGGTTTGGTGATTATGAAGTGAATGATGTAAAGGAATTCAGCTACCTACGCGGCAAAATAACCCTTGACAGATGGGGCAAGGAGGACATAAAAAGCAGACTAGCACTGGCAAAAAGTGCATTCCTCCTCAAGAGGAGTCTGCTTGTGTCAGACACAGGCCTTAATTTGAGTAAGAATTTTCTGAGAACGTCCATTTGAAGCTCAGTCTTGTATGGTAGTGAAACATGGCCTGTGCGAACAGATGATAATCGATCCATTTGAAATGTGGTGTTACAAAAGAATGCTGAAAATTGGGTCGACTGATAAGGTAAGGAATGAGAAGGTATTCCGGAGCATTGATGATGGAATGTATATATGGAAAACACTGACAACAATCGACAGGAGATGGAACATCTTTTAAGACACCATGGAATAACTTCCATGGAACAAGAGGGAGCTGTAGAGGGTAAAACTTCCAGCAGAGGACAGAGACTGAAATAATCCACTAATTAATTGAGGTTGTCGGCTGAAAGTGCTACTATAAGATGTAGAGGTTGGCACAGGAGAGGAATTCATGGTGGCCACGTCAAACCAATCAGAAAACTGATGACTCAAAAAATAAATAAATAAATAAATAAAAAATAAGTAAACTTAAGTTTACGAAAGTTTTTCATCGCAACGCAGAGCACATTCCTATTGCTCTCTATAACTATATAACAAAATGTTCAGAAACCAAGGAATTACATGAGTTCTAACAAAGCTTTACAGACTGTTATTACGTTATGACACTGAAAGTAAACCAACGAAGAGATTTTTAGACGATATCTGCTATTAAAAATAAAAAATAAAAACTAGTTTTCGAAAGAAATATCTCAACTTTTATCCTCCTTGATTCGCTTACATTTTCAATCTGATGTTTTCAGTGTTTTCCTACAAAGATTTTTCACTACTTGTTTTTGGCATTTAGGTTTGGATTTCAGCCTTTCTGAACCGGTATAAGCACCATCTCCGTTATTAATCGCAGCACGTTTTAATAATCTTCCTTCTCCGACGACTAGGATCGCAAATTTATCAACGAAGGTAACCACAAAACGCTTTCGCTTGGTCACCGTTACACAAAAATACACACACAACCAAAATAAACAGCTAGTTGAACACACTATTTCTCGCAGTGCCGCTATTTTTAGACTGTTGAGACGGTCGCGATGGAAGCAGCTCGAAGTCCGGCGTTTTCGTTTCCCCGCTCGTCATATCTCAGCACTCTGTCGACCTCGAATTATTTGCCAGTATTACAGTATTACTTTTCGGATTTGCGATTTTTGGAGGCATTTCAGATAAGCCGGGTTCCGGTTGACGTGACTTCGGCCCAAGGGCTTTACAGTATTACAAAAGGTGTATTATCCTAGTTTTTCACATTGCAGACCAACGATAAATACGAAGTTGTTTTCTCTCTATACGTTTTACTCAGCTGTTCCCGAACAGGGTTTCCAGTTTCATACTAACACATTTGATCTTTGCCTTCATCTCCGAACGTTTGTTTGGCTATCACAGATAAAACCTTTGTAACAGAACAAGCAAGTAAGACAAGCGACTGAGAGGTGCAGTACCTTTAATTTAAGGTGGTATTAAAATTTCCTCATCTGTTAATTCCTTCGAAAAGGAGTTCGTAGGTCATAAAGTACGTACTGAGTGGAAAAACTGTAATCAATATCTGCTTCTAACTGAAATAAGTTAAATACGATTGAATATAACTGTTTCCGTCAATCAAACTAAAACACATTATTAAAACAGGAGACACTTCCTAATGTTCTGTAAAGTTAGGAAGTGTTTTGTATTTAATGTTGGTATGTTCTACCAAACACCATGAGAAAATTGCTCTCAAGCTGTTACGTAAGTACTGCCAACTTAACTGAAGATATGTTAATTACTAAGCATTTGAGTTACTTTAGACTTTCCCAACGTGTGATCATTTTGGAATGTTCTCGGGAATTCATTCGATTGGCGTTGTCCAAACGATGTGGTACTACGGCTAGCTGACTTGTTGCGTTTTGAAGAAAGCGGCAACTGATTCTGCCGAAATAACGCTTCATTTGGACAACGCCACTTGGCAGAATACTACAGAACAATAAAAACTCTTATTTATTTAACAGTGACACATGTCGTGTTAGGGTTTCGGTACTTATGGATTTCTTAATTTTATTAATGAGTTTAAAACTGAGTGAAGAAAAATTATGTCCAGCTATAAAATATATTAACACACTGCAGGAAATCAGTATCGCTGGAAATGTGTGGCTATGATGTATGGTACGTTCGCAACGTATATATAACTACAGTAGATACTTATGGATAATTCTAAGCCCAATATATGTTTAAAATGGAATTACAAGTCCAACAGTTAGTGATTATTTGTCACTTTTATCTAGAACTGGAATATTTTTGTTTTCTACAATTCATGAACAACTAATCTGTGGCGTCTGCCATCACAGATCTCACATTTTTAATAAACATACATCAAATATCATATTACATTGTCTCATGGATGGTTTGAGTTAAATATGTGCTAATAACGCAAGTGATGTTAGGACGGTTGTCTAGGTAAGGACATCCTGTATACTCGATTCAGATAAGCAAGCAACGTTCCTCCGATGATAAAGTTCGGTGATAAGGTTATAGAAGATTCCCGCTTGTATTATCGTTCTTTTTTCTAGTTCAAAAGCACACTTGCTATCGTTCCCTAAGACGCTAACGACTTCTCTATCGAGCTCACTGGAGTAATGAGAGCTACAACAGATCGCTATGCCAACGCATCAAAGCGCAACTTAATATTCTCCCACTTGTCGCTTCTCCCTATGTCAGTAAAAAGGGAAACGTTAAACGCTGTACCGCGCTGTCTCTTGCCAGTAATTTTTGTTTTGTCATCGACGCTCCGTTTCTATTACGTACTGGTGACCATGACTATTGAAAGAGTATATGCCGAAAGAGATACCTGTTGTCAACTTTCATGAGCCAAATAGGCAAAGCTGAATACCCCCAGTGCGTAACCAAACTGCTTCACATCGTCCATATGCATCGCAATTTCGTTTTACCGTTATGAGGAACGCATATAAAAGACGTGACACATGAGATAATATAAAATGGTTAGGGAAATTGGTAGGAGTACTTTTAAGTCATAGTTCCTACTTTTATGTGATATTCCCGTAACAATCAACCCATAAAGGTCGCAGAACAGCTTGAGGAACACTGAAAAATGAGCTAAATTTTTTTTCTAAATTATTCCGCAGCAGCTACCAGCCACATAATTTTGCAAGGATAAGTCAGTGCACGTCACTGAATATAATTTCCTAAAAATAAGAAATCATCTGGTCGCATATCTTTCTGAGTACATTTGAATATTCCCAAACTGTGCCACCTGTCCTACACAGACAGATCACATTTTTCTGGATGATTACGAAACATTTTTATGCGTACAGCACAAGAGAATTATTTTGGATCCTGTTGATCCATTGTGTTGGTACCAATCATCAGTTTCTGTTTAGCCAATTGTGTTTTGTCTCCAACTAGCATACAACGCGAATTACATTCCCAAAAGTGAGTGAAAGCTTACCACAGTTGTCGAGTAGTACAGTACACGTGTTCTCTCGCAGATAAAAGCTATAAAACAGAGTAGACGGAATAATTTGCGGTCATAGTGTCATATAGAGGAGGAAACATTAAATTACGCATTATACAACGTAAAACAAGGACGGAAAACTTATGAAAAATAGGAAAAATTTTATTAGTGTGTGATTGTCATGTTTACAATAGATACTGACGTATCAGCTGTCATGATGAGTAGTAAGAAATTTAGTAAGTGGAATTCTAAGAACTTGAAGGTTGTTCACACGTAAGGGAGAGGTGACGGTCTCTTCAAAGCTGGCTAGCAGAAAGCCCTAGTTCAAAACATTGTTATTTCCAATGACATTCCGTAGCTGTTCAGAAGAGGATATGAGCACTAGCTGCTCTGTCTAAAGACGTTTCACTACACAGTAGATTAGTTTCAAGCAGTAGCTGTCATTTGACTGTGTTTAGAATGGTGTTACTATTATTGAAGCATTACACTGAGAACCTTCCGTACCCTCGAGAACTGTGCAAGAAGAAGTAAAATATCGACTTTGTACATAAATAAAACATAATTACTACGAAGTTTCAGCATTTTACTTTTCTTGTAACCAGATAAGTTGCAATTCTAGTCAATATATACGGGCTGAAGTTCACAAGCACGGTAGAACGAGGGTCTCCTAAGACTGACACCAGATATCAGAAGGGCAAGAAGATGCCACCAGAAAGAACGCATTGCGGAAGAAACAGTTCGCAGATTGGGCACGTACAGCGACATTAAGCAGCAATTTAAAGTCCGCCTGATTAGAGGGCTGGAGGTGATTAATGACACAGAATGTACACCTTGAGCGATGGGGTATTGTGCGGAAAACCGTCTTTCGACGGACATGCTCTCTGACACTGTTATCAATTCTGAAACGAGGCTGTTGTGCATGACACAAAACTGACACGAATCTGTAGCGTTATTGATGGATATCCCCTTTTCAGACGACAAGGCAGATAACGAATTTAGTAAACACACAGAACTGCGAAATAAAAGTACGGAAACAGGATGGTGACAGGATAGTTATTCCATTTCTAGAAGAATAGCATAGTCCTGAAACTGAAAAGGAATAAAACACTTGATCACCTGATCCTGACGACATGCCTGCTAAAGTCCTACATGCTATTCATCTGCGTGTTAGTTTATATTTGTACAGAATTTATAGCGTATATTTGTTACAGGGAAGAATATCAGATACAAGCTGAGAACCCGGCGTGGCCCAGGTATGTATTTATTTGTTCTGTTAGTCCAACTAATACTTCTCTCTGTTCATGTCAGCCGCCCTTAGTCCTCTCCTCAATCTCTTTTGTTTCTCCTCCTGCCCCTCTGTCGCCTTCTCGCTATCTCCCCATCCCTTTCTCTCTGCCCATTTCATCACCCCACTCCATCTCCTCTTCACTCCTCTGTCTGCCCAGTTCCTCATCCCCATCTTTCTATCCATTTCCTCCTCTGCAGGGTCTTAGTCCAACTCCTGCTCCCCCTCTCTCTTCCCCTTTCTGTCCATTTTCCCCTCCCCCGTCTCTGTCAATCTCCTAATGTTTGCGTCCCGTCCTCTTTCCTCTCTCTGTCTACATGTTATCACATCTCGATAGGAGATTGCTGGTTCTTACAGTAAGACAGTAAGTAATAAGCGTACCAGGTATGGCGGAAGTTGATCCAATGCTTTAGAAAGAGTTTTTTACCCACATCTTTGCGCCCATAAGCACATGTCACACCCATTTCACATGTATTTAATATTTCCCACATACTTTTCCACATATTAGCGAATTTCGCCTCGCAGTCACGTTTTCATGCAGCTAAATGTTTATGACGTCATATCTCCTCAGGTGTGTGAAGCACCACGACATCACTCAACAGACACATTAATGGTGTATGTTAGTAGTGTCGGCAAAACATGTAAGCGATCAGTTAGTAGTAAAGAAGTATTTAACTAAAATGGCTTGCCTGATGCTTCAGTTTACTGCACGAACAGCGGTACTGTAATAAGAGAAACTTTTTCCTTTTATCATTTTGGTGGGGCAGAAGGTGGGAGGGGGGAGTTACTAGCGAGAAAGAATTTCGCTAGGCCTGAAATTATGTGTAAAGTGTGTTGGAGGCCGCTAAGTGCTCTCATTCTGATACTCGATGAATAAATTCTCGGTATTCGTGCATGATGGGCTGTACACTTTTTTTATGCCTTATCCTGTGATAGGTGGGTGATTCTCATCCCAACCACGATTCTTTCCAAACTGTAAGTGATATGTGTATGAATTTTGGTTGAAATCGGTCTAGTGGTTCAGGAGGATATCTGGGAAACACATACTCACATATACACATATAACTATTTCTATGACGTGTACGGATTTGTAAGAAAGCAAATATGCTTATTTTGAAAAAGGATAAAACAGGGATCCTCTAGCTCCAGACCAATTTGCCTTGCCGATACCTTACGGAAAGTGGCGGCGAAGCTGGTACGTGGCAGACTACAGGAGAAAAAGCGGTATGATGTCATAAGTGGGAAGTCAACAAAGACGCTGTTTAATGAGGCGAAAACATTTGTTAGGAACGCCTCTCATAGGTATTTCGTAGCCATAATGATTGATATCGCAGGTCAACGCTTTCCTTCGCATTTGAGGGTTTTGTATTTCCCACAGTGCTGTACAGTTGTTTTAAGATCTATTTCCAAAAAAAGAATAGCAACTTTCTCGTGTCCAGGAGAAATCCTTACGAAAGACATTTCATGGGGCTATCCACATGGACCCATAATTGAGCCTGTGTTCTGGGATATGGTATTAAGAATGCTGTTGAACAACGAAGTGGTCAAGAATGGTGTCTGTGTTGCCACTCAAATTCTCTGTTGCGCCTGAAAAGACCAACATACATGATATTAAAAGGAAATCAGTTATAGTTATAAACCACCGACAGAAAAAATAAGAACGTATCACAACACTATCTGAACTAAGCTAATTTGATACAATCTGAATGTTTGTGCACACAGACCTGCTGATAATATCAGAACAGGTAGTTAACTGGGTGTAACGGGGAATATTTTTCGGTTGACGGGAGCTTTTGGTACTGTATCGGTCGAGGTGTTACGTCTTAGAATATGGCCACTCAATCTCCAGATATGGCAAAAAGTGGCAATGTATTGGCTAATACATGTATAAACTGATGAAGTACAAAATACGAATGCGGACTACAAACAAGCAGCAAATTCACAATCAGCTTCTCCTACTGTGACAGAAATGAAGGGATGAAACCTAAACAGCAAGACGCACCTATCGTTTTTTCCCAGGCACAAACAGACTGGGAATGAAGCACCTGATTACCTCAAGAAGCCGGACACACTTCTTGACGTGTCGTGGGCCTTACGCCCTTAGGGTTACGCTTTGCACATCTAGCACGCATTAACCATTCAAGACTTCCTCCACCCCTAAAACTAGAAACATCCACTGGTTATCTACTTGCAATAAAATCTACTTTACAAAGTGCACGACTCTTAAACCTTTACTCCAAGTTACAAATAAAATAAAAAATCTTTCAGATGTTGGTCTAAGAAGGCGACGTCAATGATCTGACACCAATGCTAGATGAACCATAATGCCACCTGAGGAGAGTGAAATGTGACCTCAGGATAACAATAGATTTGTTTACTTAACTTGTTTATTCCAGCTCTTGGCAGTAGCACATCAAGAACAACTTTGCCAGTGTCAGCGACGCCTGCAGCTGACGACAACTACGAGGGAGCGGCCTTGACCTCCCTCCTGCCAGTGGGTTGCTCTGTGGTCCAGCAGCGGCTCTCATGACACAGAGCAGGCAGCACTGACCTGTGGTCGAACAGTGGTACCTGTACTGCATTCCAGTATGTCGCTCATGGTGTAGATTGTGCTACTGGGACAAGAATATTTTAGTACAAGAATGGCATGTTTAGGGTTTAAAGCATGTACTCTGAATACATCCATACTGGTAAGTGAGGAAAATCTTGCATCCTTCCGCATCAGCTGTTACTATACTCAGTCAAGCTGGCTCTGCTTCACAAATCCAGTCGGCCGCGTAAGTTTCACGACATAATACACTTGCCAGCATGCAGCTGGCTCTGTTGCAACTGACGTTCACTCTGGGATACTTTTTGACTGACCACAATCGTTCCAAGGTTGTAGCCTCTCTCCGATGTTATTCAATCTGTATATTGAGCAAGCAGTAATGGAAACAAAAGGAAAGTTCTAAGTCTGTGTTAAAATCCATGGAGAAGAAATAAAAACTTTGAGGTTCGCCGATGACATTGCAATTCTGTCAGAGACAGCAAAGGACTTAGAAGAGCAGTTGAACGGAATGGACAGTGCCTTGAAAGGAGGATATACGATGAACATCAACAAAAGCAAAACGAGGATAATGGAATGTAGTCGAATTAAGTCGGGTGATGCTGAGGGAATTAGATTAGGAAATGAGACACTTAAAGTAGTAGAGGAGTTTTGCTAGTTGGGGAGCAAAATAACTGATGATGGTCGAAGTAGAGAGGATATAAATGTAGACTGGCAATGGCAAGGAAAGCGTTTCTGAAGAAAAGAAATTTGTTAACATCGAGTATAGATTTAAGTGTCAGGAAGTCGTTCCTGAAAGTATTTGTGTGGACTGTAGCCATGTATGGAAGTGAAACATGGACGGTAAATAGTTTGGACAAGAAGCGAATAGAAGCTTTCGAAATGTGGTCCTACAGAAGAATGCTCAAGATTAGATGGGTAGATCACATAACTAATGAGAAGGTATTGAATAGAATTGGGGAGAAGAAGAGTATGTGGCACAATTTGATAAGAAGAAGGGACTCGTTGGTAGGACATGTTCTGAGGCATCAAGAGATCACAAATTTAGCATTGGAGGGCAGCGTGGAGTGTAAAAATCGTAGAGGGAGACCAAGAGATGAAAACACTAAGCAGATTCAGAAGGATGTAGGTTGAAGTAAGTACTGGGAGATAAAGAAGCTTGCACAGGATAGAGTAGCATGGAGAGCTGCATCAAACCAATCTCGGTACTGAAGATCACGACAACAACAACAACAACACAATCGATTTGCTACAATATGTACAAGAACCAAGAGGGAGCAATAAGAGTCCAAGCCCAAAAAAAATGCTGCAATAAAGAAGGGTGTAGGATAGGAATGTACTCTTTCATCCTTACTGTTCAATCTATGCACTAAAGAAGCAATGATGAGAGTAAAAGAATGTTTCAAGAGTAGAATTAAATTTAAAGATGAAAGGATAACAATGACACAATTAGCTGATGACATTGTTGAAAGTGAAGAAAAATTACAAGATCTTCTGAACTGAGTGAACAGTTTAATCAGTGTAGAATATGGACAGAGACTAAATCCAAGAAAGACGTAAGTGATGAGAAGTAAAATAATTGAGAACATCAAGAAAATTAAGATCAAGGTTGATGATTATGAAGCGGATGAAGTTAAGAAATTCTGCTACCAAGGCAGGAAAATATCCCGTGGCAGAGTATGGAGGACATGGAAATCAGACTAGCACAGGCAAAATGGCCATTGTTGGCAAAGAGAAGTCTGATAGTATCAAATACAGACCTTAATTTGAGGAAGTAATTTCTGAAAATTTACGTTGGAGCACAGTAACATATGCTACTGAAACATTATGGACTGTGGGAAAACAGGAAATAAGAGAATCGTATTTGAGTGGTGCTGCTGCAAATGAATATTAAAAATTATCTCGAATTATAAAGTAAGGAATGAAGAGGTACTCCGGAGAATCGGTGACTAATGGAATATATGGAAAATACTGACAACAAGAAGGTATGGGATTATAGAACATGTATTAAGACACCGTGGAATAACTTCCCGTACAGGGTAAAAACTTCAGAGGAAGACAGCGATTGAAATACATCTAGTAATTAATTGAAGATATTAGAGTCTCCTACTGTCACAGAAATGATGGGATGGTAACTAAAAAGCTAGATTCACCTATGGTTTTCTCCCAGGCATAAAACAGGGCCTGGGACAAGCATCTGATTCCCTCACGAGGGCTGACACCCTCCTACACGTGTCGTGGGCCTTACGCCTCCTATAGGCATCGAATTAGACGGAGACAAACCTCCAAATCTCTGATGAAAAATCCACTCCGCTGTATAAATATGCTCCTGGTATGGATCAGGCACCAACTGAATCGGCACGAAAGACTCGATGTCAAGGAGATACTGCGTTGCGAGACAGAGTGACAGACCCTTGATAGTAGCGCCGAAATTGCTTAAATAAGTTTGGGCAGCGCTTAGCCTTATCCATCAAACCCAGTCGGCTGCTCTATGGACGCTTACAAGCAACGCAGGGAAGACAGTTCAGGTTGCAGCAGACGAAGAGTCAACAGCACACGCGAGGCGATCATAGGCGTGGGTCGTGACTCGCCACCCAAGGGAGTAGAATTTGGGTGAGACGCGCAGGTATATGTCTACGTTGTTCACCAGAAACAACGGTGCTCCTTCGGAACAGGGGCGTCACCCCCTGAAACGAGGAAGCTGGCAGACAAAAGGAGAGGCAGATTCCATACAACGACCTCAGCAGCGCACAGGGAACCGACATAACTGACAGACTGAAAGCGATGGGGTGCGTTGGGGGTGGAATATAGTAGACAGAAAACTGATATCGTCAAGAACTGGAATTAGTTGTAGTGACAGAGAGGAGGGAAAGATGTTGTAGGAAAATAGTACTGATAGACACACAATACTTGATCAAAAGTATCTGACACTTATTAGTAGCCAATAATATGTGGTGTGTCCACCGTCTATCTTAATCACAGTTTGAATTCTGCTAGGAACACCTTCAAAGAGGTGTCTCAAAGTCTGTGCAAGAATGGGAACCTATGCTTCGTCAAGGCTAAAACCAGAGATTAGTTATGTTGAATGCTGGGACCTGGAGAAACGTTGAGGTTCTATTTAATACCAAGGGTGTTCCATTGGGTTCAAGTCGGAACTCTGAGCAGGCCACCCTATTACAGGTTATTGTCTACATACCATTTCCTCATAGATGCTGGTTTGCGACAGCACGTATCGTCAAGCAGATAGTCTCCAAACTGTTCAGCTATTGTGCACAGTACAGAAGCTATGCGTCAATAGCCATCCGCAACAAGCGTTTCCTAAGCACAATGTGTGGACTGCACCCTAACCACGAAATACGCCCTGTCCCTCTTCCCCCTCACACCGTAATATAACCTCCTATGTATCCCACTGTTGGCACTACACATTATGGCAGGTAACGTTCCGCAGACGTTCGCTAGTTCCAATCTTGTCCATCGTATTGCCACAGATTAACATGTCCAAATTCCAGGCATCCACTATCAACTGGCTTTGCTCTTTACACCACCTCAGGCGTCACGTTTGACTATGAGGAGCTGATCGACCATTACAACACACTCTGTTTAACTCCCTCCCGACAGTCACTGTGCTACCCGGATTGCTGGTAGAATTCTGGAACTCACGTTACTCCTTCTGCCAATTTTATGCGATGTTTCACAGCCACATTCCACTGTGCTCGACGGTCCCTGTCCGTTAATACCTAAGTATACCTCGTATCGTACAGGCTTTTGTTTGTTTTGGTTAGAACAGCTTAGTGTTGGTTAGAGCATCAGTGACAGAGCCACTCATGTTGCTGCTGCTGATAAGGGGAGTACACCGTTCCTTTATTGCACAATCTTATGAGTTTCAAACAGAAGCGACTTCAGTAATGGATAGTCACTGTGATTGCTGTGTACAGATGCGAGCTGAGTTGGTGACACTTCGCTCACAGCTCCAGGCAGTGTTGGCTTCTGTCACACAGCTTGAGGCTGCTGCACTGTGGGGGTTTGGACGCAGAGATGCGAAGGACGTTGAGCACGTCCCATTTGTCCCCTAATCGGTCCACCACTGTGATCGCCCCAGATACTGCCTGCACCGAGATTGACCCCTCACCCGTCGCCAAGTGGAAGATTCAAAATGGTTCAAATGGCTCTGAGCACTATGGGACTTAACATCTGAGGTCATCAGTGCCCTATAACTTAGAACTGCTTAGGCCTAACTAACCTAAGGACATCACACACATCCATGCCCGAGGCAGTATTCGAACCTGCGACTGTAGCGGTCCCGCAGTTCCAGACTGAAGCGCCTAGAACCGCTCGGTCACACTGGACAGCTAGTGGGAGATCATTCCAACGTCTGACAGGCAGCAAAAGGCTTTCTGAGGGGCCGATCGTAGGGCCTCCCCAGTTCGTTTGACGAACAGGTTTCGGGCGCTATCTGTGGCTGACGAAGTCTCTGAGCCAGATGCAGTGGCCCACCATGTTCTTCTCGGCCTGGAAGGTCTGGAAATTCACAGAGGGTAGGTTAGCTGGTAGTTGGGAGCTTCAACGTTAGGCGCGTTTGGGCCCTCTTAGGAACATGGCTGAAAAGGAGGGGAAGGAAGCCAGTGTGCACTTGGTGTGCATACCGGGGAGGGGGGGGGGGGGAAGTCATTCCAGATGTGGAAAGGGTGCTTCCCAATGACATGAAGAGTACGGGGTGCAGCCAAATGCAGGTGGTGGCCCATGTCGGCACCAATGACGTATTTCGCTTTGGATCGGAGAAGATTCTCTCTGGTTTAGGGTGGCTAGCGGAAATAGTAAGGACTGCCAGTCTTGCCTGCGATATTAAAGCGGAGCTCACCATCTGCAGCATCGTCGACAGAACCGACTGTGGTCCTTTGGTGCAGAGCCGAGTAGATGGTCTGAATCAGAGGCTCAGGCCATTCTGTGACTGTGTAGGCTGCAGATTTCTTGACTTGCGCCATCGGGTGGTGAGGTTTCCGGGTTCCGCTTAATATGTCAGGAGTTCATTACACGCAGGAAGCGGCTACACGGGTAGCGGGGCCTCTCTGGAAGGAACTGGGCGGTTTTTTTTAAGTCAGAGGGTCTCAGGAAGCCACAGAAAGAGCGTCCGTCTAAAAGGGGGCAGGTAAAACACATTAAGGTAGTTGTAGAAACGATCGGTATTGTAGTTGTAAAGTGTCGTAGCTGTGTTGGAAGTAGTTTATCTTGTAGTGAAATTGAATTACATCGTTCCTGCGAAATAGTATGGGTAGAGGTTATACTTGACAACTGCACTAAACTATTAACTGGATCGTTTTACCAATGCCCCGACTCAGAAGATATAGTTGCTGAAAACTACAAAGAACAAAATCGTTCAGATGGCTCTAAGCACTATGGGAATTAACACCTGAGGTCATCAGTCACCCAGACTTAGAACTACTTAAACCTAACTAACCTAAGAACATCACCCACATCCATGCACGAGGCAGGATTCTAACCTGCGACAGTAGCTGCAGCGCAGTTCTGGACTTCAAAGAACAGTTGAGTCTCATATCAAAGAGGTACCGCAGTCATACAATTGTAGTCGGTTTAGACTTCAATCTGCCCTCGATATGCTGGAAAAGTTATACGTCTAAACCGGCGGCAGGCATAAAACTCATCCGAAATTGTACTGAATGATTTCTTAGAAAATTATTTTGAACATTAGTTCATGAGCCCACTCGAAACGGAACTGGTTGCGAAAGTATACTTGACCTCTTACCAACAAATA
Source organism: Schistocerca serialis cubense (assembly GCF_023864345.2). Classification (NCBI taxonomy): domain Eukaryota; kingdom Metazoa; phylum Arthropoda; class Insecta; order Orthoptera; family Acrididae; genus Schistocerca; species Schistocerca serialis. The sequence continues at coordinate 380,959,391 of NC_064645.1, read as the reverse complement.
ACCCTGGACAAATAGGGAATATCATGACGAATACAGGGATTAGAGACCACAAGTCAGTTGCTGCTAGGCTGAATACCGTAACACCCACAACCATCAAAAAGAAAAGAAAAGTGCACCTATTTAAAAAAGCTGTGATAAATGCTCTTAACGCCTTTTTAAGTTACAGTCTCCACTCCTTCCGATCACATAAGTGTAGAAAAGCTGTGGAATGATTTCAAAGAGATAGTATCGACGGCAATTGACAGATACATACCGCACAAATTAATAAGTGATGGAGTCTGATCCTCTATGGTACACAAAACGGGTCAGATCCCTATTCCAGAAGCAACGAAGAAAACATGCCAAATTTAAAAGAATGCAAAATCCCCAAGACTGGCAAAGTTTTGCAGAAGTTAGAAATATAGCGCGTACTTCAATGCCAGATGCTTTTAATAATTTCCACAACGAAAGTCTGTCTCGGAATCTGGCATAAAACCCAACGAGATTCCGATCATACACAAAGCACACCAGTGGCAAGACGCAATCAATACCTCCACTACAGGCCCATATCACTAACGTCGGCTTGCAGCAGGGTTTTGTAACATATACTGTATTCGATCATTACGAATTATCTCGAAGAAAACGTTTTATTGACACATCGTCAGCACGGATTCAGAGAACACCGTTCTTGAGAAACACAACAAGCTTTTTATACTCATGAGATAATGAGCGCTATCGACAGGGGATATCAAACTGATTCCATATTTTTAGATTTCCAGAAGGGTTTCGACACCGTTCCTCACAAGCGTCTTCTAACCAAACTGCGTGCCTATGGAATATCGCCTCAGTTGTGCGACTGAATTCGTGATTTCATGTCAGGAAGGTCACAGTTCGTAGTAATAGACGGAAAGTCATCGAGTAAAACAGAAGTAATATCCGGCGTTCCCCAGGGAAGTGTTATGCGCACTCTATTGTTCCTGATCTATATTAACGACACAGGAGACAATCTGAGTAGCCCTCTTAGATTATTTGCAGATGATGCTGTCATTTACCGTCTTCTAAAGTCATCAGATTCAGATGACCAAAACGAATTGATATATGATTTAGATAAGATATCTGTGTCGTACGAAAATTGGCAATTGACCCAGACTAAAGAAAGTATGAAGTTATTCACATGAGTACTAAAAGAAATCTGCTAAATTTCGATTATGCGATGAGTCACACAAAACTGGAGGCTGCAAATTCAACTATATACCTAGGGATTACAATCACAAGTAATGTAAATTGGAACGATCACATAGATAATGTTGTGGGTAGAGCAAATCGAAGACTGCGATTCACTGGCAGAACACTTAGAAGGGGCAACAGATGTACTAAAGAGACTGCTTACACCACACTTGTCCGACCTATTGTGGAGTATTGCTGTGCGGTGTGGGATTCATATCAGGTGGGACTGACGGATGACATCGTAAAAGTTCATAGCAGGGTGACTCGTCTTGTATTATCGTGAAGTAGGGGAGATAGCGCCACATACATGATACGTGAATTGGAGTAGCAATCATTAAAACAAAGGAGTTTTTCGTTGCGGCGGGATCTTTTCATGAGATTTCAATCACCAGTTTTTTCCTCCGATTGCGAAAACATTGTTTTGGCACTTACCCACATAGGGAGAAATGATCATCACGATAAAGTATAAGAAATCAGGGCTCGCACAGAAAAATTTAAGTGCTTGTTTTTCCCGAGCGTCGTTCGAGAGGTGGTTAATTGAACCCTCTGCCAGACACTTAATTGTGAATAGCAGAGTAATCACGTAGAGGAAGATGAAGTCAGTCTGGTATGTATAACGATGGATTCTAAATTCCCAGACCTATGTGGTCCTTATTGGACTTAAGCGTTTGCTCATAAATCTTGTCTGTCATGCTTCGGCGTGGCTTAATTTGTCATTAAGGGCTCGGCATTGTCTTATGAAGAGCTTTTCTAGTTTCATTGTTGTATTGTATGGTTGCTATTGTAAAACATTTTTGTTTTATATTCAGCGATTTTAACGTTACAGTATTAACAGGCTAGTTAGCTATTTCATTCAGTTATTTAACTATGGTCAGTAACAGGCACGAGCAAAATATTTTATTTGTATGAGTTGGAGGGCAGTGCTAACCTTGAATCGAATTTGCTCTCTGACCTTGTTCACTGGCCTTGGCCTTTCGTGGCCTCGATCTTCGATCTTTGACCTTTACTGGCCGCGACCCTTCAATTCAAGCGCGGTTCGTGACGTTACGCCATTAACAAATCACTTACTGATTTACTGATTATTGACTGACCAAACAAGTCTTTGTAACACGCGATGCCTACATTTTCATGTGCACACGCTTACTTCGCGATTAATAAAATTAATTTTCCTGAGAGAGAGAGAGAGAGAGAGAGAGAGAGAGAGAGAGAGAGAGAGAGAGAACCGAATCATGTAAATACGTTATAAGTTTTTATGACAAAATGTGTTTAATGGACATGATGTCAAATGCTCATGTAATATAACGTAGAGAGTTGTGTAAATACCTATGCCACGTCCCTGCCCGCATCGTACACGCTCTACTGTTCATATTCCTATTTAAGATGTGAGGGTGTATCAGGCTGCATTAAATTTGCAAGTTTCGATATGCATATGCACACACGTAAGCACTACAGATAACATTACAACAGCAAGATGGGCCAAAACCGGGCAGAAATGCTTGCGCGCACACCAACACACACTCACATACACACAAACAAACAAGTATATATAACCACTTGTTTATAATACTCCCAGATCAGCATTTTATTATTAAGAAAACAGAAAACATTCGTAGTAACTATCACATCTTCTCGAAGCTACTGATCCATAAAAATCCATAAAAGACATGCACTGAAATCTGAAAGCGAATCCACTATGTGAAATCATTGTTTCCTATCGTATGTACAGTAGTCCCAATGAGATAATGGTTTGTTTTTCATCCTATTTGGACCGCACAGGAAACACCAATCATTGTTTAATTTATTGTGAGACACAGTTTTCAAATACATTTCCTATCGCAAAAACAAATTGCATTATTGCCTAATAAGAACTTGGAACTCGTTTCAGCAATATACACATGCATGGAGGCGTATGTAGAAACCGTAGTAACCCGTTTGGTTGCTAGCTATCGTATGTGCAAACGAAACAACTGTGATATTTTAGTGTTACAAGAAACACCCAGAGCACCAACTAGCCACAGAGCAAAAATACAGGGCATGAAATTAGTTCTTGAGAGACCACACGAAAGAAACGGAAGTGCTATATTTGTGAAACCGAACTTAGACGTATGCTCCTATGGTTTGACCTGCGAAGAAAATATAGAAATTTTAACTACTGAGCTACATTTATGTACTGTAACATCCGTGTACAAACCACCCAGTGCGAGCTTCAAATTTACGGAGCCTGGAAATTTCCATTCAAAAAACATTAAAGTTGTACTGTCACGGTCTCGCGTGCGGCTATAAAGAGACAAATGACGATAGCGAAATGCTGGAGATGACCAGGCTAAACTAAAATTGATACATGACCCAAAGTTGCCTGCATCATTTAACAGCGGAAGATGGAAACGAGTATATAATCCAGATAAGATATTTGTCTCCGAGAAGGTATCCCTGCAAACTGTAAAGCAAATCGAGGATTCAGTTCCAAGATCGCAACACAGAGCAATAACTTGCTGCATTACGGCAGTAATCAAATCAGATGTGATGCCCTTCAAGAGACGCTTCAACTTCAAAAAAACTCATTGGGAACTCTTCACGGAGGACCTTGATAAGGAGATCTTGGAAATTAAACGAGAAGTACAATCATATGAAACATTTATAGACCTCGTCAAGAAAATCTCTCGACGGCTCATACCTAGAGGGTGCCCCACTCAGTATATCGCTAGACTCAATGGTAGCTTCAAGGAAGCTCTGAAAAAGTATGAAGAACTTTGCAATAAGGACCCCTTCTCAGAGGATACGATCCAGGCAGGTGAGGTACTGATGTCTGGTTTCTCCGAAGCGAGAAAGGAAAAGTGGTGCAACCTCCTACAAGAGACGGACATGAAGCACAGCAGTAGGAAGTCATGGAAACTGCTCAAAAGTCTCAGCAACGACCCAACAGAACTACAACCAATTTACAGTGAAGCTACACCTGATCAGATAGCTCACCAACTGCTCATGAACTGAAAAACTAAAAGGAAGATCAGGAATGGCAAAATCAAAAGCAAATTGAACGACGAGATTAGCTTCCTAGCTCGCCCGTTCTTCATTCAGGAGCTACACGACGCCATCAACGATATGAAAAACAATAAGGCCGCTGGCCTCGACGATCTGAGATCTGAGCAAATTAAACGTTTTGGACCGAGAGTACAAGCATGGATCCTAGAGCTAATGAATAACTGTATTACAATAATGCAAATTCCTAAACTGTGGAGGAAAGCTCGGGTTGTTGCGTTACTAAAACCAGGGAAAGACCCAGCTGAAGCTAAAAATTTCCGGCCTGTCTCACTGCTTTGTCATCTATTTAAAGTGCTGGAGAGAATGATCCTCAAACGCATAGCTGATTATGTGGACAAAGCCCTCATTAACGAACAAGATGGATTTCGACCAGGAAGATCATGCTGTGGCCAAATCCTTAAGCTCAGACAGTACATCGAAGACGGCTATCAGAGAGGAGTAGTAACTGGGGTCGCATTCTTGGATCTCAATGCCGCATATGACACAGTTAACCATAAGTTGCTTACCCAGAAAGTATATAATGTCACTAAAGATTACACCCTTTCTATGTTCGTGCAATGCATGCTACAGAACAGACGCTACTATGTAACTAATAACAGCCGATGGAGGACACAGAAAAATGGACTTGCACAGGGTAGTGTCTTGGCTCCATTATTATTTAACATCTATACGAATGACCTTCGCATCACCCACCAGACACGAATGTTCATTTATGCCGATAATGCAGCAGTAGGCACACAGGATAAAACCTTTGAACAAGTGGAGGAGAATCTCACAGGAGCCTTAACAGAACTTGCTACCTACTACGAAGGCAATAATCTCAAACCAAACCCTAGTAAATCCGCCTTCCATCTTAGGAGCAAACTAGCCAAACGGAAACTCCGAGTCATGTGGCAAGGGGAGGAGCTGAAGCATACAAACAGTCCAAAATACCTGGGAGTAACATTGGACAGAGCGCTTACTTTTAAGCAGCACTGTCACAACGCTAAAAAAAGGTCTGTACCAGGAACAACATGCTGCAGAAGCTAACAGGTTCATCGTGGGGAGCTCAACCACACGTTTTGCGCACGACGGGTCTGGCGCTGAGTATCTCAGCAGCGGAATACGCGGCGCCAGTTTGGAGGAACTCTGCTCACACTAAGCAAGTTGACGTCGCCGTAAACGAAACTGAACGTATTGCCACAGGTGCCTCAAACCAACTCCGAAAGACAAAATTTACCCCACCATAGGAATAGCACCACCCATAATTCGCAGACAAGTAGCCGCCGAGATCGAAAGAAAAGATCAAAACAAAAGAATGATCCTCGACATCCGATGCATATGCACCGAAAACAACGTGTCCGGCTGAAATCCCGCAGGAGTTTCATTGAAACTACTGAAGAGCTCGCCACCAAGCCCGTCGCAAGGCGGCCTATCTCTTTGGGAAGAAATGGCGCCACACTCCGCAGTGGAACTACTTGAGGAGGGATCTGCAGGATTTCAACTACCTTTTACAACTTGGAGGTCATTAAACCGGCTGCGCACTGGAGTAACTGGGTGTAATTCAAACCTACACTCCTGGAAATTGAAATAAGAACACCGTGAATTCATTGTCCCAGGAAGGGGAAACTTTATTGACACATTCCTGGGGTCAGATACATCACATGATCGCACTGACAGAACCACAGGCACATAGACACAGGCAACAGAGCATGCACAATGTCGGCACTAGTACAGTGTATATCCACCTTTCGCAGCAATGCAGGCTGCTATTCTCCCATGGAGACGATCGTAGAGATGTTGGATGTAGTCCTGTGGAACGGCTTGCCATGCCATTTCCACCTGGCGCCTCAGTTGGACCAGCGTTCGTGCTGGACGTGCAGACCGCGTGAGACGACGCTTCATCCAGTCCCAAACATGCTCAATGGGGGACAGATCCGGAGATCTTGCTGGCCAGGGTAGTTGACTTACACCTTCTAGAGCACGTTGGGTGGCACGGGATACATGCGGACGTACATTGTCCTGTTGGAACAGCAAGTTCCCTTGCCGGTCTAGGAATGGTAGAACGATGGGTTCGATGACGGTTTGGATGTACCGTGCACTATTCAGTGTCCCCTCGACGATCACCAGTGGTGTACGGCCAGTGTAGGAGATCTCTCCCCACACCATGATGCCGGGTGTTGGCCCTGTGTGCCTCGGTCGTATGCAGTCCTGATTGTGGCGCTCACCTGCACGGCGCCAAACACGCATACGACCATCATTGGCACCAAGGCAGAAGCGACTCTCATCGCTGAAGACGACACGTCTCCATTCGTCCCTCCATTCACGCCTGTCGCGACACCACTGGAGGCGGGCTGCACGATGTTGGGGCGTGAGCGGAAGACGGCCTAACGGTGTGCGGGACCGTAGCCCAGCTTCATGGAGACGGTTGCGAATGGTCCTCGCCGATACCCCAGGAGCAACAGTGTCCCTAATTTGCTGGGAAGTGGCGGTGTGGTCCCCTACGGCACTGCGTAGGATCCTACGGTCTTGGCGTGCATCCGTGCGTCGCTGCGGTCCGGTCCCAGGTCGACGGGCACGTGCACCTTCCGCCGACCACTGGCGACAACATCGATGTACTGTGGAGACCTCACGCCCCACGTGTTGGGCAATTCGGCGGTACGTCCACCCGGCCTCCCGCATGCCCACTATACGCCCTCGCTCAAAGTCCGTCAACTGCACATACGGTTCACGTCCACGCTGTCGCGGCATGCTACCAGTGTTAAAGACTGCGATGGAGCTCCGTATGCCACGGCAAACTGGCTGACACTGACGGCGGCGGTGCACAAATGCTGCGCAGCTAGCGCCATTCGACGGCCAACACCTCGGTTCCTGGTGTGTCCGCTGTGTCGTGCGTGTGATCATTGCTTGTACAGCCCTCTCGCAGTGTCCGGAGCAAGTATGGTGGGTCTGATACACCGGTGTCAATGTGTTCTTTTTTCCATTTCCAGGAGTGTATTTAATAGGGGCTACAGTGATAGCGGTAGGTGTGAATACGGAGCAATGCAGGACTTGGACCACCTATTGTATTGCCCAGATAGGTCTATAACATGCACTAAAGACGATATTTTCAAAGTCAATGACAAAGCAACCTATGTTGCTAATTACTGGGAAGGGAAGATATAATTGGTGCATCCGGATACGGAAGGAGAAGAAGAATATAGTGCATCTGTGAGGGCATGCTAACTCAGCGTAAGACATCTACCAAGCTCAGCTGACTGCTGCCTCCACATAAAAATAAGTTCCTGACAGGAAGAAAAGTCTATAATTTTTCATCTATGCTAGTGATTTTAATTGTCTACTTTTTCCCCTTTACTTTCTTTATTAATGACGCATCTTTTATTATGCATGCTAACAAAACAGGCTATGAAATGTTTGTCAGTTGCGAGAATGTTCTTTCATGTGAAAACTTTAGTGAAATAAACGTAACTTGACTCAATCACGAGTTCCCAGACAAAGACAGGATGGAAGCGAGTTGTGATTTAACAGCATTTGTGTATCCCAAACGATCACATGCAATTCTTGCATTATTTTCGTTTCATTCATAGCATTCGGAAGGTATTTCATGTCCACTGAGCGAGCCATTTTTGTTGTAAAAAAGGATCATCAAACTCTAACGCTACATCTCTTCCAAATAATGACTGCGTCATTAAAAAAATTGGACAGTCACCGTAGCACTTACAGCAAATAGAACGGTTTGGGTAACGTGTCTGACAGATCTCATAGGTCAGTTGCTCACGTGAAATGCATACCAGTAATGCGTCTTCAGTCACAATATTTTAATTTATGTCTGTTTAATCTAACGCTTTTCGAAGCTCCTACTCAACTGACAGTCAATCATGCTTCAGTTTACTATCTGGTGGTAAAAGACAGTTTTTCCTAAACAAGGATCTCTGGTGTGACCTGGAGTATAATTAATGTATTCCTTATAGGAATTACTTCTGTGATTCAGTGTACCAGCTGCCACCTACAGCGTGACACTGCAGAACTTTCCTTGCGGTGACCTGTTTCCTTAATCATTAGTTTATCAGCAGTTTCGTGTGATTTAATTCCAATGCTGACTCGGCACCTGCTTTACAAGTTAATTTCTCAGAAGTTTAGCTACACAATAACCATACTGGAACTGGAGAGCTAATTCGAGCAGTAAAGAAAATAAGAACTGATTACACAGACCTTTCAAAGTCAACATGTGCCTTAAAAATCACATTTTCAACTTGTTAGTTTGCTGTTCCAATGAAGATATGTTTAAAGTTGTTTCAAAATGTATTTCGCTGGAATTAATTGCACTTGCTGCGTGAGGATAAGGCGATATTTCTCGAAATTTAATGAGATGCAGTGATTGGGCAGAAATTCTTTATTGAGATGCTTAGTTGTTCGTTTGTCGCCAAGTACTGCAACCTTCTGAACAATGCAGTTGCAAGATACGGGGTATTCATCTACGTAATACACAGAAAGTGTAACAGAATGGTTATGTAATTACGTAGGAATCATTTGTAAAACACTGGGAGTCATTTGTAAGTATTTCTGCTTGTCATAAGAGAAAGGCAACACACCACATCACCCCACCGAAAATATGCCTATTTGCGTTGACAGGACGTAGAGTATGTTAATACGCACACAAAGCAAGTAAGCAGACATATTTTTACAGACATAGATGTGCTACAGCTACGGAATGGCTAACAGTTCTCATGATGATGAAATTAAAGTGAAACATCGGCATATGAAAACTAATGTGATAGATTGCTTGAGGTCAAGCGAAGTTGTGTTTGCATAGATAAACACAATCGGCGTAATCCTCGCGGACCTACAGATTTTGTCAGCTAGAGCTTCATGTCTGACGCGCTGTTTATATCTATTGTTTCGTTATCCCTTCATCCATGGGAATCCATACGTGATACAACAAGACAACACGTATATTCCAATTGCAAGGAACCTCTATTTTAAACATCACTGCGAAATTTATTTGAAAAAGAAGTTTACGTCCATAATGACTTAAGACGAAAATATATCTAGGCGCCAGGACGTTCTTAATGTCAAGCATACTCACATAATTATTTGCCCACCGAAGTATAATAATAATATGTAGCACACATACCCAGAAACATTGAAAGAATCGACAATTTTGTGAAAGACGTGAATGTTGATTAATTCAATAAAGGATGGTAGGCAGTCAGAGAGAGAGAGAGACATGGTTTGTTCTACTGAGGACTAAGGGCTCTAATGATGTCACTGAATACTTCAAAACATGTGTAAAAGTATGGAACGCTTACTTTCGTAATTGCAATCCACCATAATTCTTTTATTACATATATTTTTATTTATTGCTGCTGGTTTCGATTATATCTCATTTTCAAGCTGTACCTACATACAATCAAGCTATCGTTAGTACATTTATCTACATATGTTTTATTTACGCTGTAAGATCGTAAATGCAATTTCTTAAATATGATGTACTTTGTTTCATTATATTTGCGCGTGGTTTTACATTATCCAGTTATGTGTCTGCGACATGGTTTAGTATTAAGTTTATATGTTACACGGAAATCGATTTATGCCGCATGCAAAATTTAGGTTTCCCTTTTTGTCTGAATTATCTCTCACCGGTAGTTTGGTCGAAGTTCTCAATACATTTTTATAGCTCTGAGTTCGGTTTGTTCGTTTGTTATATGGACATATAGCCAAGTGCATGTACATTTCTGTTTCCTCAAAGAACTCCATGTAGCTTCCTTTCTCGATTATAAAGAATGGAAAGAATAGTATTTATGTAGAGTGCAGATTTTCTCGAAGATCTATATTAAATATGGAGAGGTTGTGTTCGATTTTGTTGACATATTGTTGATACCTTTTGTTAATTTTCGTCCCGTTTGGCCGACGTTCAAAGGACGCGGCATTTAAATGTATATGTTCCCATTTGGTCGTGTATTTTAGCTTTGTTTGTTCTGTGCATTATTTGTATTCTTAGTTTATTACATGTGCAGAAGCGAACATTAACGTAAGTATTACGAAATGATTTACTTATTTTACTAGAAATGTTCCTCATATTGCGTGAAATTTCTCAGAAATATGGGCAATAGGTAATCGATTTCCTTCAAATATATAAGTTTAACACAGAACCATATCTCTGACACGTAACTCGATAATGTAACGACCTTGCTCAAATATAATAAAGTACCTCATAAATGAGAAAAAGCAATACGATATGATGGCACAAGGAAAAAATTATGACACAGCCCAATTTTAGATATGTAAATATATAAGGACATTTGTACGAATGACAGCTTGACTGTATGTAGGTACCGCTTGAATATGAGCTGAGGTCGAAACTGGTAGCAACGAATAAAAATGTATAAAGATGGAGCTGTGATGCAGTATCATTGGGCCATTGAGCCACAAGGAATTATAACAACAGCACACATTTCACTTAATTTGTTGAGGTTAAAGAGAAGAACATACAATAAATATTGAATTTATAGATGTTAGCGACCGATACGAATTCCCACAAATACGGCACTCTTTGGCTTGCACTTCAGTCTCCGTTTTTCCTGACAGGTTTTTTACCAGGAGTTAATATACAACATTATATACAACATCTACTTCTCACAGTATGTCTCTGGTGTAACTGAAGTAACGCACATCCAGTTTTGATGTTGTTAGCATCCTCTGCTATTCCTCATTTATGAGAAGCAAGACATACGTAAGATTTTTTAGCACAAAGAGCTTTCCAGATATGCGTCTGCACATCTAAACCTGCTGAATTAATACAGTCTGAAGAGGAACGGTTGGGGAAATACCAAAGTGGGTGATCAGGTAACATAAAGTTTAGGTGTACATCAAACTAAAATGCAAAACGATGGTAAGGAATTTTATCATGTTAGTAATTATCCCCTGCCCGCTCGGCTGGCCGCGCGGTCTAGCGCGCTTCCTCTAGGGTGGGAAGGCGTGTGGATCTCCGGCAAGAATCCGCCCTGCGGGTTAGTGTCGAGGTTCAGTCTGCTGGCCAGCCTGCGGATGATTTTTAAGGCGTTTTTCCATCTGCCTTGGTGAATTCGGGGTGGTTAGCCTTATTCCGCCTCAGTTACACTATGTCGGCGATTGCTGCGCAAATACTGTCTCCATGCACGCGTACACCATCATTACTCTACCACGCGAACATTTGGGAGTATTACACTCGTCTTGTATGAGACGTTTCCGGGGGGTGGTGGGGTGGGGGTGGGGGGGGGGGGGGTCCACTGGAGGCCGAACCGCACAATAATGCTGAGTCCGGTGTGGGGCGGCGGTGGGGTGAGTGGACTGCTGTAGCCTATTCTGTGGTTGTGAACCATTGAGGGCTACGTCGGGGACGAAGCCTCTCCGTCGTTTTTAAGTCCCCAGTTCAATACACACACAATTATCCCTTCCCTTTGCGCGCTGTGGCAGATTAGACGCAGAGGCTGTGGAGCACGTTGACAAAAATTTCGACTGGAATACTGCTCAGAATTGATATCACAATCCGTAGAACTTTATCAACAACAGGAAGATTCCCATCGTTGAGGGCAGATTCCAGTTTGGGGAAGAGCATGAAGTCTTCTGAGACCAAATGAGGGGACCTATGGAATGTTATCCTGTTTTGGCCAATAAAATTACACACAAGAGCTCCATTTTTGGCAGGAGGAAAATCGTACATCATAGTTTTGCAACATTGATGGTTATTGGTATATATCCATCAGGTAATGCAGGACGTCGTAAAATTGATACGGAACGCCATCTGACATGTTGTTTTGGTAGTTGATGCAAATTTTTCCTTGCATAGTGTAGTTAACAAAGATCTCAATTTTTGTCGAATAAATTATTTGTTGCGAGCTGCATAAATACTGGGTGGCCCAAAACGGATGGTCGGATTTGAACTGCGTAGTACCATTGAAAGGTGAGGAGGGGGGACCACTGCCGGCCGTCTGCAAGTCGGCCATTACACCCAGTTTGCCACGAGATGGCGCAGTGGACGGTCGAGCATCGTGTTTTTGCTGTGGAACAGTTTTTCAGAAATGATGAATCGTTTATTACTGTGCAACGATTGTTTCGACAACGTTTTGGTGTAGCGCGTGATGGACCCATTCCAGATCGCAGATCCATATCACGTTGGGTGACTGCATTCCGGACAACAGGGTCTGTCAAAAGTGGTAAATCTACAGGGCGTACACGTACGGCAGTTACTCCACAGAACATTGATGATGTTAGAGCGTCAGTGCTGCAAAGCCCGCGTCGTTCCACTAAGCGTCATGCTCAAACTTTAGGCCTCAGCCGTAGTTCGTTGCAGCGTATTTTAAGCCGTGAGTTACAGTTTCACCCATACAAAATTATGATCACGCAAAAGCTGTATGATCGTGATTTTGAGCAGCGAAGACGATTTTGTGAATCAATGCTTGACATTTTGTACTCTAATAATGATGTTGTGCTTCTTATGTCAGATGAAGCCCATTTCCATTTAGACGGCTATGTCAATAAACAAAACTGCAGGTATTGGGCAGCAGATAATCCCAGAGAATTGCACCAAAAGCCTCTTCATAGTGCTAAGGTAACAGTCTGGTGTGGAATTTCAAGATTGGGGATTGTTGGTCCTTATTTTTTTGAGGAGAACAACGCTACAGTCACAGTGAACTCGAAACGTTACGTTAACATGCTACGTAGCTTTTTGGTGCCGAAACTGCGAGAGTTACATGTAAATCGAGATCGAATTTGGTTTCAACAGGACGGGGCCACGGCCCACACAGCCAATGACTCCATGTGTGTTTTAAGGCGGATGTTCCCCCACCACATCATCTCGCGTTTTGGAGATGTCCACTGGCCCGCGAGATCACCTGACCTCTCAGCCTGTGATTTTTTTCTTTGGGGATACCTAAAGTCAAAAGTCTACGTAAAGAAGCCCCGAAACTTAATTGATCTGAAGGAGGCAATCAGTGCGGAAATTAAGGCAATTCAAGAAGAAACAGTAGTGAAAGTGATGGAAAATTTCGAGGAAAGACTTGTGGAATGCATCACCGAGGAAGGACACCATCTTCCGGAAGTCATTTTCCGTACATGATTTTTTGTGGTTAGTTCTTGTAATTTGGTGCCTGGGAGCATTTAGTTACGTAATTGAATAAAATTAATTTGTAAAACTGATGGAGTTATAGTTATTTAAAATGTGACCATCCTTTTTGGGCCACCCTGTACTACCTAAAATTCCACGGCAGTATGAATGACTATTCTCTAACCGAGGATTGGGCCGTGACGCGTAATTTATTTGTGAAATCAAACTGTCGCCGTAAGTAAGTACTGCAGGGCAAAAACTGTCTGGACTTGAGGTGACCAATACCTCTATTAGAGAAACGAGAGTTCGCAGTTTCTTTTAGAGAGCTGGGTTATCAGGCATTTCCAAACAGCGATTTCTTTAAAGCGGATTTTCCCCTGTTTCTTATAAGAACACTGGCTTAGAGCCCGCACCTTCTCTCGCGTAGACTGGATGATCTGTATATTATTATGGTTTTTGTTGTTTCGTTTTTCTATAATCGAATGTTTACGTTGTTCGCATCATTTTCTATACTTCTCGCGCTAATTAATCTCATAGAAGCACGGTCTTTTCGAAAGTGCTTGTGGTAGCTTGACTCCAAAGTTTTTGTTAATCATACCTTTTGCGTTTCTGTGGTGATATTTCTACAGAATCTTTCATCGTCCAAAACATATTTCCTCACATCTAACGGAGACTGAAATACCAATTTTCATAAGTTTATCTCTAAATTTATTTATTATAACGAACTGTTTTCTTAAAAGCTTTCAGCTCCTGTATCATCCCGTCAGATGTTGAATTTACGAAAACTGTCAGATGGCTGTTCCTTCGTTTCTAACGGAGAACACATAATGAAATATTTCTCTAATAACTTTCGTCCCCTATTTCAGCCCCATAGAGGTTGAATTTCGGAAAACAGGGAAACAAACATGTTCTATTTCCAGCCAATTCAAATTTTCATAGATTTAGCTTTAACATGCTTTCATAATGGAATATTTTCATAGAACATTTCATTCCCTATTTCATCCTCATAATGGTTGAATTTCGGGATGCGTTGAAACGCATATCTTTCTACTTCTAAGGAGAAGTCAAGTACCAATAGCTACAAAGGGATTTTCGAAGGGAAATTTCCACCCACCATTTCACCGAGAAAACTAATATCTATTATCGTAGTATAGCTTCAAAATTGCCTTAATAGCAACATATTTTCAAAAAACTTCTCATGCCCTGTTTCTCCCCCTTGGGAATGGATTTCGAAAAGTCTTGCCTTAATCGACCCTGTAGTATAAGATTAACAAACTCTCCGTATTTCAAATTCGTGCCCTTAGCGGTTTGGGCTGGAGGAAGATGAATCAATCATTCACTCATTGCCTTTTATACACTGATGGGAAAAAAACGCAACACCAAGAAGGAGTTATGCGACATAAGCGAAAGTTGGTAAGCGTGTTCCTGAAAGATGATATCCATTCAAATTTCTAGCCAGTCGCATAAGCGGACGGCCGCTGTGGCCGAGCGTTTCTAGGCACTTCAGTCTTCAACCACGCGACCGCTACGGTCGCAGGTTCGAATCCTGCCTCGGGCATGGATGTGTGTGATGTCCTTATGTTAGTTAGCTTTAAGTAGTTCTGTGTTCTAGGGGACTGATGGCCTCAGATGTTAAGTCCTATAGTGCTGAAAGCCATTTAGCCAGTCGCATAATCGTGACGCTGTTAGCGTCACTATGATGATTCAAATCATGTTTGCTTTAAATGCACGCTGCGACGATCGTGAGCGTTAGTTTCATTTCAGATGGAACGTGGTGAGTTGCCTTTAAGGCGATAAAGAGGCCATTATGAACACCTCACTGTTTGAATGAGGTCGTGTAATAGGTCACGAGAAGGTGGATGTCCCTTCTGAGATATAGCAGAAAGGATTGGCAGGTATGTAATCGCGGCACGCGATTGCTGGTAGCGGTCGTCACTAGAATGTACAGTCGAAATAAGACCGGGCTCCGGCAACGTGGCACAGCCGAGAGGGAAAACAAAGCGCTTGGCGTGTGGCTCTGACTCATTGTACTGCATCTGCAGCGGTTACCTCGGCAGCAGTTGGCACCACAGTGACCCAACGAACTTTTAAACCACTGTTACTTCAAATACAGGTCCGAGCCAGATGCTCTGTAGCGTGCATTCCACTAACCACAAACCCCAAACCACCGCCATTTTTGTCTTCATTTGATGACATGGTGGAGGTCTGATGTGTTTTCTGGTGAAAGCTGGTTTTGTCTCGGCGTCAGTGATGGTCGTGTGTTGACTAGGAGGAGGCCAATAGAGGGCCGGTAACCATCCTTCCAGCTTGCTGAACACACTGAAACTACAGCTGGAGATAAAGTCTAACGTGCGGTTTCGTATGACAGCAGGAGCACTTTGGTGGTTATCTCACGCACCCTGACTGAAAATCTGAATGTAAGTCTGGCGACTGGACCTGTTGTCCTATCATTTATGAACAGCATTCCAGAGCGTGTTTTGCAACAGGATAACGCTTCCCCACATACCACTGTTGTAACCCGCCATGCTCTACAGAGTATGGGCACGTTGTCTTGGTCTGCTCAGTCACCAGATCTGTCTCCAAATGAGCACATATGGGACACTATCTGACGACAACTCAGGAGCATTCACAAAGAGTATTAATCGGCCTTGTACTAACCGAACAAGTGCAACATGCATGGAACGCCATTCTGCTAACTGACAAGCACCACCTGTTCAGCAAAACTTATATATATTTCTATGCTTACATTCAAAATTCTGGCTGTTACATCGGTTAATATAGTTTCAAATTTCACATTAATAATGACTTGTCTCCCGCTTACGTTAACCTGTGAAATTGCAACGTTAACCACTTCAATACGTGACCTAGAAAAGCATATTCCCGAAATTTCATTACTCTACACTTTTTTTCCGTTCTGCGACTAGGCCCTTTGCGGATCACGTTCCATTTTCAGTTCTTCGTTCTTTGTTATTTTCTTCCAGTATGCTTTCATCTGTTCACTATATTTCTTCTTTTTGTCTTCAGACCATTCGAACCAGTCCTTTTAGCTACCCCTCCTTGGAATCCTTCAATTTTCAATACTTTTCCCGAAAGGCTTCGCTGTTGTCTATATCTTGTGTTTTCATAATTTTTCTTACTAAGATCTTTTTTAGTTCGTTGACTCAGCTTGTTGTGGACTCCTTACCCCACAAATATTTGAAAATCTTATTAGTTTATCAAAAAAATATGAGTTTTCTTTTTCACATTACTTTTGAAATCTTTTCTATATTTTGGTATATTCCAGTGTTACGTTGAAATTTCCAATTTTCTGCTGTGTTTTTTTTTGTGTTCCAAATATTTTTCTTATAATTGGTGGTTGATATTATCGAAGCCCTTATGCAATGAGACGAATACCTCTGTCTTTAGTTTCCCAAAGAACCTTAAAAAAGAGGATTAACTGCAATAGCAGTCAGTTTTTCGAGCCTACCAAAACATGATAAGTATGTTCTTCATATGTTCGTAGTACTTCCCGCATAAATCGCGTAAATCATTTATCTAAATTATAGTTTAATGTCAGGCAACCGCTTGCATACCGGCATCCTGGCTTTTGCTGCTGTGTTGTAATCCCTTATTTCTGAATTTTTGGATAGGTACTTTTCGTTGCACAGTTCCTTGTTAATACCACATTCCCTCCCAATTCTACTGCAGATTTGCTAAAGTCTTTTCTTGGATTATCTCCCCTAGATATTGCAGTTTTATACTCTCTCTATTTGGCCAATATGTTTTCTAGTAAATTTGGAGCATCCTCAACGTTTGTTAAAAATTTTGTTTTCGTACAGAAATTCTTAAGCCGGTTCTGCTGGGTATTTATTCCAGGAGATTTATCTCTATTATAGCAGATGCCACATTTTAGGAAAGTATAGCAAAATCATCTACAAACGCAAGACAGTTCATTTCGGTCTTTGTGCAACCTCTTCCTAGCCTTATCGGTGAAATGTTAAGCTCAATAAGTTTATCTTTTCAAATTGTCACTGTTTTCTCTAAGACACCATCAAAAAGAATTGAAAGGTATGAAATTTTACTTTACTGACTATATCGTGAAACATTCCCTTAGAAAAATGTATGAATTACTGTGGTGGTAAACCTCTACGTTATTTGATTTCCAAACAGCTGAGCAAAACTGAACGTACTCAGACATTTCTCTCTTTACTTATTCTGATCAACAGTAAATTGACACAATTCTATTTTTTTTTTTTTTTAGCGCAACGCCATCTGACTTCCAATAATCCCAACAAAAGAATGGCCCTGACTAACATTAACCTATACCTTTCACGAATCACTTACCTCATAAAAATCGTCGTTACTCGAACTACTGCAATACAGCGAGCGCCAATACTGCCAGCTAAATAAAAGATTCTAACTACTGAAGGCACTAACTACTGATAGGCATAGTTAGCAAATGAAAGATTTTGATGGAAAACAAACAATGTATTTACCTTAATAATGTTCAAAAGTCATCATATATATGTATAATTTGTGACATCCAGTTTGGAAAATTTCCTTTTTCTGATGGACACACGTCCAGCTCGTCCGCTCATATAAACATCTCAAAACTCTGGCTTCTCTCTCCCCACATCCACTACTGCTGGCGGCTCACCTCCAACTGCACAACGCTACGCGCTGTTCACATCCAACTGCCCAACAATACAATAGCAAATATTCCAACAATGCAAACCAGCCACAGACTGCACACAGCACAGTCAGTGAATTTCATACAGAGCGCAACGTGGCATTACCAACATAAAATCCTAAACAGCCTACTTACAATCTGAAACTTTACAGACTGTATCTGTATTTCACGGATTAGATTGTCAGTTTCGACTTTATGCCAAATTCTCGAATTATTTTATCTATAGTTTCTGTGTCAACAGAATGAAAAACGTTTTGAAATCCACAAACATAACAGTGTCCATTGTATTAAGTAATTTCCAGTGAATTACGGACTTGAGATTTATTATTTGTTCTGAGCATGATCTTCCCTTCCTACAACCATCTTGAGGTTCACCTAAGTTACTGTCTAGTGTTGTTTCTGTTCTGCTTAGCCGGCCGGTGTGGCCGAGCGGTTCTAGGCGCTACAGTCTTGAGCCGCGCGACTGCTACAGTTGCAGGTTCGAATCCTGCCTCGAGCATGGATGTGTCTGATGTCCTTAGGTTAGTTAGGTTTAAGTAGTTCTAAGTTCTAGGGGCTGATGACCTCAGAAGTTAAGTCTCATAGTGCTTAGAGCCATTTGAACCAATTTTATTCTGCTTAATAAAATCTTGGAAAATACTTTATTCGCTACTGGCAGTAAAGAAATTTCTCTGTAGCTTTTCTCACCCTGTTTGTTACTTTTATTGTGGAATGGGTGTATCAAGGAAGCTTTCCATTCTTCTAGGATTTTTTCTGTTTTCCACATTTTTTCAAAGAGTATATTTACTCCACAGATTTTTTGTGTTCCAATATTTTTCCGTCAGTGTATATACAGATATTTTTTGCTTTACCATAATGTCTGTGATTTGATCAGACATATCGAAATTCCTTCACGATTTACGCGATCTACGCGCTAAGTACCACGAACATATGAAGAAGATACTTATCAGTTTTTGTAGGCTCGAAAAACTGACTGGTAGTGCATTTAATCCTATTTCTTAACGTTCAGCGGGAAACTAAAGACAGAGGTATTCGTCTCATTCCATAAGGGCTTCGAAGATATCAACCACCAATTCCGATATGGCATTAATCAGAGGCACGGCAGTAGCTGGAGACTTTAAAATCGATGTCCTTGCAGCCACAATTGAGTGTTTTTATCTTCTATTATGACCTTGCGACTTCTACAAAACGTAGTTCTTCTGAACAGCGACGCCTTCATTTCATTGTGCATATTCGATACTATTCATCTTTTGTGAAGTGACTGTATATTTCTGACGTAAAAACAGTTGTCAGAAAGACTTACGTGAGCAAGAAACGTAAGATAAATTACTTCTGAAAGCATCTGTCGTCTTAGTGGAAAGTAAAAAAAGCCACTTTCATCAAATTTTGATTTATGAATTTCTTGGACAAGTGTGTGGATGTCATGCTTGAGGCTTTTGGGGGAATAATGTTCCCGGAATCCGTAGTACTGTCTTTATTTGCGCTTATTTGTTCTTTGTAGTTTTAAGCGGAAATGTTTTGTGTGGGCGTGAGTTTCCGTGACTGCCGCAATTTTCAGTGAAATGTTTCCAGGTATGTAACTGCGTCCTCGTTTTGTTTAAAAAACCAACGCATCGGCTACATTTGCAAGTAACCTTCGTCAGAGTGATATATTTTACCGGTTACACCTGTTTTATTTTAGTTCCATATGAGGTGAGAGGTGGGCAGCAGATAAAACCTTTCTTCAGCCAAAGGTTCATCAGGTCAAAAGAATATTTCAGTTACATTAAACACATGAATACGTTCTCTTATAAAGTACATATTGGGGACGACTTTTTAAATAATTTTTGAAATGTAACATGACACATACATCGATACTCCGCAAACCACCTTACGGCGCCTGTCGGAGGGTACCCCGTACCACTACTAGCCATTTCCGTTCCCGTTCCGTTCGCAAACAGAATAAGGGTGAAACGACTGTTTATAAGTCTCCTTCGTATGAGCCCTAATTTCTCGTATCTTATCTTAGTGGTCTTTACACGCAATGAATGCACGTTTGAGGCAACAGAATCGTTCTGCAGTCAGCTTCAAATGTGAGCTCTCTAAATTTTCTCATACACAAACCTTCAGACGTCTGACTCTCAGACCGGTACCAAATGTTGCGTGTCGATAGAGCATCAACCAAAACAGTTCATGCAATGTGCAATGTGCTGTCTTCCAGTAGAGGGTGCGTAAACGGTTAAAAGCAACACCAGAACTACGGAGCACATTAAAAACGTATCTGTGAGTGATTGTGCAGTAGATCTCGCGTGGGTAAGTTGGTAGAGCGTGAGGTCATAGTGACAAAGGTTACACGTTCAAACCTCACTGATGTCAATTTCTTTTGACTGTTAATATGTGAAACTGTTATATGGGAGTACATTTTCCTGACATGTGAATGGGCAATGTTTTTTTTGCTAGTCTGCTTTCGCTTTGTTAATTGAAAGTAGCACACCTGTAGGGTACATTTGTATAGGTAGGCGTGTTTTGACGCACACATCCGAAAAGTCCTTTTACAAGTCCGAAAAATGTTATCCCATATAACAGTTTCACATGTAAACAGTTGAAAACATTGTCATTAGTTGGGCTTTCCCATGAGATCTTTTGTACAACGATCTCAGGCTCTGTCAACTCACCTGCGCGAGATCTGCAACACAGTCACTCACAGATACCCTTTTCTGTGCTCCAATAGTTCCGGTGTTACATTTAATTGTCATTTACGTCTGTTCTACCGGACGATAGCTTATAGCAGAAGAAAATACATGTTTTGGTTGATACTCTGTTTCCATACAACGTCTGGTACCGATCTGAGTGGCTGATTTCTGGAGGTTTGGGTGTCAGTACTGTTCCTCGAAACGAAGGTCGCTTCACTTTAGTTCCTAAACCATCTCGTTAACACTTGTGTGTTTCTCGAACTTACCTGTAAAAAATCTAGCAGCCCGCTTCTGAAATGGTACAGATATGAAACACTCAAGCAGTACTCAAGCAAGAACAGGTCGCACCAGCGTCCTACATGCGGTCTCTTTTGCAGATGGACCATACTTTCCTACGAATCTCCCAATACACCATAGTCGACCATTCGTCTTTCCTACCACACTCCTCACATAAGCGTTCCATTTCATGTCGCTTTGCAACGTTACGCCGATGCAACTGCTTTCTCACTCACAAGGGATGTTATAAATCCCAGGGATCCTGAGGCCGAGACTGTCCTTAGCGAGGAGTAGTATTTCCTTTACCTTTCTCTTCCAGAATATAGTAGTTTAAGTTCTCTGGCGAGAACCAATTGCATTCCGGAATTAATCGTACGAATCCCAAAGACCGGCTGTGGCTCATGTGATATGAAGTCAGCGTTCTGAATGAAAGGGAAAGGTGAAGATGTTGATCACTCATGTGACCACCCACCGTCAGCTTTCCTTCATTTCTTCGGCTTTACATTCAGAAAAATTGGCCGTCTTGGAAAGATGTTGTATAAGTCCTATTTTCCGATGTCCTAAGAAGATAAAGGAGATTCTACCTCTGTTAAGTACAGTCTCAGCATCAGGTTTTCTGCGATTAATAACGTCGCTTGCGAGTGCCGAAGCAATTTCGTCCGTCAGTCCATCAGTAACGTTTCCTACTGCTGTGTAGAACCTTAACGGCATATCAAAAATCGAGAACCGGATAAATCTGCAGCTGCTGAGCACAGCTTCACAAACAAAGAAAATATTGTTTGGCGCAACAAAAGTTTTGTCCCAGGCTCCTACATAGTGGGATTCTGTAATTAAAGAGGCTTTAGAAATGTGGATGTGCGAAAAGAACGTCAGCTGTAACAGCAGATATATTCTTAGCGGTGCATGGAAGCGAATCCTCGACGCATAGAAGAGGCGGAGATATGCGTGTCTATGTTAGGTGGTGGCGCCAACAGCACAGACGTTGACGCCGTCTGTGACAGTAGTAGCTAATTACAGACAAATCAGAAGTCGTCTATGGGCTATAGAAGGCCACTACAGCAGTCGTTTTGACAGTCATTTGCTCCTTACGAAGACGATAGAGGTAATCGTCGAAAGCATGAGGGATTATCCTGAACTGACGGGGCTAAACGTCTGAGAATGTTTCGCACAACAGTGCCGAAGTGAAAAGCTTAGTTCTCTTAATGTTAGTACTTTCGCGCGTATGCTGCAATTGTTTCTCTATTCTTCTGTTTCGGTTGTTCACGTCTACTCTGTGAAACTACAAATGTACTCTTGAGGTGTGTTATATTCAAATAAACAAAGCGGAGGCCGACTGCGAATAGAACATTGCTATAAACTCCGAAACGTACTTTTAGATGTCAGGAATGTGTTGTCCAGTCTAACAGTTTAACATGTGCTATACTTCTGAAACTAGCATCACCAAGCCTCGAACTTGGGTCCCTTGGTGCGACAACCCAACGTTCTACCGACTTCCCCTAGGGAGCTCTACAAGACGGATGCTCACAGTTAAGCTTTTCCTGTGCTCCCTGGGTCAGGTGTTACCTACTACTTACCGTTTATGCAGGTTCTCCTGTACGACAGCATATAGCGCTGTTTTGGCTGATACTCTTTCAATATACAACGTTTGGTACCGATCTGACTGACTGACATCTGAAGACTTGGGTGTGATCATTTAACTCATTTGGTTGTGCTCATTGAATATTCAGTTCTTCATATTAAATATATGTGTCTCATTTATCTTGCTTTTGCGAGGTGCCTAGAGCAGAGAGTCTTATTCGTTTTAGCCTGCTACAGTCTTCCAACTGAACGGGAATCCCACGGAGTTTAGAGCCATTTTATTGCAGTTTTCTATAGTATTCATTTCTGTGTTATTGATTGTCAGTATTGTTCACTTCATTACATTAAATAAAATTTTGTATTCTCCATCTGGCTTACGTTTTTAGGTCACTGATGCCCCACAACTTCCCTTTGGTTAGGTTCTCCTTAAATAATAAACGCAACCGGCTGCATTTCTAGGACGCCTGTTTCATTCTGACGAGTTTTGGTTGTGTGCAGTGACCAAGCACTACTTTCAAAGATGTAAGAGATGCATAGTGGCAACGAGTATCCGACACATTTCTTCATCCGGTTACTGAATTATTTAAGAACCTTCTTTCACAGTAGCTTACGTACTTCGTTATAGTAGGATGGACTGAAAAATTCGCTTTCTAATTCAGTTAGGAAGGTAGTGACTATAATTACTTTACCTACAAAGGTATAATGATATAAGTTAATGTCTGACATCAAAAGGTTTTGCACTATTATAGCTTTGGAGCATAACATGTGTTGCTGTCCAATCCATTGTGTATGATGAATTTGGGAGCAATCATAAATACCTCATTATTACCTTTATAGCAACTAGGACCAATGTTTTTTCAGTCATAGAAGGAGATCTATCCTTAAATTTTGGCAGAAGTCCATTGTATTTTTGTAGAAAATGGTAAACACATTCTTGTCCTCTACCAGTGTTACACATTGATAACAGTGTTACGTACTGGTAATAATGAGTCACTGTGTTCTATATTTTGTTACGATCAAATAACAATCTCCAAGTACCTGTTATGGTAGAGCCATGTGCGGCTCGTGTTCGTGCCATTTATTGCTTGACATCTTGTCTTTACGTTACTGACGTCCTGTTTCTTATTCGGTTTACTGGTGTCACTGAGTTGGTGGCTTGCCTGCCAGTGAGTGGCAGCAGCAGCGTTTATCGATAAGAGCACTGGAGCGACCGCTAGTATTTCCGGGTCTTCGTGTGTCGGAGTTCAGTCGGGACGGAGCAGCAGTGAGGTCCGGACAGCCATGACTCGCCCCTCCGTTGCCGACACACATGACTTGAGTGGGGATAACCGTAGTTGGTCGTTTGGTCGGTCGCCTCATCGGACGACGTGTATGTGGTCGCCGACTGCTTCTGGGTTCTCCGAGTGTGTCGACTTGAGATTCGTCCTCGTTGTTCCACAGTCATTGGTTTTAGTATTGTTCGAGTTGTTTGTGGAAGTGTTTCGTGGAACTGTGTGCATCTTGTGTGGTTTTGACTGAGCAGCTATTTTAATATTGTCTGCGTGCTGCATGTAGTCAGTCGGTTGGGACAGAGCAGCGAGGAACTCTCCGTGGCATGAGGTCAGGCCGGGAGCGCACTGTTGGATCGTGAGGCGCTAGCTGTGAGAGCGACGAAGTTCGTTGCCCACCGTATCTGGACGCTGAGCTTGAGTGATCAGTTAACCTGTTACGAAACCTCAACTACTGTGACATCTCTTCGTTCATTTGTGGGTTGTTGCTCCCTGGGCCATTTGGGCTAGCAATGTTTGATGTGTTGGGGTCGGCAAAATCTTGCAACCGTCTTCCTACACTGCGATTAATTATTAAATTGACTGTTACTTGCCAGTGAAGTGCACCAGCGGTATTTTCTGCCCTGTGGCCGTTAACGCCCCAGTTACCTGCCCTGGTCGTTAGAGTAGTTTTCCGGCAGTGTGCCTTTCCTCGTAGTGTTGAGTTTGTCTGGCACCATGTGTATTTCAACAACCGTTAAGTTGTTTGGTTCATATTTTGCTTAGAGTGGTTATTGTTCCCTTGGCTATTTTTAGACGCCAATTGCTGATATTTTCCATTGTGCCGTTGGTTGGACAGAAGGGAATTGGTTAAATTGTTGATCGGTCCTTGGGTCGTCCAAAGTTCGTGTTGCCATCCGATTATTTAACTTCAACACTTGGTTGTGTGTCTCACCTCACCTTAAGTTTGAGCTACCTTCTCAGACCGACCATTGGAACACTTCTGAGACCACTTGTTCTGTTTGATTTTGATTGTGATTTTCATTTTAGTTTCAAGTATTGCACGTGGCCTTTGGCTGTGTATTAATTCAGTTCTCTTAAATTTTACAAAATGGCCTTCACTTGTGTTAAATTATAATTTTGAAGATTGATTTTATTTTAAAAAAGAAAAAGAAAATTTTTCTCTTTAAAATTGGTTCCATCTGAAGTTGTTTGTAATCCAGGCTCCTAACTCGTTAACTGTTCGATGTGTTATGTGTGGCGTTCAGCCGAGGATTTACATGAACCCCTTTTAATAAGGCCTTCAGCCATGTGTATTCTTTGAAGGAAAATTTTTTATAAGAAGGAAGGGGTCTATTTTAAATTGTTTGTTTGAATTGTTGTTCGGCCTTCAGGCATTATTTCATATGTGGTTCAAATGGCTCTGAGCAGTATGGGACTTAACTTCTGAGGGCATCAGTCCCCTAAAACTTAGAACTACTTAAACCTAACTAACCTAATGACATCACACACATCCATGCCCGAGGCAGGATTCGAACCTGCGACCGTAGCGGTCGCGTGGTTCCAGACTGAAGAGCCTAGAACCACTCGGCCACCCTGGCCGGCTTCTAGCTTTCAGCCATGCAATAAGTTACTATATTTTTAATTAGGCCTTTCACCGTTCTGTTGTAAGTTTAAAAAGAAATTTTTGGTTGGAAAAATTGTTTATTAATGCGTTTTAATTATAGTCGTCCTTCAGACGTGTAGTGTAGGCCTTCTGCCGCTCATTGTTTTCAATTGCATGTTTTTTTAAAGGAAAAAGAAATTACCTTCTATTTTAATTGCTTTTGATTTCTAAGCCAGGCCTTCAGCCATTCTCGTTTTTGGTGTGGTTTTGGGCCTTGAGCCCCGAAAGCAACTCAAGTTCCTTAACTAGGCCTTAAGCGGTATTGTTTAGTTGCGATCTTTTAAAGCAATTTGTAAAGGAGTGGTTCTTAAAAAAATAAAGTTGCGTGTTCGATTGTGCAACTCACAGTAACTGTTTGCGACACCATCCTCAATCATAACCTTACCCTGTGCACTCTCTGAGTACCTACGAATCCTGGTTTCAACGGTGCATTCTACTTAGGTCCCAGTGACTCGCCAAAAGTGCATTCTTTGTTGTCTCCACTTTACGCCGTCCGGAACAAACTCCTCCGTCCGAACAAGCCTCGAAATGCCCAACGATACCTACCGACTGCCGTGTCATCATGAGTCGATAAGCGTTCCTGAATGCGGATATGTAGTGGAACACGGCTCTCCCGGCAGTTGTCAGTTTTCATGACCACAGGCGTTATTTCTCATCGTAGCTCCTCAACCGGCCTCACAGGGCTCAGTGCACCCCGACTGCCAACAGCGCTCGACACACCCGAATGGTCACCCATCAAAGTGTTAGTCAAACCAGATAGCGGTTACCGTGGTCGATATGACGCCTGACCAATGCGGCGAGGCCGTTGCCCCTCGTTCATTATAACAGACACCGAATTGAATGCAGGGTAGGACTATTTAAAGTGTCGTGTTATAATTAGAGTATGCTTCTTGAAATAAAATTAAACTACAGTTGCAATCTTGATTTTATTTGAGAATTGTTCATTCCACAACATTCTGACACATTACCATCGACTGACACAATGTTCCACGATTATATCAAAATTAAACAGACAGATCAAAACGGCTTTTAAGCACCACACATAAAGATACACACTTCTCCACTCACACAAAGGAACTTGCAAACTGCGGTTCCATGTTAACGATATTGGGCGCTGAGGTGCGTAAAATAGCCTGGGCACCCCTCTGCTACTCTCTATCTATCTATCTATCTATCTATCTATCATCATCATCATCACCATCATTTAAGACTGATTATGTCTTTCAGCGTTCAGTCTGGAGCATATTCCCCCTTATAAAATTCCTCCATGATCCCCTATTCAGTGTTAACAATTGTGCCTCTTCTGATGTTAAGCCTATTACTTCAAATCATTCTTAACCGAATCCTGGTACCTTCTCCTTGGTCTACCCCGACTCCTCCTACCCTCTACTGCTGAACCCATGAGTGTCTTGGGTAACATTGCTTCTCCCATGCGTGTAACATGACCCCACCATCTAAGCCTGTTCGCCCTGACTGCTACATCTATAGAGTTCATTCCCAGTTTATCTTTGATTTCCTCATTGTGGACACCCTCCTGCCATTGTTCACATCTACTAGTACCTGCAATCATCCTAGCTACTTTCATATCCATAACCTCAACCTTATTAATAAGGTAACCTGAATCCACCCAGCTTTCGCTCCCATACAACAAAGTTGGTCGAAAGATTGAACGGTGCACAGATAACTTGGTCGTGGTACTGACTTCCTTCTTGCAGAAGAGAGTAGATCGTAGCTGAGCGCTCACTGCATTAGCTTTGCTACACCACGCTTCCAGTTCTTTCACTATGTTGCCCTCCTGTGAGAATATGCATCCTAAGTACTTGAAACCGTCCACCTGTTCTAACTTTGTTCCTCCTATTTCGCACTCGATCCGTTTATATCTCTTTCCCACTGACATTTCTTTCGTTTTGGAGATGCTAATCTTCATACCATAGTCCTTACATTTCTGATCTAGCTCTGAAATATTACTTTACAAACTTTCAATCGAATCTGCCATCACAACTAAGTCATCTGCATATGCGGGACTGCTTATTTTATGTTCACATATCGTAATCTCACCCAGCCATAAATAATATGAACAACAGTGGAGACAGGTTGCAGCCTTGTGTTACCCCTGAAACTACTCTGAACCATGAACTCAATTCACTGTCAACTCTAACTGTTGCCTGACTATCTATGTAAACACCTTTAATTGCTTGCAAAAGTTTGGCTCCTATTCCATAATCTCATAGAACAGACAATAGCTTCCTCCTAGGAACCTGGTCATATGCCTTTTCTAGGTCTATAAAGCATTGATACAATTCCCTGTTCCACTCGTAACATTTCTCCATTATTTGCCGTAAGCCAAAGATCTGGTCCTGACAAGCTCTAAGAGGCCTAAACCCACACTGGTTTTCATCCAGTTTGTCCTCAACTAATACTCACACTTTCCTTTCAAAAACACCTGAGAAGATTTTACCCACAACGCTGATTAAAGAGATACCTCTGTAGTTATTACAATCTTTTCTGTTTCCATGTTCAAAGGTTGGTGTGATTATTGCTTTCGTCCACTCTGATGGAACCTGTCCCAACTCCCACGCCATTTCAATTATCCTGTGTAGCCATTTAAGAACTGACATTCGACTGTATTTGATGAGTTCCGACTTAATTTCATCCACCCCAGCCGCTTTATTACACTGCAATCTAGTGAGCATTTTCTCCAGTTCCTCAAATGTGATCCTATTTCCATCATCATTCCTATCCCATTGTACATTGAAATCTGAAACATTACTGGTCGTATTTTCACCTACATTGAGCAACTCTTCAAAATATTCCCTCCATCTGTCCAAGGAATCAACAGGATTCACCAACAGTTTTCCTGACCTGTCCAAAATACTTGTCATTTCCTTCTTACCTCCCTTTCGAAGACTGCTAATTACACTCCAGATGGTTTTCCAGCAGCTTTACCCAAAGTCTCCAAACTGTTTCCAAAGTCTTCCCAAGATTTCTTCTTGGATGCTGCAATTAGCTGTTTGGCTTTGTTTCTTTCTTCAACATAACTTTCTCTGTCTACCTGTGTTCTAGTACCCTCTCTATCAAAAAAGAAAAATTTAATTTTGGTGTTTCATTTTTTTTTATTTAGTACTTACTCTAAAATAATATTGGGTACATTTTCAAACATCAAGTTAAATTTTTCTGGCTTTTAAGTCGAACAATTTTTAATGATACCATCTGTTATGAAATCTAGTTTCACTTCGATACTTACGGTGGCTAAACGTGTCAGTCTGTCTTGGTTCATGGTTGATCGCAAATAATTTATTTGTAATTCTGAAAAAGACCTATGCATAAAAGTGTTGAAACGTTTCGAAACGCAGATATTTAATTATAGTGATAAGTATAATTTAACCCATCGAGTGGAGTTGTGATTTTTCTTACAAAAAATAATGGAAGCAGTTGTAGTTCATTAAATAGATCTCACACATCGACAACCGTTCTATATTCATACGTTAACTTTTGTTCTAAGTTGAGTCATTGTATTTTTCTTTGGTATCACTCCAGTTCCATCCAGATTTCAATGTTTTGCCAAAATGAATATTTGTTGTTGTGTTCTGTTAACAACAAATCTTTGATTTAATTGTAAGATAGCCGTGCCAAACAACCAAAAGAAATTTAAATTTCTTATTTGGGTCTGAAATGGGCTCTTCTGCTGCTTAGTAATTAAAATGTCGTTTTCGGGTAAGTGGAGAGCAGTTTCGGTCAATTCAGGTTGACATTATAAATCTTCAGAAACCAATTTTGAATTAAATAGCAATTGTTTAAATTCACTGCATGTGCGGTTGTTGTTGTTTTGGTCTTCAGTCCTGAGACTGATTTGACGCAGCTCTCCATGCTACTCTATCCTGTGCAAGCTTCTTCATCTCCCAGTACCTGCTGCAACCTACATCCTTCTGAATCTGCTTAGTGTATTCATCTCTTGGTCTCCCTCTACGATTTTTGCCCTCCACGCTGCCCTCCAATACTAAATTGGTGATCCCTTGATGCCTCAGAACATGTCCTACCAACCGATCCCTTCTTCCAGTCAAGTTGTGCCACAAACTTTCTTCTCCCAATCCTATTCAGTTCTTCCAGATTAGTTAGAATCTTCAGCATTCTTCTGTAGCACCACATTTCTAAAGCTTCTATTCTCTTCTTGTCCAAACTATTTATCCTCCATGTTTCACTTCCATACATGTCTACACTCCATACAAACACTTTCAGAAACGACTTCCTGACACTGAAATCTATACTCGATGTTAACAAATTTCTCTTCTTCAGAAATGCTCTCCTTGCGATTGCCAGTCTACATTTTATATCCTATCTACTTCGACCATCATCAGTTATTTTGCTCCCCAAATAGCAAACCTCCTTTACTACTTTAAGTGTCGCATTTCCTAATCTAGTTCCTTCAGGATCACACAACTTAATTCGACTACATTCCATTATCCTCGTTTTGCTTTTGTTGATGTTCATCTTATACCCTCCTTTCAAGACACTGTACATTCCGTTCAACTACTCTTCCAAGTCCTTTGCTGTCTCTGACAGAATTACAATGTCATCGGCGATCCTGAAAGTTTTCATTTCTTCTCCATGTATTTTAATACCTACTCCGAATTTTCTTTTTGGCTCCTTCACTGCTTGCTCAATATAGAGATTGAATAACATCGGGGAGTGGCTACAACCCTCTCTCACTCCCTTCCCAACCACTGCTTGCCTTTCATGTCCCTCGACTCTTATGCCTGCCATCTGGTTTCTGTACAAATTGTAAATAGCTTTTCGCTCCGTGTATTTTACCCCTGCCACTTTCAGAATTTGAAAGAGAGTATTCCAGTCAACATTGTCAAAATCTTTCTCTAAGTCTACAAATGCTAGAATTGTAGGTTTGCCCTTCCTTAATCTACTTTCTAAGATAAGTCGTAGGGTCAGTGTTGCCTCCCGTGTTCCAACATTTCTACGGAATCCAAACTGATCTTCCCCGAGGTCGGCTTCTACTAGTTTTTCAATTCGTCTGTAAAGAACTCGCGTTAGTATTTTGCAGCCGTGATTTATTAAACTGATAGTTCGGTAATTTTTACATCTGTCAACACCTGCTTTCTTTGGGATTGGAATTATTATATTCTTCTTGAAGTCTGAGCGTATTTCACCTGTCTCATACATTTTGCTCACCAGATGGTAGAGTTTTGTGAGGACTGGCTCTCCCAAGGCTGTCAGTAGTTCTAATGGAATGTTGTCTACTCCCGGGGCCTTGTTTCGACTCAGGTCTTTCAGTGCTCTGTCAAACTCTTCTCGCAGTATCGTATCTCCCATTTCATCTTCATCTACATTCTCTTCCATTTCTATAATATTGTCCTCTGGTACATCGCCCTCGTATAGACCCTCTATATAACTTTTCTAACCTACCTGCCCAATTAAGGGATCTGACATTCCACGCTCCGATCCGTAGAACGCCAGTTTTCTTTCTCCTGATAACGACGTCCTCTTGAGTAGTCCCCACCTGGACATCCGAATGGGGGACTATTTTACCTCCGGAATATTTTACCCAAGAGGGCGCCATCATCATTTAACCATACAGTAAAGCTGCATGCCCTCGGGAAAAATTATGGTTGTAGTTTCCCTTTGCTTTCAGCCGTTCGCAGTACTAGCACAGCAAGGCCGTTTTGGTTAGTGTTACAAGGCCAGATCAGTCAGTCATCCAGACTGTTGCCCCTGCAACTACTGGAAAGGCTGCTGCCCCTCTTCAGGAACCACACGTTTGTCTGGCCTCTCAACAAATACCCCTCCGTTGTGGTTGCACCTACGTTATGGCTATCTGTATCGTCTGCATCGCTGAGGCACGCAAGCCTCCCCACCAACGGCAAGGTCCATCGTTAATGGGGGGGGGGGGGGGGGGATACACGTCTAAATCTCTTTCGACCAGACCGATAATTTTGACCACCTATGAAAGAATAATATTTCATCATTGCCAAGTTTTGCTTACAGTACTAATTTTTTATTAAAAGTTATACCATATGACATGTGAACATAGGAACCATGTTCCTGGCATACTGTCATACGCGTCACTACTAAAAATATAGGATAACGTATCATAAATTTTACCCTTACTAAAGAAAAGAGGTTGTAAAGGATGGAGACTACTTTTCCATTATATTTTGGAAATAGGGTTCAATGTCAAATTAGGTATCAACTTCATAATGTCATCACAACGTGAAGTTGATGCCGAAAATAATAAATTTATTACCTGAACAATAGAAAATTTTTTTATATTTTCAATGAGCTTCTAGCAACATCACTTACCACCAAATTCAGCGTATGAGCTACACGTGAAACGTAAAAGGCACGAGGATTCACGTCCTATAGTTTTGTCCCTGTCTTATTTACAATATTATCATATCGTTGCCTTTGTAAATCTTCTAGTTCAACACTGCATGATTTTAAGAAATCTGGCAAATAAGTTGCTAACCCTTGTCCAGTAGTATAAGTTTAAAGCAAAAAGGAAAAAAAATGATTTCTTACGTTAGCTAGTTCTGGCACGACGTAAAATAAATGAACCTTACAATAACAGTAAGTTAGTTTGTGTGTGAAGGGTCAGGTGTGCAATCTAGAATCACTGAATAGTGTTTAGATTGAAACTTTAGAAATTAAATTAATTAATTCGTTTTGAATATTATGGCCAAGATAATGGGGCATGTGATGCTGAGCACTTTGAATTCGTGCAATGTGTTCTGATAGTATATTATCAAAATTAGGAATACATTCTACTAACTTCCTTTATTTGATTCGAATAATTTTTCAGTAGACCCCCTAAAAGCTAAATTTGGAGCTAAAAACTTCATAATCCCGATTATCCACTCCAAAACTGCCTTCCACCTCTTTTTCTCACGGTCTGTTTGAGCTTGATTTACAGAGTCTAATATTTGACGTTTTAGTACGTAATTTTTACCTCTAAATAATTTTTGAAAGATAGTAGTTACCTGGAGTCTTTTCGTACCTTCCTAAATTTCTCGATAAATGCCTCTAGTCTTTAAATCCAGTGTGATCATTAAACGCAGTGACCTTCATATTATCCCGCTGTTTTTCGGATGCAGAAATTGGTTTAAATAGTAATGGTATGGTGCTTACGTGAATACCAGAGTCAGGAACGGATTTTCTGATTTTAAATGTCTTCTCTGAGCTCCATAGTTAAATTTTACAGAGAAAGTAATATTACAAAGTATGTTTCACTATAATAAGTCCTTTTTATGTAAAACAGCGTAAGATCGCCCGAGATAATAGATAACCTTGCGCGCTGTGCGGAACAGTCGATACCTTGCAGTGCAATAGTCGCGCTATCGACACGTAGCGTTAGTCGAGTCCATGCCACGTCGAGTTGCGGCACTTCTGCGTGCTCGTGGGGGGAGGGGGGATATTAGGCAGGTGTACCAGTGTTTTTGGCCCTTCAGTGTATTTCTAAACCGTTGTTATTTCGATTTTTTATTAAATCCTAAGTTCAAGAAGACTCCTTAAAAATTATATTGATTGTGTTGTCCTATCTCAGAGCTAAGGACAACATCTGAATCGATTGGATACATTCCCTCATAAATGGACCTTGGCATTGAGTAGCGGCCTTCAGACGCACCAGCAATTCATCAAATGATGTCGTTAACATCCTGAAGTAATTAAAAAATTTGTCTTCGTGCTCTCATAGTTTCGGGAAAATGATGTAGAAGGCTTCAAATCCCTGCCATAAAGCGATGAGATGATGCTCCCAATGAATTGTAATATTCTTGTGCAAAACATCTAAAACTGAACTTAGCCGAGACCCACCTATACGGCAACAGAGTCTATAGATACCGCTAATGCTTAAGATACCGCTAATGCTTAAGATACCGCTAATGCTTAAGATACCGCTAATGCTTAAGATACCGCTAATGCTTAAGATACCGCTAATACTTAAGAAACCCGTACACCACAGAACTGACGACTGTGTGCAACATACAGTAAAACGCTTTATTGGTAAGTAATGACTGTGTTGTTTCAGCTTAGAAGCGTATGTTTGTCCGGTATCAGCAGCGGAACATACCTGCGTCCCTGTCCTAGTGTGCTATGATGTTTCAAAACAGTGAACACTCGGCTGCAGAGTGAAGCACTCATTCCGCAAAGTTATACAATTCTATTGCTTCACATACACCATTTTAACAAGCTTTGTCGCTTTTGTGGGTTCCATAACATTAGGTAATGCGACCTTTAGCCGTAAGTTAGTTTACTTTGGCATACAGACGTTATTTTTATATTTATTTTCCACTCGGCTTTGTTTGTCGTTCATTTTGGTGGCAGTCGGATTCGAAACCTGTTATGTCTTCATCTTAAGGTAACTATAAAAACTATAGCAAAGACGTCGTATGTGTTCTGTGTTAGAGGATTCTGTGGCACAGCATACGGCTGTATTTCATTTCGATAACTGTTTCGAAATCGAATGCAATTAGAATAAACAACAAATGCAATTATTCGAAAGTTAGTAAGAAAAAGCCTTTGTGCTCCAAAAAGAAAAGAAAGTTCGAACTGAGCTGTATTCATTATCAGTGATCGACACTGTGTGTTGGGTCCATTACTGACTACGTCGCTGTAAGTACTAACAAACTCTTCACTCTCAAATAAGGAAGTTTTCCCTAAACAGCTATTAATCAATTTACAACCATGACCTTTATCAAGTGTGGCTCATGAACGTTAATTACTTGCTAGAACAGATTAGGTGGGGGTCACCTGCTGCCATGACCCCAAGATTACAAATAAGACTTGTATCGCCGTCCAGACAAGCATGGTCATAGATTAGTAGCTGCGAGAGAAAACATCCTTGAAGTTAAATTTATATAGTACTGGCAAACTATGAAATCGGAAGGAAAAGCATCTTATTTAACACTTTACCTAAGCAGTTAGAAGAATGCCGGTTATGTATAAGACGAAGTATGAAAAAAGATAACTGAAATATTTTGGCAGTTACAAGATCCATAGACATCATTGTTCTAACAGTTGCTGTCCACTCTTGTTGGAGTTCGATTATTGCATATTTATAATATATTATCAAACGTTGTTTCTTCACTAGTTTGTTACATATTAGTAATGGTCAAAAGATATTAAAGCACATCTACTTTGAGACAAGTAGGCTGTCAGACACGATTGTAATAACTTTCACGTTCTAATTTAACTTCCATTACATGTACAAATTTCTAGTTTGAAAATGATATTTTATGTAATTTTACACTTTGATTATGTAAAACACCTAAGCATTTGCACACTTCCTAGGGAAGTATTAAATTAAATTAACATCTTACAAAAAGTTAAGGGAATGTTGCCTTGCAATGCTATGTCATGCCTTGATTTGACACTCTGCGTAACATAAACACTTCGTAAAAATACGAAACGTTTCGCGATTGTAAACAAATTCTGAAAATGACTAAAGACTAAAGTGAATGTTGGGCTCTCAGAGATTAAACACTTCCTTTTAACGCTCTGTATCCATACTGAAAGACCTAACTAGAAAGAGGGCCACAAGAGTAAACAACATTCCATTAGAACTAATGCTACCCTTGGGAGAGCCAACCGTGACCAAACTCTTTCAGCTGGTGAGCAAGATGTATGAGACAGCAAAATGCCCTCAGACTCAAAGAAGAATATAATAATTCCAATTCCAAAGAAAGCAGGTGCTGATAGGTGTGAAAATTACCGAACTAGCAGTTTAATAAGTCACGTTTGCAAAATACGTGTACAAGCTAGGTTAAGGAAAGGCAAAGTAAGTTTCTAGCATTTGTAGACTTAGGAAAAGCTTTGCCAATGTTGACTGGAACACTGTTTTTCAAACGGTGAAGGTGGTAGGAGTAAAAAACAGGGAGCGAAAGGCTATTTACAATTTGTACAGAATCTTGGTGACAATTACAAGAGTCGGGAGACACGAAAGGAAAGCAAGGGTTGAGACGGGAGTGAGGCAGGGCTGTTAATCAATCTGTATATTGAACAACCAATAAAGGAAACCAAAGAAAAATTTGAAGTGGGAATTAAGATACATGGACAACAAATAAAAACCTTGAAGTCTGTCGATGACATTGTAGTTCTGCCAGAGACAGCAAAGGACTTGGAAGAACAGCTGAACGGAATGGACAGTGTCTTGAAAGGAGGATATAAGATGAACATCAACAAAATAAAAACGAGGATAATGGAATGTAGTCGAATGCTCAGGGAATGCTCAGGGAATTAGATTAGGAAATGACACTTAAAGTAGTAGATGAGTTTTGCTATTTTGGGAGCAAAATAACTGATCATGGTCGAAGTAGAGATAATATAGCGTGTAGAATTGGATGGCAAGTAAACGTTTCTGAGGAAAAGAAATTTGCTAACATCGAGCTGATTTAATAGTCAGGAAGTTTATTCTGAAAGTGTATGTCTGGAATGTAGCCATGTATGGATTTGAAACATGGACAATAAACAGTTTCGACAAGAAGAGAATAGGAGCTTTTGGAATATGGTGTTACAGAAGAATGCTGACGACTTGATGGGTAAATCAAGTAGCTACTGAGGAGGTACTGAATACAATTGTGGAGAAGAGGAGTCTGTGGCACAACTTGACTAGAAAAAGGGATCGGTTGGCAGGGGCATGTTGTGAGGCATCAAGGGATCACCAATGTAGTACTGGAGGGAAGCATCTAGGTTAAGAATCGTAGAGGGAAACCATGAGATGAATACAATAAGCATATTCAGAAGATTGTAGGTTGCACTAGTTATTCGGAGATGAAGAGCCTTATACAGGATAGAGTAGCATGGAGAGCTGCACCAAACCAGGCTTTGGACTGAAGACCAGAACCACAACAACATCCACACTGAATTTGAATATATTATGTGATATGGATGCGACTGAGGACAAACGACTATCGTTCAATGCGATATATTAATGTAAATTATTGTTTACATTAGTATTTCTAAAATGCAAAAAATAATTGTAGGGGTTCTGAGTGACCATTTTCAGATGCGTGTATGCAAAATTTGCTGTATCGTTTAGGTACTTGGAAAGTAGTGGCCAATATTAATTTCGCTGACGTCAATCGTGTAAGTCTTACCGTGTGCAAAGCATATCATGAAACTCATTATTAAGGACTGGTCGCGGCACTGTTTGACTCAATTTCATCACTCGTCTACATTGCATCGTTGTTCTCATACAAGGGACACTAATATCTGAAGCACACTTGTAATCAAAGGCCTGCATCTGTCATTAGCTGACCTTTTGACACAGCGCTGCGGTTCGCTAATGAATAGCTGCCAGTGAACTATCAGACAGGCAAACCATGGAACAAATATCGGTATGCGACACAGCAGTAACTATCGTGTCCGCTGACAACTGAGCGCGTTGATTACGTGTCGCTATTGTCGCCTTATTAAATGTCACAATAAGTCGGAATAAGAGACGCTTAATCTGTTCCACAGTCTCGCTGTAGGACGAAGTATTAAGGTGAGATGAGGTGAGCGTGCTGGCCCCGAAACAGGGTCCCCTCTGCCTGTCCACTTGTCGGGGAATGTCGAGATCCAAGTGTTCACGTAGCCTCAGTCCAAAGTGCCGTGTGGTTCCGCCATGCTGGAAACATATTCAGTCACGAATAACAAGCGGATATGTTCCAGGAACCTGAGTTGTATGTTTCTGGTAAGCAATGCGTACACTGGTGCCTAAAAGCGCAGAGGAAGAGAAAGTGTGCCCAGTACGTAATCACTATGCCTATGCCAACCATAGTTTGACTGATGATTTATGTTGATGGCACTTCACAGCTGTAGCGTGGGGATTATGATCGGCCAAAAGATGACTATTGCGACTATTTAGCATCCCGTCTGCGGTGAAACATGCTTCACCCGTGAAAGGTACGTACGCGGGTAAGCGAGGATGGACTTTTAGGCGCTGCAAGAACCATTGGCTGAACACGACACGAGAGTCAGCCGGACTCAAAGAATACTCTTTCTGAGGATGGTAGTGGTGTAGCTGCATTTTCAGGAATGCGAAACTTTCATTTCATGTGCAACTTATAAGAGTGCCGATTACAGGCACCTCATCCACTCGAGCAAACACTACATCTTATAAGTCGGAAGTTCATGCATTTGGGTGTCCACCTTGGTCTTTGTACTGTGGTCCAAATTGCCCTGTTTCACTTAATCGTTGGAACAGTCGTGGAAACATAAGAGTGAGCCGGATGTTCTCCTCGAGAATATTTGGTTCTGTACAACGTTTCCGCTTCTCTGTTGATTCCATTTACTTGCCCATCGTGAAAATCATATCTGCCAGTTCCATCACCGGATTCAACTCCATTTCATTTGGGTTGATCGACTTCAGTACTTCAACTTGTAAACATAAATTGTACTCTACTAGAGTACAGACATATTACACCACTAAAGCTGATGTCAGTACACAGTACGCCACATGCATTGGATTAGTTGTGTTATTATTCCAACCTCTACCCTTAACTGCTCGTCGGGATTGCCCACTCTATAATCTTAGCGGTACCAATACCGGTACATAAATTCCACTGTCAGAGGTATCAGAACAATTTTCGCTTATAGCTTTCGACTCACTCGTTTCCAGACCAGTTTCTCTTACGTCAAATTCATACATTTACCCTCCTCCATTACCCCAGAGAATTTGTAGCACCATCACGGACTCACCCTGTATAGGCTGGATCTCGGTAAGGAACTATTTACAGAATCGTATGATGAGAAGTTTTCGTTTTACTGAGCTGATCGCTCTTTCATGAGAGAATGTTAGAATAGCGCAATATTTCCTCTTCCTACAGCTGGAGTTGTTACTGAACCAGAAGTTGGATGTTTTGAAAAGATACGCTAAACTAGTAAGCTGGAAACTCCACTATACTTGCGATGTCTATGCTTTCAAAGGGATACAGTTATCGACAGGGGTAGTAGTCAGTAGTCAGTACCCGTTAAGCATCACTGAATGTCTGGCACATTCGGAGCTGAGCGCATCTCTTCCGGCAGGAGTTATTTGTATTGCTCTTTCATTCATCAGTGGCTAAGCGCTATCACTAGTGGATTTATGCGATGCGAGAACAGTCGTTGTTGAGGTTTCGCGTGGAAAGATCGTGTGCAACCGGTTCGCACCAAATCATATATGACCATTTTGCAGACGTTGTTAAAATATAAGTTTTCCGGTCGAGTGGTCGGGTCACAATGAGCGATTCATCGTTTGCTTTCGTCGACGTTTCTGTGGAATTGCCCACGGAATCGGTTGGATTAAATTACATTAGATTAGATTAGACTAGTACTTGTTCCATAGATCATGAATACAACACTTCGTAATGATGTGGAGCGCGTCAGGTTAATAAAAGGTGTCTATAGAAGATATTACATTAGACAAAATATTACATGACAGTCAATTCTTTTATTATATTTTTATTTATTTATTTTATTTATTTAATTTTTTTTTTTTTTGATGTCGGGAAATTGACCACGTACTATATCCAAAAATGCATCTAATGAGTAGAAGGAGTTGCCATTAAGAAATATCAGTAATCTTTCTTAGCCAGTAACATCCGTTGGCGGGCTATTTTACTACTTCAACAGTTACCAAGTCAACATGACAGCTTAATATGGAAAAGCAATACAGCAATCAACTTAAGATGAAAGTGGAACTGAATTCAGTTGCTGTTATGAACATGACTGCGTTAAGACGTAGTTAAGAAGCCTGAGACCAACGAAATCAATACATTAAGTGAGGGCTAGGAACTTCAAAGAAACATTCTCACTTAAATTGAAGAACTGATGACCTTCATGTTCCAAAGGAATAGTGATACGTTCTAGTTTCGGCGACACTGTGAGGTTTCGTACTAAGAGAGTTATCTCAGTTAACTATCCCTTACACATGTGCGCACAAAATGAGCTGTTTCAGTTAAGAATCACCAAAATATAGCAACAGGCAGGTTAAAACTAGTTTTATTAAACCTACCTTTCACCATAAATATAATGCTAACGTAAGGAGTTCAGAAATGAACATGGTAGAAATGTTCACTGTATGACGTTGGAGCCGGCCGGTGTGACCGAGAGGTTCTAGGCGCTTCAATCGGGAACCGCGCTGCTGCTACGGTCGCTGGTTTGAATCCTGCCTCGGGCATGGATGTGGGTGATGTTCTTAGGCTAGTTAGATATAAGTAGTTCTGAGTCTAGGGTACTGATAACCTCAGATGTTAAGTCCCATAGTGCTTAGAGCCATTTGAACCATTTTTGTGACGTTGGTCTCATAAGAAGTAACAGTCCCAGACAAGGCCTTTGCATCGGAATAAGAATATTTTTGAAAAATTCAAAGTACAAATATCACTATCTTATCGCAAACTCTGGATATGATACCATCTATAACAATGCTTATACTTAGAAAGTAGGTAACTTCTAATTAATTCTTCAATGAAAAAAAATTCAGATTTAAAATACTGTATATTTGGCAAGAACCAAAAACCACTAAAAAGCAATTGACCATATCGTACGTAGATGGATGAAGGTACTTCTCCCAGTATTCCCAGAGATAATTAAAAAAAGTGAGACAATCACATTATGGAAAATGTCAACATTCAGGACTGTGGTTGCGTATACTTGGAGACCATTAACGTATGAAAAAGCCATTTATCCAGAAATGCACGTCCGTGACTTGGTGATGCCGAAGAAGTAATTTTTCCCTAAACAAAGACGAAATTCGACAATTTACGACCTGCCTCATTAATTACTCTGCTCTTCGTTTTTTTAATATTGGATCATCCAACGTAATTGATCTTACATTAATACTGTTTTTCGAAATGCTTTACTCTGTCGTCTCGTTCTTCCCGTAAAGACGTACTTACTGGAATTACATACTACCAAGAACAGATGATGTCTTCATATTCCCAAGTAAAAAGAGAAAGACGTATTCCTAAATTAAATCCTTCATATCTCTGTCGTTTCCTGCAGTTCTCTTCCTTTCGTATTATTTAGTGCCACCGTAACTTCCCTTATTACTGTTAAATACTGGAATACGGAGGTAATATGGGAAGATCAAAGTGATTGGCATTGCTTTGACAGGCACGAAAGGCAAATAAACTTTTTGTCTCGTTTTTAAAGAGTTTTGGGAATTCATTTACTTCTGGCACGGTAGTAATAAACCAAGTAACATGTGGAGTAACGATCTAAAGCAGTGACAGGCAGGCATTCCTGTGTCTTGTACATCAAAGAAACTCTGTCTTATAGTGCAACCCGGCTTCGAAATG
The DNA here is from genome assembly GCF_023864345.2 of Schistocerca serialis cubense. NCBI lineage: Eukaryota > Metazoa > Arthropoda > Insecta > Orthoptera > Acrididae > Schistocerca > Schistocerca serialis. Next base: position 380,918,711 of record NC_064645.1, on the reverse strand, counting down.
CCGCTTATGTAAAGTAAAAGAACAGAAAACGGCACTCGCAACATTTAAAGGGGCAATCAAGTAAGCTAGATACTCTGACTGCATCTTAGACGGCTTTGGGTGTCGAAATAGATTTTGAGGCAAATTATGGTAAACAGAATAGTAAGTAATTGCGGTAGAGATGAAGAATTTTTCTCCTAATGGTACGGTAAAATCAGAGAGAAGAGTTCACATATAACTAATATTATACGTTAGAGATGTTTTCACAGAAATAGTGATGCATTTTCATTGAAAAGAAATCGAAAGGCTTACATCATGGAGCGCTAGTTGGATATGTATCAAAATTTGCAGAGATGTCCACCGTATAACGTATATTAAACGATGAAACCTTAATTCTATTTTGGAATGATGTGTATGACCAAGATCTGTGTGATTTGAGACCGCACGAGTATGAATACTATGATATACTCTGTGTCTGTGGACGACAGAGAGAAATCCTAAATACTAAATGTCTTTTCCCAAAACTGCTTCACAGAGGAAATCGCACTGTAGTATGTCTACCTTCTACAAATCGTCGCACGCATGGCAGAATAGCTGATATCGATATAAGTGGCCATGAAACGGAAAAGCAACTGAAATAACCCCACAGGACTCGATGGGGTTCCTACATAATTCTACATAGTGAATGCAAAAAGCCGTAGCTCTATATCTCTTAAATCGTTCTGTTGTAGAATTTTGGAACGTGTTTACGCTCGCCTATTGTGACATTTCCGGAGACCGAAAATTTCCTCTGTAGAAATCAACTTGGGTTCCGAAAACACCGATAATATGAAACACAAATCGCTCTGTTCGCCCACGAAACCCAGAAAGCAGCAGATACAGGTGCACAGGTGGATACCGTAAGGCGTTCAGTACAGTTCCACACTGTCGCCTAATGAACAAAATACGAGCGCACGGACTGCCAGACCCAGCGTAGTTGGACTGTAGAGTTTCTAGCAAACAGAACACAGCATGACATGTTTGAGGTGCAAGTATAACTTCGAGTATACCCAAAGAGAGTGTCCATTACTTTTCACAACACATGTTAATGACATACTAGGCTACGTTGGAAGTTCCATGAGAATTCTCGGGTATGTTATTGTACGCAGAAAGGCCACAACATCATACAGTTGTAGCTAAGTGCCGGAAGACATGCAGAGGATCGACGCCTGTTGCAGGAAGTGGCAACTATCCTCTATATAAACAAATGTATCATATTTCGTACAAATGGTTCTGAGCACTATGTGACTTAACATCTAGGTCATCAGTCATATGTCGTACACTTAGACAGAAAGAGCCACTACTATTCGATCACAATATTGCAGAACAATCACTAGAACCATTTATTTCCGTAAAATGTGTAGGACTTTAAAGCAGCACGACGACATAAAAGTAAACACGGAATGGCAGATGCCTGACAGAGATTTATTGGTGGAATCTTCAGGAAAAAGAGTCCATGCACTGTGGAAGTAGTTTACAAAACCCTCGTTCAGCCAATACTTGAATATTCTTCTTCAGTATAGGGTCCGTACCAGACAGGATTGATCAAAGAAATGGAGAAGATCCATGGAACAGCACCTCGTTTCACTACGGCTTCATTTAGTAAGCATGAAGGCGTCACGGAGATGATCAACCATCCCCAGCGGTAAATGCTGCAAGAGAAGCATTCTACGTCATGGTGTGGTTTACCGCAAATGTACCGAGAGCGTACGTTCCCAGAAGAGTAAGCAAATATATTGCTTTCACCCAAGTAATCGCGCAAAAAGACCGTGAACTGAAAAAGAGTGTGAATCGCTTCCACACAGAGGCTGACCAGAAATCGTTCTTACAGTGAACTATTCGAGACTGGACCAGGAAAAGGGAAAAGACAGTGGTTCACAAAGTATGCGATGTGGCGTGCGGAGTATAGATGTGGATGTAAATATACTGAATGTGACAAGGATATCATCTCGAGGAAGTTCTTGCTGTGCCTTAAACACGCGCTGAATCAGATTTTCAAGATAGACGTTAGGAAGCTGGTTTGAAAATGTGTGTCTGATATCGGATCCCAGACATGCTCTGTGAGTGACAAATTGGGAACTAGGGCGGTATGTCAAGGATCTGTACAGTTGTCAAGGCGTTTTTAATTAGACTTGCAGCTTGGAGGTGTTGCAATGTATAGTAATTTACGAGAAACTCTAAAATCTTTCTACTACGAAACTTCACTCTATGTAAGAGGTACTACGAAGATAAAATACAGGTGTTGGCTAAGAGTTTAGTTTACAAAATGACAACTACGGACTGTATTAAGCAGTACATTTGTCAAAGAGCAACGTCATATGAGTTTGAGCTTAGCTGGCGATTACAAAAGTCGACAACTGCTGACATGTCCCGAGGTAAGGTCACAGATACGAAGCAAACACAGAAATTCTACATTCAGGCAACAAATAGAAAAAAAACGTGCTTACTGGAAGCAACTGAGTGTCAGTAACCATTTGGCATAAAATCCTTCACTCGGTCTAAATTATTGCGTGCAACTGAACACATCCCTCACCCAGTACAACAGCTACACTCAATGTAACGTCAACTTGAATTATACGAGGGGTGATCAAAGAGTAATGCACATTTTGGTCTGAAAGCAGGTTATATTTATTCATGATTCTCACACGACATATTACCCCCTCTTTTGGCTACAAAACCTTATTTTTCAATACATGTAATCTCCGTTGAAATCGGTGGTCTTACGCTACCTTACTACAAGGGCCGGCACTCCTCCATGGTAACACTCTACAGATCGACGTCTGAGTCAACATCTTTCTGCATCAGTAACCTTCCTCTCATCAGTGTGCTGCTCCCCGCGGAGTGCATCCTTCTTTGGGTCAAACAGATGGGAAACGGAAGGTGCGAAATCCTGGCTGTAAGACGGATGACGAAGAACCGTCGAGTGAAGCTTTGTGATCTCCTCTGGGGTGAGCATACTTGCATGAGGCCTCGCATTGTCATGAAGAAACAAAAGTTCGTTTGCATTCTTGTGGTCACGATCACGCTGAAGTCCTTTCTTCAGTTTGCTGAGAGTGTCACAGTACACTTCAGAGTTGATCGTTCCACCGTTGCTGCGGTGTGCTGTTTTGGTACAATTTAATCTCAAAACTATAGTTTAATATTCTCGTATCACGCATGGTATTTGAGTTACAAAGCCCTCTTCGAAAAATAAAAAAAGTCGGAAATTCTAATTTGTGGATTATATGTTCCGTATTTATTTGTTTCTATACAGCTTACGGCAAGAAAGGAAAAATGAATTGATTGTTGGATTTAATAACGATCATCCTCCTTTACCTCCTCTGCATTACTGCCGATGGCGTGTCACTGAGCACATTTGTTCTGTGCATGCAGTACACGTGAGGCGCCTAGTTGTTTCCACTGCACTGTGTGGAATACGAAGGATCTGTTATAGTTCACTAACCTGCTGTCTTCAAGTTGGTGTCCCCAGCGCAGACAATAGCATGCAGGTCGTAGTTTCTGTATCTTGAGGCTGAAACTGACTATTAGTGAGGTTCTGTCCTGATATAATGTGTCACTACTTCAGCATGCCACTCGCGTATTTTAATATAGCCAAACGAGAAGACTACATGATGTCAATACAACACCTTCTGATACAGCAAAGTACATGATCAAACACAATGTTTACGAAAATGTATCTTTACACTATTTGTGGCAAGTGTCTGTGCCTCACGACTACCGGAGTGAATCTTTTAATACTGAATACTGGCAAACACATCCTACGATAAACAACATGTCTGTTCTTCTCTACTGCCTAATCCAGAGTGACGAACAGAAACTTAACTAAAAATTGAAAACACATCCTACGATAGACAACATGTCTGTTCTTCTCGACCGCCTAATCCAGAGTCACTAACAGCCCGAAACACTTCACGCGCCATACCAGAAAAGGCGTGACCCGAACACTTCCGAAGTTCTTCGTCTGCGATTTCGTCAGTCTTTTGTTTTTGATTTAAATTGTTTTTAATAATTCTAAATTGACTGACTGATAGTCAGCTGTTGAGAGATATTCATATTGAAAAGTGAAGTTATTCCAATGAGTAGTTTAACTAATAAAAATTGCTATACTTTAACATTTTGGCGCCCTTGCTTCGAACACAGCAGCAAATCACAGAGCAGTAGCATTATGCAGGCGGTCTTTCTCATGGGAATGGTACCGAATCTAACGTCTGTCACAGGTACCTCACACCACATTTCGTCATCTATATACTTCTTGCATCTCCACCGCTCTGGGAACAGCTTCTTGGAGCCTAATATGATGGCTGACTAAGCCAGAAATATTACAAGCTGTACACACTTAGTAAGTAATTCGGTTGTAAAATACATGACAAAAAGCACGACTGTTGCGCTCTAGGGTATTTGTGAACGTTAGTCAGTTGTTATGTAGAGATGGCCAAACAACCGGAAAACCAGTTAGTGAGGAAGAAAAACATTACAAGTCGAAGATCCGATTACCTTGCTTTCCACTTCCATTTCAGAATTTTAATTCAATTCTTTAACTTTCACCCGAGGGAAAGAGGGTGGATACAAGATTTAAATAAAAAGCGTAGAGACTACATATTCAGCGAGCCTATTGAAAGAGTTGCCACATCACTCAACGAAACATTTACAGAGACGCTAAAAGTCCTGCAGTAGTGATCCAGAAAGGGCGATTATCACAATTATTTTTACAGCTACCTGGTAATTGTTACAACTTATGTAGCAGGCTTTCGGCTAAACCACAAAGCTTTCACCTGCCTGACACTTTCATCTGTGTCTGCAGACTGCTTCGCTTAACCTGGAACCCGTGTACACTCGTAAAATCCCACAGCCGCAGGTGCTGCTACTGCAGTATTTAAGGCGAGTTATTTGCCTACCGGCGCCTGGTCTGCCCCCGTGGGCGCTGACAAAACCCCTTGCGAGTGCCCGACCCGCTTAATCACAGAGAGCTGTGTGTGCCCAAACACCTGCGACCACTTCCCGGAACAGCAGGCCGTGTCATACGTTATGACGTCACTGTAAACACGACAAATGCCAGCGCCCGCTTTACTGCAAATACGGGACTCTTATGTCCTGGCGCCATCGTGTATGCAGAAACAGCGCTGTATGCAGTACATCCGCAGTATACGGAGAATGGACTCGAGAGGTTTAGTGATGGAAAAATTTCAAGCCTGGTGAATTGTACGAGACAGAAATCTTTGATCCACATTTATTAGCTAATCTGGGATGAACAGAGCAGCTAGAAGCAAGTTATAGATGCTCTACACAAAAAAATCTTTTAAAATCGTTTAACAAAATTAATTCTGTGACAATAGGAGAGAAATGGTTGACAAGATGTCGAGCAAAACTAGCCAGTTATCCACCCAACATGGGGCTGCTGTTGTACACGGCAGCCGATCAGCGATAAGTGCGCAGACTCAACACTAGTCTAAAATTTGTTGTGATGATTGTATAAAGCCGTGGCAACCGTTCACAATACAGCAACATTTTTGGGAGAGAGCCCACATTACTTCTGCCGCGAAGTCATATTTCTAGCTGTGTTGCAAGCAAAAGTATCCAGCTTTTAGTGTAAAAACACAGGCATGACACAGCAGCCCCGAACTTCTTCAAACCCGATACAACGATCAGACTATTTTTTCAAGAATGCTCTAACGAGGCAGTATTCTGGTGAGGAGATCTGTAGTCTCAATAGGTGTCTCGTAGACAAGCTTTTCTATATAATAGCACAAGAGAAAATCAAGTGAGATCAGATGCAAGGGCTGCCCCAGGTAGCAATATCATCTCTTCCTGCCCAACTTCCAGGGGACGAAGAACACAGCTATTCACAACCAAGGTATGCATGGTAAACTGAGGTTCTACCATGTATCACGGTGTAAGTGTATATATATGGGTGCGCGTCCGTTATCACGGGATAATTATATATTTTATTATTACAATTATATATTTTATGATTTTTGGTTGGGGTGGCTTTAAATATTGTGGGCTAGCATGAGACACTCGTACGGATATCGGCTGCCCCGAAGTACGTACGATATAATATTCTCTAAACACAACGCGCGACTCACCGCCTTCTAATAAATAGAAAAGAAAATATGCGTATTCTTACGCAAACTGTAATTATTAATAAGGGTCTCAGGGGCTACTGGTTATTTGTGTACCAAACTACATAAAGATTAACTGAGGTATTGCGGAGCCTATTGAATGAAAACATTTTTAATATTTCTTGTTCATTATTTGCAAGGCAAAACTGGAGAGAATCTCATCTGCCGTTGTGCTGCCAAAATTAAACATACTGAACCTATTCAGTGCTGTGAATTATGGTAAATGAAATATATCACTACTGTCTTTAACTTTGAAATTAATGAAAGATCAAAACTGAGAAGTCTCTCGCATTTACATTTAATAATGTGAATCGTCAGTGTAATGTCCAACTAAATCCTGCTACGGGAGATGAACTCCCTGCACTACGAATTTCAGTAAAAATTTGGTTAATTACAATTAATGGTTGAGGTCATGAGAGATGACAACCAAGTCAATAATACACACATTCTAATAACAACTATAAGTGTATTTTACTAAATTACAACCGAACTTACATTAAATATTGTCCAGCGCTACAATGGCGGCCTACCTCTAGACGAAAGAAAAACAGGAGAGCTTTCAATCAATCAATGGACTCTGGTCATGTTGATTTTCATTAAACACTTGAAAAGAATGTTCTTTTTTATATTATATCGCTGTTTGTGATTTTTGGTGGTATAATTTTAGTTTTTTAATCTTTCTTGCACATCCCGCACGCGTACACAGTCTTTAAATAATTTATAATCCACAAGTCGCACAACAAAAACTTCCTTTCCCTGTCTCCAGATGTCCATTTATGTGACGTACCATCACACATATTGTAACCATATAAACTATCTCATTAAAAGTATGCAGTAGGCATTAATACGGTGTGTGTCAACCTTTTGCCTTTATAATGATTTAAACGCCGCTGGTTAGGTGTCTGAATGGCTGAGGAACTGTGCAGGGATGGCAGCCCAATCTTCCAATAGAGCCAAACTAGAGGATGTAGTGTTGTTGGACTCTGGGGCCTGGACTACAGTTGAGGTCGTAACTACCCGTGAAGGGGTTCCATTGAGTTCAGAACTGGGCTCTGCACAGGTCACTCCATTTCTGGTACCGGTATGTTACTGTCCGTAAATAATTGCCTCACAGGTGCTAAGAGGGTGCATTGCCGTGCTGATATAAAAAATCAGCTTTGCGAACTGTCCCTATACACAGTACACAATTCTGTAGAATTTGGTCATATCCTTCGTCATCGACCGTTCTCTTAAGTGCAATAAGGGGCCACATACTAAGCACGAAAAAAACAACTGTCTACTGTTAACACTGCACATGATGGCAGACAACATTTTCCAGCTAGCAGCCAAACTAAAACATTTCCGTCTGATTTTTCACAGGGTGGAGCACGGTTCGTCATTTGTAATTACTCCTTGCCTATCATCCATCTAGTGTTTCCACCGCCTGTGGTTCGTGCGTAGCTATATGGCCACTGTACCCCATTCATTTAATTCCGCAAGCACTGTCATTGTGATAGCTAGACTTCTGGGAGCACTTTGGACCTCATGAATGATTCCATCTGTTGATTAAATGCTATTTTTTCTTTTACAATCACCTTTCTCAATGCTCGATGAGCTCTGTCCGTCAATTCATGGTGTGTACCTGGTCTGGATTTTACTGTAGCTCTCCCTTCACGTTTCCATTTAACAGTCACATCACCAACAGTCGACTTGCGTGGCTCTAGAAGAAGTGAAATGTCCCTTACGGATTTGTTCTTTAGCTGACGTTCACTGACTAATTCACGTTTGAAGTCATTGTGGTCTCCTGGCCAACCCATTGTGCTGATACTGCTTCTGTACTGACAACAAAATATCCTGTACCTCCTTTTACACCGGCGGGTCCACCTATTGAGACATCTAGTAGTAAATTCTGCATTATATAAGGGTGTCCGGATACTTTTGATCAGACAGCGCACATGTAAGAAGACCAATTGGATTCTGTCCCAGCCGGCCGGAGTGGCCGCGCGGTTAAAGGCGCTTCAGTCTGGAACCGCACGACCGCTACGGTCGCAGGTTCGAATCCTGCCTCGGGCATGGATGTGTGTGATGTCCTTAGGTTAGTTAGGTTTAAGTAGTTCTGAGTTCTAGGGGACTTATGACCACAGCAGTTGAGTCCCATAGTGCTCAGAGCCATTTGAACCATTTTTGATTCTCTCCCAACAATATGTGGAATATCGTGGCTGACATTTCTTTATTGAATGATAAGTTCAATTAACGTAATTGCTATTGACAAGTATCTCGTACAACGCTACTAACGTACCATTACGGCTCTTAAAACACATTACTTTCTGGTCTTAATTTTATTTGTTTGATATGTTTGCAAGTTAGCGTCGTTTAGCGGCTGTTTTCCTTATGCTACACTCACAGACCATCTAAGGAGGTGAAGGAATGCAGGCTCTACTAAAATTTGTTTTATCATTTAATTATTTTAAATTCGGCGATGAATTTTATTAACAACAAGAAGGCTTAGCTACGGGCTCACCACTTGCCTATTGTTTGGCAAATACACTCCTGGAAATTGAAATAAGAACACCGTGATTCATTGTCCCAGGAAGGGGAAACTTTATTGACACATTCCTGGGGTCAGATACATCACATGATCACACTGACAGAACCACAGGCACATAGACACAGGCAACAGAGCATGCACAATGTCGGCACTAGTACAGTGTATATCCACCTTTCGCAGCAATGCAGGCTGCTATTCTCCCATGGAGACGATCGTAGAGATGCTGGATGTAGTCCTGTGGAATGGCTTGCCATGCCATTTCCACCTGGCGCCTCAGTTGGACCAGCGTTCGTGCTGGACGTGCAGACCGCGTGAGACGACGCTTCATCCAGTCCCAAACATGCTCAATGGGGGACAGATCCGGAGATCTTGCTGGCCAGGGTAGTTGACTTACACCTTCTAGAGCACGTTGGGTGGCACGGGATACATGCGGACGTGCATTGTCCTGTTGGAACAGCAAGTTCCCTTGCCGGTCTAGGAATGGTAGAACGATGGGTTCGATGACGGTTTGGATGTACCGTGCACTATTCAGTGTCCCCTCGACGATCACCAGTGGTGTACGGCCAGTGTAGGAGATCGCTCCCCACACCATGATGCCGGGTGTTGGCCCTGTGTGCCTCGGTCGTATGCAGTCCTGATTGTGGCGCTCACCTGCACGGCGCCAAACACGCATACGACCATCACTGGCACCAAGGCAGAAGCGACTCTCATCGCTGAAGACGACACGTCTCCATTCGTCCCTCCATTCACGCCTGTCGCGACACCACTGGAGGCGGGCTGCTCGATGTTGGGGCGTGAGCGGAAGACGGCCTAACGGTGTGCGGGACCGTAGCCCAGCTTCATGGAGACGGTTGCGAATGGTCCTCGCCGATACCCCAGGAGCAACAGTGTCCCTAATTTGCTGGGAAATGGCGGTGCGGTCCCCTACGGCACTGCGTAGGGTCCTACGGTCTTGGCGTGCATCGATGCGTCGCTGCGGTCCGGTCCCAGGTCGACGGGCACGTGCACCTTCCGCCGACCACTGGCGACAACATCGATGTACTGTGGAGACCTCACGCCCCACGTGTTGAGCAATTCGGCGGTACGTCCACCCGGCCTCCCGCATGCCCACTATACGCCCTCGCTCAAAGTCCGTCAACTGCACATACAGTTCACGTCCACGCTGTCGCGGCATGCTACCAGTGTTAAAGACTGCGATGGAGCTCCGTATGCCACGGCAAACTGGCTGACACTGACGGTGGCGGTGCACAAATGCTGCGCAGCTAGCGCCATTCGACGGCCAACACCGCGGTTCCTGGTGTGTCCGCTGTGCCGTGCGTGTGATCATTGCTTGTACAGCCCTCTCGCAGTGTCCGGAGCAAGTATGGTGGGTCTGACACACCGGTGTCAATGTGTTCTTTTTTCCATTTCCAGGAGTGTATTTTTATGACCAATTTCGAGCAAGAATTTATGACAAAGTTTCCTCAACGTGATAGAAGATTAATTTTATGGAACAGATGTGCTGACGATCATTTATACGACATGATGGTAATATTGTTGAAAGTGACTAGTTTCTGTAGGACCGAAATTGCTAGAACCAAAAGATACAGTACATTGGGCAGTGGGCTGAAAATGACACTTTCTTTGGACCTCCGAGAGAGCGTAAAAATGGAAATGAAGTTTCCATATTTACAGAAAGCCAGCACGACAGATCTGGCTATATGCAGACAGTCATGTCATCCCATGAAGTATAGATACATAGCATTCCGAGCCAGATTAAACTGTATGTTTGGAGTGCCCCTTACCTTAGAAGCTCAAATGGCTCAATATGAAGGTATATAGTGTATAACGGTATGATCCAGAATTTGCTAACGCAACTGATAGAACTATATTGAAAAAAATCTTCCTTCCCATAGCGGATTAGAGGCACATTTTATAACGCTTAGACCAGCGGAACAGACAGAGGAACGTTCAATTTTGTTGTAGAATACTATATATGGGTGCAATATCCGAAAAAAATTGGCAGACGAATGAGATTCAAATACATTATCCCAACGTATTTTACATTTTCAGTTCCAGGCAGAAAAGTGAGGCACAAGGAAACCCCTGCGGTAAATAAATACAGTGAAGTGACTGTATACTGCATTACATGTAATGGTTGCCCTAAGAAATATATAGGACAGACCGGTAGGTTATTTCGAATAAGATTTCAAGAACATCTTAACTTAAATAATCCGCTATCTACTTTAACAGCGCACTTACGCGGTGAGAGCCACAACATCACAAGCTCTTCAGACAGTTTAAAAATACTTCATAAGAAAGGAAGCCATATTTTGAATATATTAGAGAAAGTGGAATTTTTATAAAACTCTGTATTATTCTTGCTTGTAAAGGTAGCGACTCAGCGCTCCTGGTCATAAGTATGTGACGTCACTCTGTCCACATGAATAACTTCCGTTCCGCAAGCCAACTAGTTTCTCTCTGTCGTTCGTGAGGGCCGCTTTTGCCTTGCCCTGCACTGACCAACACTGCTGTCATACTGGTAAGATCTCTGCCACCTGATGCTTTCCACGTGGTAATCTGCGTCTGCCGTGATTAATCATGTTAGCAGTGACAATACTTTATCGCCAATCCGGCGTCCTTTTTAAAAAAATTACCGTCCGTTCACTATAATTTTTTATTTTTAGATGCAGGAAAATTTTAAACAATGGATCACATATTTTTATCTTTCGATCGCCGTAGTATTGACGATATTCTCTGAACAGAAAATTTTGACTAGAAGCGATGCGTATAATACGACCTTTTAACGTTGTGAGCACGTTTTAGAAATTCCTTTATTAATTTTAATATCCAAGAAACGTTGTGACACTGTACTTTGCTTTTTACGTTATAGGTTGAGAGCCATGCACAGCTCGTGTTCATGACATTTATTGTTTGTTATCTTCTACTAGGGTACTGCCGCCTCGATTTCTTATTCCGTTTACTGCCTTACTTGCCCGTGAGCAGCAGCAGCAACGCGTATCGATAAGTGCAGTGTCGTACCATCTCTGGAGCGACCGATAGTATTTCCGGGTCGTCATGTGTCTGGCAGTGAGTTAGAGGGAGGTCGTAACTGGAGCGGTTGGAGTGCCGTTGGAGTGCCGTCGGGACGTAGCAGCAATTGGGGACGGAGCGCTAGGGAGGCGCGGACAGCCAGTACTCGCCGACCGCTTGCGACACTGGATGAACTGTCCGACGGACGGAGATGGAAGCGGTATCGACCGTTGGTCGGTCGTTCAGTTGGTCGCCTCTTTGGGCGACGTGTGTTTGGTCGTTTGACCGTTTCTAGGCCTCGTCACTGGGTCATCTTGCTAGACGTGGCTCGGTTCCTTCTTGTACTGAGACGTTGTGGCCAATGGGCAAGACTTACCTCTGCATGATTGGTCCGTACCAGTGTGCCCGCATCGCCGTGTCTCCCAGTTCCCGTTGGACGTTGGGTTGAGTTGGGTTGGAGCTGAAGTGAGCTCTGGGTAGGCAAGACTCGCCCGACCTTTGCAGACACACATGTGTAGGGGCACCACCGTCTAGGATAGGGAAAGTTAGTTTTGTGCGATATTCTGAGCACAAGTTACAGCCAGGTGCAGGCCGGATTGCAGTAAGTAACGCTGACCATCGGTTGCGAAGTGGAATGGAGGCCACAGGGGCCATCGAACCACTGAAAAACGTAAATGCAGCATTTAGAATGTCACAAGTTACAGGAAGAAGGGGCCCACTGGCACAACTGGGGTTTGGGGCGCACGTGACTCGGAGCGATGCGTTAGCGAAACAGAGGCAGCCGAGTATAAATAGGTGATGTTTCCTAACGAGAGTCATCGAAGTGTGGCAGCTCTGCTGCACGGCGGTGCGTGTCACACCACCGGGCTACAAGCAGCAACAGCTGGAGAGACAGCGTCCGAATCCATGGCGGGTCGTTGGTTCGACCCTCTAAGGCCGACGCGGGGTCCACAGCCAGCCAGGGCGGGCCACTCTTTGTTTTGCTACTGCAGACAGTCGTCTCGGCTCCTGACACACGCTGGGACTTTCGTGGCGAGGGGCCGCAGAATCCGACGCCACATCACGGGTGGTCGTTGCTTCCACGTTCCCAGCTATGCCAGCCGAGGAAGAAGCAGCAGCAGGGCTGGCCTACAGCTCCCGGCGGAGCAGCGAGGAATCAATGGGGATGGTGGCCGCTGAGTCGGCTGCTGGTATAGCCATCCTGACGTAATCGCAACTCTACAGCTGGCGAACAAGGACAGCACGACACAGTGTTGCGTTGCACAGGTCGCTGGGGCAGTGGCCTCAGCATTGCAGGGCCTGTGATGCGGACCGAGGTCAACGAAGCACTGCAGTGGAAGCGAATAAATCTTTAGAAAAGCTCAGCCGAGATTTAATACGGCATCTCCTTGCACCCATCCACTACACATGGTTTGAGTGCCAACGACCTAGTGTTTTGTGCAACGCTGTGTTCCCTGTGTCAGTTCGACTGAGCAATGCTTTAAATGCTGTAATGCTGTCTGCATACTGCAGTAGCCAGTTGGTCGGCTGCGACAGAGCAGCGAGTGAGTGTTTTCTTATAGTGTTGATGCTGTCCGCTACGGCGTGTAGTTCCACAGCCGTTGCGATGTTCATGTATGTCATTAGTTATTGTGCCTTGGCTTATTAACAAACCAGTATTTGAAGATGAGTGTTACTGGTCTCTGCGCCTCGTGGGCAATTTGGTTGTAATGTTTTTGGTCTGGTGACCGAAATCAGGTAGATGGTTCGTTCGTCGGTTGGCTTGCCTCCTGATTTATAGATAGTTGGTCAGGCTGCCTGTCTCGCCTAAACGGGTGTTAGTGTCATAATTCTGGGCCGACACTTGGAAATTTCCTTGTGTGTTACATAGTATTTTCTCTGTCTGGGATTTAGTTATTTGGTTGATGTGCGGCCTTCAGCCGAGTTTTAGTATCTCTTAAATTAATGTTCTTGCCTTGCCCTTAAGGCATGGGATTGTTATTCTTCGTAGGGGCCTTCTGCCGAATTTTGTTTGAAAATTTTTACATACGGCCTTCTGCCTTTTAAAATTGAAACTCTTCTTTCTGGGGCTTCAGCCGTTAAATTATTTGCTGATGTGCGGTCTTCAGCCGAGTTTTAATATCTCTTAAATTAATGTTTTTGTCTTGTCCTTTTGCGTGAAATGTTTGAAGATAACGCCTCCTGCCTTTTGAATGTAACTCTTCTTATTGCTTAATGTGCGGCCTCCAGCCAAGTTCCATTACAATTAAATTGCTAAGGTCTTCAGGCTGTTTAGATTGAAGAGTTATAAAATGTTTTAGCGTGAAACCTCCAGAAGAACCTTGTATTTCAATTTCTTGCTTAGGCCTTGTGTCTTGGATTTTGAGTGTGGCTTACAGCCGATCTAAGGTTAATCAAGGGAGGTCGATTTAAGTTTTAAGTGTTTTACATCCTTGTTGCAATATTGTGTGTTGATTAGTAAAGTTTGTATGTTGAGTGCAACTGACAGGAACTAATTTTGGCCCCTTTCCACAACCTAATACGCTCTGTCCTGCTAGCGCAGGCGTTTCACTGCTGCACTTGCGCCGCGTTCCAACTCCAACCGGTCCAGGTCCGATCTCTCTCTCTCACTGCCAGACAAACGACGACCCGGAAATACTATCGGTCGCTCCAGAGATGGTACGACAGTGCACTTAAAGATACGCGCTGCTGCTGCCGATCACGGGCAAGTAAGGCAGGAAGATAGTGACGTCAGTAAATGGAACAAGAAAACGAGGCGGCAGTACCGTAATAGAAGATGACAAACAATAAATTGCATGAAAAGGAGCCGTGCACGGCTCAGGTTCACCTGATGATGCGGCGTGAAGCCGCGAAACCGCACGTGTTTTAATAAACAACCATTTTACCACTTTTAAGCGCAGTACTTCCTAACATATACAGCATTTGATTAGAAGTCGCTTCTAAGGAATGGTGTCAAAAGCTTTCTGAATATCTGGCACTATGGAATCAGTTTTACGTTACCTGTTGATAGCGTTCAGTACTGCTTGGTATCACAGAGGTAGTTGTGTTTCGCAAGAATGACATTTTCTGAAATCGTGTTGGCTGTTCGTGAGTGAACGGTTTTCTTCGAGGTAATTCATAATATTCGAGCGCAGTACATGTTCCAGTATCATACTCCAAATCGACGTTGATGATGTGGATATATTCCCTCTCTTGCGTATTGATTTAACTTGTGCAAGTTCAGGCACGGATCTTTCTACGAACGAGCTATTGTATATGATCGCAAAGTACGGAGCTATTGTATCAGCAAACTCTGGAAGGGTCCTGACTGGCATTTGATCTGGACCGGAGACCGTGCCTTCACTAGGCGTTTCAAGCTGCTTCGCTACACCGAGGATATCTGCTTCTGTTACTCATGTTACTTTTGTGACGTAATTTCTTGAAAACCATGTTTAGTAACTCTGCTCTAGTGGCATTATCATCAGTAATATCACCATTCTTACCTCGCAATGAAAGTATTGATTGTGTCTTGCCATGAGCATGCTTCGCATACGACCAAAATCTCGTTGGATTTTCTGCCAGATTTCGAGACAGAGAACCGTTATACAAACTCTCATTGAAATCCAATCTGAATTTCAAGCTTGTGTAGAACTTCGCCAATCATGGGGATATTGACTTCTTTTAAATTTGGCATACTTTTTTCGTTGCATGTGCATCAGTGTTCTGACATGTTTTGACTGCCATAGGCAATCAGTACCACCTTTTATCAATTTATTTTGTATATATCTGTCAAATGCCGACCATAATGGTTCTTTAAAATTAAACCACGTCTGGTCTGCGCTAACACTGTTAGATCGGAAGGAGTGGAGACTGTCTCTTAGGAAAGTGTCAAGCAGAATTTTCATCTGCTTTAGTAAGCGGATGTATTTTGCGTTTATTTGGGGGGGGGGGGGGGATGGGGTTTGGATCATATGGTATCCAGTCTAGGCACAACAACCGTATGGGCTCTACTCCCTATAATTATCATTGTCCCTATTTGGTTACGATAATTTGTTGGTTAAGAGGTGAAGCATGTTTCGACCGACATTTACACTTCCAGTGGACTCCTGAACCAATTTTTCAAAATAATTTACTGAGAAAGCTTTCAGTAAGATTTCGAAAGACATTTTACGCCCCCCATCCCCCATTACGCAATTTGAGGATTCTGGAACCTAAGCTACTATCGAGATTTTACTGTCCTTAGACATTGTCCCATTTAAAACCGGCATGTACATCCGAAAGCGGAAGCGTTGTAACCTGTTTGCTGACTCCCGTTCATGTACTACATCTTTTGTTGCTACGACTATTTGTACTACAGATCTGGATACATTGTGTTTTCATAAAATATAACGAGAGTCTATCTTGAGAGAACCACTTAATAATTCTTTGAAAGAAGTCATGAAAAATATTTTCTGTTTCTTTCTCTCTTATGGGATACGTTATAACACTAGTATCGTGCTGAGAAAGTGCCAGTGCTACCTAACGAATGTTAGTGAACTGTGAATCACTTATACGGGGTGAGTCACGTAACACTTGCATCGCAAATACTTCGGATGTGGTATGCAATATGGATAAGCAGTTTTCACAGAATCGACTTGTAGACAATGACACGTATTTGCAGCCTATAATACTTACAACAGTTACATAATTTTAAATAGGACAATGTCTCTCGACAGTAAAATCCTAAAAGTAGACTTTTATTTCCACTCTACTAAAATCTCTGTGTCTAGATTAAGCCTTTGTATTTCCCATCTCAGATTTTCTACCTTCATTACCACATTCAAAGTTCTGACATTTCACTCTCCGACTCGTATTTTCGTTGTTCATTCAGTCTTTTCTCATGGTGATCTCCCCCGTCTCGGTCCTTTCCCGGAGATCCGAATGACAGACCAGTCCGGAATCTTCAGCCAACGGGGAAACCATCATGACACTCTTTCAGTTACAGGCTACATCTCCTGAACATGAGCACTAAATGCCTTTAATTCACTGATTTCCATTGCCTTATCTTTTCTAATGGCATTGACTATTTCTGATTCTCTCAACTTTCTGGGTCAGTTTCCCTCGACAAGGGTGAGAGGGTGCGAAGAACCTCTGTTCGCCCCTCCATCCTCTTTGACAAGATCGTTAGCACAGCGTGGATGACTCCTTGTACCGGCAGTTTTCGGCAGCCATTTCAGATGCTTTTTATTAGACATTTAAGCTGTGGCTGAGACAGAACCCTATAACACGCTTTTAATGAATCACGTTGAGTGAATATGAAAGATCTCGTCATATCACAGTACATTTATGATCTGTGCGTAGCCGCATATGAGATTTTTTTTAACGTATTATTGACTGCATGCTACAGGTTTTTCCACTGTTGTGAAGCTATTTTCCCTAAACAGAGATGATAGAAGCAACAATAGATAACAATTACATTATTACAACGTAACAAAGCACCGAAGACCACGGGTCCTCACAACTGCATACTCATATAATATCCCTCAACAATTTCCCACATTCTGCCACTGATGTTGGGGTTCATCTGTTCTCACGCTGCCGTCACATTCTCCTGCCAACAAAGTAGGTGAAGTGAGTCACACTACTTTCGAAGTGGAAAAACGACAAAGTACAGCCGCGCGGGATTAGCCGAGCGGTGTAGCCCGTTGCAGTCATGGATTGTGCGGCTGGTCCCGGCGGAGGTTCGAGTCCTCTCCCGGGCATGGGTGTGTGTGTTTGTCCTTAGGATAATTTAGGTTAAATAGTGTGTAAGCTTAGGGACTGAAGACCTTAGTAGTTAAGTCCCATAAGGTTTCACACACATTTGAACATTTTTGACAAAGTACAAATACTTGACAACAAATACGATCCGCTCGACAACGACTGCTGCCGTTCTACTGATTTGTTAACGGTGTCAGTAGTGGCCTCCGTGTAGAAAATAATTTTTGTTCAAGCCGTGTGGCAGAAGCATGGCGAGCAGTAAAGGTGTGAGACACGGCATCCGGCCTAGCGCCAGCCTAACAGCACAGGCATCACAATTGCTGACGAGAATAATGTCCAAAGAATGGGAAAGAAAATGAAGATCTCTTGGATGAGGATCAGTCTGGCTTTATTAAAGTGAAGGCACCATACAACAGTTCCTAATTTACGCCTGTTTATGGAAGAAACGCTGAAGAAAAAACATCTTCATAGAACTGTCGACCTAGAAGAATCGTTCGACAGTGTAAAATGGTGCAAGCTGTACGAAATTATCAGTAAAGTACATGAAAGACATTTGGAGAGATGGGTAATATATAATACGAGTACTTCCAAGAGCCAAGAATTGATAATAAGAATGGAACACATAAAATGAATTTCTCGTATTAAAAATGTTTAAGACAGAGAGGCAGTCTTCCGTTCTTGTCTTTCAATCTGTACAGCTTAGAAGTAAAAACAAAAATAAAAGATACATTCAGGAAAGGGATAAAATTCAGAGTACAGTGATACGAGTCATAAGATTCACTGATGAGATTGCTATCTTTACAGAAAGCGAGTACAAATTACAGGAGATATTTAATGAAATGTTTGTATGATCTTGCACAAGACAGCTAGTGATCGTGCATGAGACACCCAGGCTTCTTAGATCATGGTATTGGCAGAACTCGATAACCTGATGTTCTAATGAACAAAGCCGTTCGGGGCACAATAAACCTGTGCTGGTTCGCTTTAATATTGGAGCACACTGAACGGATTAGTGGTTTTGTTCAGATTGATTTTTGCGACAAGTCATCCCTTCGTTGTCAAGGTCCACTCTATCTGTTCGTTAACTTTATCAGTGCTTGCCAAGATTTAAGTCATCATCATCTTGATCATTGTAAACCTACTGTACCAAAAAACACCTCCTGCAGACCGTGTACTGTAATCTCATTTATAGACTTTGTCTTCAGTTGATACCCATCATCGGTTAGGCTCATCGTGTGCGTAACATCCTTTCATATGGCTACATGTAAGCACACTCCATTTCATATTCGTACAACATAATCACATTTTCCGCTGCAGTCTACTTCCTGAATATTTGCTAATTTTCCTGTGTCTCGTTAGTCTCCCCATTATCTGATGAGTAACGCAAACCTTTTGACCGGTTGTAACAAAAAACTTGACGTCATACCTAATTTCCGATTTATTCCTGTTTCTGCTCTTTAAGCAGTCCTCATCTGCCCTAAATTCTAAATATCATTTGGTTCTGTGAACTGATTTTTAATAGTAATTTATTCTGGTAATTCGTCTTAAATATTGCTAAATTTATACGTTCCTGAAACTATTCCGTTCTACTGTTTTACTTGCCATTCTCTTGCGTGCTACTTGTCGTTTTCGTTTTCTTTCTTTTTTTTTGTTTTAACTCAATGAGTGATCAGTGCCAATTGGCCTTAAGGTTCCTCTTTTTCGTCCATAATGCTCCAACCATAACGGAAGTTAATGTTTTGCGTGAGATTTCGGTGCACACTCAGCCACTCACCAGGTGTTTTATTGGCCACGGTCTCGTGTACAGATGGAATCCCAGCTTGCTGAAGACAAGCAATGTCCCTTGGCACAAGTCGCCTCACGCCCGCCTCTCTAATTAGTTCAGCAGCGTCGTGTAAGCCACCCGCCTAGACGCTGACGACGTGACATGAGGCTCAAACGATACACACAGAGAATCTTCGTAGGGCTCTCTGGCTTTAACTCAGTAAGTGTAATCACTCAAGCCAACATACCGTCAGCAAGACCTGTGTTCTGCGCTAAGGTTTGATTCAGTTACCATTGATTCGGCTACAGGGGAGGTGAAAGCAATTAAAAGTTATATTTTTTTCAATGATCATTTGAGATCATCACCTAAACTTGGTTCTACAATGTCAGAAAATCTAGTTACAGCTATCCAAACATTGATGGTTCAAATGGCTCTGAGCACTATGCGACTTAACTTCTGAGGTCATCATTCGCCTACAACTTAGAACTAATTAAACCTAACTAACCTACGGACGTCACACATATCCATGCCCGAGGCAGGATTCGAACCTGCGACCGTAGCGGTCGCTCGGTTCCAGACTGTAGCGCCTAGATCCGCAGAACCACTCCGGCCGGCAAACATTGATGATAACAGCTTAGAAGTTGTCTAGTTAAACGTTACGAAAAAAACGAACAGTGTGTGTGCTTACCGCTCATAAAGTGCTGGAATGAATTATATGAAATGATTTTTCTATAGAGCTGTCACAGACTATCGGAACTGTCGTTTCATGTACTTTACATCAGCATATGTGCCAAAATACCTGATTGTAGCACTCAGACCATTAACTTAACACAGCGGTAACCGTTTTAGAGCTAGAGATCTAGGTATATTAATTTAAAATATCGTCGTAAATTCTACTGGAGTAATGTAGGAATTACGGAAGGAAATGAAGACTCACCCCCATGTCTGATCTTCACCGCGGTCTTCCCTATCGTGAATCACGTTTATTCTCGATTCATGTCCTTGTACATAACAAATGTATTGCAAAGATCTGTTATGTAGCACTGTTCATGCCTGAATTTATAAAACAAAATAAAGACATCTGGCTTACAAACTTTTTGAAAAGTTAAATTCTATGGCCGAAGAATTTCATTAAGGAAGACAGTAATCGATATTGATAATGTTCCGTTGAGTTTGCAGACAAAATGAGTGCAAAATTTTTATGGAAGTATGTAGATGACTAGCACATTCATCTTATCCAAAGTACTGGTGATGCCTGATTTTAAGAAAAAATAAATAAAAGCACCTAGCGTGAAAACGAGAGAAGTTAAATCTGTGGTTGCAAGATGTCGTTAAGATATACAGTAATCGTTGTTGATGATGTTCTTTTGGATTTGCAGTCTGATTCATAATTGCAGTTATTTGGCTGCATTTAGAACTCAGATACAGAAGACAGTGATACAATCACAAACCACATCAGGTCACGGAGATCCTGCGTTCTCATTTGCTATCTCTCATGCAGCAGTAGTGTGGCTCCATTCTTTTGCAGGACACTACTAGTGCCACGCGCAGTGGCCGCGTGGTTTGAGGCGCCATGTCACAGACTGCGCGGCCCCTTCAGCTGGAGGTTCGAGTCCTCCCTCGGGCATGGGTACGTGCGTTGTTCTTAGCCTATGTTTGTGTAAGTAGCTTGTAAGTATAGGGACCGATGATCTCAGCAGTTTGGTCCCGTAGGAATTCACACACATTTGAGCAATACTAGTCTACGAAAGGATCATTTCTCAATGACCTGTCTGAGTAACGAAGAGGAATTCCTGTCAAGTAATATCCTCAAATGTGTCCCTAAAAGAGCATGTGTGGGACCAGCTCGACCGTCAACTCTGTACCGGTACCAGCATCCGGGATATCAAGGGCCAGTTGCTACAGTTGCGGGCCTGCTTGACCCAGGACAATATAGAACGGCTTTATGACCACCTTCGCAGTCGAATTGGTGCATGCATCCAGGGGAGAAGGGATGCTTCGTCTACTGATAAATAGACCCATGCCACCAGCTTTCTCCCGAATAAGACTTGATACTGTAATTACTGAAATAACATCACATATCCTCTCAACATGTGAAATATCAATTCATCTCCTTCCCCCCCTCATCAATGCTTCATTCTTTTGGTGAAATAGTGTACTTTCAATTTTTCCTGGCCACTCGAGGTGGCGTCTTTCCCTTGTTAGACCTATACTGGACGTCTCCTTGTCGTCGTATTTCGCACTTCGTAACAAAACGTAGTGTTTAGCCTGTTGTGACCCCCAATCGCAACGCTGGCGACGAAGAGTTCCCTCCTGCAGCGGATGGTAAGCGGCACAACTTAAGCGCTCGGACGAGTCGTGTCTGTTAGCAACTTCTCACGGCCGACGGCAGTTGTCACTAGCAACGCGGCACTACACACATCAAAAAAAGTTTTGTATCACTCGGTTCCCAGAACTCCTGAAGGTACACGTTGACTGTGGATATTGTATCACAGGTACAGTCCATTTGACTGTCCAGAGATGTCACTAAACTCACCCAAAGATGCATGAGCAACGTCTATTAGACAAAGGGGATCCGACAGCAGACCAGTTCCAGTCATTCCACCAGGATGGAGGTGCACGTTCCTTGTTGTCTGTAGTTTAACCATGCCTAGACGGTCAGTACCGCTGTTCGATCGCGTCCGCATAGTGACTTTGGTCCAGGAAGGGCTCTCAACAAGGGAAGTCTCCAGGCGTACCGGAGTGAACCAAAGCGATGTTGTTCGGACACGGAGGAGATACAGAGAGACAGGAACTGTGGATGGCATGCCTAGCTCCGGCCACCCAAGGGCTACTACTGCAGTGGATGATCGTTACCTACGGATTATGGCTCGGAGGAACCCTGACAGAAACGCCACCATGTTGAATAATGATTTTTGTACAGCCACAGGACGTCGTGTTGCGACTCAAACTGTGCACAATAGGCTTCATGATGCGTAACTTCACCCCCGACGTCCATGGTGAGGTACATCTTTGCAACCACGACACGATGCAGCGCAGTAAAGATGGGTCCAACAACATGCCGAATGGACCGCTCAGGATTGGCATCACGTTCTCTTCACCGATGAGTGTCGCCTGCCTTCAACCAGACTGACTCCGGAGACGTGTTGGAAGCAACCCTGTGAGGCTGAATGCCTTAGACACACTGTCCAGCGAGTGGGGCAAGGTGGATGTCCCCTGCTGTTTTGGCGTGTCATTATGTGGGGCCGATGTGCGCCACTGGTGGTTATGGAAGGCACCGTAACTGGTTTACGATACGTGAATGCCATCCTCCGACCGATAGTGCAACCACATAGACAGCATATTGGCATGGCATTCGTCTTAAAGGACAACAATTCGAGCCCCCATCGTGCACATCTTGTGAAGGACTTCCTTCAGGATAACGACATGGCTCGACTAGTATGGCCAGCATGTTCCCCAGACATGAACCTTATCGAACATGTCTATGATAGATTGAAAAGGGCTGTTTATAGACGACCTGACCCACCAACCACTCTGAGGGATCTACGCCAAATCGTCGTTGAGGTGCGGGACAATATAGACCGAAATTGCCTTGATGAACTTGTAGATAGTATGGCACGACGACTACAGGCATGCATCAATGCAGGAGGACGTACTACTGGGTATTAGAGGTATCTGTGTGTACAGAAACCTGCATCACAAACTCTGAAGGTCTCGCTGTGTGGTGGAACAACAAGAAATGTGTGGTTTTCATGAAAAATAAAAAGGGCGGAAATGATGTTTATGTTGATCTCTACTCCAATTTTCTGTACAGTTTCCGGAACTCTCGGAGCCGAGGTGAAGCCAGACTTTTTTTGATGAGTGTATATTTCATGTCACGTAGAACAAATGCTGCGTAGCTTAGCATCACTGCACGCGAGGACATAAGTCGCATTTGTTAAACCTTTTAAATCTTAGAGTGTATGAAAATATGCGGCTTACCAGCCAGCCACGCCTCAAAAATGTGCATGAGTCATCGATGTACCAGTTTGTTCAGGAATTTGTAATCGCGCGTATCAGTTGAGTAACAGAATGTTCTGAAAGGCGTGTGAATTAGGTGCAGCTTGTAGTGTAATGTTGATTAACACCTTGAATTAGAGGTGTGTTTCATAATCATTATAATTACAAGTACCGAACATCGAACCAGTTGCTATTGTGGTTTCTTGTGTAAATATGAGCACAGCGGCAGTTCTCAAGGTATGTTTCAATATCTCTCATAAAGTGCAGCTCCTGCCCCAAAACCCGCAAAAATGTACGAGTGCTAGCTCAAACTGATACTTCCTGCAGAGGAATTCATTTCCTAGCGCCCATTGTTTCAACGTAGTTCAGGTGAAAGTGAATAACTTAACAGTGCGACTGTGTCAACTCCCGAGTTCTATGAGTGTCTATTTTCATTGGCTCTCCTCATGCTATAGGCAGGTACAACGCATAATGTGCGATTCGCGGAAAACTGCAGTGAGAATTCACCTGATACATAATGAGGAGAAGGAAATTTTGTGATTGATATTTGAAATTAGCAGAATATTATGTACCAATATTCATCGCAGAAGCACTTTTATTTATTTGTCAAGTGCCACTTTGGCATGTGATAGTCGGGCCTGAAAATAGGAGGATAGTACGTAAGTGCCAGAGTTCAGAGGTCCGGGATTCCGTGATCATGCTGTCCTGTGTTTTTCTTTAAGTCATCATTTTTTTCACGTGTAACATCTACTTGATAATATAAACCAGACGCTACGAATTACGTGTACAAAATATGTGAAATCCCAAAGATTTTTCTGTCAAAGTGTCGAGGAAATATCTTTACGGAGACAATGAAACATTTTTAGACGTAAAATGATAATGTTATTTCATTTGTGCTTGAGAAAATGTATGCTGAGGAGGATCCGCAGAGCTGAGGTTCCAGGTTCTAAACAGAAGTATCATACTCTTTTTTTTTATTTGTTTATTTACTCTTCAGCCTCCTGACTGGTCTCATGCGATCCACCATGAAATCTTTTCCTTCTACAACCTATTACTGTCAGAGCAGCAATTGCACCCTAGGTCCTCAGTTATTTGTTGGTTGTATTCCTATATCTGTCTGCCTCTACTGTTTGCACCCTCTACGTCTCCCACTAGTAAGACAAAAGTTTTTCCACGATGTCTAAATACATTCAGTCTACCTAATTTTACACGCATCTGTAGCACCACACCTGAACTGCATCGATTGTGTTTTGTTCTGGCTTTCCCACAGTCCATTGTTAACTTCCATACAATGCTGTGCTCCCAACCTCGGAAATTTCATCCTCAAATCAAGGCCTACTAATGAACTAATGAACTTCACCGGCCAGGAGAGCTCTCCTCTTTCGTGTACTAGTGTGCTTTGTGTGTCCTCCTTGCTTCGACAGTTATAAGTTTTTCTGCTTCCAAGATAGCAGAATTTCTTCAGTTCGTCAGCCTCGTGATCACCTACCTTTATGTTAAGCATTTCGTTTTTATTTCTTTTCTGCTACTTTTCGCATTATTTGTCTTTCTTCGATTTACTGTCAGTCCTCATTCTGTGCTCACAAACAAATTTTTCAGCATATTTAGTAATCCTTCTTTCACGTTCTCTGACGATAGCAATTTTACCAGTGAATCTTATCTTTGTTCTCGTTTCGCCCTGAATTCTTGGAACACTTTCCCTTGTTGAGATCCCTTCCTGCCATAAAGTAACAATGCGGTATTGACCATATAGGCTTGGTTTAACTACAGACGAGCCGTGTACCTCCTTCCTGGTGGAATGACTGGAACTTATCGGCTGTCGGGCACCTCGAGTCTAATAGGGGCTGCCCATACATCGTTGTTTACATCTTTGTGAGGTTCAAAATGGTTCAATTGGCTCTGAGCACTATGGGACTTAACTGCTGAGGTCATCAGTCCCCTAGAACTCAGAACTACTTCAACCTAACTAAACTAAGGACATCACACACATCCATGCCCGAGGCAGGATTCGAACCAACGGCCGTAGCGGTCACGCGGTGCCAGTCTGTAGCCCCTAGAACCGCTCGGCCACTCCGGCAGGCCTCATCCTTGTGAAGGTTTAGTGAAATCTCTGAACAGTCAAAGAGACTGTGTCTGTGATACAATGTCCACAGTCAACATCTGTCTTCAGGAGTTCTGGAAACCGGGGTAATGCAACACTTTTTTTGATGTGTGTATAATTCAAGTGAACAGGAAATTAAGTAATACAAAAGGAACCATTTCACTATGACGATTGTACTCGGTATCTGTTGATAGAGGGTCCTTCGTTTTCTTTAGACGAATAGCGACATTGGAGTTTCTCTTAACTTTTCGTTATTACTTTACTATGTTCTGACATACCCGTCGTTGAAACTAGTCCCGACAACGCAAATTCTATGCGTCTGCTATTCGAATCCTTAACTAGCTTAATACCGGGAAAGGATCGATGTTTAGCTTGCTACTTGTTACTCACTCCTTCCGGGACTCGAGTCGTTTAACGAGAAATAACCAAATCATTACTACAGATGTAATACGTCTACGTTACGGCTAATCACGCTTTTCGAAATTTCGCATTGCCGTTTGATGTTCGTTTTCGATCCAATCTACGTTATCCGGTGCACTCTGGAGTCTACAGCCACAGGTAGATGTAGGAGCCGCCGCTGTAATATGGCTTGTCGAAATGTAATTTCCGCTTGTCGTATATCTCCGTGGTCGTGAAGCGTCTGCGAATAACCCGCGGTAACAGCTCTCTCTTGAGACGTCGTTTGAAGCTATTCGGATCTCTACCATCCAATAACTATCTCAATATTTCTAATATTACAGTCTACGAGCTTTCCTTATATCAGTTTCTGCATGAGAGCTCACTTCTTCAAGTAATATTTACAGAGAAAAATACGCACATACCATCACTGTACTCAAATCAATACCGTAATATCATTCTTCTGATTCGCTTGGGCAAGCACAAATTTCATTTCAACTCTGCTTAATACCTTAACAAATGCTTAGGTCAAATGTGTATTCACTTCTACTGCAAAAACGAAGCTTGTCAAGGAGAGTCAAAAACGTATGTAATGTAACAACATACTATACAGTCATTCCTATGTAAAACAAAATGAGTACGTAACATCGTTAGAGAACACGCGAACGCAAATTAATATTAAGTGGCTACGGCTGCCGTGTGGAGATTTATAAACTCATAAGCCAAACATGACACACATTTACAAACATTTATATTTTACGTTTCGGACGTCCATCAACGCAACTGTCAATATGACATATCTACCGTCCGTAAAACTTAAAAAATAACTCCAGATGAAAAGTTTCCAGTAAAAGTCGAATTTAATGTATATTTGTCAGTTATAGGATTAATGGAATTTATTCCTCTGACGGTAATCTACGTGTCATATTCTAATTTCTAAGACGTATTTGTTGTTAGCAAAACGTTATAGAGAGAGTAATATCACATATATCATGGACAAACAAAAATTATTAGTTGTTTGATGAAAAGCCTTTGAGATTTGTTCATTGTAAGAACACATTTGTTATATGGATGTTATTGGTAGCTACTAGTTTATATGAGAATTGTTCTAGGTTTAGCTTCATAAATTCCAGAGACTGTATGAAAGACGTACTCAGTTCGCCAGAAAGTTGATAATTATATTTCTTTCTCCAACTAGTTTCGAGGTGTAATCATACTGGAGAATTGAACACAATAAATTTGTACAAGCCACATGACCTTAATTTAAATTTGCAAGTAGATATTTATAACTAACTGTGCACGCTTGTCGATCTGGATTATTGGAGACTAAGTGACCTATT
Source organism: Schistocerca serialis cubense (assembly GCF_023864345.2). Classification (NCBI taxonomy): domain Eukaryota; kingdom Metazoa; phylum Arthropoda; class Insecta; order Orthoptera; family Acrididae; genus Schistocerca; species Schistocerca serialis. The sequence goes on along the minus strand of NC_064645.1, from coordinate 380,891,716 downwards.
CAATGCGGAATTCTTCTCTCTTGCATGTAATGATCAGAGCAAGCATTCTCGGTACATGAGTGTCTCCAGTCCATGAACACGATATCATCTAGCACACCTATACCTGACAAATAACGATAGAAGTCAACGTAGTACCAGTGAAATTACGGCTCTAAGTCCTTCATTCTTTATATGCAGGTAGTTCAACTGCCACGTGGTCACAGAACTGATATCATTCTTGGTGCAGTCCTTAATAATTTACGTCGGTTAGTGCCAGATAATAATCATCAGAACTCACAGTTATGTTACGAGGAATGGACATCTCTAAAGACGGGCAGTCATAGAAGCTGAACGAACAAGTATGGATACAAGTAGTGTATGCACGAAAAGCCTTGAGCATCAGCAGAAATATTTCAATGAACTGATGTGATTAGGAAACAGGAAAGAAATCGAAAAAGAAGTGGTCATACAAAGAACTGATTAATCACATAGAAACATCAAAACAACTTTCGATCAGATTACAAGCTTCAAAATTAAAAATGCAAGAGCAATTCCACGGTTACACATCGAGGAGAGAGTGGATAGACGGCAAGAGTACGTTCAAGGCTCTACGTAAGGTAGGAACTGTCTGATGACGGGACAGAAGCAAAATTGGAGTCCATATTTATGACGTAGGTGTTCGGTAATAGTCACAGCTTAATAGAGATCTGAAAGCCTTGAGATCTGAAAGCCTTAAGATCTGATAAAGTGCAAAAAACAAATAATATTCCTTCAGAATATGATAAATCACTTGAGGTCATGGTAGCCAGATGACTATTAAGCTTGTTGAGCAGAAACTATCAGAATCTCGGAGGTATATCATCCGCAGTCTTCAAGAATGCAAGAGCAGAAAACTGCAACAACTATTGTACAATCAGGTAAACAGCTCATTAATCCCAGTTGCTGACCAAGATAACATATAGGAGAGTGGATTTTTTAGGAGACCTGCAGTTCTGCTACTGGAAAGGTAAGATCACCAGAGAGGCAGTTGCACGTGTTAATGACAGCAAGACTTAAGATAAATGAAGACAATTTCATAGGATTTATCGAACTAGACAAAGCATTCTGTATTGTACAATGGTGTTGGGTGTTTGAAAATCCCAGGAAAGTAAGTGTAAGCTACAGGGAAAGATGGGGAATACACATCAAATACAAGAACCAAGAATTGTAGAAATCCTCGAATTATATCAGTGTATACATCGAAGAAGCAATGGCATAATGAAAAGATAGTTTCAGGATAAGGATTGAAATTCAGGGTGAAATTATATAAATGATAAGATTCACTGGTTATACTGCTATCCTCGGTGAAAGTGAGGAAAAATTTGGGGAACTATTAAAGTTGAATCAACAGTCTAATGAACACATTCAGTAGATTGAGAATAACCCGACGAAAAACATCAAAATTGACAACGAAGTGCTGGAATCCAGGCCTGGAAACAAAATAAAGTATAGCAAACGAAGTAAGGAAAACATAAAAAAGCAGACTATCACAGGCAGAAAGTTATTCCATGCCAAAAGAAGTCCACTAATATAAAATATAGGACTTAAATTGAGGAGCACAGCATTGTCTGGAAGTGAATCATAGACTTCAGGGAAGGCGGAAAACAAAAGAATGGAAGCGTGGTGCAACAAAAGGACATTTAAGAAATTGGTGGGACGATAAGATAAAAAAGAGATGGCCCTCCGCTGAACTGTGGAGGACAGAAGCATATAGAAAGCACTGCAAAAATGAAAGAACTTGATCCCATCATGAATTTCACTCTGCAGCGAAACATGCCCTCATATGCAAGTTCCTGGGAGATCAAAACTGTCTGCCAGCATGTGAAAGGTCCCGGCTTCGACTCGTCATGTGGCTCACAGTTTCAATCTCCCGGAAGTTTCAAGTACCTTTATGCTAGAACATATGTTAATGCAAGACAGAATAACTTCCATGGTACTAGATGGAGCTGCGGTGGGTATAAACTGCACAGGAAGACAGAGACAGCAATACATTCAACAAAGTTTTGCTAATGTTGGGTACAGGTACTATTCTAAGGTGAAGAGCTTAGCACAGGTGAGGAAGTGGAGGTGGGACGCATAAAACCACACAGAAACAGAAGTAAATAGTCGCAGTTATTTTTCCAAGTAATTTCAGGTTACTGATATTGTTAATGTTGTGCACTTCATTCAAGGAATAGTCTGACGCAGCTCTTCAGCTAATGAAGCCTGCGTAAGTCACTTCATCACTGAATAATTAATACAACCAACTACATTTGACCACGAGAACTGTATTCTGATTACATTTCTCTCTACAACTTTTATCACACCCTTCACTCCATTAACGTATTGATGCGTATTTGAACTTCAGTATGTGTCCTATTGGCCGATCCCTTCTTCTAGTCACATTACGCTATGGCCTTTTATTCCGTAATTCGATCAGTAACTTCCGATTTGTTATTTGATCTACCTACTTAATCTACACCATCACATTTCAAGAGCTTTTCTCTTCTTGTTTGAACTGATTTTCGTCGACGTTTCACTTCTGTACAAAGCTACAGTCCAACGATTCCTTCTTTAACAGAAATGCTTTTCTTGCTATTGCCAGTCGGAATATTAATCTGCTGCCCAAACAGCGAACCTTGTGTACTGGCTTAAATGCCTCTAATGCCGTCAGCATCATATGATTTGTTCTACATTCAATCATCACCATTTTACATTTGTTGATATTTCCTTTGTAATGTCCTTACATGATACAATCCATCTCGTTATAATTATTTTCCAAGTTTTTGTCTTCTCTGACTGAATTACAATATCATAGGGAAACTGCAAGATTGTTATTTCTTGTCCCTGAACTTTAATTACCTTTCCAAATATCAATCTGTTTTTTCTTTATTGCTTGCTAAACGTACAGATTCCATAACGTGTGTCACTCCATCCTCAACTACTTATTTCCTTTCGTGTTCACCGACTCATAAAACTGTAAGCTGCTCTCTGTACAAGTTGTACATAACTTTTCACTTCTTCTATTTTATCCCTGATGCATTCATAATTTCAAAGAGTGTATTTTTGTCAACATTGTGAAAAGATTTCTCTCATTCTCAAAATTCTATGAACGTAAGTTTACCCCTATTCATTTCGTCACCTAAGAGATATCGTAGGTTAAGTACTGCATTGTGTGGTCGTATGTTTCTCCAAAATCTAAGCTAATCTGCCCCAACATCAACTTACACAAGTCTTTCTCTCTTAAGTAATTATGTTAGTCAGTATTTGGCGACCATGGCTCTTTAGGCTGGTAGTCACAACTGACAAAACCTATTGTCTTTTGAACAGGGATCACGCTTGAAATTACTTCTTAAATTCAGAAGTATTCCTCATATGACTGAAATCTTGCTCACTAAGCGGACTAGAAAAAAACCTACAAGGGTATCTTACTACATAAAATGGTGTTGTGAGAGTGTCTTTTCGGAAATGTCTCTCTCTTTCCAATTTCTGTACACGTACCTGTGTGTCATAGACCTTCCCTTATATGCAGCATGTGCCGATGGTGGCTATTTAAATCTTGCAATAGTTCCACAACAATCTAACAGTTACCCAGACGATCGTTTATGTGGGCCTCAACTTATGACCGCCTGCCATTGCTGTCCTATGCAATATGGACTGCTGCGTCTCCAACCTCATTGCTTATAAGGTGGATGTCAAGCTACGCTAAGGACAGTTTCTGAAGCGATGAGAGAATGAGATATTCCTTTGGAGCAGGCCTAGATATTATTATGCAACATGGATCGTTTAGGACTTAGGATTTTCCAGAAAAAGCTACTGTCAAACTATAGGGATGGACAAATGCAGAAACACGCCTTATGAGGTGCCGGCTGTGATTTTAAGTTCGGTAGCATTTAGTGATCTAGTGGTAAAATAGTAACCTTAATCGGCAGTCTTGCTTGAAAATAGGCAAAAGTGCGTCACTAACACGCTTAATCATCAATTACTTTTGTCGTTTTATCACATGATCGTGTCGTAAAACTTAAGTGTAATGGATACATTGTGGTTAAATGAAATGGGGTGAATTTCCGGCCAGAAAACTAGTAATACAATTTCTTTAATCTAACGCAACGGTTACGAGCAGCGCAATAGCGCCTCATGAAATGAAATGCATTGTTTAGTCGTATCTCACACTTTTCTTCATTTATTCCTTGATACAACAGAAAATGACCTGGGTTTCTTGTAGTAAAAGACACACTTCAAACTTTTGGATTCATTAACAGTTACTTTTAAACGAAGAAAATTTGAATTGCATACGAAACAGTTCAAATTTCCTTCGTTTAAAAGCAACTGTTAATCAGTCCAAAAGCTTGAAGTCTGTCTTTTACTACAAGAATCCCAGGTCATTTTCTGTTGTATCAAGGAATAAATGAAGAAATGAATTGCAAACGAAACAATCCCCCCATGAACCATGGATCTTGCCGTTGGTGGGGAGGCTTGCGTGCCTCAGCGATACAGATGGCCGTACCGTCGGTGCAACCACAACGGAGGGGTATCTGTTGAGAGGCCAGACAAACGTGTGGTTCCTGAAGAGGGGCAGCAGCCTTCTCAGTAGTTGCAGGGGCAACAGTCTGGATGATTGACTGATCTGGCCTTATAACACTAACCAAAACGGCCTTGCTGTGCTGGTACTGCAAACGGCTGAAAGCAAGGGGAAACTACACCCATAATTTTTCCCGAGGGCTTGCAGCTTTACTGTATGGTTAAATGATGATGGCGCCCTCTTGGGTAAAATATTCCGGAGGTAAAATAGTCCCCCATTCGGATCTCCGGGCGGGGACTTCTCAAGAGGACGACGTTATCAGGAGAAAGAAAACTGGCGTTCTACGGAACGGAGCGTGGAATGTCAGATCCCTTAATCGGGCAGGTAGGTTAGAAATTTTAAAAAGGGAAATAGATAAGTTAAAGTTAGATATAGCGGGACTTAGTGAAGTTCGGTGGCAGAAGGAACAAGACTTTTGGTCAGTTGAATACAGGGTTATAAATACAAAATCAAATAGGGGTAATGCAGCAGTAGGGTTAATAATGAATAGGAAAATAGGAATGCAACTACAAACAGCATAGTGAACGCATTATTGTGGCCAAGATAGACACGAATCTCTTGCCTTCTACAGTAGTACAAGTTTATATGCCAACTAGCTCTGCAGATGATGAAGAAATTGATGATATGTATGATGAGATAAAAGAAATTATTCAGGTTGAGAAGGGAGACGGAAATTTAAGTCATGGGTGACTGGAATTCGACTGTAGGAAAAGGAGGAGAAGGAAACATAGTGGGTGAATATGAATTGGGGCTAAGAAATGAAAGAGGAAGCCGCCTGGTAGAATTTTGCACAGAGCATAACTTAATCATAGCTACCACTTGGTTCAAGAATCATGAAAGAAGGTTGTATACATGGAAGAACCCTGGAGATACTAGAAGGTTTCAGATAGATTATGTAATGGTAGGACAGAGATTTAGGAACCAGGTTTTCAACTCAAAAACATTTCCAGGGGCAGATATGGACCCTGACCGCAATCTATTGGTTAGAACTGTAGATTAAAACTGACGAAACTGCAAATAGGTGGGAATTTAAGGAGATAGGACCTGGATAAACTGAAAGGACCAGAGGTTGTACAGAGTTTCAGGGAGAGCATAAGGGAACAATTGAGAGGAATAGGGGAAAGAAATACAGTAGAAGAAGAATTGGTAGCTTGGAGGAATGAATAAGTGAAGGCAGTAGAGTATCAGGTAGGTAAAAAGACGAGGGATAGTAGAAATCCTTGGGTAACGGAAGAGATAATGAATTTAACTGATGAAAGGAGAAAATACAGAAATGCAGTATATGAAGCAGGCAAAAAGGAATACAAACGTCCCAAAAATGAAATCGTCAGGAAGTGCAAAATGGCTAAGCTGGGATGGCTAGAGGACAAATGTTAGGATGTAGAGGCTTATCTCACTAGGGGTAAGATAGATATTGCTTACAGGAAAATTAAGGAGACCTTTGGAGAAAAGAGAACCACTTGCATGAATACCAAGAGCTCAGATGGAAACCCAGTTCTAAGCACAGAAGGGAAAGCAGAAAGGTGGAAGGAGTATATAGTGGGTCTACACAGGGGCGATGTTCTTGAGGACAATATTATGGAGATGGAAGAGGATGTAGATGAAGATGAAATGGGAGATATGATACTGCGTGAAGAGTTTGTAAGAGGCCTGAACGACCTAAGTCGAAACAGGGCCCCGGGAGTAGAAAACATTCCATTAGAACTACTGACAGCCTTGCGAGAGCCAGCCCTGGCCAAACTCTACCATTTGGTGAGCAAGATGTGTGAGACAGGCGAATTTCCTTCAGACATCAAGAAGACGATAATAATTCCAATCCCAAAGAAAGCAAGTGTTGACAGATGTGAAAATTACCGAACTATCAGTTTTATAAGTCACAGCTGCAAAATACTAACGCGAATTCTTTACAGACGAATGCAAAAACTGGTATTAGCCGACCTCGGGGAAGATCAGTTTGGATTCCGTAGAAATGTGGGAACACGTGAGGCAATACTGACCCTAAGACGTGTCTTAGACGAAAGATTAAGGAAAGGAAAACCTACGTTTCTAGTATTTGTAGACTTAGAGAAAGCTTTTGACAATGGTCACTGGAATACTCTCTTTCAAAATCTGAAGGTGACAGAGGTAATATACAGGGAGCGAAGGGCTATTTACAATTTGTACAGAAACCAGATGGCAGTTATAAGAGTCGAGGGACATGAAAGGGAAGCAGTGGTTTGGAAGGGAGTGAGACAGGGTTGTAGCGTCTCCCCGATGCTATTCAATCTGTATATTCAGCAAGCAGTAAAGGAAACAAAAGAAAAGTTCGTAGTAGGTATTAAAATCCATGGAGAAGGAATAGAAACTTTGAGGTTCGCCGATGACATTGTAATTCTGTCAGAGACAGCAAAGGACTTGGAAGAGCAGTTGAACGGAATGGACAGTGTCTTGAAAGGAGGGTATAACATGAACATCAACAAAATCAAAACGAGGATAATGGAATGTAGTGGAATTAAGCCGGGTGATGCTGAGAGAATTAGATTAGGAAATGAGACACTTAAAGTAGTAAAGGAGTTTTGCTATTCGGGGAGCAAATTAACTGATGATGGTCGAAGTAGAGAGAATATAGAATGTAGACTGGCAATGGCAAGGAAAACGTATCTGAAGAAGAGAAATTTCTTATCATCAAGTAATGATTTGAGTGTCAGGAAGTCGTTTCTGAAAGTATTTGTATGGGGTGTAGCCACTTATGGAAGTGAACATGGACGATGAATAGTTTAGACAAGAAGAGAATAGAAGCTTTCGGAACGTGGTGCTACAGAAGAATGCTGAGGATTAGATGGGGAGATCACATAACTAATGAGGAGGTATTGAATAGAATTGGGAAGAAGAGGAGTTTGTGACACAACTTGACTAGATGAAGGGATCGGTTGGTAGGACATGTTCTGAGGCATCAAGGGATCACCAATTTAGTACTGGAGGGCAGCGTGGAGGGTAAAAATCGTAGAGGGAGACCAAGAGATGAATACACTAAGCAGATTCAGAAGGATGTAGGTTGCAGTAGGTACTGGGATATGAAGAAGCTTGCACAGGATAGAGTAGCATTGAGAGGTGCATCAAACCAGTCTCCGGACTGAAGACCACATCAACAACAATAACAAGGCAGCGAGAGGAGATGTTAGTTACAGTTATTGAAGCAAGAGAACAAACACACGAACTCGTCTAACACAGGATGGTGTAAGGAGTTTGGCTTGCGAAGATTTCAGCGCTTCGAGAAGAGCTTGGGACACAGAGCAGCCTAACTGTACACCAGAAAGCAGCTGCATTCCGTCTCAACGATATTTCCTCGTGGTACAGGTACTCAAAGTGTCCCCTCGCGTCCATAGCGCGCTCTACAGATTCCTTGTTTGCCTCTTTTTACTGATAGAATTTCTAGCGAGGTATTGAAGCTTCTAATTTCCAGCAATCAATGGAAACGCGCGCCTACGAATTGAGCGGGAAATATCGCTCTACCAACGTGCTCCAAGTCACTTACGGCAAGACAGAGAGGGCTGGGGTCTTTGACTTCCATTTGTCTTCTCTTTGTTCGATACTCGTCCCTGCTATTGTCCTGTGCATTCCAACAGTTCAGCCCTTCGTTTTTAAGCTTGGAGAGGGGAGGAAATTAGCCTTAGCCCACAGCCAAACTAACAGAATTGATTTTGTGCAAAGAAAGGGGTATTAATTAATAAGAGGCTGCTGCTCCTTGGTAGGAGTAGAATACGACAAAGACAGCACATAAAATCATAAAATACTATACCGTTGATAGTGAATGCTCTAATAAAAAAAGTATTAAAATAATCAACGTTTATGACAATAGCTATTCTACTTTGTTGTTTGTGGTGTATGTTAGGGTATTCAGAGCACATACTGCGATAGAAGGACGCAACTGTTAGCACATGGGAGATTGCATGGAAGAACACTTCGCTGACAACGCCTGAGGTATTGGTCAATCAGCCCGTAGTGCAAAGAGATGCGTTGATTTCCATTTGTCAGAGTTATATGGTCTCTGAAAGCGAAAGGCTGAAATTAAAATGATCATTGCATTATATTATTGAACAGTTTTTGAAACTGCTTATTAGAGGTTTTGGTTAGGTTCCGAAAATATGACATGATATATGTTGCAACACAACACAGTACTGAATCGGAGTATGAAATGGATATGTTTCTAGTGAAATGTAATTACTGAAGACATTTAGTATCAGATAACGGGACTTATAGTGAGGCTAGTAAAAATCGCCTGAAGACACAGAAAATGATTTTATTATGTTTTATTTTATTGAATATCAGTGAGATTCTTCAAGTATATTCCGTGTTTTTCGATTACAATTGTAATTTAGTTATATTTTGGCCATTCTGAGGAAACGATAGTTTTCTTCAGAAAAGTCGGTGGCTCTATTAACTACACTTTATATATAAGTTTTTTGAATAAATATCTTGTTGTTGCCCGTTATTTCATGGTTGCTTATTTAGTAACGTCGATTACTGATTCCTTCTCTTTGCCGTAACCTCAGAAATTAATAGTTTTGAAATCATTTATATATGGTAAAAAGATAAGTAAAATCTATTTCGAGAAAAAGCGTCACACTCTATTCATATTTTTAAATGACGTTCAGCCAGATTTTATTTGGCGGAAATTATACCTTGTGCTGCTAATGTTAATACAAATCAACTACAAATGAAACAAGGGGAAGAGTAAGAAAGATACATGCTATTATTTATGATTTTGTAATTAGACTCAAAAGGTCGATCACCTACGAAGTCTCTGGAGTGTAGAGTGCACAGTGTGTTACTTTACGTGCAGCCGCTGCTCGGTGTACTTATGCCAGGCAGCCGCTGGGGTGTTTGTGTGCTTCTCGTGTTAGGAACGTGGCTTTAACCTGATGTAAGAGGATCCGACTTCTTCAATCATGAATCTGCACAATTCTACGGGCGCGAAAACTGTAGGCGAATTTTCCATATTACTTGATACTATTCTTTAGAAGGAAACAGATTTTGACGCAGTAAACGCACGTTAAATGCATTTTTAACATGAATACTGAAATACCGTAGGTTTAGCAACTATAAACAACAAATAATATATACGTTTAACATAATAAGAAACCGATACAACTATTTATTTTATTTTTAAAATCAAGTTTTAGCCTCATTAGCCATCATGAGTGCCGACAGAAAAGCTCATGGCTAAGACATACTAAATAGGTAATAATTTCGAAGTGGTGCCGGTCTCTCAACTATACCAGATCTAGTTTGACTGAAGAATAAACAAAAACTTTGCTGATTTATTTGTTAACCACACAAAAATATGAGTTATATAACATTCGAATTATATTTCCTAAATTTTTCATAAACCTCCTTATCATTACCACCATGTGGTAATAATGATTTAATTTATTCCAAGATGTTATTGAAATAAATTGGAAAATGATTAACAATAGCTTTAGGAGATAAAGTGAACAGATTTTGATACCTGTATAGCTTCTCCTTGAACTAAATGATGACAGGTGTTGAAACAGCAATTCCGTTCCATTTATTTGAACAAGGACACATGTTACAAGTTCGGTACGGATTGAGAATTCGGCGCATAACCCGAATTTCCGACTGCAGTTACGCAAAGAAATAACAATATGAACTGGTGGAAGTCCGTGATTAAAGCCCGTTGTACTGCTATGGGAAATCAAAGAACAAACAGAGTTCAAGGGTGCAGCATAGATGGTGAAGAAAAACCTAGCTGTGGCGAATGTTGCAAAGATATAAGCCGAATGCAACAGCGACTTGTGTCACTATGTCGGCAGCTTCATTCCACTCCGGAGAACACGAGATCAGGTCACGTGATGTGACGTGGTGGAGGAGGGCAAACGGTTCAAATTATGTAAATTGAAGGTAGAGAGGGGGAGAAGACAAGAAAAGGAAGTTGATCACGGCTGACAGCTGCATCGGGACACACGCGGAAACGCAGAATCAGCGACGACGAGTGAAAATGTATATTAGGCCTGAATTTGAACCCGGGATCTCTTGCGTACGTGACACGTCGTTATCGGAACATGGCGGTATGCCTCACGGCCGATCCACATTGCCATCGAGCGCCACCCATCCGCAGTAGCTTTCCTTTTCCTCCATGTTCGCTGCTCTAAGATTCCCATACGAGATCAAACGTATTTGCGCATCCAAACTGAAGAGGGTGGATGCATTGCCCAACTAGCCTAATATATTATATGAATTCGTGATGTCTCTTCTTTTGGACATGTGCGAAAGAACAGACACCACACATTCATATGGAAGATTGCAAATCTTACTTACGCCATTCCGCGTATGTATCGGGAAACGGCTGCAATTCATGTTGAATGACGGGCTGATAGATCCGGCGAGAACCACTTACAACAACCCCATCTAGGCAGTGGAAAAGAAAGATGGATCTATTCGCATTGTTTAAGACCCCGACCAATTAACATTATACAGAGACTGATAGACCAGAGTGGTTGGAGGAACTGCTCCAGAACTTCCACAGTGTGTGAGTTTCCCGTCGTTCAATCTACGCAGTAGCTTTTGGCAAGTAGGCAGTACATAACCGTTCCATTTGGGAAGTGCTATCAGTTCAGGAGGCCGCCGTGCGGTCTGAATGTATCGTCTTCAGCCTTTATCAGAGGACTACATGGTATCATCATTGATTTTCTCAAACAGAGAGTCACTACATATGTAGATGATCTGTTAATAGTTGAGAAATTATGGCGGCAACACAGTGTCGTCGTATGAGAATCACTGAATGCCTTCAAGGAACTCAGTGTCAAGGTCAACACTGGAAAGTCCTTTTTTTGGATCTACTTCCTAGGACGTGATTATGGGAGAGGGAATATGACTTACTTCAGAAAAAATATAGGCAAGGCAATAGCGAACTATCCTAGCCTGACGACAAAGCGACATTTGTCAGCGTTTCTAGGCGTCGTCAATTTCTGCCAGCGATTCATACACAGTGAAACATTGAATTATTCTCGCCTTACTGCACCTACGGGAAAGAATACGCCTTGCGAATGGGGCGAGGAGACAAAACTGCAGTTTCAGTCGCTCAAATCGGCCTTACTGTAGACGCCTATTCTGTCACTTGGCGTGTTGATTTTCCAAAAATATATGGATGCTGGAAATCCGGTTAGGAAACCATCACGTTTGGGAGTCGCGTCTTCACGAAAAATGAGAAAAATCACACTCTAACCGAGCTGGAAGCACACGCCGGGATGTGGGGAGGTCAGAAAGATATTTTTTATATGGTTGGAGGACAAGGGTCTATACAAACCACAAAGCCCTGGAATTCCTGCTCACCGTGAAGTGACTAATAAGCGGTTCACCAGTTTGATTTTCAAAGTTCAAGAGTACGAACATCATTGCTGACGCCTTGTCACGGTCGCTGACTGGCTTCGTTGAGAGCTGCCATGAGGAACTCCAAGGAGACCATTTCTGTTTCTACCATATGAGAAAGGTTGCGTTAGAAGAGGACGTAACAGTTGCCATGAGAGACATAAGAAACGAGCAAGATAAGGAACCAGGAATAGTCAAAGTAAAACAGAAGTGGAAAGAGCAGAGAGAAGCTGTGATGAGATCAGTCTGTCTCCTTCGGAAAGGGATTTTATTCCACAGTAGTAGTGTGGATGACTCCCTCTCTTTGTGTGCTGGAACACCTGACTAACAATATTATCTGACACATCCATGTCAGTTTGGTCACTTACGGCGAGAGAGTGCTTTCAGAAATTAAGAACGATTGGCCATATCAACAATATGGAATGAAGAATCGGCAATGTTCTGCCTGTATGCACAAACAGTCGGAAAACTAAGTACACCACTACAATGGTGCAGGCCCCGCTTTACTCCATTGTCCTCAGCAGACTGTAGCAACTCGTGACCACAAACCTTGTGGGACCATTACCCCAGACCATGAGGCAGTATTGCTTTACCTTAATGCTCGTTGAACTGACGTCGAAATTGGTCACTTTAACGCCACTAAAGAGGGTGACAGCGCTGACCGTTTCTAGGGCATTCAGAAACGATTTCCTTCCATCAGAGGGGTATTATTGATAAAATGATCTTCGACAACGGTCCGCAATTCCGGGCATCGTTGTGGAAAGATACGAAGGAGTCACAAAATATCACCGGTTTTCATATCCTCCTACCACCTAACCAGGGTGGTAATGAAAGAGTTGGGGAACCTATGCAGGATATATAGCACAAGGAAACACACCACGTGGAATATGTTCTTGAACGATTTCCTGGACCTGTTGAACGACGAACTGCGCGGAGTCAATTGGCAGCAGTGACAGTTCTGCACAACAGGCAACCTGAGGACCTCATCAGAAAAGCTGTGAATATCCCAAAACAGGTCCCGTGAGAAGCATCGAAGTGTTTTTGAACTCGCACTTAAACGGATTCAGGCGGCAGCCCGAAGCAGAAAGGCACGTGCTGATAGAACGGCGAGAGAATGGGAATTTCGTGTTGTGGACAAGGTGCTCTCGTCTGTCAAATAAAGGGGAGAAAAGCACCGTAAGTTTTTCGCGATTTATAACCTGCCATTTCGTGTGTGGAAAATAGCTCAACACTCACTGGAGTTGGATTCAAGGTCGAGGAATTCTATTGGACTTCACCAAGTGAGTCATGTCAAGCCACTTCGAGAACAGGAACTTTGTCATTTGTTATTTTCATTTTTTGTTGCTATTAGGTCTGATTCTCTGATTGTTTTCTTTGTGGTACTCTGTGTACAATTGCATCCATGATAGTTTCTTGATTATCTGTTTATTTTTTATTTTTGTTTTGTTTGTTCGTTTGTTTGTTTGGTGTGCTTCTCTGCGTCTCGTTTTACTTGGTTTGCGTGAATGGCAGTTGTGCACCAGACGCGGTCCCTGGATATATTCGTGCATGTTTCAGAACAGGTTGTCGAACTTATCGTTTTTGTTTTTGGCAAATATCTCGACGTGTTCGTGATCTGTCTGCTCCGTAGAGAATGACACCTTCCTGTTCCCTGAGGCCTGTCGTGACTGTAGTGGAATTGACTTTGGTTTGATCGAAAGTTTTGGTTCAGTACAGGGGTGTTTTTTACGTGAGAGTGCAAAAGGACGAGAGATTATCGCTCGCGTAGGTAACTTGACGCCCTACTAGTTTTCTTTCTGACGAATACGGCCACACATTAGGGCAGACATCCATCCTTGGAATATCTGTTATGTTCTTAGGATGCTAAGGTAGCCAGACTGCCCACCCTCGCGAGCAGTGTGCAGGGTCATAGTTGTTTTAAATAGGAGGCCGAGGTCTCTCCAGTTTTTGGAGTGCCAGGTTCCATAGTCCAATGCTTAAGGTGTTGATGGGACCATAGAGCCCACCGTCGCCGTATCTGCTGTCACCCCAGCGTTTTGCGATTGTTACAGTGTCACAGTTACCTTAGGCGCGTCCACAATTTACTGTGTGATATAGTGATGCGTTCAATGTCCAAGTATCATACTGACATCCGAACTATGAACCGATCAACTCACACACTCTTTACTAACTTGAAGGTTTCACAAATTTCGTGTGCTCTAGATCTGTAATAAGATCTAGCAGGTCCTCACGACTAACAGTATCTTACTATCTTATAATTTGAGGCATTTGAGTCTCTATCTACGTCCAACGCTGGGGTGCTGTTCCAATGCCGGAATCTCCTAAGAAGAAGAATATAAGCTCAAGATATGAACTGAAGTTTGTGTTGGGGAAGGCATTGGAATTGGCTAGTCCGTTCAGCAGCGTTAGCCATAGTAATGGTGGTGTAATGTTTAGCATTCTCGCATAATAAGCAAGGAGACATGGCATCAAGTGACGGCCGTGGCACAAACTTTAATTCATTCGTTCAGCTTCCATCAATATATTATGTTTCAAAGAAATCAAATCATCCAGCTCGGCAGCATGTAGACCACAGATAGGCCCGCAAATCTCAGAAAGTAAGCGGGAGGTAGGCCATGCCACGGGGGAGTTCCGCGCTGCCGCGGGGACGTCAAGCTCTTCAGTAACATGCAATGACAATTATATTGTTTTTGCGTATATCAATCAATTACGTATACTCATTTACAATTTCGGCCTCGTCGATCAATGTGCAGGCCGATGGGCGTTCTGATGTTCTTTTCTTTGTGACAATGAGTTTCAGAGCTATGTCGCAGTTATGTCCACAGGTGCAGAGCTATGTCCACAGGCGCTGTCCTCATGGAAGGGAAGTGAAGAATAAAGCAGAAATAGGCGTAGGCCTGATGTGTACACCCCCCCCCCCCCCGCCCACATACACACACAAAGGAGAGGGGGAAATTATTCATAATCTTCCAAAACAAAAAGTGTGCAGATAATTTAAGTTATGTTAACTACTCATTACCTGCACCATAATAATTAAAAAAGCGTATTTAATTACCAACGTTTTGATTTTCTATGCACGGCATTTCATAAGTAGATAGTGACAGGCAGCATTGGATTTTTGATTTCGTTAATCATAAACACTACTTGATTCGGGGTGCACTCAGCCTCGTGAAGCCAATTGAGCTACTCGACCGAATAGTTGTGGCTTCGGACAAGAATACCATCTTACGACCTAGAGAGCGGTGTGCTGACCCCACGCCCCTCCTATCCCCATACTCCACCGAGGATGACACGGCGTTCGGATGGTCCCGGTAGGCCACTCTTGGCCTGAAAGCGGAGTGCTTTTATAAACACTACTTGAAGTTAATAATAATAGGTGGTACCAAACCATTTACTTCTAAATCTCTTACTTGAGCGAGTTAGGAATTGATACACTAGTTGCGGCACTCCCAGGAATAAGTTATGAACATTGTCAGATTAGTGTAGAAATTAGGTTAACCTTGTGTCGTGTTCCTTTTTGCATCTCACGAGATTGAGAAACAGTATGTGTAGTTCTTTGCTTTCACGCAGCTGTATATACTTGTAGGGGTTGTGGACAGTGAACCAGAAACAGAATGTGTCACTGTTGTACAGTGATTGCAATGAAGCCCTACAGTCGCCGCTGCGCGACCCAGTACACGAGTACGGAGGGGTGGGCTAGAGGGAGAGAACAGTTAAGCAGCCGACTCATGTGCAGCGCAAGGCCAGAGACAGTCCTCGAGCGATCGATGTGTTATAATTCCCAGCCACAACAGTTTTCGCTCTCGATGAGAAGGCACAGCACACATGGGTTTGAGACCCGTTCGCTGATACAGGGTCGCGCCGGACACGACGGTTTCACGGCCCACGATGCGGGGGGGGGGGGGGGGGGGGAGTTGGGGGCGGGGGGGCTGGTACATGCCAGCCAGCACTAAGGGACTCCTGGTCTCTCCATTGCAAGCGGACAGTAAGGGTCGACGTGACATGCTCATGTGCAAGCCGGCTGTAGCAAGCCGACGCACCTCGGCCGACCGTTAACACTAGCCTGTGAGAGGATGCGGGGCAAGTCCATGCACCTGCTGGCGTCTGACTTAGGGGTTTGGATAGAATGGACGCAATGTATGCCACTCCATCAAAAAGCTACGTAATGGTCACCTGACGAGACACTGTGCTCTTGACAGCTGCATCGCACGTAGTGTTCGCCAGCGGGTATCGTACACTTCACCATGCACCATTTCCAGCCTCCTCTGCCTCTCTCGTCACACCCTCGACACGATCGTGCTCACCTGTTTCCTGGAGAAATGAGTCATTAGTCTTTTGACTGGTTTGATGCTGCCCGCCATGGATTCCTCTACTGTGACAACCTCTTCAACTCAGAGTAGCACTTGCAAACTACGTTCTCATTTATTTGCTGGATGTATTCCGATCTCTCTCTTCCTCTACAGTTGTTGCCCTCTACAGCTCCCTCTAATACCATGGAAATCATTCCCTGACGTCTTAACAGATGTTCTGTCACCGTGTCTCTTCTTCTTGTCAGTATTTTACAAATATTCCTTTCCTCTCTAAAGCTGCGCATAAGTTCCTCATACCTTACCTTATCAGTCCACCTAATTTTCAACATTCGTCAGCAGCACCACATCTAAATTGTTTCGATTCTCTGCTGTTCTGTTTTTCCCACAGTCCGTGTTTCACTGCCATACATTGCTGTGCTCCAAACTTATATTCTCACAAATTTCTTCTTGAAATGAAGGTCTATATTTGATACTAGTAGACTGCCCTTGGTCAGGAATGCCCTTTTTGCCAGCGCTGGTCTGCTTTTGACGTCCTCCTTGTTTCGTCCGTCACAGCTTATTTTGCTACCTAAGTAGCAGAGTTCCTTAACTTCATCTACCATGTGACCACCAAGCCTGATGTTAAGTTTCGCGCTGTTATTATGTATTTGTGGTACTTCCACTACTTTCGTCTTTCTTCCATTTACTTTCAGTCTATAGTCTGTACTCATTAGACCATTCCTTTCAGCAGATCATGTAATTCTTCTTCACTTTCACTCAGGATAGAAAAGTCACCATATCGTCGATATCCACTCATCTAAAATTTTAATCTCACTCCTGAACCTTCCTTTTACGTCCGTCATTGCTTCTTCGATATACAGATTTAACAGTAGAGGTGAAAGACTACAGCCTTCGTTCTTGGTCGTCCATTCTTATTATTCCCTTTTGGCTCTTCTACATACTGTGTATTATCCGTCTGTGCGTATAGCTTACACCCATTTTTCTCCGAATTTCGAAAATCTTGCATATTTTTATAATCTCAAACGCTTTTTTCAGGTCGACAAATCCTATGAACGTGACTTGATTTTTCTTTAGTCTTGTTTCCATTATCAACTACAACGTCAGAATTGCCTCCATGGTGCTTTTACCTTTAATAAAGCCAAACTAACTGTCGTCTAACACATCCTTAATTTTCTTTTCCATTCTTCTGTATGTTGTTCTTGTCAGCATCTTGGATGCATGAGCCGTTAAGCTGATTGTGCGACAATTCTCTGGTAGTCTCCGGCTTGCAGTCTCCGGAATTGTGTGGATGATGCTTTTCCGAAAGTCAAATGGTATGCCACCAGTCTCTTACATTCTACACGCCAACGCGAATTGTCGTTTTGTTGCTCCTTCCCCAATGATTCTGGAAATTTTGATGGAATGTTATCTATCCCTTCTGCCTTATTTGTTCTTAAGTTCTCCAAAGTTCTGTTAAATTCTAATACTGGATCTCCTACCCCTTTCTTGTCAAGTCATGTTTATTCTTCTTGTCACACCAGACAAATCTTCCCCCTAATAGACGCCTTCGATGTACTTTTTCAACATTTCCGCACTCTCTTCTCCATTTAACAATGGAATTCCCGTTACACTCTTAATATTACCACTCTTATTTTTAATTTTACCGAAGGCTGTTTTGACTTTCGTATTTGTTGAGTCAGTCCTTCCGACAATCACATCTTTTTCGATTTTTTCCACATTTTTCACGCAGCCATTTCATCTTAGCTTCACTGCACTTCCTGGTTATTGCATTCCTCAGCGACTTGTATCTCCGTATTCCTGAATTTCTCTGATCATTTTTGTACTTCCTTGTTTCATCGATCAACTGAAATAATCTGTTATCCATGGTTTCTTCGCAGTTACCCTCTTTGTACCTTTGTTTTTCGTTCTAAATTCAGTGAATGCCCTTCTTAGAGCTATCCACTCCTCTTCAACTCTACTGCCTGCTGAGCTACACGTATTTCTTATTCCTGTATCTATAGCCTTAGGGAACTTCAAACATATCTCCTCATTCCTTAGTATTTCCATATCCCAATTCCTTGCGTATTGATTCTTCCTGACTGATCTCTTTAACTTCAGCCCGCCCTTCATCACTACTACATTGTGATCTGATTCTGTATCTGCTCTTAGGTGCTCGTTACAATCCACTATCTGATTTCGGAATCTCTAACTGAAATCTTTCCGTAACACACGGCGTTCTACAAGTATACCTCCTCCGCTTGTGTTTCTTGACAGAGTATTCCTTATTACTAGCTGAAATTTATTACAGAACTCAGTTAGTCTTTCTTCTCTCTAATTCCTTTTTCCAAGCCCATATTCTCCTGAAGCTATTTCTTCTGATCCGTCCCCTAGAACTGCATTCCAGTCCCCCACGACTATTAGATTTTTATTTCGCTTTACATACTGAATTACCCTTTCAATATCTTCACATACTTTCTCTATCTCTTCATCTTCAGTTTGCGACGTCCGTATGTACACCTCAACTATCGTTGTTGGTGTTGGTATGCTGTCGATTCTCACAAGAATGACCCTGTCATTGAACTGTTCAGAGTAAAATACTATCTACCCTATCTTCCTATTCATAACGAATCCTAATATCGTTATACCGTTTTCTGCTGCTGTTGATATTACCCTGTACTTATCTGACCATTAATCCTTGCCTTCTTTCCATTCCACTTCACTGACATCTACTATATCTAGACTGAGCCTTTGCATTTTTCTTTTCAGATTGTCTAGCTTCCCCACCACATTTAACCTTCTGACAATCCACGCCCCGACTCGTAGAGCGTCATCCTTTCGTTGTTTATTCAATATTTTTCTCATGGTCTCCTCCCTGACGCCAGTCCGCTCCTGGAGATCCGAATGCGGCACTATTCCAGAACCTTTTGCCTATTGAGAGTTCGTCACGACAATTTTTCAATCACAGGCCACATGGCCTACGGATACACGTTATGAGTCTTTCATGCATTGCCTTGTGCATTCACATGCCGTTGATCATTGCTGATTCCTCCTCCTGTAGGGGCAGTTTAACACCCCAAGGACAAGAGAGTCCTGTGAAACTCTGTCCGCTCCTCAGCGCTCTTTGACAAGGCTGTTGACAGAATGAAGGTGACTTCTTACGCCGGAAGACTTAGCCCGCCAATGCTGATGATTATTCAAAGTTTAGGCAGTAGCGAGTTTTGAACTTGGGACCAAATATTGCGTGGTACCGGGGCTAACAGTGTATTTAACACTAAATTATTCTCGAATCTTCATATTTAAATGATGCTCTAAGCCCCGCCTTTTCGAGCTCCGACTTTTGCTGTTGCACACGTATTAAGAAGAAACGCGAACTGACTGTAATCGACCCTGCAAGTGGAGTAGAAAAGAGTTCGGCACCTGCTATAATTTAATTGGATAGAAATTGAGGAAAGTTTCATTAACGTAGTGAGAAATGAAAGGGTTGCTCTACCGATTAACAGAATGAAAGTTCTGTCAAAAATAATAATTTGATTTATTATGACTAAACTCAAAATAGTAAACAAAACACGTGAAACATTCACAACACGTGAAATTGGATACTCAAATAAATGCTGTGAACGTGAGGTTGTCCTTAAACTAGATTGTGACATTTATGACCAAGTGGTATGTGGAGCCAATTCCCTGCAACTCAAATCTTTATAGAAACACCCAGCAAACCCAACATTAATTGCTGCTACAGTAGTGAGAACTCAGGCAATGAGCATCCAAGACAGAACCATGTAAGAAAAAACGGGAACAGGCGCGCTCAGCTGAGCTCTGATTATCACAGAGCAAATTCTCTAATCTGCTGGTGCTGCGGACATACGTTACCAAGCTGTCTTCTTAACTGCAGGTACACGATCTGACGTACCGGAAGTGATGGCTGGTTACTTGGACGTCCCGTCATGGTGATGATAATATCGCGAGTATAGCCCGAAACAAATTATCCTGGTCTGGTTGTTCCTGACGAAAAAATTGCTATTAATACAAATGCGCCTCTGAAGGAGACGAATAAGGCTCGCCACACAATCACTGACGGTACAGTGGTTGATTTTAAGAAGCGCGTCACACAGTAACTCCGGTCCAGTCAACTTTAGCCAAAACTGCTCAATACGGACAACATAGGCCACTATTACGCAGAACGCTCAATTGCCAACTGTACTCAGAAAGTTACGTTGAAGTCGAAACTTCAGCAAATTCATCCAACAGTTACAATTAAATGATAGTATATTAGACATCCAACGGAAGGCAGGCTGTCCAGAGCAGCGAGAGCTCAGTCTTGTAACCTACCCTGACCGAAAGGCGAGAGCTGACCCCTGAAGAGCACCCATACAAACCGAACACAGAACATTCCCACCCCCACAACAATGGCCGTGGTTAAACGTTCCAATCAGCAACTCGAAAACCGGCGGAAAATTCCACTCTATTGCCGAAGCACTACCATTCCACCAATGGAGATTCTTGGCGCCAATTTCTGCGCCGATTTTGCTACGTCACGGAGCTATGCCCTGAGCAAGTCAATCACACATACGATTTTGCAGAAAACGCGGAAATTTGCCCGCCAAGACTGCCTGGGAACACAAGTCATTCCCACGCCTTGCTGGTAGCCCATCAGAAAGTGTTTTCACTAAGTTTCTGCTAAGTAACGGAATATCTAGCCCCAGCCACTTCTTCAGGCCCCTGTGGGCGTGTCGCTCCCGCTGTTATGACAGTGTCGGTGTCTGAAAAGCATCCACTCGACTCC
This sequence comes from Schistocerca serialis cubense, assembly GCF_023864345.2. Classification (NCBI taxonomy): domain Eukaryota; kingdom Metazoa; phylum Arthropoda; class Insecta; order Orthoptera; family Acrididae; genus Schistocerca; species Schistocerca serialis. The sequence goes on along the minus strand of NC_064645.1, from coordinate 380,870,697 downwards.
CTCACACCCATCAGCTTAACCCTTTCAAGCTCAGCAGAACTCGCCTGTCACCGGACCACCCGGGTGGCGAGAGACGCTGCGTGGGAAGTCCGCATGTGAAGGAATAGCAACTTTTCACAGCGTACAATTAAAGAGGAAAATCCAATTACTCAGAGGAAGATAGAAATATGAGAGGGGGCTTATGCCACCTCTCAATATGTTTTGATTACTCATCAAAGACCCTACCACTAGACCACGTGTGCCAACTCTCTCAAGGTGCTATGTACTACTATGTGCGGTAAATTTTTTGTGTTGAGGTATGCGTGTGGAAGTTTCTTTACAATCATTATGTTAGGCAACTGACTGTTGCAACAACTGAAACACAATCCAGTTCAACTCGTATGTATTTATACACATGTTTGCACTCTGTAATGGCACATTTTAATTTTGTTTTGTTGTCTAATATGTCTCAACTAATCACCTCAAAATTTTTCTCAATGCAGCACAACACTCTTCATGTGCGTTTTCTCTCTTTCTGTTTGTATGTAAATAATGTTTGTTAGACACATGTGACAGAACACATTCAGTTTGCTACTTTTTTTGCTGATTGATACTTTCATTTTTTGATAGAATTCTAATACAATTCCACACTCAATAACTTTAGTTCATTCATACTATCGATTAGTTCTCAACTGAAACAGTTTACACATTAGTTACTGAACACTGGCTTTTGGTACTTTCAGCCTTTTAAACGCTGCAATATTTTAATTATTTAATGTTTAAATGTCTTTTCTTCTGCATATTGTCCATGAAATATAGTTTTACTCAACGTTTTTATCAATATGATATCCTTCGCTCTCATTATTTTATAATCTTACAGACGTAAACCCTATCCTACTAGACACTCATTTTGTCATAATCTACATGTCTATGTACGTCATCCTCTGTTCATTATGAGCTAGGTTGCTTTCCACCATTATGTATTTCATTATGTTGCATTGTTTTGCTTTTATATGAGGACAACTCTTTTTGTGTTATCGCGAAATAGGGGAGATAGTGCCACAGACATGATACGTGAAAGGGAGGGGCAGTCATTAAAACAAAGGCGTTTTTCGTTGCGATGAGTTCTCCTCGTGACATTTCAATCACCAGTTTCCTCCTCCGATTGCGAAATCATTTTTTTGGCACCCACCTACCAAAGGGAGAAATGACCATCACGATAAAATAAGAGAAATCAGGGCTTGCGCACAAAAATTTAAGTGCTCTTTTCTCCCGCGCTCCGTTCGATAGTGTAAGGGTAGAGAGACGGCTTGAAGGTGGTTCACTGCACCCTCTGCCAGGCACTTTATTGTGAATAGCAGAGTAATCACGTAGATGTAGAGGAATGTGTCTATGGTATGACTATTGTTCTACACATGAATGAACATGGCAGGATATTGATCAACTCTAATTCATTATACAGTAAACATCTGTTGTTCTAGGACAGATCTTTGTGTGTGGTACGTTAATTTGTCAGAAACACAACTGGACTGTGTGTAGGTTTTCATTTACTTTCGTTGTGGATGTCTGTGGTGCTTTCTTACTGGCACAAGCAGATGTTTCGATTAATTGTAATTTTTTACTTAGAAAGAACTTGTTCCCATCCGGCACAATCTAAACATTTAGGGCTGCAGCATGGGTTCCAGTTCTCCGAATGTATGTGATAAATTGAATGAATGACTGTGGTGTACCAGAGAATGTTTGCATGTATTCTGTCTTTATTTTGATAAATGGAGGGAGGGTGGCAATTCTTAACCTCTGTTTCTTTACTGAAACCGTTGGTTCTTTTGAGGATGTTGTGAATGTTCGAAATAGGTATGATTTCTTTCTTGGTGTTGTGCCACACTGCCCCCATTTCTGAAGTGAGGCACGCACATTTTTATAAAAATCTAATGTAATCGGTGGGCTAACGCAAGATGGCAGGCCCTGTAGCCCCTTCAGACACTTATTGTGGGCCATCAAACCACATCGTATTGTATTTCTAAAATCTAAATTTGCGTGCATGAAAATAAATATTGTTTCGCTAATATACTGCACTGTCATGCAAAGTAGGTAATCTGATGATATGTACCGACATGTACATGATCTTGACTAAGACACATACATATTATAATTCGGTTAATTTCCCCAAAGAGACGTGGGGGAACTTTTGAGATGTGAGGAAACCGACTACTCGCGACAGCAGGAGGTGGGGGGACATCAAGTATCCGAAAATTGTGGACAGAGGCCCGAACCCTGACTGGCGGCTTCTCTTTTGATGTCAGGTCTCTTGGCCAAGACTGGTGGACCCTCGCTATTTTTACAATGACAGGGGCCAAGTCTCATGTTTTGTGCAGGAATGCACCAATTCGGCTCCGTGGCTGTTGTATTGTCTGGGACGTTTCAGGGAAATGGCCGCCGTGCTCAAATGGATAGCCGACAAAATCGCGCCACACGAAGCACTCCAGTTATATTATTCCGTCGGTGCCTGTCGCCAAGAAGATATCCACGTAAAGCCCTGGCGGTGCGCTATGAGAGGCTGCTTGACTGTTACTTCAGCATACATATGCAGTCATCGTGAGGAACTGATGGGAAGGGCACCTAGGTTGATGGAATACGGTAGTGGGAGTCTACACGAATTTGTTCTTGTAAGGCCATAATTGGTTAAATCTTTGTTTATAGACGGCAACTGGCCGAGTTCTGGCGCAAGAGGAGCGGTTGCTGTTGTGGCATGTGGCGGATAAGAAGAGGAGAGTTGCTTCCTGGCTTCCCCAAGAGTTGATCGCGTACATTGCCGCCCTCGCCGTAGAGTAATTTCATTCGCAGGTTCACTTGTTGGGCACCCAGGCATAAACTTAATTTTTTTTCACGGTCTCCAAGGTGGAACCTATGTCCATGAAACAGCCGACCACGAGTAGCAGCCCGTTATCAACACGCCGCCGTGCGCCACACGGTCAGTAATATACGCAGCTCCATCCTGTAGCGTTTCAGCTAATTTCCCAGCCGCCAAAAATTCGAATCGAGTTTTCTGATCGGTGGCATCTATAGCAGCACTTTACTCCCTTAAGTGATATCATGGTACTGCGTCCGAATACCCACTTGTGTATCATTATTATGAATTTCATTTGCTCTCTTTGCTCCTGCTTCTCGTAGTAGAAAGGAACGCTAGATTCCATGCAGTGTCGCGTGTACTATATTCTTGCAAACACATCTTTCAATATACGTTTGAATTACTTAATATAAATAACTGTTTCTTCTACAAATTTATGATCAATTATGTGTTGAATTTAAAGAAAATAAATGTAACTGTAAATTTTTAGAACGGCGTTTTTTTTTTGTTAAACGGTCAGATTCACCAGATTCTTTCCCATGATCATTTTTGAAGAGAAACATTAATCAGTAATTTGCTGAATAAATTATATGAGAGACTAGCAATCCTTCATAGGATTTGTACCAGGGCTGTTATAATATTGAGTTACACACCCTGTACCGCCTCAGCACAAATCCACTGGGTTGTGATTTGCATACAGCAACGATTCTGCCCCTTTCCTTGCATATCAGTTAAGGGTCCCCTGCAGCCGGTGAGGCCGAGCGGTTCTAGCCGCTTTAGTCTGGAACTGCGCGACCGCTACGGTCGCAGGTTCGAATCCTGCCTCGGGCATGGATGTGTGATGTCCTTAGGTCACTCAGGTTTAAGTAGTTCTAAGTTCTAGGGGACTGATGAGCTCAGATGTTAAGTCCCATAGTGCTCAGAGCCATTTGAACCATTTTTAAGGGTCCCGTGATAGCAAACAAGTGGCTAATTTCCAATTGCATTCTATACAATAGTAGGTTGATGCATAAGTACGTAGCGTTTTTTCGTAAGTTCAGCAAACACATCAGACACACGTAACAGAGAATTTAGTCATCAGTGATATATTCTTCTTCACTACTTACAACAGTCTGCCAATACTGGTGTAATTTTTCGATTTCGCTATTATAGAAATCACCTGCTTTTGACGCAAAGAACTCGTCGAGACACGTTCGGATTGCATTTTCATGAGGAAAGGGAATTTCTTAAAAGGTGTTCGATAGAGACATGGAAGGGTGAAAATTTTAGGGTAAAAGATCTGATTGCTGCTCTATCGAATGAGCCTGTAAAATTGCGCTTTCAAAACCATTTTACTTTTAACTCAGAAATAATCGACGCTTTCCGTCAATAGTGGGTTGCACATAAGAGACATAACGAGTTGTGTTTGTTTGGGATCACTGCAGCTCCTGCAAATACAACTCGCAAGATTTTCATATTCTCTCGCTTGCTGCGCGTGAATTATTGAAAGTCACTTTTGTACTTTTATATTGAATAATTCGAAAAATAGACTCAAGTGAAATCTTTTCCCAGTACAAAACTTAAGGGGGGTAGGACGTAGGACGTCAAACGGGTCGACTTGGAGCAGAAGAGTCACCACAGGACATTTTAATTTCTACTGTCTATACTTTTACAAATAAATTCATAAAACTTCGTCACCATGACCAGGAAAGATTGAGGACTCACACTCATCTCAGTGGAAGTTCAAAAACGTAGCAAAATACCTTTTTTTACATGTGAAATTCCATAATTTTTTCACTTATTACTGGCTTCATTTGTTGCTAAAGGCACACGTTTCTTCCTAAATAAGAGAGATTCTTCGATTAATTTTTCAAAGCATACAAACAGTAGTTGCACGTGTATGAAACTCTAGAATTTTCCAAATCTATTAAAAAACTGTGGAAAAAATTGAGATAATTAACTATAAAACTTTAGTTTTTTTCTAAACATGAAATTTAAAATGTAACAGTTCATTCATTTTTTCATAAATTAAATAACTTCTAGAGTTTCATACACCTGTAACTATGGTTTGTGCTGTGCAAAAGTCATCGAAGAAATAATGAAATTTCACATGTAATTAAATGTGTTTTGCTACGTTTTTGAGCTTCCACTGCTATGAATATGAATCCTGAATCCTTCCTGGTCATGCTGTTCAAGTTTTATGAATTTATTTGGAAAAGTATAGACAGTGGAAATTAAAATGTCTTCTGGTGCCTCTCCTGCTCAAAGTCGGCCCGTTTGATGGTCTGCCCCCCTTGTAACCTCCCCACAAAATTTCTCACATTTTTTGTGTAACCTCAAAACAGAAAAATTCCTAAACTTCTCAACAGTAAAAAATATAATTATGTCGTTCAAATTCAGTGTAACGTCCCTACAAAAAAAATAAATTCAGTAACCTGGTAATAATACAATGTAACTGACCTCTCAATTAAATTGTCGCTCACTTATAACTTTTCAATAATTGACTGTGAATTTAACATGGTAAATTTGGACGTCAGCAGTGGTGCGTCATGGCCCTGAAAGATCATTCTGAATAAAAAGAGAAAAATTCTTACCTCAATGCAGTCGCCGGATAACGCATATATATCTGCTCTTACAATAAATTTTTCTGGCACAGGATTGTGCAATGCTGTCATTAATGAAAGGAAACAACTGATTTTTCTTTTGCAATAATCGGGATGATCATGGATTGGAGAAATTAGTAATTCTTTAAATTGAAATGAATGGTTGTTAAAAGTTACTTTTTATGAGAGAGATTATTATTAGGAGATTTTTTAAACATTTACATGGGACTTGACATAACAATACTACATATGCGCGAGGCTGCTTTTTACCTTATACAATAATGCTCAGGCTCCGGCATCGCTGCACCACGACCGGCCCAGCCAACACGATACACCAGACCAGACCAGAGCAGACTGCAGACTAGCAACAACTTACTGCTACAGCTACACAGTTCCTACTGCAGTCAACACTGCTCTCTGGTCTGGGATTCTCTTATACCTTGCATATCGCAGGCAGCGCGTGAGCAATACTACATCTGCTCGGACCTCTTACATAACCCTCCACTGCGGGGGGGCAAAAATTTGGCAGCGATGGTAAGTCAATCGGACTTGCCATGAGCAACAAATTTTTTAATAATCTATTTACTTACTAAGTCTACAGTCACAGAGTTTATACATTACTGATAAGTGTGGAACATAATAAAAAATGAAATAGAGTGCACAAGCACTGAGTTCAGAACATGACAAAATGTATATGCAGTGAGTACAAAATATATTAACAAATGAAATAAAGTGCACACGCACTGTAGAACTCTTTAGCATATTTAGGACGACTGATCATATTAACAAATGAAATAAAGTGCACATGCACTGTAAAAATCTTCAGCATTTTACAAGAACTAGTAAAGGAATGGGATGGATTGCATCATGGTTGTAGCACAGTAGATTGCACGTAGTTGCACCGAAAGTCCATATCTTTCTACAGAAGTACAACACCAATTGAGACAATCTGAAGTTCTCTTCCCTGAAGTATTTATCATTGTAGCCAAGACACTGAAATGTTGTATTAATATTCAAAGCTATCATTTTGGTAGTACATTAGGTACACCAAACAGTAGGACCATAATGACATCTCCATCGTTCAAGATGGTGGACAGCTTGATATGTCAACACCACATTCTTGTAGAATCCATACTCACACATCTACGTAGAATTAGTGCAAAAACCAAATATAGTGCTCCATGATCATGAGGATGGACAGGACAAACGAATATTGCAGTAATTTCTGGTAATTAGGTCAGAAAGTGAAGGACATGCTTGTCATCATTGAGAATTACACTAGTCTATCAATCGATCTGAGTAATTGTTGGCAATCATTGCCTAGTTACTAAATATTTCTGTATTATGTATGGAGTATTACAGAACATTATTCATAAGTCATCTGATTACAGTAAATATTGGCACTCATTGGCCAGTTACAAACCAGTTTTATGCATTATTCAGAAGTCATCATTCAAAACAAGAGTTAATTATTGGCATAGCATTTATAGAGTATAACAAAAATATTATTTATAGAAATTATTGGCATAGCATTTATGCATTATTACAAAACATCATTCAGTATTTCTCAGAACTCATCATTCAAGTGACAAAGCACATACTTAAAATGTAACACAATGTAACTATTACTCAAGGTCTGTTTATAGAAATTATTGGCATAGCATTTATGCATTATTACAAAACATCATTCAGTATTTCTCAGAACTCATCATTCAAGTGACAAAGCACATACTTAAAATGTAACACAATGTAACTATTACTCAAGGTCTGTAGTCCAATAATACATAGATATAATGAATTCAATACATCAGAAAAATTTGTATTATATTTAGGACTAGAAATATATCTTAAACTGGTAGCATTATTTAGTTGTATATTGGTAATAGTTGGGACTGCTAATAATTTTTTTTTGCTAGCAATGCATTGCGTTGGGATCGATAATTAATTGCTGGGGCATTAAAATATTAGCTTTTGACTTATTGCTGGAAATAAGGATTAATAACGTCATTCATCATGAGTCGGCTGTAGCAAGGTTATGAAACAAGTAGAGTATAGGTGATCACATTCATGAATGATACACACAAATGGGTAAAAAAAAATGCAAGTACTAGAACAGATTTAATAATTAAGTGCTTATAGCATATTAGTATCATGAAAAGCTTCTCCTGGAAAAAATACAAAGTGGATTATTGAGCTGAAAGAAGAAATGCATATTATGCTGAAAAGTAGTTAACTTCGAATTAACAGGTAATGAAACATGTACTCAATATATATGTACTCTAGCTGTCCTTTCCAAAACATTCAGTCATTATACCATGCGACATAAGACATACTGTCAAAACGAACTGCAACAAATACTTAAATAACTACATAGCATCTCTTAACTAATAGTAAATATATAAACGTCATCATTATCATCATCCGCAAAGAAAAACTTCATTATTCATATTACCATAACTTCATCACTATCATCACCTGCAAAGAAAAACCTCATTATTCATATTAGCATATTCTTCATATAATTATTCATCACCATTTATTATCATCTGCAAAAAAAGAACACTTCATTATTCATATTACCATTTACTTCATACAACTATTCATACTGTAGAGTCTCTTATTTCTAGCATATTTCATCACTGAAACTAAAATGTGTAGTTCTGTCTGACAGCCTGCATCAATCGCCTCGTATTCTGAAAGTAAAATAATTAGTCAAGACTGCTATCATACGACGTGTATAGTATATTCTGGTTAATGCTTGTTAATTCTGATCCATTTACTCTTCATGACAAGATATTGCATTTTCTTTCGATCATTCACAGTAATCCACTGTGGTTTGTTTAATTTATTTCTTGTACACGTTATTGCTTTCTGAAAATGATGAATGAGAATTAATATCTTGCATTTAAATCATATACCCATTAGATAAAAACTTGTTTCTAGTGATACAACTAAGCATACAACATAGCATGACAGAAAACGTATTAGGTCAAAAACATAGACAGTTTTCAAGTGCAAAAAGTATACACACTGTATCATAATGTAGTGGCAAAAAGTGTAGAATAGTCAAGATATTGAGATATCATAAGAAAAAAAATGTCAAAGTCAACTGGTGTTTGTTATATCTTAAAGACTACATAGTGCATACAGACAAAAATTCTACTTTCGATAGGAAAACAATCATACATACACAAAAAATGTAAAATGTGCACGGTCTGATATATAACGACAAGAAAAGCAACCTGCTAACCTTACCTTGCCGGGCACTTGCCAAGAAATAATATGAACATTATCAGTAAATAGTCACGTAAATACAATTGCATAAGTGGCCATATAAATATCAGCAAATGGCATTACAGTGTGATAAATCATAAGGTATGTTCATTCAATAAAGGGTTTAATATTGTAGACATGGTGATTGCCTTTGCTTTTTCTGGTTCTCAAAGTTTCGACGTGTACTACATTGGGGTGAATGGCTCTGAGCACTATGCGACTTAACTTCTGAGGTCATCAGTCGCCTAGAACTTAGAACTAATTAAGCCTAACTAACCTAAGGACATCACACACATCCATGCCCGAGGCAGGATTCGAACCTGCGACCGTAGCGGTCACGCGGTTCCAGACTGAAGCGCCTTTAACCTCACGGCCACATCGGCCGGCGCATTGGGGTGAGGAATGCTGCGAATTCTGTATGGACCTGCGTATAGAAGCTCAAATGTACTGAATCTACTTTTTCCTCTGTTGGATAAATAGTGTGTGCGTAGTAATATCTTCTGTCCAACGTGAAAGTCACGGCGTGTACAAACCCGTTTTTGCTGTCTTCTCCGGCGCTCTCCGGCACGTTTGATGTTGTTGAGCGCAATGTCAATTATTTCATGGTGGCGTAGTCGACGAGATGTAGGAAAAGATACAAGTTCTTTAATTTTGTTGGGTGGTTCAACATTTTTCAGTATAACAGTCGGAGATACATAGTAGATTCATTTGGTATGGAGTTAATTACAGCCTGGAATGAGAGTATGTGTAGGTCCCAGTCAATATGTTTTTTATGGCAGTATATTCTACATAGTTTTCCAATTTCTTTCATCAGTCGTTCACAAGGGTTCGAACAAGCGTGATACTTGGAAATATAGGTCGGTGAAATGTTTCTAGCTCGTAACATGTGTCCATATTACAGATCGAAATTGTGGTCCATTGTCGGAAATCACTTTCAATACATGTCCTACATGAAATAAAAAATGTTTTACAAATGCATTCGAAACAGATTTAGCAGTAGTTTTGCGTAACGGAATGAAGGTAACAAATTTCGAAGTGAGTTCAACAGCGACAAAGAAGTAGCAAAAACCTCTATTAGTTCTGGGAATCGGACCAAAAATGTCTACAGCGGCCATGTGTCTCAATTTAACGAGTACAATGGGATGTAACGGAGGAATATGTGAAGTCGTGTCTGTTTTAGCTTTCTGGCAGATTTTACATGACGCTAAAATTCGTCGAATACGTTTCTCCTTGTTCGCAAAATAACAGTTCTGTCTCAGTACAAGAAAACATTTTCTGGCTCCATAATGTGCGTAACTTAAATGAGTATACCAAATTAGTTAACAAGTTCGTCAGGAACAATAGTTTCTAGCAGTTGTTCAAAAATCAGATTGTGTTCAGACCAGTTGGCTTCTGCAATAAGAATGTCGTCTATATACGTTGTGATTTTGTTTTTAAGTTCAGTCGGAAGTATAGTATTCAAACAGCGAATAAATGCTGCTGAAGAAATAGTCAAACCGAACGGTAATTTGCCAAATTCATAAGTCACCAAAACAGAGAAATGCTGTGTACTTTCTGCAGTTCGGATGGAGCTGAATTAGCCAAAATCCCGATTTCAAATCTAATGTGGAATAAATATCAGTACCATGAAATTTCTATAGAAGTTCTTCTAGTGTCTGTGGGCGATCTGTTTCATTAATAATAATGCCATTGATGTGACGCGAATCAAGTACGAAGCGAAGTGAACCATCCTTTTTCTTAACAATGTGGAGCGGGTTTATGTACGGACTAACTGCCGGTTCAATAATACCTTGGTCAAGCATAGCTTGGAATTCTTTCTTAACTTGTTCTCTGTGAATATATGGAATGGGATAATGTTTGGCTTTGAACGTGTCGTGCTGTTTAACTTGAAATTCATACATAAAACCGGACATAGTACCAGGGACGTTGTCAAAAAGTGGAGCTTGCTGTAAAACAATTTTGCGTAGCTCTGTACGTTCGTCTTCCGTATTTGCGCTGCTTTGTTTTACTTTATCAGAAATCATTTGCATAACGTCATAGTCGGCTTCGTCTGGTGTATTGTAGTAGTGAACATACGTGTCTGTGAACAATGTGGAATGACAGTCCGTGTTACGCGATGTAGAAATGACCTCTGTTCGATTAATTGCCTCTTCGTCTGCAGATAAAGCGTGCTGAAATTCTAATGCCAATTGTACATTCTCATCCTTTAACATTAAATAGGAATTTTGAAAGTCAATAACTGCGTCGTGTTGTACCAAAAAATTCGTACCTAAAATAATTTCTGTTGTTAATAACGGAACAATCCATAAATTTGAGTGGAACGTATGACCTGCAATACAAAATGATAAGTGTGTCTGTAATTTTACATCTACATCTTTACTAGATACTGCTCCTTTTACTTTAGTTCTGCCTAAGGGTAACGTAGGATAAATATTCTGTTTGTTACATTCATTGAAATTTTCCTCATTTATAACTGACATAGGTGATCCAGAATCAATTACTGCTGAAAATGTGGGTGATCCAATCTTTACTTCAATGATAGGGTGGGAAATGGTTTTTTGAATAACAGGGTTTTCATGCAAAAGAGTGTCTCCGTTGTCGTCAAAAGTAATAACATTTTCGTGAACATGATTCTCTGTGTCAAAAGTATTGCTTGCGTTGCTAGAAGATGCAACTTGTACTGTATCTAGTCAAATTCTTTCTGACGTGCTGTTATTTGCGGGAGGATGCTGTGCCATTTCGACTATTTGTACTGTTCTGTTATTTCTTCCTTACGTATTAGGTACGGGATGATACCGACTGTCTGGTTCATTCATGTTACTCTGTTGTTGCGGATGATTCTGCTGCTGGTAAGACCGACTGTTATTAAACGTACGCTGAAAATTGTGCTCATTACTTTTACGTCTGTCATGATAGTCATTTCTATACGGTGCGTTGCGATAGGAATTGAAATGATGTGTTTTCTGTAAGTAGTGATTTCCTTGTTGCTGTGCGTTACTATTTGGCGGGGCCGACGCTATACGTGTAGGCGGCGAAACACTAAAGCTTGGTTGACCTTGCACATTACATTGTTGGTTAGGTATGCTAACCGGCTGGTTTTGTTTTTGTTGTGGGGAAAACCCTCTATTGTTGCCAAAATGCGTCTGCGATAGCTGAAAATTTTGTACATACTGATGATTTCACTTCTGTCTTTCATTAAAATTACGCTGGCAGTTCTGGAGTGTCTAATGAAAATTGTCACTTTCGGTAAAACTTGTCATATCGGGTTTTCTTTACACTTTTCTAATCCTAGATAGATCGATAGTTGAAGAGCTGTTTCGATAGATATAAAGGATAGTAAAAGAGAAGGCATCAGTGCAGAAAACTAAAGATGAAATAGCACTACTTCGGCTCGGGGCCCTGTGCACGCTACAGCACATATTCATCGAAGCGTAATGAATCCCCAGAGGTCAATTACGCGCTGCAGATCAATTATAGTTTCTGCATTAGAGGCAATGCCGGTGAAAATTCAAAAACAAATTGTTGTATCCAGTCCATTGCTAGTTCGTGCATTACAGGCCAAGCTGGTGGAAATACGTAAGCAAATTGTTGTATCCAGTACAAAGGGGGAATCGGTGTTCTGTCATTATTAAATGCCTTTAATTCTCTCACGGATAGAAAGTGCTTGTAATCAAAATTACCGTCTCTGAATGTCTGAGCAGGATCAGGATTGTATGATAATCCGTTTGTCTGTGACTGTTCGGAATCTAAGTCACGTAGTCTCTATAAATTACCTAAGTTACACTGGCTGTGTGAGTGTGACATACGTTCGGAAAGTGGCGTATGCTGTGACGTGTTAGAGACTGAAATATTTTTCATTTCTGTCACTTTAAAACGTTCGTCAATTTGGCTGTTCTGTTGTTCAAATCTCTCATCGACTTCCGCATCCAGCGTGTTTGAAAGTTCTGCTGACATTAATTTAAAGTCGTTGCGTAACTGTGTTGCGTTTTCAGAACATTGTTTAGCGACCGCACTAATTTCATGTCAAAGTGATTTTGTTGTGGCTGCATGTGAATCACGTAACTCTTCGCTACTATTCCTAGCACAAGCCTTAATTTCCTCACGTAATTGTTCTTTAGTATAATGTCGTTGCACGGCAACAGCTGTAATCTCTTCACTAAGTTGTTTGTTCTGTTCATTAAGGTTGTCGTGTTTTTCATTCGACTGTTTGAAATTTTCATTAAGCTGTTCGTTCGATTCATTAAATTGTTTATAACTGTTGTCTTGTTTTTCATTAAGTTGTTTGAAATTGTTTAGTTTTTCATTCCACGGTTCGAGATTTTCATTACGTTGTTTGTACGATTCATTACATTGTTTGTACAATTCATTACGTTGTTTGTATGATTCATTACGTTGTTTGTACGATTCATTACGTTGTTTGTGCGATTCATTACGTTGTTTGTGCGATTCATTACGTTGTTTGTGCGATTCATTACGTTGTTTGTGCGATTCATTACGTTGTTTGTGCGATTCATTACGTTGTTTGTGCGATTCATTACGTTGTTTGTACGATTCATTACTTTGATTGTACTATTCATTAAGTTGTTTGAATTGGTCGTCTTGTTCTTTCTTGAGTTGTAGCAATAATGCTACAACTCGATCCATGCCAAAATTACGGACTCTATTCTCAATACTGTATGATGGTGTATCTGCATTTGTCACGTTTTGTGAAATCATTTGGTCATTATCTGATTCACGAAAAGGTTTGCTATCGGATGTGCACTGTTTGTCACTACACCGGAATCAAATAAATCTGACGTATTCTGACTACATTGTTCATCTTCGTAAGAAAAATTTATCTGTTCACTATGCAAATTTTGCAATCATTACTAGTGGTCGGTACGCACTGATTATCAGTAATTAGAGGATTATCGCTATTACACTGAGTGTTGCAAGTATTATCGGTCAAATTATTCGAGTCGGCTATTTCACTCACTGCACATCGCGATGTACTGTAAACAGTTTTTCGCGGCATTTTTCACAAATCAAAATTAAGCACAAAATGAAACAAAGACGAAGCAAAAATGGAGCAAACACAATTACAATAAATTGCCGATGATCTGTGGAGGAAAGAGTGACAAATCAGTAAATGCGTTGCGCCAGATGCAAACTACATTTAATATTAAGTAAATAAGAGCAGATATATGACTACTTCTCAGAAATTCACAAAGAAAATAGGATCCTGGCCGGTTGTCGACAAGTGTAACCTCCCCACAAAAGTTTCTTCTCACATTTTTTGTGTAACCTCAAAACAGAAAAATTCCTAAACTTCTCAACAGTAAAAAATATAATTATGTCGTTCAAATTCAGTGTAACATCCCAACAAAAAAAATAAGATCAGTAACCTGGTAATAATACAATGTAACTGACCTCTCAATTAAATTGTCGCACACTTATAACTTTTCAATAATTGACTGTGAATTTAACCTAGTAAATTTGGACGTCAGCAGTGCTGCGTCATGGCCGTGAAAGATCATTCTGAATAAAAAGAGAAAAATTCTTACCTCAATGCAGTCGCCAGGTAACGCATATATATCTGCTTTTACAATAAATTTTTCTATCACAGCCCTGTGCAATACTGGCGGAAGGTTTGTCATTAATGAAAGGAAACAACTGATTTTTCTTTTGCAATAATCGGGATGATCATGGATTGGAGAAATTAGTAATTCTTTAAATTGAAATGAATGGTTGTTAAAAGTTACTTTTTATGAGAGAGATTATTATTAGGAGATTTTTTAAACATTTACATGGGACTTGACATAACAATACTACATATGCGCGAGGCTGCTTTTTACCTTATACAATAATGTTCAGGCTCCGGCATCGCTGCACCACGACCGGCACAGCCAACACGACAAAGCAGACCAGACCGCTCGCTAGTAACAACTTACTGCTACAGCTACACAGTTCCTACTGCAGTCAACACTGCTCTCTGGTCTGAGATTCTCTTATACCTTGCATATCGCAGGCAGCGCGTGAGCAATACATCGAAATTACACTTGCTTGAACCTCTTACACCCTTAACAACATTAAGTTTCCTACAAAAACGTCCTGCTAATTTTTTCTCTAGGGCTAATAGTCTGCACATAGTGAGTGAGAGAATATGAAAATCTTGCATGTCGTATTTGAAGATATTGCAGGCTGCATAAAATTCACAGTTAGGGGCAGCCGAAACACTATATATACACAGGGTGTTACAAAAAGGTACGGCAAAACTTTCAGGAAACATTCCTCACACACAAATAAAGAAAAGATGTTATGTGGACATGTGTCCGGAAACGCTTAATTTCCATGTTAGAGCTCATTTTAGTTTCGTCAGTATGTACTGTACTTCCTCGATTCACCGCCAGTTGGCCCAATTGAAGGAAGGTAATGATGACTTCGGTGCTTGTGTTGCCATGCGACTCATTGCTCTACAGTACTAGCATCAAGTTCCAGCACATTTCAGTTGAAGTGTTCGTACGCTTCTCAACAACAGATTCGGTGACTGATGGATTGGTAGAGGCGGACCAATTCCATGGCCTCCACGCTCTCTTGACCTCAACCCTCTTGACTTTCATTTATGGGGGCATTTGAAAGCTCTTGTCTACGCAACCCCAGTACCAAATGTAGAGATTCTTTGTGCTCGTATTGTGGACGGCTGTGATACAATACGCCATTCTCCAAAGCTGCATCAGCGCATCAGGGATTCCATGCGATGGAGGGTGGATGCATGTATCCTCGCTAACGGAGAACATTTTGAACATTTCCTGTAACAAAGTGTTTGAAGTCACGCTGGTACGTTCTGTTGCTGTGTATTTCCATTCCATGATTAATGTGATTTGAAGAGAAGTAATAAAATGAGCTCTATAATGGAAAGTAAGCGTCTGCGGATACATGTCTACATAACATATTTTCTTTCTTTGTGTGTGAGGAATGTTTCCTGAAAGTATGGCCGTACCTTTTCATAACACCCTGTATATATAATCAATTGAGATATGGTATACAATTTGTCCAGTCATTCCAATCTGTCTGTTATGTACACTTGACAGCAAAAAAAGTGGGTCAATGCCAAATACAACCAACATAACGTAGCTGTGTTGCAGGTCCTCTAAGCACCATAACCCCGTGGGGTACAGTCATTTGACTGCACACAATGGGTACCGCAAGAGACTACTAGAAACCAAAGGTCTTTATGGCAGTCAGTCTAAGCGTCAACTAACATCGTCTTACCAAACATATTAGAAAACACATTCTTAGCCATGAGACACCCCATAACACTCATAAAATAACCTTAATTACAAGCGACATTCCAAAAGTTCTGAGAAAACGGATTATCTTACATATATCGTACAGTAATCCTTATTCAAAATTAAATACTTGAGACAATATATGGAGTTACAAAGCTGTACGGCAATTGGAAACAAGTTTTTCGCTCATGAAAAGGTTTCCCATCCATGTGCTGAACGTCGCTCAACGGCGAGTACCTCTGGAAACTAAATATTGGACGAAGCAGTAAAAAAAACGCGATTAACGGCTACAAGCACTCTACGGAAATTTCAACATTAACAGCGAATCACCATTAATATCACTGTTCTCGTAACACAACAGCTACGAGGGCACAAATTTG
Organism: Schistocerca serialis cubense; assembly: GCF_023864345.2. NCBI lineage: Eukaryota > Metazoa > Arthropoda > Insecta > Orthoptera > Acrididae > Schistocerca > Schistocerca serialis. Next base: position 380,854,367 of record NC_064645.1, on the reverse strand, counting down.
AACTTTAAATGTCATGACCAACGTCGTCGTTCTGGACCTGGATTCAAACCCACCACCTATAGCCTTTGCTAACTAAGCTAAGCTTCGTTTGTCCCTTATTGAGACTGATCCCTAGGCATAAAGAGACGTGAAGTATATGCGTTTGTACCAGTATCACTTATCAATTCAGATCCTGAAAATAAATGACGAAAATGTTTGTACTGAACTGGGAATCCTGTCATAAAAGTTACCATCCTGGCAACTACCCCAACGACGTTTAATATGGTGTCATTCAGAAGGAACAAGGTATGCTCATGTTTAAAATTGTAATGCCATTATTTAAAGCTTGTGGCAGGGATGCGAACTCGGCACATAATCGGATTGTTAACGAAGTATGCAAAATCAGAAGTCAAATATCATATGTTTTCACCAATAGCGAGATGTTGGAACCCTAAATGACGATAGAATTGTTTTTGCCTGACTAGGATTCGAACCCAGCATCTAGCGCCGTCGTTTTCTAACCTCGAACAGACGATAAATAGCTGTTGTTGGTTCACCAGTAGCGAGATGTGCGCATGTTTAGCTAGACATCGTGTTGTTGTTGTTGTTGTCTTCAGTCCTGAGACTGGTTTGATGCAGCTCTCCATGCTACTCTATCCTGTGCAAGCTTTTTCATCTCCCAGTACCTACTGCAACCTACATCCTTCTGAATCTGCTTAGTGTATTCATCTCTTGGTCTCCCTCTACGATTTTTACCCTCCACGCTGCCCTCCAATACTAAATTGGTGATCCCTTGATGCCTCAGAACATGTCCTACCAACCGATCCCTTCTTCTGGTCAAGTTGTGCCACAAACTTCTCTTCTCCCCAATCCTATTCAATACTTCCTCATTAGTTATGTGATCTACCCATCTAATCTTCAGCATTCTTCGGTAGCACCACATTTCGAAAGCTTCTATTCTCTTCTTGTCCAAACTATTTATCGTCCATGTTTCACTTCCATACATGGCTACACTCCATACGAATACTTTCAGAAATGACTTCCTGACACTTAAATCAATACTGGATGTTAACAAATTTCTCTTCTTCAGAAACGCTTTCCTTGCCATTGCCAGCCTACATTTTATATCCTCTCTACTTCGACCATCATCAGTTATTTTGCTCCCCAAATAGCAAAACTCCTTTACGACTTTAAGTGCCTCATTTCCTAATCTAATTCCCTCAGCATCACCCGACTTAATTAGACTACATTCCATTATCCTTGTTTTGCTTTTGTTGATGTTCATCTTATATCCTCCTTTCAAGACACTGTCCATTCCATTCAACTGCTCTTCCAAGTCCTTTGCTGTCTCTGACAGAATTACAATGTCATCGGCGAACCTCAAAGTTTTTATTTCTTCTCCATGAATTTTAATACCTACTCCGAATTTTTCTTTTGTTTCCTTTACTGCTTGCTCAATATACAGATTGAACAACATCGGGGAGAGGCTACAACCCTGCCTTACTCCCTTCCCAACCACTGCTTCCCTTTCATGTCCCTCGTCTCTTATAACTGCCATCTGGTTTCTGTACAAATTGTATATAGCTTTTCGCTCCGTGTACTTTACCCCTGCCACCTTTAGAATTTGAAAGAGAGTATTCCAGTCAACATTGTCAAAAGCTTTCTCTAAGTCTACAAATGCTAGAAACGTAGGTTTGCCTTTCCTTAATCTCTCTTCTAAGATAAGTCGTAAGGTCAGTATTGCCTCACGTGTTCCAGTGTTTCTACGGAATCCAAACTGATCTTCCCCGAGGTTGGCTTCTACTAGTTTTTCCATTCGTCTGTAAAGAATTCGTGTTAGTATTTTGCAGCTGTGACTTATTAAGCTGATAGTTCGGTAATTTTCACATCTGTCAACACCTGCTTTCTTTGGGATTGGAATGATTATATTCCTCTTGAAGTCTGAGGGTATTTCGCCTGTTTCATACATCTTGCTCACCAGATGGTAGAGTTTTGTCAGGACTGGCTCTCCCACGGCCGTCAGTAGTTCCAATGGAATATTGTCTACTCCGGGGGCCTTGTTTCGACTCAGGTCTTTCAGTGCTCTGTCAAACTCTTCACGCAGTATCATATCTCCCATTTCATTTTCATCTACATCCTCTTCCATTTCCATAATATTGTCCTCAAGTACATCGCCCTTGTATAGACCCTCTATATACTCCTTCCACCTTTCTGCTTTCCCTTCTTTGCTTAGAATTGGGTTTCCATCTGAGCTCTTGATATTCATACAAGTCGTTCTCTTATCTCCAAAGGTCTCTTTAATTTTCCTGTAGGCGGTATCTATCTTACCCCTAGTGAGATAGGCCTCTACATCCTTACATTTGTCCTCTAGCCATCCCTGCTTAGCCATTTTGCACTTCCTGTCGATCTCATTTTTGAGACGTTTGTATTCCTTTTTGCCTGTTTCACTTACTGCATTTTTATATATTCTCCTTTCATCAATTAAATTCAATATTTCTTCTGTTACCCAAGGATTTCTACTAGCCCTAGTCTTTTTACCTACTTGATCCTCTGCTGCCTTCACTACTTCATCCCTCAAAGCTACCCATTCTTCTTCTACTGTATTTATTTCCCCCATTCCTGTCAATTGCTCCCTTATGCTCTCCCTGAATCTCTGTACAACCTCTGGTTCTTTTAGTTTATCCAGGTCCCATCTCCTTAAATTCCCACCTTTTTGCAGTTTCTTCAGTTTTAATCTACAGGTCATAACCAATAGATTGTGGTCAGAGTCCACATCTGCCCCTGGAAATGTCTTACAATTTAAAACCTGGTTCCTAAATCTCTGTCTTACCATTATATAATCTATCTGATACCTTTTAGTATCTCCAGGGTTCTTCCATGTAAACAACCTTCTTTCATGATTCTTAAACCAAGTGTTAGTTATGATTATGTTGTGCTCTGTGCAAAATTCTACCAGGCGGCTTCCTCTTTCATTTCTGTCCCCCAATCCATATTCACCTGCTACGTTTCCTTCTCTCCCTTTTCCTACACTCGAATTCCAGTCGCCCATGACTATTAAATTTTCGTCTCCCTTCACAATCTGAATAATTTCTTTTATTTCATCATACATTTCTTCAATTTCTTCGTCATCTGCAGAGCTAGTTGGCATATGAACTTGTACTACTGTAGTAGGCGTGGGCTTCGTATCTATCTTGGCCACAATAATGCGTTCACTATGCTGTTTGTAGTAGCTTACCCGCATTCCTATTTTCCTATTCATTATTAAACCTACTCCTGCATTACCCGTATTTGATTTTGTGTTTATAACCCTGTAGTCACCTGACCAGAAGTCTTGTTCCTCCTGCCACTGAACTTCACTAATTCCCACTATTTCTAACTTCAACCTATTCATTTCCCTTTTTAAATTTTCTAACCTACCTGCCCGATTAAAGGATCTGACATTCCACGCTCCGATCCGTAGAACGCCAGTTTTCTTTCTACTGATAACGACATCCTCTTGAGTAGTCCCCGCCCAGAGATCCGAATGGGGGACTATTTTACCTCCGGAATATTTTACCCAAGAGGACGCCATCATCATGTAATCATACAGTAAAGCTGCATGCCCTCGGGAAAAATTACGGCTGTAGTTTCCCCTTGCTTTCAGCCGTTCGCAGTACCAGCACAGCAAGGCTGTTTTGGTTATTGTTACAAGGCCAGATCAGTCAATCATCCAGACTGTTGCCCTTGCAACTACTGAAAAGGCTGCTGCTCCTCTTCAGGAACCACACGTTTGTCTGGCCTCTCAACAGATACCCCTCCATTGTGGTTGCACCTACGGTACGGCTATCTGTATCGCTGAGGCACGCAAGCCTCCCCACCAACGGCAAGGTCCATGGTTCATGGGGGGGGGGGGGGGGGGGGGAGCTAGACATCAGGTGACGAAAAGTTCTGTGCTGAATGGAATCCAAACCCCGAACACGTGGTCATGAAGACAATTTAACTATCATATTCTTTTCCAACACTAGCTAGGAGTGGCATGTTTGTACTTTCAAAGATCTCATGAAAAATACTCTGCGGGCTAGAAGTTGTATCCACAACGTATCGTCGTTGGTGATCACAACGAACACAACGTCAAACCCAAATCCGTTTTCGCCAGTAGGATGGAGAGGAATGTTTGAACTTGAAAAGATGTAAGGAAACGTTTGATCTTGCAATGTGATAAAAAGCTCATCATGTGGCTGTGAGTTGAAACGAACACGTTACAGCTGGCAACTCACGAAGAGACGTTGAAAATGCAACTATTTTTCATTAGTAGTTCGGAGTGCACATGCTGGGGCTTGAAATGAAATAATGAATATTTTGTGCTGATCAGGATTTGAAACCAGATAGGTGCCTTTCGAGAAGGCCTAGAAGGGTTTGCAAACATGGGGAACACAGTGAAATCGAATTCGAATCCCAGTCCAGCACCACAATTTTCAACGCCCTAGTTTCAAATAAAGTAAGAGCTTTGTGAACTTAAATGGCCATTGGCTCATTAAATGAAATACGTTTTCTAGTTTACGATGGCTTGCTGGCGACAGTCTTTGCCTTCCGGGGTTACTCCATCTGTCACAAGTCAAACGAATGCCGCTCTGCCCCAGTCGGTAGCGAAGGGATGTTATCTTTACTGCTGATATTGAACTACGGAGCTTACTGGCGTTCTGCACTTGGCGTTACTAGGGGTGAAGGAGAGTTACTTGCGTGTGTTAAAAATCTACGCCTGACGTGAGATGCGAACCTACACGTTTTACACATTAATACAAGATTAATCCACTAGACCACAGAACCCCCTGCCAAGCACATAATTATGAATTGCAGAGTATTCATTTAGATGTAGACGCAGATGTCAAGGGACGGATATCAGGAAGGAGGGCGGGATCTGGGAATGGATACAAGTGCAAAATATAAGCGTGAAATTCCTGAAAAGTGTTGTTTACTTAGATGTGTGCCACAGTTAGTTTTATCTTAAGACCGAGAGATAAGGAAGGACTGCTTTCAGAACGAAGAGTGGGTTATAGGGAAGTTGAGATCAAAGAATACGGTTTCATAGGTGTTGAGAAGAATGATAGAGAGTAAAGACAGCAGTAATTAAAAGAGAAAATGTAGCGTTAGTTGAAAACGCTAGATTTGTTTATAAAATTTTGGGGGAATGGAATAGGGCTCTTGTGGCGATAGTGTCAGAGAGAGAGAGAGAGAATAGAGGAGATATTAACATCGAGTAAACATAATATGAAATCATTGGCGTATAGTGTGGAGGATGGAGGGTGTTTTCATGGATGGAGGGGAAGAGAGAGATGTATTTGAAATAACAAAATCTACTGTGACAGAGTCCATCTACGCTGTTTAGTTTGTAAGTATATAGACAGAGTATAAATGAAATCAGGATAGAATATTTAACAAACTGTATTTTCACCAGAAATCCACTTGTATTAAAAAGGCAACTCAAAGGAAATCTAACCCATATTGTATCTTTTCTGTCACCACGCGATCTTCATCTAGCTCCCAATGAGGAAAAATGACGAAAAAGAAGATATAACATAACATTTTAACGATTTCAATATTTTATCCAGAATCCTTCATTATTTTGTACTTCTATCATGAGTCTTGGCATAGAATGTATAAGCCGTCGGACGTAACAGCCTGAAGAAGCAACTCCCTCCCAGGCTTCCAGGACACAGTCCCAAAGAGCGTCCGCAGTATTTGGTTTGTTTCGTGGGCAGTTCTCTGTTAATGTTCTGGCGACCTCATCCCACATGTTTTCCATGGGGTTCATATCAGCCACCTGGGCCGGCCAGTCCATGACGTTGACGCCAATCGTGGAGAGCCGCTGCTGGACAAATGCAGACTTGTGAATGGGAGAACGGCACTCTTGCAATGTGGCGTCCCCTTCTGCGTACGGCATTCGCACTGACGGAAGCATCACATTTTCCAGTATGTGAGCATTCTGCGCGCTGTCCAGAGTTCCTTCTATCCTGTGAAGATTTCCCACCCCTCTCGCAGAAATCCAACCGCAGCAGGTAACAGATAGCCGGCCACTTCTTCTCGTCGTGTTTACATATTCACGTCGATGGCGAGTCCCTTGCCACCTGTAAACGATTCGTGGACCGTCGTTACTGGTGGAAAACACCTCATCAGTGAAAATGACGTTGTCCCACGACGCCCTAAGATGTAGCTCCGCAAATGCTAGCCGGTATAAAACGTTGTCTTCGCTGAACTCTTGTTTCACGGCGGATCATCGTGCATGCAGTCCAGCGTCCCTCAGCCTTCGGCGAATCATGTCACTGGAGCCGCAACTGCTTCGCGTTCAGAAAAGGTTTTTCTCTGCTCCTAGACACCAGGTCCCTGTCTTCCTGACGGCCGAAGTGGCCGTGCGGTTAAAGGCGCTGCAGTCTGGAACCGCAAGACCGCTACGGTCGCAGGTTCGAATCCTGCCTCGGGCATGGATGTTTGTGATATCCTTAGGTTAGTTAGGTTTAACTAGTTCTAAGTTCTAGGGGACTAATAACCTCAGCAGTTGAGTCCCATAGTGCTCAGAGCCATTTGAACCCTGTCTTCCTGCCGTGAGCTCTCTCTCTTCCTGCCTGAGCCAGGAGCCCTGTTGGTGGTTCCTCTTTCAAGGCAGATCCTCCACCATCTCGTTGCAGTGGTATGTGGTACGCCATACCGTCTGCCATCTTCTCTGATGGAACATCTTCCTTCCTCAATGAGAGCGACGACTCTAACTCGAAGAGACCTCTCCCAGTGAACCATTACGGCAGACAGCCTGATGTGTATTTCTGATTGCCGCTCTTATACTGATGCTAGGAGAGGAGGTAAACATATTTACGTCAAACGGAGCGGCAGAGGTAGAGGCATGCGGCGCAGCCGTGCTGGCCCAGGCTGTTGGCCCACCAACGCCACCGCCAGCTCGCCCACTTCCGTCTCGCCTCGACCAGCCTGGCTGGCCCGTAGCTCGCGAGCCGCAGCTAGTACAGACCCGGGCCGCAAGGCCACGATCACCCCTTGAAGAATCAAAAGTTACACCTAACCTACCCAAGTCTGTAGTACAAACTAACGCAGCTACAGCTGTTATGCTATAACATGTGCAGGCACACCTACAGTTGACGTTTCATTCAAATATTTGACGAACAATAAGTTCAAAAATACATTCATTTTTAACATAGCTACCCAAAATATTTCACCTAGCTGGCAATAGCATGACGCAGGAAACTATTCATTCCTGTAAGCTCTCTGCATTAGATGTAGCCTTAAGAAAACCTGTATTCAACCACGGCAACTAAGCGGAATGTAAAAGTAAACAGGTTTGGCGGCAGCTTCTCCAAATAATAGTAAATACGTAGTATATTATACACGTTTTGTGTACTTATAACATGTACTCAGGGGCTCTGAAACAACACGTGCTGCACGACGGAAATTACTTTCTGCTGAGGCACCTCATTTACATCTCAATGATAAACGACTACTAGAGAACATTGCTCTTTACGGCGGTCAACCCACTTGTCAATTAACACCATGATATGGTAGATATTAGGCAACACGTTACCAGGGATGAGAAAGGCCTTAAGGTTTGCAACTAAACATGCTACTGCTAGCTACTACTGAATAAGAATTTGATTATTAACGTGTCTTCATAACCATGTGTGCGGTGTTCGACTCTGTCAGCATAGACGTTTTCATCGCCTTATTTCTAGTTCAACGTGCGCACATCTCGCTAATGGTTGACCAACATTGGATTAAACGTGCGCACATCTCACTAATGATGGACACTTCTCGTCTGTTCCTGGTTAGACGACGACGGCGGTAGGTGCCGGGTTCGAATCCCGGTCAGACAATACAACTTCAGTCGTCATTTAAGGTTCCAACCTCATTACTGGTGACAAACTGATATCTACAGTCTAATTTTACGTACTTATTCAACAATCCCATTAGGTGCTGGGTTCGCATCCTTGTCACCAGCATTACATGATGGCAATTCAATTTCAAACATGTGCATACTTTGTTCCTTGACAATGCAACAATATAAAACGCCTTTCGAGGTTAATTACCAAGAAGGTAATTGTCATGTTAGGGTTCCTGGTTTCATACAAACATTAACGTCATTTACGTTCAAGTTGAGAACTGATAGCTGGTACTGGTGCAAACGTCAATATTTGACGTCTCTTTCTGCCTAGTGATCGAGTCTCGATAAGGCACAAAGCTTTGCTTGGCTAACAATGGCTTTACGTTCTGGGTTTGCACCCAGTTCCAGAACAAAGACGTTGGTTATGTCATTTAAAGTACAACTGTGTGTACAAATAACTGTTGATGAGTAATGTGAACGGTGATATTACTTGTGATTCGCTGTTAATGTTGGGATTTCTGTAGAGTGGTTGCCGCCGTTAATCACGCTTTCTTTTAACTGCTTAGTGTTACATTAAGTTGATGCAAAACCGCTCCCCGTTGAACGTTGAAAGACGTTCAGCATGTGTTGGGTAAACCTTTTAGACAGCAAAGAACTTGTTTCCAATATCCATACAACTTTATAAATCCATATACTGTCTGAAATATTTAATTGTGCCTAAGGGATTACTGAACGATTTATGTGAAAAAATTAGTTGTCCCATTACTTTTGAAATGTTACTTATTATAATTAAGTTTAGTTTACAAACGTTAAGGACTGTCTGATCTCTTCTGTACTATGGTGGTGTTACTTTACATCTGGACGGACTGTCATAAAGACCGGTGTTCTCTAGTAGTTTCTTGCAGTACCCATTGTGTATCTTAGAACGACTGTACTGTGGAGGGTTGCGACGATGTGCAACACAGATATACTATGTTGGTAGCATACACTCAGGTGCAGCCTACGCGTTGAAATTCAGGCGTGACTCACTTTTTTTTGCTGTCGAGTGTACAAGAAGACATTATAGGCAGTGCAGTATGTGGCTAACACACCTCCAAACATATCTTCCAGCTCAGTCTAGCCATGAATCACACACGCCTTCAGACATATTTAGCTCCATTCGTATTGGAACACATGCATTGGTCACACACTCCTGTAACTCATGTACTTCGTCGGCGGGTTGGGCAGATACCAATGCCCTTACATGTCCCCACAGCCAGCTATCCAACAAAGTCAGGTCTGTGGATGAGAAGGCGACGCTACCAGACCCCCTTCACTAATCCACCGCCTATTAAATTTGCAGTGAGGTACTGTCAGATGAACTAAAGAAAATGGTGAGGTGCCCCATCGTGCATAAACCACAGTAGTTGTTTTAATGGATGGGTAACATTCTCCAGTAGCGCTGCTAATTCACCGCAGAGACAACGGAGGTACAAGACACCTGTTAATTTGTTTGACAGTTCCTCACTAGACTTTGATAATGAAGCAGTCCTGACACCTCACCTGTATGGCTGCTTGAGGATTTCCTTTTGCTCCTATGTGAGTAGTATTGTAATTTACTATGCCAACTCTCCTGAAACTTCTCATCTGGAACATTAGTCATAACCAGTAAAATGGCCCATTTATGAACACATGCTGTTTTCCTTGCAGTTAATTATAGGAATTTTTCTTCTACTTTGTCCAGTGCTATCTCCTGCAGAATATGTGAGACTTCTTTTCTTGAACATCATATACAGGTATTTTCTGTGATGATGTTACAAATTTTAATGCATGATGGAGAAGAGTAAATGTTTAATTTTATTTAAGGAACCCTAGTCTGGGAAGAAAAGAGTTGAAAGTTAAAAGCGAAAATCGTTCTAATACCTGTGACATTTGATATATGTACAAGTACTGTTGTTAGTAAATCTGCAGACCAGGCAACTTTCAGAGGAGGTAGAACAGATCAAAACAGTTTAGTTGAGATGATGAGCACGTGACAATAGAAGCGACGTGTATCACAGCTGCACAGACGAACAAATGCTCGTGGCTCCCAAGGTATTCATTTTATAGCCCATATTTACTAGACTTTTTTCATCTTTTGGTCCATACTACCACCTCTGAAAGTTGTCTACACAACAATCTTAGCAAAATTAGTACCACTACATGTATTCCATTGCCAGAGGAATCATAACCGTTATCGATTATAAATCTCGACCTACCTATTTCCAGACCATACTGATGCATTTACTCTCCTCCATCATCCCTAAAGGTTTGTAACGTCGTCACGGAATCATCCTGTATTTACATATACTGTATAAATGGTATCGTTGATTTTCAAGTACAGCATTTTATTTTACATTCATTAGTTTCAATTTTAGGTCTAGATGAGATAAGGTTCCATTACTAATATAGCTTTTTATTCTATTTTACTTAGTTTCACTTGGTTCATGGTATGTTACATTACTGGTACAAAAATAGAATTTTCACCATCTGATGTTTTTTAGAAGTTTTTCAAGTATGTTGTAGTCCCACAACCACAATTTTATATGGTAATGTGCTCTAAATAATATAGGTTTCTACTTCATTTTCAGTAGTTCAGATTTTAGTTCTTATTTAGGCTATGTTTTGCAGGTGGTACAAAATTCGACCCATCATCAACTAACAGTTTTACAATTTTTCAGGACAGCGTAAGCACGTACGTTGGATGCATATAATAAGTGTTGTCAGATATATTACAGATTTTTTTGTTACTCTCTTATTGTTAGCGAATAAACAGCTTTATGGCGAGCAGGTTTTGCTTGATTATAGTTACGATTTTTCGGGATTTTGTTGTCTTATATGTGTTGTCCTGAAACAATACCTCACCAGCCTATGTAGTCAAGAATGTCTGGCCTTTGGCGTATGGAAGTCCATTTCTTCTCAACACCAAGTTTTGTCAGTGTCTAATTTTGAGATGTGATTACCATTGTGTCTTGGCTATTTCTCTATCATGTTTTGTTCAGCAGTTTTACTGTGTTAGTAGATGATATCAAGGTGTACATGTTGTCTACATCTCAGGAACTCATTTTCTCTTTTTTAGTAAACATATTTGTCTTTTTCATTCTTGTGTTGTATGATTTCGTAGCATCTTGATTTTGTTTGTGTGTTTTGCCACGTAATACGATGGTCCATTCATTAAATACACCACAGATGTGGTGTCATAATTATATTAAATATGTAAAATATCAATCTGATAGGCAATAAAATATTAATTCAAAGAATTATTCTAATTTTGCTGGGATGTGAGGACAGCTATACAGTATCTCTCCCCTAACAGCAGTGGCCATCCATAGATTATTATTCTGCAACAATGAGCGACATTTTAACTACTGCGGATTAGATCTGCAGTGGGTCATAGTAATGAAGTAGAAACAATATCAAATTTCTTGTCCATTACTTTTACTTCTAATTATCTGTGTTGCGATTTGGATGCAAGCAAATATAATTAAAGCTCAAGTCTTGAGTCAACAACCCAATTGTGTCTTCGTACAATTATGGAAACCACAGTAGCAGCCAGATTTCTTACCTCTCTCTAGCTCATTGCAACCAGTAAGAAAAATTACAAAAATATACAATCTCTTGGTCGATGTGAACAGAAATCGTATACAGAGACATAAAAATTCATTAATAAAAAATGCAATTACTCAGTAAAAATTCCAGAAGTTAAGTTTATTTGAATTTGATTCTACATAGGTCTCACGAGTGCCTATAGTTTGCATATTTTGGGGCGACATCTGATTCTAGGTTCTCTTGTGTGCAGTGTTTCTTCTGTTCGTGAACAAGGTGTGTGGTAGATACATTGTGGCGATACGCCACATAACGTGATAAAAGTAATATTGAATAACTTCTCAAATATAACAAAACTGACGTCGTAACGAAATAAATATTATCGCAGAAAAATAACAAAGACACTGTAATCAATTAACATGAGCTGTGGATGTAATTTCCATCTTTGTTCTTTGCAAAAAGCTCACTCTCTCGTCCCTTTTGTTTCTGGGTAGTGTAAGAAGCCATTTTGTGATGAGACACGAAAACATACAAAATTCATGTAATATTTGGCCTAAATGTAATCAAATATTACTCAAAAGTGTTTCTAATATTTTTCTGTACCAGCTCCTATATTCATGAAGTAATAAAAATGAAATGAAATGTTTGTTAAATCTTATGGGACTTCACTGCTAAGGTTATCAGTCCCTAAGCTTACACACTACTTAACCTAAATTATCCTAAGGACAAACACGCACACCCATGCCCGATGGAGGACTCGAACCTCCTCCGGGACCAGCCGCACAGTCCATGATTGCAGCGCCTAAGACCGCTCGGCTAATCTCGCGCGGCATGAAGTAATACTTTATGGAAATTTCACAGGGGAAATGATAAAGGCCGAGAGTCGTAATAAATATCTTAATATTCGCTAATTTTGACTAGTAAAAATAAATGTAAATGTAGGGATTTTTTTTTTGATTAGCGGTTCTTCCTTTGAAACAGAAATTTAATCAGTTTTTCCGATACTGAATCATATTTGAGTAAAGTCAGTTAAGTAAGTTTTTTTTATCACCACTTACAGAAATTGCGATAATCTCCTTAGCGTTGCAATACATAAGAGCAAAAAATAATTTACAAACGTCAAATTTAAGTGATATACAATTATACATCTTGAATTGTGTGTGTGTTGATAGTGCCATTTAACATAAAAACATCGTATCGGGAAAATTAACTGTGAGAAATACCACAACCGAGTCACTGACGTAAATAATTATCCAGTTGTGAAGCAGGCGGAATAACACTAACTCCAACTTTTCATAACTTATAAATACCAGTACATAAAGAACCACCACAGCATCATGTCCGAATTTTAGACCACTATCCAAGGAAAACACAAAATGGCAAAGAATCATGAACAACCTTTAAAATAAAATGGCCCTAACCTATTAATGATGTAGATCTCGTTCCAATCCGTTGGCGCTAATGAAAGTATTACTCTTATAACAAAAATCCAAAAATATTCAATATATATTTACTTTTTCAGTCTGATTTGTTCGTCCTGGAATTTTGTCTTATTTCATAACGCGAAAATATTTCTAGTTCATCCGTGTGGTGTGCAGGGTATAGTAATATTTTAATTCTATTTTCAGTTTATCAGCTACTTTGTTTTATTCGCTTAAATGTGTAGCAAAGGTTGACAGATCGCCTTTGTCGATGTTAAAATGTTCTTTGTATTGGGTACGAATTTTTCTAACATTTCAGGCAACGTAATATGTATCATGTTTTACTGCATTTTATATACGACCAGTTGCTGGTAGTGGGGTAATGGGTTGGATTTATGCCCTGTATTGGACTGAACTGTATTTGCAGTAAGCAAAGCCATTTCTATTCCTTATTTACGTAATATGAAGCTAATCTTGTTGGGTACATTTCTGACATACGGTAAGGGAAAGGAGCAGGAAAAGAGGAAACCCGCGATCAGGCCCTTCAAGACAACGTGTTGTTGACTGACGACCGTGTCATTTCAGTCATTCATCATAGGATACAGTAAGACGACCTGCTTTCTCTCTTCATGTTCTCGACTGATTTTGGTCTACAGAGCTAGTGAAATGGTAAATATCTTTCGTAACAGATTGGTATGATGTTTTATTTCAATAAAACGAAGCGAATTCGGTGACGAAAACACTCATTTTCTTGTAGTTGCAAAGATGGAAATAAGATATCTTCAATAGTTGAAAACCAACTACAGACAATATGGCCACAAAAATGTAGAACTCTCCTATGGCTGATTGCATATTCAGGCTGCCCCCTATTTGCATGTAGATTGTGTGCTCTCGTTATGAATATTTTTGTTTGATTTCTCTGTAACTATGATGGTGTTCATTTTTGTTGGCATCGTGTATTATTTAGATTACCGTTTCATAACACCTTACCCAGTCTGTTCAGTATTGCCATAAAATAGTTAATATTCATATAAGGAATAGAGCCAGTTGGAGCAGCTCAATTTCTAGTTTTTCCTACATATGTGCAAATTCAGAGAAGCGCAAATAATAGCCTGAATTAGTACAGTTCTGCTATTAATAAACTGAACACAAAATTACAATGACCCATTTGTAACCCATAGAATACCGTAGCTTTCAGGGGTATGTTGTTATTATTTGGCTACACAACACTTCTATAACATAAGAAAGTAGATTAGTAATAATTATTAATGTAAATACTTAATGGTAAATTGCAACTGTAATCATGTATCTTTCAGACTCCACAATGCTAGTGAAAGTGCACAAATACTCTTTCTTAACAAGTCAGTCTCCTGCATGGTACACCCACTAATGCTTGACTTTAAAGTTACACCAACTACGATTAGTTCCAGGTCTCTCTCCAGATTACTAATCACTCATTGTCACGCTAATATCGCAGTTATGTAGTGCACCATAATGACAGGCAAAGAGACTTGGCTAAACCATATGAAAACCATCTGCTTTATCTGCTGAATGAATTATAAAATGAGAAGTAACTAGCTTGTTATCTAAATGAAACCAATTTTTAGCTCTGCTCCACAAGCCTTATTGCCAGTGTAAAACCTAAGCCCATGAGAGTCCATTTTTTAGTACATAGCTTATCACAGAGATGAAAACCAACAAAGACAAAAATGTCAAGATTTTAAATCGATTGATTAAGGTATAAACATTATAACTGTTGACACTTTTGACAAATTATCTTTGGATTAAGAAAATGCATTAGGACAGAGTTGACAGTTCATTAGCGTAGTATTTACAATAACTATCACTAAACATAATCTGTTGCAGAGCTACATGTAGCAATGGAGTTTTTTGTTATGTGAATGAACGCACCAATGTAGTTTTATGTAGTAGTTACAGTACTGTTTAAAAGGGATTAATGATTGTATTGAGTTAATAAATGTGGGAATACACACGTATGCTCCTTAATTTCTAAAGTTTCTAACTGAGTGAGCTTTGCACTCTTTTCTTCTATGTTTAGTACTTTTCTATCTGTTTTGTATTTGTTGTTTTCATTTATGCAGTGTTCAGTGAATGATGAATCTGTCTCCTTCAGTCTCCCTCTTCAGTGGTGTTCTCAGAGTCTAGTGCAGATTGACCTACCAGTCTGTCCAATATGGCAACACTGGCAGTCTTAGCAGATGATTTCATAAATACCACTTCTCATGGTGTCTGGTTGTTTATCTTTTGAGCTGAAGAGACATTTACTTACTGTCTGTGGTACATAAAGATGCACAGAGGAACCCTTTGCTTTTAAAATGCCACTTACCGTGTTTGAAGTTTTATATATAAACGGTAAACTGCACTATTATCTTTTCAACGTCTTCTTTATCTGCTGTAGTCATCATCACTGAAGTGCTGTTAAAAGAATTATAGAAGTAAAGTATTCGAATTTTCCCAGTTAAAGCAGCCACAGAACTACAAAATCTCCAAGAGCTAAATACAATGATTAGTCTAAGCTGGTAGTAAACACTTGCTCTATCATTTTTTTCTGAATGAGTTTCTAAGAGCAGTCTACAGTTTAATTGTGTAGCTACATTGTTGTATTGCTTACCCAGTCTTCACAAACTAGAAGTTTCAATCCGCTGAGAAGTATTTGAAGTACAAACACCAATACACAATATAGACAGGAAGATCAAATTCATCTTGAGCAGACCCAGCTTCACAAGGAAATATAGTATTAAGAACAGTTCAGATAGAGTTAAGAAGTTAACAGGTGTTAAGATCCCAACAAATGCAAAAGCAGTCTCATTTGATGGACACAACTGGTTCTAGAGCATGTCTGTGAAAGGTTTTGTAGATATTGCATAACAATCATTTTATTTACATAACATGAATGCAGAAGAATAGCTACATATAATTAAGAGAATGGAATGTTGTTTGAATCAAACTTACTTATGCTTCCCAGGGAGCTATTACGTGAAAGCAGATGGCCTGGCAATGGGCTCAGCCTCATTTCCCTTGTTAGCAGAAGTGTTCACATAGTAGTGGGAGACTGATTTTCTTAATAATGAATCAGTGACAAAAAAATGTTTTGGTGAGATACGATGATGAAATTCTCTGTATGTGGTAATGTTTCACTAAACTCCACAGGTTTTTGGGAAACATGAGCCAGTGGCACACTAGTATAATCGTCAATATAGAGTTAGGGGGTAACAGCATTAATTTCCTAGACATGAGCTTACAGATAGAAAATAACAACTATAAAACTACAATGTACAGAAAAGACACCTTTAATGACACGTTCATGCCAGCTTCTACTCAACATACTACAGCCAACAAACATGCAGCATTCTGACACATAACATCCACACCTTCCTATTACAAATTCCCAAGAAAAATAAGATCGGTATCTCAATACCATAAAAACAATAGCCACAAATAATAAATTTTATTGAAACTTTATTGACGAAATTCTGAATAAAAAGAAAAGGAGCAAGTTAAATTCATATTGTACGCTTTGAACAACATAGGTAAACCGAAAAAGACATGTTGCAGTTTTCGTATTATAGGTAAAACTTTTCAGGGCAAGGCTATTCTCCGTGATTTTCTATATAGCATCGATAGTAAGTATGTCGCTTCAGTTCGAAAGATAAACAACCAGACATCTTGAAAAGTGGGATTTACAACATCATCTTCCAAGAGTGTGAGTTCCTTTATTGAGAAGTCAGTCTTCACTAGCCTGACAGAACACGACAGAGGTTGGAGATTAATTAAGCCAGGTTCACCTGCGCGGAACATTGCTTGAAGGAAAACCACAGATTCATATATTCTTAGAAATCCTCACATCGAAAGAAACGGTGAAATAGTCACTTGTTAGAAATTTTAGAAATTAAAATGAATGTGTGAATCACCACATTCATTACTGAATGAACAAATTCAGTTTAATTGTTCACACCTTTTAAACAATATTTCAAATCCTGCGTGGAAAAAGAACCTTTCAGCCCTCATTCACATAAAGAAACCTCCATTCCTTTGCATACCTCTACTCCAGTGTATGTTTATTCATTGTTATTGTAAATGCTGTAGTAATGAATGTTGAAAATACTGGCACAATTAGGTTTGCAAAACTATATGTAATTCACCAAAATTATCGATAGAAATAAATTTTATAGTTTTAGTCACGGATAAATCGATTAGTTTATTTTTGCTTGGTTTTAATCTTTGGAATAAGACATGTATAAGAAAGCGGCCTATAACCCAAACCTAGGTCTTACACTAATAATAGGGTTTGTGAAACAAGGATAAAATTGCAGTGTAAAATGTTTCACGATTCTTTCCTAATTACATCAGGGTTCACTCTGCTCCTACGAAAAGGCCAAAAAACAAAACACAAAATGGTTCAACTGGCTCTGAGCACTATGGGACCTAACATCTTAGGTCATCAGTCCCCTAGAACTTAGAACTACTTAAACATAACTAACCTAAGGACATCATACACATCCATGCCCGAGGCAGGATTGTAACCTGCAACCGTAGCGGCCAAAAAACAGTTTTGAATTTTGTAAAGTGAGTGCTATATATAATTGTGAAATCGACTAATATCTTTCAATCATACCATGTAAACGAGAACAAGTTCTTAAATGTGCAGTTATCTGACACAACTAATTTTCTCCTCTTAATGACACTGAGCTTAACGGCACAATGGCTAACACAGTGGGCTCGTTTTCGGGAGGGCGACAGTTCAGATCCATGTCTGGCCCGCTGACTCAGGTTTTCCGTGATTCCCTAAATCGCTACAGTTACATGCCATAATTTTTCTTTTGAGGGCACACAGGCGATATCCTTCCGGATCCTTCTTTAACCAGAGCCTGTGCGCCATCTATAATGACCTCAATATCGATGGACCGTTAAACCCTAATCTTCCTTCCTTTACCCTTGATCAATTTAAGATTCCTCTTGTCTGTTATTGCTATTCACTTCTGGACATTTTACACAATGATTAAAAGTACGTCAAACAATGCCTCTACCAGTGATGTGAGCACGTTCTGCTCTTTCTCTCTCCCTCTCTCTCTCTCTCTCTCTCTCTCTTTCTCTCTCTCTCTCTCTCTCTCTCTCTCTCTCTCTCTCTCTCTCTCTCTCATTCTCTCCCTCTCCATCTCCCTTTCCTTTCCTTTCGTTGATTACATTTAGTAAAAGCTCTTTTATGTATGCAGGAGTGCATAGTTGCTCCAGTTCTGTTGACGAAGTCTTACAAGTTATTTACTGCGTTCCTGTTCCTTTAATTTGTCCTTTTGGTAGAATTCTTCTTATACAACTCCTGCCATTTTTTCCCGACAAAACATTTACTTCACGTACCCATTTTTGACTTGTTACCCACTCACTTTCCGGTACAGAGTCGCGACTAGATTTCACACAAAATATTTCCGGAGTTCTTACTTTTGCGACAACGGTACCAATTTTCGGCAATAAAATTGTGCACTGACTAATTGCCCCTAAATCAGTTATGCAATCTAAAAGTATAATAAACTACTCCCTCTCTAAATAAACAAAGACTCAGAATATGAGATTACAAAATGGACAAATTTTTGAATACATTTACAAGGTTTACAATATCCGTTGACAATAGTATGATCACATCTGCAGTTCACATCTACAAGATATAAAGTGATAACTGGCTTATTCAGCTAATTTCGTTTTATCTCTGGAAGCCATTTACTTTCGTATAATGGAGAACGCATGAATGGTATTGTCTGTTGGACGCCAGCACTATCCAGTTACTATATTACTTTAGTTAATACATAAATTTCTCCTGCGGATTCTTTCCGAGATTTTCACATCACGCAAATCTCACATGGCATATATCATTTGTTTAATGATGCCATCCTAGATTGCTTCATACTCTTAATCTTACAACGAAACACAAGTGCGACTCCTGTTTTTTATCATGTTTGGAAAGATAGTCTGTGAAAGCTTGGCACGATCATGCTTTCTTTGAAGACTGCATCGATATTCCAACAGTTCTGCACCATTTGTCATAATCTAAAACCATATCTACTTTTTCAGTCTTTGTATACATTGTGAAAGCCTGAATAACTTTCAAGTTGTCTGATACCTAGAGCAGTAGATAACAGACCGGGTGTTTTCAAGCACACGGATGAATCATTGATAAGCACGAAGGGTAGTCATATAGCTTCATTTAGCACTTCGGAAAGATAAATTGATATAATATTACAGGTGAGTCTCTGCAGTCACGGTACACACCGAAATCCCGGTGCCAAAGTACTGTACATCGCTAGAACAGCCAAGAAAGAAAAATGGCCCTACACAAACTGATCCCTCGTGTAGTGGAAATGTTGCAGTTGTGTCAGACATATCAATATTGCTAAAGAACTAATAAAAATTATACTTTAGTCATTAACTGTATAGCCTTCGGTTCCAGCAATCAGAATGTAACTACGTTCACACCACTGCCATCTCTCCTGGTTTTCCCAGTTGTTAACATTAATGTGCATGTAGTTACAGGTAAAATGTCGTTTATTAGTATTTAGTTGGCACCATTTTTCTTTCTTCTTATATGGAACATTTGATGATAATGTGTCAAAAAGTCTAAATGGTTTATTGTACAGTTTGAAGTGACCTGTGGCAAGAAAATATTATAAATGTATTTATTTACAAGACGGTCACTGTGTTACCCTATGGAAATAGACCTGTCACTGCTGGATTCTCAGTAAGTTGGTGGGGATTAATAGGTGTGCTAAGGCCTCTACAGCACAACTTAAACGTCTGTAACGAGGTCTGTTTTCAAGAATAAACAGTACAAGTAGTGTTAGTTATTCTGGCAATTTATCGTGCAGATGGAGCTGTAATGTAGGACACTCCAAGCCACTGGTTGCGAGAAAGTAACATTGTGTTTGTATGGCAGATCACTTTGCATGAAATCACGAGTAAGATACAGTGAAACCCCTCAAACTGCATAAAATTCACAAAATTGTCAAAAGACTAGCAGACATGTGAAAATTAAGACAGCTAGATTCACCAGAACGAGCTGTATATCAATACCCTCTTAAATTGGTGAGTGTAAAGGCACAAGTAGACGCAAATAAATCAACCCTCAAACACATCTCAGGTTATCTGAACGCTTACACGTAACAGGCAGCTGGGACATAGTCGACTTCCCACCAGTTCTCAGTGAAACAGACCTCAACAACACTTTCTGTACAAAAATCGGAATCCCGTTCTCGCCTGCATGCTCATGATGTACGATAACAAGTATCGCAGAGCTTATTGTGATAAATTTGTCAGTTATTCCACGACTTTTATAAACACACAATTTGTACCCACCTTGGAATAATTGCGTGAAAAGGATCTACTGTAGGACAGATTTCATGTGAAGGCCTTCAATGTCATTGAATATATTGGCTCTTCTTATAATTAACTCCTGAAAGTGCTGTTGTCCTCGTCAGTATATCTAAAATCATTTGTAATGTTTTCAGTAACACGCACCACAATTTCTGTTGCTGGTCAATCGAAAATCCGAGGTCGGGTCACCAGAAAATTTTTGCCACGCGCTGGAGCAAGTAGCCTTAGCGAAGCAAGAAAGCGGAAACTAGCCGGGAGAGCTTTCGCGAGACGCTACAAGCGGACTTCGTCAGCACAGCACTCAGGGCCTCGTATAGTTTGACTGCTTCGATTCAGACCTTCGATTCAGACACCACTGGGTTAGTCAACCCTTTTTGGGCAGTGCAGCGGAGGATGTACAAGCATTTGCAAATGACATATTGACAGCTGCAAAGCTGGAAATACAATCAGCTGTTATGGGTACCCAAGTTGCGCTTGGCAGAGGAAACGAAAACGCTTGTTATATACCATGAGGAACTAAGGAATGATGAAATGTTCGACGAACTCAGGAAATGTCTGGTACAACGTTGTACGGGGCAGAAAATATGCCAATTCTTTGGAAAAAGTTAAATATAGTGTTGCAAAAGGAAAATGAGTCTGTTGAGAATTTTGTACACGGGGTTCAGAGGGTCAGTGCATATATCTATCAGATGACAAGCAATGAGGTACTGAACAGAATCATCCCGCAGGAAGTGGAAAATTTGACATTAGATGTATTCTTGACAGTACTGCTACCTGATGTGTCGAGGAAGATAAGCACAGCATTTCCAAACGAATGCGGGGACAAAAGGTCATGATGGAAGAAACGTCTTTTCTACTGACGTGAAGTGCTATCGCTGTGGACTCTCAGGTCACATAGGCAAAGAGTGTTTCCAACAACAGTTCAAGAAGTCTAAGTAACTTAGTTCTAAGTGTCCCTATCCACATCAGATTATGCCAGCTCACCTGCAGAGGTTCTCAATTAATCCCCTGCCCTGTATGAGTTGGCATATGCGTAGTTGCAAGCTCCTACGAGAAGCGTTTCTGGGATTACGTAAACACGGTTTACTTAAAGGGCCTTACATTACTTCGTAGTCAATAAGTAAAGCTATCAGCTGTATTCACGAGAATCTATCCATTACACAACGAAAATAGAAAACTCAAAAACCAAAATCTGTGTTAACTACACTCGGTCGCTCCTAGTGATTGAGAACAAGTCATTTTACACCAACAATATAGTTCATTTTCAACTTCAACAAGAATTTTTTCTCAGCAAATGTTAGTAACTCCTTCCCACCACCTTTTACAGATTCCAAAATCAGAAATTCTTCTACAGAGTAGAAGGTGGTGTCAAGGAAAATCATTTTCAATTTGCCCTCAAATTTTACTTTGCAGTCTAATGTCTGTTTTCACTAGGTAAGTGATAAAAATATTGGTTGCCACACTGTGCACCCGTTTTTCTGCTTAAGACAACTGTACTGTGGAGTAATCAACGTCATCTTATTCTTCTGGTATTATAATTATGTACATCACTGAACCTTTTGAACTGGAGTGTATTGTTTACAATAAACTTCACGAGGGAATTAATATAGTGTGAAGCAGTATTCAAAATATCGAACTACTTAAACAGCTGCCTACAACATGACTGTGGGTGAGCTCCAACTATAATACTTATGGCACGTTTCTGAGCAAAACGACTTTGTTTCTTAAAGACGAATTAACCCAGAACATTAATCCATATGACATTATTGAATTACTCTATATATCTCAACTTATATACACATCAAAAAAAGTTTTGCATCACCTTGGTTCCGAGAGTTCCGGAACCTGTACAGAAAATTGGAATAGAGATCAACATAAACATCATTTCCGCCCTTCTTATTGCTCATAAAACCAAACGTTGCACGTTGTACCATCATACAGCTAGACCTTCAGAAGTGGTGGTCCATATTGCTGTACACACCGGTACCTCTAATACCCAGAAGCGCGTCCTCCTGCATTGATGCCCGCCTATTATTCGCCGTCACATTCTATCCACAACTTCATCAAGGCACTGTTGGTCCAGATTATCCCACTCCTCAACGGCGATTCGGCCTAGATCCCTCAGAGTGGTTGGCGGGTCACGTCGTCCATAAACAGCCCTTTCCAATCTATCCCAGGCGTGTTCGATAGGGTTCATGTCTGGAGATCATGCTGGCCACTCTAGCCGAGCGACGTCGTTACCCTGACGGAAGCCATTCACAAGATGCGCACGATGGGGGCGCGAATTGTCGCCCATGAAGACCAATGCCTCGCTAATATGCTGTCGATATGGTTGCACTATCGGTCGGAGGATGGCATTCACGTATCATAGAGCCGTTATGGTTCGTTGCATAACTACCAGCTGCTTACATCGGCCCCACATAATGCCACCCCGAAACAGGACAGAATATCCACCTTGTTGTACTCGCTAGACAGTATGTCAAATGCTTCAGCCTGACCGGCTTGCCTCCAAGCACGTCTCTGACGATTGTCAGGTTGAAGCCATATGCGACACTCATTGGTGAAGAGAACATGACGACAATCGTGAGCTTTGTCCCATACATTCCTGAAGATAAAAATGAGACGTATACATAACAATTGGTAAATATCTTAAGAAAATGCCTTCCCCACGTTGTAGATAGTGCCTGCAGTAGTCCAGAAATTGCTTCATACTCGTTTCGAAACAGATAAATGAAGTTACTGACAGCTCCCACGACACTACAGTAACTATATTAAGAGCCGTTGTAGCGTTGTACACAGTTTTATTATTATTATTATTATTATTATTATTATTATTATTATTAGAGTTTTTCATTTTGCTGAGCAGCAATAATACAATCGTTTTTAAGTGAACACACCGCCATTTGACTGTACTGTTGTTTATTTAATAACGAGCCAGGTTTCAGCCTTTAATACAGTTTTTGAGTGATTGAGTCTATGTCATTAACATGCATTACAAAACATCTTAGTTTATGGCAGTTTTGAGCTTGATGTCCTGAAATATATATTAATGACAGGAAGTTAATCAGTTAAAAATGTTATTAAAGGATGAAACGTGGATCGTAATTAGACAACAATACAATCAAATGGCGGTGTGTTCACTTAAAAATATTATTAGAGTGGTTAGACACAAAGCATTAACAGCCTGAAGTATCTAATTTATGCTAGTTCAGAAGTAATGCGTGCAGCAAAGAAGTGATTTAACAACAGTAAGTGTAGTGCAGAATTCAAACTTGTTTGATTTTGAATGGGGTTGCAGTGTGCAGGTCAAGCAAATTCCGCAATGGAGAGGGGAAGGATGTTTTGTAACAGGTGTGTATCTTCACTCTGAATAGTTAGCTTTCTTTTCTCAGAAGGAGTTATTGGTAGCGCTTGTGATGCACCTCGAATTTCTTTGTCAGTCATTCTACCACACACACCCGCGCGCACCCGCGCTTACAAACTAAATACCATTTATATTACAGTACTTTAAAATTGAAAGTGTTCTAATAAAAATCTTTCATTCTACAGTTTAGTTAGGTCCGAAAGTTGGTGATAATGTGGGGTATGGGGGCAACAGATGGCAGGGGTACTAGTTAATGTCTAATTGTACTCAGGGGTAATGCACTAAGAAAGGTTGGAAACCACTGTCCCAGATATGTAGAGGAAGTGAAGTACTTTAAGTTACTTTTCTGCAATCGTGTAATAGTGCAGGAATGAGTCTTTCGTTATTTTTATACGCGGTACGTTACATCCTGTTTATGGTGAGGGTTAACTGCCAAGCCCTGCACCAACCATCGATCCTTTAAGGTTTCCCAGCATTTACTTCAATTTTCTGGCGTTGCGACTTCTCTTTATACAGAGTATAAATACTCTCGAAAAGCTTTGTGCTACTTTCAACGTTATTCAGTAGGTCAGCTACATATAATGTGAAATTTTCTATTCCTGTAACATTCCTTTAGAATGTGCTCGAAGTTACTTTTACGTCCGAAGATATTTATCCATTAAGAATGACAAGTTGTATTTGCTAGGCGCTCTTCAATCCGATGTCACTGCTGGTCTGATATTCCTTACGCTCGTTTTGCGTTTACTAAGCGACAGTACAGACCATTATGAAACGCCTTCAAGGGACACGGCATCAACATTTACATCTACATCTACATGGTTACTCTGAAATTCACACTTAAGTGCCTGGCAGAGGGTTCATCGAACCATTTTCATACTGCTTCTCTACCATTCCACTCTCGAATGGCGCGTGGGAAAAGGGAACACACAAATCTTTCCTTTCGAGCTCTGATTTTTCTTGTTTTATTATGATGATCATTTCTCCTTACGTAGGTGGGTGTCAACAAAATATTTACGCGTTCGGAAGAGAAAGTTGGTGATTGAAATTAAGTAAATAGATCTCGCCGCAAAGAGAACCGCCTTTGTTTCAGTGACTGCCACCCCAACATGCGTATCATATCAGTGACCACTCTCACACCTATTCCAAGATAGGTAAGGATCCCGTACCGCGCAACAATATTCCAGCAGAGGACGGACAAGTGTAATGTAGGCTGTCTCTTTAGTGGGTTTGTCGCATCTTGTAAGTGTTCTGCCAACAAAGCGCAGTCAACCTGGGCGCTGGAATCTATCGTTCCCTTCGTCTTGCCGATGAAAGAAGCGAGCTGGTTTCCACAACATAGTTGCTTGTTTTACGGATGTTGATTCCTAGAAATGAGATTTCTCGTCTGTACAAATCTAATGAAATGTAAGAGATATGTTTTGGGTACTTAAATTGAAACGTTTAGAAGATGCGGTTAGTTAATATCGCAGAAACCCATTAGGCACCGGAATTCAAGAAATACTGCTAAAATCATTAGGGCTTGTGAGAAAGAAAGTATTGTCGTGGATGATTCCAAGTTGCGGCATTTGCGGTAACTGGAGGATCAGTGCTAAAAAATTTCAGAATTTTGTTTCGTAGTATCTGCGTTGTTGAAATAACATTTGGCAGTGATATCACTTCTAAATCTGCTAATATTTACCTTCTGAGTAAAATTATTTCCCATTTGTCGAAAGGTATTATTCTCAACAAGCATTTCAATCTGTGGTAACGAAGTCCTTCTCCGAAGATCACCTTGCCAGAGCTCGCCAACACAGAATCTTGCAGTTAACAAAATGTAATGTCAGTCTGTACATTCAAATGTGGTAGTAGACAGACCAAAACCATTCCACCTAATAATCTTTTAGGAACATACTGGTTTCAGAACGAATATCTTTGGCACAAGTTATTTTCCATAATTTACTCTGTATATTCAAACATGGTAGTGTGCAGAATGAAAGCCATTCCAAACTAATCATCGTTTGGGAACATACCGGTTTCGGAAGGAATATCTTTGGCAAAGTCTAAGCATATCTTACGGGATCAGGATTAACATTTATTCGAAATAAAATCATATTCATTATCGAATGGTTTGTGGGTAGCAGAAATTGTAGACCTTTAGCACAGGTTGTAAGTGCGTCGGATGGAGAGAAAATTTTCAAGGCTTTCTTATTCTCTTCCACCACGATGTCGGTATTGGAAGCAATATTTCACTGCGTCGATTTAGTGCAGACTTCCCGACGGGTTCTTTATCATCCCCAGTACAGGGAACATGGAACGGCTGCCATATTTCACAACTAGCAACGGCCGATAGAAGGTAAGGACGGCTTCCCGCAATCCCAGGATTAAAAGCGGCTACGGCGGTGCTTTGCTAGGGTCAGACCATAGTGAACTATCAGCTACGTTCCATCAGGCTTTCGAAGGTACAGAAGTTGCACATTTGATAACTTTCGTATTTCCCACAGGGTTTGTAAATCGTTCAATAACCGAATGTCGAAGTGTAGATTTGCGATGCAACTTTTCTTATTTGACAATTTATGCAGTGAACAAGGCAGAAGCGGCTGAAACCAACTACATCAACAAGGTAACAAAGACTTGTGTCATCACACGTACTGTGAACTTGAAAATAACAGATCTCTTTCAAATGATGGAGTTCTCGGTTTGGAAGTTCTTGTAACAAGGTGTATATGTAACTGTTTCATTACATAAGTGTCGTCACCATCACTGGAATCTGATATACATGGATGGGAACACTTCTGTAACAAGTAACATATATGTATGAAATAACGTACCTAAAGAAAATAGTTTCGAGTTAAAAAGTCTTCCCTGTCAAAAGTTAAAATTTAGCACTATACTCGTAGCTGTAGTACAATTTTCAGTGCACACTGCAAGACAGGGACAGCCAAAAATTCGGCACACGGGTTCATATGGAAAAGCCCTCTTGCCTGGCGGCACACTTACCCCCTCCTCCCCCCGCCCCCACCATTCCACATGATCTGACGATGAGAGTGAGGAGGAGAAGAGGAGGAAACTAGAAACGTGCCGCAATTAAATCAAAATGCAGTCGCACTGCAAACGACTTAGTTTCATATTTCTCAAGAACATAGATCACAAACGAAACAAATTTTCACTGTTATTAAATAGTTTTTTGTGTACTGAAGACATGATTTAACATTTGTCTAGTGCAAACTGTCGGTATATGGACAAACACAGACAATTTCATAGATTTTTTGGACTCAGGTTGCGACATAATCTTGACTTGTTTAGTTTCATATTCGAAAGAAGCCATATGTTGATCGAAATATCTTACAACGATTGCTTTCTCATTTGGGAAATGGGGAAACTTTTTCTGAGGAAAACAATGTAGAACTGCTGGACTCTTTCAACGTAAGTGATTCGTTTTTTAAATTGGAACTACACTGGAGAGCAGTCAGCTTCGTCTGTACATGCAGAGGGGCGTTTTCAATCAAAAGGGCAAACGGTCTCGAAAATAGGTGTAAGACCGACTGGGTCCTCAAAACATTTATGAAACTATCCTTGCAATTCTTTCAAAGCTACTATGATTTATTGAAACCTCGCGATTTCTTCAACACCTGTCGGCTTTACGGTCTACTAGTGAAGGCCTTAATATGAGGAAGGAATTTCTGAGATTGTACTTTTAAAGCACTGAACTGTATGATAGTGAAACGTGGACGGTGGTAAAACCGGAAATGAAAAGAATCTAAGCATTTGAGATGTAGTGCTACAGAAGACTGTTGAAAATTTGGTGGACAGATAAGGTAATGAATGAGGAGGTTCTCCAAGGAATCGGTGAGGAAAGGAGTATATGGGAAATTCTGACAAGAAGATGAGATAGGATGGTAGAACTCTGCTAGGACATCAGGGAGTACGTTCCATGGTACCAGAGGAAGCAGTAATGGGTAAAAACTGCAGAGGGAGACACAATTGGAATACGTCCAGCAAGTAGTTGAGGACGTTGGCTGAATTTCCTAATCTGAGATGAGGGGGAAAAAGCTTAGGGAAACACAGTCTGTTTTGTCAGAAATTCCACAATGCGATTTTCTTTTCCAATGCATCCCCATCAAATAACAAGTAATTTGTTCCTCATATCTGGCAGTGTTTTACTGAGATTAGTGTGCAGTCAAGTCCACTTAATATGTGAGATCTGCAATCCTTTCCGAATGTTTTAATTTTCGTTTCTGTTCTCCTTTTTCCACCAAGAATACAACAACAGTAGGTTTTAAATCAAAAATTTTTTCCAGACGTTCCCCTTGACTCAACCAACGTAAATTGTTGAAAGTGACAGCGGAATAATACATTCCACTGTAACACGCCCGGGAGTCCAAAGGGGGTGGGGGAGCCTTAAACTGTTTTCTCGCTTCGATTGTGTGCCCTATCCACATCACGTGCCTGATAATCCTGCGGCGGTCGTACTGTTCTGCTCCACACTGCTGCTGGCTTGCCTGAAATTATCTATCGAAACATGGAAGCGAATAAGGGGAGCCAATCAACGTCAAGCACAACACTGTCCTACGTCTGGTATGAACATCTATATTCTGAGACGATAAGAAATCACAGGTTGCACTGCTTACATTCTAGGTCATAAGTTTCGATGCCAAATTTTAGATGATTATGTGTCCTCAAAACCGAACACGGTGCGGATGATTGTTGATGATGCGAAAGCCGAAAAAGCGAACGAAAGTTCTTAGCTTGCCACGCATACACAGATATCTTTTGGTACCGTTCCTCCTTGACAGTAGTAATGTTAATTTTTCAGTTCTCAGTTCTCACTTGTACCAGCCTGCGTATAACAGTCGCGGCGCGGCTGATTGTTGATAATGCGGAAACGCGATGATCGAACGCACGATCTCACGTTCGCTACAAGACACTGGTACTTGACTGCACTCTGTTATAGTAACTAATTTCTACCGATTCACATCAGTTCATTATGGGAGACCGAACACGGCGCGGATGATTGATACTGTACGGTACGACACGCAACGAGATGATACACAAATACGTTATCGGCGGCACTGCTCATTCATAATTACGCCTTGACGCACTTTCCTCTGAATCACTTCCGTATTTCATCACTTTACTGTAGTAGCACTTGTAGCAACACTTCAACTTCCATACTAACAATGCCTCTCACATGAAGAGCTACCCACAACACGACGTAACAGTTCCGTGTCCCGTGCTCGACTCTGCAGACGCGGCTGCCCGCAAAGATACTCCGTAACCAATCCAGCGATATGAGAACACGCTTACACCACTTCAAAAATTTACTACTCACACGTCCAGTTTCATCACATGCTCCACGCCTGCAAATTCAGCATAAAGTGCCTCATGATGTCCATAACAGTGAATCATATCTGTTGATCATTCTAATAATTAATTCATGTCCTTCTCATACATCATTCCCATTCGTTTTGATATGCTTGTAACGACAGGTCGCTAGATTACCTCTTTTTATGCAAACAGCCGCTGGATATGTGAACGTCTTTTATACCATGAGCAAATATCGAAGGGTAAACAGCGCTGACTCACGATTCTGCCAAAATTAAGAAAGTCGTGCCCTCCGAAGAATGCCACACGGCGATGGTAACTGAAATGTCGCTCCGTACCGAGCACTTCAGAGAAGGACCGAGCGAAAGTCGAAACACACCAAACCTCGGCCCTCACGCTGCCCGAACATCGTGCTTGCGTGCAGTTTGGCACGCCGTGGCCATCCCTGCTGTAAGGTGTTGCTGCTTTAGAGCTGTCTTTGGAGTAAGACTCAAATGGAGGCCAGCGTGCCGAGCGGTTGTTAAGACTGCATGAGCAGCAAAGTGATGCACTGACGAGAACGATAAAAGCAGGCTGAGTGCCTAGTCAATAAGAATATAGAGCAGAACAACACAAAATATAAGAATGTATGAATAATTTTGTGTCAAAGTGTGTGTGAAGTGTGTGAAATCATCATATTGAATGACTTTTTTGACTGTACGGTGTTTACTACACCCCACATCTTATAACACTTCCAACATAAAAGAAAAAATACATCAGCTATACAGGTCTAAGTAAAAATTTTATACAGCTACAAAGTAAAAATAAATAATATATGTACTGGGGAGCAATCAGAGTATGCATCGCAGAAAAATGTAGTCATCTAGCTCGATCTGAGACTGCCCTACACCGTTAACAACTACACATTTCTGTAATTACAGCCTGACTGAAGACTGCAATACATAGTTACGAACTAAAGATAATTCACATTCAAACGCAAACTGGCTTTTTCCTGGGAAAATATAAATATTATAATGGAAGGCGATGGCAGCGCGTCGTTTGGTGATGATCGTGTGCTCAGCCGCCACTTTCGTCATGCTTGGCCTCCCAGGTCCCCAGACCTCAGTCCGTGCGATTATTGGCTTTGGGGTTACCTGAAGTCGCAAGTGTATCGTGATCGACCGACATCTCTAGGGATGCTGAAAGAAAGCATCCAACCCCAATGCCTCACCATAGCTCCGGACATGCTTTACAGTGCTGTTCACAACATTATTCCTCGACTACAGCTATTGTTGAGGAGCTGATACAATAGCTTACTACTTAGCAATTATATACAACCGCTGGCTCACCGATAGATCTGTACCTACAGATTGGAAAATTGCGCAGGTCGCACCAGTGTTTAAGAAGGGTAGTAGGAGTAATCCATCGAACTACAGACCTATATCATTGACGTCGGTTTGCAGTAGGGTTTTGGAGCATATACTGTATTCAAACATTATGAATCACCGCGAAGGGAACGATCTATTGATACGTAATCAGCATGGTTTCAGAAAACATCGTTCTTGTGCAACGCAGCTAGCTCTTTATTCGCACGAAGTAATGGCCGCTATCGACAGGGGATCTCAGGTTGATTCCGTATTTCTGGATTTCCGGAAAGCTTTTGACACCGTTCCTCACAAGCGACTTCTAATCAAGCTTCGGGCCTATGGGGTATCGTCTCAGTTGTGCGGCTGGATTCGTGATTTCCTGTCAGGAAGGTCGCAGTTCGTAGTAGTAGACGGCAAATCATCGATTAAAACTGAAGTGATATCAGGTGTTCCCCAGGGAAGCGTCCTCGGACCGCTGCTGTTCCTGATCTATATAAATGACCTGGGTGACAATCTGAGCAGTTCTCTTAGGTTGTTTTCAGATGATGCCGTAAGTTACCGTCTAGTAAGGTCAACCGAAGACCAGTATCAGTTGCAAAGCGATTTAGAAGAGATTGCTGTATGGTGTGGCAGGTGGCAGTTGACGCTCAATACCGAATAGTGTGAGGTGATCCACATGAGTATAGATTTACTTTTGTCTTTCACTTCTGCGGTGTGTCTGGGACTTTGTTCACTTCGTCCGGCGCTGTGTCAACCATGGAAGTAGGACACCGCCGGCTCTGCATTATATTTTACTATGTTAATTTCCCGTTGCTTGTTTTCATGGTTCAAAGGCACTATGGTTGTGCTACGTAGCATTAACTTGTATGCTGCCTCCCGGCCGGGGTGGCCGAGCGATTCTCGGCGCTGCAGTCTGGAACCGCGATACCGCTACGGTCGCAGATTCGAATCCTGCCTCTGGCATGGATGTGTGTGATGTCCTTAGGTTAGTTAGGTTTAACTAGTTCTAAGGGACTGATGACCTCAGAAGTTTAGTCCCACAGTGCTCAGAGCTATTTGAATCAATTTTGTATGCTGCATGTTTATGAGAGATTGGGCCATGTCAGGTTGCAGGGAGTGTGGTATTAGGCACTGCATTTTTCCTATAAATTTTGGAAGTTCATGTATTCTTGTGTTGTTTAATTTTTAGGTCTAGGTAAATGATGCTTTGTCCTGTTAACGATCCACTGTAAATTCAATTTTCTCGGTCGTCTATTGGAGAAATTTAGGATGTCTTTTATGTATTTGGTATGCCTGTTCTTTAGCAATGGTGTGTCATCTCCATACCACATAAAAAAAACTCAGATTTGTGTAGACTGGATTCTTGGCTGTTAAATAATTTTTATTCTAAAAGATTTATGTACACATCAGTTATGGACCTGATAAACATGATCCCATAGCACGGCCGTCTGGCCGCTTACAAATTTTACCAAGAAAACGAATAACATCGGGAATAGGCTACAAACCTGTCTCACTCCCTTCCCAACCACTGCTTCCTTTTCATCCCCCTCGACTATTGTAACTGCCATCTGGTTTCGGTACAAATTGTATATAGCGTTTCGCTTCCTGTATTTTACGCCTGCCACCTTCAGAATTTGAAAGTTAGTTTTCCAGTCAAAATTGTGGAAAGATTTCTCTAAGTCTACAAATACTAGAAACGTAGGTTTGCCCTTCGTTAATCTATCTTCTAAGAGAAGTCGTACGGTCAGTATTGCCTCACGTGTTCCAATATTTCTACGGAATCCTAACTGATCTTCCCCGAGGTCGGCTTCTACCAGTTATTCCATTCGTCTGTAAAGAATTCGTGTTAGTATTTTCCAGTCATGACTTATTAAATTGATAGTTCGGTAATTCTCACATTTGTCAACACTTGATTTCTTCGGGACTGGAATTAAAGAATTCTTGGTAAAGTCTGAAGCTATTTCGCCTGTCTCATACATCTTGCTCACCAGAGGGTAGAGTTTTCTCGGGGCTGACTATCCCAAGGCTATGCCTACTAACAGGACCTTGTTTCGACTTAGGTCTATCAGTGCACTGCCAGACTGTTGACGCAGTATGATATCTCCCATTTCATCTTCATCTGCATCCTCTTCCATTTCGATAATGTTGCTCTCAAGAACATCACCCTTGTATAGGTCCTCTATGTACTCCTTCCACCTTTCTGCTTTCACCTTCTTTGCTTAGAATGGAGTTTCCATCTGAGAGCTTGATGTTTATACAAGTGGTTCTGTTTTCTCAAAAGGTCTCTTTAATTTTCCTGTAGGCAGTATCTACCTTATCCCTTGTGATATACGCCTCTACATCGTTACATTTGTCCATTTAGCCATTTTGCTAGCTTACCCATTTTGCACTTCCTATCGATCTCATTTTTGATACGTTTCTATTCCTTTTTCGTGCTGCATTTACTGCGTTATTGTATTTTCTCCTTTCATCAATTTAATTCAGTATTTCTTCTGTTACCCAAGGATTTCTATTAACCCTCATCTTTTTACCTACTTGATCCTCTGCTGCCTTCACTATTTCATCTCTCAAAGATACCCATTCTTGTCCGATGTATTACTTTCCCCCATTCTCGGAAATCGTTCCCTAATGCTCTCCCTGAAACTCTCTACAACCTCTGGTTCTGTCAGTTTATCCAGGCCCCATCTCCTTAAATTCCCACCTTTTTGCAGTTTCTTCAGTTTTAATCTACAGTTCATAACCAAGAGATTGTGTTCAGAGTCCACATCTGCCCCTGAAAATGTCTTACAATTTAAAACCTGGTTCCTAAATCTCTGTCTTACCATTATATAATCTATCTGAAACCTTACAGTATCTTCAGGCCTCTTCCATGTATACAACCTTCTTTCATGATTCTTGAACCAACTGTTAGCTGTCATTAAG
The DNA here is from genome assembly GCF_023864345.2 of Schistocerca serialis cubense. Lineage (NCBI taxonomy): Eukaryota > Metazoa > Arthropoda > Insecta > Orthoptera > Acrididae > Schistocerca > Schistocerca serialis. Next base: position 380,821,232 of record NC_064645.1, on the reverse strand, counting down.
TTATGCCCCGTGCAAAATCCTACCAGGGGGTTTCCTCTTTCGTTCCTTACCCCCATTCCATTTTCACCTACTACGTTCCTTTCCTTCACTTTCCTACTATCGAATTCCTGTCTCCAATCACTATTAAATTTTCGTCTCCCTTCGCTATCTGAATAATTTCTTTTATCTCATCATACATTTCGTCATTCTGTTCATCTACGCAGCTAGTTGGCATATAAACGTGTGCTACTGTGGTAGGCGTGGGCATCATGTCTGTCTTGGCTGCAATAATGTGCTTACTATGCTGTTTGTAGTAGCTTACCCGCACTCTTATATATTTTTTTAATTCATTACTAAGCCTATTCCTGCATTACCCCTATTTGATTTTGTATTTATAACCCTGTATTCTTCTGACCAGAAGTCTTGTCCATCCTGCCACCGAACATCACTAATTCCTACTATATCTAACTTTAATGTATCTATTTCCCTTTCCAAATTTTCTAATCTTCCTGCTCGGTTAAGGGATCTGACATTCCACACTCCGATCCGCAGAACTCCAGTTTTGTTTGTCCTGATAACGACGTATTCCTCAGTAGGACCCACCCGGAGATCTGAATGGGGGACTATTTTACTTCCGGATTAATTTACCCAAGGGGACGCCATCATTATTTAACCATACAGTGAAGCTACATGCCCTCGGGGAAAATTACTGCTGTAGTTAGCCCTTGCTTTCAGCCATTCGCAGTACTAGCAGACCAAAGTCGTTTTGGTTATTGTTACAAGGCCAGATCAGTGAATCATCCAGACTGTAGCCCCTGCAACTACTGAAAGGTTTGCTGACCCTCTTCAGGAACCACAAGTTTGTCTGACCTCCCAAATGATACCCCTCCATTGGGGTTGCACCTAAGGTACGGCTATCTGTGTCGCTGAGGCGCGCAAGCCACCCTACCAACGGCATGGTCCATGTTTCCTTGTGGGGATTTGTATTACATACTGTATAAAAAATGGGAATGAGCGTATGGCATCGTTGGCCAGGGGTCCCCATCCGGAGAAGTTCGGCCGCCAAGTGCATGTCTTACTTCAGTCGACGCCACATTGAGCGACATGCGCGCCCGTGATGAGGATGAAAACATGATGGGGACAACACAACACACAGTTACCGAGCGGAGAAAATGTCCAACCTGGCCGGGAATCCATCTCGTGCCCGCTTGCACGGGAGGCGAGCACGTTACCACCCAGCTAAGCAGGCGGAAACATAGAGTAAACATTGAATTTAACTGAGAAAAGAAAAAATATATAAATTTGTAGCAAATAAAACAGACACATGGAAACACAGATGCCTAAACAAAGACAATCACACGAAGTGAAAAACGGCAAAACAGAAATGGCTATCAGCGGATTACAGTAACATAGAAACATGCATAAATACATGAAAGATAAATGTTCCATACATGATACTTCAAGAAAAGACCTTTGGAGATACTTGTCTTAATATTAAGAGTTACGAAGAAAAGTCAGTACGAAGTAAGGAAGGGAGGCTTCAAAGACTGATGGAATGTCCCAAAGAATTATACTGAGGGAGAGAATTCGAAGACCATACTACGGAAATTTTATCATTTCCTCTTTCGGTCGAATGCTCTGTTCGACTGGTAACTCATTAACGAGTGATGAAATTTTCTGCCGCTTACCATGCTAGCTGGTAGTGAAGGGCAACATTTGAGAGGTGATTTCCAGATCGGGCAGTTTGCCGTACAACCAAAGGAAAGTCCCAAAAACTTTGGTTAAATCTGGACCGAGTTAAGAAATATGAAACGTAGCTTATGTGAATGTGCCTTTGTTCATATGTACACTGGGTGAATACGATGATTCTCATTCTTATTCATTGTTTAATTCCGTACCCCAAAAGTTAGAGCAAACATGTAATGCAGATAAAAGTAGATGTAGATGAGATGGGGTTACTATACTGTGAAGCGAATTTGACAGACCACTGAAAGAAATAAATCGAACCCAGACATATGTAACAGACAATATAATCAAAAAAAGTATTGGCTGCAATGTGAATTACGGAAAAAAATCGATGTAATGCTAGAAGTAAACATCTGTGAATATCAGTTTGGGTTGTGGATCACTAGGAGAACATGTGATGCATTACTGAATCTACAACATATGTTGGACGTTGAACTGAAAAATGGCGAAACTAATTCTCCAGCATTTTTCTACTAATAATGCTTTTCACAGTGTTGACTGGTACACATTCTTTAAAAATCTTAAGATGGTATGGGTAAAATACAAGGAATGAATAATTATCTACAACTTTTATAGAAACGAGACTGCAGCTTCAAGAGCCAAAGACCTAAAATGGAGGCAGCAGCTCATCAGCTAGAGAGGCAGGGTTTGGGTCTTCCCCTTGTGTTACTTAGTCTGTACGCTGACCAAAATTTATAGGAAACCAAGGAGAAACTCAGGAAGGAAATTAGTGTCCATAGTGAAGAAATGGTAGCTTTCGTTTTGGCGATGACTTTGTAATTAGGTCGGAGACAGCAACGGACTTGGAACATTAGTAGAACGGATTGAAACAAATGCTGTAAATTTATAGGTAATTTTTAATTTAATATTTGTATTCTTTTGATTAACCCGCCAGGGTAGCCGAGAGCGCTAATGCGCTGCTTCCTGGACTTGGATAGCCGCGCCGACCTCGGATCGAATCCGCCCAGAGGATTTACGACGAGGGCCAGTATGCCGGTCAGTCTGGATGTGGTTTTTAGGCTGTCTCCTACATACCGCTAGGTGGTTGGTTGGTTGGTTGGTTAGATTAAAAGAGGGGGAAAGGGACCAAGCTACGATGTCATCACTCCCTTGTTCCGAATAAAACAATGCCACAAGTGTGAGAATAAAACAAACGAGACTAACAACTAAAAACGGAATGAAAGAAAAAATCACAAGAACGATGATGGGCAACAACTATGTCAATGGACAAAAGGAGGCACGAAAACGACAGAAAGGCAAGAAACTGGATGAAGAGGTTGAAAAACCATAGCAGATTACCATGGCTCCCAGACCATGAGAATAAAAAGAAGTCAGCCACTCTGCAACACATTAAAATCTCCGCCCTAGAATCCCTAGGGTGGAGGAAACAGAGGGACAAAGGACGCGATCTAAAGCTTACATCAAATCATAATACCCACCCTCACGAAAAAAACATAAAACTAAATCAGCTGATCAGACGTTGTCAGACAAAACTAGCGGCAACGAGTCCGGCAACCGAAGATTTCGTCGCTGGGTAGTCAAAGTAGGACAGTGCTCCAGAATATGGGCCACTGTCAACCGGGCGCCACACCAACACTCACCCGGGTCTTCAAGGCGCAGAAGGTAACCGTGGGTCGCCCAAGTGTGGCCAATTCGGAGCCGGCAGGGGACAACTGATTCCCTGCGAGAGAGCCGCATGGAAGTCTCCCACACATTCGTGGTCTCCTTAATGACACGTAGTTTGTAGTGTGTACTGTTATGCCATTCCGTCTCCCAAAGCCGAAAAACCCTACGGCGTAAGTCAGAACGCAGGTCAAGTTCAGAGATTCCCATCTCTAGAAGCGGTTTCCGTGTAGCCTGTTTGGCCAGCCTGTCGGCAAGTTCGTTTCCTAGGATTCCGACGTGTCCTGGGGTCCTTACAAACACCGCTGAACGATGGGACTGGTCCAGGGCATAGATGGACTCCTTGATCGACGGTACCAAAGGGTGGCGAGGGTAGCACTGGTCGATAGATTGTAGGCTGCTCAAGGAGTCAGTACAGAGAAGAAACGATTCCCCAGGGCATGAAAGGATATACTGAAGTGCATGAGAGATGGCAACCAGCTCTGCAATGAATACACTGCAGCCATCGGGCAAGGAATGCGGTTCAAAATGGCCTCTGTGGACGTAGGCGAAGCCAACATAACCATCAGCCATCGAGGCGTCGTTGTAAACCACTTCACAGCCCCAGAATACGTTAAGAATCGAGAGGAAGTGAGAGCGGAGAACAGCCAGATCTGTGGCCTAGGTGTACACCTAGGAGGTGTATGCACATGGCCCTGGATGGGAGGTAGTAAAGGGAAGGACTGCAGTTCAGACAGAAGGGATTGCAAGCGAACCCTAAACGTTAGCCCTGAACTGGGCTGCCGATGAAGGAGATAAACTGCCGCAGGTGTAAAAAGGAAACAGAAATTCGGATGCTCAGGAGAGCTACGAATGTGTGCGACGTAAGTGTCGGGCAGTTACGCACGTCGGATGTGCAATGGAGGGACTCCGGCCTACACCATAACACTGGTCACCGGACTCATTCTAAAAGCTCCCATCGCTTGGCGAACGGCCACACACGCAACTCTGACGATGGCGCCGGAACATAAACCAGACTTCCATAGTCCAGGCGGTATTGAACAAGGGCTTTGTGGAGCTGCAGCAGCGTAGAGCGATCAGCACCCCAGTTGGTGTTGCTCAGGCAGCGGAAGACATTGAGATGCTGCCAGCACTTCCGCTTCAGCAGACGAAGATGAGGTAGCCAAGTCAATTGGACGTTGAAAACCAGTCCTAAGATTCTATATGTATCCACTACAGTGAGTGGATCGTCATGAAGGTAAGGTTCTGGTTCCGGATGAACGGTACGACGCCTACAGAAGTGCATGACACACGACTTAGCGGCCGAAAACTGGAAACCGTGGGCGAGAGCCCATGACTGCGCCTTGTGGATGGCTCCCTGTAGGCGCCGCTCAGCAACAGCAGTACTGGTGGAGCAGTACGAAATGCAGAAGTCGTCTGCGTACAGAGAGGTTGAGACGGACGGCCCTACAGCTGCTGCTAGACCGTTAAGGGCCACTAAAAATAGTGATACACTCAATACAGATACCAGCGCGATCCCATTCTCCTGGATATGAGGGAACTATGGGAAGCGCCCACTTGGACACGGGAAGTACGGAACTACAGGAAATTCTGAATAAATTCCCGAGTATAATATGGCAAAGATATGATGTCGCCAGGTGGTGTCATACGCCTTGCGTACATTAGAAAAGACGTCAAAAAGGTGTTGGCCTCTGGAAAAGGCTGTTCGGATGGCAGACTCGAGGGACACAAGATTATAGAGCGCCCCTGGCGGAAGCCGCCCCGACATGGAGCCAGTAAGCCACTTGACTCCAGGGCCCAACCCAACTGCCGACACACCATACGTTGCACCAGCTTATAAAGAACGCTGGTGAGGCTGATGGGCCGATAGATATCCACATCAAAAGGGTTTTCACTGCGTTTGAGCACCAGAACAATGACGCTATCCCGCCACTGCGATGAAAGACGCCATAGTACCAGATCCGTTTGAAGATTACGAGGAGATGGCGCTTCTAATCAAATGTTTCATCATCTGACTGTAGATCCAATCCGGCCCAGGAACTGTGTTCTGGCATTGTGCAAGTGCACTGAGGAGCTCCCACTCTGTAAATCAGGCGTTACAGGGTTCACTGTGGCACGCAGTGAATGAGTGGACATTCCTTTCCATCCGCCGTTTGAGAGTACGAAAGGCTGGGGGATAATTCTCCGATGCTGAGGCTCGAGCTTAGTGCTAAGCAAAGTGCTCGGCAATCGCGTAGGCGTCGGTACGTTGAAAGTCATTGATGGTAACGCCAGGGACATCTGTTGGTGTCTGGTACCCAAAAAGACGTCTGATCTTCGTCCAGACTTGGGAAGGTGACGTATGGCACACAATGGTCGACACATACCTCTCCCAACACTCCTGTTTCTGTCGTCGGCGTACGTGGGCACAGAGCCGCTTAAAGGCTCTCAAATGCCCTAGAAAAGGGTGTCGCTTATGTCGCTGTAGAGCTCGCCGACGCGCTGTAATTGTCTCAGTGACATTCGGCGACCACCAAGGGACTGACTTTCATTGGGAGCATCTCTAAGAGCGAGGGATCGAGTTTTCTGCCGCGGAAACGATTGTGATGGTCACCTGTTCAACCATATGATCCATATTACCAGATGGGGGACAGTCTACAGTAACATCAAAAGTGAAAGTTTCCCAGTCCACCTTGTTTAAAGCCCATCAGTGCAGGCGTCTGTGGGCCTGACGTCGGGGCAGTGACAGGAAGATGGGGAAGTGGTTACCACCACACAGGTCGTCATGCACTCTCCAGTGGATAGATGAGAGCAGTCCTGGGCTGCAAATTGATAAATCAGTTGCCGAGTAACTACCTTACACTGAAATTTGTGGCCCCAGTATTTAAGAGGCAGAGGTCGAACTGACACAGTTAAGTTTCGACATCTCTGCCTCAGCCAGTAAGCACGATGCCACCCCACAATGGGTTACGGGCGTTAAAATCTCCCAAAACTAGGGAGTTGATCAATCAGTGCAGCTAACATAGTGACAGGAAGATGGGGAAGTGGTTACCACCACACAGGTCGTCATGCACTCTCCAGTGGATAGATGAGAGCAGTCCTGGGCTGCAAATTGATAAATCAGTTGCCGAGTAACTACCTTACACTGAAATTTGTGGTGGCCCTAGTATTTAAGAGGCAGAGGTCGAACTGAGACAGTTAAGTTTCGACATCTCTGCCTCAGCCAGTAAGCACGATGCCACCCCACAATGGGTTACGGGCGTTAAAATCTCCCAAAACTAGGGAGTTGATCAATCAGTGCAGCTAACATATTCAGGGGTACTGCACAATCTGAAGGAAGATATACATTGCAGACCGTTATTTCCTGCATCGTCAGTATTCTGACAGCCACAGCTTCAAGAGGGGTTTGAAGGGGCACAGCTTCACTACAGACTGAGTTTATGACATAGACGCAAAATCCACCTGACACTCGATTATAGTCGCTACGGTTCCTGTAATAGCCCTTATAGCCGCGGAGGGCAGGGGTCCACGTTGATAGAAACAAAGTTTCCTACAGAGCAATGCAGAAATCAGCTGTTTCTTGTTCTTGAGGGTCTTCTTTTTGATTTCTCGCGCTGTTCCTTGGGTTTCCCTGGCTGGGAGGACTTCACTGAATCAGTTTCTGGGACTGAGAATGAGCGTGAGGCCCCACGACCAGCTGCTTTTGGGCTCTTCAGCCACTGGCGGATGTTATCTTTCCCACTAGCAGAAACCTGGAAGGAAGTGACACAAGGGACCCCTTCGTAGCGAGAGAAGCCGAAGAAAATTTACGCTTCTCTGGCTCAGAAGTGGATACTGATGTCCCTGATGGTTGGAGGAATGTTGTTCCCAATGTTGGTGGTGTGGGAGCAACAGGGAGGGAAGAGCCCGCATTACCAAGGGGAGAGGCGACAGGAATTCTAGGAACTAATAGTGTGACAATTGCTCTCGTAGCGGCGGCGTATGAGGTGGTCATAGCCACAGGACGTAGGCGCTCTAATTTCCTCTTAGCCTCAGTGCAGGTCAGTCAGTCCAGGGTCTTACATTCTATGATTTTTCTCTCTTTCTGCAAAATCCTGCAGTCTGGCGAGCAAGATGAATGATGCTCTCCACACTTGACTCAGATGGGAGTCGGGGCACATGGAGTACTGGGATGCAATGGATGTCCACAATCTCGACATGTGGGGCTGGAAATACAGCAGGAAGACATAGGGCCAAACTTACAGCACTTACAGCACCAAATCAGGGGAGGGATATATGGCTTAGCATCACTGCGGTAGACCATTACCTTGACCTTCTCGGGCAATGTGTCACCCTCGAAGGCCAAGATGAAGACACCAGTGGCAATCTGGTTATTCCTAGGACTCCGAGGGACTCTCTGGACGAAATGAACACCGCGCCGCTCTAAATTGGTGTGAAGTTTGTTGTCAGACTGTGGAATATAATACCCTGGACCATTTTTAAGCTCTCATGGGGCATGATGGTAACAGAAACATCCCCCAACTTGCCACAAGCGATTTATGCCTATGATTGGGCAGAGTATGCTGTTTTTCTCAAAACTGACCCAGAGCGCAGACTTGTCCTCCAAATGCTCCACAAAAAACTGAGGCTTCATGGGCATGAAAGATTTCCTACCCACTTTCGTACATATGAGGTACCAGGGCGAATAAGCTTCACTGCCATCCATAGCCTGGCGTTCCTCCCATGGTGTGGCCAGGGAGGGGAACGATTTGGCGTCATATTTCTTAGCACTGAAGTTAGACTTTGCCCACTTAGAGACTGCTGGCGGCGGACCACTAACAAGATATGACGTACTACGCTTCATGGTGTCATCCGCCCTGATGCCACCCACTCCGACTAGGGGACCTCCCCATGGGCGTCGCCCAGCTGCAGAAAAGGCCACCTGGGAGGATGGCCATTGCCAGGAGTCCCGATGCCCCAGGGTGACGGGCATCTACTCCTTGGCGTACGAGGGGAACCGGCGCAAACGCACCCTGTGTTGTCAGGGGGCTTCAACCAACAGGGTACTTGGCGGCCCCACCACAACGGACTGGCTATCGTGCTGGATATGAGGTGCAAAGAAGCCCACGGTCATCGTCGGCACGGAAAGTGACACTGTATACTGCATGGTGGGAAACGCACCCAGGAAGGCGTCGTCGCCCAAGAGATGGAGAATGAGCAGGACTGCAATGCGACGACGAGGAAGTTGGCTAAAGATCTCAAGGCACGATGGACACGATGCACCATGTAAGGCGCTCTCCCCCAATTGGCTCGCTCTTCAGGAAAATTTTGAAAAATGAAGGTTAAACCCTACAGGGGACCACCACAAAGGCCGAAACGTGTGAGACTCTTTTCAGTCGCATCTTACGACAGGCAGGAATACCTTAGGCCTATTATATCCCCCAGACCCGCAGGAGGATGTACCGCTAGATGAATACTGGGCTGATCTCCATGTTCCCCTCGCTCACACGACTCGCAGACATTTGAAAACATTCGCACTATTCAATGGCTTACACTAGACGCAAACTGTTTCGATACACTAATTCCGTCCCGGAGGGGAGAGGGGGGGAGGGGGGTTCGGGATGGCGGCAGGAAGGGCATCCAGCCATACCCTGCAACTAACACTGCCAAATCAATAGTAACACCGCCGACCCCGGATGACGCGGGACAAAGGCCCCAAGGCAGAAAGAAATAAAAATTTGTCTTTTGGCTGAAGCCCATTGATATGTTTGTGAAATGGTGCATGGTAGTGGCTATGGGCTTTCACACATATGTTTATAATGTCACAATCTACCTGGAGATGGTGTGTTCATGACTGATAATTGATGTGTGGTCAAATGTCAACTACAGCCGTGTGCAAATCATGATTATTCATGCATTTTAGTGTTAGGAAGTTTTCTGAAGTTCAAGTGGACTGACGTTTCAGACAAAAGGAGAGTAGCAGATTTCGAAATGTGGACTCACAGGTCGTTACATCGGATAAAAAGAAAGAGGTATCGAATCGAATAGAGCCATCACTGAATCGTAAATTTGGCGTGAAATGTGATGGGAACAAAGGAGATAAATTTTGTACAGTGAGACGAGGCTTGACTACAGCACAGACCGGCGTTAGAGAGCATCAAACCAGGCTTCAGAGTAAAGAGCACAAGATCAACAACAAACAGGATACGATATATTAAGTATCTTGAGTGATATGCAAATGGCTCGGAGAGTATTTGAGTCATAGAACCCAGAACATGAATGTTAGGCGATTGTGACGGGATGTACGAGTAGTTTTAAATTTCTGGAAAGAACGGCAGATTTGTTTAAACGTATTTAAATGCAAGATAATGTAAAGCAAATCATTTAGTAGACAAATTTAACGGTGAACACCAGGAGCACATCATATTGTTCGGACATATATTGGTAATATGAAGAAGGAATATAGAATGTGACGTAAAATCAAGTTTAGGGCAAACGACTGGGAGATATGTTGAAAGTTTCTGGTAAAACGACGAACATATGTAAGGGAAGTCGTACATACGGTTCAAAAGCAAACAGTTCCACTTTTCCAGTGCTAGGAGCCAGATAAGCATAGCAGCACAGATGGACCGGATTTAGAAGGATAATCGCAGCAGATCGGTATAGCACGTACGTAAGTGTAACAGTAATGCTCGGTGGGCATAAATGCTGATCTCTGGAACAAATGTGGCGTAGTTGTCAAGAAACCCTGTCAGCTTCAATTACAGAACAGCTGTTCGAGGAAGACTGCGCTGCTTTATCACCATCGTACTTCTGATTTCTGTTGTCGGAGAAGGGTTAAGAGAGATTACTGTGCATACAGAGAGGCATGTAGGTACCATTTCTTCCCTTGTGCAATATGCGAATCCGTTGACAAGGTGAAGAGTCGCAGTTATTGGTGCAAAGAACGCTCCGTTATGCACTGCACAGTGGCTGTCAGTTTATACAGATTGGTGAGAAACAGATTGTAAAGCTTGTAAGCGTGTTGCAGTGTAGACTGTGCAGGTAAATAACTGTTAAGAAAAGAAATCAGTACGTAGCGCCGTTTCTGACTTCGTTGACACTGAAGTTAGCCAATCTGCACATTGCACTAAAAAATTCAAAAGGGCCGCCAGAGACTCTCAAAATGTGGTCTTCGTTTGGTTTCCTGAAACCGAAAAATAGAGCGAAACTAAAATTGAACATGATATGGTAGTGGCGGAGGGTACGCTGTACCACTACCTGTCGTTTCCCGTCCTGTCCCATTCGCAAATAGAGAGAGGGAAAAGCAGCTGTTTGTAGGCCTCCGTATGAGCCCCAATTTCTCGTATATTATCTTCGTGGTCCTCACGCGCAATGTAGGTTGGCGGGAGCAGAATCGTTCGGCAGTCAGCATCAAATGACAGTTCCCTAAATTTTCGCAATAGTATTTCCCGAAAAAAACACCGCCTTCCCTCCAGGGAGTCCCATTTGAGTTCCCGAAGCATCTCTGTAACACTGTCTCCTCTGAATTGCTGCTACTTCTTCCTTCAATCTAGCTTGGTACAGAACGAAATACTCGAGCAGTAAGCAAGAATACGTCGCGTCAGCCTCCTATATGCGGTTTCCTTAACAGGTGAGCCACTCTTTCCTAAACTTCTCCCAGTATACTGAAGTCGACCATTTGTCTTCTCTACCATAATTTCCGCATGCTCGTTCCATCTCATATCAATGTGCAATATCACGCTCAGATATTTAAACGACTTGACTGTGTCAATAGTATATCGTAATACCGTTTCCGAAAATTACAGGTTCGTTTCTCCCACTCATCTTCATTAACGTATATTTTTCCACCGAAAACTGGGTGGTAGGTAGTCAGAGAGCTCACAGGATAAGTATGTGATTGTGGATGCGGTCGTAAACAGTTACTGTGAGTTGGACAATGAAACACAACTTTATTTTTCTAAGAACCACATATTTACACGTTGCTTTAACGGCTGAAGGCCTAGTTAAAGAAAACTTGAGATACTTTCTGGGCAGAAGGCCCAAAACCACACCAAAAACAAGAACGGCTGAAGGCCTGGCTTAGAAATCAAAAGCAATTAAGTTAGAAGGTAAAAAATTTATTTTACAAAAAAAAACCAGCTTTGGAAAACAATTAGCGGCTGAAGGCCTACGCTCTACCTCTGAAGGACCACTATAATTGAAACACCTTAATAAACAATTTTTCTAGCCAAGAAATTTCTTTTAATCTTAAAACAGAATGGCGGAAAGTCTAATTAAAGAAATATTACACGGCTGAAGGCCACAAACAAATTTGAAACAACGGATGAAAGCCTGAACAACAAGCCAGACAAACAATTTAAAGTAAATCTCTTCCTTCTTATAAAAAAGAATTTTCCTTTAAAGAATACACGCAGCTGAAGACCTTATTAAAAGGGGTTCACGTACGTCCTCGGCTGAAGGCCGCACATAACACATTAAACAACTAACAGCTTAGGACCTGGGTTACAAACAATTTCAGATAGAACCAGATTTAACGAAATTTTAATCTAACACGACTGAAGGCACTTTATGTAAAATTTGAAAGGAACTGAATTAATACATGGCTGAAGGACTCGCCCAATACTTGAAACTAAAATTAAAATCACAGTCTAAAACAAACATAACAAAGTATGCTCAGAAGTGCTCCAAGGATCGGCCTGAAGAGGTAGCTCAAACGTAAGGTGAGGTGAGGTGAGACAGGCAGGCAAGAGTTGAAGTTAAATAATCGGATGACAACCCGAACTAGGCATGGCCTAAGGACTGACCAACAATTTAACCAATTACCTTCTGTCCGACCAATGGCACAACGATGGAAAATACGAGCTGAGGACGAGGATACAAACAGCACAATGTCTTCAGAAATTGGCGTCAAAAAACAGCCAGGGGAACAATGACCTCTCTACGCAAAATATGAGCCAAAAACGTAAACGCTGTCGAATTACACGCCGTGCCAGACAGCATCAACATGACGAGGAAATGCACACTGCCGGAAAACTACACTAACGACCAGGGGTAACTGGGGCGTTAACGGCCACAGGGCAGAAAATACCGCTGGTGCACTTCACTGGTAGGTAACAGTCAATTTAATAATTAATCACAGTATAGGAAGACGGCCGCAAGATTTCGCCAACTCCAACACATCATACGTTGCTGCTAGGCCGAACGGCCCAGGGAGCAACAACCCACAAATGAAGGAAGAGATGTCACAGTAGTTGAGGTTTAATAACAGGTTAACTGATCACTCAACTTCAGCGTCCAGGTTCGATGGGCAACGAACTTTGTCACTCTCGCATCTAGCGCCTCACGATCCGACAGCTCGTGCACGCCGCCAGCGGTCCCAGCCTGGCGTAGCGAGCGTAGACTTCCTCACTTCTCCGGCGCAACTGGCTCACTACATGCAACACGCAGATAGCTTTCAAATAGCTGCTCATTCAAAACCACACAAACCACACAAGCTACACACAGTTCCACGAAAACACTTTCACAAACAACTCGAACTATACCAAAACCAGTGTCTGTGGAACAACAAGGACGAATCAGAAGTCGACACACACGGCGAAACCCAGAAGCGGTCATCGACCAAATACACGTCGTCCGATGAGACGACCGACCAAACGACCAACCACAGTCGACCCCACTCAGGTTATGTGTGTCGGCAAAGGTTGGGCGAGTCATGGCTGTCCGGACCGGGCTCACTGCTGCTCTGTCCCGACTGAACTCCTGACACACGACGACCCGGAAATACTAGCAGTCGCTCCAAAGATGAGACAACAGTGTCCTCATCGATACGCGCTTCTGACGCCACTCACGGCCGGCAAGCCAGCAACTTAGTGACGCCAGTAAATCGAATAATAAACGGGACAACAGTACCGCAAAGACAAGATGTCAAGCAATAAACGGCACGAACACGAGCCACGCACGGCTCATCCACATTCAGGGCCAGCTGCCATTCATCACACCTACTGGAAATTTTGTCTTAGTTGTCTTCTATCTTCCTATAGGCACTCAACTTCGACACCTTGCCGCACAACACGGCATCATCAGCAGAAAACCGAATATTGCTACCCACGCCGTCCGCCAAATCATTTATGTATACAGAGAACAATAGTCGTCCTACCACACCTCCTTGGGGCACTGCTCAGGATGCCCATGTCTCCAAAGAACACTCGCCGTCGAGTACAGCATATTGAGTTCTATTATTTAAGAAGTCGTCGAACACTTATTGTGAACTTATTCTCTATGCTCGTACATCTACATCTACATGGATAGTCTGCAAATCACATTGAAGTGTCTGGCAGAGGGTTCATCGAACCACATTCACAATTCTCTATTATTCCAATCTCGTATAGCGCGCGGAAAGTGTTGTGGTTGGCAAGAGAGCCAACACCGTTTTACTAAAGGAGGCAGAAATGCGCGCGTTGTAGCTCACGCAGGCTGGCGTGAGGTGTGGAACAGGACAAGGAAATTAGAATTTAGAAGAACGGACGTAGCTGGTGGAATAATTAACTTTAATCCATTAATGATGAACGTCGCTCTTGACGGTACATGATTCACAATATCAATAGTAACTGAATTTGGCGCCTTGCTAGGACGTAGCAAATGACATAGCTGAAGGCTATCATAAACTATCGTCTCGGCAAATGAGAGCGTATTTAGTCAGTGAACCATCGCTAGCAAAGTCGGCTGTACAATTGGGGCGAGTGCTAGGGAGTCTCTCTAGACCTACCGTGTGGCGGCGCTCGGTCTGCAATCACTGATAGTGGCGACACGCTGGTCCAACGTATACCAACGGACCGCGGCCGATTTAAAGGCTACCACCTAGCAAGTGTGGTGTCCGGCGGTGACACAACATTCCTCCCCCGCAAATCGGCGTACGCTGGTGGCATAACGCTTCCACCCGCCGTGGGGAGGAATCCATGTTGACGTATGCGACGAGGTGGGGAGCCGAACAACAGGCTGTGTCACCCGCACCTTGCCATTCGGACCGCGGGAAACGCCTGAAAACCTGCTCCAGGGTGCACGCCAACATGCGGTGTATGCGCTCGCAGAGAGACAGGAGGGGTCGAAGGGTCGACCTCCGTCGGGCCGGGGCACCCGACGGGCGAAGATGACATATGGTCCGGAGCGGCCAAGAGTTCTATGTCGGAGGACAACTGGTCACGGGAAGCGATCGGCGGCGCGTGACCCAGGGAGGCGCCCGGCGGCTGCAGCGAAGCGTCCACTGCGGGCGTCGCCGGCGGGAGAACAGGCGGCGGCGGCGGCAAAATGGAAGGCAGCGTCGGTAACACCTGAGGCTGAGCCAAGCCAGTAGATGGGTCCCCAGGGCGCTGACCGGACGGCACCGTCGCTGAAAGAAGACGGGGAGCGGCAGATCCCGTGCGACGACAGAGGCGCAGCTGATTGAGATGCCGACGCACCTCACCAGAGGCCCCCAAAACCAGACACATAGCGCGGCTGAGGCAGCGAAGAATGCGCCCTTCCAGCCAACGCTGTGAACCTCGATAGTAGCGATATTAGACAACGTCGCCTGGAGCAAAAGCAGGTGTCTGCCGCTGCACAGGAACCTGATGCGGCGGATGTAGCAAAGACATCAAGGTTCGATGATGACGACTGTGGAGCAACTCAGCCAGTGAGCGACCATCTCGGGGATGAGAGAGATACGAGGACAAAAAGAGCAATAACGCGTCCTCCCGAGAATGCGACTCTTTCAACTTCAACATCTGTGACGAAAGTCCTGACCAATCGTTCAGCGGCACCGTTTGGCTGTGGCGAAAACGGCGCGGACGTCAGATGTTGAATACCATTGGCCTTGCAGAATGACTGAAATTCTGCGGACATGAATTGTGGGCCATTGTCGAAAACAATAGTCTCTGGAAGACCTTAAATGCATAAGATAGCTGATAACGCTTGGATGGTGGCAGATGACGTCGTGGAAGACATCCGAACAACAAAAGGAAAATTACTGAATGAATCTACCACAGCCAACCATCGAGCATTCCAGAATGATCGATGTGTAAGCGTTGCCAAGGGGAAGTGGCTTTTGGCCATGCAAAGAATTTCTGCGGTGGTGCTGATTGTTGTTCGGCACACACCATGCAAGAAGAGCACATATTCGTAATCGCGGCATCGATTCCGAACCAAGTACAGTGCTGACGAGCAAGTTGTTTCGTTCCCACTATACCCCAATGTCCTTGGTGGAGAAGCTTTAAGACAGAGGACTGTAACGAAGGTGGTACCACGACTCTGTACTGATCATTATCAGAACGCAACAGCAAAACACCACGTCGAACAAAAAGTCTCTCCTTGTGAGCAAAAAATCGGCGAACCAACGGATCCCCGATCCGTGACTTTGACAAAGACCATTGCGTAGCAACAAAACGCAAAACGGTAGCGAGGACAGGGTCAGCAGCTGTGGCTGTAGCTACACGACGAAAATCGATCGGAAACGATTCGACCACGTCATCGGTTTCCGCATCAATGAACATGCAAGCAAGTTCGGAGGAATCGAATGCTCTATCTTCAACAACAGGCAAACGGGACAACGCATCGGCGTTTCCGTGCTTAGCAGTGGACCGATACAAGATATCGTAGCGGTACTGCGAGAGGAAAATAGACCAGGGAATTAATATGCGCTGTACGTGGAGGTACAGGCTTGTTCGGATGAAAAAGCGATGTCTAAGGTTTGTGGTCTGTGATGATGGTAAAGTGACGACCATACAAGAAATCATGAAACTTTGTAACACCAAATACGAGAGCCAATGCTTTTTTCTCGATCAGTGAATAATTTCTTTGCGCAGACGAGAGCAATTCGGGTGCAAAGGCAATAGGGCGATCGTGCGATCCATCTTTGTGCGCAAGCATAGCACCGATCCCGAAATCCGATGCATCCACCATCAACAAAAGGGGCTTCTGGGGATCGAATGGCGCAAGGCAAGTATTGGAAAGCAACGTCGATTTCAACTGGCGAAAGGCGCGTTCGCATTGCGTCATCTAGACGAACGCAACACCTTTACGGCGTAAGCGATGAAGCGGAGCTGAAATGGAAGAGGCGTGTGGAACATATCGGTGATAATTGTAGATATTTCCCAGCACACTCTGTAGCTGCTTCAAATTCTGCGGCGAAGGCAAGTCTTGTACGGCACGGAGGTGCTCGGGACTGGTATGTATGCCTTGGGCATTGAGTACATGTCTCAGGTATGGCAAGTCACGAGCAAAAAACACACATTTGTCCTTCTGCAAGCGAAGACCATTTTGTCGCAAGACCTGAAATAATGTTCTGAGATTGACTAAATGTTCTTCTTCCGTCTTTCCAGAGATCACAATATCGTCCAGATAGTTTGCTGCAGTAGGGACCGACGCACAAACTGTTTGTAGATATTGCTGAAACAATGCAGGGGCGGATGCACACCCGAATGGCAGTCGTATAAACCGATACAAACCAAGATGCGTGTTAACCACCAAAACGCTCTGGGATTCATTATCCACCGGTATTTGCAACTACGCATCTGCTAGATCCAACTTCGAAAAATATTTACCCGGGCACAGTTTGTCGAAAAGATCTTCCGGGCGGGTAAAGGACAAGTTGCAATCACTAGTTGTGAATTCACTGTTGCCTTGAAGTTCACACAAAGTCTCAATTTTTCGGAAGGTTTTGGCAAAATTACTAAGGGTGATGCCCAGAGAGAAGCCTGCACACGTACAATTACACCTTGTGATTCCAAATCGTGTAATGTTTTTGCGACCTCATCACGCAATGTGTGGGGATCATTGCACACTCTGAAAAATTTCGGTTGCGCATTTACTTTCAGTTCCAAATGTGCTTTATAGTTCTTAGCGCAACCGAGGCCCTGTGCAAAAATGTCGGCAAATTCTTCACATAGACGAGAAACACTGTCTGAAGGCACGGTCTGGTTCACTGATAGGACCTGATTTAGTATAGACAAGTTAAACAACTGAAATAAATCGGAACCAAACATGTTCACTGCAGAAGAAGAACGAAGGATGTAAAATGATACAAGTTTTGTTTGTCCTTTGTATGTCACAAGAAGGCTGCACAGTCCTAACACAGGGATCTCTTGACCCGAACAGCTAATTAACCTAAGATTTGCGGCACACAACGGAGGCCTGCCCAGCTGTTTGTAAGTGTCTTGATTGATCAGTGAAACTGTAGCCCCAGTATCGAGCTAGAATGTTATCACTTTGCCGTTAATGTCCAAGTCCACAAAAAGTTTGTTGTCCTGCTGATGACAAGAGTGACTGTCTCATGCAACGTGAACTGACACTGGTACAAAATCACTTATGACTTGACGGGAGTTCCGGCGATGTTGACGCACACTATTTGTGGGACGAACACAGTCACTGTTAGAGAGAGTGGCACTGGGCAGAGTGGAATGAACTACATGAATTTCCATGGGCGAGGTTTCGCGAGCCTGAGTATCCTTGGTTCGATTCCGATTCCAGCGTGAAGCAAAGGGCCTGGAATGGTTTTGAGCTTCCGATCTGAGCTTTTTCTGGCAAACACTCTGAACATGTTCTTTTTTATTACAATAAAAGCAAATAGCTTGGCGTGACAGGAAATTATCATGCGAATGTCTAGTAGCGCACCGCGGGCAGGATTTGAGCACTGCATTTGCTTGCCGGCGCGGATCACGTGGCTGAGAGCCTGGCGGCAGTGGCACGGCTGGGCGCGAGGGCTGTTTACTGCTCAGTGCAGCTCGCCCTGCAGGCCGGTTAACCTGACACATGCCTGGTGAAGTTTCAAATGATTCCTGAGCAAAGTCAAGTGTGTCCTGCCGATCCAATATGTCCATTACTTGTTGAAGGGAGGGATTGACTAGTTTCAAAATCTGTTCCCTCATACGAACATCAGAAACTTTCTGTGCAATTGCATCACATACCATAGTATTTGAATAAGGGAGTCCACATTGACACTCAAAAGCACAACCCCTAGTAAGGCCTTGCAAGGTTGCAACCCACTCCCTATTAGTCTGACCTGCCATACGTTTTGTAAGAAAGAAGGTATACCATTTCGCAACTACATTGACTGATTCTTTGAATAGGCATCTAATGCAGACAAAATTTCTTCGGATGACAGAGTTGCTAAGTCGCGTCGGGGAAATAATTTGACTATCACACGGTACGCGTTCACCCTGAATGATGATAACAACAAAGGCTGCCACTCGTTACCTTGAATTCTGTAGGCGGCGAGATGAAATCCAAATTGGCGTGACCACTCCGTCAAGCTTCCCAGTGCAGCATCAAAAGGTCGAAAAGTTGGTGCAACTGCGTATTGTGGCTGCGTTAGTGGTGGAGCGGCTGCTGCCGCATCGCTTTGCATCGCACGTTGACCCTGGACGAGCTGTCCAAGGGCATCCAGTAAGGCCTGCGTCTACTGATTCTGTAAGCGATGAAATTCGGACAGTACATCTGGAGATTGTGGTGAAGCCATTACACAAGTAAATCAGGGCAATATCGATAAGAACGCGGTTTTGCCTCGTAGCCAACGTTGTGGTTGGCAAGAGAGCCGTTTTACTAAAGGAGGCCGAAATGCACGCGTTTAAGCTCACGCAGGCTGGCGTGAGGTGTGGAACAGGACAAGGAAATTAGAATTTAGAAGAACGGACGTAGCTGGTGGAATAATTAACTTCAGTCCATTAATGATGAACGTCGCTGTTGACGGTACATGATTCACAATATCAATAGTAACTGAATATGGCGCCTTGCTGGGTCGTAGGAAATGACGTAGCTGAAGGCTATCCTAAACTATGGTTTCGGCAAATGTGAGCGTATTTCGTCAGTAAACCATCGCTAGCAAAGTCGGCTGTACAACTGGGGCGAGTGCTAGGAGGTCTCTCTAGACCTACCGTGTGGCGGCGCTCGGTCTGCAATCACTGATAGTGGCGACACGCGGGTCCAACGTATACTAACGGACCGCGGCCGATTTAAAGGCTACCACCCAGCAAGTGTGGTGTCTGGCGGTGAAACTACAGAAACACTTACATCTTTCCGTACGGGCTCTCATTTCCCTTATTTTATCATGGTGATCGTTCCTTCCTAGGTAGGTCGTTGTCAAAAAAATATTTTCGCATTTGGAGGAGACAGTTCGTGATTGGAATTTCGTGAGAAGATTCCGTCGCAACGAAAGACGCCTTTCTTTTAATGATGTCAAACCCAAATCCTGTATCATTTCTGTGATACTCTCTTACATATTTCACGATAATACACTCCTGGAAATGGAAAAAAGAACACATTGACACCGGTGTGTCAGACCCACCATACTTGCTCCGGACACTGCGAGAGGGCTGTACAAGCAATGATCACACGCACGGCACAGCGGACACACCAGGAACCGCGGTGTTGGCCGTCGAATGGCGCTAGCTGCGCAGCATTTGTGCACCGCCGCCGTCAGTGTCAGCCAGTTTGCCGTGGCATACGGAGCTCCATCGCAGTCTTTAACACTGGTAGCATGCCGCGACAGCGTGGACGTGAACTGTATGTGCAGTTGACGGACTTTGAGCGAGGGCGTATAGTGGGCATGCGGGAGGCCCGGTGGACGTACCGCCGAATTGCTCAACACGTGGGGCGTGAGGTCTCCACAGTACATCGATGTTGTCGCCAGTGGTCGGCGGAAGGTGCACGTGCCCGTCGACCTGGGACCGGACCGCAGCGACGCACGGATGCACGCCAAGACCGTAGGATCCAACGCAGTGCCGTAGGGGACCGCACCGCTACTTCCCAGCAAATTAGGGACACTGTTGCTCCTGGGGTATCGGCGAGGAACATTCGCAACCGTCTCCATGAAGCTGGGCTACGGTCCCGCACACCGTTAGGCCGTCTTCCGCTCACGCCCCAACATCGTGCAGCCCGCCTCCAGTGGTGTCGCGACAGGCGTGAATGGAGGGACGAATGGAGATGTGTCGTCTTCAGCGATGAGAGTCGCTTCTGCCTTGGTGCCAATGATGGTCGTATGCGTGTTTGGCGCCGTGCAGGTGAGCACCACAATCAGGACTGCATACGACCGAGGCACACAGGGCCAACATCCGGCATCATGGTGTGGGGAGCGATCTCCTACACTGGCCGTACACCACTGGTGATCGTCGAGGGGACACTGAATAGTGCACGGTACACCCAAACCGTCATCGAACCCATCGTTCTACCATTCCTAGACCGGCAAGGGAACTTGCTGTTCCAACAGGACAATGCACGTCCGCATGTATCCCGTGCCACCCAACGTGCTCTAGAAGGTGTAAGTCAACTACCCTGGCCAGCTAGATCTCCGGATCTGTCCCCCATTGAGCATGTTTGGGACTGGATGAAGCGTCGTCTCACGCGGTCTGCACGTCCAGCACGAACACTGGTCCAACTGAGGCGCCAGGTGGAAATGGCATGGCAAGCCGTTCCACAGGACTACATCCAGCATCTCTACGATCGTCTCCATGGGAGAATAGCAGCCTGCATTGCGGCGAAAGGTGGATATACACTGTACTAGTGCCGACATTGTGCATGCTCTGTTGCCTGTATCTATGTGCCTGTGGTTCTGCCAGTGTGATCATGTGATGTATCTGACCCCAGGAATGTGTCAATAAAGTTTCCCCTTCCTGGGACAATGAATTCACGGTGTTCTTATTTCAATTTCCAGGAGTGTACAATACGTGCTGCCTTTCTTAGAACTTCCTCGATACGCTCCACCAGTCCTATCTGGTAAGGATCCCACACCGCGCAGAAGTATTCTAAAAGAGGACGGACAAGTGTAGTGTAGGCAGTCTCCTTAGTAGGTCTGTTACACTTCCTAAGTTTCTTGCCAATAAAATGCAGTCTTTGGTTAACCTTCCCCACAACATTTTCTATGTGTTCTTTCCAATTTAAGTTGTCCGTAATTGTAATACCTACGTATTTAGTTGAATTTACGGCTTCTAGATTAGACTGATTTATCTTGTAACCGAAGTTTAACGAGTTCCTTTTAGCACTCATGTGGATGACCTCACACTTTTCTTTATTTAGAGTCAACAGCCACTTTTTGCACCAGATATTTTATCTAAATTGTTTTGATGTTGGTTTGATCTTCTGATGACTTTACTAGTCGTTAAACGACAACGTCATCTGCAAGACGGCCGTTCAGATTGTCTCCCAAATCGTTTATATAGATAAGGAACAGTAAAGGGCGTATAACGCTACCTTGGGGAACGCATGACATCACTTCTGTTTTACTCGATGATTTTAAGTCAGTTACTACGAACTGTGACCTCTCTGTCATGAAATCGCAAATCCAGTCACATAATTGAGACTATATTCCATAATCACGCAATTTCACTACGAGCCGCTTGTGTGGTACAGTGTCAAAAGCCTTCCGGAAATCCAGGAATACGGAATCGATCTAAAATCCCTTATCAATAGCATTCAGCACTTCATATGAACAAAGAGCTAGTTGTGTTTCACATTAACGATGTATTCTAGACACATGTTGACTGTGTGTCAATACACCGTTTTCTTCGAGGTAATTCATAATGTTCGAACACAATAAATGTTCTAAAATCCTGCTGCATATTGACGTTAACGATATGAGCCGGTAATTTAGTAGATTACTCCTAGTAGCTTTGTTGAATATTGGTCTGACCTGTGCAACTTTCCAGTCTTTGGGTCCGGATCTTTAGTCGTGCGAACGGTTGTATATGATTGTTAAGTATGGAGCTAATGCATCAGCATACTCGGAAAGGATCCTAATTAGTATACAGTTTGGACCAAAAGACTTGCTTTTATTAAGTGATTTGAGTTATTCACTACTCCGAGGATATTTACTTCTCATGTTGGCAGCCGTTCTCGATTCGAATTCTGGAATATTTACTTCGTCTTCTTTTGTGAAGGTATTTGGGAAGGCTGTGTTTAGTAACTCTGCTTTGGCATCGCCGTCGTCGATAGTATCTCCATTGCTGTCGGTCAGAGAATGCATTGATTGTTTCTTGCCGCTAACATACTTCACATAAGACCAAAATCTCTTTGGATTTACTGCCAGGTTTCAAGACAGTTTCGTTGTGAAAACTGTTATAAGCGTCTAGCATTGAACTCCGAGCTAAATTTCGAGCTTCTGTAAAGGATAGCCAATCTTGGGGATTTTGCGTCTGTTTAAATTAGGCATGTTTGTTTCGTTGTTTCTGCAACAGTGTTCTAACTCGTTTTGTGTACCAAGGAGGGTCAGCTCCGTTGTTTGTTAGTTTATTTGGTATAAATCTCTCAATTGCTGCCGATACTATTTCTTTGAATTTAAGCCACATCTGGTCTACTCTTATATTATTAATTTGGAATGAGTGGAGGTTGTATCTCAGGAAGGCGTCAAGTGAATTTTTATCTGCTATTTTGAATAGGTATATTTTTCGCTTATTTTTCGAGGATTTAGGGATTACATTATTCAGTCTCGCTACGACAACCCTGTGTACACCAATCCCTATATCGCTTTTGAAGTTCGTTATTAACTCAGGACTATTTGTTGCTAAGACGTCAAGTGTGTTTTCATAACCGTTTACTATTCACGTGGGCTCATGAACTAACTGCTCGAAATAATTTTCAGATAATGCATTTAGCACAGTTTCGGATGTTATTTTATGCATACCTCCGGAATTAAACATGTATTTCCGCCAACATTTCGAGGGTAAATGAAAGTCACCACCAACTATTATCGTATGAGTCGGGTACGTGTTTGAAATGAAACTCAAGTTTTCTTTGAACCATTCAGCAACTGTATCATCTGAACTGGGAGGTCGGTGAAAGGATCCAATTATTATTTTATTCCGGTTGCCAACAATGATCTCTGCCCATTCTACCTTAGTTAACAGCCTGCAATGGGGTACGGTATCTAATACTTTCCGGAAATCTAGAAATATGGAGTGTTCCTGTTGCCCTTCATCCATACTTCTCATATCTTATGAGAAAAGGGCAAGCTGAGTTCCGCTCAAGCGATGCTTTCTAAAACCATGCTGATTTGTGGATACAAGCCGCTTAGCCTCAAGAAAGTTTATTATACATGAGCTGAGAATATGTTCAAAGATGCTGCAGCGGACAGAATTTATCATCTATGTCAGAGCAAGCCAGAGCGTGTCAGAAACAAGTCACCCCACATATACAATTGATTCCTCGATGGGCAATGAATTCACCTTCTTCAGCTCGGATGCACAATTACGTGTGACCCCCTGCGGGAATCTGTAAGTACCAATCATGGAGGACATGGTAAAGGGCTGCCGATAGGTGGCGCTAGGTTGGAGTGTAAGTTGGTCGAGAGGAGTGCCGAGTTGGTCCACGCAGTAGCGCTGAACACTGTCTCGCTGGAGTAGAGGATAACGCAACTGCTTAGTAAACAGAGGATCCCGGGTCCGGCACACATTTTTACTCGTCACCGCGGTTTCCTCGTAAAGTCCCAATGCAGCTGACATCGATATTCCCTTTCCCTTTCCTTTTCCTTTTCCTTTTTCTTCCCCCCCCCCCCCCCCCCCTAGGACCTTAAATTTACATATTTCATTTATTATTGTGGTGCATTTTTTGATCAGGGCAAGTCTCTTCACTTCGGTAGGATCGTGGTGTCAACACTTTTTTGCCTTCGCTATTTGTTTGTCGTATGAAGGATGTTCACAGATGCAGTGACTGTTTGTTCAAAAAGAGGCGGTCTAGCGATCTATCGTCACAAGCCTTTAAAAACGAATGGAATGACAAAACAGAGGCAAGACAACTCTCAGCATTTACTATGTCGTCGCATGAGCGACGGTAAATGCGAGTATACTATGAAATGATACTAGAATACCATGCAGAACGAATATAAAGATTTAGATGATAGCGAAAAAACAAAAAATTGCAACGAACGACAGACAGCATTCATTGTTAAGCTATCAAGAAGCGCTTTGTGCTAACTTTGCAGGCATGCAGCACTTGAAGAAAGTGATGGCACGAACAGAAGGATTTCTGAAGTCGCACGCGTTATTCCACTGTCATTTGCAACTGTTTTCGATGGAACTTAACGAAGAGTATGGATACGCTATATATTACAGCAAAGTAGTCAGCCCTCGGTAGCTGAATGGCCAGCGTGACGGATTATCACTCCTCCGGGCACGGGTTCGATTTCCGGCTGGGTCTGGGAATTTTTTCCGCCCAGGGACTGAGTGTTGTTCTGTCATCATCATCCTCATCGACTGCAGGTCGCCGATGTGGCGTCAACTGTCACAAAGCGAACGGTCTGCCCGACGGGGGGCCCTAGCCATACGAGTAAATAAATGAACCTGCAAAGTACGTAGGTTAAGTGAAAGGCCATGCCTGGAACGAATTTTCCGTTTAAAATCCTCTTATTGTTGATTTTATGAAGGAAGAGAGTGCAGGAACGAAAATTAGAACATCCGGATTGGATTGCATATCTTGCATTTTATGTAGACTTTACTACATACAGCCCAAAGTAAGACTTTCAAGGTGAGACAGAATTTCTTTCTGAATTGATGACGATGCGTTTTAAAAGAGAACCACGATGCAGAAGGGACACATTCCGACAAACACAGTGCAATTCCCTAAGATTACTGTCGTTAAAGAAAACACGAGGTTTGTAGTCTTTAAAGAATTACACGGATAGTTTGGTAAACCTCTTGATGACACTGTCTATCTTACATATGCTTTCAAACTGCTTTCGACACCTTTTGCCGTTTCCGATTAAGGTACCTCTGTGCTACATCTGCATCGTCAGATCTAGGCGGTTGACGTGCAAGATATTCCCATTTTAATGACAAAACTTACTACGTCAAAGAATTAGTTGGCCTTTGGCTGTGCTGCGACGAGGACGCGCTGTTTGTGTTCCTGCCGCGGAGCGAGCGCTCGTGTTGTTTACGTCGTACTCGGCCGTTTCGCGATTGCCGTACTCAGCATATAGATCACTATGGCGCAGCAATATAGAAAATCAACTCTCAAATTTACGTTACGCAATGAATTTGCACGGCCCAAAGCACTCGCAGTCCAACGATTTCTACGAGAAGAAGTTAAAATCCCGGCGACCGACATCCTCGGCATTCACTTGTCCATTGTGAGGAGTATTGTATATGTCAAGATCATCAACGACGCAACATGTGAACGGATCCTTCGAGACGCGAAACAGGGCCTCCGTTTCTGCGATGCTGATGGCAATGTGGGGACTGTGCACGACGATTGTTCTGGCATGGGACTTCGCACGATGAGAATTTTCGAACTTCCTTTCGAACTACCGGCGGAGGACGTCGTGACAGCGCTGCGCCCCTACGGCACGGTGCATGATCATATTGCGGAAAAATGGACGCAATTCCAGACATATCCTGTGCTGAACGGAGTCCGCCACGTCCAAGTAGAACTTAAAAGACATGTACCTTCATATATGAATATCGGAGACTGCCGGGCCATCGTCATCTACGATGGGCAACCGAAGACCTGCTCTGGTTGTGGGAAGGAGGGACACCTCAGATTAGAATGTATCCAACGTCGAATCACTCAACTGCTGCCGGCTGACGCGGACCCGCCATCGCAGCCGACGCTGCTTTCCGTGACTTATGCAGCAGCCCTCACGACAGCTACTACTTCACCACGACAGCCGACATCCACTGTTGGGTCGCGGCTCCATCCTCCAATATAGGGCGATGATGACACACCCGTTCCACAAGCTACGGGTTCAATTCCGATGCCGCCGCCCCCGTCGACGGATAACAACAGACATGACGATAGCATGGCCGTAGACTCACTTATTGTGCCTACGGCTGCCTTTGTGCCGGAACATCGTGAATCTCTGCCATCGTCTGACACAAAAGGACACACCAGGAAGCAACGCTCTCCGAAGCGACGGACGGAGGCGTAGAGCAACTTCCGAACGGGATGCGACACAAGCTCCAGAGGACGACGACTCCTCCTTAAATGACGACGCTACCACAGAGGTAGCCGCCATTTGCTGCAGTGTGGCACCACCGAACGAAACTGAGGACAAACCACATATATCTAAAGTGACAAAATCGGATGCAGATATGCAGGACAGATGCTCCCCACTACCTTCTGGAGTGCAAGCACCCATGCCGTGTCCTGAGGAAGCTAGGGAAGCCGATCTTGCTTTGAGTTCCCCGACGTGGGCGGATGACCACGACGACGACGGAACCATGCAAGTTACGCCAACAGGGCCCACGCCATTGGCGCCGGCTCTCTAGAAAGGACTGCAGGTGAGGTTTGGGGGGATGCGGAGGTGTCAATACAGTCAGAAGCGTCATAGGTAATTGCAGTCTTAATGGATAACTTAACACCAGCGGTTCGGCAACAAGCTTATCGTATCGCCACGCTTAACCTCAACACGATACGAACGGCAGTGAAGATCCAGTTGCTGCGTGAGATGCTTCGTTCTTCGGCTGTTGACACTGCCCTGTTGCAAGAAGTGACATATGTCTCACCGGCGAACCGGAATGGCAGCCGTACGGCAATACTAGTGCGCGACGGAATTGCCATCGAAGAAGTGACTTACCTTCCGTCAGGAAGGGAGCTGGCGATCACAGCACTAGGCACGCGCATCATTAACATTTACGCTCCATCAGGAACTGACCAACGCCGCGATCGATCGCTGTTCTACTCGGGGGACATCGCCCCCCTCTGTATCAGTCGCTTCGATCAATATATCTTCGGCGGCGACTTTAACTGTGTGCTTCACCCCAAAGACCAAGTCCCACATTTCTCGACTGGTTCGAGATCTGCTTTTCACCGACACGTGGGAGACAGTGCACGGTGACCGTCGCGGGCCGACACACCTTACTAATCACTCAGCCAGTCTCCTAGACCGTATTTATGTCTCCTAGACCGCTCTAGCGCCGGGAGTATTGGACGCCGAACGCTGGCCGCTTGCCTTCTCCTATCATAGCGCTTTCATATGCACACTCATTCTACAACAGCAGCGGATATGGCGCAGCCGAGGACCCTGGAAGCTGAATGTGGCACATCTTCAAACCCTGGAATGCCGTCCGATTATCGCCAACACATGGCTGGATTGCGAACGTCGTCTCCCCCGATACCCTTCGACTCTAGCATGGTGGGTGGACTGTGCAAAACCAGCGTTTCGGCGTGTGCTAACACAATTCGGAAAAGATATCGCAACTTGGCATCGTCACACATTGGAATTTTATTACACGATGCTTCGCGAACTCGACATCCAACCACCATCTCCAAACCGACAAATGGAAAGCCGCCGAATTAAAGGTAAAATATTGTCTCTTACGAGGAAACGATTGGAGGGGGTCGTAGTGCGATCGCGACGTCAAGACCGAGTGGAAGGAGAAAACCCGTCTATGCATCACATCGTGCTCGACAGCCGCCGACGCCGACAGCAGCTGATCACGGACCTCGTATTGCCAGGTGGTAGGGTCGTAATGACTTAGGCGGCGGTTACGGAAGCCTTTGCAGATCACTATCGCCGGTTTTACGACGAGATGAATACAGAGGAAGCGGAAGATCACGACATACTGCAGCACGTGACGCACACCCTTGACAATGCAGCAGCGGCGACGCTGATAGGTGGACTGACACGGGACAACACCGAGGACGCGCTTAACAAGGGAGCACTCAACAAATCTTTCGACACCTTTTGCCGTTTCCGATTAAGGTACCTCTGTGCTACATCTGCATCGGCAGATATAGCCGGTTGACATGCAAGATATTCCCATTTTAATGACAAATCTTTTTACGTCAAAACCACGGATACTGCAATATACGCCGAGCAAGGTAGGGCAACGGTTAGCACATTGGACTCGCATTCGGGAGGACGACGGTTGAAACACGTGTCAGGATACTCCGATTCAGGTTTTCCGTGCTTTCGCCAAATCACCTCACGCAAATGCCTGAGTCGTTCCTTTGAAAGGGCGCGGCCGATATCGTTCCCCACCCTTGCCTAATCCGAGGCTGTGCGCCGTCTGTAACGACATCGTTGTCGACAGGACGTTAAACACTACTCCCCTTGTCCTTCTACACGGTTACACGATAGGGGTCACGCACAGGCGGGCTGTGACGTCACCGTGAACCCCCTCACGTTGCCTTACTGCACTGAATCTCACAGGCACACGAAGCACGCATGTTTAACTCGTACGCAACTATTAATGTAATCGCCGCGCGGGATTAGCCGAGCCGTCACAGGCGCTGCAGTCATATACTGTGCAGCTGGTTCCGGCGGAGGTTCGAGTCCTCCCTCGGGCATGGGTGTGTGTGTTTGTCCTTAGGAAAATTTAGGTTAAGTAGTGTGTAAGCTTAGGGACTGATGACCTTAGCAGTTAAGTACCATAAGATTTCACAATTTTTTTATTAATTTAATCGAGATTTTCCATGGTTTTAGTGTATTATTATTATTATTATTATTATTATTATTATTGTGTCCGTGGCTCGTGGTCTTGCGGTAGCGTTCTCGCTTCCCGTGCACTGGGTCCAGTGTTCGATTTCCGGCGGGGTCAGGGATTTTCTCTGCGTCGAGGTGATTGGGTGTTGTGTGTCTTTCATCATCATTTCATCCTCATTCACTCCGAAGTCGCCGTAGTGGCGCTAAAGAACTTGTGGAGCGGCGGCTGAACCGCCCCGCGAGGGTTCTCCCGGCCACCAATGCCATACGCTCATTATTATTGTTATTATGTGTAACGGTGCAATGGTGTGGTAGTGCTGGAGTTTAAAGACGTACCTAATAACACTCCAATGAATAAAGCATTCTTTTATTACACCCATATAGTTAAACAGAGAAGTCATTCAAGAGGTGAAACCCCCGTTAGCCTTACAACAGAATCGATTAAATAATTTTTATAACGCAAAACTGTGATTGCTGAAGAAATTAAGCTGTTTTCAATTGAAACATTCATTCCCCCTTTATCTTTAAGAAACAACCAATATTAAAAGCAGCTAATGACTCAGCATTACATGAATGTACTGGGTCCACCTTCCTGCATTTAGCACAGGGTTTTAAAGGGTCCATAGATATTTGTATAAAAAACAAATCCCGTCAACTGCTATGGCAGACAGAATTCGCACAAATCACACTAGTAATTAACAAGAAAAGATTTAAATTTACGCACTGAGTTCATCTTCCTAGATATCAGAATAAATAATCTTGAAATCACCACGGGTAATCTTTATACACAAGACAAGTCGCATATTACATTGAACTTATACCTCATACGTCAACATTGCTCATGTACGGCCGTCCTCCCGCAATGTGAACGAGACCTTTATCGACAATAAATAAATAAAGAGGTAAACAGTATTGAAATGAATAGCACATAATGTAATAAATGTAAGGCTGGTCGGAGCGGCCGAGCGGTTCTAGGCGCTTCAGTCTGGAACCGCGCGACCGCTACGGTCGCAGGTTCGAGTCCTGCCTCGGGCATGGATGTGTGTGATGTCCTTAGGTTACTTAGGTTTAAGTAGTTCTAAGTTCTAGGGGACTGATGACCTCAGATGTTAAGTCCCATAGTGCTCAGAGCCATTTGAACCATTTTGAAAATAAATGTAAATATGATTCTTGTCAAGGCAAACATGCCCATACAAAACCATATGGACTCTGTATAAAAACCACACGGCCTACTGAAACCAGCTGATTTACTCCAACTCTGAGCAGTGAATACGCCTTTGCAAGCTGTAACGGCCACTAGAATCCACATACACTAAACAACTGCAAACGGCCGTCTCGACCGACGTCACCTTCTTTTTATGCGGCTGTTTGACGTCGCTCAGAGCCGACAATTTGGAGGGCGGTGGTATGCTGCTGCTCAATGGGCCACTAGGTGAAGCTCTGCCCACTTGTTCCAGCAACGGTTTGGAACCTCCGGTTGACGGACCGTGTACCCCCCGAGCAGTCAAACGGATCGCCAGGACAAAGACTGCAGCCACTCTTCCTCGGCGGTCGCTGTCGCAGAGAGAAGTTTTCGTCATCCATTTCCGGAAGGCTTCTCACGGGCGCGTCCAGCAGTACCGGCGCGGCCGATCTCGAGAGCCCTCTCAGCCCTTTCGTCCGCCGGAGGCACCACTCAGAGGGGAATTCAAAGTGGCGCCCGCTGGCGCCGCAATCGAGCCGTAACACTTTCATTAAGCCTTATGTCACATTGCTTTTTCTATAGACGATAAAACGCTACTGTAAAGTCACTGAAGAACGTCAAGCGGTTTCACCATGTAATGGTACTTGAATTACGTAACCATTACGGCACCTCAATTCAACGTCTCGATACCAGCAACTTCTGCTGTGTTTCTGTAGAATCGTTAACATATTTATGTGACAACATTGAGATTTGATTTCATTAATATAGAGGTACTTTGATACATCGATATGTTTATATTGCAATGATATTATTATTATTATTATTATTATTATGAGAATTCTTTCTTTTGTCACTATGATCTTTGACGTACTTGTAACTCTGAATTTTGGGCGCGTAAGCAGTTATTAGAGTGAGTCAAGTCTTGGACGTCATGTTGGAAATACGCAAATTGCAGTCAGTATATAAAATGTCAACTTTAACAGTGAGGAAGATATTTTCAAGTATGTTTTATTTTGTGAAGTGACATTGCAACAAAAGTAATAAAGAAGAAGTGTAACTTAAATTCGGAGTGCTGATTATTTTTTTACATACCATTGTGCTAACTTTCAAAGGTTTAATCTTCAAGAATGGTTTGTGAAACACATCTATAAAACATTTGAATATTGCAGGATAACACCTAGGCCTCTTTGCATCCGAGCTTGGAATCATCACTACCTAGATTTTCGACGATAGAGCCATGAATTCACAACGAGACCAGCGTGGGAAACACGAAAAGATGAGTGCCTAGTTTATCCATTATTTCATGAAATGACTTTATTAACTGTGCTCTAATGACACCTGGCACATAATATAACTTTGTTGTTGCCCGAAAATGCAGTACTTAGCAGCGTGAGCAACACCACAATCATAATTAAATTTTGACCTTTGTTGTGGTAGGGTTTTTAGAACCATTTCGGAGGGAACTTTTTTTCTGCTTGAAGGAGCTCACAATGGCTTAGAGCTCATAGCCACACAGACCTGCTTCACAGAGGACATCCCAACCCCATATAAAGTCATTTTCAACTCGTTAAATGCGCTAACAGGTTTGCTTTTTCTATTCTGGAATGTTCTTCTTCTTCTTCTTCTTCTTCTTCTTCTTCTTCTTCTTCATCGTGGATGGATCACTTAGGACCACGAGTAATCAACGTTTATTGGCCCAGTATTCCTTCATAAGCAACAAATGGGCTAGATTTCGTTGCGTAGACCACGTATGTCGGTTAGTTTTTCGCTCTTATTCCTCAAAACCCCGTATATTTGTGATTTTTCTGATTTCATTTCTGTCATGTAGATTTAGAGACCCTAATTCTCGCATGTCTTTTTCCGTCTATTTGTACCAGGTCGGCCTTGTAGTTTTGTTCTTTAAAAAATGTACGGTTTTTGTGCGTTAACCTCTTTGAGTACATTCTTTCTAAATGTCCCATGAATTGGATTGTTCTCATGCGCATTGTGTCTTATTTTGGAGATATTTTTATATAGTTCTACATTGGGTTTTGGATAATGTACACCATCTTTAGTTCTTGGTCCTAGGATTTTCCTCATTATTTTACGTTCTTTCATTTCTAGTTCTCCTTTTAGTGTTCTGTGTTGAAGGTTTAGTGCCTCAGATGCGTAGAGAGCTTCGGGTTTAATTACTGTTGTGTAGTGTTGTATTCTGCAGTTCCACGAGAGACTCTTTTTATTGTAAATGTATTTTGTTAACTGAAACGCCGTCTCATTTTCTGGACTCTTGATCTGACAGATTTCTTTTCATTACAATTTTCTGCAATCCATTCACCTAAATATTTAAATTCTTTTACTCGAGAGATGTAGTTATTACCAACTTTGAGATCAGGAGGTGCATCTTTGATGTCAGTCATAAATTTTGTTTTTTCAAATGAAATTTGTTATACAATTTTTGCTGCCTGCTCTTGTAATAATTCTAGCTGTTTCTGTGCATCTGTAATTTCTTGTGCGATCAGTGCCATGTCATCAGCAAATGCTAAACAGTCTAATCTATGCCCTTACGTCTTGGTCCCAGTCTGTGTGCTGGTGCACCTGCTTTTGTTCATTCCCCAACAACTTTTTCAAGAGCACAATTGAAGAGCACTGGGGACAGTCCATCCCCTTGTCGTAATCCTGTGTCTATTTCAAATTCTGTGATCAATTCTCCCATTAATTGTACTTTGGGTTTGATCTCCATGAGTGTTTCTTTTATGATGTTTGTTGTCTTTTGATCTAGTCCAAATTCTACTAATGCTTGAAATAGGGATTCTCGGTCTACACTGTCATATACTTTTGTAAAGTCGACAGATGTGATGACATAGCTTTTGTTGGAAGTACTATGCAAATATTTCATCGAGTTTTTCAAGTTAAGTATTAGTTCTACGCATGATCGACCTTTTTTGAATCCACCTTGGTATTCGCCTAGTTTTGAATCCAGCTGAGGTTCTGCTCGGTTTAGTAGGGCTTTAGACAGAATTTTGTATGTTATTGACAATAAAGAGACTCCACGATAGTTGTTGGGGTCTGTTTTACTTCCTTTTATGTACAGAGGACGTATGATTGCTGTCTTCCAATCTGTGGGGATTTTTTCAGTTTTCCAAATGTCATGTACAATTTCTTTGAGTTTTGCAGTAAGATTTTCTCGTGCGTTTTTCCATAATCCTGCGATGATTTGGTCGTCTCCTGGTGCTTTGTTAGTTTTCATTGACTGAATTATCTCTTTAATTTCCTGTAAACTTGGTGGCTTTGAGTCCGGGTTTCGTTGTGTGTGACGGAACTAAAATTTTTCTGCAGGCTTTTCACTATTCAGTAATTTAGAAACGTATTTTGCAAGAATGTCACAGTTTTCGGTGTTGGTATGGGCTGTTTCCCCATGTTCATTTTTGAATTGGGGTGATGGAGGAAAGTACTTTGTTAATTTTTGTTTGAATACTCTGTAGAAATTTCGGGAATTGTTTTTCTTGAAATAATTTTCTGTGTCTTGCAGTTTTTTGTCTTCGTGTTGCGTTGGGACTGTTCGTATTGCTTTTGTGATTGTTTTTCTGGCATCTTTGAGATCTTCCAGGGTCTTTTGATTTTTTGCTGCACAACCAATTTTGCCACGCCTGTTGTCTGAGATTTATCAGTTGGCAAGTTAAATTACGGACTTTCTCATTTGTTTTCTCTGTTAACTCTCAGTTCGCTTACTACTTTTGCCATTTTTTCCTTGTTGATAGCTTTTATTCTGTTGAAGCGGGTGTCCGTTCGAAACACACGACAGCAAAGTCCTGACAAAAGATAACGCTCCATAACATAAGCAACGTAAAGTCGCAGCCTTTAATATCTTCAGATGACCAGTTAATACAGCCTCCTTTCATAACCACTTGTTGACAGTCAGAATAAAGGGCCCTGCCGCGCGGAGTGGCCGCACGGTTGGAGGCACTATGCCACAGATTACGCGGTACCTCCTGCCGGAGGTTCGAATCCCCCCCCGTGAGCATGGGTGTGTGTGTTGTTCTGAGCGTAAGTTAGTTTAAATAGTGCGTAAGTCTGGGAACAAATGACCTAAGGAATTGACACTTCTCAATAAATTAATAGAGAGAGAGAGAGAGAGAGAGAGAGAGAGAGAGAGAGAGAGAGCGCCCTGAATCAGTTTTTGAACTTGTTTTAATTTCATTAACTAAGCACTACATGGGAAGAGTCGATACTGTAAAACCGCGTTCTTTTGTCTATTTCTACTTCTGTAGTTTCTAATTGTTGGTATATGCACGCATTGTCGCTATCATAGCAGTCTTTGTTTTCATGGTTGTTTGGTCTAGCAGTAATTTCTTTACTAGTTGGTGATATATTTATCTGTACACTTTCGTCTGCTGTCTTGGGATAGCTTCGTTTATCTACCAGAATATTTGTCTCATTATTGGGTTCAATTACTACGGTGCAAATCAGCACCGGAGATTGGAAGATTTAGAGCTGTAACAGCGTCAGCCATCACCTTGCGCTTCGAAGGAATATTCAACAGTTCCCTTTACAAATACCTTTCATAATCTGTATCAGTAAAGCGTTATTGAACAGACACGATCTTTTCAACCGAATACGAATATTCCAGTTTGAAGACATGTATAAGGTTTAAATTCGTCTCATTGTCTTCAGGAAATGTGTGAAACATAATTCCTAATTTACTTACTTGTTTGCTGTGGCTATTGAATTTAATTGATGAAAGGAGAAAATATAAAAATGCAGTAAATGAAACAGGCAAAAATGAATACAAACGTCTCAAAAATGAGATCATCAGGAAGTGCAAAATCGCTAAGCAGGGATGGCTAGAGGACAAATGTAGGGATGTAGAGGCTTATCTCACTAGGGGCAAGATAGATACTCCCTACGGGAAAATTAAAGAGCCCTTGGAGAAAACAGAGCCACTTGTATGAATATCAAGAGCTCAGATGGAAACTCAGTTTTAAGCAAAGAAGGGAAAGCAGGAAGGTGGAAACAGTATATAGAGGGTCAATATAAGGGCGATATACTTGAGGACAATATTATAGAAATGGAAGAGGATGTAGATGAACATGAAATGGGAGATACGATACTGCGTGAAGAGTTTGACAGAGCTCTGAAAGACCTGAGTCGAAACAAGGCCCCAGGAGTAGACAACATTCCATTAGAACTACTGACGGCCTTGGGAGAGCCAGTCCTGACAAAACTCTACCATCTGGTGAGCAAGATGTATGAGACAGGCGAAATACCCTCAGATTTCAAGAAAAATATAATAATTCCAATCCCACAGAAAGCAAGTGTTGACACATGTGAAAATTACCGAACTTTCAGTTAAATAAGTCACAGCTACAAAATACTAATGCGCATTCTTTTCAGACGAATGGAAAAACTGGTAGAAGCCGACCTCTGGGAAGATCAGTTTGGATTCCATAGAAATGCTGGAACGCGTGAGGAAATAGTGACCTTACGACTTATCTTAGAAGAAAGATTAAGGAAAGGCAAACCTACGTTTCTAGCATTTGTAGACTTAGGGAAAGCTTTTGTCAATGTTGACTGGAATACTCTCCTTCACATTCTAAAGGTGGCCGGGGTAAAACACAGGGAGCGAAAGGCTATTTACAATTTGTACAGAAAGAAGATGGCAGTTATGAGAGTCGAGAGGGTATGAAAGGGAAGCAGCGGTTGGGAAGGGAGTGAGACAGGTTTGTAGCCTCTCCCCAATATTGTTCAATCTGTATATTGAGCAAGCAGTAAAGGAAACAAAAGAAAAATTTGGAGTAGGTATTAAAAGCCATGGAGAAGAAATAAAAACTTTGAGGTTTGCCGATGACATTGTAATTCTGTCAGAGACAGCAAAGGACTTGGAAGAGCAGTTGAACGGAATGGACAGTGTCTTGAAAGGAGGATATAAGATGAACATCAACAAAAGCAAAACGAGGATATTGGAATGTAGTCGAATTAAGTCGGGTGATGCTGAGGGAATTAGATTGGGAAATGAGGCACTTAAAGTGGTAAAGGAGTTTTGCTATTTGGGGAACAAAGTAACTGATGATGGTCGAAGTAGAGGGGATATAAAATTTAGACTAACAATGGCAAGGAAAGCGTTCCTGAAGAAGAGAAATTTGTTAAGATCGAGTATAGATTTAAGTGCCAGGAAGTCATTTCTGAGAGTATTTGTATATAGTGTAGCCATGTATGGAAGTGAAACATGGACGATAAATAGTTTGGACAAGAAGAGAATAGAAGCTTTCGAAATGTGGTGCTACCGAAGAATGCTGAAGATTAGATGGGTAGATCACATAACTAGTGAGGAGGTATTGAATGGAATTGGGGAGAGGAGGAGTTTGTGGCACAACTTGACAAGAAGAAGGAACTGGTTGGTAGGACATGTTCTGAGGCATCAGGGTATCACAAATTTAGCATTGGAGGGCAGTGTGGAGGGTAAAAATCGTAGAGGGAGACCAAGAGATGAATACACTAAGCAGATTCAGAAGGATGTAGGTTCCAATAAGTACTGGGAGATGAAGAAGCTTGCACAGGATAGATTAGCATGGAGAGCTGCATCAAATCAGTCTCAGGACTGAAGACCACAACAACAACAACAACATTGCAACTGTCAATCGTGCAGCAAACCATTATTTTTCACTTAAACACTTACTCTAAAAAAATTCATCTGTTCACTGATAAATACGGCGTAGCTCTGTAGTCAGTCGTTTGTTAGTAATAAAAATTTTGAGATTTCAGTATTCGCTCGTGAATGCAACTGCAGAACAATAAGTTATGGCGGTTTCGGGTTACTGAGCGCTGATATGGTTCCGTGTAACGTACGTGGCACGGCCTGCTTCTGCATAAATGGCTCTGAGAACTATTGAACTTAACTTCTAAGGTCATCAGTCGCCTAGAACTGAGAACTACTTAGACCTAAATAACCCAAGATCGTCACACGCATCCATGCCCGATGCAGGACTCCAACCTGCGTCCGTAGCGGTCGCGCGGTTCCAGACTGTAGCGCCTAGAACTGCTCGGCCACCACGGGCGGCCTTGCTACTGCGCATAGGCCTCCTGATCCCAATTGTATATTCTAGTGTCTGTCCAGGACATCTACATTGCTTTCCTCAGGTAGAGTTTCCTCCGGGAGAGGTTACAAATGCGCTACAATATTTCGTTCGACATATTTGTGCGAAAGACTTTTTATCAATTATGAAAATAACTTAGTCGCAATTATGTGGAAACCTGGGTGTCAAAATCTATGAAACAGTCTGTATGTGGCCGTATGACGACTGTTTGTATCAAGTAAAAAGTAAATTATGTCTTCAGTGCGACAAAATTAATTAAATAATTTGAAAATTGGTCTTGTTTGTGATCTATTGTTTCCCTTTCTTCTTCTCATTCTTTTTTCAGTTTACTGGACTATGTGATGTGCCCATTCAGCCATCTCATTAGCGGAATGTCGATACGAATGTATGGACACCACACCACCCAGTACCCAAGTGGACCAAATCTCCAAGCCAACCAGGAATCAAACCAGTGCCCCTTACCAGTCTGCGACGTGAGTGCGCAGCTACCAAGTTGGACACAACTATAGTGTTGAGAAATGTGAAATATAGAACCTATTTGTATGCAGTGAGACTGACACATTCGCAGTTTCCCCCTCGCCCCCCTCCAAGAGCTCATACAGCTTTGTGTAGCGGTGGAGGAAGTGTGCAGTGAGTCTGAGTGTTATAGTACTCATGCCAGGGAACGCTAGAATCCTGGCCATCCCTGCTCTGGACTATGACAGCAACCGACGCCTAATTGTATCCTGTGAGCTACTTGAACATGACCATTCACCGACCTGATTGGCTAACTTCAGTGTTAATTAACTCTGAACTGTAGAAATATTAAATCAGTAACCAACTACTTAGGGCAGAATCATTGCTTTAATGAATATCCGTTGTTGAGATAGAGTTTCGACCACAAATGAAGCAAGTAAGACATTGTCAACTGTATGACTTCTACACATGCAATAGAAATTTATGTTCTAGAAGCGAAGTGTTCCAGTTTGTAATGGCTGAAGGAAAAACTTATAATGAATTCTTTACAATAATGAATGATGAGCTACTGACCTTTGAAATGCTGCAGCGACAGTAATTTTTCATGCCGTAGTGTCCCCAGATGAAACTTGGTGTATGTGAAACTTCTCGTTATTCTTATGGGAGGTAACATGTCATACTCGTA
This sequence comes from Schistocerca serialis cubense, assembly GCF_023864345.2. Classification (NCBI taxonomy): domain Eukaryota; kingdom Metazoa; phylum Arthropoda; class Insecta; order Orthoptera; family Acrididae; genus Schistocerca; species Schistocerca serialis. The sequence goes on along the minus strand of NC_064645.1, from coordinate 380,783,151 downwards.
TTAAAACAGGTTCTAACTTTACATTAGCTAACTGGACAAACAGTCGATTTGAATTATTTATTTATTGTAAGTTTTTCAAACTTGAGTGATTCCCCCGGGCAAAGGCCGTCTCTACAGAAACCTAGCACAGAGTACTTTCTGTGTGAAACAACTTGAGTTCTTGTAGCATGCTAGAAACGTACTCCAACTATGCTACCGAAAATTAGTTTCTGCTTGTATGGTATCTTCTAAAGTGGAACCACTTTCATCATATTTTCTAAAATAAAGTTGTAGAATTTTTCGAAGCCGTCTTACCGCATCTTGCAGATCGTAAAAAGTAAATGTAGCGTTCATCAGTTTACCTTCCATGCCGAGGGCTGTTGCACGCAGCGACTGTTATATTGACTTGTAAATAATAGATTTCAGCTATCAGTCGCCCTTTTTAAATTGTATTGGCAGATCTAGATTTCAGCTAGAAACTAGCCATTCTCAATGCACTATCATTTTTGGACAGTATTCAATGAACTGTGGATGAAGCCCGACCAACAGGATTTACATGCATTGATCAAAAATTATAGTGCATTGAGAATGGCTACTTTCTAGCTGAAATTTAGATCTGCCAATAAAATTTAAAAAGGACGACTGATAGCTGAAATCTATTACTTACAAATGTAACGTTGTTAAAAATTCAAAGGTTGGTCTGAAAGTGCAGTGCTTTGTCACGCATGATGGTATTGGAGATGGAATATCGTTACCTACATCCAGTTTTTGAGCTGACTTAAGTAGCTAGCTTTACGTAAATCTAAGGTCTGGATTCTGTACCACGGAGTTTTTCGTGTTAACAGATTAGTTACCACAGGTGAAACAGTGGTATGTGACTGAAATTCTGGGACCCAATGTAGATCGAAGCCTTGTTCTTTGAATCGGAAGCCTCACAGCCACTAAGCAAGGTTTATTGTAGCACAAATAGATAAAAAAGTAGCATGTGTGAAATATTCGCTATATGCATTTGAAACAAGGCCTTGTACGAAGAATATTAGTTCTATTAACGTGACAACTCATTAAACTTGTAAATAAATCAACGACCCACTTCTTGAAGACAAAATAATAGGAAAGGTAATTTAATCCATTAATACTGGGGCTTGTTTGAGAGGAAAAAATGAAAAATCAAATGAACATATGTGCCGTCGATGAGATTACAGAGGATTACAAAACGCTTGTCACTGATGTGTTTGCACTACAAAGTAGCCTTGCTAGCAAATTTTGTTTGTTTAATCTCGAGCTACAGTAAAAACTTTGCACAAACTTGTGTGTCTGGAAAGCCATATATTTTAGGGAAAATGTTCTAAATATTTTCAAAACATTGGTATCAAGAAAATCAATGCGATACACCACACTTTGCACAAATATGAACATATGCAGAAGTATAGATCTGAATTTCTACAAAAAATTTTAAGTTACAGATTAGAGATTACGCTACGCTAATTTAGTGAATGGGTACTGCAGTATATCTGGTGATCTGCCGCACGTTCAAAGCGTGGGAAATTTTGTGGGCAGCTACGTTGTGCGTGGAAATTCGTAATTGCTTCCCCACACTGTGTGTGAGTGCGGCCGAGTCAGTTAGGTATATGTGTGTGAAAGCGCTGCGTTTAGTCGAAATTAAGGGTAAGTATCGCATTGTTCTCTTGTCCTGTTCGTAGCAGTAAAAGGCAGGCAGGTGTTGTGTTGAGAACACCGGCGAAACAGCATCACATGAAGTTTGCATGATTCGATTTTTGTACGGAGTGGCATGTTGCAATTGAGCGGAAAGAGAGGAAGAAGCTAATTGCGGGCTCCGTGGAGGAGTTCAGAGGGCAGGCTTTGTCTGCTCGTTCTTTGTGGCCCTGAACAAGACACGCACTGCTGTTATGGTGGCCATTGTGTGCTGCAGCATGAATATGCATGCTCGTCAGACTGCAAATTCACCACTGAGCTTAGCGAGGCCCTGGAGGCCTTCCTCTTTGTGAACCGCAAGAGAACCCGCACGGAAAAAGTCCACCTCTCTGGGGACCCCTCGTGACGGTGAAGAGGAAACCTCATTAGAATCATAATATTTTACTGCGTGTCATCATTTATTTCATTCTCTCTCCTCCTTTTCGACGTGACTGTACACCAAAAGAAAATTGGAGACAAGTAAAAGATTATAATGGTCTCGAATTTAGTACATTGTTATTGTAGACTGTTTCTGGTTATGGACAGGAAAGCATGTTTACAATCCTTAGGAGACAGGGGTTACCGTACCTAGACAGTTCGAGTATAATGACTTTTCTGGAGACTAGAAATCTGCTCTGTAGGAATCAGCATGGGTTTAGAAAGAGACGATCGTGTGAAACCCAGCTCGCGCTATTAATCCACGAGACTCAGAGGGCCATAGACACGGGTTCCCAGGTAGATGCCGTGTTTCTTGACTACCGCAAGGCGTTCGATACAGTTCCCCACAGTCGTTTAATGAACAAAGTAAGAGCATATGGACTATCAGACCAATTGCGTGATTGGATTGAAGAGTTCCTAGATAAGAGAACGCAGCATGTCATTCTCAATGGAGAGAAGTCTTCCGAAGTAAGATTGATTTCAGGTGTGCCGCAAGGGAGTGTCGCAGGACCGTTGCTATTCACAATATGCATAAAGGACCTTGTGGATGACATCGGAAGTTCATTGACGCTTTTTGCGGATGATGCTGTGGTATATCGAGTGTACTGAAATGCAGGAAGACCTGCAGAGAATTGACGCATGGTGCAGGAAATGGCAATTGAATCTCAATGTAGACAAGTGTAATGTGCTGCGAATACATAGAAAGATAGATCCCTTAGCATTTAGCTACAATATAGGAGGTCAGTAACTGGAAGCAGTTAATTCCATAAATTATCTGGGAGTAGGCATTAGGAGTGATTTAAAATGGAATGGTCATATAAAGTTGATCGTCGGTAAAGCAGATGCCAGACTGAGATTCATTGGAAGAATCCTAAGGAAATGGAATCCGAAAACAAAGGAAGTAGGTTACAGTGTGCTTATTCGCCCACTGCTTGAATACTGCTCGGCAGTGTGGAATCCATACCAGATAGGGTTGATAGAAGAGCTAGAGAAGATCCAACGGAGAGCAGCGCGCTTCGTTTACAGGATCATTTAGTAATCGCGAAAGCGTTATGGAGATGATAGATAAACTCCAGTGGAAGACTCTGCAGGAGAGACGCTCAGCAGCTCGGTAAAGGCTTTTGTTGAAGTTTCGAGAACATACCTTCACTGAGGAGTCAAGCAGTATATTGCTCCCTCCTACGTATATCTCGCGGAGAGACCATGAGGATAAAATCAGAGAGATTAGAGTCCACACAGAGGCATACCAACAATCCTTCTTTCCACGAACAATACGAGACTGGAATAGAAGGGAGAACCGATGGAGGTACTCAAGGTACGCTCCGCCACACACAGTCAGGTGGCTTGCGGAGTATGGATGTAGTTGTAGATGTAGAAGATTGTTCAGAACATCAAGCAGCACCAATTACAAGTAGTAAATGTGTAAGGTCAAGAAGGGCACGTTCGTGTTAAATGGGGTTTATGGCAGGCATGAACCTGTCACTCTTGAAATAAAAGAAGCAGTCGAACAAGTAAGGGAACACTTCGAGAGACGAATGAAAATGTGAGGGGAACATTACTAAGATCAGCTAATGATACAAACTCTTAGCCCAAGAAATAAAAAGACGTGTTCAAACAACTTACTGATATTCAACCGGTGGACTTCTTCGACAACCGCCGAAGCTTCGACAGGTGCAAACCCTTCAGTTTCAAGGCACAAATGCAACGAGAAAGTGCAGTGCAAAGAAATTTAAAACCACGTAATGGGGGTTGTAACCTCCCCCTCACTTATCGACTTTAATGACAGTGAAAAATTAAACCGCGTGTACCTAATGAAAATTTGTGAAAAGCAATCGTCACCGAAGTGAATCTGTCAGTAAAGAGGGAGGAAAGGGTTACATCTAAATGAAAGGAAAAATGCAAATGAAATTGGTGTAAATTAATTTTGGGAAAGGGGTAAAGTTAATAAAGAAAATAAATGTGCGGTCGTTTCATTAACAATTAACTGGCGTTAATTAGATATTTGAGATTTGGGGAAAATTACAGTCGCCAGTCCTATGGAAAACTACTATAATAACTGAAAAATGCACATATAATTAGCACCAAAAGCGTGGCAACTGAAGGTTGACACGTTTTGTGGGAAAACTGAATGTTTGTCAGAAGTAATATTTCTTCGCTACACTCTGACTTATTTCGCAAAAGAATTAATAAACCCAGAAAAATGAAACTTAATTTAGTGACTGAAATTAATAGTGAACTTTGTTTCCGAAGCACTACGAAATTAAATAAAATAAAGTTAGTCTTAGGCTACCTCAACAATCATCTCAAAAGCAACTTGAATCTGCGCAATTTGGAAATAAGAGATTTAACTTTGAACTTGAATTAAATGATTTTGAATATTAACAATAGGAAAATTTAGTACGTGCCCAGCTGAGCTGCAGTCACAGGTAAGCTAAAATATGGTAACAAACCTCTCACTCTTAATTTGTGCTTGTGTAATCTAAATATAGTTCTGTTTGGTCATTGTAGCCAGCTATGAATACTTTAACTGAACTTGGAAATTAAAGCAATGAAATGGAATGATATTACTTTAATGCTGACGTTAGAATCTCAACCACACTCGGGTTCATTTCGGAAAAGGAAGCGACCCTGCTTGGTAATGCAATTGGGACAATTAGCAACAAAGGTATTTTAGTGATGCTAATGGAACAGTTTGAAAAGCTGAGGTCTGCCATACAGTTCTAAAACTTTACGTGATTTCAGGCATCCTTGTTGGTTGATTGAAGGTTTGAAGTCGTCGATTGAGGAGTTGGCGAAAATCACTTGTTGTCGACCGTCGCTGTCGCTGTTGCAGAAGCTGGGTGTTGGCGTGCCTTCTTCACGACACGGTCACCAGGCGAAACGGGCTCTTGATGAGTGCCAGCTAACGTTTCCCGACCGTAACACCGTGCCAGAAACTATTATAGCAAGTCGAGCGCAGTTACATGCTGCCAAACCCCGAAAGCGCGGCAACTCGCGGGAGCGTCACTCAACACACCTGCTCCACCGCCCTATTCCAGCCAAACTCTGCTCTGCCCACGCTACACGCGGCAGAGGTAACACTACCCAAGATCCTAAACACTTTGGTTCTCCACACGACCTATCGATGTAATCGTTCGATAGCATAGTTTTCCCTAGGCAACACCCCGCGTAAAAATAGAAACAATATTTACAAAAAAAAAAAAAATGGTTCAAATGCCTCTGAGCACTATGGGACTTAACTTCTGAGGTCATCAATCCCATAGAACTTAGAACTACTTAAACCTAACTAACCTAAGGACATCACACACATCCATGCCCGAGGCAGTATTCGAACCTGCGACCATAGCGGTCACGCAGTTCCAAACTGAAGCGCTTAGAACCGCACGGCCACACCGGCCGGCCAATATTTACAAAACAAACCAATTATACATCAAAATGTATATATACAGATTGTAAAACAATTACAATATATAAAGACACAGAAAAGTCATATCCCCAGGTAACAAAATAAAATTTATAGTACAGTAGATGGAAATAGGAGGATATGCATTTTCCGGCGTTACAGGGTGTATTCAGAACGACAGCACACTCGCTATTAACTAGTAGCGCCACCATACGACCAAAGGCGAACAACGTCAAAAGTTATCGTAAAACGTAAACTCCGTCCACAGGCACAGGCGGACGCAGCGGTACCGACCGGCCGCCGTGTCATCCTCAGCCCACAGGCGTCACTGGACGTGGATATGGAGGGGTATGTGGTCAGCACACCGCTCTCCCGGCCGTATGCCAGTTTCAGAGACCGGATCCGGTACTCCTCAATCAAGTTGCTCCTCAGTTTGCCTCACAAGGGCTGATTGCACCCCGCTTGCTGACAGCGCTCGGCAGAAGAGCGACAGCGACAGCGCTTAACTTCGGTGATCTGACGGGAACCGGTGTTACCACTGCGGCGAGGCCATTGGCTTCAGAAGTTATCGTAGTGAATATTAATTACGAGTGGGTGAGCAAGTATTATTAACTTTGTCCCTCTGTTGTTTGACCAGGGAGAGCGCAGAATAGCATGTAAAATTTAAGCTGAAACCTCTGCCTGTCCAAATATTTAGTAGAGCACTTCAGAAGCTCTGTGCTGTTATTCTGCCTAGGTCGATCTTTGGCAAGGCAAAGATCTACAACAGCAGATCTGCTCGGGTGTTATTACAGTATGTGGCGTTTATTTTCAGTGCATTTGTCCTCCACGGTCCTGATCGTCTCAGCAATTTATGATACGCCACAATTGCAAGAGATACGTAGACGGCGCCTTATGTAAACCATTATCCTTTCATAGACCTTAAAAGGGCCCTAATCTTAGATGCTGGTTGAAAAATAGATATGGCATCGTGTCTCGGCAGGATTTGACTAATCTTGTAGCAAATACTACTGCACAAGATATACGAGGGTGAGTCAAATGAAAATCTAAAATATTTTTTTTAAATGTTATTGTGCAGAAATGGTACAAAGCTGTATCACTTTTCAACATAGTCTCCCCCACGCTCGATGCAAGTCCTCCAGCCTTTGCAAAGTGCATAATTTCCTTTAGAAAAAATTCTTTTGGTAGTCCGCACAACCACTCTTGCACCGCGTGGCGTACCTCTTCATCTGAACGGAACTTCTTTCCTCCCATTGCGTCTTTGAGTGGTCCAAACATATGGAAATCACTTGGGGAAAGGTCTGGTGAGTATGGTGGATGCCGAAGACACTCAAAATGCAGGTCTGTGATGGTTGCAACTGTTGTACGGGCAGTGTGGGGCCTTGTATTACCATGTTGCAAAAGGACACCTGCTGACAGCAATCCACGTCGCTTTTATTTGATTGCAGGCCGCAGATGATTTTTTAAGAGATCTGTGTATGAGGCACTGGTGACAATGGTCGCTCTAGGCTTGTAATGCTCCAAAATGACGCCTTTTTCGTCCCAAAAGAGAGTCAGAATAACCTTCCCTGCTGTTGGTTCTGTTCGAAACTTCTTTGGTTTTGATGATGAGGAATGGCGCCATTCCTTGCTCGCTCTCTTCGTTTCCGGTTGGTGGAAGTGAACCTAGTAACGATTCTTGCAAGGAAGCCATCACCTTCTCGCTCAAAGCACCGAAGAAGTTCTCCACAAGCGTCAACAAGTCGTCCTCTCATTTCAGGAATCAGCTGCCGTGGCACAAATCTTGCAGTCACTTTGTGAAACTGAAACACATCATGCACAATGTGCTGTGCTGACCCATGACTAATCGGTAAACATGCTGCAGTGTCATTCAGTTTCACTCGGTGGTTTTCCTTCACTACGGCTTCAACTGCTGCAATGTTCTGTGGGGTCACAACTCGTTGTGCGTGACCTGGACGAGGAGCATCTTCCACTGAAGTCACACCGTTTGTGAACTTCCTACTCCATTCGTAGACTTGCTGCTGTGACAAGCATGCATCACCGTACTGAACCTTCATTCGCCGATGAATTTACATAGGTATCACACCTTCACTACGCAAAAACCGAATAACAGAACGCTGTTGTTCCCTGGTGCAAGTCGCAAGTGGGGTGGCCATCTTTATACTGATACTGCGACGGTATGTTTGCACCTGGAGAGCCTGTATAGGGAGAGAGTGACCAGCCTGACGATACGGCGGCCATTATTCTGCCAAACTGCGGGCGGGACTTTTGAATGGCCAGTAGTGGAGTAGTGGAGTACACACTCACCGAATCAAAAGCACAAGACAAAATGGCGAAATCATTCGTTAAATGCCTTTCTTTACAGCTATAATATACTCATAGTAGCCTATTACGTACAGCACAAGAAAATTTGATACAGTGGCTGTAAAAATTATTCTTTACTTGCATTTATCTCCTTTAAAGTTCGTTTACTAGATATATTGCAATGAAAGTAACGTAAATAAAAAAAATATAGTGTATAGCATTTGTTTTGTATCGGAAGTGCATAACGCTAAAGATTTAACGTACTTGTATTACGTCAGATAAATGAAAGTCGTAAGCAGTTGTTTACTTGTGACATGCAAAAAGTGTGAGACGTATTAGTACTTCTTGTCACGTCTTCAAACTCTTTGCATGTCACAAGTAAATAACTGCTTACGACTTTCTTTCACATATATTGAATACTTCTTGTAGATAACAAACGAAAAAGATTACAAAAATCAGGTAATGTTAAATGTTGGCTACCGTAATAACGACCAAATATAACAAGAAAACTACCGTATCCCTTCTACCCCACAGTAAGTAGGCCTATTAAAAACTGTCTTCAAAGAGTAACTACAATTATTTACTACGAATATTTCAGCAACCACGACAACTGCGGAAAACATGCTTACAACTTGCCTGCGTCAACAATCAGGCAATAATACTGAAACCAAAATAATGCCTAGTGTTCTGATTCGGAACGAAATAAAGTTTGACGCTATAAAGTCGAATGAGCATGGCACAACAATTACAGGAACTTTCCTTTTGCAGCAGTTTCCAGCAAGGACTGTTAGATACTGGCTTCAGAAAAGCTTGTGATGCCACCAGTATGCACAAACAACGCTAATTACGTACTACAAACGATATACAACTAAATCGAACATGCATATACAACGCGTAACAAGTCTCTCAATAATTCAAATACCTTTTAATCGTTTCTAAAAGACCTCTGAACTTCAATTCAACTCAAAAGCACGGCGAACATAGGAAGCGCGAGAGACGTTTGGCACAAAAATGGCGCCAAAGCTAATTAACCAATCACGGACAACTTCACCTATGGCCACTCTCTCTGTATACAGGCTCTCTATGTGCACCTGCACTATGCTGCCACCTACAGGCCATTCTGCACGCCGTTTGTAGCACGCTTACCAACTTACAAGATAACGGCGCCAAATTTCGATTTGATATTACAAATTTAAGGTTTCCATTTGACTCACCCTCGTATTTCCATTCGGGACATCTATCTGAAGACGAGGTGTAATATACGAAAATTCGATCGTAGCATAAAAAAGAGAAAATTACGGCCATAGGTGGAAACGACCATTTTTACGAATAGCATAATGACTGTGGACCATCTCACAGCGTATTATTCCCCCTTGCTATGAACAGATACGAGCGCAAGATTCGTCTTGAAAGCGACGTGGTAGCACGTGGCGCATCTCTAGAACTTCACCGCAGTGGTAGGGAACCTCCACGTTCTGCAAAGTCGCGGTCAGCGGGGAGTTTGTTCTAGTCCTGATCTCCGTGCCTCCAGCTGGTGGTTCTCAAAGGCAGCCTTTACTAATTGAAAACTTTACGGTGTATCCTGTTTGACTGCAGTATATGTACTGGAAGAGAGATGAGCTTTCATCCGCGACCTCTCTTAACGAGAGCTGCGCGCATGAGGACTTGCAGTTCCAGTGAGAGGGGAGAGTCATTTAACTATTCCTTCCACCGACAAAACGATGTGTACAGCTGTTTGCTCTATAGCTTTCTCCGGATGAGATCTGCATGATAGTAACTCAACGAGGCGTGCGTGTATAAAGAAATTCATCCCCAGGTGAGTGGAACACTGCCTTGCACTCCGGCGCCGCAAGCCGAAGCGCCTGTGATACATTTGGAGTGCACATTTGCTTTGAAACGCTTTGGTGCGCCACGCACAGCATAAAGGTAATGAATAATGGAAACGCACACAGTTAACACAGGCGGCGTTCATACGCGCTCGCAAACATCTACATCTACATCTATACTCCGCGAGCCACCTTACGGTGTGTGGCGGAGGGTACTTATTGTACCACTATCTGATCCCCCCTTCCCTGTTCCATTCACGAATTGTGCGTGGAAAGAACGACTGCTTGTAAGTCTCCGTATTTGCTCTAATTTCTCGGATCTTTTCGTTGTGATCATTACGCGAGTTATATGTGGGCGGTAGTAATATGTTGCCCATCTCTTCCCGGAATGTGCTCTCTCGTAATTTCGATAATAAACCTCTCCGTATTGCGTAACGCCTTTCTTGAAGTGTCCGCCACTGGAGCTTGTTCAGCATCTCCGTAACGCTCTCGCGCTGACTAAATGTCCCCATGACGAATCGCGCTGCTTTTCGCTGGATCATGTCTATCTCTTCTATTAATCCAACCTGGTAAGGGTCCCATACTGATGAGCAATACTCAAGAATCGGACGAACAAGCGTTTTGTAAGCTACTTCTTTCGTCGATGAGTCACATTTTCTTAGAATTCTTCCTATGAATCTCAACCTGGCGCCTGCTTTTCCCACTATTTGTTTTATGTGATCATTCCACTTCAGATCGCTCCGGATAGTAACTCCTAAGTATTTTACGGTCGTTACCGCTTCCAATGATTTACCACCTATGGCATAATCGTACTGGAATGGATTTCTGCCCCTATGTATGCGCATTATATTACATTTATCTACGTTTAGGGAAAGCTGCCAGCTTTCGCACCATGCATTAATCCTCTGCAGGTCCTCCTGGAGTACGTACGAGTCTTCTGATGTTGCTACTTTCTTGTAGACAACCGTGTCATCTGCAAATAGCCTCACGGAGCTACCGATGTTGTCAACTAAGTCATTTATGTATATTGTAAACAATAAAGGTCCTATCACGCTTCCCTGCGGTACTCCCGAAATTACCTCTACATCTGCAGATTTTGAACCGTTAAGAATGACATGTTGTGTTCTTTCTTCTAGGAAATCCTGAATCCAATCACAAACCTGGTCCGATATTCCGTAAGCTCGTATTTTTTTCACTAAACGTAAGTGCGGAACCGTATCAAATGCCTTCCTGAAGTCCAGGAATACGGCATCAATCTGCTCGCCAGTGTCTACGGCACTGTGAATTTCTTGGGCAAATAGGGCGAGCTGAGTTTCACATGATCTCTGTTTGCGGAATCCATGTTGGTTATGATGAAGGAGATTTGTATTATCTAAGAACGTCATAATACGAGAACACAAAACATGTTCCATTATTCTACAACAGATTGACGTAAGCGAAATAGGCCTATAATTATTCGCATCTGATTTATGACCCTTCTTGAAAATGGGAACGACCTGCGCTTTCTTCCAGTCGCTAGGTACTTTACGTTCTTCCAGCGATCTACGATAAATTGCTGATAGAAAGGGGGCAAGTTCTTTAGCATAATCACTGTAGAATCTTAAGGGTATCTCGTCTGGTCCGGATGCTTTTCCGCTACTAAGTGATAGCAGTTGTTTTTCAATTCCGATATCGTTTATTTCAATATTTTCCATTTTGGCGTCCGTGCGACGGCTGAAGTCAGGGACCGTGTTACGATTTTCCGCAGTGAAACAGTTTCGGAACACTGAATTCAGTATTTCTGCCTTTCTTCGGTCGTCCTCTGTTTCGGTGCCATCGTGGTCAACGAGTGACTGAATAGGGGATTTAGATCCGCTTACCGATTTTACATATGACCAAAACTTTTTAGGGTTCTTGTTTAGATTGTTTGCCAATGTTTTATGTTCGAATTCGTTGAATGCTTCTCTCATTGCTCTCTTTACGCTCTTTTTCGCTTCGTTCAGCTTTTCCTTATCAGCTATGATTCGACTACTCTTAAACCTATGATGAAGCTTTCTTTGTTTCCGTAGTACCTTTCGTACATGATTGTTATACCACGGTGGATCTTTCCCCTCGCTTTGGACCTTAGTCGGTACGAACTTATCTAAGGCGTACTGGACGATGTTTCTGAATTTTTTCCATTTTTGTTCCACATCCTCTTCCTCAGAAATGAACGTTTGATGGTGGTCACTCAGATATTCTGCGATTTGTGCCCTATCACTCTTGTTAAGCAAATATATTTTCCTTCCTTTCTTGGCATTTCTTATTACACTTGTAGTCATTGATGCAACCACTGACTTATGATCACTGATACCCTCTTCTACATTCACGGAGTCGAAAAGTTCCGGTCTATTTGTTGCTATGAGGTCTAAAACGTTAGCTTCACGAGTTGGTTCTCTAACTATCTGCTCGAAGTAATTCTCGGACAAGGCAGTCAGGATAATGTCACAAGAGTCTCTGTCCCTGGCGCCAGTTCTGATTGTGTGACTATCCCATTCTATACCTGGTAGATTGAAGTCTCCCCCTATTACAATAGTATGATCACGAAACTTCTTCACGACGTTCTGCAGGTTCTCTCTGAGGCGCTCAACTACTACGGTTGCTGATGCAGGTGGTCTATAGAAGCATCCGACTATCATATCTGACCCACCTTTGATACTTAACTTAACCCAGATTATTTCACATTCGCATTCGCTAATAACTTCACTGGATATTATTGAATTCTTTACTGCTATAAATACTCCTCCACCATTGGCGTTTATCCTATCCTTGCGGTATATATTCCATTCTGTGTCTAGGATTTCGTTACTGTTCACTTCCGGTTTTAACCAACTTTCCGTTCCTAATACTATATGCGCACTATTTCCTTCAATAAGAGATACTAATTCAGGAACCTTGCCCTGGATACTCCTGCAGTTTACCAATATTACGTTAACTTTTCCTGTTTTTGGTCTCCGAGGACGGACATTCTTTATCAACGATGATAATGCCCTCTCTGGTAAGCCGTCAGGTATTTTATCGTTTCGCCCAAGGGGGGGGGTCCTCTAACCTAAAAAAACCCCGTGTGCACGCCACACGTACTCTGCTACCCTAGTAGCTGCTTCCGGTGTGTAGTGCACGCCTGACCTGTCTAGGGGGGCCCTACAGTTCTCCACCCAATAACGGAGGTCGATGAATTTGCAACCATTATAGTCGCAGAGTCGTCTGAGCCTCTGGTTTAGACCCTCCACACGGCTCCAAACCAGAGGACCGCGATCGACTCTGGGCACTATGCTGCAGATATTAAGCTCTGCTTGCACTCCGCGTGCGATGCTGGTTGTCTTCACCAAATCAGCCAGCCGCCGGAAGGAACCAAGGATGGCCTCAGAACCCAAGCGGCAGGCGTCATTCGTTCCGACATGTGCTACTATCTGCAGCCGGTCACACCCAGTGCGTTCAATAGCTGCCGGAAGGGCCTCCTCCACATTACGGACGAGACCCCCCGGCAAGCACACCGAGTGCACACTGGCATTCTTCCCCGACCTACCCGCTATTTTCGATACTCAAATGACCGCTAGTGACGTCGACGACTGCAACAAGTAGTATGTACTCGACCCAAGAACCTACACTGCTGATTACAGAATGACTTTGCGAAATTCTGGCGAAGTCTGGTTGGCGAGTAACTGAAAGTGGTACTACTGATGAAATGAAAGTACCGCTTAAACGTGACTGGTGTTAATACTGGTGAGAAAAGGAGGCCATAACAGTATCTTACAGCAAATGTGTAAGGTGGCTGTTAGACTTTATCTGTACAAACTGACAGCGTTTGCCCAGTTTAGGGGAGGCTACTTCAAGATACGTAAATCGATGGCAGTGATCTTAGACGTAAGAGAAAGTCTGAGATAACTGTTCGCTACCCTCCATGCACTGCTCGGAACGTAGATATCGGAGCTATGCTTTTGGAACGAAAATCATCTTGAACTTTATTAATGCGTGGTGTCTGATCTTTCGGACGTGTCCCAAAAAACAGGAACCATGCAGAACCTGCAACTGTGAAACATTGTACGTAAGTTGAAGGGGATCACTGCTGTCAGCTTCAGCGGGACATTACGCAATAACAACGCCGACGAGTGAAAATGTGTACTGCTTAGTAAGCAGGTGTATTAACCTCAGCCGGCCGGGATGGCCGAGCGGTTGTAGGCGCTACAGTCTGGAACCGCTACGGTCGTAGGTTCGAATCCTGCCTCGGGCATGGATGTGTGTGATGTCTTTAGGGTAGTTACGTTTAAGTAGTTGTAAGTTCTAGGGGACTGATGACCTCAAAAGTTAAGTCCCATAGTGCTCAGAGCCATTTGAACCATTTGTTAACCTCATGTCCGATAGAACGGAGCCGAGGCGTTCCTGTATCCAATATGCCTAGCTGGGCAATGGATCCACTTTCTTCAGTGCGCAGTAGAAATACGTTCGACTTCCTGTGGGAATCTCCGAGTAGCGAACGGGAGTATGTTGGACAGGGACGCGGATAGGTGGTGTTCGGTGGCAATGTGGATCGGCCGTGACACATTCCTAGAGAGATCACGTAAACTTCCTGGCAGATTAAAACTGCGTGCCGGACCGAGACTCGAACTCGGGACCTTTGCCTTACGTGGGCAAGCGCTCTACCAACTGAGCTACCCAAGCACGACTCACGTCCCGTCCTCACTGCTTTACTTCTGCCGTTACAATGCCTCCTACATTCCAAACTTTACAGAAGCTCTCCTGCGAACCCTGCAGCACTAGCACTCCTGAAAGAAAGGATATTGAGGAGACATGGCTTTGCCACAGCCTGGGGGATGTTTCCGGAATGAGATTTTCACTCTCCTGCGTAGTGTGCGCTGATATGAAACTTCCTGGCAGATTAATACTCGAACTCGGGACCTTGACCTTCCCCTGGCAAGTGCTCTACCATCTGAGGTACACAAGCACGACTCACTCAGTTGCAGAGTGAAAACCTCATTCTGGAAGCATTCCCCAGGCTGTGACTAAGCCATGTCTCCGCAATATTCTTTCTTTCAACAGCGCTAGTTCTGCAGGGTTCGCAGGAGAGCTTCTGTAAAGTTTGGAAGGTACTGGCGGAAGTAAAGCTGTGAGGACGGGGGGTGAGTCGTGCTTGGGTAGCTCAGTTGGTAGAGCGCTTGCCCGCGAAAGGTAAAGGTCCCGAGTTCGAGTCTCGGTCCGGCACACAGTTATAATCTGTCAGGAAGTTTCATATCAGCGCACACTCCGCTGCAGAGTGAAAATGTCATTCTGGAGAGTACATGTAGTTGCGAAAACGCGGTGTCCCGGATAGCGCAGTGGTTAACGACCGTGCATAGTTAGCAGGTGCTCCGGAGTTCGAATCCCGGTCCGGTACACATTTTCACTCGACGCTGCTGATTTCGCGTAATGTGCGGCTGCAACTGGCAGCTGTGATCCCCTTCAATTTACGTACAATGTTTCACAGTTGCGGGTTCAGCATGGTGTCTATTTTTTGGGACACGTCCGAAAGAACAGACACGACGCATTAATAAAGTTCAAGATGATTTTCGTTCCAGAAGCAGGGCCCCGATATCTACGTTCCGAGCAGTGCATGGAGGGTGGCGAGCAGTTATCTGAGACTTCGTCTCACGTCTGCAGTTACTGCCATCCCACTATCCACTGTAGGCCCCATCTGGCATTTACAACTCTCATTAGTGTCAGGCCCCAACGGTGCTAATCAGAAACAGATATCTGGCAGCGGTTATGAAAACGACGACAGCGGCACTGCTTGTCAGGATAGGTGCATCACAGTAAGGAAAGCCGCGGCGTAACGCCGGAGCCACTGTGACACGGGGGAGGTGGGGGCTCTTTGTGTCGGCGGACATGAGCCTGTCGATAGCGCACCTGATGTTGCCGTAATGAAGCTCATTCAGGCGACCGCCAGCGCGGCCGGCTCCACACTGCAGTGTGGCACACCAAGTAGGTCTGTGCAAAGGTACTGGCATCTAGGACAGAAAACTTCAGCTCAAGAACGCGCAATTGATTTCAGCTTGTGGTTTATCCTTCTACAGCTCTCGTCTCATACATACAAGGGGAGGCCACAACGTTTGGAACGTGGATTTACTGTAAACTTCGTACAGTCGTAGCATTCCATGAGGACAACAATATGTGTAAGCAGTAGCGCGTACTTCTCAAGGTGTACGTAGGCTGTTTAGAATTCCATGTTGGTAACGTCACCTAGTGCTCTGTATGAAAATCACTGGCTGTGCTGTGTGCAGTCTGTGGCTGGTGGGCATTGTTGAAATAGTCGCTATTGTAGTGTTGGGTAGTTGGCTGTTAACAGCGCGTAGCGTTGCGCAGTTGGAGGTGAGCTGCCAACAGTGGTGGATGTGGGGTGAGAGATGGCGGAGTTTTGAGAGCGGATAATCTGGACGTGTGTCCATCAGAGACAGTAAATTTGTAAGACTGGATGTCATAAACTGATATATATGTATATTATGACTTTTGAACATTATTAAGGTAAATACATTGTGTGTTCTCTATCAAAATCTTTCATTTGCTAACTATGCCGGTCAGTAGTTAGTGCCTTCAGTAGTTAGAATCTTTTATTTAGCTGGCAGTATTGGCACTCGCTGTATTGCGGGAGTTCGAGTAATGAAGATTTTTGTGAGGTAAGTGATTCATGAAAGGTATAGGTTATTGTTAGTCAGGGCCATTCTTTTGTAGGGATTATTAAAAGTCAGATTGCGTTGCGCTAAAAATATTGTGTGTCAGTTTAGTGTTGATCAGAATAGGTAAATAGCGAAATGTCTGAGTACCTTCAGTTTTGCTCAGCTCTTTTGAAAATCAAATAACGTAAAGTGTTTACCAGCACAGTAATTCACAAATTTTTCTAAGGGGACGTTTCATACGGCGCCCCGTCTCCCGTACAGGTTCCAGTGGTACCCCGTTCTGCTTATGATTGAGATATTGTTAACTACGTGACAGGATATGATCTCGACGATAGGTTTAATGTATCTTGTAAGCGTTTAATGGCAATGTGTTAATCATCTTCTCGCAGTCAATATTGCGGTGTAATTCCATTATTCAATCAATTCATCAGTTTTAGAATGAAGTTAAAAAAAGGGGAGAGAGAGGGGGGAGAAAGGAAAAATAAATCTTTATGTAGAATATATACACAGAGATATAATCGCATTTTCTTATATTTGAATATTACGTAGCTTTTTGTAATGTTTTCAGAATAAAAGATAGTAAATAATGTCACATAAAAACACAGGTCTCCAGAGATGGATATTAATCAATCACATCGAGGAAACACACATTTCCGAATCTACGAAACATAACACGATTAGATGGTGTATCATGTTGTAGGACTGATTTCGGTTGTACCGCCACCTTTAGTACTCTAGGATTACAAGATATAGTCTTATTGAACGGTTCACAACCACAGCACATAATCCACATTATGAACTAGTACATCAATTTGTTGTTCAGTGGCTCGTTCTATAGCAAAATTTATTCGAAATTGTCCATGAAAATTTCATATAATGTACGATTAAGGGGTGAACCCACAGATAGGCCATCCGACAATAACACTTGTTATGTGTATGGAAGTAATTATGTTTTGCAGACATTCTAATAGAAAATTCTGAAGGATTTAACTCGGATTTGGGCAAAAGATTTGTTAATATTTTTCTACATTCACCAGCAGGAATATCTGTAAATAAGCTAGTGACCTCAATCGATACTATATGCGTGAGAAATGGATGGGACTTGCATATCATTAATTTTATCTACAAGAGCTGTAGAATTCTTGGTAAAACATAGGTTTAAGACAGTTTTCCTTTAATGATATGATATACCTCTTTCGCTTGTAGGTAAGAAGGAACAGAATAGAAGGACATTGCTGTGCCTTCTGGAATGCCATCTGTACGTAATTCTGGTAAGTCATATGATTCGTGTTAGCAAGTATACTGATGTCAGCTTCAGATATAACACTTGTATGTTACTTGGTGAGTAATCACGTTTGAGATATTAGCTTTGGTAGTGATAACATAGGTGGAGATTATTTTCTGTTTAAACTTACTTCACGTACTAAATTTACTTTCAACTTCTACGTAAATTTCATAACACCAACAGTACACCAAAATTTTTATTCAGTAGTGAACACAAACTGCAACCCTTGGCACAGAGTGGTATGTAAAAGAAAATCACATGCAGAGCTGTGGCAACAATGTCATCTGAACGTGACAGAAGCTAGAGATTAAGGAAGAAAGATTCGATTTCTGCTGATTATCTTTCAACAGTAAACCTTTCATATGATGCAGAATACGCAGTTTTACATTTCTGCGTCTACATATGTACTCTGGCAATAATTGTGAAGAACATGGCAGAGAGTATGTCCCTCTGTACCAGGTATTAAGGATTATTCTCGCTCTATTCACGTATGAAGCGCAGGAAGAATGGTTGTTTAAACGGCTCTCTGCGCATTGTAATTAATCTGGTCCTCACGACCTCTAGGTGAGCGATACGTAAGGCATTCTAATATATTCCTACAGTCGTCACTTAAAGGCTTCTCTTGAAACTTGCTAGCTAAGCTTCTTGGGATAGTTTACGCCTACCTTCAAGACTCTGCCAGTTCCCTTTCTTCAGCATCTGGACTCCGTTCTTAATAACATTTGACAGGGTATATGCTGATGATGGAATTACTGCTACACTCAAAACCCTTTGTTGTCGGCATGCTGAAAACATTATCATAGTTTTAGAGCGAAAGTGAATTTGCTAAACTGGACGTTAGTTATTCTGCTCTTCAATGGACTAGAGTGGAAAAATGGAATAGCAGGAAAATTCCAGCTCCCGATGGGTGGACATTCCCAACTGTTCTCTTTTTGCTGCTAAGGCTGCTTGACAGTAATAATTCCATACGGTCACTGCACTGCGTGCAGCAGTTTTGTGTCGACCATACACCGTACGCCGAATTCCTGCAGACACGCAAAGCCCCGAGAACAATGGGGCGGGGCTTTGCACAGGAACCTGTACCTTTCTTCGCCCCTCGTGTCGTTCCGCTCGCACGCGACTGCAAGGTATCCGACGTGGTTCCCCGCTGAACCAAATGTATCCTACATTACTAGCAAAGCCGTGTGCTCTTCGTAGGTGCCTTGCGGTATTCAATTCAGGTGTTGCAGTTTGGCGAAGTAATCCAGCAAATTAAATGCAATTCTCACAATAGTACAACTTTATTTTCTGGCGAGCTTCGTCACTGATGTCTTCGTTAGGCAAAGGACGTTCGTTACAAGAAGACCATGTTAATTTAATGCTAGATGGCAACTTGCTCAAAAGCTAACTGCAGATTTAGCAAAACGGGTTAAAATAAATACTGTATAATAACAAAAAGTTTCTCGAAAATAAACTCTGATGAGCCGAAACATTAACAGTACCGACCTACTATCGATAGAAATCTGTCCAGGCGATAACAGCCTCCCCTGGCGAGGAATGACTGCTGGTCAGTCACAAGCATTTTGCATGTAATAACAGTGAGCGCGCTATTCGTGTGTAGAATGAGGAAGCAGCGCAGTCGGCCGGTGTGGTCGAGCGGTTCTAGGCGCTTCAGTCCGTAACCACGTGGCTGCTACGGTCCCAGGTTCGAATCCTGCCTCGGGCATGGATGTGTGTGATGTCCTTTGGTTAGTTAGGTTTAAGTAGTTGTAAGTCTAGGGGGCTGATGACCTCAGATGTTATGTCCCATAGTGCTTAGAGCTATTTGATTTTTTTTTTTTTTTTTTTTTTTTGATAATGCACGATCCATCTGAGTTTGGCCTAGGACAGATTGTGTGTGTTTCCAACACATGGCGGAACTAACCTGAAACCACGTTCAGACGTCGTGGGGTGGCTCGGCTACACCTTATTACAGATGTCGAACCTTGTAGGCTGTGCAGACTGGTGAAACATGGCACAAACTGTTGTGAAACTAACACCAGACTTTAATGCTCGGCAGCGAACAACTGTGTCTGAACACACAGTGCACTGAAGACTTTTAACGTTGGGCCTCCACAGCCAACGACTCATACTTGTGGTAATGTTAACATCATGACATCGCCAACAACGACTGAAATGGAGATGTGACCATCGGCACTGGACATTGGTGCAGTGGCAGAGAATTGAACGTTCTGATGAATCCCGGAGCCTTCTTCATCACGCTGATAGGAGGGAACGTGTTGTGTGCATAGTTCCGCGTAGTCAGCGCGTACACAACTTTCCCATTAGAGCGCGCCCCGCTAAGCACAACAGCACAGGCGCAGCGCTCGTCCGTCTCCGCACTACGAGATGGCGCTGCCTTGGAGACGGACCAAATTCTGCTTCCGCCGATATGTAACGCAGCCAATGAGATTGCTGCTAACGTAGAACCTTTTCTCCTCGCGGATCACACTCGTGCAGTGATACATGAACGCTCGAGGTATTATAAAGAGTGTACAGACCTCCGATTAGTCAGTCTGCATTAGTCTTCTTTAGTCTGCATTAGTCTGCACCAGTCTATAGTCAAGTTTCAGTCTGCGCCTAATAAGATTACCATATTCCTGTACATAGCCATGAAGAGAAATGTATAGGCACTTTGTAAAGTATCAGAAATATGTGAGAATAAGATTAATGTACCAAGACCTAAGGAACTTCAGATTGTCAATTGTAAACAGCATCCAGAATCAAGTTACGTAATTGTCTATGATTTTTATTATTTTAATAAATGTGTGTGAAAATTAATCAAGTTCTGTTTAAAGTTGGTCACCGTCAATCTGCTACTCTAAGCGTGCAAGTGGCATTTCTATCGTCTGACCTAACAGCAGAAGATAAACATGCCACGATATGACTACGAGACGTATTGCTGACACTCGCCTACTTCGTTAGAGCGACAAGTCAAATAATCTGGTGGTGTGTGTACCGAAGGTCTTACAGTACGCACACCACAGAACGAATCCGTTGTCTTCCAAGGAAACAGTTCCTTGACACCTATACTGCGGGACAAAGACACTCTGGCGGCGGCTCCATTATGCTCTGCTGAAGGTTCATGTCGGCATCCATGGGTCCAATCTAGTTTACGCAAGGCTCCTTGACAGCCAAATGGTATTGTACACATTCATGAAGATCAGGATTCCCAACGGCAGTGGCATTTTTCAACAAAGTAATGCGCTTTGTCACTAGGCCAGGAGTGTGAGGGAGTGGCTCGAGGAACACAGTGGCGAGTTGTAATTGATGTGCGGCACCCCCAACTCGCCAGATCTGAACCTGGTCGAACACATCTGGGATGTGATTGAAAATGGCGTAAGAACGTATCCCCTCCCCCCCCCCCCCCCCCCCGGCATTCACGGGAATCAGGTTACTTGTGTGTGCAGATGTGGTACCAGCTTCCTCCAGCGACCTAGCATGGTTTCATTGCTTCCATGCCACGACTCGTCGCCGTCATTGTCCTTTCCGTAGAGGGTCATACTGGCTACTGAGTGGTTGGTCATAATGCTCTGGCTTACCAGTATAGACTTAGCTAGTACTCAGTGTCATCTTATTGGGCCCTGTCAGCTCGTTTTCGTTACTGGCACGATCCGTTTTCCTGTCACGCCAATGGTTGGGGCTTCGGTCGCCTTATGGCTGGCTCTTTGGGTGGAGGAAGTGAGAGGCAGGTTGTGGACGGGCGGTAGGGCAGTGAGTGAGAGGAACGCGTGACGAGCGTTTAGCGTGAGATTAGGGGCCTGATCGGCTGTCACACACCAAGAGGACGGCTGCTCGTTCAGGGACGTGTTGGTGTGGAGTGTTGGGCTCTACGCTGTAGCGCCCAGTTGACTGTCCGGGTTTGGGAGTGACCGTTTTCTGGTGTGGGGTCATGATCACGTTCAATTTCTCGGGTACCCTCCAATCGTACCTTATTTTTGCATAAGATACTTCTGTCTGTGCGTTTTGGCACCTGTGCTCCGGTGTTGAACTTGCTCCCGTTAGGCTGGTTTGCTCGCTGCTCTTCGTCACTCCGTATTGAAGCTACTAAATTCGAACTCCCCCTTCTGTGTGTGATATCCTCTTATGCATTCTATATTTGGCAGTATACAGGGTGGTCCATTGATCGTGACCGGGCCAAGTATCTCACGAAAGAAGCGTCAAACGAAAAAACTACGGAGAACGAAACTTGTCTAGCTTGAAGGAGGAAACCAGATGGCGCTATGGTTGGCCCGCTATATGGCGCTGCCATAGGTCAAACGGATATCAACTGCGTTTTTTAAAATAGGAACCCCCATTATTTATAACATATTCGTGTAGTACGTAAAGAAATATGACTGTTTTACTTGGACCACTTTTTCGCTTTATGATTGATGGCGCGGTAATAGTCATCGGCACTGTGCAAGCTGGGGTGGTTCCATAAGGGTGTCCGCTGTGTCTACATGCAGTGGACTGGTTCCTGAGGTCCAACTGAACCTATCATTGACTGAAAATGGTTATGCTGTGTTCCCTGGAGACAATTTGCAGCATTTCACGGACTTCATATTCTCAGCTTTTATGGATAACAATACCCCATGCCACTGGGACACCATGGTTCGCGATTTCTTTGAAAAACATCATGGACAATTAAAAACAAATTCTCAGATGTTTGTGAAATCCTAAGGGACCAATTTACTGAGGTCATCGATCCCTAGACTTACACACTACTTACACTAACTTATACTAAGAACAACCCACACACCCATGCCCGAGGGAGGGGCCGCACAACGCATGACGTGGCGCCTCAAACCACGCGACCACTCCTCACGGCCATGGACAGTTCAAGCGATTTGGCCACCTATCGAACCATGACGATACACAATCGACAGGTTAGTTTGTGCACAAAATCCTGCACCGGCAACATTTTTGCTATTATGGACGGCTTTAGAGGGAGCATGGCTGAGTCTTTCTGCACAGGATATCCAACGTCATGTTGGGTCCACTCGACTTGGAGTTGCTGCACTATGCCGACCAAAAGGAGATGCGACACGATATTAGGGGGTGTCCCATGATATTTGTGATCTCAGCGTAAGCTTTTTGGTTATTGAGTTTTCGACGAGGGTAGACTGAAAGAGAAAAGAAGAGCTAGTATATTGTGCTGGATGCTACAGAACACATAGCTGTGTATTGAGTCAGTAGAATTACAGACATCCGCGAGCATTTGCTTATGAAACACTTGTTTATTTCAATAAATTAGTTTCCGATGCTCCTAAGCCTCATCTTTAGATAGGACATGCCAATGTTACATATTTATTTTTGTTGCTTGCTTCTGTGACAAAAGATAGGGATTATTTTAATATACCGCCATGAATGACATTATTGTTAATATTTATCTGTTAACTTTCATTTTCATTTCCTAATGGACACAGAATCAGTTACTAAACAGCATAAACACAGGGTTTCAGCAAATATGCGCTAGCATCCAGCATGCGCTGTACAACTGAAGTGCACCATAGAGTCAATGATATAATAATTACCTGACATTGTTAGCGTTATAGGAGATGACTTTTAAGCATAGTGTTGACGTTTTTAGTAAAACTATTTATTTGCCGACATGGAAAGGATGAATGCATCGATTTCTAGTTCCGACCAGTTAAATGACCATCTTTAGATCTGAAAGTTTGAGAGTCGGATACAGGCTTATGTTCATAATACAAAGAACAGATGAAGTTCATGATTTCGTATTAGGTGAAAGAGAACATACAACATAGCAGAAGGTCGTTTCTGTACCGACTACTGAGCCTAGACGCTTTGACACAATCGTGTTAACAGTTGTAAACCCTAACATAACTTTGAATAAAACTTATGAAAATAATTCACACTTATGGGTAAAGAATAAATACATAAACAGACATTGAATAACAAGTACTGAAAATTATGATTACAATATATATGTATTAGGTACGCTATGCATCACTTCGTTGTGGAATATAACGGATTCATCATGGTAATGTAATGAGACAGTAAAAGAACTAATCATGATTGTTGACAGTATCGGATGATGCTATCTGTCTAACAGCAGTAGTTGGACTGACCGATTTTGTGCAAACAAACTTTCGAATCACTGAAGTTATCATCACGTAGCAGTTCATCAAGCATACGATACGTTTATAGAATAATATAAAATTATGAAAAAAATAAGCAGTAGTTTAAAAAGTATAGGATCTAGAGTATACTGCAATTTTTAATACGTAAAGAATTTGGAGTGTGAGCAGTAGTTAGAGCCATTGAATGGCGTAGGCGATTAAGAGTCCCATTACTGGCACCGACGCACAACCAGCTTCCATCAGACAACACAACAGACCTTCACCCAACGCTCCCCTGAGCTCTCTTGACACCACTGAAATCCCAAATGGCGGTCGTTTTGGATCTGTGGAATGTACGCTAGACAGCGTCTGGCTCAGAGATGCCCTTGAAGTAACCGATTTGTAAGAGATCGTTGTGTCACTGCGGTGCCAACTGCTGCTGAAATTGCTGCTACAGATTCAGTACGATGCCCCAGAACCATATTCCGAACACGATAATCTTCCCTCTTGGTAATGCCACGTCGCCACCCGTAGCACGGGCTTCTTGCGAACATACATTCCCGTGACCACCGCTGCCAGCAACCATGTGCAGTGGCGACATTCCTGCCAAGTCTTTCTGCAGTATCACAGAATTATTATACAGTTTCTTGCAGCCCTATTAACAAGACCTCGTCCAAACTCAGTGAAGTGTTGAGGATACCGTCTTTGACGCGCTGAAGGCATTCTTGACAAAAATCAGCTCACCAAGTCTATTTGCAAAGGTAAGTAGCGCTCACGACCTTTACAATGTGTATTTGAAGCGAACCTCATTTGCATTCTCATAGTGGTGCTATTACAGCTATCTATACGCGACTGGCGCAACATTTCAAAAGAATTAATCTTTCAAATGTAGAAACACGCCTACCAACTTTTGTTTATGTCGCCCAACTCCTTTTTGATGTCGCGATTTTTTTCCGTCAGTGCATTTTTCTTCACATACTTATTGGGTGTCACTGTATGTACTCACGGTATTTGTGCCTTGATAATTCTTATTTTTTTCCCGTCAGTGCATTTTTCATCACATAATTATTGTGTGTCGTTCTATGTACTCATGGTTCTTGTGCTTTTATAATACTTACTTTTATGTAACGTTTCCAGTTGCCTTTATGTATAGGGAGGTCCATTGATAGTGATCGGTCCAGATATCTCACGAAATAAGCATCACACGAAAAAACTATATACAACGAAACTCGTCTACCTTGAAGGGGGAAACCAGATGGCGCTATGGCTGGACCGCTAGATGGCGCTACCATCGGCCAAACGGATATCAACTGCTTTTTTTAAAATGGGAACCCCCATTTTTATCACATATTCGTGTAGTACGTAAAGAAATATAAATGTTTTAGGTGGACCACCTTTTCGCTTTGTGATAGATGGCGCTGTAATAGTCACAAATACATGGCTCACAATTTCAGTCGAACTGTTGGTAACAGGTAGGTTTTTTAAATTAAAATACAGGACGTAGGTACGTTTGAACATTTTATTTCGGTTGTTCTAATGTCATACATGTACCTTTGTGGACTTACAATTTCTGAGAACGCAGTCTGTTACAGCGTGATTACCTGTAAATACCACATTAATGCAGTAAATGCTCAAAATGATGTCCGTCAACCTCAATGCATTTGGCAATACGTGTAACGACATTCCTCTCAACAGCGAATAGTTCGCCCACCGTAATATTCGCACATGCACTGACAATGCGCTGACGCATGTTGTCAGGTGGTGTCGGTGGATCACGATAGCTAATATCCTTCAACTTTCCCCCACAGAAAGAAACCCTGGAAGGTCAGATCCGGTGAACGTGCGGGCCATGGTATGGTGCTTCGACGACCAATCCACCTGTCATGAAATACGCTATTCAGTACCGCTTCAACCGCATGCGAGCTATGTGCCGGACATTCATCATGTTGGAAGTACATCGCCGTTCTGTCATGCAGTGAAACATCTTCTAGTAACATCGTTAGAACATTACGTAGGAAATCAGTATACATTACACCATTTAGATTGCCGTCCATGAAATGGGGGCCAATTATCCTTCCTCCCATAATGCCGCACCATACAATAACCCGCCAAGGTCGCTGATGTTCTACTTGTCGCAGCCATCGTGGATTTTCCGTTGCTCAGTAGTGTATATTATGCCGGTTTAAGTTACCGCTGTTGGTGAATGACCCTTCGTCGCTAAGTAGAACGCGTGCAACAAATCTGTCATCGTCCCGTAATTTCCGTTGTGCCCAGTGGCAGAACTGTACACGACGTTCGAAGTCGGCGCCATACAATTCCTGGTGCATAGAAATATGGTACGGGTGCAGTCGATGTTGCTGTAGCATTGCAAACACCGACGTTTTTGAGATTCTCGATTATCGCGCAATTTGTCTGCTACTGATGTGCGGATTAGCCCCGACAGCAGCTAAAACATTTACTTCGGCATCATTATTTGTTGCAGGTCATGGTTGATGTTTCACATGTGGCTGAACACTTCCTGTTTCCTTAAATAGCGTAACTATCCGGCGAACGGTCCGGACACTTGGATGATGTCCTCCAGGATACCGAGCAGCATACATAGCACACGTCCGTTGGGCATTTTGATCACAATATTCATACACCAACACGATATCGACCTTTTTCGCAATTGGTAAACGGTCCATTTTAACACGAGTAATGTATCACGAAGCAAATACCGTCCGCACAGGCGGAATGTTACGTGATACCACGTACTTATTCGTTTGTGACTATTTCAGGGCCATCTATTGCAAAGCGAAGAAAGTGGTCCCACTAAAACCTTCTTATTTCTTTACGTACTACACGAATATGTAATAAAAAAATGGGGGTTCCTACTTAAAAAACCGCAGTCGATATCCGTTTGACCTATGGCAGCGCCATCTAGCTGGCCAATCATAGCGCCATCTGGTTTCCCCATTCAAGTTAGACAAGTTTCGTTCTTTGTAGTTTTTTCGTTTGATGCTTATTTCGTGAGATATTTGACCCCGCCACGGTCAATGGACCACCCTGTATATATTTATCAAATCATGGTCGGAAGCTATGGCGTTCTTTTCTTTTTTTCAGAATGAAGAACTAACATTCATTTAGGTGCATTCAATAACTGAATACGCTTTTAGGTGCCCTGAACGTAGGTCAAAACAGTTTTCTCTCATAACATGAGTACCATTTCCAGTATTGATGGTCCGCTACCTGCGTGGCGGCCATTCACGACAACTACATTTGAAATTAGAAAAAGTGCCTTATATTACAGATTCATAATTTTAAACATACAATTGTCTCATATATTGGCAGGCATTGTGCGTCAAAATGTTTCCATACAGTCCAACGTACTGCACTATCAAAAATCAATGTTTATCACCTATGCCTTTCAATAGCTAAAACTACTGGTGCAGGTTTCATATTTTTAAATATAAAGCGTCGTATTGTACTCTTTATCTATTACTTCGTAAACTACTGATTAGTTTTTCATAATTTTAGATATTCAGTAAAAGTATCGTAGGTTTACTGAACTGTCACCAGGTAATGGCTTCAATGATTGAAAAGTCGTTGCACATAACATCGGTCAATCTTCCTATTTCTTCTTATATTGTCTCATTGTTTGTCTTATATGCTGCACGATGAAATGGTGCGTAACGTATTAAATCTGTATATATTGTAAGCACAATTTTAGGTACGTCTTATTCAAAATCAGTTTTCGTACATTTGTTTTGTGGCGGTGACTGTATGTTACTGCTATAAATTTTATTGAACTTTATCTTACAGTTTACAATTGAAAACACGAATGTGACAACGTTTCTGGCTTCAGTAGTTAATGTAGACTCTGCTTTCTGTTGTGTGGTGTGTACTCTTACAGGTATTTTGAAATCATTAATTTCCTCTAACCTTTGAGTTATGAATACAAAAGGATTTAGGTTGCAATAGTTGTTGGGAAATGAAGTCTCTTTCACAGGAGAGACTTGCGTGCAGATCTGTATGAGAAAAGTCTTCCACCTCAAGATCACAAAAACAATAACAATAGTCAGCCTGCGTCTCAACTAGTATTTAAATCGAAGAGTACGATGCACACAGTCACAACACTTATCTTCCTCGTGTTTATTTGTATGTTTTCTCGCCCTTCCAGAACTAATTAATTTCATATCCTCTTTAAGTAATTCTGTTACCTATTTTGTTCACTGAAATACAAGGGACAGAGCGTGTGGAAGCTTCCACAAGGCAAACGACACACTGACAATAGAATGTCTACGACAATGGTGTTACATGAGGTATTAACGAATATGGCTTTAGATATGATAAATGTAGAAATTATATGCAATTGGCATGGGACAGACTACATTAGTGCAGCTTGTTTTTGTTTATCGGTAGTCTATCATTTCTGTTGAACAACTGGAATCTCACGCTTAGTGGTGCTAAGTAAGCCCTCCTCGCTGCTGTAAATCGACCCTAATATCACGGCTCAGTAGTGAGAATCCTGCTGAAAACATACACTACATTCGTTGCTGACTGAAAGTAGTTCATCGTGGAAAATGCCAAGGCACGAGTTGAGGAGATATCGGGAAGATATTACAACTTATCTATCTCTATGCACTAAAACACTTCTGCTCAACATTCACACAGTCAACAAATTTATAATTCTCAATATGTTACACACTGCTTGAATACGACTCATGCCTGTATTTGAGCATCACTCATTAAGCCTTGTTAGTTGCTCTCAGCAGTGATTTTTCTTATTTGATGATTTACCAACACACCTTTCACTCCCACATAACTCTCAGTTATGAACAATGATGCACATCGAAAAGCTCCTGAGTCTTTCATGAGGCACATCTTGTCGTCCTTTATCAAATACATGCCAAGTGCGAAGCACTCTGCATACAAGATGTCCATATGTAAGTCTTTATCTAGCACGGTTATAAAACTCTTAATGTGCTTCAGCTTTATATGAAAGCACGTTCAGTCACCAGTAAAAGTAGCACGTTTCCCCTTCCTGGCTGTATCCTACCGCTGCTCAGCCATTTCTCCTTCATAAAGTCGTGCTCACTATCTCTGGTGTCCCCTTTCGCAGATAAAACAGTAATACCTACTTCTTGTAGTTTGTCTGCATTCCCATAAGAATACAGAACACATTCAAAGGAGCACAAATTGTTTTCACTATTGCATTTATTTTAAGGAAGTAGAGATACCCTATCTGTATACAAGTCAAACGGATGAATTATCCAGTCAGTACAGCACCTGTAGATCGTAGTGTAATTACACCACCTTAGAACTTGTCTTATATGAATAGATAAACAGTCGCCCACAGTCGCTGTTTCACACTCCGACGCTTATTGTGAGACCTCGAATGTCTCAACTGTACCAGAAAGTGTCACACAATTGAAATTAATTTCAGTGTTTGCAAAAATCTATTGAAAATGTTGTTTTCACTGAAGTTCCAGCCAGGGCAATTTTAACAGCTGAAATAGACACGTTGTCAAAACCTCCAGCTAACGTTATTCCACGGAAAATACAACTAATACACGATAGAGTTAAAGTCCTTTCAGATTTTACAACTCGGCATATAGAACAAAACTGTCTCGCTAAGAATGTGAACTAGGAATGCACACCCTTTAGTCAGCTACAGTGTCCATCGTGTTTGCTAAAGGGGAACAACTGTTTGCCTACGAATATCTGTGGATTCTGACATCCAACCGGTTGGCCATGCCTGCTGTATTACAGTTTGATTACGTTTTTGACTTATTTACCCGTTAAACTACATGTTTTGTGTAGCAAGTATATTAATACCTAAAATATTATGTATTCATTCGTCAAAATCGCTTATGGAAGTTACTTGACAGGGCTGCACTGACAACTATTATTCGGTAATGGAACAATAGGTCCTTATCTTCGACTACTGGCAAGAACTCTGTTGCCGTACCGGTTCCTGACACACCAAGTACGAGTCGACAATAGAAATTTTCAACTGACATTAGGTAAATGCATCCAACTACATGTATTCCTACAGAGAACTAGTGTACCACTAGCTCTTCTAGTCCGTTTATAAATTTATTAGCCCTTACATATACGATAACACATTACAGTACTTGCTGAATGGCATACGCTCCAAGAGCGGATAGGAAGAAAACTTGTCCTGCT
Source organism: Schistocerca serialis cubense (assembly GCF_023864345.2). Lineage (NCBI taxonomy): Eukaryota > Metazoa > Arthropoda > Insecta > Orthoptera > Acrididae > Schistocerca > Schistocerca serialis. The sequence continues at coordinate 380,753,308 of NC_064645.1, read as the reverse complement.
TCATCTGTCATATAAGGATAGCGCTAGATTCTACCGTAGGTATTACATTCTCGGGACCTACATTACTGACAGTCACTCATTTATTAATTAATTTACTCATCCATCCTACGTAGATCCTCAAATCTTCAATGTTTGCAACAATTCAAATTACACAGTGACAAATGACACAATTTTTAGAAACTTAAGCGATAAGCTTTTTCTATACATCTTAATACTGTTTATGCTCAAGTAAATTTTATGTAATCTAGCAGCTATTATATTAAAAGTAATCACTACTTTAAAAAACATGCTTCTTTATTCATATTAGGCAGCTGCTGTGTATCTGATCTTATGATATGTAGATCATGGTAATCAAATTTTCTCAATAAAAACCCAATTCCCTGTAAACTGTAACAATAAAAGCCTGTTTATAATACACTACTGTTTATCATGGAGCTGTAACACGTACGATGATACTTCCTGTGTACCTAACACAAACTCTATATCTTTAAATGTAAATAAAACGGATAATTGATGATGGGTGGCTAATCGCCCACGTTTCGAATTTTATTTTGATTTGCTGGGACACCCAGTGTATTGATTTGCATGACTCAAGAACTTACTGAATCCATTTCAAGCAAATTACATAACTGTATTCTGACATACAGAGAAGGGTGTTAGGTCTACATGAAAATTAGCTTTGTGTCCTGCATTCTGACTGTGCAGGACAGTTCAGCTGAACCCGTTTATTAACCATAAAATCATCTGAGAAGTGTATATAGCGCGAGAAGAGTATCAGAATTCCAAGATCGTTATAAAGCCGTTTAACACAATATTCTAATAGACCCCTTTTGCTCATCTTCAGCAAAATCAGGAGAGAGTGTCCACGCACATAATGGGAAACACTGTATGATTTTTATTTTTGACTATATTTCTTTAAAATTAGATTCAGCATTCCCTGAGTGGGTTCTCCGCCATTGAAGAACGTAATAGATTTCTTGTTACTTGGCTTCCACGTCCGTTAACTGAAATATTTTATAATTTCTTACGAGAATGCAGATTGTAATCCCAGTCTGGTGTTGAGACCCGCGCAGCAAATGATGTGGACCGATTGGATTTTAGAAAATTTGCATGTTGTCATTTTGTACTCACTAAATCCTGTATGATTTATTCTTTTCCGAATGACACAAAATAAGTAAGAATGGACAATGCAGACTAGAAATCACGCAAATGGCGGATGGGTGACACATCGGAGTGTTTCGTCTTCCTTGCTAGAAATTCTGAAAAGCAAACCTCATAATACAATGAATAATGAATAAACATGTGGACTGGTTAAGTGATAAACAGCACTTAAGTAAATCAAAATAAGTTAGTAAAATGTGAAATCGTTACAACTACAGCCCACGTTGCTTACAGTTCGAAAGCCGAAAGGGGAAAGACAAATGCAAATAGCCAGACTTAACCCAGCTGCGGTCAAAAAATTTTGAAGTCTGTGCCTTCTTTTAGTACGCACATAACGCAAGTACGAATATCGACTCCTTGGTTGCCAATATTTATACAATTTTTTCTACATAAAGTTAGTTTTTCAGAAAGGGGTTGTTACAAACTTAAAGAGAGGACAATTTTCAACTAAGCTGCTCAGAGAAAATGTAGTATTACAAGAAGCGAATATTAACTGGGCTCAAGTATTTGTTCCTTTTTTTACTTTCTGAGGTAATAAAAAAGAAAATACAGCTTCTGTCACAGGCCATGTTATTTTTACGAAGAGGATAAAAGCAAACAGCGCTTCGTGTGCGTGGTATCATATTTGTCAGTCACTCAGTGAGGGGGCCTTTACAATTTCGACACGCCCTTTTATCAGTCTGAATGCTGCGGCGGAGTGGTTCGTTGCGAAACGGAGATTAAAAACAGTCCTCAGCCAAACAGCGCTGCTTTTTCCGAGGTTTTCAAGTTTGACTAAGAGTGCTGCTACTGGAATACATCAGAAGTTTTGAATTAAAACTGTCCGCTATTATTTCTGCAACAAGTTCCAATGACAGAGTTTGAATTACATCTTTGCTTTTAAATAAATGTTTCAGAGTGCACCTCTTTCCAGGAATGATTTCTTTCGAATTTGACTTATTTGTGACGTTCGGTGGACTCTTCGTTCAGAACTTTATTTACTGCCGTGGTTTGCTGACTTACTCTACCAAACGACGGAAAGTACCGAGAAAATATTGCGATGAGATGCAGCTGTGTAGATATTGGTTTATTTCTTATCCTTTCACGACACTAGGCGATGTTTGGGCTATGATTTGATATTATTTATACTGCTATAGAATGAGAGGTCGCAGTTTAAACTGTTACCAAATATCTACTATATTTCTTGACCGATTTAGTTTACATTTTTATACGATATTCTAATAAACCTTTGGGCGGGCGTTGCCTAGACATTTTTTTATACTATATAGTAATTAAATATGTATATATTATATAAAGGCGAAATGTTTTTACCAACATCTGAGAAAGTTCTTGAGCGATTTGCTTCAATTTTTTGCACAATACCCTAATATACGTTCGGACACATATAGGCAATATTTTTTTAGTGTGTACAATGTATAAAGATATATGCAAAATCAATACTTGTAAAGGAAGTTATCTCGTAGTTTGTTAACAAAAATCTCGAAAAGTTATTAACCAATTTACTTCACAGTTTCACACGATGCTCTAATGAACGTTTCGATGGAAAAGACTATTGTTTAGTATGTAAAGGCGAAAAGTTTTTATCAAAATCTGAGAAATTTCTTGACAGATTATATATATATATATATATATATATATATATATATATATATATATATATATATATATGTATGTGTGTGTGTGTGTGTGTGTGTGTGTGTGTGTGTGTGTGTGTGTGTATTGGGACGATTCTTAGAAAATCTCTCAAGATTCTTCGGTGATTTACTTAAATTTTCAGGCGCTATTAAAGTAAACATTCAGTAAGACATATGTCACATATTTTTAACATATTCCTTTATAAATATACACACACTACATAAAAGACTCCCCGCCCCCCACATGAACCATGCACCTTACTGTTGTTGGGGAGGCTTGCATACCTCAGAGATACAGATAGCCGTACCGTAGGTGCAACCACAATGGAGGGGTATCTGCGGAGAGGCCAGACAAACGTGTGGTTCCTGAAGAGGGGCAGCACCCTTTTCAGTAGTTTCAGGGGCATCAGTCTGGATGATTGACTGATCTGGCCTTGTAACATCAACCTGAAAGGCTTTGATGTGCTCGTACTGCGAACAGCTGAAAGCAACAGGAAACAACAACCGTAATTTTTCTCGAAGGCATGCAGTCTTACTCGATGGTTAAATGAAGTTGGCGTCCTCTTCGGTAAAATATTCCGGAGGGAAAATAGTGCCCCATTCGGATCTCCTGTCGGGGACTACACAGGAGGACATCATTATCACGAGAAAGAAAACTAGCGTTCTACGGATCAGAGCGCGGAATATCTGATCCCTTAATCTGGCAGATAGACCAGAAAATTAAAAAGGGAAGTGGATGTGTTAAACTTAGATATAGTGCCAGTTAGAGAAGTTCTGTGTCAGGAGCAACAAGACTTCTGGTCAGGTGAATACAGCGTTATAAATACAAATCCAAATAACGGTAATGCAGGTGCAAGATTAGAAATAAATAAAAAAATAGGAATGATAATAGGCTACTACGAATAGAATACTGAAGGCATTATTGTAGCCAAGATAGACACGAAACCCACGCCTACCACAGTAAAGTTTATATGCAACCTAGCTCCGCAGATGCTGAAGAGATTGAAGAAATGCACGATGTGATAAAAGAAATTATTCAGATAGTTAAAGGAGCCGAAAATTTAATGGTCATGGGGGACTGAAATTCGATAGTAGTAAAACGAAGAGAAGAAAAAGTAGTGGGTGAACATGGACTGGATTCAAAAGGGAAGCCGCTTGGTAAAATTTTGCACAGAGCATAACTTAACCACAGCTAACACTTGGCTTAAGAACCACGAAAGAAGGTTGTACACATGGAAGGGACCAGGAGACATTGGACGGTTTCAGATAGATTATCTAATGGTAGGACAGAGATTTAGGAACCAGATTTCCAATTGTAAGACATTTTCGGGATCAGATGTGGACTCCGACCACAATTTGTTGAACTGTCCATTAAAACTGAAAACACTGCAAAAATGTAGGAGTTTCAAGAGATAGGACCAGGATAAACTGAAAGAACCGGAGATTGAAAACAGTTTCAGAGAGGTCAGTAGGGGATGATTGACAAGAACAGGGGAAAGAAATACAGTAGAAGAAGAATGGGTAGCTTTGACAGATGAAATAGCGAAGGCAGCAGATGATCAAGTAGGTAAAAAGACGAGGGCTAGAAGAAATAATTGGGTAACAGAGGAGATATTGATTTTTAATTGATAAAAGAAGAAAAAACGAAAAGCAGTAAATGAAGCACTTGGAAATAAATAGAAACCTCTCAAGAATGAGATCGACTGGAAGTGCAAAATGAGTTCGTGAAAATCAAAACGTATGCCCATCTCATCTACCCTGACTGTGCAGAGGAATGACTGATGTGATCAAACATCTGAACGTTACACACGTCATTTAAGCATTAATTCATGGTAGAATATTACAGTATAACTAAGCACGGATTACAGTGTAATTTAAACGTATGTCAAAAGGTAGAGTCTGCAGCACTCAAACCTTGAACAGTCCTCTGGTCTAACTGCCGATACAGTGCTGCCTGTCATCATGACTCTAGTAGGGGGAGGGTGGCGAACCTATCGCCCTGATCACATCTTACTGCCAGGAAATATACCCAGTGCCCATCTGAAAGCAAGTTGAGTGGACTTGGGGTAGTCTCAAAGGGAATGATATGAGGTTTGAATAGGGACGTCCAGAACTGGAGTCTAGCGGTTTACTTGCTTCACCCACCCCTACGCAAATTTAATTGAATGGAATACTATCTGTGATGTATAGGTACAGCATTGAAATATTTCTGTAACACTTACTAGGTATGTAATGTTATTTTATGAAATTACTATATTACTAGAACCACTCGAGGTGAGTGAAAGTGTATCCACTCATTTCTACATTTAGCATCGTTTCAGCTGCTACCCGACAACAGGAAGCCTGCTTCTAACATTTGGAGCTGGTGCGTGCTGTTGTACTATCACAAAGACCAGTTAGGCGATCAGGAGAAGACGAGTAGTCTGACAATGAAGATAAAATAAAAATGAAGTTATAGAAGCAATTCATGCTATCTTTTACATCGGGCTGTCGAAGGAAACTACTGAAAGGGCTTCAAAAGGAATAAAAATAAGAATGAAAAGGGGAATTTTGTAAACTAAACGAAGGTTAAAAAAAAAAGAAAATCCATTTTAATGGTATCGAAAATTGGAAGTAAACACGTGTGACCAATTGTGGCCTATCACGGAGAGTGAATAAAGTGAGAAAACTATTCACAAAGTCTGAGTGACAAGGATATACACTGAAGCGCCAAACAAACTGGTATAGGCATGCGTATTTTAATACAGATATACGTAAAGAGTCGGAATACGGCTCTGCGATCGGGAACGCCTATACAAGACAAATTTCCGGGGCAGTTGTTAGGTCTGTTACTGCCGCTATAATGGCAGGTTATCAAGAATTATGTTCGTTTGAACGTGGTGTTATACTCAGCGCACGGGCGATGGGACAGAGCATCTACAAGGCAGCGATGAAGTGGGGATTTTCTCGTACGACCATTTCACGAGTGTACCGTGAATATCAGGAATCCTGTAAAACATCAAATCTCCGACATCGCTGCAGCCGGAAATAAAACCTGCAAGAACGGGACCAACGACGACTGAAGAGAATCGTTCAATGTGGCAGAAGTGTAACGCTTCCGCAAATTGTTGCATGTTTCAGTGCTGGGCCATCAAGTGTCAGTGTGCGAACCGTTCAACGAAACATCATCGATATGGGCTTTCGGTGCCGATGTCCCACTTGTGTACTCTTGACGACTGCACAAACAAAGCTTTATGCCTCGGCTGGGCCCGTCAACAGTGAGATTGGACTGTTGATGACTGGAAACATGTTGCCTGGTTGGACGAGTTCGTTTCAAGTTCTACCGACGTGTACGGGTAAGGAGACGATCACATGAATCCATGGACCCCGCATGTCAGCAGGTGAGTGTTGAAGGTGGTGGAGGCTCTGTATGACCTGAGATGTCTCCAGTTGGAGTGATATGGGACCCCTGATACATCTAGATGCGACTCTGACAGGTGACACGTAAGTAAGCATCCTGTCTGATCACCTGCACCCATTCATGTCCATTGTGCAGTCCGACGATAGGTTTCTCCGAGGTATTTCATAGTGTTCTAACACATGATCGAAATCACGCTAAAAATCGAGATCAATTTTATGGTTCTTTGATTCAGCGGATTACGTCGTTTTCTTTTTCTGCTTATTGGCGTAACCTACGCTACATTCCAGTCTTACCCCTATTCTCATATGAATGTTTCGTCGAGCAATTTTTTTATATGATTGCTAAGTACGGAAGTACTTCATTAGCAATGCCGAAAGGAATGTCATTGGTACACAGTCTGTGCTGAAAAGATTCCTGTCATTCAGTGTCTTAACTTACTACGTTACACCGTGGTTATGTATCTGTAAATTACTCATGCTAGCAGGTGTTCTAGATTTTAATGCAGGGCCATTCAGTACATATTTCTTAGTGAAGGTATTTGGGTAAACAATGTACAGTTACTCCACGTTAGTGGCGCTGTAATCGATAACATTACTTTTACTGTCACACAGTGAAAGTGTTGATTTTGTCTTGCTTCCGTCGTACTTCTGGTACGACATAATCTCTCTGGAATTTCTGAGAGATTTCGAGAAAGGGTTCCGTTCTGGAAGTTAATACATCTAGGACTGAAGATCACGCTAAGTTTCAATCTTCTGTAAAAGATTACCTATCTTGGAGACTTTGCGTTCTTTTAAATTTGGAACGATTTTTGCTTTCTTTCTGCAATAGTGTCCTCACCTGTTTTGTGTACTACGTGTGATCTGATCCGTCTCTTTATCTGCTTGGTGATGACTTTCTTATTGCCATCAACACTATTCCTGTGAATGCAAATCAGACCTAGTTCATGCTTACATAGTTAATCAGCAAGTAATGTAGCCTGTAGGTGTGTGGAGAGTGGTTCGCTACAGCACCATCAGTTACAATGGGATTTCTGGGCTGTCTAGTTGTGCATCGACGTATTGCGCTAAAGGTAGACGAGGTGCGCTGCCGAAGAACGTCCAGTTACAGTACCAACAACTTCTCTGGAGCAACTTTTTTATCAAATTGGCTTGGAACTGGAAGTAAAAACGGCGTGGAGGTGAACAGCACAGCGTTTCCCAGTGCGTGTTGCTACAGCTGTGTTGCCAGATTCTCTGATTCTCCGGTATTTAGAGCTGTGACCGACGGTGGTTGCTTTGAGAACGACTGGATGCTTCACGCCACAGCTCCCAGAGTGCAGAGCTCTTTTATCGACCATCCGGCGAGGGTAGGAATGGCTGGACCCTAACATCTTTCTCCTGGGACGGTGGAAAAAGTGATGAACTGCTCTGGTGCATGATGTGTCCATAGATGAGGTGGTCAATACAGACATAATTTAGAAAAGCTGTAGGTATTTTTGTGGTGAGGTGAGAAAATGTTATTGGTATAAACAAATAGTACTGAATGTTGATATGATCCTCAGGATTTATACTACCTGTAACTATCCTACTTTCAACAACAGGATTATTTTCTTCATGTTCCAGATGTGCTGCAGCCCGGTCCGTGTACAACACCATTATTTGGCAAGGACAGGGGTTCTTGTGCACGGTTGTTGCTGTACTTTGCAAGATCCCCTCGCTTCTGAAGTGATACTGTTATTACTCAGCTTAGCCGCGAGTCCGTAGAGAGTGGTATATGTGACGTACAGTGTAACTGGTCAGCATTTACACCCGGAATTTTCGAGTGTAAATCAGACCTTCCTTGATCCGCCTTGGTAGGTCGTGTCGTCAGATTTCCTCCTACCTGTGTGCGGTGCAGCTCTCGTAAATGTCGTCCCGTACAGATACTTCATTGGCGCGTTGGATGTCTCTGTCGGTGGAAGCTAATTATCTGAAGTTCCTGTCGATCAACTTTGGGGTATCTATTTACTCGAAATTAACATTCAGATTGCCGTAATATCACTTTTATTCCTATTAGATCAATAATGAAACACTCATATCACAAACTACTCGTAACCGAGAGCATGGCTACCATCGAACAAGACAGGAAGAGCTCTTAACGCCGACTGCAGATTTTGGCATGCAGTCCGTATCTCTTACTAGTTTCGTCACAGTTCGTGGATTCCGATCAAGTTCGTACTTACTAAGATATGCATTTGTTAATGAACGGGTGTGAATTTTAACGAGGAAAAATTATGATAGATAGTTTTGAACATCCAGAGGCTGCTCCTAGTATTCATGTTGTCATAAATGACTTCAATTATTAAATATAAATAAACAAAATCGGTGACTTTGGCGCCAAGATGGCGGTACTTCCCGTCACTTCCCGCTTGTTGCTACGGCCCAGCGCCGAGACCCACTGCACTACGCGCGACATATGGTCACTTCGTCACCTAGCCAGCCAGCGTGGGAAATACTCTCCGACTCATGGCCGGCTACGGACTACAGCACTTCCTAACTATCGTGAATACATCTATAAGAGACAATAATTTATTAAAACTGGTAAAAATGTCTTCCTCACGTAAGTGGCACCTTACAACTTCTTCAAATTGTTTCTTGTTCGTGCCATTACGACTAGTTTGAATCCATTGGTTGAAGATTTATAGGGATAAAGAATACCACCGGCACCTCTGATGTGCTTCCTAGCACTCGACTGCAGTGTATGGGGTTACCACACCCATCTAGAGAAAAAAGCAGGTGCCATCTAGAGGAAAAATGGAGAAATCTTTGCAGAATAGAGAAGTTGTAGCATGAATATCAAGAGCTCAGATATCAAGCAGGTACTAAGCAACGAAGGAAAAGCTGAAAGTTGGAAGGAATATATAGAGGACCTATACTAGGGAAACAAACTCGAGAATAATATTATAGGAGAAGACATGTATATGATACTATGCAGATAGGTATATGATACTATGCAGATAGGTATATGATACTATGACAGGAATTTGACAAAGCAGTGACAGCGAAGTAGAAAAAAGGGTCCTAGAGTGCACAACATTCCCTCAGAATTATAGAGATTATTAGAAGCGCAATCAATGACAATTATTTAAGGTGGTGTGCAAAATGTATACGACAAGCGGAACGTCCTCGGAATTCAGAAAGAAGATAACAATTTCAAAAACAAAGAAGACAGTTGCAAACAGGTTTGCATACTAACGAGCCATCTGTTTAATAAGTCACGGTTACAAAATACGAATTGTCTAGAGAAGTGCAGAAAAACTGGTAGGCGAGGATTTCGGAGAAGATCGCCTTGGATTTTAGAGAAATATGGGAACACACACAGCAACCTTACGATTTATCCTAGAGGATATAGTTAGAAAAGGTAAACCCGCGTTAATACAGTAGTGTATTAAGAGAATTTTTTTGACAACTTTGGCTAAATTACACTCTTTGTAATTTTGAAGGTATAAAATACAGGGACTGAAAGATTAATTAATATTTTTGTATGTCCATCCTTTTGACTGGAGCTCTTAGATACCAAGGCTGTTCACTATTGTAAGAAAAATAAAACGCCTACAGCCGTCGTTATGGTCTTATTTATTGTGTGGCTACCAGTTTCGGCGCTTAGATGCGCCAGCTTCAGGCCTTACTTGATCCTGAAGCGGTAATCACGATCCTTATATATGCAGCATCTGTGGCCAACATAATTGGTTTACGCAGACTATCTGTAACTGTAAACTTAGAATTCCCACCATCAGCTGCTGGTAGGTGATGTTGAGTTGCATCGTGATAACCCCTTCAGCATCAATTAAGGCCTGAAGACGACGCACTGAAACGCCGAAACTGGTAGCCACACAATAAATAATATCATAAGGACGGCCGTAGGCGTTTCATCTTCTTACAGTTAATTAAAATTGTAAAAGGAGTCGCAGTTCATGAAAGGGTTCAGGAGGGTCAATGTGGAGGCTGGCCATGTGGTATCGCCCGCTCTGCCTGTGAGTGGACATGTGGCTGCACCTTCAGCAAGGTCCGAGCAGGCACACGGGGGGAGGGATTTATTAGTTATTGGGAGCTCCAACGTTAGGCGGGTGATGGAGCCCCTTAGGGAAATAGCGGAAAGGTCTGGGAAGAAGGCCAGTGTTTGTCTGCTTGCCAGGGGGTCTCATCCGAGATGTGGAGGAGGCTCTGCCGGCGGCGATAGAGAGCACTGGGTGCACCCGAATGCAAATTGTTGCTCATGTCGGCACCAATGACTCCTGCCGTCTGGGTTCAGAGGTCATCCTCAGTTCGTACAGGCGGTTGGCGGTGTTGGTGAAGGCGGAAAGCCTCGCTCGCGGCGTGAAATCAGAGCTAACTATTTGTAGTATCGTTCCCAGAACCGATCGCGGTCCTCTGGTTTGGAGCCCAGTGGAAGGCTTAAACCAGAGGCTCAGATGATTCTGCGGAGATCTGGGGTGCAAATTTCTCGACCTCCGCTATCGGGTGGAGAAATGTAGGGTCCCCCTGAATAGGTCAGGCGTGCACTAGACGCCGGAAGCGGCTACAAGGGTAGCGGAGTACGTGTGGAGTGCACATGAGGGTTTTTTAGGTTAGAGAATCCCCTCCCTAGGCCCGACAAGACGCCTCCTCAGACGCAGCAAGGTAGGAGTAGGCAAAATGCAACAGGGAATAACAATATTAATGTGCTAATAGTAAACTGCAGGAGCGTCTACAGAAAGGTCCCAGAACTGCTCTCATTAATAAACGGTCACAACGCCCATATAGTACTAGGGACAGAAAGTTGGCTGAAACCAGATGCAAATAGTAATGAAATTCTAAACTCAGATTGGAATGTATACCGCAGAGACAGGCTGTACAGTGAAGGGGGAGGCGTGTTTACAGCGCTAAGAAGTGCAATAGTGTCGAAGGAAATTGACGGAGATCCGAAATGTGAAATGATTTGGGTGAAGGTCACGGTTAAAGCAGGCTCAGACATGGTAATTGGATGTCTCTATAGCCCCCCGGGCTCAGCAGCTGGTGTGGCTGAGCACCTGAAGGATAATTTGGAAAATATTTCGAGTAGATTTCCCCACTATGTTATAGTTCTGGGTGGAGATTTTAATTTGCCGGATATAGACTGGGAGACTCAGACGTTCATAACGGGTGGCAGGGACAAAGAATCCAGTGAAATTTTTTTAAGTGCTTTATCTGAAAAGTACCATGGGCAGTTAAACAGAGAACCGACTCGTGGCAATAACATATTAGACCTTCTGGTCACAAACAGACCCGAACTATTTGAAAAAGTTAACGCAGAACAGGGAATCAGCGATCATAAAGCGGTTACGGCATCGATGATTTCAGCCGTAAATAGGAATATTAAAAAGGGTAGGAAGATTTTTCTGTTTAGAAAAAGTGACAAAAAGCAGATTTCAGAGTACCTGTTGGCTCAACACAAAAGTTTTGTCTCAAGTACAGCTAGTGTTGAGGATCAGTGGACAAAGTTCAAAACCGTCGTACATAATGCGTTAGATGAGTATGTGCCAAGCAAGATCGTAAGAGAGGGAAAAGAGCCACCGTGGTACAACAACCGAGTTAGAAAACTGCTGCGGAAGCAAAGGGAACTTCACAGCAAACATAAACATAGCCAAAGCCTTGCAGACAAACAAAAATTACGTGAAGCGAAATGTAGTGTGAGGAGGGCTGTGCGTGAGGCGTTCAATGAATTCGAAAGTAAAGTCCTATGTACTAACTTGGCAGAAAATCCTAAGAAATTTTGGTCTTATGTCAAAGCGGTAGGTGGATCAAAACAAAATGTCCAGACACTCTGTTACCAAAATGGTACTCAAACAGAGGACGACAGACTAAAGGACCAAATACTAAATGTCTTTTTCCAAAGTTGTTTCATAGAGGAAGATTGCACTGTAGTTCCTTTTCTAGATTGTCGCACAGATGACAAAATGGTAGATATCGAAATAGACGACAGAGGGATAGAGAAACAATTAAAATCGCTCAAAAGAGGAAAGGCCTCTGAAACTGATGGGATACCAGTACAATTTTACACAGAGTACGCGAAGGAACTTGCCCCCCTTCTTGCAGCGGTGTACCGTAGGTCTCTAGAAGAGCGTAGCGTTCCAAAGGATTGGAAAAGGGCACAGGTCATCCCCGTTTTCAAGATGGGACGTCGAGCAGATGTGCAGAACTATAGACGTATATCTCTAACGTCAATCAGTTGTAGAATTTTGGAACACGTATTGTGTTCGAGTATAATGACTTTTCTGGAGACTAGAAATTTACTCTGTAGGAATCAGCATGGGTTTCGAAAAAGACGGTCATGTGAAACCCAGCTAGCGCTATTCGTCCACGAGACTCAGAGGGCCATAGATACGGGTTCACAGGTAGATGCCGTGTTTCTTGACTTCCGCAAGGCGTTCGATACAGTTCCCCACAGTCGTTTAATGAACAACGTAAGAGCATATGGACTATCAGACCAATTGTGTGATTGGATTGAGGAGTTCCTAGATAACTGGACGCAGCATGTCATTCTCAATGGAGAGAAGTCTTCTGAAGTAAGAGTGATTTCAGGTGTGCCGCAGGGGAGTGTCATAGGACCGTTGCTATTCACAATATACATAAATGACCTTGTGGATGACATCGGAAGTTCACAGAGGCTTATTGCGGATGATGCTGTGGTGTATCGAGAGGTTGTAACAATGGAAAATTGTACTGAAATGCAGGAGGATCTGCAGCGAATTGACGCATGGTGCAGGGAATGGCAGTTGAATCTCAATGTAGACAAGTGTAATGTGCTGCGAATACACAGAAAGATAGATCCTTTATCATTTAGCTACAAAATAGCCGGTCAGCAACTGGAAGCAGTTAATACCATAAATTATCTGGGAGTACGCATTAGGAGTGATTTAAAATGGAATTATCATATAATGTTGATCGTCGGTAAAGCAGATGCCAGACTGAGATTCATTGGAAGAATCCTAAGGAAATGCAATCCGAAAACAAAGTAAGTAGGTTACAGTACGCTTGTTCGCCCACTGCTTGAATACTGCTCAGCAGTGTGGGATCCGTACCAGATAGGGTTGATAGAATATATAGAGAAGATCCAACGAAGAGCAGCGTGCTTCGTTACAGGATCATTTAGTAATCGCGAAAGCGTTACGGAGATGATAGATAAACTCCAGTGGAAGACTCTGCAGGAGAGACGCTCAGTAGCTCGGTACGGGCTTTTGTCAAAGTTTCGAGAACATACCTTCACCGAAGAGTCAAGCAGTATATTGCTCCCTCCTACGTATATCTCGCGAAGAGACCATGAGGATAAAATCAGAGAGATTAGAGCCCACACAGAGGCATACCGACAATCCTTCTTTCCACGAACAATACGAGAATGGAATAGAAGGGAGAACCGATAGAGGTACTCAAGGTACCCTCCGCCACACACCGTCAGGTGGCTTGCGGAGTATGGATGTAGATGTAGTAGATGTAGATAGTTGAGGAGGGAGTGAGACAGGATTGCAACCTATCACAGATGTTATTCAATCGGTAATTGAACAAACTCTGAGGTAAACGAAGCAGCAATTTGGAACAGGAACTACAGTTCAAGAAGAAGAAATAAAAACTTTTAGGTTTGCCGATGACTGTGTAACACCATCAGAGACGAAAGAGTAGCTGTGCTGAATGAATAGCATTTTAAAAAGATTTTGTAAGATGAATATTAACAAAAACAAAACAAGGTTATTGGAATGTAGTCCATCTAAATCACGCTATGCTAAGGGAGTTAGATTTGGAAATGATACGCTAAGAAAAAGGGGATGACGTTTGCTATTCGGACAGCAATATAAGTCACGATGGAGTGGATAGAATATAAGATATAGATTGGCAATTTCTGAAAAAAAGAGGAATTTGTTCATATCTAATACCATTTAAATGTTAAAACGTTTTCTCTTTAGGTATTTGTCTGGAATGTAGCCTTGTTTGGATGTGAAACGTGGTCGATAAGCTGTTCAGATAAGAAGAGAACACAATCTTTCGAAATTTGGTGCTTTAGATGAATGCTGAGGACAAAATTGGTATATTGATTAACAAGTGAGAAAGAGTGATATGAGGTTTTCCCGGCGTACAGAAATCTTGAAAATTTCTCGGGTATTCAGATACCAAAAACGCCTGAAGATGGGAAGAAGTAGGCTCGCCGAAATATCGCGCCTTTTGGACGACGCTACCAGGCTGAATACCCGAGAAATTTTCAAGTGAAGTGGTGCTGAAACGAATTGGTGGAATGACAAATGTAATGTACAACTTGACTGAAAGAAGAAATCTGTTGATGCGACACGACCTGAGGCATGAAAGAACTTTCTTTTCGGTAATGGTAGTTTGATGTGGAGGGCAAAAGTTCTAGAAGGAAACCAAGGCTTCCATACAGTATATAGAAAGTAGGTTGGTAAGGGTGTAGTTTGCAAGAGGTTCGCAGAGATGAAGAGGCTTGTAATAGACTAGCATGGAGACCTGCACCAAACCAGTCTTCAGATTGAAGACCACAATAATGAGAAACGAAAATAAATCTCCGTGGACAGATCCAGTGTGATAGTAACTGTGTTTCGTCATAACTGCCGTCTGCGCCACGTTTGCTGTGCAGCGAGCTACGTTAGTTTAAGTATTAACTGTATTTTTCTCACTTGTCACTTTTTCTTGCGTGTGTTTTTGCTTTTAGGAAGCTTTACTTGTCGAGTGCTAGTAATAGTGTTCCATAGATTTCGTGTTTGTTTTGAATACATTCAGAGAGAGTCCCTTTAGTCAGCCATAGTGCAAGTAGTGCTAGTCTTTGTTTTGAATTCAGTCCAGAGACAGGTAGTGCTATCTTCACTGTTTTCTACAAGAAGTGTCTAGTAACCACAGTTTACTCAACTATCACCCGCCTTTAGTGAATTAGCAGTCTAGTTAAAATTGATTAACTCTCTACAGTAAATTGATTTTTTAGGATCGATAGGATGATGTGTACGGACGCAGGAGGAGCTGGCCACTGTTTGCGAACAGCTGAACGTGTTGATGGCCGTGTTCAGCCGTCTTCAGGCTGCTGCCTCGGAGTGTAGCAGCAGTGGGGAGCCTGGTGGGTCGCATGGTACACCCCAGGTGTTACATGCTTCACCCACCGTCCCTGCTGTCGAGACCTCTTCGCGGGTACTGAGCGTGGTTGGGCCATGGATGGGCCACCCTCTCCCCAAGGGGAGTAGCAGGTTCAACGGCATTCGCTTCGCACGAGGCGGAGGGTCAATGTGGAGGCTGGCCGTGTGGCATCGCCCGCTCTGCCTGTGAGTGGACATGTGGCCGCTCCTTCACCAAGGTCCGAGCAGGCACACGGGGGGAGGGGTTTATTAGTGACTGGGAGCTCCAACGTTAGGCAGGTGATGGAGCCCCTTAGGGAAATAGCGGAAAGGTCGGGGAAGAAGGCCAGTGTTCACTCTGTCTGCTTGCCGTGGGGTCTCATCCGAGACATGGAGGAGGCCCTGCCGGCGGCGATAGAGAGCACTGGGTGCACCCGACTGCAAATTGTTGCTCATGTCGGAACCAATCACTCCTGCCATCTGCGTTCAGAGGTCATCTTCAGTTCATACAGGCGGTTGGCGGAGTTGGTGAAAGCAGAAAGCCTCGCCCGAAGGGTGGAATCTGAGCTAACTATTTGTAGTATCGTTCCCAGAACCGATCGCGGTCATCTGGTTTGGAGCCCAGTGGAAGGCTTATACCAGAGGCTCAGACGATTCTGCGGAGATCTGGGGTGCAAATTTCTCGACCTCCGCTATCGGGTGGAGAAATGTAAAGTACCCCTGAATAGGTCAGGCGTGCACTACACGCAGGAAGTGGCTACAAGGTTAGCGGAGTACGGGTGGAGTGCACATGTGGTTTTTTTAGGTTAGAGAATTCCCTCCCTAGGCCCGACAAGACGCCTCCTGAGACGCGACAGGGTAGGAGTAGGTAAAATGCAACAGCGAATAACAATATTAATGTGCTAATAGTAAACTGTAGGAGCGTCTATAGAAAGGTCCCAGAACTGCTCTGATTAATAAACGGTCACAACGCCCACATAGTACTAGGGACAGAAAGTCGGCTGAAACCAGATGTAAACAGTAATGAAATTCTAAACTCAGATTGGAATGTATACCGCAGGGACAGGCTGGAAAGCGAAGGGGGAGGCGTGTTTATAGCGATAAGAAGACCAATACCATCGAAGGAAATTGACGGAGATCCGAAACGTGAAATAATTTGGGTGAAGTTCACGGTTAAAGGAGGCTCAGACATGGTAATTGGATGTCTCTATAGGCCCCCTGGCTCAGCAGCTGTTGTGGCTGAGCACCTGAAGGATAATTTGGAAAATATTTCGAGTAGACTTCCCCACTATGTTATAGTTCTGGGTGGAGATTTCAATTTGCAGGATTTATACTGGGAGACTCACACGTTCATAACGGATGGTAGGGACAAAGAATCCAGTTAAATTTTTTAAGTTCTTTATCTGAAAACTACCTTGGGCAGTTAAACAGAGAACCGACTCGTGGCGATCATATATTATACGTTCTGGTGAAAAACAGACCCGAACTATTTGAAAAAGTTAACGCAGAACAGGGAATCAGCGATCATAAAGCGGTTACGGCATCGACGATTTCAGCCGTAAATAGAAATATTGAAAAAGGTAGGAAGATTATTCTGTTTAGCAGAAGTGAGAAAAAAGTGGATTTCAGAGTACCTGACGGCTCAACACAAAAGTTTTGTCTCAAGTACAGATAGTGTTGAGAATCAGTGGACAAAGCTCAAAACCATGGTACAATATGCATTAGATGAGTATGTAGTGTGAGGAGAGCTATGCGAGAAGCGTTCAGTGAATTCGAAAGTAAAGTTCTATGTACTGACTTGGGAGAAAATCCTAAGAAATTTTGGTCCTATGTCAAAGCGGTAGATGGATCAAAACAAAATGTCCAGACACTGTGTGACCAAAATGGTACTGAAACAGAGGATGCCAGACTAAATGTCTTTTTCCAAAGCTGTTTCACGGAGGCAGACTGCACTGTAGTTCCTTCTCTAGATTGTCACACAGATGACGACATGGTAGATATCGAAATAGACAACAGAGGGATAGAGAAAAATTAAAATCGCTCAAACGAGCAGAGGCCGCTGGACCTGATGGGACACCAGTTAAATTTTACACAGAGTACGCGAAGAAACTTGCCCCCCCCCCCCTTCTTGCAGCGGTGTACCGTAGGTCTCTAGAAGAGCGTAGAGTTCCAAATGATTGGAAAAGGGCTCAGGTCATCCCCGTTTTTAAGAAGGGACGTGGAACAGATGTGCAGAACTATAGACCTATATCTTTAACGTCGACCAGTTGTAGAAATTTCGAACACATATTATGTTCGAGTATAATGACTTTTCTGGAGGCTAGAAATCTACTCACAAGGCAACCTCCCCATCGCACCCCCCTCAGATTTAGTTATAAGTTGACACAGCCGATAGGCCTTGAAACACTGAACACAGATCAATCGAGAAAACAGGAAGAAGTTGTGTGGAACTATGAAAAAAGTTAGCAAAATATACAAACTGAGTAGTCCATGCGCAACATATGGAACATCAAGGACAATGTGGGCTCAGGAGCACCGTGGTCCCGTGGTTAGCGTGAGCAGCTGCGGAACGAGAGGTCCTTGGTTCAAGTCTTCCCTGTAGTGAAAAGTTTACTTTCTTTATTTTCGCAAAGTTATGATCCGTCCGTTCGTTCATTGACGTCTCTGTTCACTGTAATAAGTTTAGTGTCTGTGTTTTGCGACCGCACCGCAACACCGTGCGATTAGTAAACGAAAGGACGTGCCTCTCCAATGGGAACCGAAAACATTTGATCGCAAGGTCATAGGTCAACCGATTCCTCCACAGGAAATCACGTCTGATATATTCTATACGAAAATGGTGACGGCATGTGGGTCACATGACAGGAAAACATTGTCGACCAACCTAACTTGTACGCTTGGCGAATGGGCGAAAAGATTCTTCTACCTTGCCCGATTTAGGTTTTCTTGTGGATGTGATAATCACTTCCAAAAAAGTTATGAAAACATAAGTGTTTGTCACATAAACGGCAACAAATGAATGCAACAGTTTCGATGTTTGTTTAGTTGTAGCGTCCCCATACTAAGGCGCAGTTACCTCGCATAGGACGGACAGATAATAATTGTCTGAAAATAAAAAATTAAAAGTTTTCACTCTAGGGAAGACTTGAACCAAGGACTTCCCGTTCCGCAGCTGCTTATGCTAACCACGGGACCACGGCACTCCTGAGGCTATACTGTCCTTCATGTTCAATATCTTGAGCATGGACTACCCAGTTTGTATATTTCGCTTATTTTTTCATAGTTCCACACAACTTCTTCCTGTTTTCTCGATTGATCTGTGTTCAGTTTTTCGAGGCCTATCCACTGTGCCGACTTACAACTAAATCTGAGGGGGGTGCGATGGGGAGGTTCCCTTGTCAGAAGGAATCAGCATGGGTTTCGAAAAAGACGATCGTGTAAAACCCAGGACGCGCTATTCGTCCACGAGACTCAGAGGGCCATAGACAAGGGTTCCCAGGTAGATGCCGTGTTTCTTGACTTCCGCAAGGCTTTCGATACAGCTCCCCACAGTCGTTTAATGAACAAAGTAAGAGCATATGGACTATCAGATCAATTGTGTGATTGGATTGAAGAGTTCCTAGATAACAGAACACAGCATGTCATTCCCAATGGAGAGAGGTCTTCCGAATGTAAGAGTGATTTCAGCGGTGCCGCAGGGGAGTGTCTTAGGACCGTTGCGATTCACAATATACATAAATGACCTTGTGGATGACATCGGAAGTTCACTGTCGCTTTTTGCGGATGGTGCTGTGGTATATCGAGAGGTTGTAACAATAGAAAATTGTACTGAAATGCAGGAAGATCTGCAGCAAATTGACGCATGGTGCAGGAAATGGCAATTGAATCTCAATGTAGACAAGTGTTATGTGCTGCGAATACATAGAAAGAAAGATCCCTTATCATTTAGCTACAATATAGCAGGTCAGCAACTGGATGCAGTTAATTCCATAAATTATCACGCGTTAGGAGTGATTTAAAATGGAATGATCATATAAAGTTGATCGTCGGTAAAGCAGATGCCAGACTGAGATTCATTGGAAGAATCCTAAGGAAATGCAATTCGAAAACGAAGGAAGCAGGTTACAGTAGACATGTTCGCCCACTCTTTGAATTCTGCTCACCGGTGTGGGATCCGTACCAGATAGGGTTGATAGAAGAGATTGAGAAGATCCAACGGAGAGCAGCGCGCTTCGTTACAGGATCATTTAGTAATCGCGAAAGCGTTACGGAGATGATAGATAAACTCCAGTGGAAGACTCTGCAGGAGAGACGCTATGTTGCTCGGCACGGGCTTTTGTAGAAGTTTCGAGAACGTACCTTCACCGAGGAGTCAAGCAGTATAATGCTCCCTCCTACGTATATATCGCGAAGAGACCATGAGGATAAAATCAGAGAGATGAGAGCCCACAGAGGCATACCGACAATCCTTCTTTCCACGAACAATACGAGACTGGAATACAAGGGAGAACCGATAGAGGTACTCAAGGTACCCTCCCCCACACACCGTAAGGTGGCTTGCGGAATATGGATGTAGATGTAGATTAAAGTCACTCATGTTTGATTCCGTGGGGAAGCAGTTGTGCCCAGCGACTGCATTTATTTCAAGTAACAGAGGTTAGGGCAATTGTAAAGTGCTCTACAGTAACCGATGTTTCTGATTAGTTGACACAGTTATCACCGTTATAACTGTAAAACATTAACCACTGTTTTTAGTTACAACCATCTTACTTGTTTTGCGTACATTACTTTTTAAAAAGTAGAAAGTAATAAATAAATGACAAATCTTATGCACTGAACACTGAAGTTCATACACGTTGTCAACGCTACACAAATGAAAAGATGTCTCTCTACATCGGTATGACGTACACTGAAGCCAACTGTGTTATAAATGTAAACAGCGGCATCAGTGTGAACTCAGCCTTTGGCATGAATAGTCAAGTTCGGACAATATCCATATATACAATTAAATAGTTTTAATGTTCTAACTTAGAGTTACTGGAAGATGTTTTATGATTGACTCGCATTTAAAGCTTACAAAACTGTACATTAAATAAGTTACGCATGTTCCCTTATTGTAGCTAGTACTTTATATCCCCTTTAGCACTGAAGATGGCCATACAGTGACCGAAATCTGGATACTCAACAAACAATATTTGCGGCTGATTGCTGTACCACTTACTACTTCGATTGTCAGTGATCAACGCAGTCACCTAGATGCAATATTTCGTGCCTACTGAAAAACATCTGAAACATCGTAACATTAACGCTTCTCAAAGTAAGCACGACCAAATTGGGAACATAACCAAAAATTTGCGACTGGATCGCGGATTTCTTGTTAGGGAGGGCGCACGCCATTACCTTGGACGGAGAACATCGACAGTTACATCAGCAGTTTCAGTTGGCCCCACGTATGTATGTTGTATGTTGTACTTTTGCTGTTCATGTTGTACGTTAATGACCTGTAAGATGGTATTACAAATGCTGATTATGCTGTTGTGTAATGAGGCTAGTTCTAAGAAACTGCACAAATATTCAATAAGGTCTAGTAAAAATTTCATGATTGGCAGCTTTCGTTGAATGTTCAGAAAGGAAAATTCTGCGCTTTACTTTACTCGAAATCTTAGTATATGCTGACTATCGTGTAAAACAATCGAAAGGGAATCAGCAACCCATACTGAATACCAGTACGTAATAACTCGTGGGGATATGAAGTCACATGTGGTCTATCCAATAACTCTCTTCAGATCATGTCACCCTCTTATAAAAACTGAAATATTATGGAATTGATGTCTTTATACGCACCTGGTTTGAAGTGGGAGAAGCATTTTACTGAGATTCTCCATCAATTAAGTTGAGGTACTTTTGGTCTTGGTAAAATAGCTCATCTGAAAACAAACGTATCTACCTCCTAACACATTTTGCATATTTCCTCTCAATGATTTCTTATGGAATAGTTTTCTGGGGCAACTCATCACTTTGAAAAAAGTATTGGTTCCACAAAACTGGGAAATTAGAATAGTATGTTCACCCATGGATGTCATGTAGGTGCCCCTCAAGGAGGTAGGCATTTAAATGCGGGATCACAACAGATTTATTCGCTAACGAAATTCATAATAAATAACCCATCGCAATTTGAGAAGAATAGTTGTGTCCATACCTACAACACTAGAAGGAGAAAGACATTTCTTACGTATTGGTAAGGCTGTCAGTGGCTGAGAAAGAAGTTCAATGTGCATCAACTAAGGTATTTGATAATTGGCCTATAACATAAAAAGCCTGCCAGGTAGGAAAGCAATATTTAAATACAATTTAAAATCTTTTCTGGGCAATTTGTTCAGTTTCATTGACGTTCTTCTACTTAAAAATTGGTAGCCAGTAGAAAAGAGACTTCAAGTATAGTTGCATGAGAGGACTAAAAATAACAACTTGTTCATTAATTTTAAGGCTAATCATGTATACATGTCCTGTGAAGTAGGGTCGTTCATCATCATTTCGATAAAAAATCGATCAAATGATCTATGGAACGTGTAACTAACTAACGAACTAGCTCATTGTCTGTCACCGCCAATACAGATGGTAGATTTCGTTTTATTGGTAAGGTGTTGCGAATATTTCATCTGTCTCTTAGAAGAAAGCACACAAAACACAGATGCGACCATATTATAGCCCGAGTGAGCGGGACTCGTACCAAATAGGGCTGACAAGGGATATCAATTATATGCAAAGGAGAGCAGTACGAATGGTCACACACTTCTTTGACTTAAGAGAGAGCTTCACTGGCATTCTGAAAAATGTAGCAGGTGACGGAAAGTCTAGATAAAAAGTTTCAAGAAGGACAGTTAAACTAGATAACTAGGAATTTGCTATTATCTCATACGTATCGCTCCCGCAGGGATCACGAAAAGAATATTTGACTGTTTACAACACACAATAAGATACTTCAACATTCTTCCAGTGCTTCACAAGTGAATGGGACGGTTGGCAATGGTAAGTACCCTGTGTGATGCTCTGTTTCAGTATTTTATCGACTACAGATGTAGATGCAGAATCTGTATAGCGATATTACTCTTTAAGTGTGTTCCTGTATTAGAATGAGCTTCTTGACCAATGTTATTCGTGGCGAGAGTTTCGACAGATGCCGTATTAAATTCAGAGTTAACTATGTATATACTTAATCATAATCTTCACCATCATTAGCCATTGCATATCCACTCCTGTATAAAGGCCCCCTTCAGCCTTTTCCGCCCATTGTGGCCTTCAGTGTTGATCCGGCATCTCCTCTCGTCTCCGTCTTTCCTTACCTATCAGGCTAAACCCAAAATCGATTTATCTCCTATTCACAAGGCTACACGCCACGCCTACCTACATTTTAGTTTCATTACAGTCATAAAATACTCTTCCTCGCAGCACGTTCCCTGATCCGCACGTATCTTTTTCTGTCACTATAATTAATTCATTTTCTATATCCACTTCTGTATTGCTGGGTAAGAACCCCCCTTTCCGGATGATTTTTGAATTAAGAATCAATGTCTCGGTGATCTATGTCAGTAATGTTAACACACGCTGACAGCGTCCTTTCTGTTTCAAGCTCACTGGAAGCTTTAATTTTAAAGCTATCTTTACAGAAGCGAGAGCAATGCCCGCTATTTTTATCCTTGTGTTTATTTTATTTGACGATTCAGTGATATTGTTCAACGGCGCTCTATCAATAAGACTGATAAATTGTTTCTCTGGTCTCAGCTTTAATTTGTACGGGAGAGTGTTGTACCTAGATGGTAGTTTACGTAGCAACAAACAATGTTTTTTGATTGATCTCAGTAGCTTCTGCGTATTATTACCGGCTTCGGCTTGTGTTAAAGCCATCCTCAGACATTTTAGGCCCCTATGGCTGGTACTGGCGGCCACGTGATACCACGATCGTACACTGTGAAGAACCAAGGAGCCGCCAGCCCCAGCCATACGGGCCTAAAATGTCTGAGGATGGCTTTAACATAAGCCGAAACCGATAATAATACACAAATATTTTGCTATCTCGACTGTTGATTTAATCAAAGTCAGCGTCAGATCACTGCACCCCATAGGTAATATTGTCCAAATATATGGGCAATTTTTTTGGTCGGTACATCAGTATAGTGACAGAGCTTAGAATGACATGAAGAAATGCGCATTAGAGGCCGCCTAAAGCTAGTTGCTACTACTCACTAGTTTTGTCTGTTACACAGCAGTTGTAAATATTTCGCGTTCTTATGTTCTGTATAATATATTAAAGCTATCTCGAAAATTTTGTTAATTCTCCAGGCATAGAATTACATGGTGAGTAAATTGTTCTATATTTTTATAACAATTTATATAAGATGTGGACAGTCGTGCACCAACTTGTACCTTCAGAGAGTCTTTTACCATGGAAAATGTGATACGAACAAACTGAGTTTCTTTAATGTTTTAACAATTTTATCTGTTTTCAAAATGTAAATTTGTTTCAACTGGGAGCACGTTCTAGTTCAAAGTATTTCACCTGTAACTGGATTTAGGCAATACTTCTGCTTAATTTGATTTAACTTAACGATCTTAGTGAGTAGTCGAGTAATAATGAAAGCGACGGATTAGGAAGTACAGTACCAACAAGATTACTCAGCTGACTTTTAAATTTCGAGTGAATATTTCTGCCGAGGTATATGAACACGTTGCACCTTGGAACGCATTCTCGCATCTGGAAGAACTTTTTGTAATTTCACGAACAGACTGCAGCATACAAATAGTGAATACACCATTTAACTGTGGAATAAGGTAATATATCATACTTGTATTCCAGAGCTGTCTAGGTTTGGAGGTCTGAAAAGCGTACAAACACACAACGTTCTCCCCTGTTATTTTCTTTTAGCTATGTTTTTGTTGATTTTCAGGTTAGTTTCAAAACTTCTTATTTGCCGTACTGTGCTGAAATTAAGTATGTAAAGCCAAATCAAACAGTAAAACATTGTCATAAAACAAAGAGGCTCAGATATGATGAATTATCATTTAATACGTCAACTTTTCCTCGATTTACACATCAAAAATCTTTCCATAGGACTACTGAGAACATTATCCGCGACATTAAATCTACATCCGTAATGCTTTACAATCCGGATGTAATTTGCATCGTTACAGACATCAGTTATTTTGTCATTTTCTGTGGTATCGCCCAGAGACAGCGGTACCACAGCAACGTCGGCAAAGCAAATCGATACCACAGACATTGGAGAGAGTTCTCTGCAGTGGCAACGGCGTATGGGAGACGCTTCAGAAGACTGCGCGTCCTTTTCAGAGGCAGCAGCGCCCTCGCACTGAGGTCAACATAGAGTTGAGTCTGCAAGAACTCAGCCCCCGTTCGATACCTCAGCATCCTCGTCTAGGACCAACAAGTAGTTAGTTTCAGACGAACTTCTAGAGATGTTGATGTTGAACTTTGTACCTCAAGAGAACATTTCATTAATCAAGCATAACGTGATACTTTGCTAGTCCATGACAGTTGTAAATTATCCACCAATTCTGTGGCAAGGGAGAGTGTCAAATTTAAGTACATCTTTTATTCCTTTATGTTGTTTGGCGAACTATTATTTGATGTGTTCTGGTTTGACAAGCATTTTCTCAGAGCAATCATACGACTCCACAAATGTGGCCAGATGAACGTAGTTTCGCCTGATCACCCCATTTGCAACCGGATCTCACTCACGATGGCAATCAAAGGCGTAAGCTGTCAGCAGTCTGAAAGAGTCTGTATTTTTGAAGTGTGCATTACCTGAATATCTGTTAAAAAAAGAACAAGCTATCACTTTATAACGTGTCTTACGTGACCTACAAATTTCAAAATGGCAGAAACTGTGCATTTAAATTCAGACACTCTTGCACTAGCTACACTACATTGACTATTAATGTACACATCAAAAAAAGTTTTGCTTCACCTCAGTTCCGAGCGTTCCAGAAACTGTACAGAAAATTGGTATACAGATCAAAATATCTTTTTCGCCCTTTTTATTTCAAATGAAAACAACACATTGCATTTTGTACCCCCATACAAGCGAGACATTCATAGGTGGTGGTTCAGACTGCTGTACACACCAGTACCTCTAATACCTAGCAGCACGGCCTCTTGCATTGATGCCTGCCTGTATTCGTCGTGGCACACTATCCGCAAGTTCATCAAGACACTGTTGGTCCAGATTGTCCCACTCCTCAGCGGCGATTCGGCGTAGATCCCTCAGAGTGGTTAGTGGGTTACGTCGCCCACAAACAGCATTTTCAATCTATCCCAGCCATGTTCGATAGGGTCATATCTGGAGATCATGCTGGCCACTCTAGTAGAGCGATGTCGTTATTCTGGAGGAAGTCATTCACAAGATGTGCAGGATGGGGGCGCCAATTGAAGTCCATGAAGACGAATGCCTCGCTAATATGCTGCCGATTTGTTTGCACTATCGGTCGGAGGATGGCATTCACGCATCGTACAGCCGCTGTGGCGCCTTCCATGATCACCAGCGGCGTACGTCGGTCTCACATAATGCCATCCGAAAACACCAGGAAACCTCCACCTTGCTGCACTCGCTGGACAGCATTTGTAAGGCATTCAGCCTGACCGGCTTGCCCCCAAACACGTCTTCGACTATTGTCCGGTTGAAGGCATATGAGACACTCATCGGTGAGTGGTGCATTCAGCATGTAGTTGGGCCGATCTGTACCGTATGCATGATGATGTGGTGGAAAGATGGACCTCGCCATGGACGTCGGGAGTGAACTAGCGCATCATGCAGCGTACTGCTCACAGTTTGAGTCGTAACACGACGTCCTGTGGCTGCACGAAAGAATTATTCAGTATGGTCATTTTGCTGTCAGATCCTAAGTCATAATACGTAGGTAACGATCGTCCACTGCAGTAGTAACCCTTGGGCGGCCTGAGTGAGGGATGCCATCGACAGTTGTTGTCTCTCTGTATCTCCTCCATGTCAGAACAACATCGTTTTGTTTCACTCCGAGACGCCTGGACATTTCCCTTGTTGAGAGCCCTTCCTGGCAGGAAGTAACAGTGCGGACACGATCGAACCTGTGGTATTGACCGTATAGGCATGGTTGAACTACAGACAACACGACCCGTGTACCTCGTTCCTCGTGGAATGACTGGAACTGATAGACTGTCGGACACCCTCCGTCTAATAATCGCTGCTCATGCATAGTTGTTTACATCTTTTGGCGGGTTCAGTGACATCTCAGAACAGTCAAAGGGACTGTGTCTGTGATACAATATCCACAGACAACGTCTATCTTCAGGAGTTCTGGGAACTGGGATAATAAACTTTTTTGATGTGTATACTTGCCTAGTCTTCAGAAAAGAGCAGGGCCAAACCTTGTGCCGATTAAATGAAAGATCTGCCTGCAGCTAATTAGCGCAAACTCTCAGTCCTAAGGGCGCACTCCGGCGAAACATAGCCTCCCCGCAGTCTGGCGGGGATCCAGCGACTGCGAGTGAAGAGCCAGGGGCGGCACAGCCGGAGCAATCTGGCCACAGCTGCGGCCGAGTCTCGCTAGTGCTGCCACCTGGGCCCCTTGTCCACTGTGAGGCTCTCTGAGGGCACTCCCATTACTGCTGCTGGCTGCCCGATGCTGGCAGATGCCCGCGGTATTACTACTGATGCTCACTGTTGGGCGCTTCCCAACAGTGAAAACAATGAACTGCAAACCACTACCGCACAGCGGGAGCTAGACTTCCGAGCGACAGAGGCAGAAACAGCCGTCAGTGCAGTCTGAAGGACGCAATAAACAGCAAACCCTGGTCACTAGAATTAATCGCGTGACGATGTGCGCATGGGATGCAGGCAGTTTCGAAAGCAGTGTGGAGAGTCAGGCACCTTTCAGTTTATAGTGAGCAGTTGACACCAGGCTTTAACGTGCAGGTTGATCAGTATTAGTATTATAGTAGTGGGTGGAAGACTGAGGCACATAGAGACGTAGTTTGCACAACAGGAAGCTAATTAACTGACCATAATCAATACTTCATCAACCGTTCGATATCTACATCTACATCCGTACTCCGCAAGCCACCTGATGGTGTGTGACGGAGGGTACTCTACTTCTATCGGTTCTCCCTTCTATTCCAGTCTCGTATTGGTCGTGGAAAGAAGGATTGTCGGTATGCCTTTTTGTGGACTCCAATCTCTTTGATTTTATCCTCATGGTCTCTTCGCGAGATATACGTAGGAGGGAGCAATACACTGCTCGACTCCTCGGTGAAGGTATGTTCTCGAAACTTCAACAAAAGCCCGTACCGAGCTACTGAGCCTCTCTTTTGCAGAGTCTTCGTATGGAGTTTATCCATCATCTCCGAAACGCTTTCGTGATTACTAAATGATCCTGTAACGAAGCGCGCTGCTCTCCGTTGGATCTTCTCTATCTCTTCTATCAACCCTATCTGGTACGGATCCCACACCGGTGAGCAGAATTCAAAGAGTGGGCGAACATGTGTACTGTAACCTACTTCCTTCGTTTTCGGATTGCATTTCCATAGGATTCTGGCAATGAATCTCAGTCTGGCATCTGATTTACCGACGATCAACTTTATATGATCATTCCATTTTAAATCACTCCTAATGCCTACTCCCAGATAATTTATGGAATTAACTGCTTCCAGTTGATGACCTGCTATATAGTAGCTAAATGATAAAGGCTCATTCTTTCTATGTATTCGCACCACATCACACTTGTCTACATTGAGATTCAATTGCCATTCCCTGCGCCATGCGTCAATTCGTTGCAGATCTTCCTGCATTTCAGTACAATTTTCCATTGTTACAACGTCTCGATATACTACAGTATCAGCCGCAAAAAGCCTCAGTGAACTTCCGATGTTATCCACAAGGTCATTTTTGAAGTACGTTATCGGAACATTGCTAATTCTGAAATAAAAAAGCAATGTTGTACTCCGAACTACCGATTTCTAGAAATCTTATGAGTGTGAGTATAGATGAGGATTTATGAGTTTTATTTATTAGCTGAAAAAATATTTTTTTCAAACTGATGTAGCATATAATGCTATGTAGGAGGGACGTTCAATAAGTAATGCATCACTTTCCTTTCTGGATGTAGGTTGAGTTTATTCAGGATTCGAGTACACTGTATGATTTCCCACTCTTTTGCCTACGAAACGCTGTTTTTCAACATAATCTCCGCTCAGTGCGACAGCCTTACGCCACCTTACTAGGAGGGCCTGTATGATCGCATAGTACCACTCGAGTGGTAGACGTCAGAACCAACTTCTTGCTGCATCCATAATCTCTCGATCATCCATGTTTTGCGTCCAGCAGATTGCACTTTCATTGAGCGAAACAGGCGGAAGTCGGACGTTATGAATTCCTGACTATAGAGGGTATGAGAAACAACAGTTCAATGAAGTTCTGTAAGCTCCTCTCTGGTGCGCAGACTTTTGTGCGCCCTTGAGTTGACATGGAGAGGAATAAGTTAGTTCGCACTTTGGTGTCGACGAACGCACTGAAGTCGGTTCTCTATTTCCTGAGGGTAGCGCAACATTGCAGGAGTCACAGCTGTGATCAGCCGGTCGCCGCCCGTGAAATAGGACGGGTTTGAATGTCCTGGTTGCAATGATGACAGACGACTCGCCCAACGACTCGCCGTGCTTTTGGTCTTTGCCAGGTCTCCTTAGACATTCTGCAAGGACCTATAAATACCTGCGATGCTCTGGTTTACCGCTAAAGGGGAAAGCTCCCTGCTTGAAACGGAACACTGTTGTAGACGCCGTTTTAAAGGCTACGCATAGGGCCTTCATGGAACTATCCAGGCTTAAGCCCGAATATTCCACGATGTCTCATAACAAATGCTGGGTGTTTTGAAACCAAACTGATGAAGAAAAGTACCGTCGCATTACATACTAACAGCCGTCGTTAACCCCAGTTGTCAGATGCATCGTGGAGTATTAGAAATTAGTACGTTTTATTACCATTTATTTTCAGCGTTAGGTCTTAAGTTCACTACCAAGCTTTTGTAGCAGCTGTATGTGCGACTACATGAGTACTGCACTGACAGACGAAAGTCCAAGGGTAGTACAGAGACCACACTGAAACACAGTATGGGCAAGTATTCCTTGAATAGCTTGAGGCGTTACCACTTACATTCATTTAATCGTATTTAACTGACACTGACAAACGGCGGCAGAAATATAATCTAATATGTGTTATCATTCAATGCAAAAGAGGTAGAAAACATTCATTTAGTATTTCTTGCCGGCCGGGATGGCCGAGCGGTTCTAGGCGCTACAGTCTGGAACCGCGCGTCCGCTACGGTCGCAGGTTTGAATCCTGCTTCGGGCATGGATGTGTGTGATGTCCTTAGGTTAGTTTGGTTTAAGTAGTTCTAAGTACTAGGGGACTTATGACCTCAGAAGTTAAGTCCAAAAAAATGGCTCTGAGCACTATGGGACTTAACATCTATGGTCATCAGTCCCCTAGAACTTAGAACTACTTAAACCTAACTAACCTAAGGACATCACACAACACCCAGTCATCACGAGGTAAGTTAAGTCCCATAGCGCTCAGAGCAATACATATATTTATTATTTCTTACCTCAAAGGCTTCCTCTTCCTCTGTTTTCATATCAAACGAGTGAGCAAACTGGTAAACGTGCTTGTTAGAAAGCTGCTTACCGACCAACGTAACGCAATTCTCACGAAAAGTGTCACGTACGTTATTGAATACTGATCGGAAAGAAGTACACGTGGGATGCTTTAGTCTTATTTAAAGAAATAAGTTACGAAAGAACGCGATTAGCGTTCGGTCGTTCACCGTACACCAATTCGTCACCAGTGCCTCCTATCTGAAACCTGAAATAAGATTGTAAAGGCTCAAAGAATATTATTTGAATGAAAGAAATCGGATGGGTGATGGAAATGAGATGGCAGACGCGGCAATATATCAGATATTATGATAGTTAGTCAAGTAATTTTACGTTCATGGCGAAAGTTACTTGTTTCCTACAAAACATCGGACAAGGAAGTGAGTGAAATTAGAATTACATATTAATACCTTTAGGTACTGATGGGCGTTGATATATATCAACGGAGACAGGCGATAATGTGTGCCCCGACCGGGACTTATATGGATATGGTGTCTGTTCTTTCGGACATATTCATATAAGTATATAGTTCTGACAATACCGGCCATGAGTTTCTTCTTCTGTGCGGACGCACACATATCACCAGAACTCTTACGGGACTTAGTAAGAATGTCTTCCGTGAGTAATGAGTGTGTTGGGGTGGGACACTACGAATGTAGTGTGTGGACATATAAGGTGAGAATGTGGGTATCGCGGGAGGCATAAGCGATATAGTCCCTGCAGTCGTACTATCCTTTGTGCCCTCGGTGGCTGCCATGTAATCAGGAGATCCCGGGCTCGAGACCCGGTCAGGGTACACATTTTCACCGTTCCCATTGATATATATCGACGCCCTTCAGCAGCTGAAGGTTGCTGTTGTTGTTGTTGTGGTCTTCAGTCCTGACTGGTTTGATGCAGCTCTCCATGCTACTCTATCCTGTGCAAGCTTCTTCATCTCCCAGTAACTACTGCAACCTACATCCTTCTGAATCTGCTTAGTGTATTCATCTCTTGGTCTCCCTCTACGATTTTTACCCTCCACGCTGCCCTCCAGTACTAAATTGGTGATCCCTTGATGCCTCAGAACGTGTCCTACCAACCGATCCCTTTTTCTAGTCAAGTTGCGCCACAAATTTCTCTTCTCCCCAATCCTATTCAATGCCTCCTCATTAGTTATGTGATCTACCCAGCTAATCTTCAGCATTATCCTGTAGCACGACATTTCAAAACCTTCTATTCTCTTCTGGTCCTAACGGTCTCACTTCCATACATGGCTACACTCCATACAAATACTTTCAGAAATGACTTCCTGACGCCTAAAACTATACTCGATGTTAACAAACTTCTCTTCATCAGAAACGCTTTCCTTGCCATTGCCAGTCTACATTTTATATCCTCCCTACTTCGACCATCATCAGTTATTTTGCTCCCTAAATAGCAAAACTCCTTTACTACTTTAAGTGTCTCATTTCCTAATCTAATTCCCTCAGCATCACCCGACTTAATTCGACTACAATCCATTATCCTCGTTTTGCTTTTGGTGACGTTCATCTTATACCCTCCTTTCAAGACACTGTCCATTCCGTTCAACTGCTTTTCCAAGTCCTTTGCTGTCTCTGACAGAATTACAATGTCATCGGCAAACCTCGTAGTTTTTATTTCTTCTCCATGGATTTTAATACCTACTCCGAATTTTGGTTTCCTTCAAAAATGGTTCAAATGGCTCTGAGCACTATGGGACTTAATTTCTGAGGTCATCAGTCCCCTAGAACGTAGAACTACTCAAACCTAACTAACTTAAAGACATCAGACACATCCATGCCCGAGGCCGGATTCGAACATGCGACCGTAGCGGTCGCGCGGTTCCCGACTGTAACGCCTAGAACCGCTCGGCCACTCTGGCCGGCGTTTGTTTCCTTCTCTGCTTCCTCAATATACAGATTGAACTACATCGGGGAGAGGATGCAACCCTGTCTCACTCCCTTTCCAACCACTGCTTCCCTTTCGTGCCCGTCCTCTTTTATAACTGCCATCTGATTTCTGTACAAATTGTAAATAGTCTTTCGCTCCCTGTATTTTACCCCTGCCACCTTCAGAATTTGAAAGAGAGTATTCCAGTCAACATTGTCAATCACTTTCTCTAAGTCTACAAATGCTAGAAACGTAGGTTTGCCTTTCCTTAACCTAGCTTCTACGATAAGTCGTAGTGTCAGTATTGCCTCACGTGTTCCAATATTTCTACGGAATCCAAACTGATCTTCCCCGAGGTCGGCATCTACTAGTTTTTCCATTCATCTGTAAAGAATTTGCGTTAGTATTTTGCAGCTGAAGGTATTAATATATTATTCTAATTTCGTTCTAGATGGCTGTAGGTCACCATATCCATACAAGTATGTAGAAAGTGAGTGATCTCGGAAACTTTAGACAGTGAAAGTGCGGCTCATCTTCCTTGTTCCCCGTGATATTACACATTCTTCTTTACAAACTGCACAGATATTAAACATTAACGTAACGCCATAAAAATGTTTACACAAATATGTTTTGCTTCATTAAGGTGGAAATTGCTTTGGGGTGTACCATTAAAATTAAAATTTCCCCTAAAGCAATACTAATTACAGTTGCTTTAAAGGCAATACTATAGACTAATCAGGAGTTGTCACAGAGGACAGAGGGGCCATGTAACTGCCTCCCGCAGCGACCTGTAGATGTTTCTGTATTACATTCTGTGGTATTCAGCCTGGCTCTCTCGTGTTTTACCTCTCCTCGATGGTTGATGATTCAGGTCGTCAGTCCCTGTGTCTCTTACACACCAGCTTTTCATCTGCCACTGTTTCTCATGTAACTTCCGCCTGCTTCTGTTTTTATTACTTAGTTTTCCCCTGAAAAATGACCCTTTCGAATATCATCTAACTTCTGGCCAGCAACCCTGTTGCGCATGAGACTGTCTTAGGAAATCTGTAGAATCAGAAACCCTAACTCACATTTACTTTGATTTTTTGACTTTCAGTCACCCCTGACGACCGCCTTTTCGATCCTGTCCAAATTCCACACTCAATCCTGAACAAACTGGTGTCTGTAAGTGGGATGTCATGCATCTATTTTCATTTTCTTCGGTCTTCCACGTGGCTGTCAGGTATAGTTCCATATACAAAGCGTGTAAATGAACTGATGTTGTGACTCGTTCTCTTCCTTGCCATTTTCGAGGGACCATTGAGTTACTCGAAGCTACTATACATGGAGCATACGCACCCAGTTAATCTACATGGCACAGCCCTTGACACAAGATTGCTCTGCAGTCAGCTGCAAGCCGACGTCCCATGCTGGCGCTATCACATCGCAGTGCTATGCATTCCACTGCCCCAGTGGACCTCAGCCAGGCCATGCAGCAGCAGTCTCGAGGCACTACGCTGTTTGCCGCATCCATGTCGACCACGGGAGAATTCATGTCGCAGACCCTCTATAATGCAGCTTCGCCGCTGTTCGCCTCTAAGCATGCTGTACGCCTCAGATTAAGAAACTGCGTTTCAGTTCTTGTATCTAGCTAGCTGGAAGCTGCACATGAGAAATCGCCGCACGCAAGATGTAGCTACCACTCTCTGCTGACGGAAAAAGCAGCTTCTCAAGAAAAGCCTTCATGTCATATTTTATTTGTGACTTACTCTTTACTCGTGGCCTCGCCCACATACTCTTGTGTCACGTACAGTGTACACATGATTCCCCAGGGCCTGAAATACATCGACATAGTTACTCACGTTAAATTTATCTGTGGTGATCAGGCCTCTAGCATGCTTTTTAGTCCCGAAACAAATTGACAAATTTACTGCCTCACTGTAGTGCTCATTCTCGTGACCTGGTTTACACAATGATCTGCACAAATAAGAGGTAAATTTCACTTCGTACTTTTAAACAAGTCTACTATATCCAGGAAACAAATATAAACAGTTTCGTTTAGAACATTTTTACATAACACTCCCGCCTCATACGCATCCGCATCCTTAGGAATAGTAGGTACTACCAAACTACACTGATACAAGATGTGTATCATGTGTATACCAAATTTTCTTGAAATAAACTCATCAAAATAATTACGAAAATATTGTCTCTCTATCTTTCCCCTTCCATTTCTCTCTCCCCCTTCCACCTGCTTAATTATACCCAGTCTCTTGCCCACCTGTCTCCTAAAACTCTGTCCACCTGCCTCCTCACATCGTTCCCATCTTTCTCCCGTTTCCCCTTCTCACTTCCACTGTCACCTCACACCCTCCCCTCTTCCTGCCAACACACTTCCATTTTCATCTCTCCCCCCCCCCCTCACTAACCTTCGCCACTTTCTACTTGCTTTCTAAACCTCCACCTCCTCCCCAGTCTCACTGTCCTTCCCCTCTCTGCCCATCTGGCCCCTCTCTCTCTCTCCATCTCGTACTCCTTCTCTTTGTTTCTCGTCATGTCACCCTATTTTGGATCGTACCCTCACTCCCCTGCAGTGCTTCTGCGGTTGACACAATGATTGGTATGTGTACGAAGTGCAATTGGACTGACCCGTGGTTTTACAACATGTATGGATTCCTAAGCGCTGTCATTCGCAGAGCATTCGATGACAGTGTTATGAACTGCGTTATTTTGTAGATGTACTTAAAAAAATGGTTCAGATGTCTATGGGACTTAACTTCTGGCGTCATCAGTCCCCCAGAACTTAGAACTACTTAAACGTAACTAACCTAAGGACATCACACACATCCATGCCCGAGGCAGGATTCGAACCTGCGACTGTAAGGGTCGCTCGGTTCCAGACTGTAGCACCTAGAACCGTTTGGCCACTCCGGCCGGTGTGTACTTTTCTATGCTATGAAAAGCTACTGCTACTTTTCCGATTCTTTGATAGGGGTTTAATATAATCCTCAGAGTTAGCATGTGATGATAACTACCAGATTCTCAGTTAGCTGTAGCATTACTACTATTTTAGTGTTGCAGTTCTGTCCTTTGACTGTCCTATACTCGTACAAAACTTTGTTAATTCCTATAACACATGGTACAGTGCATCTCAAACATCTTAAATGAGCTTGCTTTTACTGAAAGTTTCGGCTTAGTCGTAATTTTCGTTAGATTTGGTAAGATAAATATTTTTGTAGCCTCACATGCCACAAGTATTTTACTTTCGGGTATTTATGCATTTAACGTCGATACAGAGCTTCTGTTCTGTCAGCAGTGTCATAGAAAACTGCATTAAATGAAGGCGAAACTCAGCTATAATAAATGGTAGACAGAAATGTTCAATTCTAATTTCGGTGAATTTTCCGTAGTTTGTTCTCGCTGGAGCTATTATTTTGACGCTAGCGTTTTCGTATTTGGTGACCTCAACGTGAGAGTGTATGAATATTAGAGTATACTGTCTAATAGAATATGCTTAATGTAGTATTGCACAGAGATGATGTTGCCACATCAAAGTTAACGTCGCAAAACGATGCCACAGCGAGGGCTCGCTGCAGTCCACAACGACATGTGGTAAGCGGCCCTGAAGACCACACACCTCCCCTCTCAACATAACATCGCCCTCACACTGAGGTCAATATATCGTCGAGCTAGCAAGCACTCTGCCCCAGTTCGAGTCCACAGATAGAGCACTCAACAATATCGTCTAAGACCAACGATGTGTGATGTTTCGAATGGACTTCTAGTGCTGTTCATGTTGAACATTGTGCCTCAAGACAATGTTAATGTGTATGACAGCTGTTGCTTTGTTAGTGCATGACAGTTGTAAATTATCCAGTACTCCTCTGGCAAAGATCTCTGGCAGAGTTAAGTAAATCTGCATTTCATTTATGTAATAAAGTAAATTAATATTTCATGTGTTCTAATTTATTGTGCCTCCTCAAGGAGCAATCAAAGAACTCAAAGTTATCCAGTAGCCCTGTGGCAAATATCTGAGTCAAAGATAAGTATATCTTTTGTTCTTGTTTGTAATAAAGTGAAATAATGATTCATGTGTTCTAGTGTACTGCGCCACTTCACCGAGCAATCAAAGAACCCATAGTTGTGGCTAGACGAAAGTAGTTTCGCCTGGTCACAACACCTACTACCACCTCCTTTTGTATCACTCTGCCATCAGCCTGAGCAGAACAGGAATGTAGAAGTTGGCTATACCGTGAATCTTATATCGATGTGTCTCTGTGTCTCTGCAAGACGCGATACACTGCGTTAGCAGCAGAGGGCGAGGCGAAATGTAAGTCTCATTGTAACGCCGGAAATGCATATCCTCCTATTTCCATCTATTGTACTATATATTTTTTCCTTATTTTGTTACATGAAGATATGACATTTCTGCGTCTTTATATATTGTAATTGTTACTGTTTGTATATATATATATATATATATATATATATATATATATATATATATATATATATATATATATATATATATATATGCAGAAGCTGGATGTTGGCACGCCTTCTTCTCGACACTGTCACCAGGCGAAACGGGCTCTTGATGTGGGCTATCTAATTTTTCCCGTCCGCAACACCGTGTCAGAAACTATCATAGCAAGTCGAGCGCAATTACATACTGCCAAACCCCGAAAGCATGGCAACTCGCGCGATCGTCACTCAACACACCTGCTCCACCGCCCTACTCCAGTCAGTCTCTGCTCTGCCCGTGCTCCATGCGGCAGAGTTAACACTACCAAAGATCCTAAACACTTTGATTCTCCACACGACCTATCGATGTAATCGTTCGATAGCATAGTTTTCCCTAGGCCAGACCCAGTGTAAAAATACAAATAATATTTACAAACAAACCAATTATATATATATATATATATATATATATATATATATATATATATATGGCTGACAATGAGTGATTGTCGCCACCTCCTCGATCGACGACTTTAAACCTTCAATCAATCAACAAGGAAGACTAAAAGCACGTAAAGTTCTAGAACTGTATGGCAGACCTCAGATTTTCAAACTGTTGCATCACAAAAATACAGCAACAGCATGAACCTTTGTTGCTCATTGTCCAATTAAGAGTGCGAGTTTTGTTATCATATTTTAGCTTACCTGTGACCGCAGCTCAGGTTGTGTCGTACTAAATTTTACTATTGTTAATTGTTCAGAATCATTCAATTCAAGTTCAAAGTTAAATCTCTTATTTCTAAATTGCGTGGATTCAAGTAGCTTTAAATGACTGTTGAGGTAGCCCAAGACTAACCTTATTTTATTGAATTTCGTAGTGCTTCAGAAACAAAGTTCACCATTAATTTCAGTCACTAAATTAACTTTCAATTTTCCGGTTTTATTAATTCTTTTGGTAAATTAAGTCAGAGTGTAGCGAAATTTATTACTTCTGGCAAACATTCAGTTTTCACACAACGTGTGTCAACCTTCAGTTGCCACGCATTTAGTGCTAATTATATGTGCATTAATCTTTCATTTCCA
This sequence comes from Schistocerca serialis cubense, assembly GCF_023864345.2. NCBI lineage: Eukaryota > Metazoa > Arthropoda > Insecta > Orthoptera > Acrididae > Schistocerca > Schistocerca serialis. Next base: position 380,715,920 of record NC_064645.1, on the reverse strand, counting down.
GTTATTATGGTAGTTGTCCATAGGACTGGCGACCGTAATTTTCCCCAAATCTCAAATATCTAATTAACTCCAATAAATTGATAACGTAACGACTGCACATATACTTTCTTTATGAATTTTACCCTTTCCTCAAAATTAATATGCACCAATTTCATTTGCATTTTTACTTTCATTTAGATGTAAACTTTTCCTCCCTCTTTACGACAAATTAACTTCGGTGACGATTGCTTTTCCCAAATATCTGTTAGCTGCACGCGGTTTAATTTTTCACTGTCATTAAGGTCGATAAGTTAGGGGGAGGTTACATGATGTAAGGCCTTAAAGTTAAATATGATTTTGTAATAATGTAATAGACTGTATTGGTTGTTGTAAACTTATAAGTCGATATCCGATGAAGGCAGCTGGGTCATTCTGCGTCAGTGGTTTTGGCTGCTGCCTCATCGTTTGTGACTGTGAAGATTTATAATTTCTTTGTGCATTTATCGAATCAATGGAGTTCAAAAATCGAGTCTAAGCTATTCGATCTCGGATGAACATATCCTGCCGTCAACGTAACTGTCCAATGGGATCAGGAATTAGCAATTTAACTTTGCTGCCTTCATTGCTGGCTGCCTACAATACAGGTAATATGACATAAAAAAGAATTTACATACGTTCAGTTATCATTTTTCATATACATTAAGTGGAATTGGAATGTTAAGATGTGGATCTGCTGTTTATGATTTTTCTGAACGATATCTGTGCAACCTCCTACTGTACAGAAGCTACATGTCACAGCAACGGAAATATCACAAAGACCAAATACGTTGTTGATCGGCGCCTATCGTTATCCTTTCGTCACGACGCAAGCAGCTGACTTCCCCAAACCACTTTCACTTTGCGGGGAGGTCTATATTGGCAATGAACTGATGCAAAACACTGGGAATGAAATCCCAGCAAGACAAACAGCTGGAGCTGTGGTCAGATTGACACTACCTAGTTAAAAGAGGCGCAGTAATACTCAAACCTTACGACCCAACTATCTACACAGTAGTATATCACAAGGTGCTCGATGTCGCTGTCATTAAAATACTGCCGCAGCCTGTCTACACAACAATGTGAAACACCCTCTGGACCACATCTGCACTCGCAGAGAGCTTTATAGTATGTGATGATTACTATTTTTTAATAAGTTGCACATGTTGTTGGGTGCCATCTGATATGTGGTGATGAATAAGAATATTTACATCCAAGATCACGAGGTGAAATATTCTTATTTACTCACCGACTGGTTTCGACAGAGTCTACTTGTCATCTTCGGTTCTCCTGGAAACAATGTTACCGTTCATGAATCTACATCTACATCTACGTGGGGTGGAACTTTAATAGTGGCAACTATTTATTTACAGCTCGTACAAAATAGATACGTGGCTGGATACGGGATATACACAGTGCTGGTGACTACTTTGAAGGTCAGTAAAACTTTGAATCACGTATCTATTTTGTACGAGCTGTAAATAAATGGTTGCCATTATTAAAGTTCCAACCCTCGAACATCTATTCACAGTTAAGTGTCTGGCAGAGGGTTCAATGAACCACATTCATGCTATCTCTCTACCGTTCCACTCTCGAACGGCGCGCGGGAAAAACGAGCACTAAAATTTTTCTGCGCGAGCCCTGATTTCTCTTATTTTATCGTCATGATCATTTCTCCCTCTGTAGGTGGGTGCCAACAGAATGTTCTCGCAATCGGAGAAAACTGGTGATTGAAATTTCATGAAAACACCCCGTCGCAAGGGAAAACGTCTTTGTTTTAATGATTGCCACTCCAGTTCACATGTCATGCCTGTGGCACTCTCTCTCCTATTTAGGGATAGTACAAAACGAGCCGCGCTTCTTTGAACTTTATCGGTGTCATCCGTCAGTCCCACACGATGCAGATCCCACACCGCACAGGAATACTCCAGAACAGGGCGAATAAGCGTGGTGTAAACAGTCTCTTTAGTAGATTTGTTGCACCTTCAAAGTATTCTGCCAATGAATCGCTGTCTTTGGTTTGCTGTACCCAAAACATTATCTACCTCATCGTTCCATTTCAGAGTTGATCAACTAAATCAGAACGCAATATCAATGGCTGAAATAGTACAACAGTAACAGAGTTTAACAAATCAATCCAACCGTAACTGAAAGTGAGATATTACAATTGTAACCACGCTCTGCTACAAACTGAAAGCTGGTAGTCAAGGGAAGGCAGGATTCGCTTTCGACTGTTGACGGGGCCATAATCAGTTACTATCGGTTGCCTTTTACAGGTATACACAGTTTATCTTAAATTAGTTATTGCAGACTCAACAATAAATAAAAGTACCACACGTTATTAATGAAGAAATGAACAGCTGTGTGAATAATAATGTTTTCAGCGATTTACAATTCAGTAAATTAAATACAGATACAGCATATAATGTTTAAAAGCAAGCCATTGTGATCTGGGCAGTAATGGCAATAAATTAAGAATTTTTTAAAACTCGCAGCAACTTATAAATTACAGATATTGTAATATTAAAGGCAAGACGCCACAAACACAGCAGGAGTCATCAGATAAATAAGTTGTTAAGGCTTACTGCTGAAATACAAATACAAAATTAGAATTTTAAGGCAAATGACGACAAGCACAGCTGAAGGCCTTACACACCAGTGTCGGCAATAATATAAAAAATTTAGAAACCTTCTGTAAAACAGCAAATACAATAGCAAAGGTTAGTTAAAAAACAAGCAACTCATCACCAAACGGGTGAAATAATATGATAGTGAACTTTGTAACAGAACCCTTAACATCCACCGAAGACTACACTGCTATATTTATTGTAGGTGACCAGAACTATTAACTACACATATATAACCTTTAATATAGGCATTACAAGGTATTGTAATAAATAATACAATAATAAAACACACGAACCAATACGTAAGTTCTAGTAAAATGGTTCAAATTGCTCTGAGCACTAAGGAACTTAACTTCTGGGGTCATCAGTCCCCCAGAACTTAGAACTACTTAAACCTAACTAACCTAAGGACATAACACACATTCATGCCCGAGGCAGGATTCGAACCTGCGACCGAAGCGGTAGCGCGTTTCCAGACTGTAGCGCCCAGAACCGCTCGGCCACTCCGGCGGGCGTAAGTTCCAGTACATAAGGGTACTGAGGCAGATTGTACCCGCAGAAGGCCTCGGCTGAAGGAGCGTTACACTGAACTACTGGTCATCAGACCTCTTTTTAGTACACACATGTCTTACAAGAAACTGGGGGCCACAGACGGTGCTCCACGAATCGACCTCTGAGAAGGTCCGGCAGCCAGGAGTTGCATTCACTTCACAAGATGGTTACTCAGACTAGTGGCAGTCTAACAAATGACTAATGATAATCTTCCTGAAGCTGCCTGACGTCTGATAAACCAAATGCAACGATGTAACAACACGTCAAAACCGGAACCGGTGGTCTGTGTTACGTCCCCAGAATACTGTGTTTAGAGTGCCCAGAACGAGAAAGGAATCACTACCACCAGAGTGGAAGAATCACCAACCGGCCTACAATCAAAAACGCTGTCAAAACTACACACCTTACCGGACAGCAACGGCAAGGCGTGGAAACGTACACTGCCGTTACATACACTATCCCCCCATGGCAGGTAACTGGAGTGTTACCGGCTATCAGGCAAGAAAAATTACCGCTGGTTGAACTTAAGAAATTGTAACAAGTTAGTAAATGGTAATACGAAGTCGAGGAAAGTTAATCAGATCCGCCTTCCCCAAGCACTCCACTAGCTGCTCTTCGTCTCTGCGACACAAAGAACAGCAACACGAACCCAAATCACTGGAGAATCGCGAGGTATCAAAATGGTGGAGGTTTCTCTACTTGGATTTAAATGCACTCATCTTAAAGCTTGATGGATCCGGTTTACGACGAGGTCGTGAACCCTCATGACCACAGCCCTTCCATCTGGCAGCCCATGTGTGCCGCCAGCGGTCCCAGTGTGTTCTGGCACTGCACTGATCTGGCTCCTCCTGAGTCCCCAACCGATCTGGCCCACTCACACGACCCGGAGAAACAACGACGTTGCCCCCAAAGATAGGGCAACAGTTACTACATATCGATAACCGCCGCTATTAACATTAGCGGACAGGCAACGCTTGCGAAACCGAGTGACGCCAGGCAACACGAGAAGTCAAACAACCGCAACCATACCTACTAAATGATAACATACCGTCTGGTCTCCAACAGAGGGCGGAAACCTACAAAGGGCACCAACGCGAGCCGCAGCACGGCTCACACGAAGAGCTCCTGTTAAAAAGGGTGCAAGACAAGGATGCTGCCTCTCGCCCTTACTGTTCAATCTGTACATCGAGGAAGCAATGATGGAAATAAAAGAAAGTTTCAGGAGTGGAATTAAAATTCAAGGTGAAAGGATATCAATGATACAATTCGCTGATGACAATGCTATCTTGAGTGAAACGGAATGTACAATCTAATGAGTGCAGAGTATGGATTGAGAGTAAACAGAATAAAGACGAAGGTAATGAGAAGTAGTAGAAATTAGAACAGCGAGAAACGTAACGACAGTATTGATAGTCACAAAACAGATGTTAAGAAAATCTGCTACCTAGGCAGTAAAATTACTAATGGCGGATGCAGCAAGCAGGACATCAAAAGCATACTAGCAATGACAAAAAGGGCATTACTGGCCAATAGAAGTGTACTAATATCAAATATCGGCTTTAATTTGAGGGAGAAATTTCTGATAATGTACGTCTGGAGTATAGCATTGTATGGTAGCGAAACATGGACTGTGGGGAAACCGGAAAAGAAGAAAATCTAAGCATTTGAGATGTAGTTCTACAGACGATGTTGAAAATTGGGTGGACTGATAAGGTACGGAATGAGGAGGTTCTGCACGGAATCGGAGAGGAAAGGAACACGGGGAAAACACTCATAAGGAGATAGGACATCTGTTAATACATGACGGAATGACTTCCATGGTACTAGAGGGAGCTGTAGAGGTCAAAACTGTACAGGAAGACAGAGATTGGAATAGATCCACCAAATAATTGAGGACGTAGGTTACAAGTGCTAGTCTGAGATGAAGAGGTCGGTACAGGAGGGGAATTCGTTGCGGGCCGCAGCAAACCAGTGAGAAGACTGATGACCAAAAAATAAATAAATAAATAAATAAAGAAATGAGACCTACACTGTTGTAACAATGATTTCAAATTTGGTTTGTTGAAACCATTAAATCTAAAATATTACAACTGAACTGATAATGAGTTACTTACTCTTTCAAATTTTTATAATAGTAATCAGCCAGGCACAAGAATTGAACAAAAAAAGATTTTAGCTAGTTTCCTTGACCACCTAATTTTTTTTTAAGCTGGTGAGCGAAACTTAAGGTCGAAAGTAACTTTCATATGCTTTGTCACCTCCAAGTAACATTGCTCTATGAAACTTTGACTATAGAGAAAAAGAACTGCAACAGTACAGTACAGAAGGTAACTGAAAGAAATACACAATGCGACAGACAGAAATGAGATGTGGGAACACATAATGCACCCACGAACATTTTCGAACATGATCGTTTTGATGGTCTAGCTATTATGGTGTGGAGAGGCATGGTACTGCATGGTCGTACCGGCACTCATCAGAAAACGTTATTGTGACATTTTACTTCTTCCCCACGTGCGTCTTTTCATGGCTGCGTTCAGTCGTGAACTCAGTTTTCTGATGAAAGTACGTAATCACATCAAGCTGTGCAGATGGAAAAGCTCTTGGAGCGAGAATCATCTCTGGCATTTGGACTCGTTTGTCTGTTATCCGGACTTCAATTCCATTCAGAGCGTACGGGATCCGTTGGGGAGTAGCATTATACCACGTCCAGATGCACCAACGCCGATCCAGCAGTTGTCATCCGAGATGGTAGAGGAATGCGACACCCTACCAGAAGATATCTTCATCAACCTTCTGGCCAGCAAAGGAGCATATCACAGCGCACCCACTGCCGTCCGTGGTGATCACATACCCTATCAAAAACAATGTCCCGCATTTTGTAATGTCTACGGGACCATCAGAAAAGAGAGGTAATTTCACTGTAATTAATGTCTTTCCACAAAAACTTTCCTCTTTCTTTGTTATTCATTCACTTATCTTCAGCACTGTTCTGTAGTAGTTCTTCTGGGTATGGTCGTAGTTTCATATCTCTGTGTTAGTTTGAAAGTGACACATTAAGTGAAAGTTTTGCAAGCTAGTGTATTTCAGCTCATACAGCATCTTCAAACATTGAGGTTGTGTATGTGAATGAGTATATGTGTATATTTCTGCTCTCTATTGTAACAATGATTTCAAAATTTTGTGACTTGAAAGTATTAAATCCTAAAATACTGCAGCTGAACGGAAAATGAGTTACTGACTCTCAAATTTGTGAGATCCACATCAACGGCTTTCCCGTGTTTTAACATTTGTCAGAAGCGCTGATTCCCTCTCTCTGTTGTTAGTGGTCAACCAACACCTACTTTTAAGCCTTCTGCAACATTAATGGATCGTCCGTTGGATATTATTTCATCCCATGTCCATTAATGTTGTTTTAACGATAGTATATGAAATGTTTTATTACCTTTTTAAGTTCACTAATCTAAGGAAATTATTACGGGCTCTGACAACACAGATAGTGACTGTGTGAACACAACAACAGCGACAACTGACAGAAACCGTGATGGAATATTCTGGGTCGTCATCAGCAGCTCTAACCGCTGATGAACTCTACATCAGCGTTACCGGAACACTTCATCCTGCAAAGGTAATATAATTCGGCGACACGCGGTGGACTCACAAACACACACAGCCAGTGTAGCTTGTCCAGAAACGTGTGTTTGAGGCCGGCGCAGTTACCAAGGGACTTTCACACAGCGCAGCAGCAGTAAGACACACGCGTTTCGCCTCTCAGGCTGTTTTCGAGAGACTGTACGATGATCTTACGAGAGAACATGGCAGTCACAGAAGACATTTGTACTCAAAACTAATCATCGCACCAATACGAAAAGGTGAAATCTATTGACAATATAATCACTACCGGAAACATAAAGGAAGTAGTAGATCATAACGAAAGACCTAAATGTAATTCACTTAATAACGGCCCGTCAAAATGAAATGAAAAACAGAACGTTTGCTTACTCCACAGTAGTCAGGACACACAGAAGAAGACCTCGCGACCATTCAACTACTGCGTTGATGGTCTAATGTTCTTCTCTAGAGTGGCAAAATCGTAGGAATACGTACATTATTATACATCCTAGTATACTGCGATGAAGTTAATTTAACCTAAGTCGTAGCAATCCAGAGCCCTTCCAATAAAAAGTGTTATGTACCTTCGCAGATCGTCATTCCTTTCGGACACTGCCACGATACCCTTGTGCATAAAATCGAACTATTTATTTGACGTTCCTTCTCCTTTCTCCACAAAGAAGCATACTATGTAGTATGTGACATTCAGGTTTCCTTCAAAGGAATCAGCGCTCGATACTCGTGAAGTACCCGGACGCAACATACGCTTTATTTCATATGTGTCAAATTTAAACGGAGGTGACCAAAGTCATGGGACACCGATATACACATATACAGATGGTGGGAGTGTCACGTACACTAGGTAGAAAAAGGTAGTGCATTGGCGAAACTGTAACTTGTACTCAGGCGAGTCATGTGAAAAGATTTCCGATGTGATTATGAGCGCAAACGGAAATTAACAGACTTTGAACACGGAGTGATAGTTGTAGCCAGGCGCATAAGATATTACATTTCTTAAATCGCTAGGGAATTCAATACTCTGAGACCCATAGTGCCAAGAGTGTGCTGGAAATACCAAATTTCAAGCATTACCTCTGACCACAGACAAACGCAGTAGCCGCGGCTTTCACTTAACAACCGAGAGCAGTGACATTTGCGTAGGTTCGTCACTGCGCACAGAAAACATACACTACGTTAAGTAATGCGAGAAACCAATGTGTCGAGCACTACTAACGTATCCGTCAGCACATTGTGGCAAAATTTTGTGTTAATTGGTTGTGGCAGCAGACAACCGACACGAAAGTCTTTGCTGACAGCAAGACATCGCCTGCAGTACTTCTCCTGAGCTCTTGACCACATCCTTCGGACCCTAGAAGACTTGAGAAACATGGGCTGGTCAGATGAGTCCCCATCTCAGTCGGTAAGAGCTGATGATAGGGTTCGGGTTTGAATGTGGCGCATACCTCACGAAGCCATGGACCCAAATTGGCAACAACGCACTGTGGAACCTCGCAGTGTTCCCATAATGGTGTGGACTGTGTTTACGTAAAATGGACTGGTCCAGCTGAGCCGATTAGTGACTATAAATGGTTGTGTTCGGCTACTTGGAAACTATGTGCAGCCATTCATGGACCTCAAGTTCCAAAACAAAGATTATATTTTTATGGATGACAGAATTCCATGTCAGAACATTCTGCACAGTTCGAGAGAATTATTTGGCCACCCAATCCGCCCGACGAGACTCCCATCGATCGTTCATGGGGCATAATCGAGCTGCCAGTTCTTGTACAAAATCCTCCACCGGCAATTATGTAGGGCTATAGAGGCAGCAGGGCTTAAAAGTTCTGCAGGGTAGTTACAAGGACTTGTTGAGTCCAGTCCATGCCACGTTGAACTGCTGTACTACCCCAGGCGAAAGGAGGTCCGACATGATATTAGGACGTAACCCTCAACTATTGTCACCCCCGTTTATACCAGAATCGCGGTGGAGCAGCGATGGGTGTTTCCCTATTACGACACGAAAACACGAATTTTGTATAAGACACTATCGATTCGATGTTCATGTATTTCCTAATTTCCGAGTATCGTACTTTGTCATAAACTACTTATTGGAGTTTGGAGTATGAAACGCAGATGGATTTGCCTATTAGACATCTGTGGTATTATCAACACGAATTATTAGGCATTTATTTGAAAAAGCAAAGTTGCTTCCAACATCCCTGAAACTAACGTACAGGGTGGTTACAATTAAAACTTTCACTGCTTTAGAGAGCCCATTTAGAAAACGAGTGATCGTAAGGCAATGAAACTTTGTGAAAACATTTGTAAGAACATTCGGAAGAGAAATAACGAATGAACCATTTAAAGAAACAAGTCTGAATGGCCACGTGGAAGAGCAACATTTGTTAATTGTGTGACAGGTTTACTTTGCAAGTTACAAAAGTTGTGACGATCATCAGGACCCACACCAGCCTGGAACCCCACTAGATGCTATGCCTCACTTAGTGAGAAGCCTGAGAAATTACACATTCCAGATCAATGAGAGAAAAGATTATTACAACTCAACAGGATTTTAGCTAAACAAACACTCCGTCTTACAAACTTAATACAAAACTCTTAAATAATTCGGTAGTCCTTCGGCTAGAAAAAAGCAAGTAACTAAAACGAAGGGACATAAAGACGACTCCAATGAAGTTCCCACTGGAAGGAAGGGCTATGTGCTCTGCAGCAACTGGTGGAAGGTACTTACCGGAGGCGACGGTGGACAGGTCCGAAGTCCCGCTGCAGTGGCTCCAACGGGGCTCAGATTGAAGAGCTAATATTAGCCGAAACATACGTTGGCACTGATCGTCGGCGATGAACTGCCGATGAATTGAGCTGCGCCGATGTAACTAGAAGGTGCGTGAACGTATACTTCTCGATCTAATTACGCGCACATACGTGGTGGAGCGAAGTAGTTCGTCTGCGAGGAGGACCCCTCGTCCCGCCATCCATCGGTTGGGATGTGACACACACCGGCGGGCGGAGTCCTGTGGGGCGACGCCTTGCTTGTACGCATCTGTGCGATGTTCCCCCGTCTGCAAGGTTGCCGGTCCGTCAGGCGTACTTCTGCTATATTAGACTAGAGACAGCATTTGACAATTATTTGCAGTACTTTTCAAACGGTGAACCCTGGAATGTTCAGCTGTTGTGACACAGCTAGTGCACTGCTTGAAGATCGCATATTGCGTCCAGAATTTTCAGCCATGGCAACAGTAACTTCTTCTGCATTTTGTGGCACAATTGGCTGTCAGCTTTGACTAGAAGTAGTACTGAAATCGCCAATTAATTCGAATTTCCGAAACATGTAATGCTACCCCGGTGTGGAAAGAAGACACCTCCGTGTTTTTTTAAGGCGTCTATACTCGCGAAGAGGAGCAGCATTACTGCTGTCGTTTTGATAAAACAGCTTCACGAGTAAAGGGCTGCTGACATTGTCCGGACCCATGTTGACTATCTGCAACTGTAATGAACACTGGCGCTTGTGTTTCAACCCTACGTTGCTGTATCGGTATCGGCGCCTAACGGCAAGTACGACACTAACACTATTAACATGGCAAATCCTGTAGCGCACAATCTGAAAATCATTTCTGTATTGTTGGGTACCCATATGTTAAATAGTTTTCCATCTGGCACAAGTACTGAAGGTTTAATCATAGCCACCCTGTAGGACTGACTGACTACGCATAGTGCAGTGAGAACTTTACCACGGTTCATAGAATCGCATCATAAGCGGTTACAAAAATACGTGTACATAGATTGCCTAAATTCTACTTTGACACGTTTCTGTCTCATGTACTAAACTCATCTGATAATTACTTTCTAGGATGTTATGATCGATTTATGATAGTATTTGTGTCACCTGAGGTTAAGAAATGCAACAAAAGTGTTTTGACTTCACAAATGTTTTACGTAAATAGCTTAGGTACACATGTATCACCCTGTATACTTACTTTCCCTGTAACTAAACAAAATATTAGTCTTAAATTGCGTGTTATTTCTGAAACTATACGTATATTGTCATATTTCGATATAATTTCATATAATAACGTGTGATGTACTTGCCTCAGTCAGTTACATAAGGCATCGTACAAATGAACCATGACCCATGTAACTAACAAACTCAGGTACATCCGAATATATATAACCACCAGCAGTTAAAAGTTCTCAGAACACAAACACGAATGTAAGTACCAGTCCATGTACCACAACGATGAAAATGTTGAGTTTTATATACAACTGGCTAAATTTTTTGTGTTGACAGTACCATTTCCAACTATTTCATGTCTGAACAAACAGTCTTAAAGTTTTTAACGTAACAATTTCGAAACAATGAAGCTGTACTAGATTACAAATGAATGCTGACAGGTTACTATACATTTTATGCGTTTGTGATATGAAACTTTTTGCAAACATTTCTTAATTGTTTAATATTTTTGTGCAGGTGTGAAGTAATAAATAATTAATGACTAAATTTTCCTTAGAGGCGATGATTTGGAATATTTTGGAATGTATGTTTTCAAGTTTCTTTATCTTGATTACATCGAATGTAGGGTGTGGTATAAGATAACAAATGCCATTTGTGAAACAAAGCCCTCAAAATAACCTCAGGTATGAAGGTCGTTTGAAATACGCTGACCGAACGAGGTGGCGCAGTGGTTAACACACTGGACTCGGATTCGGGATGACGACGGTTCAAACCCGCGTCCGGCCATCCTGATTTAGGTTTTCCATGATTTCCCTAAATCGATCCAGGAAAATGCTGGGATGGTTCCTTTCAAAGGGCACAGCAGACTTCCTTCCCCGTCCTACCCTAATCCGATGAGACCGATGACCTTGCTCTTTGGACTCTTCCTCCAAACAACCCAACCCGAAATAAGCTGTTATCAATAAAAAATTAATGTTAGCTCTGCAGTGTGTTATATCCCACGTATTGTGGCCAATAGCCATTTCAAGCACTTACCACATTCCCAAAACGATCACGAGTGGGTCAGAACCCCGAGCTATTTGTAGAGGGTGTGTGGGAAGTAGAGACCAATATTAAAAAGTTATAGAACGTACAAAATTTGTTGAAATGTAATGTTATTTAAGGAACATATTACATAACTTCTCCCATTTATGTATGAAAAGTTGTATCCTTCCTATAACCGCGCCGGAAGGAGCAATGCGTTCATTAAAGTTCTCGATGATGCGTTCACAAACATCTGGTTGGATGCCGTTGATAACTCTTTTAATTTCACCCTTCAATTGGTGTATTATTTGTGGTTTGTTCATCTGCACTTCTGATTTCACAAATCCACACAAAAAAGTCACCATGCCTAAGATCATATTATCTAGCAGGCCACTCCTGGTTGCCACGTAAATAGATAATTTTTTGAGGAAACTTTTCATTCAGCAGAGAAATCGTTTCACGGGCTTTGTAATATGTCGCACCTTCTTGCTGAAACCAAAAATAGTCATTTTCATCAATAGCAGGGAAAAAACAGTCAGAAAGCATGTTTCTGTAACGGTTGCCGTTCACAGCTACGGCAGGTCCCTCATCAGTTTCAAAAACTTACGAGCCCATCGCTCCTCGTGCCTAGAAACCAAACCACGTATCTTTCATAGTCAGTCGCGGATTTTCGATACTACAAATTCTGCAGTTTTGCTTATTGCGTACCCACTTAGATGGAAGTGCGCCTCATCTCCTAAAATTGTTCTTTTTATGCAGTTCTCGTTCTCCGCTTGTCAATGCAGTACCTATTGAGCAAATCGATGTCCCTTTCCACGATCTGTAGGCTTCGACTGATGTGTAACTTGAATCTTGTGTGCAAGCATTTTCAGATCTTTTTAAAGGATTTCATGCAGTGAACTTGGTGAAGCTCGTCAACGAACCGATTTTAAGGGGCTTATGGTCATATTTTTAAACACGACAGCAATGTTTTCTTCTGTTCGTACAGAACGCTGTAGTCCAATTTTATTAGCGTTTGAAAGAGCATCCGTAGTCTCAAATTTCCGGATCAACTTCCGAAATGATGGTTCTGTTGGAGCAGTATTACTTCCAAGTGTCACATGCAATTCAGGAATGGTTGCTGTGGGACTTTGACTGTTTTTGTAATAACTTTTTATCACGTTGATACGTTGCTTAGCTGTCAATCGCTCCACGACGAAGATAAACATCAAACGACAATGCTCGCCACACAAAATCTATCAGTCGACTAATGGAAGGATCGCAGATAAAAAACATGAAAAAACCACAGCTACCAAAAATCATATGACAAAATGAGGCAAAATTCAACTTCGTCCTTACTTCCTCGACACCCTGTTGTAAGAAACAAATACTCAGCACTGTACAGGCACGAAAACAAAGTGAACTGGAATATTTGATCCTCTCTGGTCTGCACTGTAGAGAAAGAGACATAAGATACTGAACCTGCACATTTTTAAAAAAATACTTTAAATTGTTCACCCACATAATTTAGATTATTTCAAGGGGGTGGTTCAGTGGGAGCATGAACAATTATTTCCACCGTCTCAGACAGGGAAGGACGATAGCGCTGATAAGACTGAAAATAGGAGAAGTCATTAAGCAACTTTTAAAAAAATAGGTTTAACAATATACTCACGCGAAGTTTCATGTGATGCACGTATGACTGGCTAATTAATACACACAGCAACAGCAGTCAATAGACGGCAATGTGATTCATTCTGAGGCCCTTCACTTAATGTGACAAAGGAATAGTGTCAGTTTATTGCTGTCAGGTAAGGTATCAAATGACTTCATATTCAGTTTAAATAGGCAGTATATACATCTATCATTTTTTTCGGTCTAATGTATTCGGTGATCTTACCGTGTAAACGATAGTACAATTGTGTCCGTCATTTAGGTCAAAGCAAAAATTGAAGACGGAGCTGAATCTCTTTCTTAATAACAGAAACAACTTTTTTCGCCTACTCTTTTATATGTGGTTGCTTTCACACTTGAATAAAACATACTGGTACATAACTATTAGAGTTATTATTCTCATGTTTTGGTGCTTATTCCTATTATATCACTCCATCTCCACTAGTATTTAACAGTCATTGCCTCTTTCCTTCTGCTGCCTCACTATCAACGACTGGATGGAATCCAAAACTAGTGAAAAATTATAGAACGTTAATCGTTTGTACTGCTCACCAAATGTACGAATGTACATTTTTCAAATCTATATCCTTTCGGTAAAAGGAAATATAGGAACGCCCTGTCTCAAAGGATACAGAATCGCCACGTAGCGTCAGGCGCAATACCTCCTGGCAATCAGAAAGTGTCTCACACAACTACCTTCTACGTTTTCCCTGAAGTCGAACAAGAAAGAGCTTAGGCGCTCTGCGGAATTAAAGAGCTTTAGTACTACAAGATCCAATTTCAGTTGCTGATCCCCTGTATCTTTCCTAATGCTCCATTTCTTATCTAAGTTTTTCTTTCCTTACTTCAGGGAATCGCTGCGACTACTCACAAGAAATCTTATGATTCTTAGGACATAAATACCAACACCTGTAACGAAACCAAAAGCAGTTTCTGAATTTTAAGTTTTATCTGACAAGTAACGAAACAACGAGCCTTCTAAATTTCAGCGTTGCATGGCGTCTGCATGCATTTACAGTGTAGTTCGCTATTGCAACGACCATCCTGGTACAAACTTAATCAGCTTTATAGACGTGGATATGGAACTAATTACACCCTTAAACGATGTTGTAATGAATTAAGACCATTTACATTTATATCTACATGAATACTCTGCAATTCGCAATTAAGTGCGTGGGAGAGAGCGTTCATCGAACAAGCTTGAGACAATTTCTCTACCGTTCCACTCTTGAACGGCTCGCTGGAAAAATGAACACTTAACTCTTCCTGTGCTAACTTTCATTTCCCTTTTTCTATTATGATGTTCATTTCTTCCGATGTAGATTTCCGACAAAGAAATATTCGTGCATTCAGAGGAGGAAGTTGGTAATTGAAATTTCATGACAATGTCCTGCAGTAGCGAAAAACACGTTTGTTTAACTGACTGCCACCGTTGTTCATGAATCATACACTAGCATTCTTTCCCCTACTTTGCGATGATTCAAGACGAACTGCCCTTCTTGAATGTATTCAGTGTCCTCCTCTAGTCCACTCTGATGAGGATTCTACACCGCATAGCAGTGCTACGAAAGAGAGCGGACTAGCGTAATGTAAGCAATCCCGTCACTAGATGTGCTTTTTCTAAGTGTTCTGGAAATAAATCACAATATTTGGCTTACTTCCATCAATTTATGTTATTCTTTGTTGTAAATACTATTTACTTAGTTAAATTTACAGGCTTTAAATTTGTGTGAGTTATCCTGTAACCGAAATGTAGCGGACGTCTTTTAGTATCCATGTGGATGAATTCACACTTTTCATTATCAGTTCACTGCCATCTTACGCATCATACTTCTATCATACGTAAATCATTTTGAAATTGGTGTTGATCACCTGGTCACTTTACGAGACAGTAAATGACAGTATCATCTACAAACAATCTTAGAGAGCTGCTCAGAGTGAGTCCTAAATCGTTTACGTTAATCAGGAACAGCAGAGGGCCTATGACACTACCTTGAGGAACGTTGGATATTACTTCTCTTCAGCAGTAGGATTTTGGGATTACTGTGTTGGAATATTATTAATTACCTAAAAGAAAAGGATTTGTCGACAAATAGCACAGAATCAGAAAATACCGTTCTTGTGAAACACCACTGGCTCTTTATTCTCACAGAGTACTGAGTGCCATTTACAAGAGATGTCTAATTGATTTTTAGATTTCCAGACAGCTTTTGACACCGTTCCTTACAAGTGACTTCTAATAAAATTGCGTGCAAATGGAATATTGACTTGTGCTGCGACTGGATTCGTGATTATGTCAGCAGACTGTGAAAGGAGCTAACTGGTGTACAATCTGGATCAGAGGTCTTGCCTTCATGTAGTGAGTTAAGCTACTTCACTACACTGAGGATATCTGCGTCTAAGTTCCTCATATTGGCAGTTGTTCTAGATTCTCTTTCTGGAATATTTACTTCGTTTTCTGTGGAGAAGGAGTTAGGAATACCGTGTTTATTAACTCTGGTTCATTGACACTGCCCTCGGTGACATCATCACTGTTATCGTGCTGTGAAGGTATTGCTTTCCTCTTGCCACTAGCGTACTTTGCACATGTCCAGAATCACTTTGTGTTTTCTGCCAGATTTCGAGGCAGAGTTTCGTTCTGGAATCTATTAGAAGAATAAAGAAGAAAAATCCGATATTACTCGCAATAATGTGCTATGATCTTCCGCAGCGTTATTAGTGTCTAACTGTTATTCAACAGCGGTTTACGTCCTTTCATTGCGAAAAGCGAAATATATGGCTCTGTCTCGACAAAGCGTGGTAATATACGACTGCGGTAAAAGATACATGACATCTTCAGAGCTGGAGACAAGACTGGAAATATCTCATATAATCAGGTTTTGAGATCAATTAATATTTTAAAAAAAGTTTGAAAGATACTACTTTCTAATTTTTATACTGATTTAGACTAATAAAAACAATACTTATACTGCAATGATTTGTATACCGAACTGGTTGAGTTTGTGCTACGTATTTTTGGATAATACTTTATATTTTACTTGTGTTTCCACTCCCGCAGCAATCCCTATGGCTCTGTTTCCCATCTACATTGTCATCAGGTTGTGATGTAACGCCAAGCTCTAAAAGTTTTCATTATCGGTACTCTCACGGGTAAAATGACAACGGTATTCAACTATCAGCCTACCAGTACTGAAAACTGTGTTACAGTCTAATATTAGTGGTTTTGGAATTTTTCTTGTCATGTAATTACCCAATCTGATTCCTCCTGGCCCTGCTATCCAACAGGTGGTAGGGCTGTAACACCACTATACTTCCTTACATATATGATTTTGTACCTCACGTTAAGAGAACATGTGGTGTAGGGGTAGTTTCTATGCTTAGCCATTAAAACCCCATTGGTCTGGGTTTTGAACCTAGCTACTACATAAATTTTTTGTAGCAGGTGGGGATTTAGTGGCACCAGATATTGAGCCTTGGAGACAGAGGGGAGCAAAGGCATTATTTTCTCAGGCGATGGCGGAAGTGAAAGCGACATTTTGTGGGCGGTCGAATGTGCTTTTCCCTTGGCTCAGTGGGTGAGGCGTGAGCGAAACATTGAAGGTTCCACTAACAGCCACTTGTTGAGCCGGAAAACCCTTTAAACAGACAGAGTAATACGGTGTGTTTAAACTCGCTTAATTGCTTGCGACAGCAAAGCGGCGCAGGTGTAGCATGCAGGTTACAGGGAATGCTGATGCGGCGACGGTTCGTGTTGCAGCGGAGCGCCCGGCGACGAGTCGTCTTCTTGTGAATTTGCTCGTCGCGTTATTGACAAGCGGCTGCAGTGTCTCGCGGAGTGCTAAGTCCCACTATCCGACCAGCGACCTTCAGTTTCGGCGTTCACTGGAGGAGTTCATCAGCCTCTAGGTTCACAAGTGACGTCTTTGGTGAGGCCTCTGTCCCTCCGTCCTCACCAGCCACTTGGGTCAGTACCACAAGAATTTCTTTGTGGTAGCATCTAGGAACGTGTCTTCTGCGCTGACCTATTGGCGGGGTACCGACGTATTCTTCCGTCGAGCAGCGCAGTGGTTAAGTCGTTGTAGCAAAGTATGACGTCCGCTGACTGACCACCAGTCCGTCCGTCCAGGCGACGTCTCTTCACATTTTCTTTCTCCCCTCGAGGGGTCCTCTCATGCATGTTTGTCGGAGGTATTCATTGGGTGTTTTCGCCAATGTCGCGAAGTTTCTTGGCCGGCTCTTCGGTCGTTGATCTATGTTTCTCACGTTGGGCAGAAACGTGATCACTGCCGACACACGAGCCGGCTTTCATTATTCGACTGCTGCCGCTCCCGAATATTGTGCCTTAACCTGTCAGAGTCCCTAAAATGTTCAGTTAACCTATAATAAGTTGCTACACCACTTTCTGCAGGATCTGCTTTGAACAACCGTAAGTAACACATAATTGTTATGCAGAACCATAAATAACACATAATTATTATACATTATTATTATACACCTTACATTCCTCCCTCATCCCGAAAAATTCGCCCTCGAATTTTCTCCTATCTCCATCTACAAATGGCTAACAAACAAGAAATAAAAACAAGTCTGTCTGGAAAATATTCCATAAGAGCGTTAAATACTCAGCATTAAGAAAACTTCTGAAAATGAAGTTAGAAATATGGTAGAATGACGATAAGTAACAATACAATGATGTAGGAAGCAACAGTTATCTCCAGATACATTTTAGCAGTACATGTGTATGCTCAGGATTTTTGTAGCCATTCAACTGGAATTTGATGTAGTGATATGTTATAGTTTGTCTTGCGTTTTCGTCTGATACAGAGGAAAGCAGTACAAAGTATGATTATGAACAAGAAGGTTGCAGAAATACCTATGCCCAATACCATAATTCGAGTTTTGTGTTCCCCTTTCAACTGTTCAATATGCTGCATCACAACATGGGCATCAATCTTGCCTTGTTGTGCAGTGATAAGAACATCTAACTACTGCAGGATGGAGAATTAAGGGAGTCGTTAGGTAAGCCAAATTTTGAGGAGCCAATAGACTCATTGGTTTTCCTCGACAGTAAATTAGTGGGTACGATGCGATGACAATGGTTGAAGCAGTTATGGTTGCAGGTAAGTGAAATTTCACGCCTGAAAGATAACATAATGTGCCATTAATTATCAGTCCACTATACCTGTAATATGGAGAGTAGTATTGATAAGTGCATTTTACATAATTGTGATTATGTCGCAAAAGAAAAATTATTCTGCACGTTCTATGACCGAGACACCTTTATCAATACAGTCTACTCAAGTACCTATACTTGTTTAAAAACACAATATGTCGGTACTTCCTATTTAAAACCCAGAATTCCCCTTCGTGTATTTTGCTAATTCCCTTTCCTGTACCTGACTCCCTGTTAGTACGTTATCACTAGAATCTGTAGTATAAAAAGCACATTAACGTTTGCATTAAAAGCACATTAACGTTGGCATTGGAATCATAGATCTTTTTTTTTTTTTATGCGTAACTGACTGCACGTGGCCAAGTGTTACATGGGGCCAAGTGTTTGTTTTGTTTAGATGGATCAATGGTCTTCTGTTTCTGTGGTGCAACACACTTTGGAACAGTATTTTCTGTTGTTGGTGGCACTACATCTGTCACTCCCTTAAAAAGTTTCAACCGCCTTGCATGAACAATAGTTCTTTTTGTGACTAACTGTAACTTGACATTAAATGGTAATGTGATTTTTTTCGTCTTTTCCTTAGCAACATAGGGAGCGGACAAGAAAATCCATTGCTCAGTTCTGAAATCATGATACTTAGAGTGTATGTTGCCTAATTTCTCCTGCTGTTCTAATCCTCTAGTATTTGCTTTCTGTACTTCTTCAACACATCCTTAATGTTTCGAGCAAATTCCCAAACTGCTTCTCCATTATTTCCTTGTTTGGCTTAATAACATCGAATGGCAAAGACGTATTTCTTCCACAGAATACTTCATAAGGTGGCAAGCCTGTTCCTTCATTTATTTTGGCATTGTATGCGCTTACACGTTATGATATGACGATATACCAGTTGTTGTATTGGTCATTGATTAAATAACTAAGATTTTCCCAATAGTGTGCTGGGCCCTTTCTGTCCATCCGTTTGCCTGTGGGTGTAGTGGGGTGATGCATAATGTGTTATAAATGTCTCTGGTAAGCCAAATTTTAAAATCCAATTAGTGACCACAGCCTGTGCTTTGGTGTTTGCTTGTTGATCAGAAAGACATCCCGTGGTTCGATTCCTTGAGAAATGATCTATAATCGTTGGGATGTACCTATTCCCAGCTGGTGTTTTCTTAAAGGGACCATATACGTCCATTACTATTAGTTGGAATGGGTGTGATGCTTCCGGGAGTCTTTGTAACGGTATATGTTAATGACAATAATCTGTTTTCTGGACTCAGGGTATGCAATTGCACACATATTGTGCTGCATCGTACTTTCTTGTTTCCTACCAGAAACGTTCAGCAATGTGTCTTTCAGTAATTCTTTGTGCACTGTGACCTGCAAGAACGTGATCATGGGCATCGTGAATGAATTCCTGTCTGAGGTGTTTGGGAACCATGATGTGTAGCCTGATTGTAGTAGTTTGACACACAATCCCATCCTGTAGGCAAAACTGCTGTTGTGTCGTGTATCTCTTGCAATGTGCATCTGAGGCCAGTGGTTTTAGCCATTCATCTGCATTGTGACCTACCGCTTCTAATACTGCTAGCTTTTGACTAAGACAATCTGAGTTGGAATGTTTCTTCGCCAGTTTATAATGACTTCAAAGTCCATTTTGGGAAGACATAGGGACAAACACACCAAATGACCTTAGCCCAAGTTACTACTTAAAAGTAGCCTGGTCTGTGATTATCCTGAATTTATCCCCATAAACATAACACCTTAAATATTTTAGACCATTTATGACACTCAGTAGCTCCTTTTCTATTTATGAGTAATTCTTTTCTGCTCTATTTAATTGTCTGGATGTGTAGTCTACTGGATGTTCTGCCCCATTCACGTCATGACCCAAAGCTGCTCCAATAGCACACACAGATGCATCGCAGGACAGGATGAATTCTTAGCTGAAATTTGTATTTGAATTTCAATGTTTCAAATGCTATGTCACATTCTCTTTTCCAGTGAAATTTAGTACCTTATCTCAATAACTATGTGAGTGGTCATGCTATTTCTGCATAGTCTTTTGCAAATTTTCGATAATAATCTGAGAGGCCTAGAGATTGCTGTACATCCTTGATAGATTGCGGTGTGGTTTAACTCTGGTTATTAGCAGTGGATCGGTTTTGATTCTGTGTTCGCTGATAACATGGTCTAAATATGTTACTTCCTTTAATACAAAGTGATACTTTCCAAATTTAATGTTAATTTAGCGTTCATGAGACGTGCAAAAACTTCTCGTAAGCGATCCACATGCTCTTTGATGACTTTTGAAAACACTATTACGTCACTGATGTGTGTCATGCATTGCCGAAGTTTTAATCCACGTAACATACCGTCTAGAAATCTTTGGGATGTTGTGTGGGTATTCGTTAATCCGAGAGGCATCCTTGAGAATTGCCAATGACCTGAAGGTGTGGAGAAAGCAGTTTTATGTCTGTCCTCTGGTGCAACTTGTATTTGATGGTACCCGCTCTTTAAGTCGATTGTGGAGAAATATTTACTGTTGCCGAGACGGTCAATGATATGTACGATATTCGGTGATATATAAACCTACCAAATTGTTTTGCTACTTAAGTGACTGTAATCACAACAGAATGTAAAATGTTTTGCCCCGTCAGCAGATTTCTTTGGCACAAGTACGATATTTGCACTGTATGGCGAATCCGAGTACTCTATTATACCATCCTTTAATTTCTTATCTATGAAGTCAACAAGTAACAGTTGTGACTGGTGAGAAGGAATTCTGTATGGTCTCCAATTAACTTGGGTGTTGTCCATTGTTAAAATCCTGTATTGTGTGATGTTCGTTACTGGTAGCGGTCCTTGTGAAGCAAACAGATCCTGAAACTTGTCCTACACTGCTTCTATCATATCCTGTTCGTTTCCTTTTAAATGTGATATCTAATGGCGCAATGCAGTTTTGTAGGCGACTAGTTTGTCGCTATAATCCACGCCTGACCAATCAAAATCATCTTCCTCTAATGCACTTAAGTTAGCTATTAATATTCATTTTTTAATTCCTGGTCTTATGTCCCAAAAATCTATATGCACTGGTACTTCTGTACTCCATCAGTTGTTGCGCCATGAACTGTACTCGTGCGCACAATACAATGTGCTGCTTCTAAGTCACCGTTTTCCTCTAACGGTTTCACTATCCATAGTGTGTTTGCGAGTAAAGCAGCATTAATGTCCGCCCAAAGAAGCTTCCTTGTGGCTCGCAGTTTAGATGATGCCTCTTTCTGGGGAGAGGGATCATGCGGCAGAGCGTCCTTGGCAGCTGTCTCACCTAATGGAGACAATGTCCCACTAAGCTCCATTCTTTGCTGTCTGAAGTTCATTATGGTGTGATGTTTATTCAAGAGATCTAATCATAGGATAATATCATATTCGTCGCTTACGCTTGATAAAACTTCCACAGCCTCCTGCACTCCCACACCCTCAACGTTTTCAGTCAGTGACGTACAGCCTACTGAACGGATGTAACCTCCACTTATACCACTTGAATTATATCTTGGCGGGTCATATCTCCTTACCTCTGTGCACGGTTTACTCATGACTGACACGTGAGCCCCAGTATCTACTAACAGTCAACGTGTTTTACCATTAATAGTGCATGGTAACCTTTGTATGCGCTTTAATAACATATAGCTTTAATGGGAACGCCTAGTGTTGGTTTAGGAGTTGCTGTTTGTTTTCAACGGGCCCCAGTTGGCAAATTTCCCTGTCGTGCTACACTTTGACAGTTGGTACACTGTGGTTGGCGACAGTTTTTCGCGATGTGTCCCTGAAACAACGAACCCGTGTGGAAAATAGAGATTTCTTTACTTGTACCGTGTCGCGGCGTCTATTGCCTCTAATGCTGTAGCAATGTTCACAGCATCAGTTAATTTCTTCGGAAATTCTGCCTTAACATGGCGCGACGTTCGGGTGGCAGTCCTCGCAAAAAAGTATCTAAGGCCCTGTTCTCGGCTCCTTGTAGAATATACTTTTTGACTTCATCACTGTCTGTCAACTGGTAAGTGTTACTATTAACGTTTCATATTATATCCACAAAACGTTCTATTGTTTCGTTGTGTCTTTGTGACATGGTGTTCAACTGCTGTTTATATAAATGGCAACTATTCTGTTTTTAAACACTTCGAGCAAACCTTGTTTCAGTGCTTCAAAAGTTAATACATTTCGTAACTCCTCGTGATATAGTACGTGCGCCTCAGCTTCCCTGATTAACCATAACTTTGTCATTTGCAACATCTGTTCATCTGGCCAGAAACTAAGTTTAGCGGCTGCTAACGAATCAGCAAATGATGCTTCTATTTGCTCGCTTGGCTTGCCAGAGAAGGAAGTCACTAGGCTGGCTGCTGGTGAATCTAGTATGGGAGGGGCTGCACTAGATGTCGATAATCGATCCGACACTTCATGATTGTCAGACCTGAATTGGACTGCTTTTTTTAGTAGGCTCTGAATAGCCTCTTGGGTGGAAAATCCTTGTGTCTTACAGTGTTATTATCATGCCATTAGATCCTATGGGATTTCGTTCCTTCTTCATGGGGGAGAATTTCCATGGATGAGAACCTTTCCATAGACTAATTGATTCCATGCCACCAAGGATCCAAGCTGTTCTTGATGCCAGTGGACAAAATACTGAAGCTACATGTAGCCTAGTCTTCAATTTCTTTTATCTCATTTTTCTGTAAAAGGCCTACATAGTTATTAGACCAACAATATTAGTTTCATAACGAAAATCTATTTGTATATTCGTGAGAGGTCAGATGAATATCACCCTCTGAGGAAAATTAATTATATTTTTCTGGGAGGTCAGATGAATATCACCCTCCAAGGATTATTTTTTTATTTGGAAGGTCATATGAATATCACCCTCCGAGGATGATTATTTTTATTGTTATGGGTGTTCAGATAAATAATACCTTTCAAGGATATTTATTTTTTGACATTAAAGTCACAAACCATAATTAGTTATTTACTGAAGAGACTATTGAAAAAACTAAAAACAGAAAATATTATTTAGTAACAAAAAGTAAATAAAGAACGAAACATTTGCCACACGATACGATATGACACGAACTGCAGCTATCAGTATAGAAAGCTGACACGCTATGAAGAAGCTAAGGATCTCTTGTTTTCAGTGTAACGGCCTAATAGGCCTACCGTAGTTGAAGAATAGGTAATGAAAACGTAAGACCTCAGAAAAATATGTCCATCAGCTGATGTGTTTCTCTTAGCAAAAAAATGTGGAGACACCAGGTGTTGTTCGAAGTAGCTGCAGATAAAGCCTTCCTTTTTCATTATTTTTACTATGACAGTTTGTCTGTTTAAAGATTCAGCTATTATAAAATTGAAGCTTTTGAAAAAATGTGAATCGTAGAAAAGCCTACAACTGCACAATTTGTAGCGTATTAAGGTTTAAAATATCACCAGCACAAGTCAAAATAAAAGAAAATGGCAATTGACTCCAATTAGATTCGTACACTCGTTCTTTGCGTTCGTAAACAGTCAGTTTGTAGCCAGTTATGGTTTAGAATACCGCCTGCACAGGTCAAAATAAAAAAAAAATGTCAGTTTACTCCCACTAGATTCGTCTGCTCGTTCTTTCCGTACGTAAACCGTCAGCCTATCAACTCAGATATTGAAACACATGTGAAACACTCATGCTTCGCAGTTGTCTTTGCGTGTTACTTATGTTTTTAATTCCCCTAGTACAAAGAAACAATTTCTCTTCCTGTAGTCATACTGCTCCGATAAAATTCAATTGCGATCGCACTCAACGTGCATCCCTCACGTCACGCTTGCATCCAGAACGGCTCGCATCCAGTCGGAAAGCAAACATTGCGCCCACACACTCTCGACAGTAGCAACACTATCATAGATCACCGCAAGGCATCGACTGTACAGTAAGATTGTAACTGGTCCTACGAGAGGAATCGTAACGTCTGTAGTTGACACCAAGTTAACGTCTCTTGTAGTATGAGCCACTTCCACGAACATACTGTGTGGCTTAGTCTCCAGTGACATGATCAGTTTAATTCAGCTCTGGAGACTAACTTACCCTGTGCCAGTCATAACCACTGTAACCTTCATCCAACTGAACCTGCTCACTGTACTCCAGCCATCCATTAACAAATTAACCGTATCTTGATGTTTCAGAAATTCCCGTGTCAACCGATCCCTCGTGTTAGCGTAAAGCTGCTGTAAAATCACATTTCTCTTATGCTAGTTGTTTATCCCATTTCTCTGCTTACATATTATCTTTCTTCTGTAAGACTAAATTCCAAAACATTTATTCTTTTCTGACCTTTATAGTACATTAACGATTTTTCACTTTCACATACGACTTCACTCCAAGGAGATATTACGACAGACATGTTGAGGTCCCCCTTTCTGTTATCTTGTTAAAGTGTTTCACTAAGTGGATATCTCATAGGAAGCAACACGGAACTTTATTTAAATTCTTTCTTTTAATTGTGTTAAGCTACCTCCTCATTTATAAGTACTAAAATTTAATGAGAAAGTATTGTGTAAATTGATGTATGTAAATTGTCTATGTATGTTTCTTGGATCCAGTGCAAAAAATGGTATCTGTTTAAGGACTTCACGAACGAAAAGGAGACATCTGATGAGCAAATTGATTCAAGGAGGAACTGTGTTGTGTAAGACGAGAAGTAGCGAGAGTGTTGCCGTTTTGTGAAAAGAAGAATTAAGTAGTGTGAAGAAAAGGAACAGATGAGACGCGAAGTTCCAAGTGTGTTGCAAATTTTGTTAGAAGATGAATTAATTCAGCGGTGTGGAAATGAGGAAGAGTTTGGAGACTTCTACGCTGAGGTGGCAAAATTCATGCGATAGCAAAGTTCACAAATGCAGATGGTGGTACTACTGCGTACACAAGGTATAAAAGGGCTGTGTGTTGGCGGAGCTCAACTTGTACTCAGATAGCTTACGTGCATAGGTGACCGACCTGATTGTGGCCCCACGACTAAAATGAACAGACTTTGAATGTGGACCGGTAGTTGTAGCTAGACGCATGGGACATTCTGTTTTGAAAATTGTTACGGAATTCAATATTCCGAGATTCACAGAGTCAAAAGTGTGTCGATGATATTGACATGGCCCCGCAGGCGTTAGCTGAGACAGATACCGGGAAGACATCATACAGCGCCCGAAGACCAATGCTTTGAATACCTGGAAGATGTGGAAGTACGGACAGGCACCGATTCTGTAGTAAAAGTCTTTTTTACTTTAAAATCTTACAACTTTATTAACTTGAATTTAAAATAATAAGCGAACATTTGTCATCATGTACAAGAAGATCCTCAATATACTCGTAGTTTTTTAATGAAAGTTCCTGAAGTATTATTTTAACAGATCAAATAAAAGCTCTCAGAATCAATTTATAACGCTTAAAACTCAAAATCCCTTTCTAAGCAAAGGGAAAAAGAATACAAATTGCAAAATGCAAGGTTAAATAAACGAATCTAACGCCACATGGCAATACCAAAATTTTCGTACATGTCACCTGTGATCTCTAAAGGAAACATAATATTGGTCACAAAATTTTTAATTCAGACAACTTAAATGCAATACAATCTGTTTACTATGAACGCACACTCAAACCCCGTAGCCGCTACGATGTGCACCCCATCACAAAATATTTTCCTTCCTCTTAAGCAATTTACACCATAATCCTCCCTACATGTGATGCATACTTCACCCAAAGAATTATGACAATTAAGCATAGATGTTATGATTAACCAGTTGTATAATCGTTTCCTTTCAAAATAAATAAAAAACACACAAATAAACTCTTATTCTCAGTGGTTACATCGGTTAAAAATACACAATTCATATATTTTGATTTCGTCGTGGTCATGTGCTGTTGTGCACCGTGCTCTCCATCAGGATCACATGCGGCACGGGAAATATTTTCTGTGATGTACAAAACGTTAACAGGGCGCAGCCAACTTACACAAATTACATACCGAGGTTATACATCGATGCGGTACTACTGAACACTTCGACTAAACCGCACAGCACCTAACAGCAGTGCGGTGGGATAGACAAGAGACAAATCAACAACTGCTGCAAGGCAACCCCAGCAAGGCAGTAAAAGAATTTGGGACTTTTAACTATTGGGAGTGCCACACCAAACCACAGAATGACGTCCCAAGCTAAATTATGAAAGTACTATCGGTGATTTCGCCACGACAAATAGAATCGTAAAATACCATTAGACTCGAACTGCAATTAACACAATTGAAAAGCTCCACAGTCAATGTTTCTCTTACTACACTGCTGGTCCCGGCGGAGGTTCGAGTCCTCCCTCGGGCATGGGTGTGTGTTTGTTCTAAGGATAATTTAGGTTAAGTAGTGTGTAAGCTTAGGGTCTGATGACCTTAGCTGTTAAGTCCCGTAAGATATTTAAAAAAAGAAAAAAAAACTTTTACTACAAACACTTAACAATATCACCAACTTTCACTTGTGGATACTACCAGAGTGTCAGTCACTTGTTATAACTGTAAATAACAGAGTTTAACACCACGGGGCCGACTTAGGTTTCTTAATAAGACAAGCAATGATTTGGCCCTTCACTGGGATCCACTTTCAATCCAAGAAAGTCATTTACTTTAAAGCAACTACATAGATGACAATGCCGATATCCTCCCAAGCAGCGCTCTAACTGGACACTGCAGTACCGAAGCAAAGCTTACACCACTCTGAAGTCTGATATACGCGCCACGAACGTGCATCTTCTTGGAATTCTTATGTTCACCTAATATACTAAACTTGCCGTAATTCTTCGTCGGTATCCAAAGAAATCAGTTTCCAACCCTTGAATGACGACGCGATGATCGCTATCGGGACAACACCGGCCCTCCACACTAGGACCTTAGAGCCCACGGCGTTCCGTCCCCAACCGACTGCTCTGCGGGGCCCACCGACTAAGCGGCCTTGCCATCCGACACCGACGTCGCTCCTCACGCACAGTGCAGAGATAACTACCTGCAGCCCCCTCCTTCCTCGTCCTGTCCTGCTTGCGGAGCGCGGGAAGCCCTCTCGCCAAGGATATGCGGCGACCAGAGACTCCAGTCCGTTCTCGATATTGACATCGCGGCGAGTACTGAGAAGGCGGCTGGTTCCAAAAATAAATAAATAAATAAGTAATAGTTCAATAGCGAGCCGTACCGGTTCAGATACCATGGTTCGGGCATGACCTCTCACCACGGACAACGCAGTGCCCGGTATCCTTCACTTAACGACAGAGAGCAGTGGCGTTTTCGTAGAGATGCAAGCAACACTGCATGAAATAACCGCAGACATCAATGTGAGACGTATCCGTTAGGACAGTGCGGCGTTAATGGGTTATGGCAGCAGACGGCCGACGCGAGTGGGTTTGCTAACAGCACGACATCGCCTGCAGCACTTCTGCTGGGCTCGTTACCGTGTCGGTTGGACCCTAGACGAATGGAAAACCTTGGCCTTGTCAGATGAATATCGATTTTAGTTGCTAAAAGCTGATAGTAGGGTTCGAGCGTGGCGCACACCCCCGAAGACATTGAGCCAAGTTGTCAACAGTGCACTATACAAGCAGGTAGTGTCTCCAGAATGGTTATGTTCGGCTATATGGTGACCACTTGTTGCCATTCATGGACGTAAGCCGGCCGGTGTGGCCGAGCGGTTCTAGGCGCTTCAGTCGTGAGCCGCGCGACCGCTACGGTCACAGGTTCGAATCCTGCCTCGGGCATGGATGTGTGTGATGTCCTTAGATTAGTTAGGTTTAAGTAGTTCTAGGGGACTGAAGACCTCAGATGTTGAGTCCCATAGTGCTCAGAGCCACGGACGTAAAGTTCACTTAGAACTATGTTATTTTTATGAATGACAGTGCGCCATGTCATCGGTACAGTACCGTTTGCGATTAGTTTGAGCTTTCTGGATAACTGGAGCGAATTACTTGGCCATACAGATCGCCCAACATGAATCCCATCGAGCAATTATGGGACGTAATGGAGAGGTCCGTTTGCACACAAAATCCAGCACTGGCAGGCTATAGAGTCAGAATGACTCAATATTGCTGCAGGAAACTTCCAACGACTTGTTCGAGTCCACCCCACGCCGACCTGTGGCACTACGCCTGGAGAAAGAAGACCCGACACGGTATTGGGAGGTCTCGCATGACTTTTCTCACATCAGTACATTTTATCGGGATTGACACTTAGCAACCAATTTGTAAGTGGGCTGTTTATGTTTTCTCTATGTAAGTAGGCTGTTTATGTTTTCTCTATGTAAGTAGGCTGTTTAGGTTTTTTTATGGTAACGCCACCTCTGTATGAAAATCACTGGCTGTGCTGTGTGCAGTCTGTGGCTGCTTTGCATTGTTGTAATACTCGCCATTGTAGTGTTAGGCAGCTGGCTGTGAACAGCGCGTAGCATTGCGCAGTTGGAGGTGAGCCGCCAGCAGTGGTGGATGTGGGGAGAGAGATGGCGGAGATTTGTAATTTGTCATGAACTGCTATATTTATATATGATGATATCAAGCTGGCAGTAGTGGCGCTCGCTGTATTGCAGTAGCTTGAGCAGCGAAGATTTTTGTGAGGTAAGTGATTTGTGAAAGGTATAGTTTAATGTTAGTCAGGGCCATTCTTTTGTAGGGATTTTTGAAAGTCAGATTGTGTTGCGCTAAAAAAAAAGAAAAATATTGTGTATCAGTTTAAGGACAGTCGTGTATAATTCTTCAAAGGGGACGTTTCAAATTGCGTTTCGTTTTCGTGATATATATGGCGAGCTAGACTATGATCTCTGTTGTTTCGCATTACTAACGACTGTAAATTTCACGTCGCTCGTTCCGACACCGAACTGTCATTTCTTCCTTTCGGAACTGTGTTTAGAAGCGTGAGGGCCAAGCCTCCACCCTTTGGTTCTGAGCGGAATAAGAATCCGACGGAGAGACACCTTGGTAAGTAATCAACCTGCCGTTTTTCCTCAAGTGCAATATCTGAGTTTTCTAACCCGATAAGATCCAGTTCCATATCCTGTCTGAAAAACAGTTAAAGTTGGTTTCTATTATGAGTTCTGCCGCTAACCGCCTCAACAAGGCAGCAGTAATTTTTTTAAAAAGTTTTTTCATTATTTTAATAATTATAAAGATTGTCACCACCATCTTGCAGAAGGTCAGCGGTCTTCAAGAACAGCAGAGCGTCGTATCCAGAGTACATGGTTCTCTACAGCGGCGACATAAGCGAGACAAGCGAATACCTCACCTTTTTTATATTAAGTGAAAACAAAATGGTTATCTTAATAACAGATAAACTGAGACTAACTGCATGGACAATGATAGTAATTCGTTTACCATATGAGTAACTGTCTTCATCCAAATGTCATTTACATTTTCGCATATAATTTTCCTCGCAGCGGGAACTTCACCAACAGAGAACACAATCGAAGTTGTGTTTTCTTCGGAATTTATACAGTGTGTAATTTCTTGTTGCTTCGTTTTTTGTGACACATTGACAGTAAGAGAATTATTTATTTAAATACATTTTCAGGGAACTAAATACAAGATTAAAGAACATCGTAATTTACTCAGATGAGTATAATTAAAGCTGGATATTGTTGGGAAATGTAACGAAAAATTGCGATTGGTTCACAGCTACTTTGAGACTACATATAGAGGTGCCATTGACCTTCACTGTATTCAGGTACTAATCAACTTTTCGAATAATCTAACTGCACATAGAATCCAGATCGACGGATGCCACTAGTACACAAAATTAGTGACGTTTCGTTAACACGAGTGATCTGATCTTTTATTACATAACCTGCCAACACACGGCTGCAGACTTACTCAACACGTTTGTTCCCGGTATAAGCATTTCAGGAAACATGTTCCAGAATCTCTCACACACATCAAGTTTCCAATCTTATCGTTAATTGATAGCATTTATAGACATTGCAACTTGAATATGTATACCCAGTAAAGTGTTGTGGAATATACATTTTGATTAAATTAAATTAATTATTGGACTAATATCACTATAAATTTTCTGACTAAACTAAGCTAATGCATAACCCAATCCACATTTTATGAGTCGTTCCAAAAACCGTATTATCATAAAGGAAGTTGTATCTCAATTTCATTAGATTTAATCAGGCCCTAAGTTCCACTTATCTGAGAACAACAATCTTCATGAAAAGGCAGTCATACATTCTCATATTCATAGGCAAATACCGGTAAGACATTAATTAAGGATTATAGAGAAGTTCTAATCATTCTTTTAACTTGAAACTCTTAATCTCTCTTATTGTTCAACGAACATTTTCATTACTCTGTTTCGTTAAAAATATTCTTACTCATTCTAGGATCGTCTCAATAATCACAAACGCATTCAAGCAAGTTGACAATGCGAAAGGTCGAGGAAATTATGTGGTACTTAGGGAAAAACTGAGTTGTGAACACGTTGGGCGCCAAATGGGATATGACAGCTGCCACGAAATTTATCAATTTGGACAACCTTTTATAAAATGCGGAACGTTAATATCTGGTAAAATGCATGGTACGTAACTATCATGGACTTGGCGAATTACAAAAGCCAGTATTAGATACATTTTTCATAGCACATAAGGTATCACATGCCTCGAGATCCACAATACGACTCAGCGACGTACCACAACAACTGAATTGCAAGGTATGTCCAAACTAAGGCAGCAGTTCACAGAGAGATGGAGCAATGTTACCTAATTGAGTAGCAGTCTCTAGAAACGAGGTCTCGTCAGCTCGACAGCAGCAGCTTGTGTGCCTCACCTCGCGATTGTTCGAAAAACCAACAGTTTCCGCCACACTTCCTAACAGTATCGTAGTAGATCACGGGGACGAAATGCCAACCCAAGAACATTTCGGCCAGGAGGGTGGAAACTGAAGAAATGGTTACGTCGCTGTCCTCTGCTCAGCAGAGATGGAAATTGATTAAAACGCTTATGTCCGTTCATCAGCGCGAACTTAACGATGTATCGCCGTCTGGCATGGGTAAGCATAATACTGAACTGACAGTTGCAAAAAAAATCGCAAAGATTTGTACATTCCGTCGCGGCAGACTGTCACAGCAAATGATTCAGTAGTACTGGAGAACAAAAACAATCTCGGTTGCGAAATATTTTAATGCCAATAATGCGTTTCACCCTCTTGGGCATCTTCAGATTGTCTACAAAAAAAAGAAACCAATCTATTAGATGCAAACAAAAGGAAAGGGGCATGGTCCTATCATCCAGGGCTACACAGATAAAGTGAACTAAAAGTAATAATATCATATGTAAGATGCAGTTTTATTTTTGGTTTACTTATTCTAGGATTGAAGACAACTGTGTAAGCAGAAATGACATGTTTAATGTCGCAATATTAGCACAAAATACTCGCTTTTAGCACAGATTTCAATGTGACAACAACAGACAGTTGTCAGGATAACGCATCTCGCCAACATAAAAAAGTGAAATAGTCCTAAACACAACAATATCAAATATTAACTCTCAGAAGTTAAAATTATCCTAAACATGAAAATATTAAAGTTTTATGTACTATTTGTACAGACACCAGATGGCAGTTACAAGAGTCGAGGGGCACGAAACGGAAGCAGTGGTTGGGAAGGGAGTGAGACAGGGTTGTAGCCTCTCCCCAATGTTATTCAATCTGTATATTGAGCAAGCAGTAAAGGAAACAAAAGAAAAATTCGGAGTAAGTATTAAAATCCATGGAGAAAAAAATAAAAACTTTGAGGTTCGCCGATGACATTGTAATTCTGTCAGAGACAGCAAAGGACTTGGAAGAGCAGTTGAACGGAATGGATAGTGTCTTGAAAGGAGGATATAAGATGAACATCAACAAAAGCAAATTGAGGATAATGGAATATAGTCGAATTAAATCGGGTGACGCTGAGGGAATTAGATTAGGAATTGAGACACTTAAAGTAGTAAAGGAATTTTGCCATGTGGGGAGGAAAATAACTGATGATGGTCGAAGTAGAGAGGATATAAAATGTAACTGGCAATGGCAAGGAAAGCGTTTAGAAGAAGAGAAATTTATCAACATCGAGTATAGATTTAAGTGTCAGGAACTCGTTTCTGAAAGTATTTGTATGGAGTGTAGCCATGTGTGGAAGTGAAACATGGACGATAAATAGTTTGGACAAGAAGAGAATAGAAGCTTTCGAAATGTGGTGCTACAGAAGAATGCTGAAGATTAGATGGGTAGATCACATAACTAATGAGGAGGTATTGAATAGAATTGGGGAAAAGAGGAGTTTGTGGCACAACTTGACTAGAAGAAGGGATCGATTGGTAGGACACGTTCTGAGGCATCAAGGGATCACCAATGTAGTATTGGAGGGCAGCGTGGAGGGTAAAAATCGTAGAGGGAGACCTAGAGATGAATACACTAAGCAGATTCAGAAGGATGGAAGCTGCAGTACGTACTGGGAAATGAAGCAGTTTGCACAGGATAGAGTAGCATGGAGTGCTGCATCAAACCTGTGTCAGGACTGAAGACCACAAAAACAACAAACAAGATGTCTCTTTACAAAATTGTTGCTACACTTATGTTAAGATGTTGGTCAGCACTGCGAAAATCGTTCGATTCCGACTCAAAGTTCGGTACTATTTTTAGGATGACAATAAATTCTACGGTAGGGTTTAGTTATGTGACAAATTGAGCAAAAGATTACCCAAGGTCGCTCGAGTTTACAGTGGACACAAGCTGGTGAACCAACAATTTTATGCGTCTGGACGCGATATTTATCTTAAGCTGCGATGCGTTGTCGTCTGCTATGGCGCTCTATGCCCCTCAAATTGCTATAAAACTAATTACACTTTTTCTGAACTTTCCAGCAGAAACTTTCCCTACGTTTCTCGTTATGCGAGAGAACATGTACTGCTCCCTAGTCTTAGAATAAGGCGATACACACACATGGTTGGAGCAGTGTGCATATTATAATGCCTTTTAAGTTCTCGCAAGATTAATTAACTGCCTGGTTCGTTTCTCCACATTTGGAGCTAAACGATGCTACAGCTAATTTCTAGCTGGATGTCAGCCGCTGTGAGCGCAGTGTTCACACAAATGACTCCTCTGCGTCGTACAGTGCGTTATGCTCTCCGTTCTGCACTTGACGCCAGTTCAGAGAAGATTCCCCAAAAATTTCCGTCTTGTCTTACTCATAGACGAACTGTCTCCCTACCTGGGTTCACTCGTTCTTCACGTCACGGCTTTTTTCGACCAATAGGAGCGTTCCTCTTATTTTGTGGAAAATCTCTACCAATCGCAAGGTCCCTACCATTAAATTGCGTCGAGAGTTTGGTGCTTCTCTCTTTCATAATGCGTTTCGGCCAGTAGGACTTTTATGCCCATTCCAGACACCCAAACGCGTACATTGACTCTCTCACGTGTGTACCACTCGCTGGACACATGATCAAAGATGGATCACTGGTCTTTTCTGTATCCATTTGGAATTCCAAATCGCAGTTTTCTAAAAGCTTTCTTTCCTGTCCTCCCTCAGATGGGTCGTTATAATCCCTCTCCCCATCTGAGTCACTTGGTTAGTCGTTGACTTTCTGCCTGGAACAACCCTGTAAGTAGTTTCCGTGGTACACCTGTACTGCGGCCTTGCCTCTGCATCGCCCTTCTGAATTCCAAACTAAAACGCCTCTCGCTGTCTGTTTTACCTTCCACTCAAACATGCATTATAGGAACGGTGTGTTAATTACCATCGGTTGAATGTCATCCCCTTTTGCATTACCTACTGCTAGGCAAATTTGCTCATTACTTCCGAATTAAGTTAGGTGACATATTCACCTTCACGTTGCGATGTATAAACCTCTCAAGTAAGATGCGAATCAGACCTTCATTTACTTTGCCACATTACATTTACTTAGCAGTAGCTGGATACGTGACCCACCAGTCATAAAACGACATACTGTATGATGTAATGTAGACACCAAGGCAACCGTATACACAATCCATCACATCCAAACCGTGAAGTGGACCTAGTGAAAGGAGAGAAACAGCCAGGAAGAACGCCGATAAAGTACAAATGTATGGCTAAAAATTCTCGTGATGGATGTATTATATATCCGCTTAGAGCAATGTCTATCTTACTTCATATGTGTTTTTATGACTGGTGGATCTCGTATCCGCCTATTTTTACCTAAGCTTTTATTACTTTTAGTTAACAATGTCTGAGTAGCTGCACAAGGTAGGACCATGGCCATTTTTCTTTGTATCTAATTGCTTTGTTTCTTGCTTTTGTAGACAATCCTATGATGCCCCAAAATGGTGAAATGTGTCCTTGACATTAAATAAGTTCACAAACGAGACTGTTTCTGTTCTGAAAAGAAACCTCAATAATTTCCAGTAAAATGACAGATACTCTATGGACGATTGATTAAAATTACACTGAAAGGCATTTACTTTAATAACTAACATTAACTTTAAAATGGTCGGTCGAGAGGCGTTTAGAGAGATCTTACTGATGGAGAATAACTTTTCTGAAAGCAGACGAATATACTAAGACTTTATTCATTGTCGGTCTTTGTAGTCTGTAGCTTCAAGTACACTATCAATGACAAATTTGGAATTTCTAGTGTAATCCAGTCAACATCTGCGAAGGCATTGCTAATTGCGGATACAAAATTTGTTTTCGTGATTTTCTTTAGATTTCCATTCTTTTCCATTTGTTCATATGGGCATTTCTAAATGTGATTATGTAACATTCTACTGTGGTTTTTAAATGTAAAGATGTAATTGTGATTATTTCGTTTGCCAATGGATAAATCTGTTTCTTGCTTTGTACCTGTGGTAAAGTTTGTAAAGTTCTCTTTTGGAATATTATTAATTGTGAAAAATGCACTCAATAACATTTATAAAGATTTATGTAATTCACGATAACGATATAACATCTATCGACAGGGAACAGCGATAGTGATATCGATAGTCGAAAGGTTGTTCTGTAGTAAAGGGGATGGCGGATGGTGTGTCTGAACCCTCCTCTGCTGCGACATGCTGCTACCACTCCCAACTTCTTTATATGTCCACACGCTCCGTATTATTTCTTAGCATAGCTATGCTCAGTTAAACATTAGAGAAAATTACACTAAGTGTTCAGTGGCATAAACAGTCTATTGAGTATGGAAAGTCAAAGAAAGACAAATGAGGGGCAACTTCACAGCAGGCGCCCGGTATTCGACCAAGGTCTGTGTCTCTTCATGTACATTTAAAGTGGTCATTAAAGGTGTGCTAGTATGATATAGTTAAGAGGACAGGGCGATGACTTTCCCATCACGTGATACGTCCTCGCGCAGAATTACAGTGGTATTTCGTGATAATATGAGCTCATTATCCTGCCTTGCACTTGACATGCACTTCTGAGTTCTGGCCTTTACTTTTGCATGTGTCAACGCCCCGTTTTTTATAGTTTCACTCAACCCAAGGTTGACTTCGCAGCCGCCCCCCTTTTGCTCCAATACAGAGGAAGATTGCAGGCAGCAGTAAAATTGCAACATGAACAAATCGACTGGACATTAATATGAGGTGTGTGTACGCCTTTCGCCTGGAACCAAGCTGGGAACGATTACCCAACACTTTTGTTTAAGTACGAGCTAACGGTTTGTGTGTAACAATGGCCTCTGTTTGAATTTACTTAAAAGTATATAGCAGCACAAAGGAAAGAAAAGCATACCCACCTCAGTATCTCGAATGATACAAGGATTTAGTAGTTTGAACATGCAACAGAATTGTATGCCCCTCTGCTAAATGTCATTTGCCGTGTTTCAATGTCTTGAATTTCACGAGACAAAACGGGTGCCCTTCACATACAACATAGCTTAGAGAGAAGAAATCCATCAAGCATTAATAGATGCTCGCTGTAAACATGTAGTAAATGCTGGAAAGAATGACACTCCCATCACACTTTTGCAATCGTAACAACTTCGTCTTTGGCAATAGGTCGTCGAAAACGTCCTTGAGAAACAGTGTCTCCCTCCTAATGAGGAGCTGTAAAGACTTCTAGTATTTAGTGAGGCTTGTCATAATCTTTAGCACAGGTTTCGTTCTGGAACGCTTCTAAACTTTCAGCTAATTTCAGCCTGGTTTATACGCTCAAGTGAGTGGAAGCAAACACAAGCGAACAACCATTTGCAGATAATTCACCAGTGTTCAGTACCATCTGCTTGTGGCTGTGTACAAGCGTTCGTATTAGAGGGAATAGAACACGAGTTAACAAACATGTCTTATAAACACTGCGCTATTGTCACAAGCTGCGACATCGTCGCGAAAAAACACAGTGACCCGTATATGTAATAAGCTTCCTTTAATTTACTATAGTTACAATCTTTTCTGTTTAACAGATTACCGGTTTCGGTCTTTAATGACTATCATCAGATCTGTCTCTTAAAATAAAAGTCATAATGCACTGCATTTCCTAATGCACTGCATTAGCACTTTGATTTTATGAGACAGATCTGATGATGGTCATTAAATACCGAAACCGGTAATTTGGTAGACAGAAAAGATTGTGACCATAGACGTAAATTAAAGGAAACTGCGCTATTGGTTTTGGCGTAAATAACTGGCACACACGATACAACGTTGTATATACCGAACGAAAGTATTACTAGCTAATTTCTCTGAAACCCTGTCAATTTCCCTTATTGTGACACGGAATTGAGAAATTGGCTTCAACGATGACTGCGAACCTCCTCTGTAATGGAGCAAAAGCTTTGCACCCTGTGACGTCCCCCTTGGTTCGGCGGCGCTTCAGACAGCATGGTGTCGACATACGTTAAAAACAGGACAGAACTTCAGAAGCTCATCTGAGGTGTGAGGTGGAGTAACAGCAGCTTTTGTGATGCCATACAGGGTGGATCCAAAAGGTGCCAACAGAGCAACTTCGTTGAGCACTTTAAAAACGTACTTTATTGTTTAATAAGTGCCTGCAGACAGGCAACCCCTTCGACAGCACTCAGGATACCACACGTCCACAAGCTGATGCTAGAGAAGCAGTGTAGTGCTACTTAGCTGTAGGATGTCTGAGGGGTTGCCTATCCGCAGGCACCTTGGAATCGGTCAAGGTTTGTCTCTGTTCAGGTACATTTTCAAAGTTCTCATCGCAGGTGCCTGAGTGTGACATAATTATGACGACACTTCCATCATGTGATACATACGCAATGACCTTCAGTAGAATTGTGACGAAATTTGGTGCCAAAGTGACCTCATTAACCCACTTTACACTTCAAATTAACTTCAGAGCTCGAAATTTTCTTTTGCGTGTATCAACACCTTGCTGTTTAGAGTATTATTCAATCTAGGATTGACTGCGTACGAACATCGCTTTTGTGCATTATAGAGGCACCTTTGACCCAAATTTGGGCGACAACCTCCAGCCCTGGAGGAGGCCATTGGCGTATTATCTGCGGGACAGCGACAGCTCCGGGTCCCGAAAGGTGGCGACCGCGGAGCCGCTTGGCTGTCTGGGGTGATTGATCTCTAACCAGTGGGGATGTATGGGGCTTGAAATGAGCGGACATGTTGTCAGATGCTTTTCTGGCACACACCGTAGTTTCACGTTTGCGCTCGTACAGGATGAAACGCAATCGGTACAATGAAGGGCAATACGTCGTATTAAAGAGGGAAACACCACGATTCTGTCGGAGTGCAGACATTAATTGTTATCAGAATACGTAAAGAAAAAAATCAAATAAAATGCTCGTGTGACACTGATGGTCGGGAGGCCCCATTCGGGGAAGTTCGGCGGCCACAATGGATGACTTTCGTGTCGGTGATGAGGAAATGATAATGAGGACACAACAAAACTCAGTGCACGAGCGGAAAAAACGTTCAGTCCGACCGGGAATCGAACCTGGGGCAGCTGCGTGGAAGGCACTCAGCTAAGCAGGGGAACAATGTTTAAAGAAAGGACCGCACCTACAAGCATTTTGTAACTACCAATCAGCAAATATTTCATAAATTTTTTTTTATTTACTTTACAATGGAGATTGAGCACTCAAACTGTTGATCTCAGCGACACGTTTCGATAAATACAATCACATGATATGTAGAATGAATCCGTGAGGTGCAATGTAATTGGATTTCAGTCGTCATTTAAAAAAAAATTGTGACACAAGAAAAATGCATAACCAGCAAGGCAGCATGCATTGCCGGATGGAGTTTCATACAATATTCAACCTTCAGGTCTTTTTATTGTGTGTTCTCATTATTTGTTTCTAAATTTGCGTAGCTTCACTAGTTAATTGTGAACTATCAGAGATATGTTAATTAGCAATAGTGCATTGGAAAGATGAGCAAAAATCAGTTCAGAATGTGATGCCTCATTTATAATTCTTCTAATATTTAACGGCCCGAAGGGTACGATCTGTTTTCAAGCACTGCTTAAACTTAAATGTTTGGCTATCTGTTGCACTCTGAGCTAAATGGAATATGTACCAGCAGATGTAAACTAGGCTAGTGAAACTGCGAAACTCATTAAATGAGGGACATGAGGTATTTCCGATGTAAGGACAGACCAAATCTACTTAAGAACGGCAGCCATCTTATTTTTGGACGGTGTTCAGTGCGACCTGTTTGAGGCTGGACCTGTGCTGGACAGGAGAGTGATCGAAACAGGTTGGTGTGAGTCTGAGTGGTGTTCCAGCCGCGTGTATTTAGGAAAATAGAAATATTTCGGGTATTCTTCAGGAGGC
This sequence comes from Schistocerca serialis cubense, assembly GCF_023864345.2. NCBI lineage: Eukaryota > Metazoa > Arthropoda > Insecta > Orthoptera > Acrididae > Schistocerca > Schistocerca serialis. Next base: position 380,676,532 of record NC_064645.1, on the reverse strand, counting down.
TTAGTATAATTCGGCACCGGTCTGGTCAGTGAAAAATGGTTCAAATGGCTCTGAGCACTATGGGACTTAACTACTGAGGTCATCAGTCCCCTAGAACTTAGAACTACTTAAACCTAACTAACCTAAGGACATCACACACATCCATGCCCGAGGCAGGATTCGAACCTGCGACCGTAGCGGTCACGCGGTTCCAAACTGACGCGCTTAGAACCGCACGGCCACACCGGCCGGCTTCTGGTCAGTGAAAATATTTCTCCTAGCAGATCGGTAGAACTTGTGATTTTCGTGTGAAGTCGGTTTGGGACTCTGAGTCTGTACACTGAGATAGCGCTCTGATATAGTTTGCCTGAGTTGGACTCAGGATATTTCGCCTAGATTCAGTATAGGTATGAACTGGTACACGATTCATTTATGGCTCAACTGAGGACACAAACTGTGTTTTTTCCAGCTGTTTTAATTTGTTTAATTTTTATACATCGAGTTAGCAAATCACTATATTAGGGGTTGAAGTCGCTTTATAAAACACTTAACAGAGTAAGTGGCTTCACCAGTCCTCGTATTACACAATATTTTGAAGACGATAAACTATATTTTGTCCAAATGCAAATAATTTGTTGTTGGTCGTTATTTTTCTTATTTTGCCCCTAGATACAACGTAGTTGCGTTTGTCTTGCTAGTTAATAGCATAAGGGGCACATTCATTTTGGCATTTTAAAACTGACTTCGTGTTAGACGGCAGTGTGACAACGTGTCGACCCCTAAAATAAACCACGAGAGCAGATGTAAATTTGTTCGTATTTACAGTCAACACTCTTTTTATCTCACAACACACAACTCATATCAGCAATAGAAGAAGAAAACAAACAAGAGTCTTCTGTATTGTTGGCGCCATAGCAGATAGAACGTCAACTTTCGTGACTGGTTCGTTAAAGACTAATGACCAGTGGGACTCAAGCGAACACCAGCGAATGTATTTCGTTCGCACTCGCCTCCGTTTACGCCGGAGCGAATTCTCTTTCGCAGTTGCTCATTCGTTTCTGTTCACTCTTGTGCAAGCCAGGCTTTAGAATGTTATAATCTGGACGCTGCATAATACCCTGGAATTCTCGTGTGATTTCAGTGTGCCTCTGTTGCAGCATATGGCCATGTTGTATTATAGGATTTAATTACACTTTTTTCCTAGAAGATCAGCGTCGACATTTTGAAATTTGTTTCATCGGTTTACCAACGATCCTCTGCTTTCCATTGACATAAAATGTAATGCACCACATTTCCTCTGAGAGTTTTCTTGGGGATGGCAGCTAATAGCTGGCGTTGTCTTTGCGAGCAGCAGAAGAGTCTCTTCTGTTAGATTTGTCACCCAGTTCGAGAGGAGACGCAATTGGGTTAAATGCACTATGAAATTGCAGTTATTGCCCACGAATGCAGCACATGCAGCACGGAGTTAGAACTAAATATCAGTGCCTTGAATCTACATATCTGTTTCCTGTTGTTTGAAATGTAGAAGAGAAGGATGAAGTATATGTTGATCAGAGGACGTAAAGGTTTTTCACTTGTCTGAACGCCCTGAGCGAGGTGTACTCGCATTCAGGAATATGACTGTTCAAACCCGAGCCTGGCCATGCTGATTTAGGTTTATTGTAATTTCCCTAAGTCTCTTAAGGAGCCGGCGGCTGTGGCCGAGCGGTTCTAGGCACTTCAGTCCGGAACCGCGCGACTGCTACGGTCGCAGGTTCGTATCCTGCCTCGGGCATGGATGTATGTGATGTCCTTAGGTTAGTTAGGTTTAAGTAGTTCTAAGTGTAGGGGACTGATGACCTCAGATGTTAAGTCCCATAGTGCTCAGAGCCATTTCAACCATCTCTTAAGGCAAGTGCAGAGATGGTACCTTTGAACGGGAGCACCAATTTCCTTATCCATCTTTCCATACTATGAGATTGTGCTCCGTCACTAATGATCTCAGTGACAAGAGGGTGTTAAATGCAAATCTTTATTCCTTCCTTTCCCTCCAGTCGGAACACGCCTGCGAATTGGTGGGAATTTCATGAGTAGTGTTTCACATTGGGTAAGAAATTCCGCAGAATACCGACTATAACACTTGGTAATTTGACAGGAATTCATGCGAGATAAGAAATTTCAGGGCAGCTCCTCAGTCCTCCCCCCCCCCCCCCCCCACCACAACCCCGCACACACCCAAACGTTTGCACACTCAGGAGAGTACATCTACATTCTACATCTACATTTATACTCCGCTAGCCACCCAACGGTGTGTTTCGGAGGGCACTTTGCGTGCCACTGTCATTACCTCCCTTTCCTGTTCCAGTCGCGTATGGTTCGCGGGAAGAACGACTGCCGGAAAGCCTCCGTGCGCGCTCGAATCTTTCTAATTTTACATTCGTGATCTCCTCGGGAGGTATAAGTAGGTGGAACCAATATATTTGATACGTTATCCAGAAACGCACCCTCTCGAAACCTGGCGAGCAAGCTACACCGCGATGCAGACCGTCTCTCTTGCAGAGTCTGCCACTTGAGTTTGCTAAACATCTCCGTAACGCTATCACGCTTACCAAATAACCCTGTGACGAACCGCGCCGTTCTTCTTTGGATCTTCTCTATCTCCTCCGTTAACCCGATTTGGTACGGATCCAACACTGATGAGCAGTACTCAAGTATAGGTCGAACGAGTGTTTTGTAAGCCACATCCTTTGTTGATGGACTACATTTTCTAAGGACTCTCCCAATGAATCGCAACCTGTTACCCGCCTTACCAACAATTAATTTTATATGATCATTCCACTTCAAATCGTTCCGCACGCATACTCCCAGATATTTTACAGAAGTAACTGCTGAGTAGTGGGATTATAAAAGCAGAGCATCCAGTCGGGAGAGGTACTGATGCGACGGTATCTCAATCGTCAACGTCGTCCAATAATTTTTCTTTCATGGAGATGTGTGTTGGAAAAATCTTTGAGTCTAACGTAATACATATTGTTATTAAAATCTTACATATTTCTGTTGGTTACTTCCAGTATCCGTGCATGCGTTTCTTCTCATTTAATGTTGCATTTTCTGTAACCAGATGGTGAGATAAACGAGTGTCAGTCATGTCCCAATAAAGTACAGAGGATCGTGACAAAATTCGACACACACAGCTCATCTCTGCACAAAAAATGTAGGTCCTCTTCTTTCTGACACGTTACTCCTTTCTTTCTGTGGCTCGGACATTTCTTATTGGATTCCATGTCATATCTATGACTGCAATCAAACTCACCTGCTTACTGTAACACAGACATGCCTCCGATAAGTAATGAAGAATCGGTAAGCAATCCCCGTCATCTACGCCGATCGAACAGAGGAGAAATTTGCAAGTAGCTGCGGTCTATTATCCCCACCGTCACCAAATAAGCCAATAAAGAAATATCAAGTAGCAGAGAACTTGTAGCACTGTAGGAAGGAAAAGAAGGTAGAAATCCCTCAAAAGGCAGAAATTCATCGACATCATTGTTCCCAACTTTGAGTCTATCCTGGTAATATTATTGCATTAGAAATAATGAACTGTCAACAAAACGCATTAAATTAGATGAAACGAGTGATCTTGAACGAGTTGCTTTTGAGTCAGCACTTAGAGGCGAATATTTACAAGTGTGATAGATAAAAGTGTTGGGTTTAAAGAGCATATATATTTCTGGGATACCCGATTTTGCATTTTCAAAAACAAAGTATGTCTCATCATACTTCTTAAAATCAGTATTTCGTCAATCTGCATGTTTCTCCTTTCCACGAAATGTGAAAAACAAACGTATCTCAATACCAATAATGTGATTTAATGTTCTCCAAAATTAATAATGGTTGTTGCCCGACTAATGTCATCGATAAGTTTTTATAGAAACTTGAGACTTTCCGAAAGAGATACTGCTGCTTTGTATTGAGAGGAATAGTTTACCTACAGTTAATTTAAATGAAAATAAACGATTTTATGCAGGACTATATTCAAAACTGCTGACAGGGATAGCAATTAAAACTGCAGAACAAACATCCAGTCAAAAGACAATGCATGTTTTAAACGGTCAATTATAGCTGTAGGGTATCCTGTAAATACGCGTACAGACTGTTTATGTAAATATATTCTGTATACAAACTAATTAAACTCTGGCAAAATGCAGTTCCCTACAGAGCTGAAGCATGTTCACAAGCTCGAAAAGCAGAACAACAACATCTCGGTAAAAGTGTACGGCATTCAATGTGCTGATTAAGAATGGACGGTCATAGATGACAAAAGATATGAGAAAGGATTCCGAATTATACCGCTACGTTTCAGCATCATAAAAAAAAATGGATCATTCCCCTAGAACTTACAACTACTTAAACCTAACTAACCTAAGGACATCACACACATCCATGCCCGAGGCAGCATTCGAACCTGCGACCGTAGCGGTCGCGCGGTTCCGGACTATAGCGCCTAGAACCGCCCGCTCACACCGGCCGGCTTTCAGCATCATCGGTAGAAACACGTAAACCTGTTGGTGTTGCAAGTTGCAAATACAGATACATATCATTTCTACTGTTTATCAGCATAAAGTTGTGGTATGTGAAAGCTGCCAGTGGTTTTTTCATTCCAAGAAAACAAAATGATGTACACGTACCGTAGTTGACTTAAACCAGTCAGCATAATTATACCAAATAACAAGAACAAACTTAAGCTGCCAATTGTAATTTGTGCTACTTACAGTCCTAGCAGCGATTCGTTCACATGCCGATCAGGTACATTTCCTTACACCATTAACTATAGCATACTACATACCGTACACTGAGGCTACAGTGAGGAATATTCCAGGTATTACACTACTGGCCATTAGAATTGCTACACCACGAAGATGACGTGCTACAGACGCGAAATTTAATTGACAGTGAGAAGATGCTGTGATATGCAAATGATTAGCTTTCCAGAGCATTCACACAAGGTTGGCGCCGGTGGCGACACCTACAACGTGCTGGCATGAGGAAAGTTTCAAACCGATTTCTCATACACAAACAGCAGTTGACCGGTGTTGCCTGGTGAAACGTTGTTGTGATGCCTCGTGTAAGGAAGAGAAAAGCGTACCATCACATTTCCGACTTTGATAAAGGTCGGATTGTAGCATATCGCGATTGCGGTTTATCGTATGGCGACATTGCTGCTCGAGTTGGTAGCGATCCAATGACTGTTAGCAGAATATGGAATCGGTGGGTTCAGGAGGGTAATACGCAACGCCTTGCTGGACCCCAACGGCCTCGAGTCACTAGCAGTTGAGATGACAGGCATCTTATCCGCATGGCTGTAACGGACCGTGCAGCCACGTCTCGATCCCTGTGTCAACAGATGGGGACGTTTGCAAGACAACAACCATCTGCGCGAACAGTTCGATGACGTTTGCAGCAGCATGGACTATCAGCTCGGAGACAATGGCTGCGGTTACCCTTGACGCTGCATCACAGACAGGAGCGCCTGCGATGGTGTACTCAACGACGAACCTGGGTGCACGTCATTTTTTCGGATGAATCCAGGTTCTATTTACAGCATCATGATGGTCGCATCCGTGTTTGGTGACATCACGGTGAACGCACATTGGAAGCGTATATTCGTCATCGCCATACTGGCGTATCACACGGCGTTATGGTATGGGGTGCATTGGTTACACGTCTCGGTCACCTCTTGTTCGCATCGACGGCACTTTGAACAGTGGACGTTACATTTCAAATGTGTTACGACCCGTGGCTCTACCCTTCATTCGACCCTGCGAAGCCCTACATTTCAGCAGGATAATGCAGTATCGCATGTTACAGGTCCTGTACGGGACTTTCTGGATACAGAAAATGTTCGAGTGTTGCACTGGCCAGCACATTCTCCAGATCTCTCACCAATTGAAAACGTCTGGTCAGTGGTGGCCGAGCAACTGGCTCGTCACAATACGCCAGTCACTACTCTTGATGAACTGTGGTATCGTGTTGAAGCTGCATGGGCAGCTGTACCTGTATACGCCATCCAATCTCAGTTTGGCTCAATGCCCAGGCGTATCAAGGTCGTTATTACGACCAGAGGTGGTTGTTCTGGGTACTGATTTCTCAGGAGCTATGCACCCAAATTGCGTGAAAATGTAATCACATGTCAGTTCTAGTATAATATATGTGTCCAATGAATACCCGTTTATCATCTGCATTTCTTCCTGGTGTAGCAATTTTAATGGCCAGTAGTGTAATAGTACGGAGGCAATGATTCACTGAGCAGCTGTGTGAAATCACTGACAACATGAATGACTTTTTATTGCCAAATAAAAAGAAGAATATAAACCCTTAAAACAATTGGTTTAGCTCTGGGTTGAAGTCTGCCATATTATCTGAGATCCATTTGGGGAAGACGATATGAAGCATAGACAACTGCCATTTCACCAGCATGTACCGAGGCGTGGAGCTTGAACTATAGGCATTAGTACACAGCCCCATGATATTCCATAATCTTAGTAATTATAGCTGGCACTGATCACAAATATTAATGAACAAACGAAAGCAGATAGCGACAAATAAATTAAACTATAACCTGATCTCACTTCATGTAATATACACACATCAAAAAAAGTTTTGCATCACCCCGGTACCCAGATATCGTCTCACAGACACAGTCCTTTTCACTGTTCACAGATGTCACTTAACACGCCCAAAGATATAGACAACCATGCATGAGCAGTGTCTGTCAGACGGAGGGTGGCCGACAGTGAATCAGCTCCAGCCATTCCACCAGGAAGGAGGTACACGGCTCGTGTTGTCTACAGTTCAACCATGCCTAGACGGTCAATACCGCGGTTTGATCGCAACCGCATCGTTACTTTGTACCACGAAGGGCACTCAATAAGTGAATTGTCCAGGCGTCTCGAAGTGAACCAAAACGATGTTTTTCGGACATGGAGGAGATACAGAGAGACAGGAACAGTCTGAAATGCCTCGCTCAGGCCGCCTGAGGGATACTACTGCAGTGGTTGACCGCTACCTACGGATTACGGCTCGGAGGAACCTTGACAGCAACGCCACCATGTTGAATAATGCTTTTTGTGCAGCCACAGGACGTTACGCCTCAAACTGTGCGAAATAGGCTGCATGATGCGCCACTTCACTCCCGACGTCCATGGCGAGATGCACCTTTGCAACCAAGACACCATGCAGCGCAGAACAGAAGGGCCAAACAACATGCCCCGAATGCACCTCTCAGCATGGATGACTGCTACCTACGGATTACGGCTCGGAGGAACCTTGACAGCAACGCCACCATTTTGAATAATGCTTTTTGTGCAGCCACAGTACGTTACGCTTCAAACTGTGCGAAATAGGCTGCATGATGCGCCACTTAACTCCCGACGTCCATGGCGAGATGCACCTTTGCAACCAATACACCATGCAGCGCAGAACAGAAGGGCCAAACAACATGCCCCGAATGCACCTCTCAGCATGGATGACTGCTACCTACGGATTACGGCTCGGAGGAACCTTGACAGCAACGCCACCATGTTGAATAATGCTTTTTGTGCAGCCACAGGACGTTACGCCTCAAACTGTGCGAAACAGGCTGCATGATGCGCCACTTCACTCCCGACGTCCATGGCGAGATGCACCTTTGCAACCAAGACACCATGCAGCGCAGAACAGAAGGGCCAAACAACATGCCCCGAATGCACCTCTCAGGACTGGCATCACGTTCTCTTCACCGATGAGTGTCGCATAAGCATTAAACCAGACAATCGTCGGAGACGTGTTTGGAGGCAAGCCGCTTTGGCTGATTGCCTTAGACACACTGTCCAGCGAGTTCAGCAAGGGCCAAGTTCCCTGATGTTTCGGGGTGGCATTACGTGTGGCCGACGTACGCCGCTGGTGGTCATGGAAGGCGCCGTAACGGCTGAATGATACTTGAATGCCATCCTCCGACTGATACTAAAATGTAAACTTTCACGGCCGGAAATATCATGTCCATTATAATTATCCGGGCTGTTATGCCGTGGTCGGTTGATGAATTCTGAGGTGATTCCCAACGTTTCGTCTCCGACTGCGGGAGACATCTTCAAGGGGGTCCGTAGCTTGATGGAAGGTCCAACACACACACTGGCTCGCTACTGACTGCCGCTAAATTCCGTGTCCGCGCGCCCCCGCGCCGCGGCGTGACGTCACGTGTTTTGAAAACGTCAGTGCAATTGGCCGCTGTCCGTCGCCGTCGATCGCCGTTGCCATCGCCCAGTAGTGGTCGAGTGGTACACATCTTCCTTAACACCGGCATCCATATACCGTTTAATTTGACGCCCTCCTCCTTTCGGTTGAAATTATTTGGGTGTTTAGCGATTTCGATTGCCTCCCTGTAGAGCCTTTCGTAGTATCCGCTCGTGGCCGCTAGTACTTGCGTCTCCTCGAAACGAATATTGTGGTTCCCTGGCTGGAAAGCATGCTCCGCAACAGCTGATCGTTCCGTTTCTCCTCTTCTACAATTTCCCTTGTGCTCTTCCAAACGTTTAGAAACAGTTCTTTTGGTGGTACCCACATAAACATCACCACAGCTGCATGGGATCCTATACACTCCAGATTTTTCCAATGGTTTGCGAGCGTCCTTGGCAGGCCTAAGGTATTCCTGTATCTTCCTGGTGGGCTTGTAAATTACGGTAATATTCCGCTTCGTCAAGATCCTCCCTATTCTTTCCGTTACATTTTTAACAAACGGCAGGAAAACCTTAGATTTTGCAGTAGCCTGTACGTCAGTATGATTTCTGCGTGGCTGCCTCAACGCACGTTTTATTTCGGCGGACGAATATCCGTTCTTCGTTAGTGCATTGTGGAGATGTTCCATCTCAGCGTCGAGCAACTCAGGTTCACAAGTATTTCTAGCTCTGTCCGCTAACGTCTTGATAACACCCCGCTTCTGTTGTGGGTGGTGGTTCGAATCCCGGTGCAAATAACGGTCCGTGTGCGTGGGTTTGCGGTACACTGAGTGGCCCAAACTACCATTTTCGTTTCTAAACACAAGCACATCGAGGAAATGTAGTTTGCCGTCTACCTCCTCCTCCATAGTAAACTGAATTCTTGAGTTTATACTGTTCACATGTTCGTGGAACCGGCTTAGTTCCTCCCTACCATGTCTCCACAACACAAACGTGTCATCCACGTATCGGAACCATACATTTGGTTTCTTGCTGGCAGTACCTAAGGCCTGTTCTTCGAATTTCTCCATAAAGAAGTTTGCAATTACGGGACTTAGGGGGCTTCCCATAGCCACGCCATCCGTTTGCTCATAAAACTGTTCATTCCACTTGAAGTATGTGGTCGTCAAACAACACTTAAACAGCTCTAAAATAACGGCAGGAAAAATTCGATCCAGCTGTTCCAATACATCATTAAGTGGAACCATGGTAAACAGCGATACCACATCGAAGTTCACCAATATGTCCTCCGGCTGGACCACTATGCCATTCAATCTGCTGATGAAATCTGTCGAATATATATACGAGTCCGAACGGCCCACATGTGGTTTTAACAGCGTAGTCAAAAACTTGGCTAACGAGTAGGTGGGTGAACCAATGGCACTTAGTATCGGTCTTAACGGAACATTTTCTTTATGAATTTTGGGCAATCCATAAAGCCTCGGTGGTAGCGCAACCGAACTGCAGAGACCTTTCTGTACACTCTCTTCAATGGAGGACTTTTTTATTAACCGCGACACAGTTCTGAGAGCGTTGTTAGTGGGGTCCTTATTCAGCTTCCTATATGCTTGCGGATCCAGTAGATCCGTAGTTTTTCTCTGATAGTCGGCCACATCCATAACCACCGTTGCGCTTCCTTTGTCAGCTGGGAGAACCAAAATACTATCGTCGTCATTCAGGAGTTTTAAAGTTCTTCTCTCACCCACAGTTATATTACTTTTCGGCGGTTTTGCATTGGCTAATATTCTCACTGTTTCTATATGGATTTCTTCAGCTGTTGCAGAATCTACGCTGCGAATTCCTGTTTCTAAATTGTCTATAATTTCTTCCGTGGGCACAAAACGCGGACTAACAGCAAAATTTCCTCCCTTGGCAAGCACAGATGACTCATCGTCAGATAACGAACGTTTGGACAAATTGATAACGGTCCGGGAAACGTCTAAATGCCGAACAGTCTGATTACGTAGCAAATTATCAAACTTCTTCTTCTGTCTACTAGACGTCGTCAACATATGCTCCCCCATGGTATCATGCAGTAGTCTATCAATTTTATCCCAGTCACCGCTGCAAAGTTTATTACTGATCGTAATATGTATAAAAGTTTATTGACAGGTGAAAAGATAACAGAAACCTGGAATCTAAGAGCATTCAATGTGTGAAACGTATTGGGGTGTAAAACACATCGACACTGTAGCAGTTTATATTTGTAAATAGACGTAATAATCGTTGTTGATGTCTCAGTAAACTTTCTCAATCTATGCCTTAAAACATTTGAATTGGATCTTGCGCATTACATTTATTGCCTATCTTGGTGCGGGATTCTCTGTTTGAAAATACGAAAGCGAAATTGCAAATTGCAGCTTATTACGGGTACCGAACAACTCCTGTTTGTTGAAAAAGGCATTAGAGGCAGCGTTGTCCATTGTCCATGCAGAAATACAGTTGCCAACAATAGACTCATGACCTGTTAGATGACGAAATGACAAATGTTACATCACACATTTTACAGTGAACAGCCTTTACCTTTGAGTTAAGTTCCAATATCTTCCATTGTTGAATTCTGTATGGCTTTCACCAATTAGTAATGAAACTTTCTGTGTGGAAATCGTTTCGGATGATTCGGGCGATGAGAACATTCTAGCAAACAATCTCGAATATCCCTAGAGTAGTCATGATTTTCATTAAGATTGGCCTTTATGGCTGGAAAAAAGTTACCAGCATCTGACAATAAGAAAGCAAAACAATTTTTCTTCGAATTGTATAATAGGGAGAATTGTGTTATTCACCTCACAAAATTGAAACAATGTTCACAAAACATATTAGATTTAAAAAAGATTCATCAGATCTTATCATTTGGTCAAGCTCCATGGATGAAACCATACATTGAGACAAATGCACATGATTCGACCACAGCAAGCATTGATTTCCAGAAGAACTTCTTTAAGCCGATGAATAATAGTGTTGTAACTTTCCTGAATAGAAATAAATGATAAGCCGAATATTGTGAACTGTAACTGTACTGGACTGATCTGGTTTCCTGTCTTAAACTTCGTGTGTTTCTGTGTTGTAATCCTGAACAATGCAAGTGGTGTACCTTCGGAAATGCTGTCTGTAAAGACTGATTCTTCAAAACTACCTCAAACTGTACGACTGTAGCTGAATTAACATTTTTACCATATTAATTAGGAAACATAAAACTATGTGTTAAATAAACGGTAATGTGAAACTGTATATACTGAGCAGTGCAGTGGACAGTATTACAATGTGTGGCATCATAATACACGACCTGAAATTCCGACAAACAAAACTAGCTGAATACAAAATGCTTCGTGAAACTACGAAACCAATTTCGAAAGAATAAATAACCATAATGTTTTCCGCAAAATGCTCTGTGATTGTACGTAACCAAACGACTAAGTAAAATTTCAAACGCTGGGTAATATGTACGCAAATGCAACGCTTCACTGTGACATTGAGAATGTCTGTATAATAAATGTAATCTCAACTGAACTTCACCTGAACTGAACCTGATATTAATTTTGAAATGCAACGCACGGCTGTGAATGATTTGTCTGTGTAATGGCTGAAATTTTAAACTGGCCATAATAAATTTATGTGGCTACGTGTGACAACGAAAGTTTGGTAGAGCTCGATGCTCGAAACTGATGAATAAAAAAATACAGCGCAGCAGCAACTCAGTTAAACAAAAGAAAATTCTTGAACCGCGCAATGCTAGGACATGCAGCTACGTGCAGCGCATTAAATTTCAGCTTTACATTCATGCAACTGTGTTTCACGCAGTGCAATGTGCAAACACACAATGAAAAAAAATTTAATTCGTGAGGAGACGGTGGACGATATTGCATTTACTGAATAATGTAAAGAGACTAGCATTGAAAAACTATACTGAATTACTGATATGTTCTGTACCAATTAAATTCATCCTCACAAAACTTCTTCTTATTGCAGATATGACTCTCCCATGAAATTAATTACTGAAATGGCAAAGGAGTGACAGTTCCTTAACTTCTCAGCGCAAGCCACGTGAACAGATAACTTTACTTAATGACGTCTCAATAGCCGGCCGGGATGGCCGAGCGGTTAAAGGCGCTACAGTCTGGAACCGCACGACCGCTACGGTCGCAGGTTCGAATCCTGCCTCGGGCATGGATGTGTGTGATGTCCTTAGGTTATTTAGGTTTAAGAAGTTCTAAGTTCTAGGGGACCTGTGACCACAGCAGTTGAGTCCCATAGTGCGCAGAGCCATTTTTTGAACGTCTCAATAATCAAACTAACTGATTCCGATCAATAAAGAGAAACAATACTAAAACTTTCTGTTTTTCAAAATCATCGTAAATTATGCACAGACATGCAATGTGGGAGCAACATTACACGAAAATCTTCACTTCTCAAATCCCTCTTTACCAAACAATATTCCCAAAATTCAACATAGTATGTATCTTTATCTCTATGCCAAGCAAGTTATTTCCAGAACGCTCAGCAGTGTGACCAACACTCGACTCACTCACTCACTTCTCACGCAATGTTACGGGCAATGGCAGCACTGCCAACAACCAAAGGTCACATGGCTTGTACTCAGAACATCTGTGGTGTATCATATGGGTTATTGAAAACTGCTCTTTATAATATCCAGTGCACAAATATGAAGAGTGATTTATCAAATGAAAATATAGAGCTTACATCACGTTCCCTAATTAGCAAAATTAAACTAGAAACCTCACAGTGTGTGTGTGGAAAAAGTATGCAAAATAGTGAAAGATGCGGAACCTAAGACTAACGACATCTCAGAAAGATATATATGAAGCAGCAGCATAAACTGCCAAACCAAATTTTCAAATGATTGTATTTTTAAGAAAATTCAGGCGACATTGAGTTAATGTTCTTGATGTTGTCTTTCGTAAACCCACTGCAGAGGGAATGGCATTCCCTTCTTATACACTTTTGTTATCGACACATATGAAACAAGTTTCTGGAAAACGACGTAAAACTGTGGTTCACCGGCACTAGTATGTCACATAACAACTACAAATCCCTACGAGGAATGCTGTGTAAGCAAGGTTTGATACTTCAGGTTTCTCTCGAAATAACAGATAGAGATTCCGCTAGAAAAGAAATAAAAAGTTCGATTAATTGAATATGAACTGAGTGGTGAATCTATTACAGCATTATTTGGTCTACGAGTCAACATACATGCACTGAAAGCCTGCATGAAGTGCAGTGTAAACTTCGCAAAACAAACTTCAGCTAGGAGGTTAGCCATTGACGATACAGGCAATGTGTGCGGGATTCAGAAGTTAAAACGACAGTGCTGTATGTAATTCAGTCAAAGCAGGATATAATTTCCTGTTTACAGAAAAAAATAATTGCACATCTACACAGGATGGTAAATGTTATACACTTACAGATAAGGTGAATGTATTGTCTTGGGCCCATTAAAAACAAAGTTGTTATGGTGACTGATTTTATTGCAATAACAGAAGAAAACGCAAATAACTGGAAAATGCAAAGTATATGTGTGTGTGTGTGTGTGTGTGTGTGTGTGTGTGTGTGTGTGTGTGTTTGTGTGAGTGTATTTGTGTAAAAAATTTAAATTGCAGACTGAAACTTCGGGTCGGCACCATATAGGTAACTCATGTGAATTTAAATACTCTTTTCTGACTGACTGGATTAAATTCCAGGAAAATGCTTCCTCTTTTCATGATTTCATTTAATATCAAATACTTGAATGATGAAAACTTTTTGCTGAAAATTTGTGTAATTTGGTTTGTCTATGATTAAGAATTAGTCATCATAATTCCTCCGACAGCGAAAACGTAAAAACATTGTACAATTTAAACTATGAATATTCCTTACCGAAGCTAATTGATATGTAGTAGGGTATGCTGAAATGTGAAGACATTGAATGTAAAATCTTTGTGTGTAAAAACACTGACTGTAAAAACATTGTATGAGAATATAATTTTTGTATATATCTGCAGTAGTTTTTCTCGCTCATTCGCTCTGTAACATATTGTTTGTATTTTATTCAAAAAAATGTACATAGCATTTGATATGTATCACCTCTCTCTTAGCATCCAGCTGGCTGTGTGTCAGACACCTCTGCCACTGAAACGTAAAGATGTATCTCTTTCTGTCACACTGACTACTACAGCGTTTCTCTCTTCAGCAAGTGGCGGCGTGTGTGTTCATAACATGTCTCCATTATGAGTGCATATGTGTGTGTGTGTGTGTGTGTGTGTGTGTGTGTGTGTGTGTGTGTGTGTGTGTGCGTGCGCTCGCGTGTGTGTGTGTGTGCGTGCGCGCGCGCGCGCGTGTGTGTGTGTGTGTGTGTGTGTGTGTGTGTGTGTGTGTGTGTGATTGTGTGTGTAAGAGAGGAAAGGAACTTAGAGAGGGGTATAAACAGAGATGTGACGAACAAACAGATGTGGAAATGTTATATGCACACATATGCAACATCGACTTTAATTTATTTATCTGGCATATGGCTTACACAATTACATTCAACAAGTACACAAATTAGTTAATACAAGATAAGATCAAACGATACGAATCAATATCTACGTCATAGTTGTATACCCAAAGACTCCAGCCAGTTAGTTGCAGCAAGTGTTGCGTATACTATGTCTTTCCATGAATTTTCCTTTGGGTCAATAGTGCAAAGTGTGCAACAATGTTTGTTCCGATACGTCACGTTTGTGCTCACAGTCTCACTAATTTTCTTCAAAATTCTGCTTATCTGAGCACTTGGCACCATCTTTATGCAGTTCAGATGAAGCTTATGCAATTTCACACCTACTTTCTGAGAGGCTGCTCCTTTCAATACCCTCTAAAACATTACACTATGATCGGTTGCCCCATTTTAATACTACACTGAGGTTGACTGAAGGGGAAGGTGAGGTGGAGGGCATGGCTTATCACATAGTGATACTGTCATCACTGGTAAGGTGACCGCCATCTTTGACTGTGTTGTGAATGCCCATGTATGTATTAAAACCACACTAGGACTTGGGCTTGAAACCAATGGCACTGCAAGGTTCAGTACCACATTACGCGCAAAGTACGCTCGAGTCACTGTGGATATACTAGTATTGCTGTAATAAATTCACTACTAGCCCACACCCTACCGGAGCAGTATAAGTAACATATAATTAAAAGAAGAAAAAAAGACCAGATCAAGTATTCAGATGGAGCATAATGTGATGACAGTTCTTGGAGTACGTTGAACCGGGGTAGCAACACTGATATGAAAAGCAAATAGGCCAATGAATAATAAATTTACATTCAGAAATTTCAGCAACAGATAGAAGGTCCCCCGTGTGCCACATTAATTTATCAAAGCTTGGACCGCAGCTGTCCGCATTTAATATTTATGATGCTGCCAGAAATCAGGCTACAAAATTAATTATCAACTCTCCTCAAATGAGAAAAGTTATTTATTTAAGTAGCCTGTTTTTGTACGAATTTGTCATAACCGCGGCAAACTTTATAGTATCAGCATCCACGGACTCAAACTTTTCTCTCAATCTTATTATAACACACTTTTCTATCATGTAATGTAAATTACTTAGAATCCCAAATTTCCTCGTCTCATTAAAGAATCACCAGCACTTCACTGAGAGAGATAAAGAGGCGAGAGAGTGTGCCGGACTTACCCCAGTTCACTGCTACTAGCGCCACGTAATCATAAAGCGCATGTTCTTAACATACAAACGACTGAACCACAATCAAAGAGTGAAATTAAAAATTAAAATAACTTCTCCAAACCTTATCAGTGTATGCTTAAGTATATTAATATTAACACTGTCAAGTCCCAGAATGAATATGTTTTCCTAAATATATGAGTAGAAGAAAAATTAGTGGCACTAAATAATGAAGTCAGAAAGCGATAAGTTGTTCAGAATATGCAAATGTATGTCACAATCAAAAGTTACAAGTCTCAACTCGATTGGGGCAATATTTTGCTCTAAATCGTCATTTTTTACGAAAATGTGACGGCGCTAAATATTAGACTCAGAAAGATCAAAATCTGTATGTATCCTCAGTTTGATATGAAAACATTAACTATGTGACTCATTTAAGCTACCTCTATTACTTATCAAGTCATGCACTAAAAACAGAATTTGATCGTAAACATGTTTATTCCTAATAGCTTAAGTATCATTTTTATTTGTTACAGGAAGTTTTAATTAGAGCACTTGGTTCCACTGATAAAATAATAGAGCTGTACTCTTTCAACAAGCTAAAGGAAACAACAGTCATTACAAGGACTCTTCAAGAGGTAGTTCAGAGGTCATCTTCTACTGTTGGTTCCATTCTAAAAATTCTAGCCGGCAAAATTTGAATACAGTCGAGCTAAAACTTTTTTCTGTAACTAAAGATAATTTAACTCAATTCATATAAAAATTAAGAGGGTTTTAAATTGTTAAACGACACAGATATTAATTAACATGATTCCGAGAAAGATGTAGATGGTGCTACATGTGTCTAGAGCGATTGATAACAGATGTTCCACTTAGCGATGCGTTGCGCTCATGTATAAATACAGCCCGAGCAGCAATAAAAGAAGGCACTTCGCACGGAGATATCAACTTGTCCGCGTCGGTCAAACGTCTCCACATGGTGTGCCTTGGATGACGTCACAGACAGGCAGCTAGCAAATTCGTTTTCGATAAAAGTCGGAAGTGAACTCACGAGAACTGTACACCATTCTGGATCGCTCAGTTCTCACAGAAGTAACTGTTTGTGTGCCGACCCTAACGTTGACAAAACCGCTTGGCATGTGGCGAGATTATTTACCGATTACAAAGCGAGCAATTAACTATGATGATTAGAAGTCCGGGTGACAGACCATTTCAGTTGGAACTTCCACTAGAGATCACCTCTGAACTGTTGATCTTGCTGTTTCCGATAGGCGGATCATTTATAATTATCAGGAATTTTATTATGCTTTGTACCTGTGAACTTCTACTGAATATATCAATTAGTTAAAACTCAAAACTTTTATTTACAGTCATAGTTCCTGATGCTGCTGAATAAATAGTAAATATGAACATTTTCTTTCAGTGACTACAATGACTAATGGGGCTTTGCAGTCTGGAAGGTATTTTCAGTATGTTCTCCATTATTTTATGGCTGACCGCAAAAGCAGTTTTCAGGCTCTTGTAAACGGCGAGGATACAGTTATTCGCCACCCCATGCTCTGCAGCTCACAGGTTTTCTAATAATTATCGTTATCTACTGAAGCACAAGCCTTACGATTTACGTGAAGAAACTCAGAACCAATTTTAAATTACTATAACCGTGCATTATTATTGCATGAAAATTCATTAATACATTGTTATGGAGATACCAAGTAATTATTTGTTACCTGCTATAGCTAAAACTAAAACTAGAAGAAGGGTCAGATAATATTAAGAGCTGATATAATAAAATGAAATTAATACGAAGTCTTTTCCTTTCAACGGTTTTAAAGTCATATTTAACACAAAACACAATATTTCATTTCCTCAGAGATTGCATAAAAATATTTTTCGATCAGGCTCAGTTGAAAAGCGAGTTTTCTCATACGCAGCGCTTCTGTGTCATGTGATATAATTGCTATTATTTTCTGTGTTTCAAGGATAGTAGATCAGTGGCATCTACACTGTCAATAAATCATTGATTCGTATAGACTGTGTGAGCAGAAAGCATTTCACAAGGGATATAATTTTTATCCATATGTTTACATTCTAAATTATCGTTCAGTTACTCTTTCACTTCAGTGGTAGTCAATATCACCCATCTACGTCACTGGAGGAAAGGGTAAACTTCTCTGGCGCACGCCAACATATTCATTGTCGCAGCAGTTCAGCTGCGTGCTATTTAATCTGTGTGGGAACGTCGTTGGATGGCGTTTGAAGAGCGTGGACCTGTAATTAATAATATTCTGGATGATGACTGTTAACAGTTTTCTGATGCTTGCGTTGGAGACTAAACGTCTAGCAGGTTAAATACGTGGGTAAAATGTAAGGAAGTACATATGGGTACCGTGAATAACTTAAATTTTCTGTGTGAAAATACGGTCGGTAGTCGTCGAACATAGCAAACTGTCACTTGTGATGAATTTAGTGTAAACTATCCAGGGACGATAAATAATCATCTTCTTACTTGCGTATTCCAACGTTATCAAACAAAATATATTCTTGTCAGACTATCTCGGTGATAGGAAGAAATCCGATTGAAAGTAAGGTAACAGTGGTGCACGAGATAGGGGTCTAGTGAAAGTACGATTACACACACCTTATTATTCTGTCAAAACCAAAATTTTTCTGCCAGTTTTCTAACTTTTATGATTCCAGGCAAACTAAGTGCATTTACTGTTATGTATAGGTTTGAGTAAATCAAGTAATCACGGCGAGTTCTCCTTTCTGCCAGTGTGTTAAATTGTACCAACGTTAGCAGGAGGCCAGAAATAGACGTAGTTCGTTATAACATAATACACTGTGCATGGTGCTGCTACATTAATCTGACTATCACTCCCGGTATCTGATGATGTCAAAGAATTATTTTGAATGTATGACATCCGTGAAAAAGAGTGTTATTGCTTGCATAGCAAAGTATCAACCTATCTCAGAACAGATAACAGAATGCAGTTAAAGGCTACATTTTAATACAGAATTACTTAATTTAAGCATATTACAACGTCAACTAATTCACGATCTTACATCAGGGAAAAAAAATTTGGCACTAGAAACAACATTTTTATGCAGATCGAAGTGATTCACACTGCTTCGGCGTAAGATTTTCACAATTTTAAATTTTTGAATAGAATTATTTCCATTCTTTAATGTAAGCTTTCTTATATCCTTGTTGGGATACCATTCAGTTAGTAAGAAACAATGACTGCATACAAAAAGTATTGGAAATCTTTACAATTTTCATCTCTTTATTTATGTTTCAGTTTGGTTCTCATCCAGTAATTACGATATTTAAAATGTCTTTGGCCTCGTAGATAATTACAAAGATAATGCTGTTCCAAATGATATCGCCTCAGACAGAAAAATGGGTTCTGAGTGTGAGTTCTCTTAGAAATCAGACATTTTAAGCTATTGCCGTCTTTCAGAGGAGTTTTCCTGGTAATTTTCGTGTGGCATTATACTAGCTGTACGTATCATGTTGTGTTCGCTTACTTACGAAATAAACACGTAACAAATAACCACTCTTCATATTAATTTGTTATAATCTAAGGAACCAGTAATTTTCAGATTGTGTGCAGACAGTGTGCAGAGATTCAGCTCTTGCCTACACAGTCGAGCATGAAGATAAGTATATTCTGCTAATGTGCGGGTGGTCACCGCTGTACTTGTGACGTTTACCTGACATTTTGACGTGCTTAAAAGTGCGCTGTATCTTGTTAGACCGCCATGGTGTAGGAGAGTAAGGTCAAATACTTCTCAATTCGACGTGAGTGTTGGTTTAAATGGCACAGTGACTTGCTGCTCTTGGCCCTCTGGTCAGATGTAAGGACAAGCGGGCCCTGCATCAGGGTGCGGGTCCCTGTTCAACAAAATGTACTTTTAAACACGCTGTTCTCCTTCAATAAACATGTTACGAAAACGCAAGTAATATTTTGCTTCGGTAACGTAAGGACGAGGACATGCTATATACTTTTAGTTCGCAACCATTCTCTGACAAGAACAGCAAGAATTACTCAATACCCTAAAATTATCGGTCAGCGTTATTTTCATTAGCTCAGTTCACATAGCAAGGAAAAACTGCACTCTAAGAATAATAAGAGTTTCCAGTGTCAAAACGAAGCAGATTTTTCACCTACATCAAGTGGCGAGAATGTCCTCTCTCCCTTACTTGGGAGGAGTGGGGTAACAAGTGTTCATGCTTTTACTGTTGTTGATATTGCTGATATGGAGAATCCACAGATGACCGCCATTGATACGCTGCCTCGAAACTGATTATAAATTTTTATAGATTACGTTATAAAGCAGACTTATTATTTCTGACCTCTGTGTAGAACAAAGATTCGTGAGTTAAGCCAGAGGGAAACTGCTCTTAGTAAAACATTGCGTTAGCGAAAGACTGAACTACACTGAGCTTCGCGGTGGAAGCTAGAAACGTACTACTGCGACAATCATCGTCAGACAGTGGGCACACTCCTGTATTTGAAGGGGGAAACATGAGAAGGAAATGAGGTTTAAAATGCATAAAAGCATCTTGTAAAGACACATGGCTACTGATCTCATAACAGTATAAATGCAGTTCACGCTGGCAGAAACCGCTTATAATGTTTTGAAGATGCTGCAGGCCCCGAAATACAAATCTCTAACAAACGACAATGCGAACCGGGGTAGTGTGCCACAAGCAAGCCGGCCGCTGTGGCCGAGCAGTTCTAGACGCTTCAGACAGACATGGATGTGTGTGATGTCCTTAGGTTACTTAGGTTTAAGTAGTTGTAGGTGACTGATGACCTCTGATGTTAAGTCCCACATTGCTCAGAGCCTTTTGAACCATTGTGATCCACGAGCGATAAACAATGTCGCAACACCAACAACATTTCACGGTTTGTTTTTAGTCGAGGTAGCAAGTATGTATAGCAACACATATTGTAAAATGGTTCAAATGGCTCTGAGAACTATGGGACTTAACTTCTAAGGTCATCAGTCCCCTAGAACTTAGAACTACTTAAACCTAACTAACCTAAAGACATCACACACATCCATGCCCGAGGCAGGATTCGAACCTGCGACCGTAGCGGTCGTGCGGTTGCAGACTGAAGCGCCTAGATCCGCTCGGCCACTACATATTGTAACATTCGAAGAATACATCAGGGGTAGTCGTCAAAATGTCGTGTAGAGTGAATGAAATCAACTGGAAATAACACACGACGGCAGAATACTTGGTCTGAAGAGCCATAACATTATGACCACCTGCTTAATAGCTTGTTTGTCCGTCTTTGGAACGAAATACATCACTGATTGTGGGTATATGGGATACGACAGTTTGCTTATAGGTTTGTGGAGGACATACGCATTAGATGTCTACGTACAGGTCATGTAATTCGCGTAAATAACGGGCTGCAGATTTGCGTACCTGGTGATGGCGGCACCCGATAGCGGCCCAGATGGGTTTCATAGGATTTACATCAGACGAATTTGATCACTGATACATCAATCTGAGTTCACTATCATACCCATAGAAACATTGAAGCACAGTTATGGCTCCGAGACACGGACTTTTATACTGCTGAAAGATGACGTCACCATCGGAGAAAGCATCAAGCATGAAGGGATGCAGGTGGTTCGCAGCTATCAACGTGTCTTCGATTACTACCACAGGACGCAAGCAAGCACACTAGAGTGTCCCTCATAGCATAATACTGCTCCCATCAGCCTGCGATCGTGGCGCGCTCCATGTTACGAGCTAGACAACCTAGTGTACCAAAAAATGTGATTGACCTGAAGAGCCGACACGTTTCCATTGATTTTCGTTCGAATTTCGACGGTCTCGTGCCCACTGCAATTGTAATTGACGATGTCGGTGGATCAACATGTGAACACCTAGGGGTGGTCTGCTGCGGTCCTCCATGTGCAAAAATGTAAGAAGAACGGCGTGCTTTGAAACATATATGCGTCCTCAAGCAATGTGCTCTTTCGGCAGAGATGCCGTGGATCACCATCTATCACACTTTACTGAGCAGGCAAGCCTCCGAGGCCCACGTTCTGTGCCGGCCGAAGTGGCCGAGCCATTCTAGGCGCTACAGTCTGGAGCGCGTGACCGCAACGGTCGCAGGTTCGAATCCTGCCTCGGGCATTGATGTGTGTGATGTCCTTAGGTTCGTTAGGTTTAAGTAGTTCTAAGTTCTAGGGGACTGATGACCTCAGGAGTTAAGTCCCATTGTGCTCAGAGCCATTTGAACCAACCCACGTACCGTGAAAAGTCGTGGACGTCCAACCATCTGGCGCCTGGTGACAGTTTCACTGTCCTCCTGCCTTTTTCTGTAGATGCTCATGACAGCAGCACGTGATCGGTCGACCAGATTCGCCGTTTTCGAGATACTCGTTCACAGGCTCTGACTCATAATAGTCTGACCTTTGCCACATTTGCAACCCATATCTTCCCTAAAGTGATCCCTCGTCAGTGTCTGCTCCGCTTACATACATTTGTGACCCCGTCACGTGACACCAGGCAGCATCCAACGTCTAGTAGGGCAAGGGTCACAATATTTTTGCTTATCAATGTATCTAACCGTTGCACACATGTTCGCGTCGCCAGTTCGATGACGTTTTCTGTTTGCTGGGCTGATGGCGAACACGCCGTTGCGTTGCCAACCGTTGTCCGGCAGCGAGGAATACCTCAGTGTCAAGTAGACTTTCTGAAAGCTTTCGATGTAGTTTCATACAGTAGCTCAGTATACACAGTGTGCGGTTACGGAACATTCGAACAGATATGCGATTAGGTTGAAAACCTTGTAGCAAAAACGAATTATTGTGTCGTTTTTAGTGAGGAGACGTCGGGAGATGCCAAGGCAGAGTCCTTTATACGTAAGTTAGGCTGCGTGCTCGTATGTGACTTGAGGATAACGCCTGTAGTTGATAGGAGTCTAAATTTGGTGCGGGGAGGTGATATCGCAGAGACTTTACAGATGATTAGTCCTGGTGTAAAACATTGCCAGGTGACTCCGCTCATAAATGAAGGGATTGTAAGACGCGTAATTAAACGTAAAGGTGCCCTACAGCAGTCAGCGATTGCGCACTGCGCCAGTCTGAAAGATTTAGTATGAGACCCTCGCAAAAATTTATACTTCGAGAAGGCAGATGGGATAGAGTTAATTATTGGAACAAGTCTCCGAAAGCATAATTTAAATACGAAAGAGATACGATGACCTATGGAGTATCCTTCATCAGTCTTTGTAGTACGGCCAAATTCTATTAATAAATGATAATTAATTGAAACCCTCAACTGCCGACAGGTGTTGTTGATATACCTCGATAGGGACTATCTTCATATACATAGTTAAAGGTTACCCAGCCATTGACCTTCGTCTGTGCGAATGCGCACAGGTTGCCCGAACTCTTACGGGAATCATCACCTTACTGTGTGCGAGTAATGAATGGGGCAAATACCTATTAGGTACATTACGTATGTGGATTGTGGACATTTGGAAATGTGGGTCTCACGGGAAGCGTGCAAGGTATAAATCCCTGAAGTCGCGTTATTTGTTTGTTCCTCGGTGGTTGAAATCGATAGAGCATCTTCCCTGAAAACAGGAGGTCCCAGAGTCCTGCGCGGGGCACACATTTTCAGCTGTCCCCATCGAGGTATATCAACAACACCTGTCGGAAGCTGAGGGTTTCAATTAATTATCATTTATTCTAGAGAAGCTGCACGGTCATCAATGGTACCTGTTCTTTCGAGAACAGTTACTACCCTCATATAAGTTCTATAAATGTCATAAATATGGATGATTCAAGGAATAACTGCACAAGTAATTGCAGATTTCTTTAGTCAGCGTGAAAAAGCCGCAGCTGTGGTCAACTCCTACAGGAGAAGCTACAAGAGAGGAAGTGTGCATTGCTGAGAACATTACTCGCAAGGTCCTAGAAGTCGCGCTGCAAACCCGTGGATAAACGTACTACTAAAAAAACTACGTATTTTAAGATTCATTCTGCGTTATAACTACGATGCTAGGATCGAAAAAACTGGGGGTAATGCAGTGGATTACCGTCAGTCTTTCTTCGCTCGTAACATTCACGAATGTATTGTGGACCAGGCACTGTGAGATACGTTAGATTGCGTTGCCCAGTAGTTTCGGTTGGTTGACGGAAAACCACTCAGATCCTCCTCCAGACTCCTCCCACTTTCATTTAAATAGTTGTCAAGAAAAAGTGCTACCCCTTGTCAGAATATAAAATGTTGTTAAAAATCACAAGATGTCACACCGACGCTGATACACCACAAACTGTGCACTCTGGTGGGTCTTCGTGCCCAAGGAACTGCTGATCTGCCAAATAACTACCTCGTTTCTCAAACGTACTGAAACCACAATTTTCCATCTGTGTGAGTGGAATGACCTTCACCGCGGAAAAACTGTAGGCTACAGCAGCCTTCTTTTGTTATGAGTAAATTGCGTTCCCTACACGTGCGCCTTGTTGCTGTGCCAACTCGCTCACTTCCCATAATCTACCTATACGCAAAGGAATTTTTTTTAATGGTTTCATGTGTGTGTGTGTGTTGGGTATACCAACTGCGCCACAACAAGATTTCTATCAATATATGGGGTGTCCAAAAAGTCTCTCCGCTGTTCCGTATGATTGTTAGCTGCGCGCGCCGTATGCCGCAGTGAAAATACCAAAATGAAACTCAGTGAAATACAAGTTATTAACTTATTGAATATTCATTTTTACTTACAAATTTTTCAGATTAAATGTTGAAAGTGTTCCCCATGTTGTTGAATACACAATTCAATTCGTCTAATCATGTTTCCAAACACAAGCTGTAACATTTCTTCTGTAACAGAGGCAGTGAAAATGGATATTGCAGTTTTCAGTTCATCGATGGATTTTGGACGGTTTTTATAGACAGTTGCTTTTGCTGCACCCCAGAAGAAAAGTCAGGTGGTGTTAGGTCAGGCGATCGTGGAGGCCAAATTCCCTGTGAAGTTATGCGATCACCAAAAACATCAGCCACCAGTGACATTGAAACGCGAGCTGTATGCTCGGTTGCACCATCTTGTTGAAGACATCCGTTCAGTATTTCACTTAACACAAGTTCTCCTATGAGTGGGTATAGAGTATCACTGCAATATCGTTGTGCGTTTATTGTGTCGTTGAAAAATATAGGACGCACAATCCGACGTCTAGAAATTGCTATCCAAACTCCTATTTTCACAGAATGAAGTGGTTCCTCATGAGTACACAATGGAATTGCAGTACTCCACATAAGAGAATTTTGCGAGTTCATGTACCCGGATAAATGAAACCACGCGTCATCAGTGGAAAATGGTTCCTTGAGAATATGCCTTCCATTTTTTTGAACGAAATCTTTTAACCATTGACAATAATACAGTCTCTTCCCATGATCAGTATTTTTGAGTTCTTGCACGACTGTCACTTTGTATGGGAAAAGTTCTAATTTATTCCTTACAGCTGTGTTGGCCGTAACACTAACATCGATTTCCTAGGCTAGTTTTCTTACTGACTTGTTCGGAGTCATAGCCATTTTATCAGAAATATCGAGTAGTTTATCCTCAGACAAAACGCTAGGACGACCACTTCTCGGTGCATCTGTCACTGAACCCGTACTTCTAAATTTGTTAATCAAATCTTGCACAGTAACGCGATGTGGGAGTGTTGTCTCCGGGAAAACTGAATTAAATGTTTGACGAACTGAAACTGTGTATTTACCGCTAGTTTTGAACACTTGTTCGACTAAAAACACACGTTCTTCAATGGTTAGCATTTTAACGGTGACAAAAACGAAACAAACGAACAAAGTAGCAAAACTTAAACGTTCTGGTCAACACGTAACGACACACACCAACGATACTACTGACGTTGGATGAGATTAACGAAACAGTGGAATGTTGGGAGAGTCCACTTGAAGGGAAGTAACCCACGCAGGTGAACAACCATACGGCACACGTGGCTAACAATCATACGGCACTGCGGAGAGACTTCTTGAACACCCCGTATAATACCCTATAACATCCTAAATCTTCAGTCGTATTCAGTGTCGTCCAATCCGCTTATAAATGGAATTCCTTCGTGGCAGTGTTCAGTGCTGTAGGCAACCAGAACGCGACCGCAGCGTTAGTATCTAACTCCGTGATCGGCTGCACGCCAAGGGACGATCGCGTGTGGCCCTCTGAGTCATTATTTTAGTCACGATACATGGAACAAAATTACCTGAGATTACATGTGTTTTTTCGTACTCGCAAATACGTTTCAGAATAACTCCTCGACACTTGCAGCAGCGGCACGATTCTTGCCCCATTTCTCGCTGTACCTCGTTCGACAGAGCTTGTCCTTACTTCGACGACCACCTCCCTCATAATCAATGCCGCACCTGGCTAAATGTTGTCGTACGTAATGAAAAGTGCACATATGAAGTGAAAATTCGTTCTGATTTAACAATTTCTCGCAGATGGAATTTGCAGTTCACGTGGACTCGAGCTGTTACTTCAGCGCCTTATCTAAATGTTTCTAATTGTTTGTGATAAAGTTCCGTGCCTTACGGACTTCATGGCGGATAATTTAGCGACATTGCTCGACTATTCTCGTGATTTCGACCTCTTTTTCAGTAGTTTGTTTTCCATCTGATGTTTTTGCCTTCTCTGGCTGTGACGATGGTGTAAGAGACCGAAACCGGTGAAGAATAAAGTATATATATATATTATGTGCGATGCGATGTGAAATTTGACAGTTAATTGTTTGCCACTATATATATATATACAACAGGCTCAAGTCATTGGTAAGCCTACGTCAAAATAGGAATCGGACGTTAGTGTCCTTTGCTACTGGGCCAGTTCAGCAAAGTGACACCTCAAAAAGAAAAAAAAAAAAAAAAACTATATATACGCTACTGGCCATTAAAATTGCCACATCACGAAGAAAAGCAGATGATAAATGGGTATTCATTAGACATATATATTATACTATAACTGACATGTGATTACACTTTCACGCAATTTGGGTGCGTAAATCCTGAGAAATCAGTACCCAGAACAAACAACTCTGGCCCTAATAACGGCCTTGATACGCCTGGGCATTGAGTCAAACAGAGCTTGGATGGCGTGTACAGGTATAGCTGCCCATGCAGCTTCAACACAATACCACAGTTCATCAAGAGTAGTTACTGGCGTATTGTGACGAGCCAGTTGCTCGGCCACCATTGAATAGAGATTTTCAGTTGGTGAGAGATCTGGAGAATGTGCTGGCCAGGGCAGCAGTCAAACATTTTCTGTACCCAGAAACGCCCGTACAAGACCTGCAACATGCGTTCGTGCATTATTCTGCTGAAAAGTAGGGTTTCTCAGGGATCGAATGAAGGATAGAGCCACGGGTCGTAACACATCTGAAATGTAACGTCCACTGTTCAAAGTGCCGTCAATGCGAACAAAAGGTGACCGAGACGTGTAACCAGTGGCACCCCACTCCTTCACGCCGGGTGATACGCCAGTATGACGATGACGAATACACGCTTCCAATGTGCGTTCACCGCGTCTCCGAGCTGACAGTCCATGTTGCTGCAAACGTTGTCGAACTGTTCGTGCAGATGGTTGTTGTTTTGCAAATGTCCCCATCTGTTGACTCAGGGACCGAGACGTGGCTGCACGATCCGTTACAGCCATGCGAATAAGATGCCTGTCATCTCGACTACAGCACGGCGTTCTGTATTACCCTCCTGAACCCACCGATTCCATATTCTGCTAACAGTCATTGGATCTCGCGCATCGCGAGCAGCAATGTCGCGATTCGATAAACCGCAATCGCGATATGCTACAATGTGACCTTTATCAAAGTCGGAAACGTGATGGTACGCATTTCTCCTCCTTACACGAGGCATTACAACAACGTTTCCCCAGGCAACACCGATCAATTGCTCTTCGTGTATGAGAAATCGGTTGGAAACTTTCCTCATGTCAGTACGTTGTAGGTATCGCCACCGGAGCCAACCTTGTGTGAATGCTCTCAAAAGCTAATCATTTGCATATCACAGCATCTTCATCCTGTCGGTTAAATTTCGCATCTGTAGCACGCCAACTTCGTGGTGTAGCAGTTTTAATAACCAATACTATGACAGTATAAACTGTTGTAACTGGTAAAGTGAAGGAAATAAAGGTTTTCTTGAGCAGCTCACGACAGACTTTTTATTTTTGTGGTCCTAGAGTTTTTTATCAGGAATTTTCTAACATCGTGTACAAGTGCAGCAGAGTCGAAAGGAGATTCATGCCGGCGACAATACCGTCCACAAATGAAGATATCCACTGAAATCCACTCCTTCCACACTTGTAGGTCTCGTACCACCTAAGAGAAAGATGAACTGCTTTTCCATGTGATGTTTTGCCTTTTCTTACTGTGATGATGGCGTGAGAGATCGAAATCGGCAAAGAACAAAGATTTATTTTCAGAGCTAATGGTCAGTAAAGCCTTTCTTTGAACTTCCACAAAGGGTGGATTGCTATAGCGCAGAACCTAGAATTGAAAATCTAGGAAACGGTGAAACTGTTCTATTCGTCTAATGCTGCTGTCGTGAGTATCGATGTGAAGTGGCTGAAGCACGGGGTATATGCCAATAGGCCGCAAGATGTTGGACGCTCATGCCTCATAACAGAAAGTGTTGGTCGGAGGCTTGCCAGCTATATAAAGCACAATAGGTTGCGACCTGTGGCAAATCTGTCTACAGATTACACTGCTGGTGCAGGAAAAACTGATTCGGATCCCACCTTACGGCATACACTGTTTATCATGGGCACTGAAGCAAACGACACCTATGTGTCCCTTGCTGACCCAACGACAACGTCAGTTACGATTCCAGTGGAAAAGGGATTATTGCAATTAGACCACGGATAAATATAAACACGTCGCGTGGTAGAATGAATCACGTTTCTTGTTATGTGAGGTAGATTTCCGGAGTCCAGATACGGCGTCCATCCAAAGCGAATGGCTCCTAAAGACATACACGACATCCCAGACGCAGGCTGAAGGGGTCAGTATTATGAAGTGGAGGACTTTCATTGGTACTTCCTGTAGTAGCTGTCGTGGACCCATGAATTTGTGGTTATTGCGGAACGCCAGCATCCCTTCATCCTAGAGATTTTCCACAACGGCGATGGTATCTTCCATCAGGCTCACTGTCCATATCAAAAGACAAGTATGAGGCAATCACAAGAATCTACCCTCCAAGAAGACATATTGGAGAGAGTTAATTATTGGAACAAATCTCATAAAGTTTAATTTATGTACGTAAGAGATACGATGATTTATTGAGTTTTCTTCATCAGTCTTGGTAGTTTCGCCAAATTCTATTAATGACAGAAATAGGAATGATTCAAAGATTAGCTAAACGACTAATTACAGATTCCCTTGGTCAGAGTGAAAGTGTCGCAGGTGTGGTCAACTATTACAGTAGGAGCTATAAGAAAGGCGATGTGCTTTGCTGAGAACATTACTCGGAACGTTCCGAGAAGTCACGTTCCATAACCCTCGGATAAACGTACTACTGATACTACATACTGCAAGATACATCCTGCCTTGTAAATGCGATGCTAGGATTGAAGAAAATTAGGGCTAATGCAATTGAGTACCGTCAGTCTTTTTTCGGACGTACCATTCCCGATTGGATATGGAAGCAGCCATTGTGAGATGCATTAAAATGCGTTGCCCAGTAATTTGGACTGGCTTACGGAAAAGAACTCAGATCCTCTTTCAAACTCACAGTACTTTTATTTAAAGCAGTCAGTGAGTAGGTGTCAAGAAAAAGTGCTACCCGTTGTCGGAATATAAAATGTTGTTAATTATGATAAGCCACACAGACGCTGATACACCACTAACTGAGCACTCTGGTGGGTCCTACTGCCGGAGGAAGTGCTTGCCTCTCAGTTAATTAACTGTAGACCGTTTCTTAGTCGTACCGAAACGACTTTCTTCCATCTGTGTAAGTGGAATCATTTTCACCATGGAAAAACTGTAGGCTACGCCAGCCTTCTTTTGTTGCGAGTAAATTGCTTTCCCTACACGTGTTCTTTGTTGTTGTGTCATCTTGCTCACGTCCCACAATCTGCCTATACGGAACATACCTGGAACAACTGAAACCTGCTCTACGTGTACAGACAGTAGATCCATAATTTACGGTAATTGCATTACGTGTTTGAAGATTTCTCATACCACATAACTGCAGAAACTTGTCGAATCAATACCATGCAAAATGCTCTGAGGAGCAACACACTATTAAGCAGGTGGTTATAATGTTATGACTCTTAAGCGTATTTTGAAATTAAATCGGAGGGAAAGAATGGACCACTACCGGTCGTTCAGGTAAATGCAGACAAAATCCATAAAACGCCAGAACGCGAATACTACCTATTACTTTATGTTTGAGAGAAGCCAGTAAGAGAAATGCATGCTGTGTCAGTTAATAGGGAGGGCGAGAAATTTAGCCTGCAAGCAGCAGGAGTCTCTCAACTTGCAGTTACCTGTTGCTGGCTGTCGATTCTTCATACGACCGCGGTAATCACTAATACTCATCTCGAAAGGCCAACGCCACCCACCTACTGTGACTCTGCGTGATCTTTCACCACATGCCTTTCATAAACATACAGCCTAACACGAGGTCAGTTGTGGCCAACACCGACAACAAAGTTATTTTCATTACACACGACCTGCTCAAAAACCATGACAAGAGTGAGCCTGAGTTAACCTGCTGAGCCCTATTTTAAGACCTGTTCCATAACAATAAAAGATTACACTTTCCTATCGCAACCCTACAGTGAAAGTTCTGTTTTACAAGTGGAATCTTAGGATACTCTACAGAGTTATCCATATACGACTAGTACTGACTGGCAGGTGTGTCACTGAAAAGGATACTGTTCTTGATGATGATTATGTCGATCATGTTGGTGTTGATTATGATGTTGACGATGTTGCTATCGATCGTGATGTCGGTCATATTTCTGATGTTGTTGATGAGGTTCATGGCGGTCATGACATTGATGATGGGGATGAACAAAACAAAAACTTTTGCTAGTACAAGTTTTCTAGTGATCAAGCAGCATAAATGTGTGTAACAGGTGTTTTTTTTAATGTATGACAATGTCAACGTTGGAATCAAACATTGCGCTGCCCAGTCAGTACACATTTGCATATAGAGCCGCCCTTCAGCAGCCTCCATCACGACACATACTGCCCGACTCAAACAGCAGACAAGTTCTTCTGAGGAAGGGAAATACCTTAACATATAAAATAAATCAAAATTTTGGGAGATCATCTCGTAAAGTATCTGTCTGGATTGCAGCTTTATTCTGAATTGAAACGTTGGTGATAAACAGCTCATACAAGGAAAACATAATATTATCGAATGTAGGACTAGGAACAATAGTTGTTTTTAGATGACTATATTGGATAACGAATGAAGAGATACTCCTTCACAAGTCCAGTGATTTAGTACGTACATTGCTTGGTCAAGTTTTAGCGCCAAGGATACAATTTTTATACAAAATGGTTCAAATGGCTCTGAGCACTATGGGACTTAACATCTGTGGTCACCAGTCCCCAAGAACTTAGAACTACTTGAACCTAACTAACCTAAGGACATCACACACATCCATGCCCGAGGTAGACTCGAACCTGCGACCGTAGCAGTCCCGCGGTTCCGGACTGCGCGCCTAGAACCACGAGACCAATTTTTATACATTTTGTATTCGTAGTTATAACAGATAAAAACAGTTTATTTTATCACAGCAGTATTTTAAGGTACAATATTTTAAACATCATAGATTTACGGAACTGATGTACATACACTGCTGGTCACCGTATATGCAACACCAAGAAAGACAAGAGGTAGCATAACAAAATTTATGTTGTAGATAACATGTTGACAAAGTATCAAATGATTACGTTTACAGACGTCTGTGACATGTGGTTCCTCCCAGAATCAGTAGCCAGAGTAGCCGCCATTGTTGGAGATCACCGCTGCCACACGTCTCGGCATTGATTCAAAGAGACGTTGGATGTGTTCCTGGGGTACAGCAGCCCAAGCAGCTTCCACACGTTGCCAAATATCATCTGGTGTGGCAGCTGGGGATGTAATCTGGGTCACTCGTTGAGCAACCATGGACCACATGTTTTCTATCGGCGAAAGATCCGGAGAGCGAGCCGGCCAGGGAAGCAATTCAATCTGGTTATTGACGAAGAACCTTTGGACAATGCGTGCCACGTGTGGTCGAGCATTATCCTGTTGAAATATGGCTGTGGCTGAGCCCTGAAGGTAAGGAAGGACAACTGGCTCCAGCACCTCGGATATGTAGCGCCGGCTATTTAAAGTACCGGCAATGCGTACTAGAGGCGTGCGAGAGTAATATCCAATACCGCCCCATACCATAATACCCGGTGCAAGACCAGTGTGGCGGTGCATAATGCAGCTGTCCAGCATCCTCTCTCCACGGTATCTCCACACTCGAATCCGACCATCGTGGTGCTGCAGACAGAAGCGTGCCTCGTCAGTAAAGACAACGTCATTCCATTCTGCCGTCCACATCCGTCTGTCGTCACACCATTGGCGACGGAGACGTCTGTGGTTCTGCGTAAATGGTAGACGAAGCAATGGACGTCTTGCGGACAGACCACTCTGCTGTAGACGGTGTCGAATGGTACGCGCAGACACTGGATGATGCGTTACAGACGCAATGTGCTGTGCTATGGTTCGGGATGTCACTGAGCGATCCGTCACTGCCATGCGCACAATTTGCCTATCAGCACGTGCAGTGGTGCACCGAGGTGAATGCGATCGACCACGTCGGTCCGTCGTACCCTCCTGCATCCAACGGTCACAAATCCGCATTACAGTTGTTTGGTTTCGTCCAACACGACTAGCGATTTCTCTGTATGATAATCCACAATCTCGGTAAGCCATTATCCTTCCTCTGTCGAACTCGGATACTTGATCAAAAGATGTTCGCTGTTGTCCACGAGGCATAACTGATCGTCTTGTGAAACAACCACAAGGTAAACACACGTGCCGAACGTACACTCGTCGAAATCGCCAAGCCTTAAATGGCGCTATGAGGTGGCGCCACAGGCGCGCGTGATGTGCGTCTGCGCTGAAATTCTAATCAGTTGCATATCTCATCGCTGCATACTCATGGTGTAAATTTCACTTGATTCGGATGCTTCCTTCAGGGTGTTGCATTTACGGTGGCCAGCAGTGTATAATTGTAAAGCATTTGTAATGAATAGTTGTTTTCGTACTTACGTAATCTCCACAAATGCTTATTGCTGTCACCTTAACTCTTAATTTTATGACTGTGAAATTATATTTATGTAAATCATGTGTCATAATTTAACTTAGTTTTAAGGGATCTGTCATTCTTTATGCATGTGACCTGGAAAACGAAGGCAATGTATTCCCCACTAGCATCATTTCTTCTACATCTGAAAACTTTTGAGCCAAGTTCACAGTTGATGGCCCACTTAGTTGTAGACTTACTGCTACTGAAACTTACATCGTTTTACACGTTAAAAACGTTTTTGACTGAAAATCTAATTTTTTGTTACTTTATTTACTTCAATGTTAACTAAAGATCTGATGAGAGCAATGATCTTAGCAGAAGAGTAACTGAGTCATGTTGGCAAGAAATAAGTATTAGAGGGCAACTTAACAAAATAAATTGATACGTTGATAAGATACATAACAGATCATCAAGGAATTGTCGATTTGTTAATAGACAGACGTTTGGGGGTTAAAATTGAAGATAGGGTCCTCAGCTTGTGTACAGTGAGCAGGTTGAGAAGGATGTAAGTTGCAGTACTTCTGTAAAGATAAAGAGGCTTCCACAGGGTTGACTAGCTTGGAGAGCTGCATCAGTCCAGTCTGAAAACACAAAACGCGCTCTGGATGACCCTTTACAATTTTCTTATAATCTTCAGATATACTAATGACGTAATACTGCGCATAGTGTCTGCTTCTCTCTTTCTTATAATTTATTCCACCGTACCAGATCCCACTGTTTTCATAATTTAGCAAATTTGTTTTTATTCGTGTTCGGGTGCCTCTCTTGTCGGTTGTTCGTCAGTCTAACGGAGTCTTTGAGTTATCTGCCCTGCCTATCTGGGTCGTGTAGACTTGATTCTGTGTTATCGTATTCTGTCTGTTTGTGTATCTTTTTGTATGAGGCAAAGACTGACAACCAGTCCAATGTTTCTAAGAATGCAGAGTCTCGCTGCAGTAATAGTCAATAAAATGTTCTCAAGTTCAGATTATAATCACTTGACGCTTCTGAAAACCCGTGACTTTTTTATTCAATTCAACATTTTCTTAACAAATAAGCGTGGAAAACCACTTAAAACCGACACTCAGACTGGCCGGTGAATTGAACCCATGGTCATTAACCCGCTGCATGGTTACGATCGACGTAGCGCTGTCTGGTTCACCTCCGTCTAACACGTCTATCTGGTGGCTTCATTTTCAGGCAGGGGGGAGAGACGCAGAGTGCTCATATTGCTAAGGGAAGAGGCCCGGGGAGATTATTTCCGCTCGGGGACTGAGTCCGTGCTGTCCTTACGCTCGTATCCTCATAATGGGCTTTACACTTTTCAGTTTACTTATGGAGTACAGCCTGAAAGCCAATAGCTTGGAAGAAAACCTGGCGCACTGCATACACATTCTACTATTAGGTCATAGTTTCTACAACAAACGCAAAAAAATATTTATAAAGGCTCAAGTGGGTAAATGTATAAGCTTCGTACAATAAATGTTAAGTAAATGATGCTCCTGTTCAAATTTACAATATGCCGTGTTGGCTTCTCGATATATCAACTAGTGAGTAGTCGGAAACTGGTCACAAAACTCTAACATTTTTCCTTCCTTAGTTTTTATTGACCAGGCGTTATTACAACAGTTTACAGTCCAACATCTCGGATGATGCAGTACCTCACAAACTATATAACATTTCACAAGGTCCAAACAGAGTAACGTATGAGCTAGCACAGCGCCAGTAGCGAGCAATGCGAATAGTTTAATAAAATAGTGGTTACTCATTAGAACTATTTTCACATTAAGATCCACACAACACAGAGAAATGTCGGGATGGCATTGCTACCGTCATCTGCATTTTCCCAATTACAAAACCTGTGTTTCTCTTTTAAACGTTTAGTTTTTTGTGAGTCATCTCTTTCATTTTAATCTAAAATTCTAGAGATTCACTTTCGGAACAACAGAATCACCAATTTTACTTCTCATTTCTCCTTTCAGGTAGATCATCTGTGAACACGACGCAGCCAACAACAAATTCTTCATTAGCAATCATTGCGAGGATGTGGTTCGTAAAGTGAGCACAGTTTATGCTATTACGGCTTGATGGCTCTGGATTTTGAATGGAAACATTTGTAGGGTCTCTCTCAGTATTTACTTCGTGTTGGAATGGTTAAAACCCGGCAGTGCTGCAACTCATTGGACGGATTTCCGTCAATTTTGTTGAATAATTCCAGAAACTGGGGCGACATTTTCAGACAGGCGTAACATATCAGGGGCCAACATTCCCCGTTAGATCTTCACCCGTGCTGTCTGTCTGTTGGAATTTGTTGAAGAGCCTCCTGATAATTTTCGCGTCGCGACATTTTGCAAAATCGAATTCTTTTCAAAACCGAGCTTGGAACATCAAGTCCTACTTGAACACTGCGCTTTGTTGTCTTAGGACTTTGTTCTAACGTGTGGTATTGCAGTAGCACATAAACGAGTTTTTCAATGAAATACATGATTACTACATCTTCTTTTGGTACCCTAACATCCTTTCGCATTACAAGGGTGGAACTGATCGCTCTGAGCTACGGCTACTTACAGCCTTCACAATAAACATACTGTTTGATGCCCTCGTCTAGGGATTTTAGTTTTCGAGATATTTAATTTTCAAATCATGGACTGCTTTCCTGGACACTGTGGTACTTCTAAAAGCGTGCTTTGCTTGTCATGGCACACTACACACTGATGATGTGACCGTCGACTGTATGGGATCAGCACAATAGGATGGATCGATATTGAGATGTGACACGATATCTGACCGCAGCTGTCGTGTTCCAGCGTTCCCACGTCCACAACGTGAATAAAGTGGCCCAAGTGGTTGGTGTACCACCTCGGTCTGCCCAACAGGTCTGCAAGGACTAGTGCAACCCTCGCAGCATTTAACACGCAGCAAGACGAACAGTCATAAATATACGAAAGTAATTGCTGCTGTCAGTGAAAGCAGATCCACATCAACAAGTTTCCGAGCCAGCATTGTGAAGAGAACTGAATGTAGTGGAAGTTTGGAGCCTCGAACCTCAAAAACAAAATATCATATATCGCAGTGGCAGATGAATCTGCCTGTCTCCACTGTGACAAATAGAAATTGGACAGTCGGTAACTGAAATGGTGTAGTCTGGTTCGGCGTGTCACTATTTGGTATCTATTTCAGCTAATGTGACCCATCGATATCCGACGTTTTTAAGCCGCAGTATGTCTTGGCAGTTGATCAGGGCTGAGATGTACCTGCGATGTTTGTCTTCCATGACTGTGGTCCACTCATTGAGGTAACTGTGAAAGAGAATCGACACATTTATTTCAACGTTATCGGTGAACGAGTATGATCTTTCCTTCGACATATTCGTGATGAGTGTACTGTGGATCTGTCTTCCAAGGTAACCACAGGGCCGCACGCATACGTTCACGATTTGACAAACATTCAGGCATCCTATCAACTATCTGCAACACTGGACGATGGTTAGCAATAAACCAATCTGCATCCAGTCATCAGTGATTCAATTCTCAAGGATATGACATACCTGAAGGACCTTGTTAAATCTCTTCCTCACCAAAATGGTGATATTATCAAGGCTGAGGGGTGTATATACGGTATTATCGTGATGTCTACCGGGGTGTCAATAATCTTTCATCCGGAGTCCGTGTTTAAATTCCTCGTATACCGAAAGACGATGAGAAGTGTAGAAATGAATATTACCGGGGGCACAGTACCATTGACACCTATCTAACACCCTCCAGGGCCAACAACAATTGGATTTTCGGTATTTTGGGAAGCTACTGACATAATGTAAAAATTTAAACTGCTGCAGTAATCTAGCAATTAAGAGGGATCATCTTATGTTAAAAGTTTAACACCGTAAGACAAGTCTTATAATCAGAAATTCTTTGTTTGTTCTTAGTCTGCATAACTGATGGCTCCATAATAACCAGAATTTATCCATCCAGTATTTGAGGATGATAGCAGTTAGGGGCTTCCAATAAACTTTCCAAATAGTTTCAAACTTTTACAAAATTGTTGATCGCTGACAGTCCCAACGAAAGGATGAAAGGTAAAAACTTTATCGCTTAGTACATTATCGATGTTCATGAAATCAAACAATAACAACAGACGTTACGTTTTGATTAATTACTTCTGTAATACTGACTCTGTCCTCGCCACAGTTTGCAGACATTATTCGCGTATGTTGTTGAATGCAGCTGCAAAATTACATCATTGTACGGAACAGAGTTCAGGAGATATGAAGATATAAACATGGACGAGCGTGAAGAACTAGCTCTCGCCTAAAATGGAGCGCAAATCACCAGCACCACATACA
This sequence comes from Schistocerca serialis cubense, assembly GCF_023864345.2. Lineage (NCBI taxonomy): Eukaryota > Metazoa > Arthropoda > Insecta > Orthoptera > Acrididae > Schistocerca > Schistocerca serialis. The sequence continues at coordinate 380,638,986 of NC_064645.1, read as the reverse complement.
TCCGGTGTTTCATCATATGTAAGTAGGCTGTTTAGGTTTTTATGTTGGTAACGCCACGTAGCGCTCTGTATGAAGATCACTGGCTGTGCTGTGTGCAGTCTGTTGCTGGTCGGCATTGTTGTAATATTCGCTGTTGTAGTGTTGGGCAGTTGGATGTGAACAGCGAGCGCACAGCGTTGCGCAGTTGGAGGTCAGCCGCTAGCAGTGGTGGATGTGGGGAAAGAGATGGCGGAATTTTGAGAGCGGATGATCTGGACGTGTGTCCATCAGAGAGAGTAAATTTGTAAGACTGGATGTCATGAACTGATATATATATATATATATATATATATATATATATATATATATATATATATATATATATATATATATATAATGACTTTTGAACCCTATTAAGGTAAATACATTGTTTGTTCTCTATCAAAACCTTTCATTTGCCAACTATGCCTATCAGTAGTTAGTGACTTCAGTACTTAGAATCTTTTATTTAGCTGGCAGTATTGGCGCTCGCTGTATTGCAGTAGTTCGAGTAACGAAGATTTCTGTGAGGTAAGTGATACATGAAAGGTATAGGTTATTGTTAGTCAGGGCCATTCTTTTGTAGGGATTATTGAAAGTCAGACTGCTTTGTGCTAAAAATATTGGGTGTAAGTTTAGTGTTGATCAGAATAAGTAAAGAGAGAAATGTCTGAGTACGTTCAGTTTTGGTCAGCTGTTTGAAAATCAAATAACGTAAGAGGTTTATCAGCACAGTCATTCATAAATTATTCTAAGGGGACGTTTCACATACAGTGAGAGCACTTAATGACTTTCAACAAGCTTTTAGCATTAGTTCAAACTTTTCCTAAGTATTTTCTAGCTTGCTCGCATAAAATTAAACACTTAACGCATTAAATCATTTCCAGTGTTCAGACATTTGAAACTGTTTCGTAAATGAGAGTACGATTTGTTTAACAATCGAGGGTTTACTGGTGTGAACTGATGGTTTTACCTCGTTAACATTTTTTATTACACTAAAAGATATCCATAGAGAATGATAAAACCAAAACCGAACCCCATTACGCTTGTACAACTACATTTATTTACATCTATACTTGGTAATGAATTAACTTTTATGTTGCTTCCTGTAACTAGACCGAACGGTCCTGGCTTATAACATGAGGTAACTGCGCGTCTGATACTTCGTGGACGTGACTTAAATAACGCCTCACACACATTAGTATTCCGCTACATACCCTCATTTTTCCATAACTCTATCGAAATAGCAATAAATGTCATCGAATCACTTGCGCATTCTCTGCTGCTCCGGGGACGAATATTTTCTCTGGAAGGGTAGCGGTATTTTAGTTTGTGAAATAATACAAAATTACATTTACGTTCGCGTGTGGGGAGAAAATTATGGCTGACAGGGAAGTTCCGATTCGAGAATGCAAAAGCTACGCCGCCCGGTTGTGCTGTTCGCATCAGCTGTCGATAGTCAGTGTGTAATTTTATCAACATAGCACCTTGATTAATCATTCATTCAGCGTACGCAACTGAAGCTTTGCTCGCGGCGTCGCGACTGGCATGCAAATTTTTTATGCTTCTGATTCACGGGTTCTCTTAACACAGAAGCGGTTGTAACTGTACATACATTTTCTCAGTCAGAAATACACAGTTCCTCCTTCAACTATTAATTGTAAATACTCATCTATGTTGATTTAACGATAATTGATGCAGTTGAACGTTGTGACTGTTCCTTTATTAGGTGCTGAAAAATACTCGCTTCCAATCATAATACAATTTGATGTTACCTAACACTGTTAGAGCTCACCGTTTAAATAAAAAGCAAATAAAGTGGTAATGACTAAATAGACGCAGCTGAAACAACTGGAAGTGAATAAGCGACATGTGTTGAAAATATGAATGTACTTACTCATAGATGGAATATCCTTGTATTTACCATATTTCTTACAAGATTAAAGACGAAAGATATTTGTTAACCACTGAGCATTTTTTTTACAAAAGTAAAATTGGAGTTTGTTTGTAGAAAATATGGTAAATACAATATGGAATTACGATATGGGTACTCCAGCTATATGTAGTTTCATTAATACACGTCGCTTAGCCATTTCCAGTTGCTTGATTTATATTATTTAGTCGTTGTCGCATTATTTTCTTTTTATTTAAACAGTGAACTCCCGCATGCCATGGAAATGAATGTCTAACCACGTGAAAATGGACGCAAGTGCGAAACCGAACGTGTGTTGTACTGTGTTGGCAGTCTGATCTATGTGGAGCAGCGTGGTGAGAACGGAATCTAATCCATATATTGATAACAGTCCTGTCTTCAAGACTAGACACTTCTCGTTCCAGTATTAATATAAATCGTTAAATCTTAGTCCAAGATGTTTAACTGCGTGAATGTAATAGGAACTGTACAAAAACTACGTATCCCAGAAGTACGCACGTTACATGGCCCTATTACACCGTAAACACTTTGTCAATACTGCACTCGTCAATACTATTGCCTTGCGTTGAAGTGGTTATTGGTCAACAAATTTTAGTATTGGTACGTCTCATTATATTAATTAGGGTTTAATTAAATTTTGTGCACACTGCACGTTAGCTGAAATATAAATACGGTCGTCTAGTGAGCCGTAACAAGGGTTGCTATTGGCAACAACAGTTTAACAACTCTCGGTAAATTCGCGTACGTTATAACCCGTAACATCCGCCATCTACGGCGTTAATATTCACAGTTTAAATGACTGAAACCTCTTAATGACAGCAAACAATTTTATAACCCGAAATAACTATAACTCTCGCTGGTTTTTTCGTTATTCACGCTAAAGATAGGTAGTTTACTACGCGACAATCTTTCACAGACCACTGTAAAACAAATAAATATTTACCGTGACCAAAGTTTCATTTACTTATGGTAAATCTCAATTTCGTACATCTTTGGTCATCTCAGCTTAAAAGACCGTTTGTTATTACGTTAGTTCGAACGTAGCAACAAAAGTTATGATTTCACTGCAAACCAGCATGTAGTGGTAGCTATGTCTGCGATACTATTAACTCTCTTACGATCCGTAAACGTCATTTCTTATTGTCCCTTTTCCTTGTTTCTTTCTCTTTACATCCTTGAAATAACCACTAAGTGAATAAAGAAGTTAATACCTTCTCCAATTTCTTACATGACTTCTAATTAAATCCTTTTTCTCTACTTATTGATCTCAAGTCGTCATAAAATCTCAGTAAGACATTGATCGTTTGAGTCTATCTCTTTGAAACCTGGAATAACTGACTTGTCTATGCGAGACTTACTTTCAATTACTCTGCATCAATACAGCTCTTTATTATTTACGGCACTTGCATATCTTTCAGTGAGGATGCAATCCTTTCCATTTGAAAATTAGACCCCGAACTCAGCATTAAGTTCGACTTTTCTTTAATGCAATCAAATTAGTAACTCACAACCTAGATGTGAACGAGTAACATTCATAAAATTTAAGCCGCACACAAATCTGGACAGGACAGACAAACAAAAACGCAAAAAAAAAAAAAAAATCCTACATACCACAACCACTTTTGTAAAAACGATAATGTAGCAATCAAGGGACATCCACTTCGTGTTGGCAATAGTGTTCCCTCTAACAGTCCCTAAGTTAAGTCACTCGTCACCGTACCAAAGACTGGAACTAAATATCGTCGAATAATATTAATTGAATCCGCTAGGATACGAAGCCTGTCTTCAGAGGTTATTATCACAAAATTTACGGGCAACAGTAACTGTGCAGCTCCGGGTTCATAGCTTTATAAAACACCATTTGCAAACTCACTGGTACACAATTATTACGTCACTAACCATGTAGTGAGTACTCAAAATATACACCAATATAAACCGCTCAGCACTCATCTACCTGTGCTAAATCACAGCCGCTCGGGGTAGCCGCGCAGTCTCAGGCGCTTTGCCACGGTTCGCGCGGCTCTGCCCGTCGGAGGTTCGAGTCGTCCCTCGGGCATGGGTGTGTGTGTTATCCTTAGCGTAATTTAGTTTAAGTTGGATTAAGTAGTGTGTAAGCCTAGGGACAGATGACCTGAGCAGTTTTGTCCCATAGGAACTTACCATATATTTACAAATTTCCAAAATCACACAAACACCGCAAGCGCTCAGTTACCTTAGAGCGTACGTGAATACAGCATCCACGAACTTAAACCGCAACGATTTATAGAGCCTTGTGGGCACCAGGAATAACACTAATCGCACTTCAAGTCCAGTCCGGTGACTGATTGTCGCTTTCAGACATAAACTAATTCAAATATGGATCACAGTTTCACCGTAATCAGAGCGTATCCTTGCACCAGCACGCCAGCCCGTTACTTTCTACACAGCATGATCATTAATAAATTTTATTCACACTACTGCAGCATCAATTAACATATTCCTCCACATATACGTTAGTAGTAAAAATCTCTCCAGCGCTACGACCCCTAATAGACTCAAATCAATTACTTTAACGTACCCTACTTTCTCTCGCGGAACAATATAAATTGAAACAGATACACAGTTAAACAGGTCTAATACCTCGGTCACACTATGTTCTGATCTATTGCACCGACCCAGTTCTAACCCAGTAATTCAATAGAACTTCTTGACGATATTCTCACAAGATTTATTAATCGCGATCCCACCTCTATTCCCATTGACTAAACACGATAATTAATTAGAGCTTGCCACGCGGGATAATTTAGGTTAAGTAGTGTGTAAACTTAGGGGCTGATGACCTTATCAGTTAAGTCCCATAAGATTTCACACACATTTGAACATTTTTGAATTAGAGCTCGAACCTACCATCTCTAGCGTAGGCTTGTCTAGCAAGACTCAGAACTGAAATTCTAAATCGCAAAAACCATTGCGGAACCAATTTAAACAATCACCTCAGGATTCCAATGCTTTTAAGAATTAAATGTAAGTTATTCGGTAGGCCTCGTCTCTTACTTGCTACCTTTTCTACAACAGTTGCACACGTAGAGACTTCAGTTACAGAACACATACATTTATAACTATTCATCAAGATTTTAATACTACCAACAGAAATTTTGTATGTTGAAGCGGATCAAAGTCTGCGATGGCACCGAAAAATTTTTGTTCCGTCACAGTGTGAAATACAATTCACCTTCTTTTACGATATTTGTGTAGATGTCATTTATTTTGCTGGTCAGTAGTAACCACTGTCTACAACGTTAAGTATCACGTTTTCTTATTTAATTCCCCAAGTATCTATTACACTCTATTACCGACGTTTTATTTGTATTTATGTTCCTCTTAGCAACGTATTTCAAAACTTCACCCATTAAACTGATCTTCCAAGTCACTTTCCCTTTTTTTCGGCTTCTTGGTCGGTTGGCTGCTTGATTTGGGGGAGGGGACCACACAGCGAGGTCATCGGTCCCATAGGGTTAGTGAAGGATGGGGAAGGATGTCGGTATTGCCCTTTCAAAGGAATGATCCCGTTATTTGCTTGTAGCGATTTAGGGAAATCACGAAAAACCTAAATCAGGACGGCCGGGCGCGAGTTTGAACTTTTTCCTTACGAATGCCATCTCGCTCTATCGTCCTAGCCAGAATTATGACGTCGTCATCAAACCTTAAAGTTTTTATTTCTGTTTCCTTAAATTCATTTCTCTCTCCGCGTTCGGTAATATGGGAGATGGCTACGACGTATCTCATCCTCTTTTCAGTTAGTGCCTCTCTTGGATGTTCTTCTTCTATCAAAACTGTAGTCTAGTTTTGTACAAGTTTTAGAAAACATTTCTATCCCTGTATTTTATCCCGTATTACTTCAGAGTTCCAAATCGTGTTTTCTAGTCAGCTTAGACAATAACTAACTTTATCTGTAGCTAAAAGTCCTATAAAGTCCAAGTTCAACTTGTCTACGAAGAAGTATGGAAGAGCAGTTGAATGGAATGGACAGTGTGTTGAAAGGAGGATATAAGATGAACATCAGCAAAAGCAAAACGAGGATAATGGAATGTAGTCGAGCTAACTCGTGTGATGCTGAGGGAATTAGATTAGGAAATGAGACACTTAAAGTAGTAAAGGAATTTTTGCTATTGGGGGAGCCAAATAATTGATGATGGTCGAAGTAGAGGGGATATAAAATGTAGACTGGCAATGCCAAGAAAAGCGTTTCTGAAGAAGAGAAATTTGTTAACATCGAGTATAGATTTAAGTATCAGGAAGTCCTTCCTGAAAGTATTTGTATGGAGTGTAGCCATGTATGGAAGTGAAACATGGACGATAAATAGTTTGGACAAGAAGAGAATAGAAGCTTTTGAAATGTGGTGCTACTGAAGAATGTTGAAGATTAGACAGGTAGATCTCATAACTAATGATAGGTATTGAATAGCATTGGGGAGAAGAGAAGTTTGTGGCACAACTTGACAAGAAGAAGGGACCGGTTGGTAGGACATATTCTGAGGCATCAAGGGATCACAAATTTAGCATTGGAGGGCAGCGTGGAGGGAAAAAAATCTTAGATGGAGACCAAGAGATGAATACACTAAACAGATTCAGAAGGACGTAGGTTGCAGTAAGTACTGGGAGATGAAGAAGCTTGCACAGGATAGAGTAGCATGGAGAGCTGCATCAAACCAGTCTCAGGACTGAAGACCACAACAACAACAGTAATATGTATGGCCAATAGTAGCTCGTGTGTTCCACATTTCTCTCCAACCCAAGAAGACCTTCTTCCAGATCGGTTTCTATCATTCCATCCACAATCCAGTGAATAATTCGTGCTAGTGTTCTATAAGAAAGACATACTAAACCAAAGATTCAGTAGTATTCAGATCTCTCAGGACGTGCCGTCTTTGCTATTAAGACACTACGTTCTTCTTCAAGCTCGAAGGTATTATACCTGTCTGAGTGCGTTTTTACACCATTTGGATTTACTTTCTTCATTGTTGATTCTCTAGGAGCTCTTAATATATCTGCGGAAATGTTGGATTACTGCATTATCCATCTCCTACTCATTTAATTGCTACTCTCTTTTCACAATATTGTCGTCAAATAGCATTTTTATAGCTCTTCTACATGTTCAGCGCTTTTCCACCTTACATTTTTGCCTAGGTCCTAGGTTGCCATCTACGATCATTTTGTTTAAACAGATGTTTCTCGTTCCTCCTAGGCCTTAAATTAATTTTCCTACAAGGAAATTTTAGGCACCTATATTCCATATCGTTTGTTTCACTCATAAAATATTTATGTTCACCAACTATGAATAAATATCAATCAAATTTAATGTGCTCTTAGAAAAAAAAGGACATGACAAGGAGGAATTATCCGAATGGGACGGAAATCGGTAGATGTGATGTAGATGTACGGACAAACAAAAGATTGCAGTTTCAGAAAAACTGGATGATTTATTCAAGAGAAAGAGCTTCACAAATTGAACGTTGGTCCACGTCTGGTCCATATCCAAGCAGTTATTCAGCTTGGCATTGATCGATAGATTTGCTCGGTGTGTTCCTGGTCCAAAGGTGTTTTGAGGACTGAGACTGCAGTTTACGTGTGAAGCTTCTGCTGTGTTTGGAAGTTGTACATGGTTGGGTAAACATGCAGACTACGGTGGCCTTGAAGTTTTCCCTGATACAAATATTCTAGCATGAAAGACATGGAGTATAACAGAGCCTTCAGGTATACTTGCTAAGGTGCCGTATGGTACTTTGATTCCAGATTAACCCTTTGTATTGTCAACAAGGAGGGAGAAGAAGTTGATCGCTGACGAGTACATGTTTATTTGGGCCAAAGTAGGCCATGGAAATTGTAAAATAAAAGTTGTTCGTGTATGTTGTATTATAGACAATTCTGGTCAATTGGGGCAGTAGGTAGTCAAAATCCAGAGATGGTTGGATGGCCCTGCTTATAATGCTCCAGACGTTGTTGATATGAGATAGATCAGGCCACCTTGCTGGTTAAGGTAGTGTTTCATAAGGGAGAAGAGAAGTAGGAACTCTCGTCGTGTGGGGGCTGGAGTAATGTTGTTGAAACGTAAGCCCAGAATGGCATGCTACGAAGAGCAACAAAATGGAGCGTAGTGTAATGTCAGCGTACCGCTGTGCTGGAAGGGTGTCTCGGATGAGAACCAAAGGTGCTCTGACACCCCAGACCATCATTCCTGGTTCTCGGGCCGTATAGCGGCCGTCAGTCAGGTTGGTTTCTACGGCTGCTGGGGACGTCTCCAGACTTATCTTCGCTGATCATCAGTGTTCAGTTCGAGACGGGACTTATCAGTGAAGAAAATTATACTCCAATCAGTGATACTGCATGCCGAAGCCTAGCTATTTCCCAAGACGTGACTACACCGTTCTCCGGTGTAACGCACTCACGCACACATAACAGCCTTCGCTGTGAGACCAATACGTGATCCATGTGGAGCACGTATTGGTCTCACCGCGGATTTCTAACTTAGAGGTGACCTTTAAGGAAGGTGAACGATTTCACGTGATACATAAAAATCACTACAGTCCACAACCACCTACGGGTCTCTAGGTACAGAAGAGCCCTTGGCCTCTTCTAGTAAATACGAAATACGTACGGACACTCTCCTACCTTCAACGACCCCAGGAAAGCGAATCAACCCGACATACATTGACGCCACGTGTAAGAATCAGGGACGTTTCAATCCGTGCCCAGGTCGTGTGTTGGTGATATAATGTGCAAACGCAAAGGAACAACCGCAACTAAACTAAGAATGGACCACTTGAGTGCGATATTGCAAAAAGTCAATGACATTTACGGCACTCGACGCCCCAGTTAATATCTACCATGCAACCTCTATATTGGCTGCTAATGGCAACAGGGGCGGGACTGGAGGTATCCAATGGTGAGCATAGCATGAGGCTACGGAGCATAGTTGAAGTGCTTAGTCGACGAGTAAGTCACAACAGTGCTACCGCACTAGTGGTGTTGATACAAAGTAGGTGGCAAGTATAAACAAAGCAAACGTAGCGTTATATCTACAACAGTTACCGAAGTCATTTCGTCACAAGGAAGCCCAAGGAAGATAAGAGGCAGATGAAATACACTCCTGGAAATTGAAATAAGAACACCGTGAATTAATTGTCCCAGGAAGGGGAAACTTTATTGACACATTCCTGGGGTCAGATACATCACATGATCACACTGACAGAACCACAGGCACATAGACACAGGCAACAGAGCATGCACAATGTCGGCACTAGTACACTGTATATCCACCTTTCGCAGCAATGCAGGCTGCTATTCTCCCATGGAGACGATCGTAGCGATGCTGGATGTAGTCCTGTGGAACGGCTTGCCATGCCATTTCCACCTGGCGCCTAAGTTGGACCAGCGTTCGTGCTGGACGTGCAGACCGCGTGAGACGACGCTTCATCCAGTCCCAAACATGCTCAATGGGGGACAGATCCGGAGATCTTGCTGGCCAGGGTAGTTGACTTACACCTTCTAGAGCACGTTGGGTGGCACGGGATACATGCGGACGTGCATTGTCCTGTTGGAACAGCAAGCTCCCTTGCCGGTCTAGGAATGGTAGAACGATGGGTTCGATGACGGTTTGGATGTACCGTGCACTATTCAGTGTCCCCTCGACGATCACCAGTGGTGTACGGCCAGTGTATGAGATCGCTCCCCACACCATGATGCCGGCTGTTGGCCCTGTGTGCCTCGGTCGTATGCAGTCCTGATTGTGGCGCTCACCTGCACGGCGCCAAACACACATACGACCATCATTGGCACCAAGGCAGAAGCGACTCTCATCGCTGAAGACGACACGTCTCCATTCGTCCCTCCATTCACGCCTGTTGCGACACCACTGGAGGCGGGCTGCACGATGTTGGGGCGTGAGCGGCAGACGGTCTAACGGTGTGCGGGACCGTAGCCCAGCTTCATGGAGACGGTTGCGAATGGTCCTCGCCGATACCCCAGGAGCAACAGTGTCCCTAATTTGCTGGGAAGTGGCGGTGCGGTCCCCTACGGCACTGCGTAGGATCCTACGGTCTTGGCGTGCATCCGTGCGTCGCTGCGGTCCGGTCCCAGGTCGACGGGCACGTGCACCTTCCGCCGACCACTGGCGACAACATCGATGTACTGTGGAGACCTCACGCCCCACGTGTTGAGCAATTCGGCGGTACGTCCACCCGGCCTCCCGCATGCCCACTATACGCCCTCGCTCAAAGTCCGTCAACTGCACATACGGTTCACGTCCACGCTGTCGCGGCATGCTACCAGTGTTAAAGACTGCGATGGAGCTCCATATGCCACGGCAAACTGGCTGACACTGACGGCGGCGGTGCACAAATGCTGCGCAGCTAGCGCCATTCGACGGCCAACACCGCGGTTCCTGGTGTGTCCGCTGTGCCGTGCGTGTGATCATTGCTTGTACAGCCCTCTCGCAGTGTCCGGAGCAAGTATGGTGGGTCTGACACACCGATGTCAATGTGTTCTTTTTTCCATTTCCAGGAGTGTATTAACGTTTGTGCAAGATAAGTTCGTGGAATGTGTGGTGTCGTGTACGCTTGACTGTGCGGACGATATACATGAGGAGTACAATCGTAACGGTACATGCTTCACAAATGAAAGTGATATTGAAATAAGCATCGAATCACGTAGTTTATCATTCTTGTCGGACAGGGTGGTACAAATCCTGTCTCCAGCGAAACGGGTGCTAAACATAATTAAGTAATATATAAGAAACTATCAGCCTCGCTTGCGTTAATGAATTCAACCTTTACCAAGGTTTCAAACCAAATAATTGAGCCTTCTTCAGAAGATATACCTGAATCTATAATTTCTCTAAGAGGGCATGGTCTAGAAATAAAACTTAAACAGCCTAAATAGGCGTAGTCACATTTTAAAAATGCGGTAAATAAGTACTAGGTGAACACTAAGACTTCACTTAAGCTCTGGCGTGCGCCTCGACTCTATTATCGCAATCGAGTTTGATAGTTTCTTATATGTTAGAAATGTCACGATTGCTGACTGTGCTGCAATGTTGAAAGTACATAATTGAGTAGTTGGAAGATCATCCGCAGCCTAGAGAAAAAAAGTTATGAACAGGCTTCGAATAAGTCCGCAGGAATATCACCGTGCATTGCACAATCAACACTAGGGATATACAAGTGGGGACAAGTCAGACTTGCTACAGAAACTGATCTGCGCGTTTCAAGGATGCTCGATAGAATTTGCAGGATGTGCATGTCAGTGATATACCACGTAATACAGACTGCAGTGATTTCAGGGGAAAAAGTGGACTGTTGCACAACTTCAAACAGTGCTACAGAATTGGAAGACTAAAGGTAACAAAGTTTCAAACAAAGACTCCAACCGCGGATGCACAGCAAACTGCAGAACTGGCCCGAAAATTTTTAGATGAGGTAAACAAACTTATCCCATCATCAGCTAGAAATTTTTCATCCCCAACCAACCAGGATTTGAAGGGGAAATTAGAAATATCAAGAGAGCCGTATCAAAAGCAACTAACGTCAATGCCTTAACCCATTCCTACACAGTTATATCCGGTAGCAGGATGGTCAGCGTGACGGATTGTCAATCCTCTGAGCCCGGGTTCGATTCCCGGCTGGTTAGGGGGATTTTCTCCACCAAGGGGCTGGGTGTTGTGCTGTCCTCATCATCATCCTATCACCCTCATCAACTGTAGCTCGCCGAAGTGGAGTGAAAGACCGGCACCCGGCGAACGGTGTGCCTGACGGGGGGCAATAGCCATACTATTAAATAAATATAAATATCCAGTTATTCCGACTGTTAATCTGGATGATAAATTGGCTGGAAAGTTCTTTATTGGGCTGCAGATGTTGGAGGCGCTCTGTTCCTTACGATTCTTTCTCGTGTGTGTGATCTTACAGGGGCAGCAGGTAATATTTACGTAAAAACAAACCGGACTGCGAAATTGGAAATAAGAGAACTGCAACTATAATAAGCCAATTGCTGCTCAAAATAGCTTGGTTTTACTTGATTTCCGGTATACTTACACTCCTGTACAGCAAACGTTTACTCGTGAGAAGTGTGTGACATTGCAGGTCATTCTGTCCGGAATCTTGAACAAATTCGACGTTTGGATTTTTGTCTTTTTCATGCGTGTAAGACATATTATCGCACTATCTGCAGCTAGGCCTTAAAAGATAGCCTGTTTCACGATTACCTCCACGACAGACTGTTTCTCATTCCGTTCAATGCCATCGTATCCCATCAGTTCTCATCAACCCCCTTACAACCACACGATTATGTACGAATTTCTTTTAAGAGAGGATACGTAGGTGAACATTCTGCATGGTTTGTGGCTCCCGAGGAGTTCTTCTTCGCTCCTGGTGTTGCGAGCCTTTGTGATTACTGTGGGGCGCAAGCCAATGGTTAGTTTTGAACATTTCTTGAATGTCGACGATCTCCATTTTGTAAAATGTAATACCTACATGTCATAGAAGGTTGATCTCTCCACCACCAGGACACTCATTTTCAGTCGTCTTCCTGATGCACATGGTGAGTGATTAGCAGCTAATACTTTTGCTGTCTTAATTGTTAACAAGATACTTTCAGATGAACCATACTAAAGTTTAAACTCGCTAGCCAGGTGTACTTTGTAAGACCAAGCACATCTCAAGTACTGATAGACAGGGACGGCTGAGCATTGCGGACAGCAGTTGTAACAGATCGCATGAAATTAGCGGCAGAAATCATTCGATAGTTCCTGACAAGGAACCCAGCAAGCACAGTGACTGAGTGTAGAGACTTATAAAGGATGCAGTACAACGGTGGAGAATCCCCTCAAAAGACACACATTTCTATATTCAATGCTTGAGGTGGCATGCCTCTGGACAACGGATGAATGGGAACGAATATTTTGGAGTGATGAGTCACGCTATACCCTGTGGCAACCCAATTAAATGGTCGGGATTTGGCTAATGCCTGGAAAACGTCAGCTGCCATTATGTGTAATGCCAACAGTAAGGTACAGAAGACGGCATAGGTGGGTTTTTCTTGGCTCTAGGGAAGATTTCCTTATTGCGCTTTGAACAAGAGTAATGACGAAAGTATATGAACACCTTTGACAGCACTGTATACTGCGTCCAGCAGAGGAACAGTTCAGAAGCGATGATCCATCTCTCCTCTGGTTTCGGCTCTTGAGGAAAAATGCGCAGCCATTTCTCTACAGATAATCAGACACCTAACTGAAGGGGTCACCAGCATAGATCAAGCCATGGTACATGAAAATGGTTGATGCGCACCATATTAATGTCCACTAACAGATTTCAGGTAGCTTTGATTAGATAATGTATGTAGCAAAATAACAACTCACAAAGTAGTTGTGAACAGCAGGGAAAACTACAAAGGACTGACTCCATACAAAGTCTATCAGTGGCAACACTGATAAATATAATGTACCGCGCATGAACACTTGCAACAGATCTACCTCGTTCGATTACATTACATTACATTAATACCTGTTCCACAGATCATGAACATGACATTTCGTAAAGACGTGGAACATTTCAGTTTAACATCAGTTTTCATTACACAACATATTACAGTTACTACTTCACACCTAATAATTCGTCTATTGGGTGGAAGCAGTTGTCATTCAGAAATTCTTTTAACTTATTTTTAAATGTTCTTTTTCTGTCTGTCAGACTTTTAACACTATTTGGCAAATGACCAAAGATTTCTGTGGCACACAAATCATCCCTTTCTGTGCCAAAGTCCAATTTACTCCAGAAGACCGCAGATCATTTTCCCTTCTAGTGCTGTAGCTAAACACTTCGCTATTATTTTTCAATTGAGATGTCTTATTAATAACAAATTTCGTAGGTGTATACATCTTGCTAAGGTACTGTGAGTATCCCGCGTTTCTTAAATAAATGTCGGCAAGGTGATCTTGGGTGGGCTCCAGCTATTAATCTGGTTGCATCCTTTTGAGCAATGAATATATTTTCTCTTAGTGATGAATTACCTCAAAATATGATGCCTTGTGAAAGCAGTGAAAGAAAATAGGAATAGTAGGCTACTTTATTGATATTTTTATCACCAAAATTTGCAGTAAACCTTACAGAATAAGTAGCCGTAGCCGAACCTAACTGTTCCAGAAGATCATCAATTCAATTTCTCATAAATGCTTACACCCAGAAATTTTCAATATTCGGCCTTAGCAACAGACTTGTGTTAGAATGTATTTATCAGTAGTGTTATGCCATTTACTGTACAGAATTGTACGTATTGTGTTTTCCCAAAATTAAGTCAGGGTCCATTTCCAGAGAACCACTTAATAATTTTCTGAAAGACATTATTTAGAATTTCTTCAAATAATTCTTGCCTGTTAGGTGTGGTTACTACACTTGTACCATCAGAAAAAGAAGTAGTTTTGCATCTTCATGAATACAGAGTGGTAAGTCTTCAATATATATTAAGAACAGTAAGGGACCCAAGATTGAACCCTGTGGCACACCATACTTGATACCACCCCTGTTAGAGGAATCTGCTGATGTGTTCACACTATCTGTACTGTTAATTTCTACCTCCAATATTCTTCCAGTTAATTTGACTGTCAATCAATCAGCTGACACCAAAACAAATTACACAATATCTTGGTGTATGTCCCTGCAGCGACCTATACTGGAATGACTCCAAGAAAGTAGGTTCTAGGTACGCGGATGTCCGACTGATATTCATTAGTAGTATGCAAAGGTCAATTAATTCTTCCTAAAAAAAGTAGTATTCATAACTTTCGCTCGTCTGGCGATTACTATACATCAGTCTCGGTTTATTACCAGATAGGACCAACGGAAGACAGAAGACAAAGACTTAACAGCATGATTCGTCTTGAATATAATCATCAGTAAACTGATAATACTTTGGAGATATCCATCAAATGAAGTGGCAGACAGTGTAAACATGATTCTGTGCCATATGGAGCGATTTAATAATTAGCATGCCATTCAGAACTATCTAAGCCGCGAGTTGCTTCACAGCACATATATCGTGCGGAAAGGCCATGACAGGAAACTTCAAAGAAATTCGATCTCGCATGGACTAACGACCGTTATTCCTACATGGGGTAGCTTTGTAATGATATTGTTTTCAAAGATATGTGGGTGCACCCAACCATTTTTAAATCTGGCGATATGGATTCAGATGTCCCAAGCATTGTTTACAGATCTAATGCGAGAGAATACCGATAGACTGATAGAATGAGGAAAGAATCTGTTCCGATTAACTTTTTGTTGTTCTAGTCTTGAGTCCAAAGACTGGTTTGATGCAGCTGTCCATGCTACTCTATCCTGCGGAAGCTCTTTCGTACCCCAGTACCTACTGCAACTTACATCCTTCTGAATCTGCTTAGTGTATTCATCTCTTGGTCTCCCTCTACGATTTTCACCCTCGACGTTTACATCCAGAAGTAAATTGGCGAACCCTTGATGCCTCAGAACATGTCCTACGAACCGACCCCTTCTTATAGTCAAGTTGTGCCACAAATTCCTCTCCTCCCCAGTTCCATTAAGTATCTCCTCATTAGTTACGTTATCTGCCCATCTAATCTGCAGCATTCTTCTGTAGCACTACATGTCGAAGGCTTCTGTTCTCTTCTTGTCTAAACTATTTATTGTCCACGTTCCACTTCCATACATCGCTACATTCCATACAAATACTTTCAGAAAAGACTTCCTGACACTTCAGTCTATACTCAATGCCAAAAAATTTCTCTTCTTCAGAAACGCTTTCCTTGCCATCGGCAGTCTACATTTTATATCCTCTCTACTTCGATCATCATCAGTTTTTTTGTTCCCCAGATAGCAAACCTCATCCACTACTTTAAGAGACTCATTTCCTAATCTTAATCACTCAACTTAATTTATCATGAACGAAAAAAGTACAACAAGAGGTACAGGTAGAGACGTACTGCATTGAGCTGTTTCAGACCGTGCGTTTAACGCATTCGTTACTGCCAATTGTCGCAGCTTATATGTAGGACTATGACTGTTCACAGTAACTGGCTGTGTCATACAGGATAACAGACTTTTCCTCTAGATTTTATTTTCCAGAGCCCTGTAAAACACTGTGCATTAGCTTGGGAGTGCTTAACTTTGTAATCGCATACACAAAGTAGCTACGCAAACAAAGTTTGTGGACATTATTCTGCGCTAGTAATAACTTCAGCGGTGCCGTAAAATGGTGAACCATCTCTAGCGCCACAGACAGTTTAATGGTAAAACGTACAACATACTGCCGACATTTTATTTCCAGGTGTGCGGCTAACATGAAATACTGCGGCCTACAGGTGTATGGCATATCCGTCATATTCTGTCAAAATCAAATGATGAGTCTGGCAACTGCCGAAGTGTATTTGTCTTTCAACGCTGGAAACGCAAGAGGTTTTTCCACCTCTGAAGTAAAATGAGCTGCATATCTCAACACAGGAAGGCATTATTGCAAAACTATTCGCAGTACGTTTTTCATAGAGTTTGTGTTTCATATCATGTTACCTATTGTAACCATACAGCTTAAGTTCATAGGAATATATGTAAAATATTGGCTCATTCCCTCAGATATGAATGAAAAACGGATACAAATCCTTATCAAAGCAGTATTCAATTGCTACTGGTTGGTAGAATGCTCAGTTTAGATAATTCTACAGATTTATAGATGTGTGATTATATTTTACCATCATCGGTTTTTGATTCTAGGTGGGTCACTCAGTTAAAACAAATATTGAAAGTAACATTCACTGCAGATACAATGCATGTAAATTCAGTTACCTTGAGCGATAATAATTTCCAGGATGTAAAATCAATAAATGAACTTTTCATTGTCATAACTACAAACACCATGCAACAGTTACAGATGTTTCCTTACTGAGTAATAGCTGTGTGAGAGAGCTGGTTTGAAGAAAGTTATTAAAATTTCGGTAGAAACGAAACTAAGAAATTGTAATATCTGTCCCGTTGTCCACAAAAATAAAGGTCAAAGCGTTAATAGCAGACAGGAAGTAGTATAACGCATGTAGGTGGCCAGCCTTGTTGCGTTTCCCTGTCAATAAAACCCATTTCAGGTGCCAGTGATAGCTAAAGGTGCCATGTTTTACTATGGGATGTAGTTCATATAATGTTTTCTGTTAATACATATTGAACTCATGCTGGAGCGAGTCATAAGGGAAATGTGGCGAAACGGTGTGTACTTTAGGTTTGAAGACGACTGAGACGACTGTCGACAAAACTCCGTTTTATTAAACCAGAGTTCACGTATGCTAAATGATACAGATGTTTTACTGACATATTCTCTTCCGTTACGGGCTGCTGTGCATTGGTACAAGCTTCCGGCACAATAGTGTTTACAAAAATTATTTGCTTTACGTTGTTAGTAAGGCTCGCCGTGAAATCGCTTGTTTATGGATCCTTGTATCAAATTCGTACACCCCTGTGAAAAAGCGTCATCAGGAGTAACTCACAAAATCTCACTGCTTTTTATTTGGATTACGGTTAGTGATAACCTGTCTTAATAGTGCGTTTGTTTAAGAGCATTTAATGCATTTGAGTAAAGATCTCATGCATTCTCGTACATTAAACAATTCGGAAACGATAGCATACTCACTCCTACGCATCAAATATTACGGTGCCGGTTTACAGCTTCCAGTACAAATCTCAAGGACAGTAAGGCATCCCCAGACACTGAGCAACGGCGTTTTGTTGTCCGATACGCAACTCTGAACTGCGACGCGACATTTTCTTCAAACCATGGGTGTTAACCTCGTAAGTTTACAATGAAACGCGTTTTACTTTTTAACGTGAGCCTAAGGTAGAATCTGTGGCGATGGGAAGCTGACAGTTCTATTTTTCAGTATTTCTCTCCCCGGTAAGCACCTGGAACACCGAATAACTTACTCTTCCATTGTTGGTGAAAGGAGGAGTATGAGCATTTTGGTCACGGGGTCAGTTTCGATATATACCTGGCTCAAACAGATAGTGATCCGAAAATATTGTTTGTACACAGAGATTTTTCTCTTCAGTGTGGAAAGTATAAACTCAGTTGCGGCAGATGATATTAGTGTATTCAGTAATGCTCCTTGTAATCAACGAGGGTGCTTACGTTTTTGTGTGTGGAGGTTTTGGAAAGGAGGGAGGGAGGGAGGAACAAGGTGATACATCCTCACTTGTGTGTGCCAGTTAAGATACATTGCGTAAAAGAATTAAATGTTCACTTTTTCGGAACCTCGTGATTCCCAGCTGAGAAGTTAACGTCACGTGTGTGGTAGATTATAGACGTCACGTTGGCACTAAACCTCTTCACAGCTCTGCCCAATGACACCATGGAGGTGTCACAAGATCGGAAGGTCGTCATTCTTCTTACCCCTATTTCACCCCTTCTTTTGACGCCTCTGCGATGTTGGTCAGAACCTGGTCGTCCAGCATTGAAATAAGTCTTTCTTTTATTTGTGGCCGAGGAAAACATTTCAGACGGACCGTCGCTCAGAACCTGCACTAAAAGGCTGCAGGCCCTGAGGAGTTGATTCCCATACATTCTGCGATCAAAACCGACAGTTCGTAGTGCGATGAATGATAGGAACACACTCTTACTACCTTTAACACTGCTGACACCCTGAGGCGATACATCAATTATCTACGAATACTGGCCACCAAATGTGATATCATTCTTTGGGAGAGACGTGCAATCTCAATCTTTGCTCTCCTGTACTGATTGGAACCACTAGAGACCGCTCTAAACCACACTGAACGCCACCGAAACAGCTGCTGTTGTTATGCTTTTACAGCGCTTCTATTTTGTTTCCATCTGTGGCGTGATCAAGGAGAGATCCGACAGTGGCACATTTGCGAATAAAACGGCAACTGGTTTCCTGAGACCCCACATTTCGGCAAAAGTCTCAGTGACTCCTGATCACCTTTACAGAGAATTTCAAAAATGCACATCTGCAGACAGAAACTATGACAAGAGTTACAGGCGCCTGCAGACAGATTTTGCTGCTGCTCTTTCATCACTACAAAGCTGCTCTAGCGCCTGACAATAGGCCATCCAAAATCGGAGGGTGTCAAAGTGGTTGCCGGGTTCTGTCTGCACAGGTGCATTTTGTAAATTCGGTGCTGACGAGGATTTCACTCATTTGGGTGGTTTTAGAGGGACCCCATGTCGATATATTTACGCATGTATCCATGTCGCATCCGCTTGTGATCACGCACAGGGGACACAAAATAGAAGCTCTGAAAAAGCAGCAACAGCCTTAGCTGCTTTGGATCACATTCCAGTTTCGTTTAATGGTTTTCAAAGGTCGGTTGTGGTTCCAACCAGCACACGAGAGTAAAAATTGCTGTCACAGTGCACTCCAAACGGATGTGATCAAGTTCGGTAGTGATGTATCCCCACCCAGTGTCCTTCGGGATGGGTGTGTTAAGGTCAAGAATGTCTTTCTGTTGCTCATCGCACGGCGGAATGTCTTTTTAGACAGCAAAATATGGGGGAATCAACGTTCCAGGGAATGTGGTGCTCTTATTTATGGCACACTGCGAGACCTTTCCGTGCCGCTTCTGAGCGGCTGAGTGTCTGAAATCTTTTCCTCGGCCAATCATAAGAAAACCGCGTGATTGAAACGGCGGAAGTCGTGGCTGTGACCTCTATCGCAAAGACGTCAAATGAGTGCGGTGTAGTGTGGGTAGGAGGGGCTTTGCTGACCTTCCGATCGTGTGACACGTCCGCGAAGGGACTGGACAGAATTTTGGTGAAATTTGGTGCCAACATGGCATATTTAACCCACCTTACAAGTCATATGAACTTTTGAGGTGTGGCCTTTTCTTCGTATGTGTCGACACCTTGCAGGTTAAAGCGCCGCCATGCTTGTGCACCATTATGGAGGAAGCTAGTACGCACCGTCGAGCCAAGTTTAAAAATAGAGCTTCACAATCGGTTGGAATTACCGAGTTTCAAAAATGTGATCCTTTATTTCTATTACGGAATGTATAGCGCCCTGCTTCCCCCATCCCACCCACCCCCACCCTTCTCTCGCGATCCAAATATGTACACTAAATGGGACGCTTGTAAGAGTGTTTCAGGTTGCTGTGAGTTGCCAAGTGCGTGCCTTTGCCGTGTAAATGACTGTGATGAATGGCTGTACAGTGGAGTGTGCGGTCTGTGTTGCTATATGCGAAGAGAACCCTGTGCCGGCGCATAGCCCACTCGTGACGAAACGGAGCAAGCGTCCCTATCCGTCGGGCTGACCACTATCAACAGTGTCAAATGACCTTACTTCAAGAGACACTTTTGAGTGGCTTCCAGGTTAATCCAGGACATAAGCGCAGGGTCTATACTCCGTCATATCTTCACCCCTTTGCCGAAAAGGCAAAGGGAAAACTGGCAATAGGATATCACGTACCAGGGCAGTCACCCCTCAAAATGCCGGCCAAACAATACGTCGGTGATCTGATGAGACCCATAAAAATGCACAGTGGAGTAGCAGATGCCGCTGCAGTCACAAAAAAGAAAGTTAGTAATTCGTGCGATCGGAAAAAGCATAAAGTATGTGAGGTGAGAGGATACGTACAAATATGCAAACAAGAAAATATTTTTTATAAGAGCACTGCAATATATTAACAACCGTGTGCCTCTGTGTAGAGGATGGTATGGAAATAATGAAGGAGCCAAAGAAACCCAAGTAATAAAAAATGGCTATATAGATAAAACTTCTTAATGATCTTGTTTAAAAGATTTCTAAAAAATCAAAAATGGTTGTAGTGATCACTGAAGATGCTTAACTGAAATTCGTTTGGTTCAAATAAGGCTTTAGACAGTTGCAAAATACGGAATAAAACTGCAACTGCGAATTATGGAGCTCAAAAAGGACAGAAAAACTTCTAGCAATATACTATTTAAGAGAGTAACTAGTCTCACATAGTACTCTTTTCTTCGACTGTCAATCAAGATTGACACATTGTTTCGTAAAACCTTCATGTTCCCCCCTTCGAGATATTTGTTTTTCAAGATCGTAGCCGATATAAGTACGTGAAGAGAGCTGAAGAGGAATTAACACTAGTACATAGTAAATAACAGACTATAGTGAACTTGTGGAGAAACGAAAGTTAATGGGGACTAATGCGAAGTTGCAATATTAAAAAAAATATAAAAAAACTTCAGGAAGTGTAATGTTTTCAAGGCATTAACACTAATACATAGTAAATAACAGACTACAGTGAACTTGTGGAGAAACCAAAGTTAATGGGGGCTTATGCGAAGCTGCAATATTTAATAATAATAAAAAAAAACTTCAGGAAATGTAATGTTTTCACGGCATTTTGACTATACTTGACACTGTTAAAGAATATTATATGGCTACTCACATACGCTTTCATGCTTACTGAAGTTATAGCTTTTTGATTATAAACAACTGCATTTTTTCAACAATGTGAGTAAAAATGTTCTTTTTTGAAAAATATATGAAAACGGAAGTACCGCATTTTTCTACAATGTCGAATAGTGATCTTTTGCTAGATTTTATAGCTCTCCAAATTTCTTTGAAAGGAAATATCTTAGGCTTTTTACTCTTACACAAAGGCCTTACTATTAGACAAAACGAAAATTCATTCCACAGAATACTTCACTATAGTATTGATTAATTACTTGACAAATTTAAGTGCTGTAAAGTCAGCGGTTTGTGAGGGAAAGGTACATAACTTTACCAAAATGTAAGGTATGGGAAACCTGAACCAAAGATATGACAGTGTTCATATTAGACCCTGCCGTATCTGAGTGAAATTGTACAAACCATAAACCTCGTCATCCTCAAGCAGTCTATTCTTTGCTTGTCCTCTTAGGTTAACGTGATTTTCAAATTGAGTAACAGTAATGTCAGGTGCACCAATTCTTTCATGGATTTAATTCCATATCGACAGTTCGAGAGCTCCTGGATCAAATCCTAGCCTCTGAAGAGTCCGTAGTTTCCAAAGATTAGCACTGTTAATAACCAAACAAGCATCATACGCTGGTACTTCAGCTGTAGTTGTGGAAACTAGTGTTGTCTTGGAGCACAGTTTTCCGATCAGAGAGTTGTAACTTTAACAAGAACTATGAATTTTTACAAGCACACACTTCAGTAGAAGTTCTAGATCTGCCAAACAGCGAAATATTCCCCGCATTGAGACTGCATAAAACTGGACGAAAACGCCGTGAGAATGAATAATATGAGGAAGCGCAGAACAACAAAGGGACGTTACCCTGTGAAACCTTTTGTTAGTTATTAGTGAAACTAATAACTGGAATTGAAAAGATACATTCAGAAATTGAAATTCCAATAGCATGTAGTAAATGAAGATCCAATTAAAAAAACTACAATTTTAATCGCTTTCACGCACGTTCCCCTGAGCACTAGCATTAAGAATCGATTAAAATCGTATATCATTGTTCTTTGACGTCTGGTTCTCTCAATTACCTCATCCCGTCATTTTCGCGTTGTGCTTCAGTGGACTCCCATTCCTCTATTAGAGTGTTTAAGGCGTGCTGTCGGTCCCAGGAGAGCAGGAGGTGAGAGGTGGTCCAGCTGACGAAGACAAATGAGTGCACCCCTCCCGCTGACAATTACAGGCTATTCCAGAAAGTGCCGCGCACTGAACGCGGGCCATTCTTCATCTGTAGACAGAGTTATATCCATCAATGATACAGACGGTTCGCAGCTAATATCTGAGTCTATTTAGAGGAGTAGTTTCGATCAGACAAAGTCATCTGGGAAAACGTTGTGATAGCATTATTTTAAAAAAATCACTGCAAAGGTGAACTTAATGAGTAACAGTCCAGAGTATTTATGCTGTTTACTGTAAATTGTTTCTGTATTATTTGTATGGTTTTACTTTGTAGCAAATGGTTTCTGACAATGAATTAGATGCCACGATATTATGGCGTCTCTTGTCACTTTATGTGTATAAGCAATAAAACTCAGATCCCCTATAAAATAAATTACGGTAGAAATCCATAAAACGGATTATCTCTATAACAATCACAAAATAAAATGGCTGCACTCAGTTCCAGGCTAATGATCTCTGATTTCATTCGTGGTAAATGTGCTATATTCCGCGTATCAACAAATAAGTCGAATCACTCAAAGTATGTGGTTTATTAGCAAACACAGTCCACAGAAATCATAATTATCGTATCCTTAGTAACAACCTTCAGCCACGTTTTTTTCTCTGTTGCAATCGTTACATTAGTAGGCAATCACAAAAATACATCTAATGCTGGCCACACAACCTGTCCAAACGTCAGTCTCTGTTAGAAATGCCAGTGGCATCCCTTAAAAATCCATAAATAAACATGCCTCTCGCCACCACTTTAGGTGATATGAGGTCACAGACAAGTAAAAGCTTGTACTTCATAACAGAAGTAATCTGCCTGGTGGAAAACACTATTTTAATTTGCAACATTTTTACCATAAATGAGATTGTCACTTACATATTAAATCAGTCAGAATGCATATAAATGTGATAGCAACAACCATTTAATCAGTTATCCCTTCCATGTGTCCCTCTGGCACCATTGGCAAATAAAATAATTGTAATTTTTTTACAGATTTTAGAAAGACAATGAAATGTTATTTTAAGTGCCTCATCTTAAAGTATTTGTTGTGCTGATTCTGAAACTGGTCTTACATTTTGTGTAATTACCAAATTATAGAGAAATTAATATTATGTTTAATGTTTTGTTAATATTAATTCGACTGTTCTGTTTGGGGCCCTATTATATGTGTGAA
Organism: Schistocerca serialis cubense; assembly: GCF_023864345.2. Lineage (NCBI taxonomy): Eukaryota > Metazoa > Arthropoda > Insecta > Orthoptera > Acrididae > Schistocerca > Schistocerca serialis. Next base: position 380,615,215 of record NC_064645.1, on the reverse strand, counting down.
AGATTATATATTGTTATTTAACCTTAGTTGGATGAACTTTCCTATTGAAAACGTAGTTTAATTGAAGTCTCATGTTGTACAGAAGATTCCTTTGTCAGTACACGCTACGAACTTGTAATTAGCGAACAGTGTGGGTCCTCCATGAGGCTTTAATGCTATTGTCATCTTTAGTTATAAAAAAACTTACTTGTTGGTAATTAAATATGGGGTGATTGATTTATCTGTTTCCAACAATAGAAGTATTTATTTCTGAAAGGGGATTCGAAAAAACAATTTCAGTAGGTTTGTCTGGTATTTATGGAATCAGGAAACAATAGAAATCTTATGCTGGTGTTAAAAAGGATGGGTTACCATAATACAATGTACATAATATCATGTTAAGTTAGTTATCGTCTAACAGTCTGTTGAAAAGTATTGGAATCGACTTTGCAATATCTGATAATCGATTGCTTAAATTTTATCTCACAGAGGATCACTTTTCGGTTAAGAGTCGTTCGACGAGCGTTGGATGCCGTTGAATATTATTGTAGTAGGCAAGAGCATCGGAAAATCAGTCACAGCCCAGTATAAAACACCTCTAGCGACTGGGCGAAGAAAAGAATACACAGGAGCGTCACATCCAGTTGAAGCATCTCACTGATACACAGATCCTATAAACGAACCGAATTGTGTGGAAGTTGATTGCTACGTCCCACCTACTGTTAGATAGCGGTCCAGATATTTTTTTGATGTCAAGATCGGGTGATTTATCGGATCAGTCGAGGGTGGTCTAAGTGTTCGTGAAATTTTGAACATAAGCGTCAAGCCTGTGAATAGGTAGAAAGGCTCGTCTCCAACATCTAGAAGAAAGGCCAATGATGGTCACCGAGAATGCTCAAATAAGCATCCTGGCCTGTGTCAAGGATAAGCCGAATGAATCAACGACCATCGATATATCCAAACGCGGTAGGTCTTTCCTGCCATTCTGACACGTCTCCACCCACTTCGCTGCACTGATTGCATAAACCGCCATTCATACTCACCTCTTTACTGGCAGACGTAGGTCATTACCACATGGTACCACCTCTAGACCATTTACACATCTCCAAAGCGAGCGGTCTGTTCATTTAAGAGTGAGACCAATGCGCTCTCGGATGAAACTACATGTCACATGAGCAATGTATCTCAAACAGCAAACAGCAGTCCACATTTTGTCAAGGTTTTTCTGAGTATGTTGCAAAAGTTTCGCTGGAAAGCGCTTACACATCCGTTACACAGCCCCGATCAGTCCCAATGAAACTTCCTCAATTTTGGAAGCCTAAAGAAAGACGTTCGTGGGTGTCGGATTGCTTCGGATGAAGAGGTGCACGTCTGAGTAGAATCGCTGTTAAGTAGGAAAACACAAACATTTTTCCATGAAGGCATTGACCGTCTTACCTCACAGCAGTGTAAATGTAATAAAGTGACAGTGGTAGACAAATAAGAGCTAATACAGTGGCTTACCGGTAACAGTGATAGTGTTGTGACTTAGCAAGACAGCCAAGTCACAACGAGAGGAAGCCGAAAGGCACGTGTTAAGCTCACGCAGATTGGCGTGAGGTCTGGAACAGTTAAAAGGAAATGAGAACTTAGAAAATGGACGCAGTTGCTGTAATACTTAACTTTAATCCACATTTGTAGAACATCTCTCTTGACGGTACATGTTATAACCACAATATATATATATATACCAAAGGATTATGGCGCCTTGCTAGGTCGTAGCAATTGACGTAGCTGAAGGCTATGTTAACTATCGTCTCGGCAAATGAGAGCGTATTTGTCAGTGAACCATTGCTATGAACGTCGGCTGTACAACTGGGGCGAGTGCTAGTGCGTCTCTCTAGACCTGCCGTGTGGTGGCGCTCGGACTGCTATCACTGACAGTGGCGACGCGCGGGTCCGACGTATACTAATGGACCGCGGCCGATTTAAAGGCTACCACCTAGCAGGTGTGGTGTATGGCGGTGACACCACAGATAGGATACCAATTAATTGTACCAACCGCCCCTCCGCCTCCCCAGTTAAACACCGTTTGCTGGCTTGCGACGTACGATGCAAATACAGATTACTTGTGAAGTAACAAATAGTTTACTTCCTTTTTTCTGTGTGTCTCGTTTTCATTTGACTGCCTTTTATAAAAACAATCTTCGTCGTTGAATACCAATTGGATTGATCTTACCGGATTGCTTATAATACATTGCAATGTCTGTTCAGCAGCATGGACCTCTGCCAGACAAAGGTGACTTCCTTTTGAACACTGCGTAGCTTCAAATACAGTCCTCGAAGCCACTCTTATCAGACAAAGAATCCACATGATTTCCAACCGCGAAATATTTGCCATTAGAATAGAGCAAACCTGCTCGCCAAAGATTAAATACTGACACAGTGACTAAAGTGGTTGCGAAAAGAACTTGTAACGATAGAGAGCGTGTCCCTGAAATGTGGAGACAAACTTCACGGGGCTTTAGAGGATGTCTTGATGAAGAAATCGAGGATAGGAAGCTGCAACCGGACGTGTCATCCAACGACGCTAAAAGACTGGCGTAGTTATACGCGCCTGCGCCCGCCAGTAGGCCACCCGTTCTGCAGCAAACGCGGCTTTGTACGATGGCCGACCGTAGCCGGAACGTCCCGCAGTGTCATTTGTTATTCATCGGTCGCCAGTGGTGAAGATGGAGCCAACTGCTGCGTAGACAGGTCTTGTCTGCTACGAATGCGATGATCTGTTGCATTGTTGGATAACTGTTTCAGACACTGGCTTTCATCTGCAGTTTATTTTTCTTCCGTATACCGAATAACATTGGAGATTGTAGAGGGTCCCGAAACCGTCATACACTGGGGCAACTGAGTACCGCCTTAGTGCAAGACAATGCCATTCTATGCAGTAGCTAGCTCCATCTTCTCCAGTGGCGATCAGTCGCGATCACTGAATAACAAAGAACACTGCGAGGCGTTCAGCCAGCTGTCAGTGATCGTGCAAAGCCACTTTTGCTGCCGAAGGTGTTGCCTCCTGGGAGGCGCCAGCACATCTAACTTCCACGCTGTGTAGCGCCTGGACAAGGATTAATACCCTCGATTGTTCCTTAACACAGCCTCTACAACCCCTCGAAGCTAGTCACAACATTTCTCGACAACCTAGACTGAAACTGGTTACAGTGAGATCCCACAGATTAAAGCAAAATAAGTATCACTGTTAGCAAAAATGGAAGAACTACACCTTTCCACCTCGTTCCCCTGCGATTCTGTTTTCGTTGATTATTTACATATCTAATTTTCATTCCCCTTTTTAGCATAAAATGTAATTTTTAATATGAAGATGGCATCTATACCCAAAAGGACAGATACCATTGATGACCGGGCAGCTTCTTTAGAATGAAATGATAATTAAATCGATACCCTTAGCTGCCGACCGGTGTTGTTGATATATCTCAATGGGGACAGCTTAAAATGTGTGCCCCGACCGGGACTCGAAGCCGTGATCTCCTGCTTACGTGGCAGACGCTCTATCCATCTGAGCCACCGAGGCCAAGGGGGGTAGAGCGATTGCAGGGACTTATTCCTTGCACGCCTACCGTGAGACTCACATTCCCAACTGTCCACAATCTACATTCATAGTGTTTCTAATAGATATTTGCCCGTTCACTCATTACTCGCGCCAGACTAAGCTGTGAGAATGCGCACGCTTTGCCCGAACTGTTACGGGACTCGTCAACCACTACGAATGTAGGTTGTGGACAGTTGGGAATGTGGGTCTCACGGGAGGCGTGCAAGGGATAAGTCCCTGCAGTCGCGCTACCCCCCTTGGCCTCGGTGGCTCAGATGGATAGAGCGTCTGCCACGTAAGCAGGAGATCACGGCTTCGAGTCCCGGTCGGGGCACACATTTTAAGCTGTCCCCATTGAGATATATCAACAACACCGGTCGGCAGCTAAGGGTATCGATTTAACTATCGTTTCATTATTTTTAATCTTTATCTTACTTTTCGCTTTAATATTGTAAGCTCCCCACAATAAAATAATATGAATAATATACACATTTAGTGTAACCTCCAAACAGAAAAGTTCCGTAACCTACCAATAATACAATGTGATTAATCTGTCAGTAAAATTGTGGCTCGCTTATAACCCTTTCATAATTGGCTATGAATTTGAACTGGTAAATTCTGGACGTCAGCAGCGCTGCGTCATGGCCCTGAAAGATCATTCTAAATAAATTGAAAATTCTTACCTCAGTAAGGTCGCCGGATAACTCACATATATCTGCTCCTATAAGAAGTTTTTCTGGCACAGCCGAGAGCAATGCTGGCCGATAGATTTGTCATGTATAAAAAGAAATAACAGATTTTTTTTCAATAATCGGGATTACCAAGGATTGGAGAAATTAGTGAATTCTTTAAATTGAAATGAATGATTGTCAAAAGTTACTTTTTATGAGAAAGATTATTATTAAGAGATTTTTTTAAAACATTTACATGGGACTTGATATAACAATACTACATATGCCCGAGGCTGCTTTTACCCTATGCTACAACGCTCAGGTTCCGCCATCGCTCCCCACGACCGGCCCAGCCAACTCGATACACCTGACTGATCGCTACTACTACTACTTTTATAGACACTGCTCTTACTGCATGTAACACTGCTCTTTGGTCTGAGATTCTCTTATAGCTTACATATTGCAGGCAGCGCGTGAGCAATCCATCGAAATTACATCTGATCGAGTGCGCTAGCAACAAATTCCTTAATCATGGACCTCTTACATAACCCTCCACTGGGGAGGGGGGGGGGGGGGGGGCAACCATGAGCAACAAATTTTTTCTGTAATCTATTTAGTTACTAAGTCTACAGTCACAGAGTATATACATTATTGATAAGTGCAGAACATATTAAGAAATGAAATAGAGTGCACACGCACTGAGTTCAGAACATATTAAGAAATGATAAAGTGTATACGAAATGAATACAAAATATATTAACAAATGACATAAAGTGCACACACTGTATAAGTCTTTACCATTTTACAGGAATTTAAACATATTGAGAAATGAAATAAAGTGCACATGCACTGTATAAGTCTTTACCATTTTACTAGAATTTAAACATATTGAGAAATGAAATAAACTGCACACACACTGAATAAGTCTTTACCATTTTACAAGAATTTAAACATATTGAGAAATGAAATAAAGTGCACACGCACTCTATAAGTCTTTACCACTTGACAAGAATTTAAATATATTGAGAAATGAAATAAAGTGCACACGCACTGTATAAGTCTTTACCATATTTACATGAACTGAATACATTAAGAAATGAAATAAAGTGCACATGCACTGTATAAGTCTTTAGCATTTTTTTACAAGAAATGAATACATTAAGAAATGAAATAAAGTGCACACGTACTGTAAAGGTCCTTAGCATATTTAGGACAACTGATCATATTAACAAATGAGATGAAGTGCACACGCACTGTATAAGTTGTAACCCTGGAAATGCATATCCTCCTATTTCCATCTATTGTACTATAAATTATTTTCCTTATTTTGTCACCTGAAGCTATGACATTTCTGTCTCTTTATATATTGTAATTGTTTTACTGTTTGTATATATATGTTTATGCATTTATGTCGATGTATAATTGGTTTGTTTTGTAAATATCATTTGTATTTGTACGCGTGGTCTGGCCTAGGGAAAACTATGCTATCGAACGACTACATCGATAGGTCGTGTGGAGAACCAAAGTGTTAAGGATCTTTGGTAGTGTTAACTCTGCTGTGTGGAGCGCGGGCAGAGCGGAGTCTGGCTGGAATAGGGCGGTTGAGCAGGTGCGTTGTGTGACGCTCCCGCGAGTTGCCGCGCTTTCGGGGTTTGGCAGCATGTAATTGCGCTCGACTTGCTGTGATAGCTTCTGACACGGTGTCACGGACGGGAAGCATTAGCTGGCGCACACCAAGAGCCCGTTTCGCCTGGTGACCGTGTCGATAAGAAGGCGCGCCAACATCCAGTTTCTGCAACAGCGACGGCCGACAATGAGTGACTGTCGCCACCTCCTCGATCGACGACTTCAAACCTTCAATCAACCAACAAGGAAGACTGGAAGCACGTTAATTTTTAGAACTGCATGGCAGACCTCAGCTTTTCAAACTGTTCAATGTACTTCAAAAATTACAGCAACGTTGCTCATTGTCCCAATTGTGTTACAGAGCAGGGTCCCTTCCTTTTCCGGAGTGAACCCGAGTGTCGTTGAAATTCAAACGCCAGCATTAAAGTAATATCATTCCATTTCACTGCTTTAATTTCAAAGTTCAGTTAAAGTATTCATTGCTGGCTACAATATTTAGATTACGCAAGCACAAATTAAGAGTGCGAGTTTTGTTACCATATTTTAGCTTACCTGTGACTGCAGCTCAGCTTGGTACATACTAAATTTTACTAATGTTAATTGTTCAGAATCATTTAATTCAAGTTCAAAGCTAAATCTCTTATTTCTAAATTGCGTAGATTCAAGTAGCTTTTGAAATGATTGTTGAGGTAGCCGAAGACTAACTTTATTTTACTCAATTTCGTAGTGCTTCAGAAACAATGCTCACTATTAATTTCAGTCACTAAGTTAACTTTCAATTTTCCGGTTTTATTAATTCTTTTGCTAAATTAAGTCAGAGTGTACCGAAATTTATTACTTCTGACAAACATTAAGTTTTCACACAACATGTGTCACCCTTCAGTTGCCACGCTTTTAGTGCTAAATATATGTGCATTAATCTTTCATTTTCAGTTATTATAGTAGTTGTCCATAGGACTGGCGACCATAATTTTCTCCAAATCTCAAATATTTAATTAACGCCAATTAATTGTTCACGTAACGACCGCACATTTACTCTCTTTATTAATTTTACCCTTTTCTCAAAATTAATTTCCACCAATTTCATTTGCATTTTTCCTTTCATTTAGATGTAACTCTTTCCTCCCTCTTTTCCGACAAATTAACTTCGGTGACGATTGCTTTTTCCCAAATTTCCATTAGGTGCACGTGGTTTAATTTTTCACTGTCATTAAGGTCGATAAGAGAGGTGGAGGTTACAAAGTCTTTAGCATTTTTACAAGAACTGAATACATTAAGAAATGAAATAAAGTGCACACACACTGTAAAAGTCTTTATCATTTTCACAAGAACTAGGAAAGGAATGGGTCGGATAGCATCATGGTTTTAGCACAGTAGGTTGCATGCAGCAGCACTGAAAGTCCATAGCTTTCTACAGAAGCACAACACGAAGTGAGACAATCTGAAGTTCTCTTCCCTGAAGTATTTATCAGTGTAACCAAGACACTGAAATGTTGTATTAATATTGTATGTTACCATTTTGGTAGTACATTAGGTACACCAAACAGTAGAACCATAATGACATGTCCATCGTTCAAGGTGGTGGACAGCTTGATATGTCAAAACCACATACTGGTAGAATCCATATTCTTACATCAACGTAGAATTAGTGCAAAAACCAAATATAGTGCTCCATCATCATGAGGATGGACAGGACATACCGATATTGCAGAAGGCGAAGGACATTATGTCTCATGCTAGTCATCATTGAGAATTGCAGTAGTGTATCAACCGATCTGAATAATTATTGGCTTTCATAGGCTATTTACACAGCATTTAAGTAGTATGTATGGAGTATTACAGAACATTATTCATAAGTCATCTCATTATAGTAATTATTGGCATAGCATTTATACATAAGTCATCTCATTGCAGTAATTATTTGCATTCATTTATGCAGTATTACAAAACATCATTCGTAAGTCATCTCATTACAGTAATCATTGGCATAGTATTTATGCATAAGTCATCTCATAACAGTAATCATTGGTATAGCATTCATGCATTATTACAAAACATCATTGAGTATTATTGAGAAGTCATCATTCAAAACAAGAGTTATTTCGTGTAGCATCAAGCTGCTAGTGACTATATATGATATCATGTAAGTGACATAAGACATACTTAAAATGTAAGACATTGTAACTATTACTCAAGGTGTGTGGTCCAATAATACATAGACATAATGGAATCAATACATCAGAAAAATGAGCATTATATTTAGGACTAGAAATATATCTTAAACTGGTAGCATTATCTAGTTATATACTGATAATAGTTGGGACTGGTAATATTGCTTTTGTGCTAGCAATGCATTGCATTGGGATCTATAGTCAATTGCTGGGGCATGAAATAATTTGCTTTTGACTTCTTGCTGGAAATAAGGATTAATAACGTCATTCATGATGAGTCAGCTGTAGCAAGATTATGAAACAAGTAGAGTATATGTGATCTCATTCATAAATGATAGACACAACTGGGTAAAAAATGCAAGTACTAGAACAGATTTAATAATTAACTGCTTATAGCATATTAATATCATGAAAAGATTGTCCTGGAAATAATACAATGTGGATTATTGAGCTGAAAGAACAAATGCATATTATGCTGAAAAGTAGTAAACTTCGAATTAACAGGTAGTGAAACGTGTACTTAATATGTTTGTACTCTAGCTGTCTTTCCCAAAACATTCAGTCATTATACAATGCGACATAGGACATACTGTCAAAAAGAACTGCAACAAATACTTAGATAACTACATAGCATCTCTTAACTAATACAAAATATATAAAACTCATCATTATCATCATCTGCAAAGAAAAACTTCATGATTCATATTACCATATACTTCAGCTAACTATTCATCATCATTTATTATCATGTGCAAAAATAGACACTTCATTATTCATATTCGTATTACCATTCTCCTCATACAAGTATTCATTGTCATTCATTACTTCATGTATTATATAGTTTCTTACTTCTAGCATATTTCATCACTAAAATTAACGTGTGTTGTTCTGTCTGACACCCTGCATCAATCGCCTCGTATTCTGAAAGAAAAATAATTAGTTAAGACTGCTATTATACAGTGTGTATAGTATTCTCTTGTTAATGCTTGTTAGTTATGATCCATTTACTCTTCATGACAACGTACTGCAATTTCTTTCGTTCATTCCGATGGTGAAATTTCCATTTCATAGTAAACCACTGTGGTTGTATAATTTATTTCCTTTACATGGTATTGCTTTCTGAAAATGAAGAACAAGGATTAATATCTTGCATTTAAATCATATACCCATTAAATAAAAACTCGTTTCTAGTGATATAACTAATCATACAGCATAGCATGACAGAAAACGTATTAGGCCAAAAACATAGACAGTTTGTAAGTGCAAAAATGTACACACAGTATCATAATGTAGTAGCAAAAAATGTAGAATAGTCAAGATATTGAGATATCATAAGGAAAAAATGTCAAAGTTAACTGGTGTTTGTTATATCTTAAAGATTTCGTAGTGCAGACAAGCACATTTCTACTTTCGATAGGAAACCAATCATTTATACACAAAAATGGAAAATGGGCACGGTCTGATGTGTAACGGCAAGAAAAGCGACCTGCTAACCTTATCTTGCCAGGAACTTGCCAAGAAAAAATATGATCATCATCAATAAGTAGATAGATATAATTGCATAAGTGGTCATATAAATATCAGGAAATGGCATTACAGTGTGATAAATCGTAAAGTATGTTCATTCAATAAAGGGTTTAATATTGGAGACATGGTGATTGCCTTTGCTTCTTCTGGTTCTCAAAGTTTCGACATGTACTACATTGGGGTGAGGAACGCTGCGAATTCGATATGGGCCTGCGTATAGAAGCTCAACTTTACTGCATCTACTCTTTCCTCTGTTGGATAAATGATGTGTGCGTACTAATATCTTCTGTCCTATGTGAAAGTCACGGCGTGTACACACCTGTTTTTGTTGTCTTCTCCGGCGCTCTGCGGCACGTTTGATGTTGTTGAGTGCAATGTCAATTATTTCATGGTGGCGTAGTCGACGAGATGAAGGAAAATATACTTATTCTTTTAATTTGTTGGGTGGTTCAACATTTTTCAGTATAACAGTCGGAGATAGCATAGTAGATTCATTTGGTATGGAGTTAATTACATCCTGGAATGAGAGTATGTGTGTATCCCAATCATTATCTCTTGTATGGCAGTATATTCTACATAGTTTTCCAATTTCTTTCATCAATCGTTCAGAAGCGTTCGAAGAAGCGTGATACCTGGATATATAGATCGGAGAAACGTTTCTAGCTCGAAACATACGTGTCCATATCGCAGATCGAAATTGTGGTCCACTGTCGAAAATTACTTTCAGTACATGCCCTACATGGAATAAAAATGTTTTACAAATGCATTCGAAAGAGATTTAGCAGTAGCTTTGCGCAACGGAGTGAAGGTAACAAATTTCGAAGTGAGTTCAACAGCGACAAAGATGTAGCAAAAACCTCTATTAGTTCTAGGAATCGGACCAAAAATGTCTACAGCAGCCATGTGTCTCAATTTAACGGGTACAATGGGATGTAACGGAGGAATATGTGAAGTCGTATCTGATTTACCTGATTTAGCTTTCTGGCAGATTTTGCATGACGCTAAAACTCGTCGAATACGTTTCTCCATGTTGGCAAAGTAACAGTTATGTCTCAGTATAAGAAAACATTTTCTGACTCGATAATGTGCGAAACTTAAATGAGTATGCCAAATTAATTTGTTAACAAGCTCGTCAGGAATACATAATAACCAGTTGTTGCTGTCAGGGTGAGAGCGGCGAAACAGAATGTTCTTGCGTACAGTATAATGGTTTCTAATGGTAAAGTTATTTCTATCTTGTTTAATTTCTTTCCATACCTTGTCTTTGCTCTACTCTCGTGCTATGTCTCGTAATGACGACGAAATGAAATTTTCAAATGCAACTTGTTTAATACAGGGTGTTTCAAAAATGACCGGTATATTTGAAACGGCAATAAAAACTAAACGAACAGCGATAGAAATACACCGTTTGTTGCAATATGCTTGGGACAACAGTACATTTTCAGGCGGACAAACTTTCGAAATTACAGTAGTTACAATTTTCAACAACAGATGGCCGATGATCTGTGAAAGAAAGAGTGACAAGATAGTAAATACGTGGCGCCAGATGCAAACTCCACTTAACGTTAAGTAAATATGAGCAGATATATAACTGACTACTTCACAGAACTTCACAAAAATACGATCCTGGCCGGTTGCCGACAAGTGTAACCTCCCCACAATAAAATAATATGAATAATATTCACATTTAGTGTAACCTCCCAACAGAAAAGTTCCGTAACCTACCAATAATACAATGTGACTAATCTCTCAATAAAATTGTGGCTCACTTATAACCTTTCAATAATTAACTGTGAATTTTAACTGGTAAATTTTGGACGTCAGCAGTGCTGCGTCGTGGCCCTGAAAGATCGTTCTGAATAAATTGAAAATTCTTACCTCAATAAGGTCGCCGGATAGTGCATATATATCTGCTCCTATAAGAAATTTTTCTGGCACAGCCGAGTGCAATGTTGGCCGATAGATTTGTCATTTATAAAAAGAAACAACTGATTGTTTTTTCAATAATCGGTACGACCAAGGATTGGAGAAATTAGTAAATTCTGTAAATTGAAATGAATGATTGTCGGAAGTTACTCTTTATGACAAAGAGCATTATTAAGAGATGTTTTAAAACATTTACATGGGACTTGATATAACAATACTACATATGCCCGAGGCTGCTTTTACCTTATACTACAACGCGCAGGTTCCGCCATCGCTCCCCACGACCGGCCCAGCCAACTCGATACACACGACTGCTCGCTACTACTACTACTTTTATAGACACTGCTCTTACTGCATGTAACACTGCTCTTTGGTCTGAGATTCTCTTATAGCTTACATATTGCAGGCAGCGCGTTAGCAATCCATCGAAATTACATCTACTCGAGTGCGCTAGCAACAAATTTCTTAATCATGGACCTCTTACAATAAGAATGTAAACACCAAAAACACGCTTTCAGGAAAGACGTCATAAAACGGAAATTGAATTTCAATTTTTATGTACGCTGTGAGACAAAATATGAGGCACGCAAATGGAGAATAGTACACGAAATGAAATTACACGTGTTGAGAGGGTATGTAATGTTCTTTTACTGATTGCAGAATCAGTTCAACTTTAAAAAGAATTTGGCAGTATGAACCAATTTATCAGTATGTTGTACGTTTTCTCTGGCCAGGATGAATCGATTTGATTTGTTCGGGAGGTGTTTATAAAGCTTCTTTATCCTCCCCTGCGGTAAGGATGCTCACAATTATCGTATCTGGTCCTTCATATCCTTGTTAGTGGCGCTGGGAGGGAGTTGACATCTAAGCTGGTGCTACAGACGTTCTGTTTGGGATACTTGCTGGCTAAGGGCATACTGTAACGTCAGTCAGATAGCTCACACAGATAAGTGTCATGTGTGAAATAGCATTCTCCTGATGAAAAATGGCGCCACAGAACTGTCACATGAGAAATAGCACATGATGTCGCAGGATGTCCTTGATATACCGTTGAAGTTCCCACCATCAACACCAGCTGTGATCTGAAGTGACATCCGATGGCTCCCATACCATGACGGTGTAAGTAACACTGTTTTGTCTGTACAGAACATTACAAGAACGGGACTTCTTTCCAGATCATCGCCATAATCACTGACGGTGGACAGCCGTCATGGTACAAGAACCACGCTGACACCATTCATCGTCCGGCCATGCTTCCCCTGTCACGAGACGCAGCCGTCAATGTTGTGGTGTTAACGGCAACCTACGCCATGGGCGGTAATCCCCTGGTACGGTTTCTAGTAGTCTCTGACCAGTGGTGAGGAAATGACTGAATGATCTACATAATCCATTACTTCTTCCCGGACGGCAGGTGCAAATGCGAACAGGTTAGAATGTGCTTGGTGCACAGCATGGGGATCGTCAGACGTGGTAGACAGGAACCTCAGCAACGATATTTGTGCATTGTAGACCATCATCGGTCCTTCCCGTGTAGGCCGTCGTTAGACTATTGTCACATCCGAATGTACCACAAATCTGGATACTGCAGGATTCTGCCAGCCAGCCAAATTGTGACCTACTATAAGACTCCCTTAAGACTCTGTCTGGGGCTCAATTGAGAATGCGGCATCTGTGTCTTTGTTTGATAACCCAACATCCGACGCTGTCTACGACCGCTTATACGGTACTTGGCCTGGCAGGAGGACTGTGATGTGGGGTCGGAGTGAGGAGCAGTCAAGTGGGGGGCGCCCCAGGGATCAGTGTTGCGGCCACTCCTCTTTCTTATTTGTATAAATCGTATGCCCTCTAGTATTATGCGTAACTGTAAAATATTTCTGTTTGCTGACGACAGTAGCTTGGTAGTAAAGGATGTTGTTTGCAACATTGACCCAGTTTCAAATAGTGCAGTTCATGATCTAAGTTTATGGCTTGTTGAAAATAAACTAACGCTAAATCACAGTAAGACTCAGTTCTTACAGGTTCTAACAGTCAACAAAACCAGATGTTTTAATTTCACAAAACGGGCATATGATTAGTGAAACTGAAGATTTCAAATTTCTAGATGTTCAGATAGATAGTAAACTGTTGTGGAAAGCCAACGTTCAGGATCTTGTTCAAAGACTTAATGCTGGCAATTTTTACTATTCGAACGCTATCTGAACTGAGTGATCGTTAGACACGAAAATAAGTCTACTTTGCTTGTTTCCATGGTATTATATTTTGGGGTGACTCTTCCCATTCTAAAAGCATATTTTTTGCTCAGAAACGGGTGGTTCGGCAATATGTGGTGTAAGTTCACGAACCTCTTGTCGACCCCTGTTCACGAGTCTGGGTATTTTGACGTTGGCCTTTCAATATATATATATATATATATATATATATATATATATATATATATAAGAAAAGACAGTAAGGTATATATATACATATAAATATAAATATATATATATATATATATATATATATATATATATATGTGTATATACCTTACTGTCTTTTCTTGTTATCAATATTAGCTTATTCCCAGAATAAGCAGTTTTCACTCAACTAATAATCGGTAGAAATCAAAACTGCATTTGGATCGGACTTCCTTGTCCCTTGTGCAGAAAGGTGTGCAGTATACTGCTGCATTCATTTTCAATAATCTACCACTCGAATTCAAAAATCTTAGATTAATCCACGCGCTTCCTGATCGAAATTGAAGAGTTTCTTCATGTGTCACTCCTATCCTGTCGAGGAGTTCCTTGAAAAATTAAGCTGATTCTTATTGTATTGTTGATTGTGTTTACTTAAACTTATGTATTGACTTTTTCGGTTTCATAAAAATTTTATTTTTATCTGTTATTACTTTTATGCTGTAATTTCGTGTAGTGACATGTTACATGACCTTGGAGATTTGCTCTACAATTTAATCCTAAGGAACATGACATGTAAATAAAATAAAATAAACTCTATGACATTGTGGTGGCTGTTCTCCTGGTTACAGAGAATTACTGTTCTAGTAATCTACATACCCGCCGATGGTGTGTGCGAGTAGGAAGTTACATTGACATCTGAACGTGACGTCTGAGAACTTTACTGTATCAGAAAATCAGTCCTTGCTATTTCCAGTTTGCACTTCCTCACATTTAATTTTGACTTCATTACTTACTTTGTTTCCAAAATAGTAAAACTTGCTTACTATAATTAGCGACTGATTTCCTAATCTACATCCATGGCATCACTTCACTTTGTCCTCTTATTCATCTTTTGTTATTAGTTATCAAGACGCAAGCGATGCTGTTGAATGAATACTTTATTTTCGCTCTCTTCTTTATTTTAAGAGCTAATAAAGGCCATAGCTTGTATTGCTGCGTTCGGCCACAGATTTACGAGGTGGAATCCAAAATTTTCGGGACTGGTGCTGGCATATGGAAAGTAGTAGTAGATCTTTGCACCACTAGGTGGCGAGAGCTGCATATCTGATGAATCAGTGTGCGGAGTAGCATTCAGCTTGAAGGACGTATTGCGTGTCCACAATGATTACCGTAATACTCTATGTTTGGTGTGTGGCGGTTTTACGATGGACCGGCGAACAGAACAGTGTGTGTGTGTATTAAATTCTGTGCGAATATCCGGGAAAAGCGCTACGGAGACCTTTGCAATGATTCAACAGAGCAATAGCCGTACGCGTGTGTTTGAGTGGCATGCTCGGTTCAGGGCCGGCCGTACAGATGACGAAGGTGACGCTCATATTGGAAGGCCCGTTAGCCGCACAACGCCAGACATTGTTGCCAAACTTCAATAATTGGTTCGTGTGAATCGACGTCGAACCACTCAAGACCTTGTGGATGAAGTGGGTATTGCTTATGAGACATTTCAACGAATGGTGACTGATGAGTTGGGTATGCATTTATGCATTGTGTCGCCGCATAATTTGTGGCACGGATCTTGACTACCGATCAGAAGGCACAGCGTGTTGAAGTGTGCACGGACCTACGTCAGATCGCATCTGACAATCCAACCTTCTGCTCATGGGTTATCACCGGCGATGAGAGCTTGATTTATGTTCGTGACCCAGAGGCAAAGCAACAATCGTTCCAGTATAAGATCCCGAGCTCTCCAACACCCAAAAAACTGAGACAGGTGAAGAGCAAAGTTAAGAACATGATCATCGTTTTCTTTGATACCAAGGGAACTGTCCACAAAGAATTAGTTCCACCCAAACAAGCAGTGAATTCTGCATACGACTGTGACGTTTTGCGGCGGCTCCGTGAAAGCGCGCGGCGACGACGGCCCAAACTTTGGCGTCTAGGGAACTGGCTGCTGCATCACGACAACGCGGCCTGTCACAGGTCCTTGCTCACCAGTACCTTTTTGGCAAAAAACAACATGGCGGTTGTACCCCACCCAACGTACCCGCCAGATCTGGCACATTGCGACTTCGCGCTATTCCCAAAACTGAAACTCAAGTTGAAGGGCCGTTGGTTCGACACTCTAGAGAGAAATCAAAAGGCATTGCTGGCAATGATAAACACCCTCAATGAACAGGACTTCCAGAAAACGTATGACCAGTGGCAGAAGCGCTGGACCCTGTGTGAACGTGAAGAGGAGGACTACTTTGAGGGTGATGGTGACTATTAGTCCAAAAGTAAGGTTTTCAACAGATGGCAGCACCAGTCCCGAAAATTTTTTATAGCACCTCGTACCTTTGTCTTGGGTATGATAACCCGTTGTCTATAATGGTCAGTTACTCACAGTCTCTTGTTACATTTTCTTATTACACCTTGATTACTCCATTTGATTTCGTTTTGACATTCCTGCGTTCAACCGAACAGAAATATTTAGCTTCTTACAATTCTCTAATTTTCATTTCATCGAATTTCAATAATTCAGTTTTGCTTTTGAAGTTCACTAACTACTTACTTTTTTGGAATGCGTCACATGAGTGTTATACATCCTTTAGTCTTCAAGATACTTGTGAACAAGTAACTGAAGGATTTAGTGGATAACGGGGGAAGTTCCGTTAAACTGTTCGTGGACGATGGTGTAGTTAATGTGGAGGCTGAAACTCCAGGAATCTGCAACAGTACGCACGGTCACCTGCAGGAGATCGACGTTCGGTACATGGTCTGGATATCGACGCAGAATGTAAATAACTGTTGCATTTTGAGCAGAAGTGTGACAGTTTACACGGGAAAGATATAATGTAGATCTTCTAACTAGAAACAAGCTCAGTCACTACGAGAGAGTCACCAGTGAAGAAGTGTTCTCCGAACGTAGATCTGACAGTCTTTACTAACTTATTTAAAGAGCGGACTCAGAACTTTTGATTTAGCTATGGCAGTAGCAAACTTGTTGTAGCTTAAGTTAGAAATCTTAATATGAATAAGTACTTTCCAAATAGCCAATACAAGTCGAGTAAGATCTACAATGGTTCAATGGTAATACTGGTATATGTAGAACGTTGCTAGAATAGGGGCAGAAAAATTTTAGCTAAGAAAAAGATAGCAAGGAAACTGTTGCTGAAAAAATGGTAATACTTTGTGTACCCGTAACAAGGTGTGAAGCCTACAATATTTTCCACAGTCGTATCCTGGAGAAGTATCTATTAGAAAATCGTGGGAGGTTCTCGTCAAATGTAAACTGAGTGAAGTCAACATTGAAGAGTTTCTTCATGGTCACTCTCATTCTGTCGAGGAATTCCTTGCAAAATTAAGCTGATTCCTGTGTTTTATTGCTGACTGCGTTGCATAAACTTATGGATTGTCTTTTCTTCGGTTCATAAACATTTTATTTCAACTGTTATTACTTTTGTGTTGTAATTTCATATACTGACACGTTCCATGGCCATGGAGATTTCCTCCTCAATTTGATCCTACGGAACTAGATGTGTACAATTAAACATAAATAAAAAACCGTATTCAAAACCTCCATTCAGTCCTTTTTGAATCCATCTGGGATCGAAACTGAATATAATAGACAGGAAGCAAAAATTTTAAGTTCCACATTTAAAAATTTATTCAAACGAGAGCATACTACCGTGCTAATGTCTGACGGGAGCACAAATGGGAGACACTGAATTAACACATCCAGTGTCGAAAGACGGTTAAGGCTACTTAAAGAGATCGAGACGTCCGACTGAGGAAACTGCAGTTACATTTTGCATTGAAAGCTCTGTTCATTTTGTTCCTTTCCTATCTCGTATTAATCGACAGCTACATACCTGCACAGTGAATAGCCCTGTGTGACTGGCAAAGAGAGCAGATCACTCCCGTTAACAAAAGGGTGAAAGATCGGATGGACAGAATAACACAGGGTGACGGTTAAGACAGGCCACCCCGAACATATCCATAACAAATGAATATAAAGAGGCGCAGTTTTCTCCAAGTTATAGCGGACAAAATGGCGAATTTCTTGACCTTCGCAAGTGATCTTTATCGTTTATGGTCACCGAAATATGGCACCAATTTTGTTTCCTCCTGATAGAACTATATACCAGGTGATCAAAGAGTCAGTATAAATTTGAAAACTGAATAAATCACGGAATAATGTAGATAGAGGGGTACAAATTGACACACATGCTTGGAATGACATGGGGTTTTATTACAACAAAAAAATACAAAAGTTCAGGAAATGTCCGACAGATTGCGCTTCGTCTGATCAGAATAGCAATAATTAGCATAACAAAGTAAGCCAAAGCAAAGAAGATGTTATTTACAGGAAATACTCAATATGTCCACCATCATTCCTCAACAATAGCTGTAGTCGAGGAATAATGTTGTGAACAGCCTTGTAAAGCATGTCCGGAGTTATAATGAGGAAGTGGCATCGGATGTTGTCTTTCAGCATCCTTAGAGATGCCGGTCGATCACGATACACTTGCAACTTCAGGTAACCCCAAAGCCAATAATCGTACGGACTGAGGTCTGGGGACCTGGGAGGCCAAGCATGACGAATGTGGCGGCTGAGCACACGATCATCACCAAACGACGCGCGCAAGAGATCTTTCACGCGTCTAGCAATATGGGGTGGAGCACCATCCTGCATAAACATCGTACGTCCCAGCTTGTGTTTATCAGCCAGGCTGGGGATGATGCGATTCTGTAACATATCGGCGTACCTCTCACCCGTCACGGTATCAGTTACAAAACTAAAATCACGCATTTTCTCGAAGAAAACAGGCCCGATAACGGTAGATGTGGTAAATCCAACCCATACCGTGACTTTCTCGTCGTGCAATGGAGTTTCCACGACAGTTCTAGGATTTTCGGTAGCCCAAATTCTGCAGTTTTGAGCGTTGACAGACCCTCGGAGTGTGAAATGAGCTCCATCGATCCACAATACGTTACTCAACCAATCGTCATCTTCCGCCATCTTTTGAAACGCCCACATCGCAAATGCCCTTCGCTTCACTAAATCGCCAGGAAACAGTTCATGATGCCGATGGATGTTGTACGGATAGCATCGGAGGGGACTCCTAAGTGCCAACCAAATAATACTGATGGAATGCCGGTGCGACGTGCGACTGCACGAGCGTTGACTTCCCCGTGCATAGACGAACCCGCTACAGGCTCCAGTTCTTCCTGAACTATCACAGCAGCATTACGCCTTGTGCTCGGTCGGCCACTACGGGGCCTATCGTCTAAACAACCCGTGGCTTCGAACTTCTAAATCATTCTCGCCACAGCTGTATTTGTCAACGGACCTTTACCCGTTCGATTCCCCTTCCTATGGCGATAGGATCGTAACACTGAACTAGCATAGTCCCCATTCGGATAATACAGCTTCACTAAAAGCGCCTTTTCAGGTAACTCCAACATGCTGCAACTGCCGAGGCATCTGATTCTCTCTCTCTCCTTACAGCTCCTTTTATACACGATTGTCATGCGCAGTCACTGACGTTTTGCTGTCCAGCGCCATCAGTCGAATATTTTGTGAACTTTTTTTTGGTTCTAATAAAACCCCATGTCATTGCAAGGATGTGTGTCAATTTTTACCTCTCTATCTACATTATTCCGTGGTTTATTAAGTTTTCAATACTGACTTTTTGATCACCCGATACTTTTCTGTGGTATTTGAAAGGACTTGTAAGAGAACTTTTGTGACATATCTACGGGACTTAATTAAATATTTTGAGATAACAGAGCCGCAAATCATTATCATACCGTCAGGATAACAGGTTCCACAAATGTCTGCGCTATTATACCAAATGTAAGTTTCGTGCGTTTATAATTACGGCCGTCATACATGTTTACATTCAACATTGCTTCGCGCTATAAAGTGATTCTGAAGAAATAATACTGCACTTTGAATTTCATATGAAGTTAACGGCAGCACAGGCCCGTGCTATGGGGCATTTCATGCCTTCAAAACATGTCGATGTTTCGTAATAGAGCTCTTGCTTTAAGTTTCGCCACAGGTGAAAGTATGGAAGTGTTAAGTTTGGTGAATGAGCAGACCTTTTGTGTTTTCCCAACGACCGTTCCGGTTCTATCCAGAAGTTCTCTTAAGAGGGTCTGACATTCAATGTGCGGAATGGGAGGCACATCCGTCTTTGTGGTACCACACTGGCTTCGTATGTCCAGTTGGATGTCTTCTAATAACTGGAGCAGCAGCATATCATAGGAACTCGAGATACTTCAGTACAATCAGTCTTGACAAACACGATGAAATGTTGATAGACCAAGGGCGTTCTTTTTATCCACTTGTTTGAGCCAGCGTGGATTTTGAATTGAGGGTTAATGAGTATTGTGAATACTGACTTGCCCACGGTTTGTAAACAACGCTTCTTCCTTAAACAAAATTTGTCATAGATATGTCACATCACTTTGTACTTTTCATAGATAATTTTCGGAGTGAACTAAAGAATTTTGGAAGTCATTACTATGAAGCTGTTGATGTGGCGAAATGTGAAATGGATTAAATGCGGCGGAATGTAGTGTTTGCAGAACACTTGTTTCGTTGATCCATAGACGCCTATTAAAGATTTTTGCATTGTATGTTACTTCTACTAATATGTTAATTTAGTTTCTTTCATCAGTTGAACTTCTTTCTTCTTGGCATATTTTACTCTCCACACTTCCAGTTTCAACAATTTTTCATTAAAATGTTGGCAAAGACAGACCGTGAATGCAAAGCAGCATCTAGATACTCTTCGGATATAATAGCACGGCTGGTCTAATAGTTTGGCGACATTCAGCATAAACAACTTTTAGTTTACCGACTGT
The DNA here is from genome assembly GCF_023864345.2 of Schistocerca serialis cubense. NCBI lineage: Eukaryota > Metazoa > Arthropoda > Insecta > Orthoptera > Acrididae > Schistocerca > Schistocerca serialis. The sequence continues at coordinate 380,594,484 of NC_064645.1, read as the reverse complement.
CGTAACACTGCGAATATCTCAACAGCTTTTCGAGCAAGTTATCTCATTGCCACAATGGCAAAACACAGACTGAAGTGCTTCATGCGCACAGCTAAATACCGTGTGGTAGTGATTAATGTGCAACTACTCACGAAGGTCCAGAGTGGGCTGTAATTATCGCATGGTAGTCAAACTTGGTAGACATGTTAATGCGTTAATGCGAAAGCGATTTACACTAAAAAAAATTAGACCACTAGGAGCAAATCTGGCGAGGTACGTTGTCTGCACGACGGTTTGACACCCTCACAGTCATTTGACTAGGCTCCAACGTGAGTGAACAGAATTGGTATTGAGAAGACAGGCTGTGTGTCGTTACTGAAACTGTTTTATGTGAACTGCAGCAATTACAGTGATGTATTGAGGCAGCATCGCCGACTCAGGATATGTCCGATGCCATTAAGTGGCTTAAATGAGATGATAAATAATCTGGGAATCTCGGGTGAGCTTGGTGGGGCACCTGGAAGAGGAAGGCGTCCCATCCTGGTGGAACTTATTAACGAAGTTGCTATTCCTGCAGCTGACCATGCAGCAGGTGCTCGTGTTAGCGCTTGTGCTAGCGCACGTACAGTGTCACGATAATGGTTAGTACCACGGTCAACAGTACGGAAAGTTTTGTGGTCTGTATTACATTGGTACCCGTACAAGATCCAGACGCTGCCCCAACTGAAACTTCATGATTGACAGCAATGTTCCGAATTTGCTCTTAAGTCCTTGGCACGGTTCGAAGTTGATGGCGTGTGGCCGGGCAATGTTCAGTGGATTGATGCGGTACATTTTATGCTACAGGGTGCAGTGAATACACTGAACTGCCGAACCGCGAGTTATGCACGAAGAGTCATTGAACTCTCTGCAAGTGATTTTGAGGTGTGGATTCACAAATACCTTTATTCTCGACCCGTTCTTCTTTCAAGAAAATACTTCAGAGGGCCTGTCAGGTAATGCCCGACGTACGCACGCTATCGAGACGTCCGTCGTACAGTATGTGAATCCTGCTTTGGAAGAGCGCAGGTGTGCGGGGCCACACCTCATTTCGCTAGCCCAGTGGAACACCTGCCTAATGAAACCTTTCACGAACATGCTATCTACAGATGTTTTCCAGTTGGATGGCCTACAAGAGCACATGATCTAAATCCATGTGAATGCGTTTACCCTTGACATGTTCGGTCTCTCCCTGTCTGAAGACCAGACTGCAGAAAGACGTTGCTCCGATTCCACCGAAACTGCTGCTAAGAACTGCTGCTCACGTCGTTGTACTAGACCAGCATCTCGTCGGCGTCTCTGGCGCTCATATTGGGCAAATTATGTAAGCGATGATTTTAACATTACGCATTTCTTATTTGTTTGCCCACGTCCCGTTCCTAATCCATCACATATGGAAACATTACTAGACGTCTTTCTCGCATTCACAGCGACAGATTTGCGTGTGATGGCCAAGGTTGGAAACAAAATCGGTTCCTCATTATAATATGTACCAAGTTTCGCTACTATACGATAATTATAGCCCCCACTGGTCCTCTGTGAATAGCTGTACTTTCATGGTAACCACCCGGGACAGGAACTATACCTGAGATACGTGTTTGCTTACATTTGGTATAGTAGGGCAGATGTTTGTGGGACCTCTTCTCCTGACTTCAGGACAGTGGTTTGCGGTCCTGTTATTTCGATACCATTTGATCATGTGCCATACGTGTTAAGCCGTTGAAATTCTCTTACAAGCTCCTGTCAAAGCCACAGAAAACAGTATAAATTTTCATTAAAAGAACAAAGTATGTGTCGTAACTCGACGTCAGTAACCGACAAAAATTACTAGCTAAAATTCGCCGTTTTGTCAGCTATAACTTGACGAAAACTTCCCCTTGATATATTTATTCATTCTTGATATATTTCTGGCGGCCTGTCTTTGCTGCTTCATCCAGTACACAAATGTAACAGTCGCTGTCTGTGGCAGGATCCCATTGAATACTGTGGCATTCCTCGAGGGAGACCTGCCCCTCTCAAACCGTAGCTGCCGCCCCTCCACAGTTAAAATGAACTGGGCATCCAACCTCTCAGATTTCCATCAGGTGTTCAGAAATGTGTCTTATGGATGATTAATATCTAAATTTGATCGTACGGAATATCTTCGCAAATGCGTGATTTCACGATGAATGTTTGACTAGTAGAACGCCAGTACATTGTACTGGATGACGATGTTCCTTTGAAACGAAATTAACAACGAAATAACTCCTTCGACGCGTAATAACTCCTCTAATGTTTCCGTCGCACATAAATCATTTATCAGAGTGAATCAACAGCACTAAATGACTGAGAACTGACAATGGAATTGTGTACAGGGGAATATCGTCTTCGGATAATCGTAACGATTTTAAAGAAAGAAGTCTGGGACTAAATCCCAAGTGGTGTAATGAATGGCAGTTCTCTATACGTTAGGATAGTGCCTATAACAAGAACGGAGAACCGTGTGGTATCTGATCACATGTGCAATGGTAAACGTCGTGAGCATGTCACATTGTTTAAGTATTTAGATGAAATGCTAAGAAGTTATATGAAACAGGCCTTCTCTTAGAGTAAAACACTCAAAGTCTTGCTTCCGAGACAGGAAGTTGAGCGAGACCAGTACATAATCTGAGCACTATAGGACTTAACTTCTGAGGTCATCAGTCCCCTAGAACTTAGAACTACTTAAACCTAACTAACCTATGGACATCACACACATCCATGCCTGAGCCAGGATTCCAATCTGCGACCGTAGTGGTAGCTCGGTTCCAGACTGAAGCGCCTTTAACCGCTCGGCCACACTGGCCGGCGGCTGATTAACGACTGTGGGCTTGTACGCCAGCCAACCTGAAAGCGGATTATGAGTGGATGCCCACACTTGTTTAGACAAATGGTGGGCTGGTCCATTAACTCCTCTATGGAAAATACGATACACAAATGGTTGTAATACGTTAACACAGAAGAAATTTTACCTGATTGACGAACAGCTGGTGCAGACAACCTCCGTCCCTTATGTTCCCTGTGTGTTGTCACGAAGGGAACTGGTCATGAAGTTAAGGCCTATGTATATAGCACAGAGTGTGTATGTGTGTACATCTGAGAACTCCTCTCAAAACCCCGGGCCTGTGAAAACAACCTTCGGAGAAATTAGAAACATGGGTGACGACGTTAAGCCAGCAATGCGAAATTCACTGTTAAACAGAGACAGAGCGATAGGTGTAAAAAGGATATTGACGGCCTCTGTCAGGGAGAAGAGTTATCTGATGATGTGATGGAGGAAGAAACAGGACCCGTTACAGAAGAGACAGGGGATCCAGTATTAGAGTCATAATTTGAAAGAGCTTTGGAGGACCGAATAAGACAGAATCAATCTATACACTGAACAAGCAATGACGGAAATCAAAATTAGAGGTGAAAATATATCAACGATAAGATTTGTTGAGTACATTGCTATCCTCAGGGGAAGTCAGGAAGAATTACAGAACGTGTTGAATAAAACGAACAGTCTAATGAGTACAGAATGTGGACTGAGAGTACGAGAATTATATTATTGTTATTGTTATTATTATTGTTATTATTATTATTTTCGTGTCCAGTACGGTACAGTACACTTACTTACAAATTTGAAATAATACAATGCAATATACACATTACACTCTGCAGACGTCGAATTAATTTTGAGGACCTAAAGTAGGCATTCTTGGTTGCTGGGACATTTGCTGAAATTAGGTCTTCCAGCCTGTAGGCTTCAGACATATTCGGGAAAACCAAGAGGTGTTCAATATCTTGAGGTTCTCTACCTTCGCAGCCCTTACCAAAGTCTTCCACGTGTGGTAGGATGGTAGGAAACCAGCAGCAGGTGCGTACTTTAGGTTATTACTTCCAGTGGCCTTGTTTCATCACAGTCGTATTCGACGAGCGGAAGGAGATGATACAATGGCTTTAGTTGCTCGAAAAAAGCTCTTTCTCGACTTAAGCCTAGGTCATAATACTTCACTTCGAAGTATGGGATGCATAGCATCGTTTTCCTCTTTCTTCTACACAATCTCTGTCGCTGTTCTGCATCTGATATCCGGCGTTGCTATGCTATAGGATGAAAAATTTTGTCATCTGCAGTTGGTCGTAGCCAACCAGTTATAATGCGGCCTTCCTGGCTAGGAGTGGTGTCAAAGTGTCTGGTGTGTGCGGAGTTCTGCGAGAGTGATGCAGCACATTCTGCTGCAGAAAAACATACAGACAGAGCAAACGTGTGAAGTGAATTTGGTTGAGCACCCGCCTTCATGTGTTGTTCCTGTTGTTAGTGAGCCTGCCTTTGATATCATTTCTGCTGTAGACTTTGAGAGTCATGTTCTCTCAATGATCTTGAGAGTAAATCTGCATTCGAACTATATTCTGCGGTACTGCTGCGCTAGTGTCAGTCGTAGTCGAGAGAAAGGGAAATTTTACCAAAATTCAAGGTGGGCGCGGTAGGGCGATGAAATCTGCGGATACTGGCAGAGCCGGCCGCGGTGGCCGAACGGTTCTAGGCGCTTCAGTCTGGAACCGCGCGTCTGCTACGGTCGCAGGCTCGAATCCTATCTGGGGCATGGATGTGTGTGATGTCCTTAGGCTAGTTACGTTTAAGTGGTTATAAGTTCAAGGGGACCGATGACCTGAGCTGTTAAATCCCATAGTGCTCAGAGCCATTTGATACTGGCAGAGTATGGTAAAAGCCGACAGCCTGCGGGCTAGGTAAGGTTAACATGACACTCGTGGGCGCAGAGCTGCGACCGCGGTATTGGACACATAATTTGTTTTGAGTGGAGTAGCAAAAAGGCAGGAAACTGCAGCATTGGTTTAAGTTTTTGAGATCTATGAGGCGGGCCACTGGGCCAAAGTCAAAAGTGGCGATTTCTAAACCGCTGACACGTGGGAATTTATCCCTGCCATAGCTTTTGTCTCTCTCTGACACTATATCAGAAGCAAGGGAGAAACCAGTATATATAAATGGCAATTTTAGCTTGGGAGAGTAGGCCAGGTAAGTCGAACGTCGGGACAGACCTGTGCTGTTCTACACATACAGGGGCCAGTCTGGTAGCAATGTTATAAGTATTCTATATAAACTTGTATTCCATTTGTGTGTACTTTTTCGGGCTATTTCCTCCTCCAGGGACACAACAACAGGGCAGGACAGAATAGCAGCCTGGAACTTGGAGATCGCATGGTCTGCCTGAAGGAGGGCAGTTAGTGGTCTCCAGCGGGTCCAGGAGGCTATATTCCGCCTCCAGGGACACAACATTAGGGCGGGACAGAACAGCACACTGGAACTTGGAGATCGCATGGTCTGCCTGAAGGAGGGCAGTGACAATGGTCTCCAACGGGTCCAGGAGGCTACATTCCGCCTCCGGGGACACAACACTGGGGCAGGACAGAACGGAACCCTGGAATTTGGATATCGCATGGTCTGCCTGAAGCAGGGCAGTGACAGTGGCTCCAGCGGGTCCAGGAGGCTATATTCAGCCTCCAAGGACACAACAACAGGGCAGGACAGAACGGCAGCGTGGAACTTGGAGATCATATGGTCTGCCTGAAAGAGGGCAGTGACAGTGGTCTCCAGCAGGTCCAGGAGGCTATATTATGTCTCCGGGGACACAACACAACAGAACGGCAGCGTGGAACTTGGAGATCGCATGGTCTACCTGAAGGAGGGCTGTGACAGTGGTCTGCAGCAGATCCAAGAGGGGCTCTATTCCACTCGAGTCTACAGGCCATGTTCGCTTCCTACCTGGCGTACTGGGGTCTGGGCGAGGCGTATGCTGCGGGAGGCGCAGCAGCGCTGCGACAGCGCCAGAGACGCTAGTGGGTGGTGCCAGCCGGCATGCACCGCTAGCGGCAAGTTGTGGCACAGCATCCAGGAGGGAGCGGGTTCGAGTCCGGTCCTGTCCTGAGTGCAGCCGCGGCCCGAGGGCCACGGGTGACCAGGACACCCACCTTCACCCCATGGTCGGACAAAGCAGGCCAAACGGGGTGGTGGGCGGCGACGACCAGGGACTGCAGCAGTCTCCGGAATCGCAGGCAGCAACACGGCGCAAGTCGCAACGCATCGGCGGGCGGCGACCGGGAGAGCGGCGGCCGACTTCCATTGGCGGGCGGCCCTTATGCCGGCAGGAGCGGCGTCGGCATACCAGGAGACTGCTGAGCAAGCTGGACTCGCGGGACTGAGCGCGGGGGCACGCCGCCACTACGCTTCACCCATCGAGTACTGTAAATTATCGGAATAAACAAATGTTACCGAATACCGCTGTATCTACATCTACATCTACATACATGCTCCGCAAGCCACCTGACGGTTTGTGGCGGAGGGTACCTTGAGTACCTCTATCGGTTCTCCGTTCTGTTCCAGTCTCGTATTGTTCGTGGAAAGAAGGATTGTCGGTATGCTTCTGTGTGGGCTCTAATCTCTCTGATTTTATCAAATGGTTCAAATGGTTCTGAGAATTATGGGCCATCTTTATCGCTGAGGCCAGATCAGTCAATCATCCAGATTGTTGCCCCTGCAACTACTGAAAAGGCTGCTGCCCCTCTTCAGGAACCACACATTCGCCTGGCCTCACAACAGATACCCCTCCGTTGTGGTCGCACCTACGGTACGGCCATCTTTATCGCTGAGGCACGCAAGCCTCCCCACCAACGGCAAGGTCCATCGTTCATGGGGAGGCGGGGGGGGGGGGGGGGGGCAAAGTCACCTATAGATACAAAACATGACACACGAATGAGCTGAGGCGTATCTGCAGCGTTAGAAAGATAGGAAAAAGAGCAAATCCCATCGTAATGTATGTAAAATCGTATCAGAATGTGTGTCCAGTAAGCAGAAAGAGTGGTCAACGGCGGAAGTAAAACGGCGGCGTGCATGACGTGTTTACAATACCTCTGCGCTGCTCACTCTGCCCGATACTCGCCGTGTCGACAGCTGCTAACGGCCGCGTCGCAGTGTTACTACGGTACCATGGCAAGTTTCACAAACGAGGAATACGCCTACATCCACCTCACCTACGGGCCTGCAGATGGAAGAGCTGATGTTGCAAGGCAACTGTATCAGTCATCGGTCCCCTAGACTTAGGACTACTTAAACCTAACTAACCTAAGGACATCACACACATCCATGCCCGAGGCAGGATTCGAACCTGCAACCGTAGCGGCCGCTCGGTTCCAGACTGCAGTGCCTATAACCGCTCGGCTCTGATTTTATCGTCATGGTCTCTTCGCGAGGTATACGTTGGAGGGAGCAATATACTGCTTGACTCTTCGGTGAAGGTATGTTCTCGAAACTTCAACAAAAGCCTTTACCGAGCAACTGAGCGTCTCTCCTGCAGAATCTTCCACTGGGGTTTATCTGTCATCTCTGTAACGCTGTCGCGATTATTAATTGATCATGTAACGAAGCGCGCTGCTCTCCGTTGGATCTTCTCTATCTCTTCTATCAACCCTATCTGGCACGGATCCCACACTGGTGAGCAGTGTTCAAGCAGTGGGCGAACAAGCGTATTGTAACCTACTTCCTTTGTTTTCGGATTGCATTTCTTTAGGATTCTTCCAATGAATCTCAGTCTGGCATCTGCTTTACCGACGATCAACTTCATATGATCGTTCCATTTTAAATTACTCCTAATGTGTACTCCCAGATAATTTATGTTATTAACTGCTTCCAGTTGCTGACCTGCTATTTTGTAGCTAAATGATAAGGGATCTATCTTTCTATACATTCGCAGCACATTACACTTGTCTACATTGAGATTCAATTGCCATTCCCTGCACCATGCGTCAATTCGTTGCAAATCCTCCTACATTTCAGTAGAATTTTCCATTTTTACAACCTCTCGATACACCACAGTATCATCTGCAAAAAGCCTCAGTGAACTTCCGATGTCATCCACAAGATCATTTATGTATATTGTGAATAGCAACGGTCCTATAAAACTCCCCTGCGGCACACCTGAAATCACTCTTACTTCGGAAGACTTCTCTCCATTGAGAATGACATACTGCGTTCTGTTATCTAGAAACTCTTCAATCCAATCACACAATTGGTCTGATAGTCCATATGCTCTTACTTTGTTCATTAAACAACTGTGGGGAACTGTATCCAACGCCTTGCGGAAGTCAAGAAACACGGCATCTACATGGGAACCCGTGTCTATGGCCCTCTGAATCTCGTGGACGAATCACTCTGCACTGCCTCTGGACGCTCTTGAACTTGCTCGGCCTCCTGACAAAATACGGTGCGGAGATTCCCGGCTTCAGATCGGCCATTTGGAGTCTCGGGTTCGACCCCCCGACCCTACAACAGTACATAGGGATGCCCTAGTGTTGTAGTTGCTTTCCCCTCCATGCTACTTACAGTTTTCTAGTAGCTTTTCTACTTCTCAGGTGAAATGCAAAGACATTTGTTCTGAACAGATTAGGCTTTATATGTTTAATTTCATAGTCTTCTGGTAGATCTTAGAGAGCTCCCGTTTCATTTCTACCTCAAATGTTGTCCCTTGGGCTGCAAGCGCTGTATCGTCGGCAATTATGAAAGATCTTGTGTCTGTTCTAGCAGGTTGGTCATTGCCGTAGATAATGCACAGCAGCAAAGGCCAATTCACTGCCTTGTGGACACTCCTTGGGCTTTTTTGGTTGTTCAGAGTGACAAAGAACTGTCTGTTTTGTACTTGGGTTTGGACGAACTGCGTTAATCGGGAGCCCCTGGCGGTTGTATAAATCATCCTTGCGAATATGCGTCACACGCCGCTGTCAGGCCATCAATGCTACGCCTGTAATCTTCTCTCTCACTCTTGCCCGTTCGCTGTTACTGACTTAGTTTGAGGATCTGGTCACTATTCGACTTTCATGTGCGGAATCCTGCCTGTTGTTATAAGAGTCTGATCTACGTATCCAGATATGCGGTTCGGAATCATTCTTTCCAGCAGTTTCTGTAGATGACAGAAGTGAGACTGGTCGAAAATTCTGGGAGTCCCTCGGATCGTCCCAGGTTTCAATATGGCTACCACTTTAGCTTTACGTCAGATTTTGGGTACCTGTAACTTCGAGATGCAGTTGTTAATTAAATTTAAAGTCCACTTTTTATTACCTGGTCCTTATTTGTTCAGCTCGTATGTCATCTGGGCTTGGAGCTTTTTTATTGTTCATACAACTTATGGCGTCCTCTAGTTCTTCTAAGGCGAAAGGAAAAGCACCTAAGTCATTGTCTTCAGCATATCTTTGCAAGTTTGTCCTCTCAGATCGTCTTTTGTTTTGCAATTATTGTAGCAGATGGTGAGCTGTTTAATACGGTCTTACATTTGCCTTCTAGAGGCAGATATTTTAGACGTCAGTTGTTCACCTGCACAGTCCTCACTGAAACGCCTTTCGTATTTCTCCAGAAGTATTTCTGAGACTTTGTCAGATCCTAGAGAAGTACGTTCTTGTGTGATAGTTTTCACTAAGTTGACCAAATGATCACACCTTCCTGGGACGTGTTCCACATTTTTCACTTTCCTATCCAGGTCTTCGCGGAATTAGTCCACTGTGCTCTCTTAAAATTAGTTCGTCTTTTCAATGGGACTTTCCTTGTCACCGCATGATCGGTCGGTGCTGAGAGTGTGGGAGTGGTTCTAAAACATCTTTTTCCGACTGGTGTGCTATAGTTTACTTACAAATATGATATCAGGATCTTATCCAAAGCGCTGCCTCCCACTGTTGAAAGAGGGTAGTTTCTTCAGGTCATGTATGAGCTTCAGTTCCATGCTCTCAGCCTAGTCTTCAAGGTCTTTCCTATAGCCCCATGAAGAGCTGTGGAAATTGCACTCAATAGTTTCGTTGGTTTGTAGCAGAAGTTATATGTTTCCTTGAAACTGAAGTCAGTCTTTTGTCGTTTATACACAGATGTTACTGTGCATGAGTTAACGTCGTCATGATTTCTATGTCTTCTTCAGCCGTTAGTTCCATGGATAGGATAAGAACGACAGGTTTGGCAAACATTGCTCTCCCATACCGAGCGTTTGGTCTTTCAGTGATCAGTTTCTTGCCGTTTACCTTTGGCCTTCGAGCAAAGAAAAAAAAGTAATGACATTAGGAGGAAATAAAACTGTAAAGTTAATGCTGAATGGAGAAATAATAGAAGAAGTACAAAGCTTTTAATGCCTCGGAAGCAAGCTAGAAACCGACTGGAAGAGCAGCACATTAATAACAACCAGTATAGCAGGGGTGGAAGAGATATTTTATAAGAAAAGGAGAAATATCTAAAGCAATATTGACTAATAAAATGTTTTGTATGGACTGTCATGGAGATGACGTGGAGATGGGGACGGTGGAATAAGTTGATGGGCAGAGTGAAAAATGAAGAGGTATTGAGTTGAGTGGGAGAGCAGAGTTACTGAATGTAATAAAAAGAAGTAAAAGGAACTAGATTGGAATATATCGAGAAAGGAGGGGTTTATAAAAGCACCTATAGTTGGGGATGTGAAAGGGAGGAGAAAGAGAAGTCACAGTTTGTGTGTTTACAGACGTCTGATAGAAGAGCTTCTTTCTGATATGATATCTCCTGAATATTATTGTAGATTGCCGTTAGAACTGGCTTCGATAAAGCCTTTTGGTCTCATTATCGGTGTTTCCCTGGTGGTGGAAATCTTTGCTGGTAGGATAACTCCTGCCGTTGCCCAGAGAATACCCGATCGTCTGCGATGTTATATTACCAGAGGAGTGATCTTCGTGGAGGCCCTTCCTTGTACTCCACTGAGAAATAGCAGAAATGAGATCAGTTACAAACGTAACGTGAGGATTTCTGATCACGAATTAGATGACGTTTAGGAATTCTACTACCGAGGCAATAAAATAATCTATGACGGAGAGAGCAAGGAGGGCATCAAAATCAGACTAGCACTGGTTGGCTGTTAATGTAACGACAAAGTATATATGTAATACTTTCTTATACCTCGTCAAATAGGAGACGCATAGGGAGAAACAACCACTTGGAGGGTACGTCGTTCTGCGTCTCATGGAGCCATTTGTATATCAAGGAAGAAATGTGAGCACAGACAACTTCTTTACGTCTCTTCAACTTGCTAAAAAACTCAAGGAGAAGAAAACTTCATTAGTTGGTACAGTGGACAAGGTCTGCAGTGAAATCTCCGATGAAGTAGGGAAGCCCAATGCTGAAATACAGTCCACAAAAATACTGCACAATAGTGGCAGCACAGACTGCAACTTGACAGTATACCAAGGAAAGAAGAACAAAAATGACATTCTTCTGAGTACGCTGCATGCTGAAGTAGCAATTAGCAAGGAGGGAAAGAAAAAAATCTGAAACTGTAACGTTCTGCAGTGCAACAAAGTACGGGACAGCCGTGGTTGATCAAATGACCCGTAAATATACTACGAAGGTTTCATGTACGAGATGGCCAATGCATGTCTCCTACATCATACTGGACATGGTGGCAATAAATGCATGGGTCATCTATAACATAGTAACGAACAAGAAAAAGGAAAGGAAAATGTTCATACTTCAACTGGCTAATAAACTCATGGGAACGAAACAGCAAGAACATCAGGCCAAGGAGGAAGATGTGGGACTGAAATTACCTAGGAAGCGGAGGGAGTGCCAAATCAACCTCTGCAAAGACAACAGGACCAGTGAAAACTGTGTAAAGTGTCACAAAACCGTGTGCATGAAAATGTGTGCGTAAGACAGAAATCACCTGTGCTAAGAGCGTCTAGCAGCTTCAGATAACTTGAGTGAAAAGTAATACAGAGCTGTTTGTAAAACAAATGTGCAAATGTGTGAGTAGAATGGACCAAATATATTAAATGATTGCAGAAGGTTGTATTAGTAGTTAATAGATCAAAATCTATAGTTAAGAAACTTCTACATCTACATCCATACTCCGCAAGCCACCTGACGGTGTGTCGCGGAGGGTACCTTGAGTACCTCTATCGGTTCTCCCTTCTATTCCAGTATCGTATCGCTCGCGGAAAGAAAGATTGTCGGTATGCCTCCGTGTGGGCTCTAATCTCTCTGATTTCATCCTCATGGTCTCTTCGCGAGATATATGTAGGAGGGAGTAATATACTGCTTGACTCCTCGGTGAAGGTATGTTCTCGAAACTTCAACAAAAGCCTGTACCGAACTATTGAGCGTCTCTCTTGTAGAGTCTTCCACTGGAGTTTATCATCCCCGTAAAGCTTACGCGATTACTAAACGATCCTGTAACGGAGCGCGCTGCTTTCCGTTGGATCTTCTTTAAATCTTCTGTCAACCGTATCTGGTACGGATCCCACACCGGTGAGCAGTATTCAAGCAGTGGGAAAACAAGTGTACTGTAACCTACTTCCTTTGTTTTTGGATTGCATTTCCTTAGGATTCTTCCAATGAATCTCAGTCTGCCATCTGCTTTACCGACGATTAATAATATATGGTCATTCCATTTTAAATCACTCCTAATGCCTACTCCCAGATAATTTATGGAGTTAACTGCTTCCAGTTGCTGATCTGCTCTATTATAGCTAAATGATAAAGGATCTTTCTTTCTATGTATTCGCAGCACATTAGACTTGTCTACAGTGAGATTCAATTGCCATTCCCTGCACCATGCGTCAATTCGTTGCAGATCCTAATGCATTTCAGCACAATTTTCCGTTGTTACAACCTCTCGATATGGTACAGCATCATCCGCTGAAAGCCTCAGTGAACTTCTGATGTTATCCACAAGGTCATTTACATGTATTGTGATTAGCAACGGTCCTACGACACTCCCTTGTGGCACACCAGAACTCACTCTTACTTCGAAAGACTTATCTCCATTTAGAATGACACGATGCGTTCTGTTATCCAGGAACTCTTCAATCCAATCACAGAATTGGTCTGATAGTCCATATGCTCTTACTTTGTTCATTGCACGACTGTATCAAACGCCTTAGGAAGTCAAGATACCCGCCATCTACCCGTGTCTATGGCCCTCTGAGTCTCGTGGACTAATAGCGCGAGCTGGGTTTCACACGATTTTCTTTTTCGAAACCCATGCTGATTCCCACAGAGTAGATTTCTAGTCTCCAGAAAAGTCATTATACTCGAACATAATAAGTGTTCCAAAATTCTACAATTGATCGACGTTAAGAGATATAGGTCTATAGTTCTGCACAACCGTTCGACGACCGTTCTTGAAAACGGGGATGACCTGTGCCCTTTTCAAATCTCTTGGAAGGCTACGCTCTTCTAGAGACCTACGGTACACCGCTGCAGGAAGGGGGACAAGTTCCTTCGCGTACTCTGTGTAAAATCGAACTGGTATCCCATCAGGTCCAGCGGCCTTTCCTCTTTTGAGCGATTTTAATTGTTTTTCTATCCCTCCCTCATATAATTCGATATCTTCCATTTTGTCATCTGTGCGACACTCTAGAGAAGGAAATACAGTGCAGTCTTCCTCTGTGAAACAGCTTTGGAAAAAGACATTTAATATTTCGCCTTTTAGTCTGTCATCCTCTGTTTCAGTACCAGTTTGGTCACAGAGGGTCTGGACATTTTGTTTTGATCCACCTACTGCTTTGACATAGAATCAAAATTTCTTAGGATTTTCGAATTCGTAGAACGCCTCTCGCACAGCCCTCCTCACACTGCATTTCGCTTCGCGTAAACTTGTTAGCAGCAGCAACAAAACATTTGTATGATACATTATTGTTCAAATAATTTAGTAATTATTATTTATAATTGTAAATTGTTGTGCTTACTAGAAATAATGTATGAATTAACAAACACAAAAAGGTAACTGTTTAAGTCAAATACGAAAATATTTCCGCCGTTTTAGGAGTGTCAGGAATCCCACCGTTCTAGTGTTAATCTAAGTTAACTAACTTACGCTAAGGACAACACACACTTCTATGCCCGCGGGAGGACTCGAACCTCCGACGGGGGGAGCCGCGCATACCGCGGCAAGGCGACCAAGACAGCACGGCTAACCCGCGCGGCTGGCAACGTATTACTTCATCTCAAATACGTCTCGAAAAATGAGCAGAATGACAGGCTTACCGACAATCACTCTTCCCACGTCCCAAACGCGAGTGTAACGTGGAAGGGGAGATACGTTAGTGTACCAAAAGTATCCTCCGCCACACACCGTTATATGGCTTGCAAAGTATGGCGTACATCAAGAGAATGTAATTTTTATTTGCATTTTAGTGTAGCTTTTTAACTCTAGCATTACTAAATCATTTTTCTTCTTTACCTTAAATTTAGTCCGATACAATAGTTTTGCGACGGCCCATTTCTGATGTGGTTCAAGTGCCTCATAACAGTAAGAGTCCCTTGTGTATGAGAGGATTCAACACCTTTTTACGCGACTGCTCTCGGTAGTACAGCGTTACTAATCTACGCAAAACGAAGAATTATATCCGTGTAGTGCGCAATTTTCCACTTATGCACTCATCTGTTGACCCGCCGCGGTAAGCAAGATTAATGGCGGTAGGGGAAGCAAACGCGCGGTCCTCGGAGCTTTCCGCAGTTACTCAGGCGCAGTCAGGTGCGCAGAATGCTGCTTTGTTCAAAGTCGCCGGACAAAATGTTTTAATTTTTTAGTGGATGGGGCGTAGAGCCCGCTTAATTACAGGCAGTGTATTTTCCAGGATCATTTATCTCAACATTCTCTCCCTCTCTCTCTCTCTCTCTTTTCTATTACTGGACAAAAAAATTCTTGGCAGCTGTGGAGCTAGCAGCTGTACATGAAACAGGAAATAACGTAGCTGTGCGTTATAATTTAAAAACATTTGGTGAGCTAACGTTGCAGTTTAACAGTGGAGAAGTTCTTAGTGGGAAGCAACTTAATATGTGAAGCTGTCTTGAGTGGTTCTTTCACAGTGGTCACCTGCATCATCAGTTCCACTATCATTATGCTTTGTCCTCAGACCCTGGAAGGTAGGTGCCGCTTTAACCTTCGTCCAGCCTCATTTAAGAATTTAGGAATTTGCCCTGCTCAACAGGGCATCAGAACCTAGATATTACACGTACCATGTTAACATCCCCGTTGATTAGTGGTGCCCAGTGTCAGAGAATTCGTTCGGTGAACCCTCGAAGGCATCAAACTCTAGTCTGTTTGCAGCCATTAACCCATTGGCTTATACAGCTGGCTCACAGCCAGCTTTATGTTTCACGTTCGTTGTTACACTGCCGGCTTTGAGGCGGGCCGAGGAGCTATAGTTCCTTCTAAGGTCTTTCTTTATCTCAATTAGTTAATGTTAAACACCATTGGAAAACAGAGAAATCGATCTAAGTAGTGGTGTATAACACACTAGATTTCTTTCGATATTTTGCTTGTCACAAGCAATCATTTTCAGTTTTTGTTAGGTTTATCCCCCCTCAATCCCATCAAGAAAACGCCCGCAATAAATTGTGTAATGGGCAAAGCAAGGAGGAAGAAAAGTGATAGACAATATACGTGTGAAGAATGTCTCGTGCCACGCGGGGTAGCCGTGCGGTCTGATGGCGCCTGTCACGGTCTGTGTGGCTCCCCTGTCGGAGGTTCGAGTACTCACTATCTCGGGCATGGGTGTGTGTGCTGTCCTTAGAGTAAGTTAGTTTGAGTTATATTAAGTAGTGTGTAGGCTTAGATACCGATGCGCTCAGCAGTTTGGTCCCAAAAATCTTACCACAAATTTCCAATTTCCAGTGTCTCGTGCCGTTGTACATGCCTGTATTTTGTCAGGTATACCACACCACCAAAAACGTCTAAAACCATATTATCGTCACTCGTCATCACTTCAGTGAATAGTGAGAACAGATTTATAAGGATTTCCTATAAAAAAAAAAAAAGAAATTATTTAATTTGGACTATACTGACCCGAAAATTTAAATGGTAAATACAGAGTCGACTATGGGGAAAAATATTAGCAAGTCAGTGGGATAAAGAGTCAATCATTTTGACTTATCAAAGTTAACAATTGGGATATTGGAGAACAGAAATGGCCATACCACAATCATTACATCGAATGAGTATCATTTTCTCCGATAATTGTAATATATTTCACAATAAAATGTTCCCATTCACTTAAAAAGGTGAAGTCCGTGGCGGGGCTATTGGTCTGACTCAAAATAGACTACAGCCTATTTTCTGAGCGGCACTAGGAGGAAGACCCATCGCCCTTGCTGGGTTTTACTCTCGGGAAATGGTATGGATATTCATTTGATAGCATATTTAGTGGATCTGGGGCCATTCTGGGCCGACTGCAACGAGGAAACATCACTACTTCTACCCACGATTGAACATGGCGCCTCCAGAGCCAAAGTCTACCACTCAACCCCCATTTTTATATTTTACTGAACTGAGTGCGCCGCGTTTCAGTTATTCCACAAGGAAAAATCGTTAGTATAACCGGGAATCTAATGGTTCCAATGGCTCTGAGCACTATGGGACTTAAGTTCTGAGGTCATCAGTCCCCTAGAAATTAGAACTACTTAAACCTACCTAACCTAAAGACATCACACACATCCATGCCTGAGGCAGGATTCGATCCTGCGACGTAGCGGTCGCGCGGTTCCAGGCTGTAGCGCCTAGAACCGCTCGGCCACTCCGGCCTGCAACAGGGACTCGAAACCAGGTCCTCCACATGGCAGTAACCTGCTGTGACTAATTTTTCCCTTTTTCAATTGAAACTGCAGCAAGAAGCAGCTAAAGGACAAAATACCCCCGTAAATGTGTTTTATCCCCTGTCTGTAGCAGCGAGCACATTTGGCGAAACAACTTACTGCATACAGAAAACGAAAAATGATAAGGGTCATATACCCCATACCCCAATAGTACATCTCGAATCTCTTTTAGCTAAGGGCGACACCCGCTGACTGCATTAACCAAAACCCTCTCTGGTAAACGTGAGATGCGGCATGTTACTAAAATCGTCCCGATAACGGAGCTATTGCCAGGCGTCCCAATACGCAGTAAGCATTTACTGCAGAAACATCAAAAAGTCATCCTCCCTTCGCCACACCAGGAGCAATAAAATGTACAAAATGAGCAATTAACAACGGAAAGAGTCATCGACTTCGGAAACAAGTTGGGATCCGGCCACAAGATAACGTCCGTAGTGTAAGCAGTGTCAGAATAGTGCTGAGGAAAGCAAGTTGATTCCGCAGGCAGAGCCAGTTCGTCAGTGACCACTGCAGGGGAATCTGTGCAGAAACAAGTTCGATTCTCTGTAGACGTTTATTGTTGGTAATAAGTTATTAACGACTCTGTACCAAGAGAAAGCCACTTCCATAGTGTGAATCGGGACATTGACAGTGGTCCATACAATCGTCCAACAAATGCGGGGTGACAACAGTTGAGTGAGACTGGGACAGACCACTCCATCCCCGAGAGCACGCAGGAATTTTGTCGTTACCGTTTGCAGCCTCAAGACGTCGTCGTCCGATAGCTCACCCCAATATAAATTTATACAACGTGATGCCATTTGAAGTGAATACGATATACGTCATTAGGAGAAGCAAGTCTTAGTCACTGGCTTCACGAGAATGAAGAACTGTGACGTGGTAGTATGCAGTTTACGGGTGGGAAACATCGGCATACAATAAAGACGGCCTTACGCTTGATATCTGAGAGAGACAAGCCTCCTCGCGTGAGTGGCTTCGTTAGAATCTCGTAACGTAATTTAAATACACTGACGGAAAAAAAGGCAACACCTAGAAGGAGCTGTGCGACACGAACGCAAGTTGGTAGGCGTGTACATGAGTGATGACAGTGGTGATCCTGGGAACATACGGTCGCAAGGCGACCGAGATCTTGGCGGCTACGTGACACTGTCGAGAGGGAACTTCATTGTATTCAGCGTATGACTCTGGAGCATCGTACTGCATCTGCAGCAGAAATGAGAACAGCAGTTCGCACCACAGAGGCACAACGAACAGTTAAAAACCGGTAACTTCAAAGACAGCACCGAACCAGACACCCTGTAGTGTGCATTCCACGATCCCAAACCACTGCCCTTTGCGATTTCATTGATGTCAAGCGGGAACTAATTGGAAGGCAGTGTGGTGGTGTCGAGTGTTTTCTGAAAAATCTGGATCTGCCTCGGTTCCAGTGATGGCCGAGTGTTGATTAGAAGGAAGTCAACTAAAGTCCTGCAAGCAGTCTGTCTGCGTTCTAGACACACTGGACCCACATCTGCAGTTATGCGCTGGCATACGATTTCGTATCACAGTAGGAGCACTCTTGCGTTTATCTCAGTTCCCTGACTGTAAATTAGATCGTCAGTCTCTTAATTAGACCTGTTATGCTGCCATTCATTAGCAGCATTCTGGGGGTGTTTTCTAAAAGGATAACGCTCGCCCACGTACCGCTGTTGTAACACGACAAGCTCTACGGAGTGTCGTTACATTGCCTTTGCATCCTCGATCAGCAGATCTTTCCCCAATGGAGCACATGTGGGACATCATCAGAGGACAAATGCAGCATCATCCACAGGCTGCATTAACCGTCCCTGTATTGTCCGACCGAGTGCAACAGACACGGAACTCCATTCCACAAACTGATTCCGGGACCTGTACGAAACAACGCATGCAAGTTCGCACACTTGCGTTCAACATTCTGGTGGTTACACCTGTTATTAATATACCAGCACTTCAAATTTGCATTTGTTTATCTAGCGTTAACATTAACCTGTAATCTTACAGTATTAATCTCTTAAGTATGGCCGCGCGGAGTGGCCACGCTGTTACAGGCGTCATGTCACGGATTGCGCGGCCCCTCCCACCGGAGATTCAAGTCCTCCCTCGGACATGGATGTGTGTTTTGTTCTTAGCGTCAGTTAGTTTAAGTAGAGTGTAAGTCTAGGGACCGATGACCTCAGCAGTTTGGTCGCTTAGGAATTCACACATTTGAATGTTTTGAGCTTAAATATGTTACATACGTTTTTTGATGTTGCAATTTTTTTCCGGCAGTGAATCCGGCCTTTCCACATAAACCGGTTAGACAGTTGTTACAATTTTTCGTTACCATTTTGTGAATAGGAAAGACCTGCGTGATATGGTATGCCTTACACAAAATAAAGGTCGGAAGTATTCGTATTTTCTGCGAAATGGTAAGCGAGCGTTTTTCGTGTTCCAATACGGCAGCCCGAAATTTATCGGTAACGGATTTCCAATTCAAAGCCGTCATATTCAATGGGAAATGAGAACCTCCAATGATGTATGTCGAACGACAGAACGTGACCAAGGAAGGACATCTTCCTCGAAATCGCGTAGGTTGAGGAATCGGCATTTGTCTTCGTTTAAGTGCGCACCTGAAGTACGATAAAACCATTGACTATCTTAACAAAGGAACCTCTTCATCGGCGTCCTCCCTGTGAGGTGTCCCCCTACCCTCCATCCCAGACCCCCTCCCCCGAGAGATTTAAACTCGACGGCCCATCAGCAAGTGGCTGCAACAACGGCTCAAGAGACAGGACAGTCAGTGACGTAGAGAGCGGACTGCCCTGAGGCACTTCCCAACAGTGAACAACTGGAAGCGTGAGCCGTCCGTTGACTGACAGTGACGCTTCAAAGTTCTTGTACAAGTTAGAAAGGTCCAGACATGCGGGAGAAGTAAAGCCTATAGTCTTCGATAGCTAAACGATATCGAGACCCACGTGACTAACGTTATCAAAAGCGTTAGAAAAATCTAAAAAGGCAATATCATAATGAAGATGTAACAGCAGCCACCGAAAACAAAATTGTAAGACCAGGGGGGAAACATTCATGTTTACTAATTACACAACCAACCAATAAGGACAATCTGCGGTTCACATCTCGAGCAACAGTGTTGTAGTCCAAACTGAGTAGCATGAGGAGACGAAAATCAGCCGATGTTAAACGGCCACGAATGAAAACAGATTTCCCCAACTTAAAGCCCGTTGGCACAGTTCTCCCCCACAAAATCTCTTCCAAAAGGGGAATAAAAGTAGAACGAAGGAGTTACCAAAAGTGAAAAAATATTCCTTTAGAAGGCCGTCTGAGCAGAATATTTATCGGAGGGGGAACAAGCAATAAAATGAGACACTTCATCCCCATCCACTGAAAATTCAACATTCTGGTCATAGCTTTGAGAGTCGCAAAACTAGCGTCAGAAAGGAAGCCCTCGACGACATCTGTTGCATACAACTGCGCGTAGTGTCGATGTAAGGCTTGAAACACCTCACCTTGAGTGGCCAACTCTCGGTCATCATGTGCGATGAGGAAGGTAATATGAGTGCGACGATGACGTGATGGCGGAGAAGATGGTACAATGATGTCAGTTCGTGGCTTAGACTTCATCTTCCACCCCTCCATCTGTTGCTACTTAATCAACAATATCTCTTTACTCAGTGACCGAGGAGCTGTAATAGAATTCCCGGTCTGTGTTTTACCGGAAGACCATATACGAGTAGCTGTGACGGTGATGCTATAGAGCTCATGAACATATCTCAGTTCCAGTATAACAAATTTCCTGAGACAGAAAACGCTTCTCTTGACAAATCAGCATGGATTTAGAAAGCACTGCTCGTGTGAAATTTTGCTTGCCCTTTTCTCGCATGACATCCTGCAAACCATGGATGGAGGACAACATGTAGATTTGATATTCCTAGATATCCGGAAAGCAGATGACACAGTGCCCCACTGCAGCTTGATAACAAAGGCCCGAACGTAAGGCATAGGTTTACAGATTCGTGAGTGGCTCCAAAGCTTTTAAAGTAACCGAACCCAGCACGTTTTCCTGGACGGCGAGAGCTCTCGGAGACGGGGTCATTGTCAAGAGAGCCTCAGGAAATGTGACAGGTCCGCTGTTGTTCTTTATAAAACGGTTCAAATGGTTCTAAGCACTATGGGACTTAACATCTGAGGTCATGAGTCCCCTAGACTTGGAACTACTTAAACCTAACCAACCTAAATTCATCACACACATCCACGCCCGAGGCAGGATTCGAACCTGTGACCGTAGCAGCAGCGCGGTTCCGGACTGAAGCGCCTAGAACCGCTCGGTCACAGTGGCAGGCTTGTTCTTTATATACATAAATGATTTGGCGGACAATTTGAGCGGTAATCTGAGGCTGCTTACTGATGATGCTGTGTTGTACGAGAAGGTATCGTCGTTAAGCGACTGTATGAGGATACAAGTTTACTTACACATAGGTTTTAGTTGGTGTGACGAATGGCAGCTTACTCTAAAAGCAGAAAATTGTAATTTAATTCAGATGAATAGGAAAAAGCATACACTAAGATTCGAATACAGCATTAGCGGTTTCCTGCTTGACACAGTCACGTCCATTAAATATCTAGATCCAACTTTGCAAAGCGATACGAACGAGCGCTAAGGACGCCGGTAATGAAGACGAATGGTCGGATTCGGTATATAGGGAGAATTTTGGGGGAGTGTAGCTCATCCGTAAAGAAGACAGCTTATTGAAGAATAATGTTACCCATTCTTGAGTACTGCTCGAGTGTTTGGGATTCCATACAGGACAGACTGGAGCAGTTGAGAGGCGTTCTGCTGTGTTTGTTACTGGCAGGTTCCATCAGTAAGGAAGTATTACGGAGATGTTTCGTAAGCTCAAGTGTAAATCTCTGGAGGGAGGACGAATTTCTTTTCACGAGGGGCCATTGCGTTGGTCGAGATCCAATGTCTGTTAGCAGAATATAGAATCGGTGGTTCAAATGGTTCAAATGGCTCTGAGCGCTACGGGACTTAACTACTGAGGTCATCAGTCCCATAGAACTTAGAACTACTTAAAGCTAACTAACCTAAGGACATCACACACATCCATGCCCGAGGCAGGATTCGAACCTGCGACCGTAGCGGTCACGCGGTTCCAAATTGACGCACTTAGAACCGCACGGCCACACCGGCCGGCTGGAATCGGTGGGTTCAGGAGGGTAATACGGAACGCCGTGCTGGATCCCAACGGCCTCGTATAGCTAGCAGTCGAGATGACAGACATCTTATCCGCATGGCTGTAACGGATCGTGCAGCCACGTCTCGATCCCTGAATCAACAGATGGGGACGTTTGCAAGACAATAACCATCAGCACGAACAGTTCGACGACGTTTACAGCAGCATGGACCATGGCTGCGGTTACCCTTGACGCTGCATCACAGAGAGGAGCACCTGCGATGGTGTACTCAACGACGAACCTGGGTGCACGAATGGCAAAACGTCATTTTTTTCGGATGAATCCAGGTTCTGTTTACAGCATCATAATGGTCGCATCCGTGTTTGGTGACATCGCGATGAACGCACGTTGGAAGCGTGTATTCGTCATCGCCATACTGGCGTGATGGTATGGTTCACCTCCTGTTCGCATTAACGGCACTTTGAACAGTGGACGTTACATTTCAGATGTGTTACGACCCGTGGCTCTACCCTTCATTCGATCC
This sequence comes from Schistocerca serialis cubense, assembly GCF_023864345.2. Lineage (NCBI taxonomy): Eukaryota > Metazoa > Arthropoda > Insecta > Orthoptera > Acrididae > Schistocerca > Schistocerca serialis. The sequence continues at coordinate 380,572,066 of NC_064645.1, read as the reverse complement.
CTGCGAAACCCTACATTTCAGCAGGATAATGTACGACTGCTTGTTGCAGGCCTTGTACGGGCCTTTCTGGATACAGAAAATGTTCGACTGCTGCCCTGGCCAGCACATTCTCCAGATCTCTCATCAACTGAAAACGTCTGGTCAATGGTGGCCGAGCGACTGGCTCGTCACAATACGCCAGTCACTACTCTTGATGAACTTTGGTATCGTGTTGAAGCTGCATGCGCTGCTGTACCTGTACACGCCATCCAAGCTCTGTTTGACTCAATGGCCAGGCGTATCAAGGCCGTTATTACGGCCAGAGGTGGTTGTTCCGGGTACTGATTTCTCAGGATCTGTGCACTCAAATTGCGTGTAATCGCATGTCAGTGCTAGTATAATATGTTTGTCCCATGAATACCCGTTTATCATCTGCATTTCTTCTTGGTGTAGCAATTTTAATGACCAGTAGTGTATGTTTTTGTTAGATGCCGTCATTAGTCCAGAGGCTGTAAATCATTTAACAAAACATTTTAAGTATTAGTCCGGGCTTTGATCTGTAAACGACTCAAAATTACTTATCTTACTGTTTCTGGCACATTTTGCCGTTTTTCTTGTCTATAAATACAATACATGTTACACTTTTCGTCACAGGATTCTTCAAAGTTGAATCACATCATTGATACAAAACAAACTTCGCAAAACAGAGGCGAAACGTAACTGAGTGGAGCCATAAACATAATGGAACACAGACGCTAGATACGGTACGGCCTTTGATTGTAATACACCAGATATAGTTTTCATGTAGTGATATTGATCGCTAACGTGACATTAATTTTGTAGAACGGAGAAATAAAGATGCGTGCGTTATTGTAAAATATTGTAGTATTAACATCAATAATTTTTTTATCCAAATTTTGTTAAAGATAAATGTGAAAAATACATGAATGACTGGTTTTTTACATTACTCAGTTTTTGTATAAGGGGCATACTGAAAATTTTCATAACCTGCAAATGTTGAAATGTGTGTGAATTCCTATGAGACCAAACAGCTGAGGTCATCAGTCGCTAGACTTACAGACTAGTTAAACTAACTTATGCTAAGAACAACACACACACCCATGCCCGAGGGAGGACTCGAACATCCGGCGCGAGGTGTCATAACTTTCCAAAGAGTATAAAAATACAAATAATGGATAACTGCGACAGAAAATAGCTCCACAGCAAAACTCAACGATTACGGAAATGTCGAAAAAAAGTGGTATGGAGATTTACTAACAGTGAGGTCGTCATGGATAGAGTCAATTCGACCAAAAAAAATTACCTTGGGTTGTGACACTATCCAACGATGATTTTACCCAGGTGTGTTCGCCTCTTCATCCGAAGCAAATCGATGACCACTCTTTCCTTAGGGCTCCAGAAATATGGGAATCGCATGATGATATATGAACAGTATAGACGTTGTGTAACAGCTTCCCAGTGAAACTTCTGCAGCGTACTTGTAACATACTTGCCAAAATTTGGGCGGACGTATTGTTTGTTGCTTGTTTCGACTATTCTGTAGCAGTTTCGTTATGAAGCCCTTAGGTATCCTACATACTGTTCCGACCTCTCCCAAAGCGATTCACACATTATTGGAGACCTGAAGAAAGACTTTGTGGTCGTCGATTTGCTTCGAGCGAAGAGATGCACGTCTGCTTACAGGCATTGTTCCGCAGACAACTGCAAAAATTTTTCCTTAAAGGGATTTATCGTCTTTTCTAATGTGGGATAAACGGCTCAACAGTGATGGCAGTTACTTTTGAAATAACAAACGGGTTACTTACTTTTTTCCCGTTTGTCTGCCCGATATACATATAAAATTTCGTTATTTGATACCGTCCGTGGAGTTGCAGTTTTGATGCCGAGCAGTGTGAATTCACTCCCTACGTGAATAACGTTGTGTAAAAGCTTCCCATTGGTGAAATTAAATTTGGTGCCAATATACTGCACTCTACTGTCGACCGTAATATTTGAAAGGAGATAAAACCTACTGTAATACTTCTCCATGAAAGGAAAGAAGAGGCTATAAAAGGTGTATGGCCGTGGGCGCCCACGAAGAGAATCGATTACGGAGCTCGGGAACCAGACGGCGCTCTCTGTGACTCTCGGCTTTCGCTCTTCCCTTTCGCCTTTCAGAGTTCGCTACCGTTCGTCTCTGGTATTGGAGCGCTGAGTGCACCCGCTCTGTGAATCGGCAAGCACATATTCCATCAACAGTGACAGACCTTTTGAGATACTCTCTCCCTCTGCCGTGTCCTCTGGTAATTTCACAGGCGGAGCTGCATCGATCTCGTAGATCCAGTTTCCTAGCTCTGGCTAGCAAAAACGAAAATGTGCTCTCACTTTCTACTACGGAAAGTTTACAACACTGTGGCTTCAATTACAGTCGACAAACACACCGGGGCTCTGTATAATACTCACTACTGTTGCTTACTGCACGCAAAACTAACACATGTTACTCCTTTTTAATGGATTAATTGACCGTGGTCGTGAGTCAAAAGGGTTGAAGCAGTCGGGTTATTAACTTCATTTCTGATGCAGCCTTATATTAAAAGGATAAGATAAACCAGTTACCGGATTCGAACGTACGTTCCTCAATAAATACTAAAAGTGCGAAGTAAAATGAACAGAAATGGCCGCCAGCCCAAACCAGACAAAAATGTGAGAATAAGAATAACAAATTTCAAACTTTAAAGTGCAATCCTAGCTTTTAGCTTTCGTGTGAGAATGCAAAAATAAGAATGGAAACGCCGGCTGGGGTGGCCTAGCGGTTTTAGGCGCTTCAGTCAGGAACCGCGCGGCCGCTACGGTCGCAGGTTCGAATCCTGCCTCGGGCATGGACGTGTGTGATGTCCTTAGTTTAGTTAGGTTTAAGTAGTTCTAAGTTCTAGGGGACTGATGACCTCAGAGCCATTTGAACCATTTAAGAATGGAAACAGGTAAGAACATAGGAGCAACTTCGATCACGTATTACCGCCGTAAAGTTGCCTCTCACTGAATATGTATAAGGCAACGAACTGTTACAAACTAACGTGTGCTAGAAGAGCAGTTTGATAACCACCATGCCCCTTAATACGAATCGGTTGCTGACAACCACAGTGTCTAGTATGTGTGAATCCTAAAACTGTTATGGAGGCCAGTGATATATTAAGAATAACTTTTGCTGCACTCAAACATATAGGATAAGAACACAGTACTCTTGAACGAACGTCTATTAATTTTATGCCTACACAGAATCCAGAAAATAGGGTGGTGGTTCTTTAAGCTTTCACGGATTACAACACACTTTTTAAAGTATTTATCATACGCAAAGCCGTATAACGAGCTTTGTAACAGGTTTTCAAGCAAAATCAAGTAAGTAAATACTACGTTTTATGCAGTTATTTAGATTTCAGACCACTTGGAGTAGTGGAAGACCGCATTTTCTCTCAGACCTGAAAATTAATTTCACAATCATAATTTCACTAGAGACGGCAAACACTTTAGCAATTAATGTAAGTAAATGTTTAAACAGCTGTCAACATTTTTGTGAACGCTCGTAAATGTTCATGGATTAGGAAATAGTATCCTAATACAATTAACGTGACGTACGTCAGTGATACACATGTAATACACATAACTTAACTTCACACTTTTGTTAAACAAGTGCAGTGAAACCTCTGATCCATCCAGGAGTATACTTATAACAAGTAATCTTTTTATTGCAAGAAGAACACCACGCATAGCTAGATGATAATGTTTAATGGGACATGACAGGTTTCGTGTCATATAACCACATGCTCAGATATACATAAAAGTGTAAGTCACTAAACACACCAATGTAGGAAAGAAGGGAGATCCAACCTCGACTGGTAAAACGGCATTACCCGCCAAATGGCGATAGTTAAGTTAAAAAGGAGACGAATGGTGCGCACATGATCCTCCGTAAAAGGGAGGAACAGATTATCCAGCACATCCTAGTGGCAGGTGTACTGGTCGTGTTCCATTAAAGATTATCGTACAGCAATGTTCTTTTAGCGCTGTGTATTAACACAGCTGCGGATGCCAGGAGCACAAGGTTGTTTGTAACTTTTGTATTGTCTGTAGGTGTTGAAGAGCTGAGCTGCTATAGTGGTGTCGCAGGACGTTAATGCGGAGCTTGATCTCTTCATGCTTCTTTCTCTGTAAAATCTCTTCTTGACGAGGTCAAAATAATTTAGACCATTGTACAGTACGGCAAGATGCAATGTCTGAACGTAATTTCAAATGGTTCAAATGGCTCTGAGCATTATGGGACTTAACTTCTGAGGTCATCAGTCCCCTAGAACTTACTTAAACCTAACTAACCTAAGGACAGCACACACATCCATGCCCGAGGCAGGATTCGAACCTGCGATCGTAGCGGTCGCGCGGTTACAGACTGTAGCGCCTAGAACCGCTCGGCCACTCCGGCCGGCACGTAATTTCCATCTGTGTCTCATTTAGTAAATAACTTACCCATAGCGCCGCTCCAGGTTGTGAATATTTCAAAGGCTGGCGAAGGACTTGTTAACGTCCTACTGCTGGCTTACTTAGCTCGCCAATCCACCTTTCTTTCGGGGGTTTCTAACGACGTCGACAGTAGGGACTTCTCTCCATCTTTCCCTTGATTACAATTGTAATATTCTTTATGTATGAACCAGTGTGTTCAAGTAAAACGTAAATGTCGTCGTAAGATTCGGTAAAATAGTAACGCAAATATTATGAAAGCATAAAAAAATAATACATAGACTGTAGGACTATTAACGATATGAAAGACGCTTAAGTTAGTTACAAACTAGTAGTGCACACACTTCATTCAAAATGTAGACGTCACTACAGATATTCGGATTTAGGTTATGACATATTCGAGCTCTGAGGGATGAAGTAGTGATAGCAGCAGACGATCAAGTAGGTAAAAAGAAGAGGGTTAGTAGAAATCCTTGGGTAACAGAAGAAATATTGAATTTAAATGATGAAAGGAGAAAATATAAAAATGCAGTAAATGAAGCAGGCAAAAAGGAATACAAACGTCTAAAAAATGAGATCGACAGGAAGTGCAAACTGGCTAAGCAGGGATGGCTAGAGGACAAATGTAAGGATGTAGAGGCTTATCTCACTAGGGGTAAGATAGATACTGCCTACAGGAAAATTAAAGAGACCTTTGGAGATAAGAGAACCACATGCATGAACATCAAGAGCTCAGATGGAAACCCAGTTCTAAGCAAAGAAGGGAAAGCAGAAACGTGGAAGGAGTATATAGAGGGTCTATACAAGGGCGATGCACTTGAGGACAAAATTATGGAAATGGAAGAGGATGTAGATGAAGATGAAATGGGAGATACGATACTGCGTGAGGAGATTGACAGAGCACTGAAGGACCTGAGTCGAAACAAGGCCCCCGGAGTAGACAAAATTCCATTGGAACTACTGACGGCCTTGGGAGAGCCAGTCCTGACAAAACTCTACCATCTGGTGAGCAAGATGTACGAAACAGGCGAAATACCCTCAGACTTCAAGAAGAATATAATAATTCCAATCCCAAAGAAAGCAGGTGTTGACAGATGTGAAAATTACCGAACCATCAGTTTAATAAGCCACAGCTGCAAAGTACTAACACGAATTCTTTACAGACGAATGGAAAAACTAGTAGAAGCCGACCTCGGGGAAGATCAGTTTGGATTCCGTAGAAATACTGGAACACGTGAGGCAATACTGACCTTACGACTTATCTTGGAAGAAAGATTAAGGAAAGGCAAACCTACGTTTCTAGCATTTGTAGACTTAGAGAAAGCTTTTGACAATGTTGACTGGAATACTCTCTTTCAAATTCTAAAGGTGGCAGGGGTAAAATACAGGGAGCGAAAGGCTATTTACAACTTGTACAGAAACCAGATGGCAGTTATAAGAGTCGAGGGACATGAAAGGGAAGCAGTGGTTCTGAAGGGAGTGAGACAGGGTTGTAGCCTCTCCCCGATGTTATTCAATCTCTATATTGAGCAAGCAGTAAAGGAAACAAAAGAAAAATTTGGAGTAGGTATTAAAATCCATGGAGAAGAAATAAAAACTTTGAGGTTCGCCGATGACATTGTAATTCTGTCAGAGACAGCAAAGGACTTGGAAGAGCAGTTGAACGGAATGGATGGTGTCTTGAAGGGAGGATATAAGATGAACATCAACAAAAGCAAAACGAGGATAATGGAACGTAGTCGAGTTAAGTCGGGTGATGCGGAGGGTATTAGATTAGGAAATGAGACACTTAAAGTAGTAAAGGAGTTTTGCTATTTGGGGAGCAAAATAACTGATGATGGACGAAGTAGAGAGGATATAAAATGTAGACTGGCAATGGCAAGGAAAGCGTTTCTGAAGAAGAGAAATTTGTTAACATCGAGTATAGATTTAAGTGTCAGGAAGTTATTTCTGAAAGTATTTGTATGGAGTGTAGCCATGTATGGAAGTGAAACATGGACGGTAAATACTTTGGACAAGAAGAGAATAGAAGCTTTTTAAATGTGGTGCTACAGAAGAATGCTGAAGATTAGATGGGTAGATCACGTAACTAATCATGAAGTATTGAATAGGATTGGGGAGAAGAGAAGTTTGTGGCATAACTTGACCAGAAGAAGGGATCGGTTGGTAGGACATGTTCTGAGGCATTAAGGGATCACCAATTTAGTATTGGAGGGCAGCGTGGAGGGTAAAAATCATAGGGGGAGACCAAGAGATGAATACACTAAGCAGATTCAGAAGGATGTAGGTTGCAGTAGGTACTGGGAGATGAAGAAGCTTGCACAGGATAGAGTAGCATGGAGAGCTGCATCAAACCAGTCTCAGGACTGAAGACCACAACAACAACAACATATTCGATATGCCATTGGTGGTGCAGACGAATAGCGAAATTATGTATGACGTGCAGATCGATGCTGTCGATGTTTCTGAATGGCTGTTTCCAGCTCAGCAGTGGTTTTGGGGTTATTGCCGCACAACTTGTCTTTCATATAACCCATAAAACGGAGTCGCCTCTGTTCAGATCCGGAGAAAATGACGGCAATCGAGATCGATGCCATTGGCCTCTGTGTACTCCAGAACCAGATTGCGATCGCCAATGTGCTCTTCCAGGACATCAAACACGCTCTTGCTTCGTTGGGGTCTTGCATGGGCCACATGTTGTCGAAATCAGGGTCGTTTTGGGTAATGGGGATGAAATCATCTTCCATAACGGTAGTCACCGTGCCATCAAGGAATATCACACCGGTTATTCCGTGACTGGACATTTCACACCACACAGTCACCCGTTGAGTATGAAGAGACTTCTCGATCGCGAAATGTGGATTCTCAGTCCCCCAAATGCACTAATTTTGCTTATTGACGAAACTGTCCAAATGAAAGTGGACTTCGTCGCTAAACTGAACCACATCCACATCAAAGTCCTTTTCGTCAGTTCTGTCGACAATAGGACTCGCGAGGCACAGCCGCTGTCCCATGGCCCCGGGGCTTAATGGCTGACGGGTTTGAACTTTTTAAGGGAAGAGAATTTGTCGCAGTGTCTCCCGGTTGATTCTCATCTGTTGTACAGCTCTTCGTTCGATTTCCTGAGGATGGTTTGACTCACAGCGTGTCTCTTCTCGATGTTTTCAGGTGTTTTCCATCATATTGGACGACCGACATTGCCAACACTATCATCACGAACAGTAGCTGTTCTCTCAAACTTACGAATAAAATATTTGACTGTTAGCACACTTCGACCGGTTGGCTTCAGCTTGAACTCGGTCGCAAACTTCCTCTGAGCCGCAGTTGCGCTGTTATTGCTCGCATATATGCCTTCACAAGGGCTGTATGCTCGGGCACGCTCTACCGCGACATTTTCACGTGCAATGGCTGACGACACCAGGGCGCGTGCACATGTGCATACGAATTACCATCACATGAAATGAATTTGCAATTGCGAATAAGGACTGCCATCAGCTGTAGAATTGAATGATACCAGCGAAAATTTGTGACGGACCAGGACTCGAACACGTATTTTCCGTTTATCGCGAGCGGTAGCCTTACCACTTGGGTACCCGGGGACGACTTACGGCCGGACCCGAACTTCCATGTGTCGTCAACCTATAACACTATTTGTTTATGGTTCATCTAATTTTTTATGAATTTTTGCTGTAAAGTTCTCGCATACTGTTACTACATCCAGTACTATGTAAATTGCTTACTACATTGAATAATTATCTGATGACATTTTGTATTTCAAAATATTGATGTGTATAAAATGTTCATGTTAATGTAAATCTGACAACTGTATGAAATGGTCACGATTAGGAACAACGTAAGAAATAGGTGTTATGTTAAAGTCAATGTCCTTTTGTTTGATACGAAAGTGGCTCTGAGGAGTGGAAAAGGTGGCAAGGGCGTACTGGCGCGCCACCTAGAGCAAGCGTGCGAAGTAAGTCACTCAGTCTGTAGGCAGTACCGATTGAGGCAACACCTTTCTGGAGCAAGAGAAGCTTTGACTGCAGATTTGCACAGTAACACCTCTGATGGAGACTGCAAACGGCATACGGCATAGCGGCGAGCTGTTGTGCTACTGTATGTAGAATTAAACTGTATGTAAAATTAAACGACGCCAAGAAGAGAAATTGAGCCCATACAGCAAGATACTTGCAGGCCGTACTGTGGGTAGTATAGCTGCCATAATTTCCGCCACACCCAAGCCTACTGCTAGCAGATAAGATTGTTATGTATATTTACTTTTTTACACCGTGAACAATTAATTTAAACTGTGTTTTAATAATCATTCTTGAACTTTAAAGAAACTGCTTCAACCTGTTAATTTTTCCTAATCAGATACCTATATAGGGCTCCTACCAAGTGTTTGATTAAACCTAGTAACCCGTTTTACAGACTTATGATGTCCCAAGTTAATGTAAAGAGGCACCATTTAAATTTTTTTGTGTGTAAATAATCGGAATGCTTTCTTAACTATTGCAAAGTGTTATAGTAGAAGTTTGCTTACGAAAAATTCAGTCAGAGTAAAGCAAAGTTACTAGACTCTTTCAAATGGCTATACAGAGTTAGTTAAAAGAATAATAGCTTTTTAAAATAAATTCCAGTAAGAAAGAGGTTTTCTTGTAGTGAAATGTTCACTAAAAAATGTGTGTGTTTACCATCTAAGTATTTTAGTATTTAAGTTTGTTAATTACGGAAAGTGCTTTTCTAAAGGTCCTCCCTGGACAAATTTTAATTGCTTCCTTGAAATTATCTACTAGGCATTTTCTTTTTTAAAAACGTAATGTATATGGGTGTAGTACAACATTGTTTACGTGGAATAATATTTATTTGAGGAAGCAACTTTAACAGTAGGAGGAAAATAGGCAAAATTCATACTTCTTTTTTTCCAGTGCTTCACTGTTGCATTGCCTGGATGGGCTGGCAACCGTTAGTGCATATTTTAAACCACTGAAGGAACTTGGGACTGAGTTGTCCTAGCTTCAATATAATACTACTCATACTTCGTTTCATTCTCACTGCTGTGTAAGATCTTAGGAAAAGAACTGAATAGTCTGATTTACTTTTCCATTATACACAACACACGGCCAAACCTCGTAAAAAGGGTAACTCTATTGATTAGCTTTTCCTATTAACAGGACTATCCTCCCATATTGTACTTCATTCGGAAATTAAATAGAATTTAGTAAGAGGTTTATACGTGGCAACATACAGGTTTTTCTGTTATTTAGATAAAAGGATACTAAAATACAATGGTGGTAGTAGCGTTATAAACCGTTTCGTCTACGAATTGAACTCGTGCATCGATTATGTATGTTCCCAGACAGGTCAGGCGTTGTACTCCAAAGTCAGTTGACCGGTATCGCCAGAAACATACGATTTTGCAGTGCCTGTGTTATTCTGATTGCGATACACAGGTTCTTTGACCGTGTAATTAGAAAGTCCTAACGCAAACAGTTCAAAAGTAAGACTTATTTCACATAATTCAATAATTGTCACCCTGTACATAAACGGTATAAAAAGTTGGTGTCTTAACACAGGTGATACAAACTGAAGGGCTGGTGTGTGCGGATGGAGTGACTGGACTGCTTTGCCATCCTTGGATTGATTTTTAACACCGATAGAGGGCGGTGATGAGAGTAATCTGGTTAATACGGAAGTTGTTACAATGGCAAATACAGACGTTTTATTATAAGCAGGAGTTGACCGCATTGTTGGTGCCCAATAAGTTAATTGCTTCCGAAAAATGTGCATTACACGTGCACTGATGAGCAAAAACGTTATGACCAACTATTTAAAAGTGTGTTGGTCGACTTCCAGGAAGCAATTCAGCTGTGATTCTGGGTGCCATGGATTCTACAAGTAAATGATAGGTTTCCAGAGGTTGTAACACCAGATCCCTGCGCACAGGTCACACACTTCCCGTAATTTACGCCTTCGCACAAATAATGATACCTAACTATTTGTTGCTTCGAATGCAATAGTTTTATTTCTGTATAGTTTACAGAAGTTTGCCAACTGACGAAGATCAGATAGTTGGGGGATAGATGGTTGTACCTGGAGGATAGTGTATCTAGGGAACCTGGTGACAGATTTTAGAATAACATGAACGAATCCACACTAGAGACCGCCTTAAGTAGGCTTCTCCAATTTCTATTGTGTTTGTTCATACGAGCCATGAGGTTATGTTTGGTGCAGTGCTTGTAACTGTCTTCAGTTCCACAAATTGAAGTGTTGTGGAATATATTACCGTCACTTGGTAGACGTTGTGAAATCTTCATTTACAGAATTCTATAGTGTGTAAAATTATGTATATTTTTAAACTTAGCTGTGTAACGTGTCGATTGTTAAGCCATCCATATTCCGTCGTACTCCAACTTGTACATTGAAACAGACCATGTGATATTTGCAGATGAAGTGAATGTCTTTGATATATCAGCAGTATTAGCAGTTTAACTTGTCTAGATAATGGAAATTCGTTTGAGTTTTCAACAGCTTGCAACGGGACATCCTCCTCTAGCATTACATTTCCTCAACAGTAGTGGTCGATACCTAGTATTATTTTTCGAATTTCGGACAGGTCAATATCATCTCAGCTGCTTTGCTGAAAACTTTCATATAAATTTATACACTGTATGTTATATTTCAAGCTAAAATTTCTGAAAAGAATTTCTTCATTTTCGATGTTATAATCGATAAGTACTAGTTCTGAACGTACAGTTTAAATGTTTTTTAGAAGTAATTGAAATTACTAATTATTTGGCACCCTTAAAATTTCTGTTATTAATTACGCACTCTAGTATTGTTGACTATCTTTATTTCTGGATTCACTGATGAAATAATAATCGAAACGATAGAAATGAATTTTTCAAGAAAAATTCCAAATCCTTTGGAGTATCGTTATTTCTGCTGAGTGAGTCAGTAGTAAGCATGCCTCTGATGTGATCGGACGTATTTTTTGTATTTGCTCGAACCATGTAATTTCAGCTTTGTTAACGTTAAAAATCAAAAACCTATATGATATAATAAAGGGTGAAAAAAAAAACATTAAAGTATCAACAAAAACTCTGCAACAACAATCCTCAAATTTATTTAGATGAGTTCAACCATGAGGACGTAAAATGTGAGAATTTCAGCTTTAAGTATCGGATCCATAGACAAGAAGAACTGGAGCAAACTCTACGTGAAAAGATAAGTAAATTGGGAAGTTAACTGTAATCTTCGCTCCTCTCAAACCTTCGTAAAAGACTAATGTACATAATAGCTGAAAGTAGGATGGAGGGGGTAGATTACAAGTTTTTATCTTGAAATTGGTTTTTGATAATACTTCTACTTTATTTAATTTTGCTTACAGATTATTGGTGTCTGTATTGTAACCGTTAGTCAACTAAATATGACTCATACAAGATTTTCTCTACTGCAACAACTTTAAATTTCAATTGAATACTTGTTCCTAGCTACATGACCATGCTATAACTTGAAATATTTTTCCACGTTTGGAAAAGTGTCCGGAGTAGTTTTTGTTACTTCGGAAAAAGTTTGCAACACACAAAGATTTTATGCTAGAGTTAAAAAAAAAACTGAATGAGAAAAAATGTTAAACTTCTGTTGCTGGGCTGGATGGAGGTGAAAAAATGGAAATATTAGGTTGTCTCCGACGTTCGTTCGTTTTGCTTGCGTTCCATTTAGCGCCTGAAAACCCTGCACCCGCGTCTTCCCCAGGGTATCATAGTTGCCTAAACGCTTCTACGACGTCGTGGCCAAAAACTCAACGCGCCATTAGAGATGTCAGCGTGTGTTTGATCCTGGCGTTGGATGGAACAGCGTGGACGTGCATTTACAAGATATTGAATACAAAAAGGAACATTTCTGACATTTTATCCTGTTTTACTATCGTAAGGAGAAAACCGTGCCGCAGTGTCGGCAGAAGACTTGTGCTGGACACGGGGACGACGCAGCAAAGGGTCGAGCATGCTAAAGATGTTTAGTCGATGACAAGGTGGAAATTTCGTGAAACCTCGATTTCGTTGACCAATGGTTACGACGTGGAACGGCTTAATGACATGATAGTCAATAATCCACGAATGACACTGTGGGTGTTGGCACTGGAGCTCAATGTCGCTCGTGCTACTGTAGTCAGGAACTTGAAGAAACTGCCTTACGGAAATATTCTCGATCTATTGGTCCCTCACGAACTGACTGAAGCGAATTTGATTCAGTGCGTGTCCATCAGTGTCCCATTACTGAGATGCAATCAGGAAGCTCATTTTCTGGAACGACTGGTAACTGGACGTGAGAAATGGATCGTGTACATCAACGTCCGGAAGAGTGAATCGTAGCGCAGGACAAGCCAGCCACCACTCTCAGTTCCTGAATCAGAGCTGCATCCGAGAAAGTTTCTGCTATGCATCTGGTGGGGTTGTAAAGCTGTCCTGTATTAGGAACTTCTACCGAATCATACTATCACATCCGAGAGATATTGTTCGCAGTTGGAGGATCTCAAGGCAGCCACTAAAGAGAAACGACCGGATTTGGGACACGATATCGTCTTTTACCAAGACAACGCCCGACCACATGCCTCTATGATGACCCATCAAAAGCTGCAGTATTTTGAGTGGGACGTGTTACCAAATCAAATGTGTGTGAAATCTTATGGGACTTAACTGCTAAGGTCATCATTCCCCAAGCTTACACACTACTTAACCTAAATTATCCTAAGGACAAACACACACACCCATGCTCGAGGGAGGACTCGAACCTCCGCCGGGACCAGCCGCACAGTCCATGACTGCAGCGCCTAAGACCGCTCGGCTAATCAGGTGCGGTGACGCGTTACCGCAACCGCAGTATTCGCTAGACATTTTCCCTTCCGACTTTCATCTATTCCGTTCCCTGTAGAATTTCCTGAACAGCAAACACCTCACGTCCTTGGAGGACTGCAGACTGGACAACGAAGAGTTCATCAACCTGAACACCCCCACATTTTGGAAGAATGACATATATAACCTTTCAGACGAACGGCAATATACTGTCTACAATAATGGTGTATGCTGAAGGAAATAAACAGTTTGTTTACTAAACCAATCCGCCTTATTTACTTATATCGCGCACAGAATTGTACACGAAGTGTGTAAGGAGACAGGCAGGCAACCATTCAGTCGCAACTGTGCTGCGATGCGGTTTGTTCTCAGGCGCTCTTTGTGGCTGAACGGTAACGAAAAGCGAAGAAATTTATGAGACAACCCAACGCATTAAAGTTCTATTACTGGGCTGGATGGAGACCTAAGTAGGAAAAGTTTACCAAGGTACAGTACTCTCCAATGTCTTGCCTTTCAGCATCATAGGTTGTTAAGGAATTAGTAACTGACAGTTTTAGATATTGTAGCAAATATCAGTACTGAGTGATGATTAGGCATAAGCACAGAAGAATAAGCTCATATCCTAATCAATGGAATCAAATATCGGAATGATCATCGCGTAGTCAAACTGACATGAGAATTATATTTGCATCAAGCCTGTGCAGACACAATAATGAATGAAAGTGAACTGCCAAGCGAAGATCAAATTACCTCATAATGAATCGTACGTGCTAGTCAGTCACGTGTACACACTTTGGAGCAGTGCTCAGCGAATCACGAATCCACTTTCTAAAGTTGATAGACACAAATAAACAGGCCGAGCGGCCACTGTGCCGTGTTCGTTAGGGAGCCTCACGCCACTTTCTTTTAATGGAAAACTGCCAGAAGCTCCCTCAGCTTAAAGGTCGTTTTGGCAACCCCCTCGAATTCCCAAGAGAGACGAAGCTTTTTATACGAACTGTCCTCTTCGCAGTTTATCTCTGAAAACTTGAAACTGAGATGACAACAGTACACAAGCCAGTAAGAAAATTCTAAGCTTCTCGAGGAGCGTACAAATATGGTTTGTCGACATTTTAACCCTTGCAACAGTGGCGAAATTACCCTATTAATTCATACGAGTTGATTATTACACATTTAATCTAAGTATTAAAACAAGTGGTCCCTACCGCAGTCACCCCTCAATCACTCCTTACATTTGTTAGTTCATGCCTCGCTCTCCAGTTTCTCTGAGAAATGACGCTTCACAACTTCCACTAAAAATGTGAGGAAAAACAAAACTTATCTTTTTCCAAGGGTTAGTTTTGCCTTCCTAAATGGCATTTATTACGTCTATGTTGCGCATCGCTTTTTACAGTTCTTTAACTCTGAATCTACATTAGCATGTACGAGGGCCGTTCAGAAAGTAACCTCCGGTTGATTTAAAAAAATACACCAAGTTAAATAAAAATATTTTAATATATACATCTTACAACTACATCTTTGCACTATTTTTCTACATAGTCTCCATAGCGATTGAGGCACTTATCGTATCTCTTCACAAGATTTGAAATTCCTTCTGCATAAAAATCACCCGCTTGTGCCTGGAGCCAGCCTGTGACCGCATCTTTGAGCTCTTCGTCGTCATCAAACCGCTGTAACCCGAGCCATTTCTTCAAATGCATGAAGAGGTGATAATCACTTGGCGCCAGGTCTGGGCTGTAAGGTGGATGGTTGATAACGTCCCACTTGAAGGACTCAAGAAGGGCTGTTGTTCTGCGAGCAGAGTGAGGACGGGCGTTATCGTGCAAAAAAACGATACCGGAAGTCAGCATACCACGGCGTTTGTTCTGTATAGCCCGTCGTAACTTTTTTATTGTTTCACAGTACACGTCTTGATTAATGGTCGTACCACGTTCCATGAATTCAACCAACAACACCCCTTTGGCATCCCAAAACACCGTTGCCATCAGTTTTCTGGCAGAAAAATCTTGCGAAGCTTTTCTTGGTTTGGTAGGCGAATTTGAATGTGTCCACATCTTTGACTGTTCTTTTGCCTCAGGGTTCACGTACTTAGTCCAGGTTTCGTCACCGGTCACGATTCTGTTTAACAATGGCTCTCCTTCGTCCTCATAACGTGACAGAAAGTCTAATGCAGAGGCCATTCTTTGAGTTTTGTGGTGGTCGGTAAGAATTTTGGGCACCCATCGTGCACAGAACTTACGGTAACCCAATCTTGCTGTCACTATCTCGTACAAGAGAGTCTTAGAAATCTGTGGAAAACCAGTAGACAACTCCGACATTGAGAAACGTCGATTTTCACGAACTTTTGCATCAACTGTCTTAACGAGTTCGTCAGTCACCAATGATGGTCTACCACTCCTCTCTTCATCATGAACGTTTTCTCGTCCACTTTTAAATAAACGTACCCATTCACGGACAACTCCTTCACTCATAACTCTTGGTCCGTACACGGCACAAAGCTCACGATGAATAGCTGCTGCAGAATATCCTTTGGCTGTAAAAAACCTTATGACAGCACGCACTTCACATTTGGCGGGGTTTTCTATTGCAGCACACATTTCAAACTGCCACAAAAACTAAACTAGCGCAGGTACGACGTTCACTCGACCACGGCTTGATGCCGACTGACCTGTTGAGTGCGTGAACGCACAGATGGCGTCGCTACTCCCCCCACAACCCACACTGTGACCAATCGGAGGTTACTTTCTGAACCGCCCTCGTATCATGTTACTCTTCCTTGCAATAGAAATATCGCAGACAATGTAATTTAACATCTGACTCATTATTCTCCGCAAGCAAATTTTCGCGTTGTGGTGAGGGGTACTTCTGGTTCCACTACTGTTTACATCCTTTTCCTATTACAGTCACGAATCGTGCTCGGGAAGAATAACTGCCGGGAAGATTATGTTTGAGCTCTAATTTCTCTGACCTTCCAGCTGTAGACGGTCCGTGAGATAAAAATAAAAGGAAATATTGTTGCCTGACGTTTGTTCCAACCTACACTCACTGAATTTTAACAACTTTCTCAAAATTAAAAAAGTCTCTCTTCTAACGTCTGCCATTCGAATATGTCAGCAACTCTCTTACTAAACAAACTGTTGACGGAACAAGCGGCTGTTATTTTAGTCTTCTCTGTTTCTTCTATTAATCGTACCTGCTTACTGAAATTTGTAATTAAATATATACATCATTTTCAAACCAAAAGTTCAGTTCAGCTGGAATCAACACTAGAAATGAAGATTTAAGAACACTTGCTTCGGTCGAACAGATAACTGCCCATTTTTCAGGAATACACATTTTCAATGACTTACCAGCAGCAATGAAAAATTTGACGACTAATAAAGTACAGTTTACGAGAACCATAACGGATTTATTGGTGGCCACCTTCTAGTCCAATGACGAATTTCTTAGTAGATTCAATTGATGTGTATGTATTACTTGTCATATCAAATAATGTAAATATTGGTATTCTCTGATTTCTGTACAAATTCAATGCAGTAATGCTGTCATTGTAAATAATTCTTGTAAAATGAATTTTCTGTTTGATGATGCATCGCTACAATACACTAAAAATTATCGTATGGACCACAGTAGATTGAACATTTACGTCTTGTGTGACAAGTTGTTCATTACCTTTTAAATTAAAGGATGTTTAAAATGTGTTTTGACTTATTGCCCATCCATGAAGACCATTTCACCTGGGAAACGTGGAAAGGAGACATTTATTGTGTATTCTTTTTTTTATATATGTTCTACATCCTGAAGAATCTCCTCACTATTGATCTATTGAAACGAAACAAACATCTTCTAATCAAAGGGTGGAAAACCGTTGTGACTATCTGTCCAGTAGCACATAATCTCAGCATGACTACACAAGTGTAGTGTCGGAACCAGTTACACAAACAAATAATCCAAAACCAATAAGTATTTATTAGAACATTCAAACGAAATATAGGACTCTGGTATAGAATTCTGATATAAGTCAACACAAATGACTACCTACGAGAGGTAACTTCCAATACATGAGTCCACAACTCAGCAGTGAAATAAAAGTCTGACGTTACTCTTAGAAGTCTGTATCTACCCGTTGTATTCAGAGAGGGATTCCTGGAGGTACCGTTCACTAATGACCGCTGTTGGATCCAGCAGGTTGGTTTTCTGGTGTGGACTCCAGCCACGGCTTCCTTGAACTAGCTTTACTCGCTGTGGGCTGAGCGTAGACTGCTGGGTGCCGTGTCACGTGGATAAATACACTCGATCCACATGAATGACAGTCACCGGCCATGATGACAGGCTGCTTCCTCATTGTCTCTCCACGAAACGTAATGTTCTCTCGCAACTGACTGCTATCTTTGGAAGACGTGACAGTGTAATTTCGTCACCTGGGTGTCGTCTTGATGCAGCGGTAGCTACCAGCCGTTCCGAACGACTGCACCTGTAGGTTATGCAACCGGTGATACAGTGCCATTCCACGGGAGTCAACCGGGCGAACGCCGTCGGTCATAACAAAAAATGAGGACAACTCTCAATAATCGACCGAACATCTTGTTTGTAAAGTGTCACTTTTGTGCATTGGTTAATTTCTTTTTGCTTTTTATTGTACCTCAGAATGCAATTTTCTTTCCCTATAACTACTTTTGTGTTGTCGTCTACTTTAGACTTCAGTTATACCATTCCTCAATGCCTCTCCGTATTGTACATGCCACATCAAAGACACCGTCTATTAGGTACTACTGTAATTCACTGAGGTTTCAACACGTGGTGAGCTTTTCTAGACTTCTATCATATCTTACGTTAATAACCACACCAAGTTTTTCTTTATTTCTTTTAATTCTCACCGACTCCCAAAATTTTCGTTATACTCAGTATATGTAACTAATATTGATAGAAATTTACTTTCTTTTCAAATCAAAACTGTAGTTAGCGGCCTTTTACTCGATGACGATTTCATTACTCTTCATTTTTCTCTTATCTCGCTTTCTGATTCAAATCGGTAATGATTCTACGACGACGTGCTAAAAATTAATGCCAGTGAATATTTTATCTGAAAACTCTCAAATAATACCAACGTTGTTAATATTCTACATCTTTATTCTTCACTAAACATGTTCATTTCTCAACATAGTCACAAATACATTTCTCCCACCGAGAGACTAGTTTGTTGGTATTGTCACTGCAGAAGGTTTGACTTAGTTGACGGAGCCACAACGTCACCTCTGCCTGCACCATCTCAGTACTATCAAAATGAAGTCCTCGCAGGTACTCTTTAAGTTCCTGAAACAGCTGAAAATTGGGGCGAAGACGGGACTCTACGATCGATAATGGTGGACCAAACTTCTCGGATTGTTGGAGACGTTTCAGCGCTCGTGTGTGGTCTGTCATTTTTAGGATGAAGGAGAGGGTGGTCCATGCGTGGCCAAACTCTTCGAATCCGAAACTCAATTACAGCACGCGCGCACCGAAATAATTTCGTTACATATCTACGTGTTACACATTCAAAGTCTTGTAACAGCAGAGTGTCGGAACTTGCGTCAGGGAAGCGGGGAAGTCAACAGAGTAATATCCATGACACGAAATACCTCTGAAAACAGAATAAAAAATTCGGATGCATTACTTTTCAGCACGCCCTCATACAATGGCAATACCTAACAGTCTTTGAGTGATGGGTTTGTTAGCGACCTTGTGTGAATTATCCTTCTTGGTTAAGAGGTTTCTTATTTATTGACAGGCGGAAATAAATATTTGTACCATTATAAATTTCGATATGTTTGTCTATGTTTGAACGTAGCATTGACGCTTGGAGCAATTGCAGTTCAATCTAGTAGACTTAAATTGATGAACAAAAACGTTATGACTAACTGTTCAATAACTTGTTGGTCTATCTTTGGAACACCATACAGCTGCGATTCTGACTGATATCGATTCGTCAAGCCTTTGGTAGATTTCTGGAGGTATGTTGTGCCAAATGTCTACGAACAGGTCACGTAATTCGTGTAAATTATAGGCCAGCGTCTCGGGGCGCCTAGGTGATTGCCTCCCATGTGTCGTTTTAGTAGGGGAAGACATCAAGCATAAAAGGGATACATATGGCCCACAATAATGTAACCGTGGTCCACAGCTGTCACGATGCCTTCGATTACTACCACAGGTCCCATAGAACCCAAGTGAATGTCCCACGTAGCATAATACCGTCCCCACAGACCTGTGTCCATTGGGCGCGGTTCGTTTCGAGCAGCTGTTTTCCCGTGTGACGGCACGTCCCGACAACATCACCTCGTGTAGCAATGAACGCTACTCATCAGACCAGCTAAAACGTTTGTATTTGATCCCTGGTCGTATCTCGGTGACTCCGTTGTCAACTCCATTCTTATTTCAAGATGCCCTTGGGTCAACATTGGAACATGTAGTGGCCGTCTCTGTGAAGCCCCATTTTCAACAATACACTGTGAAGAGTGTACTCTGAAACATATGTGTTTGCTACAACGTTGTAGGCTGTCATCAAATGTGCCACAGACCACCTACCCTGCTGTACCCAGCGTACTACACCTTGTCGCCCACAAGTTGTTTAACCGCCCTTCATATCACTTTCCACAGATGCTCACAACAGTAGCAGTTGTACAGCTGACCAGCTTCGTCCTTTCCGAGATACTTGTTCCCAGCAGCCTGACCATAACATTCGCTCTTTATCAACGTCAACGAGTCTCCCTATTCGCGGCCCGTATCGTCCCCAAAACGATTCCGCAGAGTCATCAGTCGGCATCGAAACTCGTGATGGGCAGTGATCATAGGGTTTCGTCTCAGCAGTGCATGTGTGTGTGTGTGTGTGTGTGTGTGTGTGTGTGTGTGTGCGTGTGTGTGTGTGTGTGTGTGTGTCCGTGTGTGTGTGTGTGTGTCTTAGTACCATGTGACTCCATATGACTATTACCGTTGGGCTAAGATGCTCTTAGATCCTCTGTTTGTAGGGAAAGTTGTTATATATAACCACAACTCTCAAAGACTTTGACAGTTTCAACTTAATTTGGCACATACAATCTAAGACACAAAAAATAAAATTAAATTAAAAGATCGACGCACCACGAAGGAATTATCCGATTGGGATGGAAATCAGTTGATGAAATGTATATGTACACACAAACAAATGTTTACCATTTTCAGAAAAAACTAACTGAGAAAGTCAATAACGCATTAGTCCACATCTGTCTTATGCAAGTAGCTACTGGTATCCATCGCTGTATGTGTCATCTCCAGACACGTCTTCGCCGGTCGTCGGGGTTGATTCCGAAGCGGAAATCATCACTGAAGGCAATTCTACTCCGTCAATGAAATATCATACCGGAGACGCCCCAGACGGCAGTGGAAATACCAGCCTAACGTCACCCGCCATACGACCCGATAAACACAGCTGATGGTCTGGGGTGTCATTTTTTTTACAGCAGGACCCCCTGGTTGTCATCCACGACAGCCTTATAGCACAGCGATAAGTCGGTGGTATCCTACGTATTGTTGCCCTTCATTGTAAACCCTGCTGCACTTACATTTCAGCCAGATAATGCTCGTCGGCACACAACGAGAGTGTCTACTTGCTTTTCGTCGTGTTTGCCAAACACTACCTTGCTCACCAAAATCGGTTCACCTCTCCGCAGCTGGGAACATTGAGAGCATTACAAGCACGGCCCCCAAACCAGTTCTGGATTTTGAAGATCTGACGGGGCAATTAAGAGAATTTGCACGGTATCCCTTAGGAGGACCTCCAACAACCCCATTAATCAATTCAAAACCGAATAACTGCTTGCATAAGGACTAGAGGTGGACAAACGTGTTATTTACTTGCTTAATTTGTAAAACCCTTTCGTTTGAATAAATCATTAAATTTTTCTGATATTGTTACCGTTTGTTTGCCTGTACATGTACATCACATCCATCGATTTCCGTCCCACTCCGATAATTCCTTCGTTATACTTCGTTATTTTGTCTTAGAGTGTATATGACGTACTGGCTAGCAAAGCATACGGTTGTTGCAAGACACATCAAGCACACATAGGAGTGTGGCGGAAGTGAGAATTGCGCGACATTTATGAATAACCAATGCCCGAAGTTGTTATTGTCAGATCCATAGTTTTCTGGATTGATAGTCTGACTGGTTACAGTCCAAATGGTATTTTACCGTTAGTAATGGGTGCGACGACCGCGAAGTGTGGCACGTAATTTATGGCTCAGTTCAACCCAAAATTTCTGCACAAGGGTTATTGTCTGATAACGAATATCCGAGGGGCTTCGTCACATCTTATCACTGTTAGGGATGGGAGTGTGGACATAGGAATTAAGAGGCTGTCACATAAGTGTAATTATGGAAATCGTGAAGAACGTTTAACCAGACATAGACAGAAGTGATCTACAATGTAGGAAAAGATACTATGGGTGTAAAACTGTAGGGAGGGCGATGTGGAAGGGGGGAGTGGAACAATGAGGTGCGCAGCATAAACTATGTACAACGACTTACATTAGTGAGAAGTTCTTATTCTCTGTGACGTAAGACTGGGAGAATTAAGTGAAATCAACGTTCGGTCAATTTAAATAAATTATCAACGTTGTAGCATTTGATCTGCTCAACTGTTTCTTTGAAGATTCGCTTCATTTAATTAATTTACCTGTTGTTTACGGGTAAGTTGACACTGCGTCGGATTTCTAAGAAACAAGTTTTACATGAAGATGCACTGTACGTAAAGGGAAGATGGCGAAATAGCCGTTCCAATTTCATGTCCTAGTACCCGCAAACAATTATTGAACAAACCGTATGAAGGAAATAAAATAATTGTTTCTGACAGTTAAAGCGTGCAGTAGCCGACGCACAAAGAACGAGTATTTCCGTTCTGAAGAAGCGACTGACTTCTTTAAATTGGCGTAGCTCTATTCTCTAAGTTACAGCTATCTTACAGAACAGCTTTCCTTTCAGTTGTTATTATAGAGTAAATAACTTGTCTAAATCATTCCGTTAGCGTCACTTGGTCCTAGAAATAGCGTATGTTGTCCCTACTAGGTATTTACGAAAGAATCACTCGATCACTATACCGTCATATAATGGTATATGACAGCATTAAGGCGTAAGACACATGTGCTCTGTTCACAGAGAGGATGACGTTTAATCCATTACACCGGTGTGTGAAGGGAAGCAGTAGATTTTCTTTTAGTCCTTGACGTTACGTACGGCTACAATTCGATGCGCGCTGTGCGTCTCATTTGCTGGCGACGTCATCTCTGTCTGTTTTGTAGGACTGGTCGCAGGTGCGCTGGCGCCAGTGCCGCTCCATTAGGACTGCACATCCGCCAGGGAAATGAGGACTTTACCCGTTCGAACAAGTAAGAGCGGCTCGAAACGAAAACACGCGTCCCTCTTTCCGCGGACTCTGGCACCTGCGACCAGATACGGTATTGCTTGCTCCAGTGCCACACGCTTTTGGATAGTATTGCTCCGTTTGCTTCCCAGCGTAACATAGACAGTGCAGTGCTGTAATGATTATACAATCACCTCTTTATTGTTCGCGTCAGGCTTTTAATTGGTTTTGATGCCATCCTAAACTATTTCATATTCTTACTACATATCTTTCCAGCCGTACGTGAATGCTGCACCAAACGATCTTTGCGGTCCTTATTACATTTATGTGACCCTAACGTTATTCCCCTTGCAAACCTCTTACTCTTTTCTTGTGATAACCTGAGTACTTCAGCGAAATATTCTGAATATGTGCTCCTTTTAGACAATCTTTTGGCCCAAGAATTGATTTATAACACATTCTGACGCCATAAACGAATTCAGAGGTAGGAGGCAAAAGGGGACATTAATGAATATTTGAGTGAATTTAACATCACTGTTGCTTCTAGGAATTTCATTAACTGATTCATTCAGCAAATAATTGAACTTCCTCGTAGGTAAACCAAGTCCTGTGAGGATGCGTGGCTGAATCCAATAAGCTAACACCTATTCACACAAAGCCTGAAGTATATATACATATATATCTTCGAAGAATGCGATAAGCAGCAGCCAGTTTCAGGGTGTCCACCTGCTTAGCTGGCTGGTAACGTGTTCGCCTCTTATTGAAGCAGGCCCGGGTTCTATTCCCAGTCGGGTTGGAGATTTTCTTCGCGAGGCTTCTGGGTGTTGTGTTATCCTCATCATCTTTTCATCCTCATCACCGGCGCGCAAGTCGCCCAATGCTAAGCGTGCTTGCACTTGGCGGCCGAACTTCCCCGAATAGGGGCCTCCCGGCCAACGATACCATACGCCCATTTCTGTTTTGTCTCAGGGTCTCAGCAACATCACTTACCTTCTGAGCTGTAAAGCACGCTTAGCATTGAAAAAGGTTTCTGCTGACTGCAATTATGAAAAAGTCTCTGTCAACTGCAGATATACTTCGCACCGATTAATACTCTTCCAAAATACAGAATTCTGACTTGTGTTCGCGTTCAAATTAAGGATAGACTCTACTGAAGAAAACCACGTGTGCAGTCGCATTTTTATAGAGATTTTGTAAGTGACTCACAAATGAAAATAATTCGTAGTTGCTTTACTTCATTATATGACGACTCAATTCTAAAACAGTACAATTTTCCTCAGAAGGACCGCGACTCATACAGGGTCACGATACATAGGAAAAAAGAACAAAGAACAAATTTATATATGTCAGCCAGTCTTGAACACATGCCAATTGATGGAATCAGTACACTTACCAAACAGATGAACGAGTGAAAACTGATACTCACCATTATCTACCCCTCTGAACAACAGAAGTTAATTCTGAACATAAGTGGAGAAGCATTTAGAAAACCTGAACATGCAGCAAGCTAAATTACGCTGAGGTTGTTTAATACATGCTGCAACCTCGCCAAACATATTGTAACTCAATGGATAAGAATGATCATCATCAAGTAATTAAGATCAAGCTACCCAGCCAGTCGTTTGAAGCAAAATGAAGGGAAATGCGAGACGTGTCAACAAAGCCCGACACAAAACCAGCAACGAGAATGCCGAACGGAAAAGAATATAGAATGCTTTGTCTTCCTGTTCAACGGGGCTCGCAGATTCGGTACTCAGCCCGTGAAAGTCTGTGATGTGTTAGCACGCGATGTATACAAAGTTTTTGCTGACAGATATGCTACTCAACTAGACAAATACTGTAATACACTAAGTAATAGCAGTATGTCACCTGGTACAGAATGTCTTTGCAATCTACACTCAAGTGACGGAACTCATGGGATAGCGACATGCACATATACAGATGACTGTAATACAGCGTACAACAGGTATAAAACGGTAGTGGATTTGCGGATCTGTCATTCGTACTAACGTGATTCATGTGAAATGATTTCCTATGTGATTATTGCCGCACGACGGAAATTAACAGGGTTTGAACCTGGAATTGTAGGTGGAGATAGACGCAATGGACATTCCATTTCGGAAATCCCTAGAGAATTCAGTATTCCAGGATCCACGGTGCCAAGAGTGCGCCGATAATACCGAATTTCAGGCATTAATTCTCATCGAGGACAACGCAGTGGCCGACGACCTTCACTTAACGACAGAAAGCAACGGCGTTTGCATAGAGTTGTCAGTGCTAACAGACAAGCAATGCTGCATAAAATACCCGCAGAAATAAATGTGGATGTACGGTGAACGTATCCGTTAGGGCAGTGCGCCGAAATTTGGATCTAACAGCACGAATCGCCTGCAGCACCTCTCCTAGGCCCGTGATCATATCATTTGGATACAAGACTTCTGAAAAACCGTGGACTGGTCAGATGAGTCGTCATTTTAAATGGTAAGGGGTGGCGGTAGGGTTAGAGAGTGGCGCAGACTTCACAAAGCCTAGGATTCAAGTTATCAACAAGGCACTGTGCAAACTGGTGATGGCTCGATATTGTTGTGAGCTATGGTCACAGGCAATGAATTGACTGTGTCCTCCGGTCCAGCTGAACCGATTGTTGATTAGAAACCATTTCCAACCACTCATGGACATCATTTATCCAAACAACGCTGGAATTTTTGTGGATGACATGCGGCATGTACATAATCGTGAGGTCAGTTCGCACAGAAAATCCTGCACTGGCGACACATTCGCGATTATGGTCGACTATAGAGACAGCATGGCTCAGTATTTCAGCAGGCGGCTTCCAACAACTTGTTGAGTCCATGCCACGTCAAGATGATACTCAACGCCGCGCAAAGGGGGGTCCGACATGAGTTTCGTCACCTCGGCGTACTTGCGGATCAGAACTAATGTAAGAAGTGAATAATCTGGAAGTTGACATTTTCATGAACGACATTCATCTTGTACTCTTTCTTCCAGCGCAATAGTACCTATTCTCTTATTTTGGCAAGGATCTCCCATAGATTTCCATGCACACCTGATTTGTTAATTACTTTCTCATTTACAGCATTATCTGCCCCTGTTCGGTAGCATAATATTTCAAATGCTGCCTGCTTCCTCTTCTCTAGTTTTCCGATTGTTAACGACTCGCTTCGATACAAAGCTTTTCTCCTGATGTACAGTACTACTACCGCCTCGTGCCCGTCCCAATACGTGATACCAGTAGAACTGAAAGAATAGAAGCAACCATGACTGTGGAAAAGACAGACGTCGAGTTTAAAGAAACTAGAGACACATTTGGAGAAGAGAATAGGTCCTCGATGAATATCACGCAATAGGTATGGTATTGCGAAAAGTGTTCTAAATCAGAAAGACGCTTCTGAAGTAGGCGAGTTTCCCTCAGCTCGACCAAGATCCTTGGAGAGGAATGCATGAGAATATTATTACACCACGAGTGGAACATGTATGAAACATTCGTACTCAGAATTCAAGAAGGATGTATTAATCGTAATCCAGAAGAAGATAGGATCTGGATGGTGTGAATATTATCGAAACATCACTTTGAACCTGTAACTACCATGGGGCCTCAGAGGCCTGCCTGTGGTACTTTTTATCTTCACTGTTAGTAACTATGTATTTTATTTAAATGTAATTTTAGGTCGTTTACTAATTGGCCTTGTTAGTCATAATTTTGGAAAACAAATATAAAAATTTACCTATGGCTTTGAGTTAAAGTGTTGGTCCATGATTCCTCCCATATCGTCCTCGCAAGCGTGAGCAGTTAGAAGCAATTTCTAAACAGTAGGATGCCTGTCTACGCAGTATCTGTCATGTAATCTGCTACTGTTTACTCGCGTTGCTATTCTTTCAGTATTGCAAGGTCCTCCTTGTGATAAGCACATGTTTATTTGGTCCATTATTTCATGATAGTCGCCTGTTCTACAAAAACCAAATGTTAACGGAGAAGATGAGTATCAGGTGAGGTGATAAGTGATTTGTTGGAACAGTCTTTTGATTCTGAGAACACAGCTTGTGAATGTGTGTTTTCCAGCGGTGATGGTAATCGGGTGGGTGTCGCTGAAAACTCATAGCCACACGAAGATGATAATGATTATGAAGAATACCTGTACGAATAATAAGAACAATTTAGAGCAACTTCTGTTGAGTGTGACTTATTGTTGTCTTCTAGTTGGAATGAAATAAGAACTACAGCTCCTCAGGCTAGAGTTTTCCGTAGAGGGAGAAAAAGGCTCTATTGAAAGATGATACGAAAGTACAAGGTATTCGATTAGGAATTATTGTAATGAAGAGTTTTGTTTTTTTGTTTTATTCCTTCGTGTACTCCTCACTGAGGAAGTGTGTATACGGACAAACTAGATACGTCGAATCGTTGACAATGACTGGGTTGGTATAAATTAGCATCACTACTGGCGAATTCACATTCAGTCGTCCATGCATCCACACTTCGCAGTAGATATTCAATCAAAAGGGGGAAAGGAAGAACAGCTCTCCAGCGTATTCTCTTTTCCAGGTACTTAGACAACAGAATGGCATCTATAACACATTTTCATATGATATGAAAATATCAAGCCATTCTAACCGACTGTTTCCTATGTTTGTGCTTCCGTACCCAAAACACTTTATATACCTCGTCTCCTTTTACATCATCAGTTACCCACCTCGTGGTATCTAGTGGTCAGTACGGCATCGCATAGTCATGCCCGAATGAATTTAATCAGGTATGCAGCAATTGTATGTAATCCACACTAGAGGCGTTAGTTAGCAAACTGTCTTCCATCCACTCCCATACTCCGAAAGACTGTGACAAGAAAGCACTATGGCGCCAAAATTATTGGAGACCTGCTTAGCTGAAGGAGAAAGTTATGCAGAATCATAGTACCCCCAAAAGATAAAATATTTTGTACCTTTCCCTTCTCTGAGGAGGATCTAGAGATAAGGACAACTAACAGACAAAGAACTGAATATTTAGCTCTAGGGATGTGGTTTACAAGCGCTGAATGGCGATGTACCAATTGAGCAATAGAAGAAGTAAATGAAGAACGTCTAGACATTGAAGTACATAAATCAAAGGATGTGGCTCTTTCTGTTGTTTGGGAATATCGCTGTCATCTAATAGCACAAGCACAGCTGATGTAATCAGAAAAATAGACCAAGACAAAACAGCAAAAACACGAGTCTTTCTGTCCTCTGCAATAGCATTGTAAGAAAGAGGTCGAAAGAAATTACCTAGAAATACATAACTGAGATTGTTGCTTATTATGGTCCAGTGACTTTGGAGCCCAATGAAATGAGAGGCTACTAGTGCTGTAAAATGCATTTTAATGAAGAAGTTGTAGTATTTCGAGGATGGACCATGTAGGCTGTAATACAATAAGACAGATTGTGATAAAGTGGATCATCCATGTAGTATGGACAAACAGTTACATTGAGTACGGCAGACAGTCGTGCATGAGGCTGGTGACCATGTTGAAATTAGCGACCTACCAGCATTTGTTGCAGTTTTCACCTATAAAGGACGGTTGATGACCGGCGGGGAAAAAAGAATCTAGAAATAGGCGCCACACGGGAGAACGACTATCAAGAGTATAAAAAGTGTCTATGAGGTAATGAGGCCGGATGCCTCAGGAAGGATACTAGTTGAACAGAAAGATGTGGAAATTGGAGGCGAGAAACGGTTACAGCAGTAACTAACACTCGCGAAATAATGACAGTAATTCTAAGAAATATGATAATACCAACAATTGCTAACATCTGCTGTCACTGACTCAACCAAGCGGATTGTAATGCCACTCGGTAAATGTAATAAGGCGCACGTGCAATGAACGGAAAGTGCTCGAATGTCACTATCAGATTCCGATGTACGGAGTTCAGCTTAGAGCAAATGAACTACTGCCCCTTTTTCCATAAGTGTGTAAATTTGAATTTGGTGCTAATTTTATATAGGACAATAATTTCCTTTCAGGTAGGCCGGTTTCTTTAAAAAGTGCAATTTGCTTATTCGAATTTGCTACTCCCAGTAAATTCAGAATTTCTTGCTAAATGGTTTGTGAAAGGTTGGGGACAGAATGAGCTACTTAAGCCCGTCAATTACTGGTTGCATATTCCCCGTGTCTAAGTGTCTATATCGATATTCACACTGCCATTGGAACAAAGAAACTTATAAGATCCATGATAGCTGTCGATGATGTAGGATGCAACAATTATACTGAAACGAAAGCAATAGCTGGCAATGAAAGGAATTGAGAACTGCAGCTAGCCAACTATTAGGCTGATGGTTAAACACACAAACAGTCTCAGACTATGCCATGTAAGACCCGTCCCTCAGCACTCCAAACGGGGAAAAGTGACACTTTTTTTCACATCATATAAGGTTTCTATTTTCTGAAATTGACTGTTTATTCGAACGTTTCGGAGTAACTCAGGTTTTTATACAGTACCGGCAGCAAAACGAATAATCAGAAGCATATCTGCAACGAGAAAATACATCGAAGTGCTGTTATCGCTATGTTAAAGCAGACAATGTGTCACATTTACTGGTGTTCGCAATTTATTTTGGATGTTTATGGGCTGTGGAATTATGACTAATTTTTCGTTTCCCTCTATGGAACTGCATACTTTTTCTGTTGGCTTTGAAAAAAGCCTTCGAAAACAACTTCACCGACATAAATGTGAGGATCTTGATCAAACAGTAACAACATGACAACGGCTCAAACCATTGTCCCGTCACCAGGATAACATGTCACAGAAGCGTCTTTCCTATTGCCTCAAAAGTACGTTAATCTGTAACTCTGGTAGTGTACGCATGTTCGTTATTATGACTGTTATGTGAAATGCTCACAATGTTTACCTTGATCACGGTACACTCTACAAAGGAATTCCGAACAGACATTACTGTATGCCGAATTTCCTCCGAATTTTTCGCAACACCGGCCCGTATTAAGTGGTGTTTCACGTCGTCGGGAGCCGTCGGTGTTTCCTTGGATACCATTTATTGTAAATCTGCCCACAGGTGAAAGTCGTCGGGACTTAAATCAGGTGGGCACCAGGGTATTTTGTGTTTCCAAGGTATCGGTCTAACGATCAGGAGATATTCTGTTAACAACGTCAATAATCATCTGGGTGGAGTTGGGCTTCACATCCGTTTTGTTGATACCACATGAATTACATTAGGTCTTGTGTGCTGCCTTCTCTGAAAGCCGTTGCTGCTGTTACCAACTACCCTATTAGTTACATTACTTGTATTACATTCCAGGTCTCTTACAATAACACTTGCATCATCTGCAAGGAGAACAATTTTTGTGTTCATTCGTAATATTATGAGGTAAATCATTAACACATCCCAAGAAAAGCCATGGACTCAAAATAGGCCGCTGTGGCACCCCTCCCCTTTTTTGTGTTCATTCGTAATATTATGAGGTAAATCGTTAACACATCCCAAGAAAAGCCATGGACTCATAATAGGCCGCTGTAGCACCCCTCCCCTTCACTTCTTCTCCTTACAAGACTTCAGTCAAATTGAAACCTTTTGATTGTTTCTTTTGATTGTTTGTTGACAGTGGCGAAACCCATATGCTTCCTACTTTTGAGATACGAAGTGAACCACTGTTGAGCTTTTTCCCTACTCCCATAATGTTCAAACAAATGAATGGGTATTGTATGTCCCACAAAACCAAATACTTTTGTTAGCCAAAGAAAATACCTACTGTTCTCATCATATCGTCTTTTATGTGGATACTCTCTGGCTGAAGTAAACTGAGGGTGTCAAATCCAATCATGTGTACTAATATATGTCATTGCTGTCTTATACGTTGACTACGGTTTGCTGGTTCAAAAATGGCTCTGAGCACTATGGGACTTAACTACTGAGGTCATCAGTCCCCTAGAACTTAGAACTACTTAAACCTAACCAACCTAAGGACATCACACACATCCATGCCCGAGGCAGGATTCGAACCTGCGACCGTAGCGGTCACGCGGTTCCAAACTGACTACGGTTTGCAAACGAGGGTTAATCCGCAAACAAAATCATTCATAGGAACGCGGCATCACTCTCTGTAGACAACATTTGGAGAACTGCAACAGATATTTAAAGTCATTAGCATAAAGCTGTTGATGGAGTGAAGTGTAGAAAGAATGTAATACATTCGAATGTAGTAGTCGTAATACATCCTTTTGGCACTCGTAAACTCAAGCTGTGCCATAACGAGATGGGGCCTGTGTGTTACCGCTGTTAAAATGTTAGTTGCACTTCACTCAACAGTTGCTGTTCGGTTCAGCTGCCGTATTTTGTTCGCTACAGTTTCTCGAAACATTTTTGTAATGCTTAAAATACCGTTCGCAAGTGGATAGAACCGTATAACATAACGTGTACGATGACGAACTGTCAGGTAGGTTAAGTTGCTGAAATCATGGTTTTGAACGTAACGGTTCGGCTGAGGGGTCAAGGCGAGGCTGCAGTAACCCGATACTGCCTAGATGGCCGCAACCGCAGGGAGCGGTCTAGGGGACTGAAAGCTGTGTTCTACCAGGGTCCGATGGAGTGAGGGAAAGGCGGTTAGCTTGAGAACCAACAGGCAGAGGAATGTGAAAGCAATAAGAATGGTGGCTTGAGCAATGTGTCAGGCAACGGGTACTATGAAATACTTTGAATTTAAGTAGTGTTTCACAGACTCCTCACAACGCAAAACAAATATCAGCGTAATCGCAGCACTGAGAAGCATATACTTGCATTTTAATATGAAATGTATTACAAAACACACAGAAATTACGTCATCACAGTAAAAGATAACCTTACGAAAAGTGCTCAAAAAGTAATAACTATTGAACGCTTCGTGCGAACTTAACAAACGAGGTATTTTTTGGTAGCGGAGGACACTAGCTAGATATCATATCCGAAAATCACGCATCTATATATATTTTATTTATTCGACTGTTACGTGTTTTATATCTTTTTAATCGTGTAAATGTGTCAGAGCATCGTATTGTGCACACTTATACAGAAAACACAGCGTGCAACGACATTCTGTGTACCTTATTCTGTCTAAAGACCTCTAACAATTATTGATTTCTTGTTTATTTAATTAAATGTCAGTTTGGCCTATGTTAAAGACACATGTCAATTGAAAGTGGCACCTTGAGTGTAATAGTTGACAGCAACACTGAATAGGCCGCAGCGTGCAGCTTTCCACTTTGATTTACTTCGGCAGCATTGTTGAATTATTAATAATTATCCTGTGGGAAACTACGGATGACTTTGCAGGCTTTGATATGTTCATCTCGATATCGAACCTCATTTATTTGCAAGCTGGCGAATAACTTATGAATAGGATGATATTTTCACTCTGCAGCGGAGTGTGCGCTGATATGAAACTTCCTAGCAGATTAAAACTGTGTGCCGGACCGAGACCTGAACTCGGGACCTTTGCCTTTCGCGGGTCTACTATCTAAACTACCCAAGCACGACTCACGACACCGTCCTCACAGGTTTAATTTCCCCAGTACCTCGTCTCCTACCTTCCAAACTTCTCAGAAGCTCTCCTGCGGATCTTGCTTAGGTAGCTTAGCTAGTAGAGCACTTCGCCCGCGAAGGCAAATGTCCCCAGTTCGAGTCTCGTCCGGCACACACTTTTAATTTGCCTGGAAGTTTCTACTTGCGAATAGTTCAATATAATGGGATTCTGTATTTCTTGAATAACTGGTTTTTAATTACTATTTGGGGAATCTCCTACCACATTGAAAACACAACCAATTTTTATTGCAGTTTATTATTATTATTTTATTTCACGCTTCAATGCAGGTTCGCAGGACGACCACTTTAATTCTCTGTGTGTTTTAAGTGATTCAACAAATCACCAGTTCATGCAATACATATCCACTGAAGCTGGCTAGAACAATTACTTAAAATATTGCACCCCTATTCATCACATTTATTTAAACTTTATGTTTTTTCAATTCGTATTACATTTAAATAAGTGTAATTTGCTGAGGCTTACATGAATTAGGCTAGAGAATCACAAGTCAAAATTATTTTCTGTGGCTAGTTTAGCTGTTGGGCATGCAAGCAGACTATGCACGGCTGGGCACTGCTCGAGTCCACATCGAAACCGAGCCACTATTCCAAACAGAGAGGAGCACTACCCATGTTTGTGTGAGTGACATGTATCATCACTCTTGTACGTTTAAACTAGGTTTCTACTGAAGATAATCATTGGAGAGGCAAGAAAACAGCATACACCATTAAGATCACAAATGCTAATTTCGTCAGGGATTTACAAGGTGATTAGTGCTAGCTAAGTCGCAGTCGTCAAAATATCATTCAGCATACGCCCACATCACTGCTCTATTACTTTGGCGAGACACACAAAAAAAAAAAAAAAATCTTTATCACTTGTATATTCACTGCGAAATTTTAAATATATTTACGAGAACTTTATCTGTTCACTGCAAAAGCAGAGTACAGATTAAAATCGTATCTGAAGTTTGTGTTCACTTACGTTTCGTATAGTAGGACAGGAGTTTGTAGGACATATTATGTCGCTGAAGTCCTCTTTGAAAGGTCTTTCTGTTGCACAGAAAGAAGACACATGCCTCCACATAAAGACCGAGAACGACTCCCTCGCTGAAGGTTGCATACAAACTTAATTATGTATAAAGATAATGATAATAATAGTAACAATAGTAACAAAAACAATTTCGTGTGGTTCGATTGCCTAATTCAAGCCTTTGCATTGGACGCCACTTCGGCGACTTGCGTAACCCTAAACAACTCTAGACATCCAATCGAGAAAAGAGCACCAA
The DNA here is from genome assembly GCF_023864345.2 of Schistocerca serialis cubense. NCBI lineage: Eukaryota > Metazoa > Arthropoda > Insecta > Orthoptera > Acrididae > Schistocerca > Schistocerca serialis. The sequence continues at coordinate 380,538,507 of NC_064645.1, read as the reverse complement.
CAGTTTAACTTGGAACCCGAACTACGTGCTGTTTCTGGCGACTGCTCATCATTAGGAGGTGAAGGCTGGGTTAAAACGATCATTGAAAAGTCCGAGGTCGGACGGACATTTCATCCCGCGACCTTTCCATTCCCAGGCACGCGCTTTAACGCTAGGCCCGACATGTATATAGATAGTTCATCTACAGGTTTTACATGAGTGTGCTATTGACCTATATGGCCGCATCTTTTGACTTACAGGCTTAAATTTCTGACGCTTCCAAGGAACAATAGACCTTAGTAAGAGGAAAGATCGGAAAGTGACGCACAATAATTCTATTACCAAAAAATTTAATAGGTAACAAGAAAAAACAAATCGTAAATAAAATTTTATCATTTATCCTATTTTGTACATAGTCACCAACGTTTTCAACACATTTCTCCCACCGTGGTAGCAGTTTCAATAAGCCCTGTTTTCAGAAGTCCGTTTGGTTGGAGTAATGATCCACGCTACGAACTGCTGATTTCACCTCTTCATCTCTCGGAAAGCATTGGCGGGTCCGGAATTTCTTCATGGGACCAGCCAGATGAGTGTACGACGGTGCTAGGTCCGGAATGTACGGTGAATGCTGGAGCGCCTCCCACCAAGATTGCGTCACGAACAGGAGCAGCAACATCGGGGCGAGCATTGTCATGAAGAAATTTGACACCGTCAGCATTAAAGTTGTGACTTTTGTCACGAACGGCACGATGCAACTTAACCAAAGTTGCAATGTAGGCTGCAGCATTCACAGTATTCAGCAAAGTCCACCAGTAACACACGAAACATATCCCAGAACAACGCACAAGCACTTTCCTACTAGACTGAGTGACTTTGAATGCTTTTCGTACTAAGGGACCAGCATGTTTCCACTCCAGGTGAGGCCCGCTTGGTTTCTGGCTTGTGGCTGTGCGCTACGACTCATCACCAGTGACGATTCCTTTCAGAAAGTCGTGAACTTCTGCGGCGTAGGGCGTTAACTGATCCACGCTTCTCATCATTCCCTCGTCCTTGTGGTTGTGTATCAGGTGCTTAGGCAACAATATCGGACACTGCACCATAGGAAATGTTGAACCACTGCGATAACGATCACAATTTCTCACGCCGGTCGTTCAAAATTGCTGCATCAATGTTTCCGACATTCTGTGGAGCTGCAGATGTTACTGGCCGCCCGGAGCGTTGCGAGCCACTAACGTTCACACTGCACTCTTGGAAGAATGCACTCCACCTCGAGACATTACTACGATCCATTCAGTCGTCCTCATGTACGAGAATTACAGAAACCCTAATAAACAACCCTTTGTTGTAAAAGAAGTAGGAAAATTAGCCAGCCTGACAGTGAGGGCGGCTATTGACGCTAAATTTACACTTGTAATAATTTAATCAACAGGAATGTCATGTGACCAATAATATTTATCACTAAATAGAGACTGAATGAAAGAATATGATAGGATACGCAATAAAAACATTAAAGAAAGAATTGCAAAATAATTAATAACGAAGTTTAAAGCCCATATGGTAAATTGGGTAAAGACAACATTTACTATAGAAGAGAGTTGTAGCCACATCGAAAAGGAAGTTCGATGTGACTGCAATGTAACTCTGAAATCGAATTGTTAGCTTCAGTTTCTATCTAGTCTCTCTCTAGTACTATTGCGATAGTAGTATACATGTAAGCGCTACTAGATTGTTCAAAGCTAATCGGAAGTTTGTAAGTTTTGCGATATAGACTGAAGTATTAATCAGAAATCATACTGAAGCAAAGTCATCTTTACCGTTAGCAAGATAACAGGATACGGAGATTCGATACGAAATTAAATCGTGTGAGATTTGTGATGAGACTTAGCCTTCGTGACACTGAATAAGCACGAACATTCAGGGAAATTGAAAAAGAAAGATCGCCGACAGAGAAACAATTATTAGCCTCGAGTACGTAACAGACATACACAAACACGAAGAACGTACAATTGCGCCGAGTTGCAGTCAGCGACAGGATTACTGATGCAAACGGAAGCAATTCCCTGAGTGAGAAATAGGTGTACGTGCCCAACTTCGCTACAATTAATTACAAGCAACAATAAAATTGGACTCAAACTTTAATTCTTCTTGTCTCCTATATAATTGAATAGATGTTATCATGTGTATTAGTGAAAATTAAGTGACTATTAGAATATCATGAAGTGAAAAGTGAATTCATGATTATTTAACATTGAACAGTCATCGATTTGTCCCAAGATTACGACGCATTCTAACATTGCTTGAGTATATGTTATCTCTGGAATTAAGTCCTGTAGTTATTGAACAAGCGACGTAGCGATGTCTTGACGACGGAATAACAATTTTATCAACTTCACATCCTCGCAATTCCATATGTGCCTACGACTTGGGTGATGGATTTAAGATTGAAGCCTTTATGTTATTAATATTCAACGTCTATTATCTAACCGGGCGTAATAAAAAAGAAGAACTACAGTTAGTCAGTTCGCTCAAGCTGAAAAGTCTGTTGCCGACTCAGAACAAAGGAAAATTGGTGGTAATCATTTCAGGTCAAGGGAATCATCGCGTCATCGAGGGGTTCAGTTACCGCGTTTATCAGGAAAGAAGCAAGAGCGGCTTACACATTCTAACGCGCTGCTCAATCGAAATATTGACATTAATCACGAAAGATTGTATCTGAAATATGACCAAACCACGCGAGGAGCTTGTGTTTTCTGCTACACTACTGGTCATTAAAATTGCTACGCCAAGAAGAACTGCAGACGATAACGGGTATTCATTGGCCAAATATATTATACTAGAACTGACATGTGATTACATTTTCACGAAATTTGGGTGCGTAGACCCTGAGAAATCAGTACCCTGAACAACCACCTCTGGCCGTAATAACGGCCTTGATACGCCTGGGCACTGAGTCAAACAGAGCTTGGATGGCGTGTACAGGTACAGCTGCCCATGCAGCTTCAACACGATACCAGAGTTCATCAAGAGTAGTGACTGGCGTATTGTGACGAGCCAGTTGCTCGGCCACCATTGACCAGACGTTTTCAGTTGGTGAGAGATGTGCAGGATGTGCTGGCCACGGCAGCAGTCGAAAATTTTCTGTATCCAGAAAGGCCCGTACAGGACCTGCAACATGGGGTCGTGCATTATCCTGCTGAAATGCTGGGTTTCGCAGGAATCGAATGAAGGGTAGAGCCACGTGTCGTAATACACCTTAAATGTAACGTCCACTGTTCAAAGTGCCGTCAACGCAAACAAGAGATGACCGAGACGTGTTATCAATGGCACGCCATACCATCACTCCGGATGATACGACAGTATGGCGATGACGAATACATGCTTCAAATGTGCGTTCACCGCGATGTCGCCAAACACGCATGCGACCATCATGGTGCTGTAAACAGAACCTGGATTCATCCGAAAAAATGACGTTTTGCCATTCGTGCACCCAGGTTGTTGTTGAGTACACCATCGCAAGTGCTCCTGTCTGTAATGCAGCGTCGAGGGTAACCGCAGCCATGGTCTCCGAGCTGATGGTCCATGCTGCTGCAAACGTCGTCGAACTGTTCGTGCAGATGGTTGTTCCCAGGGATCGATACGTGGCTGCACGATCCGTTACAGCCATGCGGATAAGATGCCTGTCATCTCGACTGCTAGTGATAGGAGGGGATCCAGCACGGCGTTCCGTATTACCCTCCTGAACCAACCGATTCCATATACTGCTAACAGTCATTGGATCTCGACCAACGCGAGCAGCAATGTCGTGATACGATAAACCGCAATCGCGATAGGCTACAATCCGACCTTTATCAGAGTCAGAAAAGTGATGGTACGCGTTTCTTCTCCTTACACGAGGCATCACAACAACGTTGCACCAGGCAACGCCGGTCAACTGCTGTTTGTGTAAGAAATCGGTTGGAAACTTTCCTCGGTCAGCACGTTGCAGGTGTCGCCACCGGCGCCAACCTTGTGTGAATGCTCTGAAAAGCTAATCATTTGCATATCACAGCATCTTCTCCCTGTCGGTTAAATTTGCCGTCTGTAGCACGTCATCTTCGTGGTGTAGCAATTTTAATGGCCAGTAATGTAGTTACAGGGTAGCGTTGTCGTGAGGGACGGACTCCGTTACACGTCATGCCGACTGGGACAACCATCACAACCGAGTCTCGTCAACTCTAAGGAGACCCAACGTCACATTTCCCCGTGAATTTAACTCAGTTTATGTCCTTACGCCAACAAATATCGAACTACACTTCGCTGCTGCTCACAAGTTGGCGACAGTAACACACCCGCCTTATTTGCTTCTCTCGATAGAGCAGCACATGGAAACAAAATACACTCTGTAGCGCAAACTTCAATCTACATCGTCGTGAGATTACAGCATTCCAGCTGCAATACCGGGTGAGAAAATATTAATTATTGTGTTTTACATTCTGAACCTCCCACGTATCTGATATAAATTTCAACTTGCTTCGTCTACCCGTTCCTGAGAAAAAGAGGTCTTAACAGTGGGTCAGACAGGCTTAAAAGTTGATGGACGGGCAACAAAGGGATGTTCCAAAGGTTCCGTTTCTAATGACTAAGGTACGGAACACTAATAAAAGAAGTCGGTGTGTTAATTAGTTAGCCGTAAATGTGTGTAATAAACTTGGTTATATACACCTTATTCGCTACGGCGCAGCGAAAAGCGGACTGGATCTATTTATTTGTTTTTTATTCATATGAAGTGGTCTGTCTTAACTTCCTCAGGTAATGTAAATCATCTACAGCGACTGATATCGCAGAACTGAGACCTTATTTCAATTCTGAAACACGTCGACCGGTTGATCCCACTGTGAGACGCAGCACTGCAATGTAGGGGCCATACATTCTAACACGCGTTCCACAGGATTTCCGGAATGTATTGTCCAATAAATACGCAGAACGTCAAAACGTTCAGTTGTCACCCTTCGATTACTGCGTGTCACTCGAACGTCGACAGAGAGATAACTAGGAGTAGTGCGATATTGGCGCTTAGGTCGATGACATCGACACCGGATCAGCGGAGCGGCAGATAGCTGTCAGTACAGACCGGGGACAGGAATTACTGTTTCCGCTGCGTAGAATGGCTGACTGCATGCCGTCCTGGTGACAAGCGCTGCGGAGAAGCACACACGTCTGTCAGAAACCTTTCGGGGGACACTCCACGAACCCCAATATTTATTTACCGAGATACCATTTGGCACACGCAGTTCAAACCACTGAAGTACAGTCAGAGGGTTAAGAAAAGTAAAGGTCACAGAAACATACAATATGTTAGGTAGTGAAGAAAAACAAATCTGAAATTAGAATGAAATTTTCACTCTACAGCGGAGTGTGCGCTGATATGAAACTTCCTGGTAGATTAAAACTGTGTGCCGGACCGAGACTCGAACTCGGGAACTTTGCCTTTCGCGGGCAAGTGCTCTACCGATTCCTACCCAAGCACGACTGACGACACCGTCCTCACAGCTTTAATTCCGCCAGTACCTCGTCTCCTACCTGTGGCTACGCCATGTCTCCGCAATATCCCTTCTTCCAGGAGTGCTAGTTCTGCAAGGTTCGCAGGAGACCTTCTGTGAAGTTTGGAAGGTAGGACACAACGTACTGATGGAATTAAAGGAGGACGGGGCGTGAGTCGTGCTTGGGTAGCTCAATCGGTAGAGCACTTGCCCGCGAAAGGCAAAGTTCCCGAGTTCGAGTCTCGGCCCGGCACACAGTTGTAATCTGCCAGGAAGTTTCATATCAGCGCACACTCCGATGTAGAGGGAAAATTTCATTCTAGAAACATCCCCCAGGCTGTTGCTAAGCCATGTCTCCGCAATATCCTTTCTTCCAGAAGTGATAGTTCTGTAAGTTTCGCAGGAGAGTTTCTGTGAAGTTTGGAAGGTAGGAGACGAGGTACTGGCGGAATTAAAGCTGTGAGGACGGGGCGTGAGTCGTGCTTGGGTAGCTCAGTCGGTAGAGCACTTGCCCGCGAAAGGCAAAGGTCCCGAGTTCGAGTCTCGGTCCGGCACACAGTTTTAAACTGCCAGGAAGTTTCAAATCTGAAATATGTTCACAACACAAGTGATCGGGTTTGAAAGACCTGGAGATCGGTAGTAGGGAAGACGAATGGTCGACTTCAGTTTACTGGGAAAATTCTAGAAAAGTGTACCTCATGTACACAGGAGATCTCATACAGTGTCACCCATTCTTGAGTATTGCTCGAGTATTTGCCATCCACATCACGTCGCACGAAAGGAAGACGTCGAAGAAATTCACAGGCGCCCTGCTAGATCTGTTACCGATGGGTTTGATCAACACGCTCGTATTAAGGAGATGCCTCGTATCGGAAGTGGGAATTTCTGGAGTGAAGAAGACGTTCTCTTCACGAAACAGTATTGACAAAATTTAAAGAACTTGCATTAGTAGCTCACTGTAGAACAATTGTACTGCCGCCCACGTAGATTTCACGAGACGACCGCGAAAATAAGAAGGGAGAAACCGCGGCTACTGGGATGGCGTATAGGTCCTCGTTTTCACCTCTCTCTCTCCACTTGGGAGCTCAAACATAAAGGGAGTGACTAGTAGAGGTTGTAATAGTACTTGAATTACGTAACCATTACGGCAGCTCAAACATAAAGGGAGTGACTAGTAGAGGTTGTAATAGTACTTGAATTACGTAACCATTACGGCACCTCACCTCAACATTTCGATTCCAGCAATATTCTACTGTGTTTTTGTAAAGTAGTTAACATATATCTGAGACAACATTCAGGTTTGATTTCATTAATGTAGAGGTACTTTGATACATCGATATGTTTATGTTGCAATGATATTATTCTTATGTGTATTCATTCTTTTGTCACTATGATCATAGTCGTACTTGTAACTCTGATTTTTGGGCGCGTAAGCGGTTCTTAGAGAGTCAAGTCTTGGTCGTCGTGTTGAAAAGACGCAAACTGCAATCAGTTTTTGTAATGTGAACTTTAACAGTGACGAAGATATTTCCAAGTATATTTTATATTGTGAAGTGATATTTTAACAAAAATAATAAAAGAAGTGTAACTAAAATTCGGATTGCTGATTACTTTTTTTACATCACCATTGTGCTAACTTGCAAAAGTTAAATCTTCAAGAATGGTTTATGAAACACATCTATAAAACTTTTGAATATCGCAGAATAACACCTAGGCCTCTTTGCATCCGAGCTTGGAATCATCACTACCTAGATTTTCGACGATTGATCCATGAGTTCACAACGAGACCAGCGTGGGAAACACGAGAAGATGAGCGCCTAGTTGATCCATTATTTCATGAAATGACTTTATTAACTGTGCTCTAATGACACCTGCCACATAATATAACTTTGTTGTTGCCCGAAAATGCAATATTTAGCAGCGTGGGCAACACTACAAATCATAATTATTTTTTGACCTTTGTTGTGGTAGGGTTGTTAGGTACCCTCCACTATGCATCGTACATTGATCTTCTGAAATTACAGAAGATATGTTGTTTCCTAACACGAGGAACAGTATTCGTGATTCATATAATCAGCTGAAAATACTAGCGTTCCCAGTTCATGCCCAATTCTGGCTTACTTATTTGTTCAATCGCTAATTTTCAAGGATGAACCTTATAAAGAACTCATTGACAAGTCGTATTATTGGTAAGTACTGGTATTGTGTCTAAAATTAAAAGCAACAACATACAAGTTTGATTCACAAAAGCTTTCTAAGATACAAGGCCATTATTCACATTAGTGTTCGTCGGTACTGCAATTAGTAAAATGTTCCGGGCTATTATGCCGTGGTTGAATGGATTTTACATTTAAAACCAAAGTATCCTCCCCTATTCGAGGAGGACATTTTCAAGTTTCTCTAAGTGTCCGATTCACACTCTGGCTCGCTACTGGGCACAGCAAAATATCGTTTACACCTGATTGCGCCCAGTAGCGTGACGTTACATGTTTTGAATACTCGAGCTCAGTTGGCCGTTTTCGACTGCCGCCGTCCGCTGTTGCTGTCACCTGTGGTGGAAGACTGGTACACATCTTCGTCAGCACTGGAATCCAGATATCATTTAATTACACGCCCTCCCCTGCCACACCGAAATTCCAGGGGTGTATAGCAAAGACAGAGAGGAACTAGGTCGTTTTCACAAACATCTCAACGGGAATGAAATTTTCGCTCTACAGCTGAGTGTGCGCTGATATGAAACTTCTTGGCAGATTAAAACTGTGTGCCGGACCGAGACTCGAAATCAGGACCTTTGCCTTTCGCGGGCAGGTGCTCTACCATCTAAGCTACCCAAGCACGACTGACGACACCGTCCTCACAGCTTTATTTCCGCCAGTACCTCGTCTCCTACCTTCCAAACTTCACAGAAGCAGGAAAACTTCTGTGAAGTTTGGAAGGTAAGAGACGAGGTACTGGCGGAAATAAAGCTGTGAGGACGGGGCGTGAATCGTGCTTGGGTAGCTCAGTTGGTAGAGCACCTGCCCGCGAAAGGCAAAGGTCCTGATTTCGAGTCTCGGTCCGGCACACAGTTTTAATCTGCCAAGAAGTTTCATCTCAACGGGATTTATCTGAAGATTTAGTTTTCCCTGGATGAATAAGAAGGTGGAGGATTAAATTTACTTGATTGTCAAGAAAGAAAACAGTAGCTTAGGCCACACGATTAACTAAAACCCATACACACAGAACGCTACGTACACCGGGACTCGAACCACCACCCACAACAAGAGAGAGCCATCATAAAAATGTTGGCAGATAGAGCAATTATCTTCTGCGAACCAGAGCTGTTTGACGCAGAATTACAACATCTCACTAATGAATTGTTGAAGAATGGTTATTCGTCCGCTGAGGTAAAAAGAGCGTTATGACACCCTCGCCGGCCGAGGTGGCCGAGCGGTTCTAGGAGCTTCAGTTCGGAACCTCGCGACTGCCACGGTCGCAGGTTTGAATCCTGCCTCGGGCATGGATGTGTGTGATGTCCTTAGGTTGCTTAGGTTTAAGTAGTTCTAAGTTCTAGGGGACTGATGACCTCAGATGTCACCCATAGTGCTCAGAGCCATTTGAACCATTTAAGACAACCGCGCAGAGATCATAGCAACGTACAAGCGCCTATGAAATCCGATGTTTTCCTGTCTTAAGGACATTACAGACCCTATAGGAGAAATCTAGAAAAAACAGAACATCGTAGTAATCTACAAATCCAGCCGCAACATACAAGATCACATAAAACTGGCCAAGGATCCCGTAACAGCTGGGAAAAGCTGTAATTTATAGGATTCCGTGTAGCTATGAAGAGGTGTACGCGAGTACTACAATAAAACGATCAAAAAACGACTACAAGAACACAAGGGCAATGGCAGAAGAGGGGAGACTGACGAATCAGCTTTTGCGGGACATGTTTTGCGGCCAGGAAACGACCACATTCATTTTGATTGGACTCAAGTATGTGTAGCAACAAGCGAAGCCGTAGAAGGTTATACCGAGAGGCCATAGAGATTGTAAAACATCCCAGCAATTTCAGTTGGAACCAGAAGGGCGTGAAATTGAATGACATCTGGATTCCGATGATGAAGAAGATGTGCACCAGTCTTCCACCATGGTGTGGCAGCAACGGCGGACGACGGCAGTCGACAACGGCCAAACGCGCTCAGGTATTCAAAACATGTGACGTCACGCCACTGCTTGGAAGCTGGCGGAAACGGGATTTTCTGCAGTTAGTTGCCAGCCAGGGTGTGACACGGACAATCAAAGAAGCTACGATCTCCCTTAAAAACGTCCTTAGCAGATGGGGGTGGGTTTAAATGTGAAATCCATTTGATCACGACATAATAGACCGAACATTTTAATATTTATGACACTTCCGGGCGTGAAATTTTACATTTTACAGTTCTTCAGTATTGTCATGATTTAATTTTATGGATACCCAATTCCAATTTATCAATAAATAATATTGTTATTAAGTATGGTGGTAAGTTTTGTTCCAGTTACCTATAGTTTAACTAATGAAATCTTAAGTAAAGTTCGTTTATTCAGTTAATTTTAGCGACTGTTGTGGAGTGCTAGAAATTGTAGTGTCGAGTGTTGACAAATGTGTGTTGCTATACTTTGGATGCCCCGAGTGTGAACGCATAGAGATAGGTGAAACAAGTATAAAAGGTGAGTGTGGATGGATGAGTTAGAAAAGGTGTACATACTTCAATCACTTTGAGGGAGTTGTTAGCAAAGCTCAGCTTACGAGTGGACTCATTAAATTAACCCATTAAGTACCAGTGTCCTATTTTGATGACAGTTATTTATAAATACACAATAAATTTTTAATTTGCTACTATTACTGTTCTACGTCATTTGTTGATGCTTTTTATAACAAATGTATGCTTACAGGAAATTAAAAGCAATAAATCCTACCATTAATTTATTATTGAATACTAAGGTACACTTTTCGTTATTACAGGTATTTGCTGTATCGACAATTTAGTAATATTTGAAGTATGTGGCAAAGATCTTTTTGTGATTGTTTATAGTCAACATTGTCTTTTAAACTATTTGCATTGTTATCACTATTGGAGTTATATTTATTGTTTTCCATTGTTATAAAATTTGGTGTACTCGAAATAGGACACTGGGACTTGGTGTTATCATTTCAGTTATTTGTATTGCTGCGTGTTTGAATATGAAACTCTGCTACTGCTATATATTTTCTTTTTAGAACGTGGTAATTTTACCAGATTTTCTTGCTGACGTAAGTGACGACCCCTCAGGATATGAAGTAACTTTAAAATTTACAGCGTATTATGTTAGTATATTCATGAATATGTTATCCATTAGTAAATAATACAATTCCAGATGGACAGAGGTTTTTACACATTCCCTTTTCTGTAGATTGTGCTAATGTATTATTCTTTCATTTTACTTTATTTTATTACATTTTATTTCGTTTCATTTTATATAGATTATAATAGCCTTCATACGAGATAGATACCTCACTAACGAAGAAACAGAAGAAATAATAAACAGTGACGCATTCTATAATGCGGTGTCAGATGATCAGGACCATATTGAAGTCAACGTATGCCCTCCTGAAGTAGAGACTGTATGACCGACGAAGAAAGGACCAGACGATGTTACTGGAACCGTGGAAGTCTCAGATGTGGGGCGGGGGCTATTGAATTACATTATGTTGCATCAGAGAATGATGAAGAAACTGTATGTAAAACTTCACTGCCAAGTACATCCTACGTTTCCAGAAGTAAATCGAAGAAGAGACGTCTTATTGATGAGAAAAGCAAGTGGAAAAAGACACCTTCAGTTTATACAAAGCTGTCTCAAACTAGTGAGCATGACATCAGCACAAAAAGAGAGGAACTGAAGGAACAACTTTCTTCCTTGACTCCGAAGGAGATGTTTGAAGAACTGATGAACGAAAACATATACGAGTTCATAGTGAAAGAAACTGTGAGATATGTAGTAAATATGAAGTATGCACTGGATTTACTAAATTTCAGACGTGCTGTTACAGTTACATACCTGAAATTGGACACTGGAAGACCGAATATTGGACGTCCAATAGAATACCCGTCAATTCAGTTGAGAGTGATACTAGACAAAAGGTTTGTTGGAGTTGGTCATATGATTGACAAAAGAAGCACGCAAAGAAGATGTGTAAAAGCTAAATGCAACGGGAAAGCAAAAACATATTGTGTTAAACGCCATGCAAAACTGTGTGTCAAGTGTTTTGTACCATTTCACAAGAAATACATAGTTAAGACTTGAATACAGTTTAGTATGTTATACGATACTGTTAGATCCCAGCGTCCTATTTTGAGGACGACCATTATATCAGCATGTATAAATATTCTTTGGCTATTTTTGTACTTATTGTGGTTCATACACTATGTAAGTTACAATTGAGGAATAAAAAATTCAGTTTTTAAAAAAAATTAATTTGGGACTTAATGGGTTAATAACAATAATTGTTCCTTTATAGTTCAAGTTTATAAAACCTTGCTCTCAAACGAAATTTCTGAACTTCACTGTTAATATTTGGCTCTTTTCACTAGGTTTGGCTACCACTAAGTTACAGGAAAAATTTGAGAACCTCACGTGTGTGAGATGCAAAGTACCTAGTAACACAAAATTTAATCAAGAATTTTTTTAAAAAATATACCTACTGCAAAATCAATGTTTTAAGGTGGAAGAGAATAATTTGGAATCAATTAAATAAATAATATTAAGGAAATGAGTTGTGATGTGTTTTGTGCGGAGTTTGCCCTTTGTGAAGATCTTGATAATTATGAGAGATAATTTTTTATTATTTTTCTTTCTTTTCTTCTGCTTCCCTTTACTCTCTACGTATATCTTTGAGGGTCTAGAATATTTTTCTGTTGTTTTGTTCTGTAATATGAAATGTTAATATGTTTTATATTGCTTGTGTTGCTACAAGAATTTCTTTTAAGTCAGTATGCAAATGTTTCAGTGCGTGTTTTATTTTCTTTGTAATGCTCACGTGTAAAGCGCTGTCTAAAACCAAATAAATTAGGCAGCACTGTTGCACGAACAGCGATGCGAGAGCAATATCGTTATTTGCGGTCGGACAGTAAAGACAGAAGTCGTGGAGTGTAGTGGCAAACGCGCGGTGTACGTAGTGTAATCGTGCTACACAGAATGACACGAAAATTCATGGCCATGTTGTTTACTTTTCGGTCACGACTTAAAATTAATTTCAACGTGAACGTCATGGAACAAAACGTTAAGACTGAGCGAGTGCCAGGAGTTTCGTGGAGTGCTGTTAACAGCAGTGACAATGCTTGCCCGAATGGATTGCGATTGACGTCGTGAGAACTGAGCTGTTTGCAGCTAACAGAACTGCGCGAACTAATGTACTTTGAATTTATTGTCTCGTGTACAACTTTATGAGCTGCCGCGTGCGCTACATTTACTGTCGCCGTGGAGATTTGCAAACTGACTTTGACGTGTGGCTCTGTTTTCGCCAGAGCTGTACATTCGCGGGCGTGGCAGTCATGCTAAATGTAGACGGACTGTGAATTGGCGATGGGTGAATGCTACCAAAGGAATTATATGGATGACAATATTACCGCCAGGAGAATCATCTCCTAAGGAAGAGGATGTTTCCATGACTTAAGAAGCTGGATTAACAACCTCGCCAGCACCAACAAATTTCAGCTGACGTCACGACGCAGCATCTACAAACAGATAAGCTGCGTCTCTAAGCGCTCTCCTGCTGTAGAAACTCAAAGCATTTCAAACTGTTTCAGTTACATTTTCTGTGTCTTTTCTAACTAACTTTTCTCAGTTAGTAATTTCTTTCCAAGTAAGTGTGTTCGTACATCAATGTTGACATTGTTCAGCTCACCCTTTACAGTAGTTATTACTATTTATTTTCTGTCTTAGGCATTTGTTTTGTTGTACTTGTTCACGTATTCTTCTAACGAGGTTTTTTGTTTCAATGTATGTGGACAGCATTTTATGAGCCTCATTTAGGTGTTTTGGTTGTGATATTTGCCTGCACCGTCAGCCGTCAAATTCCGGATACCGACCAATCATAGCAAAGCTGCTCCGCCGCTACTGGCGGAAGTCACGCTATAGGTAGGAGCTTTGAATCTGACAGCTGTCAATTATGTAAACTGTGTTTACATTCAATTAGAAGTCATATTACGACATTCTCATTACGAAGCGCGATGTTATTTCCCATTTGCAGAGGTAAGTAAACGGAATTATAGTGGTTCTCTTAATTATTCAAGAATTTATTTGCGGGAGGTTTCATGTTATATGTTGATGTTTGTTGTCGGACTCTCATGTGACTGCTTCCGTTAAGTTTGGGGAAGAAAAACACGTTTCTCTTGAGTTTAAATAATCGAAATTCATGATCTAAATTACACAAAGTAAATGTCTGAGAACTGTCTTCTTCACACGTTGTTACGCCGACACCGTCCTGCTGCACACCACAGTTCATGGGCATGGAATACAGCTTTCTGTCTGTGTAATTCTGATGCATGGGACGGAAAAGTGCTGAACTAGTATGGCAAACGCCTTCATTATGGCACTATAGCGAGAGTGGTCGCTGACGCCTGCTACCTAAGCTGCTAGTGTCACGAGAAGCGGCACCCTTTCAGGGTAACGTTGGGGCGAACCCATATAAATAACGACCTCTTAGCCATAGCAGCCGCTCAACGGCTGCTCACCTGTCTCTCTATAAGAAACTTAACTATTCCTTGACGGCTCGTGACGCGTCTTATCAATCTTTACCTTCTAGTAAAGTTGTGACCTAAAGTTCTTTTCTCCCCAATCCATTAAGTCCCTATTCATTACCTATCAGAAGTACCCATCTCATCCTCTGCATTCACGATAGTTCAAAATGTTTGTACTGTTGATCGTCCACGTTTCAGATTCATCATTAGTACATCCCAGACAAATCTATGTTACTAAACCGTTATCCCGGAACTTGGTAGTCGCTGCAGGTTTCAAGAGGTAATAAAAATTTTGTTTTTCATATATCACATAATTATTTATTTATTTATACGAATTGGCCAACTAAGGACCGCGTTGAAAATTCTATTATATGTTCACTTTTTTCTTTCTCTTCTCTCGGGCTGCTCTTCTGCCTGCTGCCATTTTTGCCAGACGTTGAGCTGTTAGTTTCCTGTTTATCTTCGGTTTTGGAGGCTCCTGAGAAACCTCGAATTCAGTTATTGCCATTCTGTACTTGTCCCTATTCATTGCGTCCATTTCTGTAAGTCCAAGTTCATCGTGGTCTTTCTTTATTCCTTGCAACCAAGAGTAGGGAGTTTTTCTCTGTTGAATTATACTGAAGATTTTCTTCGTTAATCTGCCATCATCCATTCTCACCAGATGACCAAAGAACATCAGCCTTCTCTTTCTTATTGCCGTTGTAACTGGTTTAATAAATTGGTGGATCTTATTGCTCATCATTACCCAGTTTTCTCCAATTTTTTTGTGTCCACCAAGAATCTTCCTCAGAATTACTCTTCCCTTCTTCTCGAGCTCATCTGTTAGTCCTTTCTTCTTGACGGAGAGTGTTTCTGCTGCATATTGAACTTCTGTATTATAATGTAATAACTTTATATTTCGAGATAGACATCTTTTGGTGTACAGCTTCTGTGTTAAAATGTGTGCCCTCCTAAGTTTAGCTACTCGACGTTTGACAGCTTCTTTTTCTATGTACGTTTCCGTTATTGTTTCTCCAAATTATTTGAAGTGTTAGACCCTTTCGATACATCCAATAATTGTGTGCACTTCTTTGATTTCCTTAGCTTTGTTAGAAATGAATTTAGATACTTCTTGTGATATCTGTAAACCAAATTAGCTGCATGCTTTGCTAAGATTTTCTATTTGTTTAATTGCATCTGCTATATTTGTGGATAGAGAGCAGTATCATCTGCAGAATCTAGTGCATGTATCGTAAGGTCTTTAACTGATCCTCCAAAAGAAATTCCCATAACTTTTTGTTGTGTATACTCCTCCAATGTCTCCCTCATTATCTTTTCCAAAGTGATGTTGAACAAAATTGGGGAGGGTCCATCCCCTTGTCTCAAACCCGTTTGGATTTTAAATGGTTCAGAAATCTTGCCTCGAAATTTGACTTTGGACTTGGTATCTGTCAGTGTTTGTTTTACTACCTCTCTTGTTTTTCTGTCAATTCCAAATTCCCCCAGAGTTCTAATGAGGCTCTCTCTGTCTACGGAGTCATACGCTTTTCTAAAATCAATAAATGTCGTAACATTTGGTTGACCAGCACGCGTTATAATTTTGCTTTTAAGGTTAATAATTTGCTCCGAACAGCTCCTTCCTTTTCTAAATCCACTTTTGTATTCTCCTACTTGTGCATCGAGAACTGGTTCAATCCTATTTAGTAATATCTTGGAAAGTACCTTGTATGGAACGGATGGAAGGGAAATATCCCTGCAATTTTTCACATCTGATCTGTTACCTTTTTTGTGGAGTGGATGTATAAGTGCCGTCCTCCAATCTTCTAGCATCTTCTGGGTTCTGCAAATTTCATTAATAGTAGTACCGAGGTGTAGTGTTACATTTTTCTCGCCTAGTTTCAAAAGTTCAGCTGTGATTCCATCTTCACCAAAAGATTTGTTGTTCTTGAGAGGTATTATAGCTTGCCTGACTTCATTTAGAGTTGTTGGATGTTATTCCGCAGGGTTTTCTTCTGGAGTTTTGATTTCCAGTTTGTCTGGAGGCAATTTACAGTTGAGAAGGTCTTCGAAATAATATTCTAAAATGTCGCAGTTTTCTGGGTCATTTGTACTTACTTTTCCCCCTTTTTAAACTGGGTAGTTCGTGACCTTTCAGGTGGGTTTTGAAAGATTGGCAATAGAAAGAAATGAATAGAAGTTTCTATTTTTATTTCCTGTGTATATGTTGCAGATCTCTGAACTGGTTTCATGAGACCCGCCACGACTTCCCCTCCTGTGCTCGGTGCCAATGTCATGATGTCAGAGTAGTACCTACACCTCGCGTCCTCGCTTAGTTGTTGGATGTATTCCAATATGTTTCTTCCCCTACAGCTTTTACCTTCTACAGCTCCGTATAGTAGTATGGAAATTATTCCCTGATGTCTTCAGCACATATTTTGTCACCCTGTTCCTTCGGCGTTTCTGTGTTTTGCATGTATTCCTCTCCTATTCAGTTTTGTGGAGACATTCGCTTTTCTTATGGCACCAAATTTTCTGTATTGTTCTATGGCACCACATACCACATCCTTAGATTCTCTTCTGTTCAGTTTTCCCACCGCCCAAGGTTCACTTCAATGCAGTGCTGTGTTCCAGGCGTACGTTCTCTGAAACTTATTTCTCAGAAAGAGGCCTACATTTCAGGCTAGTACACTCCTTTTATGAGGAAAGCCCCCCATCCACCTGACCAACCCCCTCACTTGCCTCGGCTAGTCTGTTTCATATATTCTCCTAACTTTGTCAGCCACGCGCAATTTGCCTCTAAGGTACCAGAATACCGAAACTTCGTCTACTACGTCGTCGACAATTCTGATATTACATTTATTGCTCGTTAGTCTGTTCACCAGTAAAAACACTCCTTTGTATAAAACAGCTCGACACCTCTGTTTACTTTACAAAATGGGTTACTGTATTAGACATTCGATATTTAGTAAGTAAGCGAAATTATGTTCAAAGGTTTTTGGAAGTCGCTCGGTGCACTCTGCCTCAAACACTGGTTGAGTATAGTATAGGTGATTTGCATTTCGTCCTAAACAAATGTTAGTTTTTCACGGATCTCAAGGTTTATGACCTCATAGCTCTTAAACTGTGTATTGCATAAGCATATAATTTTGCAGCTACATTGGGTGGTAAAAAAGAATGTGTACGGTTTCTTGCAATTCACTAAGTGCTCTCACTCTCCAGTACTGGATGAATGCAATATAGGTATTTGCGTGCTATGAGTTAAGTTGTCTCGAGACACGCACACCGTTTCAAACTGTATTACTTGTTTTAATGTAGTAAATCTATAACATAAAATTGTACTTCTTAATGAGTAGAATTTGACATAATTTTAAGTTTTGAAATTATGTCAACCACTATAGGGAATATTGAAAATGTGGTTTTTGTTGCCCCTGGCACATATTAGATACGCAGCCTACAGCTAGGACTGTTGACCATAAACCAAGAAGCATGAATTACGAAAGCTGTTTATCAATAAATGATCCATTCAACACACCCCGTAATAATTCTTCATTTTCACTGATGATAGCAACTTCAGTAACGCATTTATGATCTCATTCTTGAGTATCTCTCTGTTCAGCCATTGCTTCTTCGATGTACAGATTGAGCAATGGATGAGAAAGACAGCATTCCTATCTCACCATGTTTCAATCGGAACACTTCGTTTATGGTCTTGAATTCGTATTGTTCCCTCTAAGTTCTTCTATACATTATGTATTACTTATCTTTTAACTTATAAACTTATACCGATTTCACTGAGAATTTCAAATATTTTGCACCATATTGCATCGTCGAACCGCTTTTCGTGGTCGACAAATCGAATCAAAGATATTCATTTTTCTTAATTCTTGCCTCTGTTATCAGCTGCAGTGTTAGGACGACTTCTCAGGTGTCCTCAGCTTTTCTGAGTCCACAGTGATCGTCACTATATAGCTATTGAATTTTCTTCTTCCTGCTGGCAACTTGGATGTGTGAGCTGACAAAGCTGATACTGAGAGTTCTCGCTTGTTTATGCCCTGCTACCTACTGATTTATGTGGGTGAGATCTATCGGAAACTCTGACAGTATGTCTTTATTCTCATAGATGCTACACCCCACCTCGAATACTCATTTTATAATCTCTTTCCCCAACAACTACAGTAATTCCATAGATATTTTATCAATCCCTTCTGCCTTAGTTGATGTGAGTCTTCCCAAGATCTGTTAACCAATAAGACTGGGTCCCCGTGGTGTTTCACGTCTACTAGCATCTTCACCAGTAGAATTCCTTCGCGTTACTAGTGTTCAAGCCTTTGCTTTCAACATCACGCATGGCTCCTCCATGCCGAATCTGTCCTACCGGCAACCGTATCATTTCGTGTTTCCTCACGTTTTGCTGAAGTCTTTCGCTTGATTTTCCGAGCATTTCCTATTGATTTTGTGCCTAAGACAATTTTATAGTGTATTCAATCTTTTGCTCACGATCACCTCCCCCTTGGTAGTCCCCTCTCGGATATCCGAATGAGTGAAAAGCTATCAGATGACTTTCAGAAGAGATCGTAGACTCTCATCAAAAGACACACCGGCCCTGCAAAACAAATCCCTAGAAAGAGTAACAAAATACAGATATCTCGGAGTCACTCTGGAAACAGCACTGACATGTTTCAACACCCTTGTGAAACAAAGAGCAACAGCAGTAATAAAAACAATTTACAACACCCACCTGGCTTAAAAACTCTCAATGGAAACAGCAATTGCACTATTTAAAACAGTCGTAGCCGCTACAGCGACTTAAAAGCTTCACATAATCTCAGACAAGTAAATGACATCGTTGTTGTTGTTGTGGTCTTCAGTCCTGAGACTGGTTTGATGCAGCTCTCCATGCTACTCTATCCTGTGCAAGCTTTTTCATCTCCCAGTACCTACTGCAACCTACATCCTTCTGAATCTGCTTAGTGTATTCATCTCTTGGTCTCCCTCTACGCCGCGCAATATTAGCTGTGCGGTCTAGGCGCTGCAGTCATGCACTGTGCGGCTGGTCCTGGCGGAGGTTCGAGTCCTCCCTCGGGCATGGGTGTGTGTGTTTGTCCTTAGGATAATTTAGGTTAAGTAGTGTGTAAGCTTAGGGACTGATGACCTTAGCAGTTCAGTCCCATAAGATTTCAGACACATTTGAACATTTGAATTTTCTCCCTCTACGATTTTTACCCTCCACGCTGCCCTCCAATACTAAATTGGTGATCCCTTGATGCCTCAGAACATGTCCTACCAACCGATCCCTTCTTCTGGTCAAGTTGTGCCACAAACTTCTCTTCTCCCCAATCCTATTCAATACTTCCTCATTAGTTATGTGATCTACCCATCTAATCTTCAGCATTCTTCTGTAGCACCACATTTCGAAAGCTTCTATTCTCTTCTTGTCCAAACTATTTATCGTCCATGTTTCACTTCCATACATGGCTACACTCCATACGAATACTTTCAGAAATGACTTCCTGACACTTAAATCTATACTCGATGTTAACAAATTTCTCTTCTTCAGAAACGCTTTCCTTGCCATTGCCACCCTACATTTTATATCCTCTCTACTTCGACCATCATCAGTTATTTTGCTCCCCAAATAGCAAAACTCCTTTACTACTTTAAGTGCCTCATTTCCTAATCTAATTCCCTCAGCATCACCCGACTTAATTAGACTACATTCCATTATCCTTGTTTTGCTTTTGTTGATCTTCATCTTATATCCTCCTTTCAAGACACTGTCCATTCCATTCAACTGCTCTTCCAAGTCCTTTGCTGTCTCTGACAGAATTACAATGTCATCGGCGACCCTCAAAGTTTTTATTTGTTCTCCATGAATTTTAATACCTACTCCGAATTTTTCTTTTGTTTCCTTTACTGCTTGCTCAATATACAGATTGAACAACATCGGGGAGAGGCTACAACCCTGTCTTACTCCCTTCCGAACCACTGCTTCCCTTTCATGTCCCTCGACTCTTATAACTGCCATCTGGTTTCTGTACAAATTGTAAATAGCCTTTCGCTCCCTGTATTTTACCCCTGCCACCTTTAGAATTTGAAAGAGAGTATTCCAGTCAACATTGTCAAAAGCTTTCTCTAAGTCTACAAATGCTAGAAACGTAGGTTTGCCTTTCCTTAATCTTTCTTCTAAGATAAGTCGTAAGGTCAGTATTGCCTCACGTGTTCCAGTGTTTCTACGGAATCCAAACTGATCTTCCCCGAGGTTGGCTTCTACTAGTTTTTCCATTCGTCTGTAAAGAATTCGTGTTAGTATTTTGCAGCTGTGACTTATTAAGCTGATAGTTCGGTAATTTTCACATCTGTCAACACCTGCTTTCTTTGGGATTGGAATTATTATATTCTTCTTGAAGTCTGAGGGTATTTCGCCTGTTTCATACATCTTGCTCACCAGATGGTAGAGTTTTGTCAGGACTGGCTCTCCCACGGCCGTCAGTAGTTCCAATGGAATATTGTCTACTCCGGGGGCCTTGTTTCGACTCAGGTCTTTCAGTGCTCTGTCAAACTCTTCACGCAGTATCGTATATCCCATTTCATCTTTATCTACATCCTCTTCCATTTCCATAATATTGTCCTCAAGTACATCGCCCTTGTATAGACCCTCTATATACTCCTTCCACCTTTCTGCTTTCCCTTCTTTGCTTAGAACTGGGTTTCCATCTGAGCTCTTGATATTCATACAAGTCGTTCTCTTATCTCCAAAGGTCTCTTTAATTTTCCTGTAGGCGGTATCTATCTTACCCCTAGTGAGATAGGCCTCTACATCCTTACATTTGTCCTCTAGCCATCCCTGCTTAGCCATTTTGCACTTCCTGCCGATCTCATTTTTGAGACGTTTGTATTCCTTTTTGCCTGTTTCACTTACTGCATTTTTATATTTTCTCCTTTCATCAATTAAATTCAATATTTCTTCTGTTACCCAAGGATTTCTACTAGCCCTCGTCTTTTTACCTACTTGATCCTCTGCTGCCTTCACTACTTCATCCCTCAAAGCTACCCATTCTTCTTCTACTGTATTTATTTCCTCCATTCCTGTCAATTGCTCCCTTATGCTCTCCCTGAATCTCTGTACAACCTCTGGTTCTTATAGTTTATCCAGGTCCCATCTCCTTAAATTCCCACCTTTTTGCAGTTTCTTCAGTTATAATCTACAGGTCATAACCAATAGATTGTGGTCAGAGTCCACATCTGCCCCTGGAAATGTCTTACAATTTAAAACCTGGTTCCTAAATCTCTGTCTTACCATTATATAATCCATCTGATACCTTTTAGTATCTCCAGGGTTCTTCCAGGTATACAACCTTCTTTCATGATTCTTAAACCAAGTGTTAGTTATGATTATGTTGTGCTCTGTGCAAAAGTCTACCAGGCGGCTTCCTCTTTCATTTCTGTCCCCCAATCCATATTCACCTACTATGTTTCCTTCTCTCCCTTTTCCTACACTCGAATTCCAGTCACCCATGACTATTAAATTTTCGTCTCCCTTCACAATCTGTATAATTTCTTTTATTTCATCATACATTTCTTCAATTTCTTCGTCATCTGCAGAGCTCGTTGGCATATAAACTTGTACTACTGTAGTAGGTGTGGGCTTCGTATCTATCTTGGCCACAATAATGCGTTCACTATGCTGTTTGTAGTAGCTTACCCGCATTCCTATTTTCCTATTCATTATTAAACCTACTCCTGCATTACCCCTATTTGATTTTGTGTTTATAACCCTGTAGTCACCTGACCAGAAGTCTTGTTCCTCCTGCCATCGAACTTCACTAATTCCCACTATATCTAACTTCAACCTATCCATTTCCCTTTTTAAATTTTCTAACCTACCTGCCCGATTAAGGGATCTGACATTCCACGCTCCGATCCGTAGAACGCCAGTTTTCTTTCTCCTGATAATGACATCCTCTTGAGTAGTCCCCGCCCGGAGATCCGAATGGGGGACTATTTTACCTCCGGAATATTTTACCCAAGAGGACGCCATCATCATGTAATCATACAGTAAAGCAGCATGCCCTCGGGAAAAATTACGGCTGTAGTTTCCCCTTGCTTTCAGCCGTTCGCAGTACCAGCACAGCAAGGCCGTTTTGGTTATTGTTACAAGGCCAGATCAGTCAATCATCCAGACTGTTGCCCTTGCAACTACTGAAAAGGCTGCTGCCCCTCTTCAGGAACCACACGTTTGTCTGGCCTCTCAACAGATACCCCTCCGTTGTGGTTGCACCTACGGTACGGCTATCTGTACCGCTGAGGCACGCAAGCCTCCCCACCAACGGCAAGGTCCATGGTTCATGGGGGGGAATGACAACGTAGTATTAGAGAAAGTCCAATCCCGCCTAATGACACGGATCCTGATCGTTGGAAAGACAATTCCTTCAAGAGTGTCTTACGTCTTAATGAAAGAATGCAGATGGTCCTGCCCATTACCAAAACTCACAAAATCACACAGAAAATTCTTCTAGAAAAGCACAACTCTATCTGGAAAAAGTACTATACTGAACCGACCCATAATGACAGGAGAGTGGAGATAGGCAAACTACCAATTTCGACACGTGGTAAGTCAATACATCCGCAAGGATTGCTCCATAAGTTCTGTCAAAACAGGAGATTCCAACAGTCGAACACATACTACGTTTGTAAACTATGCAATAAACACTGTGAAAGATACCATACAAAAAACTGCAGAAAACGAATAATGTCATTAAAAAACTAGGCCTAGAATAATGTAATTCAGCCTTCTATTTCTATTTGTACTTGTTTTTATATGCACATACTGCGCTTTTCATTAATTACGTAAAAAAGTAAAATTTTGGATGATCTTTTCTGAGTTATAAGACACTTGTCTTGTGAATAAATATTCTCGTACCTTTAACGGGAAAGGCCCCTGAGCGGGCTGCATTTTTAGCGTTACCTTCACCATCATAGTGCAACTGATCTATAAATGAGAGATAACTCACAATTCCTACACACAAATAGCGTCATTAGTCTAAGAATTTCCCAAAAAATCATTGAGATATTTATTACATTTTGGTGTTGTTGATGTGGTCTTCAGTCCTGAGAATCGTTTGATGCAGCTCTCCACGCTACTCTATCCTGTGCAAGCTTCTTCATCTCCCAGTACCTACTGCAACCTACATCCTTCTGAATCTGCTTTGTGTATTCATCTATTGGTCTCCCTCTACGATTTTTACCCTCCACGCTGCCTCTAATGCTAAATTTGTGATCCCTTGATGCCTCAAAACATGTCCTACCAACCGGTCCCTTCTTCTTGTCAAGTTGTGCCATAATCTCCTCCTCTCCCCAATTCTGTTCAATACCTCCTCATTAGTTATGTGATCTACCCATCTAATCTTCAGCATTCTTCTGTAGCACCACATTTCGAAAGCTTCTATTATCTTCTTGTCCAAGATATTTATCGTCCATGTTTCAGTTCCATACACGGCTACACTCCATAGAAATACTTTCAGAAACGACTTCCTGACACTTAAATCTATACTCGATGTTAACATTTTTCTCTTCTTCAGAAACGCTTTCCTTGCCATTGCCAGTCTACATTTTATATCCCCTTTACTTCGACCATCATCAGTTATTTTGCTCCCCAAATAGCAAAACTCCTTTACTACTTTAAGTGTCTCATTTCCTAATCTAATTCCCTCAGCATCACCCGACTTAATTCGACTACATTCCATTATCCTCGTTTTGCTTTTGTTGATGTTCATCTTATATCCTCCTTTCAAGACACTGTCCATTCCGTTCAACTGCTCTTCCAAGTCCTTTGCTGTCTCTGACAGAATTACAATGTCATCGGCGAACCTCAAAGTTTTTATTTCTTCTCCATGGATTTTAAATCCTACTCCAAATTTTTCTTTTGTTTCCCTTACTGATTGCTCAATATACAGATTGAATAACATCGGGGAGAGGCTACAACCCTGTCTCACTCCCTTCCGAACCACTGCTTCCCTTTCATGTCCCTCGACTCTTATAAACTGCCATCTGGTTTCTGTACGAATTGTAAATAACCTTTCGCTCCCTGTATTTTACCCCTGCCACCTTTACAATTTGAAAGAGGGTATTCCAGTCAACATTGTCAAAAGCTTTCTCTACGTCTACAAATGCTAGAAACGTAGGTTTGCCTTTCCTTAATCTTTCTTCTAAGATGTTAAGTCGTAAGGTCAGTATTGCTTCACGTGTTCCAATATTTCTTCGGAATCCAAACTGATCTTCCTCAAGGTCGGCTTCTACTAGTTTTTCCATTCGTTTGTAAAGAAATCGCGTTAGTATTTTGCAGCTGTCGTTTATTAAACTGATTGTTTGGTAATTTTCACATCTGTCAACACCTGCTTTCTTTGGGATTGGAATTATTATATTCTTCTCTAAATTTGAGGGTATTTCGCCTGTCTCATACATCTTGCTCACCAGATGGTAGAGTTTTGTCAGGACTGGCTCTCCCAAGGCCGTCAGTAGTTCTAATGGAAAGTTGTCTACTCCCGGGGCCTTGTTTCGACTCAGGTCTTTCAGTGCTCTGTCAAACTCTTCACGCAGTATTGTATCTCCCATTCAGCCTTCATCTGCATTCTCTTCCGTTTCCAGATTTTGGTACTGACAACATTATTTATAATAGTATGAAAGACGGAGCACTATTTCACTGCAGTAACATTTTCTTTGGAACCACTGCACAACTTGGAGAAAAAGTCAGAGTACAGAAAACATTCACATAAGTGTTTTATGCCTCCAATTTCCTTCCCTGATACTGATATGCGAAGAAAACTGAGCCGTGCGTGGCTCGTGTTCATGCCGTTTATTGCTTGTCAGCTTGTCTTCACGGAACTGTCGCCTCGTTTCTTATTCGATTTACTGGCGTCACTATGTTGCTGGTTTGCCTGCCCGTGAGTGGTAGCAGCAGCGCGTATCGATAAGAGCACTGTCGTATTATCTTTGAAGCGACCCCTAGTATTTCCGGGTCGTCGTGTGTCGGGATTTCAGTCGGGATGCAGCGCCAGTGAGGTCTGGACAGCCAGTACTCGCCGACCACTGCCGACACACGTGCACTGTCCGACGAAAGGGGACTGGAGCGGGAACGACCGTTGGTTGGTCGTTAGGTTGGCCGTCTCACCGGGCGACGTGTATTTAGTTGCCGACCGCTAATGGAAACTCTGTGTGTGTTTACTTGTGATTCGTCCTTGTTGTCCCACAGTGCTTGGTTTTAGGATTGTCGAAGTTCTTGGTGCAAGTGTTTACGTGGAACTGTGTGTAGCTTGTGTGATTTCCACTGAGCAGTTATGAATGCTGTTTGCGTACTGGAGTAGGCAGTCGGTCGGTTGCGACAGAGCAGCGACTGGGTGTTTCCTCGTCGTGTTGATGCTGTCCGGCACGGCGTGTAGTTCGACAGCCTTGGTGTTGTTCATTTGTATTTTTGAGTGGTTATTGTGCCTTGACTGAATTTAAACGTCAATTGTCAAGACGTAGTGCTGCTTGTGTCTTCGTAATCGCTAATATTTTCGGTTGTCGTGCCGTTAATCGGGTGGAGGGGAATTGATTAGGTTGTTGGTTGGTTCTTCAGCTGTCCGTAGGTCGTGTTGCCAACCAATAATTTAGTATTACACCTGGCTGCATGTCTCACTTAAACTTATGTTAGAGGTTCCTCCCCAGGCCGGCCCTTGGAAAACTTCTGAGCACCACTGTTTTGTTGTATTCGATTGTGATTTTCTTTTAGTCTCAAGTACTGTGCGAGGCCTTTAGCGGTGAATTAATTTAGTTTGTTTTAATGTTCAGTATGTGGCCTTCCGCCGAACTTATACGTGAAATATTTTAAGACATGATCTTCAGCCGAATTAAACTAAAATTTGAAAAAGCATTTGAAAATTTGACAATTAACCTCTCTATTTTAATTTTGTTATACAGGCCTTAAGCCTTGAGTTGTTCTAAGTTCAGTATATGGCCTTCAGCCGAACTTTATGTGAAATATTTTAAGATAGGCCTTCAGCCGCCTTGAATTAAAATTTGAAAGGTCATTTGTTTCAAAACCTTTTAAAATTTTCTTACTTAAGTGTTTTAGCAAAATAAAGTTTGTATGTTTGTGCAACTAACAACTGATTTGGGGCCCTTTCCATATTTCAAAGACAAGTAATTTATTTTACTACAACAAAAAAATTTTGAAAATGTAGCTCAAATATCACCGACATATGTTATAAATTTTTCAGGAAATAGGGAGGTAGAGGATGTCATTCTAAATATCTGTACCAATTTTTGTGAATTTAACTTCAGTCGTTTAGGAGAATAGTGTACCTGAATGATGAAAATTCAAGTTTTCGGTATATCGCAAAAGAAGACTTACAGATTTATTAACTTACCACTATGCTCGTATACAACATTCCAGCTGCATATTCCAGTAGTCTTCTTGTTTCCTTATCCCCATACTCTTTCTCTTCATCCTTTTCTTTATCCTTGACTCCTTGGTAGCAGCTAGCAGCTTCTGCAGTTGTCTCTCCTTTGGTTACCCCCCGCTTATCAATAGCAGTTAGAGCTGAAGCCATATTCCTTCCCATCTGGATGTTCAATTTCTTCATAACGTTGATCCTTGAAATTGCACCATCATTGAATGTTATTATTAAATCCATTACACCAATCCTCAGCACTGTCAACCCGACAAATACAGTTTTGGGTATTCTCTCCCATATACAGCTGTTGAATGTTTCATTTCCATTCTGAGAGAGACCATGCATACATTTCCTAAGTAGATTTTTATTTGACAGACCCCTATATATAGGCCTAATTGCCTCAATTACAGCAAGTGGTAAGGAATGCTTGTGGGTATATTGTATGCCTTTAACATTGCTCAACCAGTACTTGCACAACGAATCTTCCTCTTTTGTACACAAACCATGATGTGGGGTTTCATCTGTTGACACTGTGAAACCATGTTGCCCTGACAGCTCGTCTCATGTTCTCCAAATCTCCTACATTTGTCGTTATTGCTAGTCCAAAATATTGAGTCAAAGAATCAATTTCACTTTTTGTAAGACGACCTAGACCACCTATGTCTTTTCCGTCTGACAGTTTTTTTTCCACTGAAGTCTTTACATAATTTTCTCGGCCGAGCTCCCGTTCTTTCTTGTACATGCCCAACGCATTCAAGCTTTTCTATCAGAGTGTCCCCATACAGTCTGTCATTAACAACATTACAGTGTTCTTTACAGTCCCATCCACAAGGTAGCCTACATACCTCACACTATGACAGACCTTTGATTTTCTAAAAATGTTTAGAACTCCTTTCGTTTCCATGTTTCCACTTGGGCGATCAAAGTTCTTTGCACAAACATGGGTGCCAATAAATTTACTTGAACAACCCTGGCAGTGCTTTGTTAGACATTCATAACCAGGTATCTTACCAGTTTCAAAAAAAGTGGCAGTAACAACCGCTTTCAGAGAAGTATGACCTCTCCTCTGCCAAGATCCATCAAACGCTGCTACAATGACTTTATTTTCAGACGAGGCTACTGCTTCTTCTGATGCGCTTTTCACTGAATGTTCACTTACACCACACAAAGCACTATGTATTAATTTATTGTATCTGTCAAACCTCAAATCTCCGCTATCGGGTACAGAACTGTAGAGTTTCCCTTAGTAGGTCAGGCGTGCACCACACGCAGGAAGGGTAGCGAAGTAGGTGTGGCGTGCACATGGTACTTTTTTAGGTTAGAGGACCCCTCCCTTGGGAGCAAACACGATTTGCCTATTAAATCATCTCCGGCCGGAGTGGCCGAGCGGTTCTAGGCGCTACAGTCTGGAACCGCGCAACCACTACGGTCGCAGGTTCGAATCCTGCCTCGAGCATGGATGTGTGTGATGTCCTTAAGTTAGTTAGGTTTAAGTAGTTCTAAGTTCTAGGGGACTGATGACCTCAGGAGTTAAGTCCCATAGTGCTCAGAGCCATTTCAACCATTTTTGTTAAATCATCCACAGTGACCTCAGAGAATTTTCGTCTTCGCAGATCAGAGATATAAAATATTAATATGATTTTAGTAAACTGCAGGAGCATCCAAGAAAAGTTCCCAGAATTAGTATCGCTTATTAAAGGCTGTAATGCGCAGATTGTATTGGGACCAGAAAGCTGGTTGAAGCGAGACATTAATGACAATTAAATCCTAAGTTCAGACTGGAATGTTTATCGTAAGGATAGGTTAGTCGCCAATGGTGGCGGCGTGTTTATTGCAGTACAAAATTCGATAAAATTAGCGAGGTTGTCACGGATTCCGAATTTGAATTAATCTGGGGAAATTGAGTATCAAAGAACGGTCAAAAATAGTGAACGTATTATTTTGTATACCATCTGGGTCAGGGTTTGTAGTTGTAGAGCGCTTCAGAAAGAACTTGCAGAATATCATTAGTAATTTTCCTGTTCATGCCGTTGTAATAGGGGGTGACTTCAACTTGACAGGTATAGATTGGGAGAGCAATGCCATTAAAACTGGTTCCAGAGACAGGGAATCGTGTGGCATTGTTCTGGATGTTTTGTCTCAAAATTATCTTGATCAGATGGGTAGAGAAGCAACTCGTGAAGGTAACATCTAAGACTTCCTGGCAACAAACAGACCTGCACTTATCGATTCAGTTAACGTAGAAGAAGGTATCAGTGATCATAAGGCTGTGGCAGCATCTACGATGACGAGGCCCACAAGGGATGTTAAGAGGGGTAGGAAAATATACCGGGTGATCAAAAAGTCAGTATAAATTTGAAAACTGAATAAACCACGGAATATTGTAGATAGAGAGGTACAAATTGACACACATGCTTCGAATGACATGGGGTTTTATTAGAACCAAAAAAATACAAAAGTTCAACAAATTTCCGACAAATGGCACTTTATCTGATCAGAATAGCAATAATTAGCATAACAAAGTAGGGCAAAGCAAAGATGATGTTCTTTACGGGAAATTCTCAATATGTCCAGCATCATTCCTCAACAATAGCTGTAGTCGAGGAATAATGTTGTGAACAGCACTGTAAAGCATATCCGGAGCTATGGTGAGGCATCGGCGTCGGATGTTGTCTTTCAGCATCCTTAGAAATGTCGGTCGATCACGATACACTTGCGACTTCAGGTAACCGCAAAGCCAATAATCGCACGGACTGAGGTCTGGGGACCTGGGAGGCCAAGCATGGCGAAAGTGGCGGCTGTGCACATGATCATCACCAAACGGCGCGCGCAAGAGATCTTTCACGCGTCTAGCAATATGCGGTGGAGCGCCATCCTGCATAAACACCGTACGTTCCAGCAGGTGTTTATCAGCCATGCTGGGGATGATGCGATTCTGTAACATATCGGAGTACCTCTCACCCGTCACGGTAGCAGTTACAAAACCAGAATCACGCATTTCCTCGAAGAAAAAAGGCCCGATAACGGTAGATGTGGTAAATCCAACCCATACCGTGACTTTCTCGTCGTGCAGTGGAGTTTCCACGACAGTCCTAGGATTTTCAGTAGCCCAAATTCTGCAGTTGTGGGCGTTGACAGACCCTCTGAGCGTGAAATGAGCTTCGTCGATCCACAACACGTCACTCAACCAATCGTCATCTCTCGCCATCTTTTGAAACGCCCACACCGCAAATGCCCTCCGCTTCACTAAATCGCCGGGTAACAGTTCATGATGCCGATGAATTTTGTACGGATAGCATTGGAGGGTGCGCCTCAGCGCCAACCAAACAGTAGCGTATGGAGTGCCGGTGCAACGTGCGACTGCACGAGCGCTGACTTCCCCGTGCATAGACGAACCCGATACAGTTTGCATTTCTTCCTGAACTGTCTCAGCAGCATTACGCCTTGTGCTCGGTCGGCCATTACGGGGTCTATCGTCTAAACAACCCGTGGCTTCGAACTTCGAAATCATTCTCGCCACAGCTGCATTTGTCAAAGGACCTTTACCCGTTCGAATCCCCTTCCTATGGCGGGATTGTAACGCTGCACTAGCACATTCGCCATTCTGATTATACAGGTTCATCAAAAGCGCCTTTTCAGGTAACGCCAACATGCTGCGACTGCTGGCGCATCTGATTCTCTCTCTCATTACAGCTCCTTTTATACACGATTGTCATGCGCAGTCACTGACGTTTTGCTGTCCAGCGCCATCTGTCGGACATTTTGTGAACTTTTTTTTGGGTCTAATAAAACTCCATGTCATTCCAATTATGCATGTCAATTTTTACCTCTCTGTCTTCATTATTCCGTGGTATATTAAGTTTTCAATTTTATACTGACTTTTTGATCACCTAGTATTTGCTCAGCAAGGGTGACAGGATAAAAATTTCAGAAGATCTCGGCTGTCAGCATCAAATATTGAGCGATGAGAAGGAAGATGTAGAGAACAGATGGAAAAAATTCAAATGCATCGTTCAACATGGCGTAGACAACTACGTTCCGAATAAGGTTATAAGGGATGGGAAAGATCCACCATGGGGACTGATGACCACAGCAGTTGAGTCCCATAGTGCTCAGAGCCAGCCAGATCCACCATGGTTTAATAGACGTGTTAGAAAAGCGCTACGTAAACAAAGAGCACTTCATCTCAGATTCAAGAGAAATAAAAACCTATCTGGCAAACAAAAGCTGAACGAAGCGAAAATGAGCGTAAGGAGAGCAACGAGAGAAGTGTTCAGTGATTTCGAAAGTAGGCCGTTATCAGCCGACCTGAGTAAAAACCCTAAGAGATTTTGGTCGTATGTAAAATCAGTAAGTGGGCCAAAATCATCTATTCATTTTCTCAGCGACCATGACGACACCGAAACGGAAGATAACAGAGAGAAGGCCGAAATACTGATTTCTGTCCTCCGAAGTTGTTTCACCGCAGAAGATCGTAACACTATCCCTCCTTTCAATAGTGCCAACGTCGAAATGGCAGAGACTCAGATAACCGATCGCGGAATTGAAATGCAGCTACAATCGCTTAGTAGTGGAAAGGCTTCAGGACCAGATGAGATACCTATACGATTCTATAAAGATACGCGAAAGAACTTGCTCCTCTTCTAGCAGTAATTTATTGTAGATGGCTTGAGCAACGAAAGGTGCCAAACGACTGGAAAAAAGCGCAGGTCATTCCCGTTTTTAAGAAAGGCCGTAAGACAGATCCACACAATTACAGACCTATATCGTTGACGTCAGTCTGTTGTAGAATTATGGAATATGTTTTATGCTTAAGAATTATGACGTTCTTGGAAAATGAACAGTTCCTCTATAAAAATCAACATGGATTCCGCAAACAGAGGTCCTGCGAAACCCAGCTCGCTCTGTTCCTCCATGAGATCCACTGCGCAGGGGACAACGGCGCTCAGTCTGACGCCATGTTCCTTGATTTCTGTAAAGCATTGGAAACCGTCCCGCATTGCCGTTTAATGACAAAAATACGAGGTTACGCAGTATCAGACCAGACCTAAGATTGGATTCAAGACTTTCTTGCAGACAGAACTCAACACGTCGCACTTAACGGAACTAAATCGACAGATGTAAAGGTAATATCCGGAGTACGACAGGGAAGTGTGATACGACCGTTGTTGTTCACAATATATATATAAATTATATATAAGAAAGCGTCGGATGCTCTTTAAGGCTACTCGCAGATGATACAGTTGTTTATACCAAAGTAGCAACGCCAGACGATAGTAAGAATTTGCAGAACGACCTGCAGAGAATTGATGAATGGTGCAAACTCTGGCAGTTGACCCTGAACGTACATAAATGTAACATATTGCGCATACATAGGAAAAGAAATCCACTACTGTACAGCTACACTATTGATGACAAACAGCTGGAGACAGCGTCCGCCGTAAAATACCTAGGCGTAACTATCCATAGCAACATTAAGTGGAATGACCATATAAAACAGATAACGGGAAAAGCAGAAACAAGACTCAGAATCATCGGAAGAATCTAAAAGAAATGTAACTCATCCACGAAAGAAGTAGCTTATAAGGCACTTGTTTATCTGTCTGGGATCCCTATCAGGTAGGACTGATAGAGGAGATAGAGAAGATGCAACGAAGAGTGGTGCGTTTCGTCATTCTTTTAGCTGGCTAGAGAGCGTTACGGAGATGCTAAACAATTTCCACCAGCAGTCGTTACAAGAGAGACGTTTTGCCTCACGGAGAGATTTACTACTGAAATTTCGGGACAGCATTTTTCAGGAGTAGCCAAACAGCACATTACTTCCCCCACACACATCTCGCGTGTTGACCACAAGAAGAAATTCGAGAAACTGAAGCCAATACAAGGGCTTACAGAGAATCACTGTTCCCACGCACTATTCGCGAGTGGAACAGGGCTAGAGGGATCAGGTAGTGGTACTGAAAGTACCGTCCGCCCCACACCAACAGGTGGCTCGCGGAGTGTGGTGTGGATGTAGATGTATATGTAGAGGCAAATCCATCACTGCACAAAAAGCCTGGGCAGCTCATCTTCCCCTGCCAATATATCCCATTGCATAATCAAGCTGAATATTTATACTGTAACGTCGACTATCAGCTACTGGCGATGTCATAGTATCACTGTGCATATTATACGAGTTACAGTCAATCGCTAACTGACTTGAAAGACCCTGCCTTGCTGAAATGTCCTCAGAAACGTCGATACTATCTTCACAATTCCAGTACTTACATTTGACAGCACTCTTCAAAAGCCTTGAAAGCATATTTAGGTTCACAATAACATTTCCGTCGTTATTGCTGCTCACAATACTACTAGCCTTCTTATTACATTCAGAAATCGAGAGTTTACGTCTAGAAGCACTACCTGTACACACAGTTTCCACGGGCAACTTTTGAAGCAACTGATGTATATTATTCAGTTGTGTTTTGAACTGGTTGCCGCGAAACTTTCGTTTCGGGCCAAATTTCTTTACTCTCGGCATTTGTAGCACAGGAAACACATACACGGAAATAACACACAATAACTACAAAACCATACCTGTATGAAATTCCGAAATCATATATTCTCAGATCTTTGTTTCATTCGAACCATAGCCTTCTAGACATGCCTGTACTCTGGATCCAGAAATCAGTGCCTTGTAGAGTACACCTGTGTTAACGATCCGTAACTAACGACGGTAAAAACGGAACAACAAAACAATGCATCACGTATTGTGAAGCACTTCAAACTGAAAGATGGGAGTGACCCTTGTGGAACATTACATTCAACCTCAATTTTAGAACGAATGTAAAATGATAATGCCCATAAACTATACTTTTTTTTAAATCAGCATGGAATGGTCTTTTCTATAGACCAAGAACATATTTTTCAAATTTTTGGTCATTTTCACCAGCATGTCCCCTTAATGTAGCGGTTTCCATTGCCTTCTGTACCCTCATTTCGAAGGTCATTGCTGATTCTCCATCTTTAGGGACAGTTTCCCAACCTAAGGGTAAGAGGGTTCCATGAGTCTATATCTCCGCCCACAACCTTTGGCAACGTCCTTGTGTAATCTTACCCTTCCTCACATCACCATTAAAGTTCTCATTCTTTGCACAAATTTTGAAAACTTCCAGAGGAGTAAAATTACAAAAGAAGATCTTTTTTACTTATTTGTATTATCTCGTTGTTGTTACTGCTGCCTCAAAATCTTGTTGTGTCTGGGAATACATTCTTGCTGCTGAAAATTTTGATTTAACGTTGCGGGTTCTTGAAGACATAACTCCTGAAGAGTTGCTTGTTGCTGTTACTATCTTTTTATTTTATCCCATTCTTCTAAATCACATAGACTTTACAATTTCCACATTCAGAAAACCAGTAACTACACTGTTGGTAAAAAGTTTATAAAAACATCTACTTCCATCTGAGGCATGCCCACCACTCTTTGCGTTCTGCGGTACTCACAGTTTCGAAAGAATTAACAAAGCAAAAACTTTCTCGACAGGACAAGAATCTTTACAAATTATATCACTATTTCATAAATAAATCCAGAAACAAATTTAATAATTATTGTTTGACTGCGCAATTAATAATATGAATTTTAATTATGTCTAAGACTTCCTAGTTTCAATTATTCCTAAAAGAAGAGTAATCTTAAGTGTTAGTACAGATCGATGAAGGACATTAATTTCTTTTTTATACATTTTAGCCTGAAATATAATACATTGTATACAAAATCATATGAATTCCCTTAGTGAAACAGCTGAAATAATTTTAAACTATTCAAGAATCGATAGTATTCGTGTTATTGGTTATCTCTATAAAAAAGGTAATTTTAGAAGAGGATGATTCGTTATACCCGGCCAAATGAGGGTAGCAAGTCTTTGGCCGCTGTTGCAGATGACCTTTACGTAAAATTTAAGCAATAGCTGGGACCTAACATTTGCTGCACGAAGTAACACTCGTCGGCATAGTGATTGGTTCTTAGGGATAGTTCTGGAGGAATCGAGTTGATACTGCAAGACATACGAAATATTAGATCACTGTATTATAGCTTGAACAATATGAAATACTTAACTTTGTAACAATATGTTTTCATGCGTATATATTACTCTCACTGGACACTAACGTATCGGTTGATGTAGTACAAGATAGTAGTCTCTTGTCTCAGAGTACTGATGAATCTATACTTCGCTAAAGGTACTGTCTAATAAACCTTTCGCACCTCTTCTACTTCTAAAGCTTCATCTACATCTGCATGGGTACTATGCAAATCACATTTAAGTGCCTGACAGAGGGTACATTGAACCACTGGCTGTGAAACGTCCCCTTTGAACAATTCTACAAGACTGTGCTTAAACTGACACACAATATTTTTAGCGCAACGCAATCTGACTTTCAAAATTTCCTACTAAAGAATGGCCCTGACAAACATTAAACTATACCTTTCACAAATCACTTACCTCACAAAAATCTTCGCTGCTCAAGCTACTGCAATACAGCGAGCGCCACTACTGCCAGCTAAATAAAAGATTCAAACTACTGAAGGCACTAACTACTGATAGGGGTAGTTAGCAAATGAAAGATATTAATAGAGAGCAAACAATGTATTTACCTTAATATCATCACAAGTCATAATATATATATCAGTTCATGACAAATTACAAAACTTCGCCATCTCTCTCCCCACATCCACCACTGCTGGCGGCTCACCTCCAACTGCGCAACGCTACGCGCTGTTCACAGCCAGCTGCCTAACACTACAATGGCGAGTATTACAACAATGCAAAGCAGACACAGACTGCCCACAGCACAGCCAGTGATTGTCATACAGAGGTGGCGTTACCAATAAAAAACCTAAACAGCCTACTTACATAGAGAAAACATAAACAGCCTACTTACATAGAGAAAACATAAACAGCCTACTTACATAGCCTACTTACATAGAGAAAACATAAACAGCCTACTTACATAGAGAAAACATAAACAGCCTACTTACATAGCCCCCATGCTCCCCACAAAAATTTTTACAAATGGTGTTGGGCACTGGCCAATACAGATTTGACAAAAATTTTTCACAATTACAGTAACAAAGATATAAAATGCACACACTTATTGATACAATGTTGGTCAAAAGCTAAAATTTTGTCTCACAGTCCATAAAGACAGTCCTAATCGTACATAACAGGAGAATAGCAGTGTTTGTCTCAAAGTCTGAGCAGTAAAAGAAAATGCACACGGAAGTAGTGGATTTCCATGCAGTCTTCAAGAAGTAGTGTTGTCCTTCCAATGGAAAGACAGTGCTGACTCTCGATATGCTGACAGGTAATGGGCCACAACAGAGCAAACCCACAGCAGAGTCATTCGAAGTTTGGAAGAATATTGGTAGGTAGGTCATCACAGAGCAAACCCACTGTAGTCCTGGTAGAGATTGTGGTACTGGTGGGCCACCAGAGGTGCAGACCCACTGCAGTCCTTGTAGAAATAATGGTGTTGATGGATCATCAAAGATGTAGACCCACTGTAGTCCTTGTAGAGATAATGGTATTGGTGGGCCATCAAAGATGCAGACCCACTGTAGTCCTTGTAGAGATGACCAGCAGCCATCTGTTGCGATTGTGCAGGTGCACAGTCACCATCGAAGAGTCTTGCGGAGAATATAGCAAGTCTATAAACCACCACTTGTGCACTCACAAAGTTTTTGGAATTGTCCTTAGAACGAGCAATGCTGTTATCCAGTCCCTTGCTGAATCATTAACACACATGCAAACACTATCAGTCCCTACTTCTCACATATTGTCCATATACTATGACCAACAGAAACGTGTGCAGTGAAATGTAACTTAATTGGAAGAACTGGTAACTATTACAATTTGATAACATAAAAATACAATAACAAAGGTACAAAATACATCATTAAAAACATAATAATACAGATAACATCTGTAGTACAGGCTTTACAAAAGAATCGAACTAACATATACATCAGTGGAATTATGACATGAGTACATACATAAAAGATCACAATAATTTTTGAAACATCAACTTCACACATGAGCATTAAACAGAATAAATAATGTGTAAGCATATTTATAAGGTAAATAACATATTATTAATGCCAATTGTATTTGAGGATAAAAGTATTCCTCATCATAGTGAATGTAGCTTAAAATTAAAAGAAGAAAAAAATTCTATGAAATTACACAGAGACAGGAAGAAAACAAATACACAAGGGTACACACACACACATAGTGGGATAACACCAATAGGAAAGGACAGGGTTCGTTTTCAGTGTAACATTTGGTACTGCAGTCCAACCCAAAACTTCATATATCTTTCCTCTTATTTCATCCTTTGTTTCCACCCAAAAAAAATTCTATCTAAGCATGCTTTCTGTATTTATATGTTCACACATTTCTTACCTCAACATTTATTTCCAAGAAAATCCTACCTAAAATACTTTTTTTTTTTTTTGGCCAAACCATTTTCTTATAGCGTCTAAATGCATTTCTTCCAATTCATCATAGTTAGTTTCTTATATAGTCTACCCCTCTTAAGCTAACTTAAATCTACTGAGCTCAGATATTAAACTAAGGGACGAGGCAATGCAGCAGCACAAAACAAATAACACAAACATCAATGACAAAAAATACAGATTGGCAAAGCTAGCAGCAGCAAATGTAATAACTTATATCAAAACATGACATAGCTCAAGCAGAAAAACTAGTACACTAAAGATAACAATGCAGATAAGGGAAATGTATAATCACATCTTAATGTCTATGTAATTAAAGTGGTGCACCACAAAAAGTTATTCTACCAAAAAGTTACCAATTACTTGAAAAGAAAATTATGAATGCAGTTACTAGTTCCTTCTTATTGTTCTTTCCTTTCCAAGTGCTCCTTTTTTAAAGAATGTGGATCATAAAATAATTATTTAATAGATCTGTTGACAGAAAGTGTTCACATTAGCAAATGCATTTTATTTTATAAAAGCAATGCTGCAACACAGCTGGAAAACAGATGTCAAATGAAATAAGCAACTACGCAAACCAAAGCATAAAAATATCATTCAATAGTCATGTGACATTTCATAAGTTAGTAGAAATTCTCTCAACTCTCGTAGAAAGACGCTTGTCGTAATCAGGTGTGCAGATGTACGAATATTTCCCATCAATTCATAAGCATTTCAGTAATTAGCACAAAGTGCGAGTAATCATATGTTTTCAAGTAACGAGGGTGTCGCATTAGCGATGAAAGGCACACCCTAATGGCTTGTTCTCCAGGTGTTTGACGCGTCCCACGTCCCCTTTTTTTTTCTACCTGTGCCGCTGAAAAGGGCTCGCAATAATGGCTTTTTCTCCAGGCGTCTGACACAGCTGGGTGCCCGCGACGAATTACGTGCAGGTGGTCACTTAACTTTCGTACGGAAATATTTACGACAGCAGTTTCTGCTACCGTTGCAGTCTCATTTAACAATATTTCACAGGTCAAGAATTAGCGTTGCAAATCTGTAGAAACAAAATCCTATAAATATAAGTGTCCAAAAAAAATATTCGTCAGCATTGTGATACAGTCACACATTTCATAACTCTTAAAGTACGTTTCTTGGTTTCCAACATCCTTTTCATAAATCAGAGTCCCTAAACACTACTCATTATTCCTTACCTCATTATACATATACATATTCGTCGACACTTCTTCAATATTTCATCGTGAGAAATACGTAGCATAATAGACATTCCTCAACAACATAATACACATCGTCGTCGTAATAATAACATCATAACACTTCAGTCAAATCTCAAAATCGTCGTAACTTCCTCCAATAATTTCTAAGCCTAAAAAAATTCTCTGCTCATGTCAAAAGTGTCAGCTGCCTCAAACGTACTTTAAAAATCATGATCTCATACCTAATACATCATTCAAAGCTCTCATAGTATCACAATGATTCCGAAAAAATATGAACAGTTCACAAAGTACAGACAAAATACAATTTCATAAGTGTGAAGTTATCCAACTGTGTAATTGCGTAAACATGTGTCACTGATGTAGTAAAAAAATGTTTATCTCTCAGTTAAATGATCAGATAGCTGTGTAATTCTGTGTTTTAGAGAAATATGGTACCGATGTGTAAAGTTGTATAAGCAAATACCATATTAGCTAGGGCTCCTTGTGCTTGCCAAACACATGGTACACAAAGTAAGCGTGTACCCCCCTGAGGATTAATGTAATTATACTCCCAGGTGTTACAAATTACCGCAATGGAATGAAATGTATCACGGAAAACTTTCTTTGTAATTAAAAAATCTTTAAAAATAAGTGTTTTAAGTATAAGATTAATCACTCAAATGTGTGTCCTATAGCGCTAAATGCGCATCTTGCTGTAAGATAATTCTGTGGAACTGTCGTAGTTATCGTCCTCTGTAAGCAAAGTTCTGCTAAAGTCAATGTACTTACCTCATGATACACAAAAGTGAAATGCTTTGCGTATAGATATCTTAGTTATTACGCTTATTGGCGTGATGAAGAAAGTACTGTACAGTAACGTAATGTTGTGCCACGAAAAAGGCTGTCTCATTGTTGCTATACCACAAAAGTTACTACTAAAACATGTTTTTCTTTCCAGAAGAATTCAGAAAACTGTGCAGATATAAAACAGATACACCGCAAAAGCAACATTGTAAATTGTCACTCATTAGTAGCGTCGTGATAAAAATCGTGTAGCTGTCACATAAACTAACCTCTGTGTCATCTGGTATCTCTCAGAAAGCACTTTAAATTCAGAATGTATTTTCAAGTAAACCAAAATGTTGCATTAAAATCTCATTAGCAGTACCAGATATAATGTTACTTTTCTCGGAGCCAGCCGGCGCACGTGTATGCCTGCGGTGCGAGTCATTGTCTGTCTCTTTGTTGCCGCGCGTCGTTATTGGGATTTGGAGACCTAACTTCTACAAATTCACCGTGATGAGAGGGCCCTGCTCTGTTTGAATCCCGCCAGTTCTGATGCAGTTCAGGTCTATCGTTACGATCATATCGTCTGTCGTCATGTCGGTAGATGCCATAGTTTCTTTCTTGTCGGTCACGTGGTGGAGAATTTCTCCCTGAATCGAAACTGCGCGCTGGACCGTTGCGTCTAAAGTTATTCTGTCTCCCCTGATAATATTTATTTTGGTTCCCATATTGTCTGTTTCTCGGATTGTCTCTGTGATAGTCATTACCACGGAGAGGTGATCTTTCCCTGTAGTTATTACTACTCTGCCAACGCTTGTCATACGGGTGGTGTCTGTTTTGGTCACGATATGTGCTGTGAGAATAGCCTTGTCGTGTCCAGTTATTACTTCTTTCATCGCGGAATTGCGACGGATGTGACCTGTAATTGTTGTGTTCCTCTTTCCGCATTCCGCGATTGTCAGTGTCAATTTCCAATTCTTGTAACAGTCCCTGACAAGCTTCAATGTCGTCTTTGCAACGTCCTGCCAAAATAATATGTCGTAAATGTTCAGGTAATTTGATTAAGCAAATGCGGATGAGTTCTGAGGGGCTGTATGGGTTTGACAGGTACTGATTCTTGTGCAACATGTCTTCAAAATATTTCACAAGACTGGAGAATTCAGATTGTTCGAAATGTTTCATCATTATGATACCATGTTTTACCCGGTCTTGTGTGGCTTGAGACCAATATGCTGAGAGGAAGGCATGGTAAAATTCTCCTTCACTGTGGCAATCGTGAATGACCGACCGCATTCTTACAGCTGGTTCATTCTCTAAGTAGCCACACATAAATTCTAATCTATGCTCTAATGACCAGTTGGGAGGAAAACAATGAGAGAATTGATGGAGCCATGCTTGTGGATGAATGTCGTTCCCAGAATTCTTAAATGTTTTGAATTTACGTGTAGTAATGAACAGCTTATAGTCAAAGTCATCATGTCGGCGAGTCGCATATCGGTCATTGTTATGTCGTTTCGGCGGTTCCATTTCAAAATTCGGTGCACCTTGCCAATTTCTTTCATAACTTTCGAAGTGTCCTGTGTTATTATTTTGTGGTTGTTCCGTATTTCTAAGTCCCTCTTCCCGTATTGGGGCGCGAGTATCCTCTGAAATACGTAATTCTTGTATTAACTGTGTCAGCTGATCTTGTACTTCCCGGATTTCTCTTTGGTGTTGCGTATTAATCTGATTCTGATTTTGTTTGAATTTCCTAATTTGTTCGCACTCTTCAGTGTCAGTGAAGGCTACAGGTCTTGTGTCATTCAGATCATCATCTACCTTTGTAGATAAGTTAGTGACCTGATCCGAAAGTTCGGCTACTTTCTCCGATAGTGAACACATTTCCTCAGTGCGCAACGCAATCTGACTTTCAAAATTTCCTACTAAAGAATGGCCCTGACAAACATTAAACTATACCTTTCACAAATCACTTACCTCACAAAAATCTTCGCTGCTCAAGCTACTGCAATACAGCGAGCGCCACTACTGCCAGCTAAATAAAAGATTCAAACTACTGAAGGCACTAACTACTGATAGGGGTAGTTAGCAAATGAAAGATATTAATAGAGAGCAAACAATGTATTTACCTTAATATCATCACAAGTCATAATATATATATCAGTTCATGACAAATTACAAAACTTCGCCATCTCTCTCCCCACATCCACCACTGCTGGCGGCTCACCTCCAACTGCGCAACGCTACGCGCTGTTCACAGCCAGCTGCCTAACACTACAATGGCGAGTATTACAACAATGCAAAGCAGACACAGACTGCCCACAGCACAGCCAGTGATTGTCATACAGAGGTGGCGTTACCAATAAAAAACCTAAACAGCCTACTTACATAGAGAAAACATAAACAGCCTACTTACATAGAGAAAACATAAACAGCCTACTTACATAGCCTACTTACATAGAGAAAACATAAACAGCCTACTTACATAGAGAAAACATAAACAGCCTACTTACAGCTGTAATGAGACGATGATGCTGTCGTCTTCGGCGATGATCGCAGATGGCGGTGGGGAGCACTCCGCTCTGACCTAAGCGAGCCTGCTGCAGCGGTGGCCTACGGAACTCTTCAGGGAAAGTTTTTGCCGACTTCGCTCATTCGTCGTTGGATCTGGCATCGACGATGCTTACTTGTGGTTCCGCCGTGAGGTAGCTTCAGAGCGACAGTTAATGAACTATATGAAATAAAAACGTCTTAACTTCTGAACAGTTTACGTCAGGACGTTCGAACTGCACGGTTGGCCACGGGGCATGATGGGAGTTAGTATGCTCTATATGGTTTGTTTAGCGACGAAGCCCATTTTCATTTGGATGGGTTCTCCAATAAGCCAAATTCTCGGGTTTGGGAGACTGAGAATCCGCATTTCGCGGTCGAGAGGTCTCTTCACCCACGTCCAGTGGCTGTATGGAGTGCAACGTCCAGTCACGGAATAATCGGTGCTTTATTCCATGATGACACGATGGCTACCATATGGTACGTGAAGGTTCTGGAAGATGATTTCACCTCTATTAACGGAAGTGAGCCTGAGTTCGACATGATGTGGTTCATTCAAGACGGAGCACGACCACATCGAAGCAGGAGAGTGTTTGATGTCCTGAAGGAGCACTTTGGGGACCGCATTCTGGCTGTGAGGTACCCAGAAGCCACAGGTGAGATCCTCGATTGACCACCATATTCTCCGAATCCCAAAACAATCTACTCCTTTTTGTGGAGCTATATTAAAGACAAGGTGTATAGCAGTAACCCCAAAACCATCGACGATCTGAAAACAACCACTCAGGAGGTTATCGACAGCATAGAGGTTCCGACTCTTCATCGCTCATGCAGAATTTCGCTATTGGTCTGCGCCCGTCGCCGCCAATGATGACAGGCATACCGAACACGTCATAGCCTAAATACGAATCTGTAGTGACGTTTATGTGTGGAATAAAGTGTGTGCACGACGTAGTTTCTAACTAATTTTCGTCTTTTTTCATATAGTTCAATAATTTTCACCCTGTACCTTACCTTGGGACCTAGACTTCTTCGGACAATACCATAGAACACGGGACATATGACGTTGTTGCCGCTTTGTGGAGACATTACTTATACAAGAAATGGCATTTGGTTATCGTATAATTTTCTGTATGATATTTTAAACCTCCAAAATACCACCAGTGGTCCCTAAAATAGGAAGAGCAAGGTTTAAAATGTGAGAATTTTTATAAGAAAATGTTTTTTGTCGGTAGATTAAACCGTGTAGTTGGCCTCTGAATATAATTTAGAAAAAAAGAGCTCGAAATTTAGTCTCAAGGCACTCTCAAAATATCATGCAATATTGTAAGTGTTTTCTGTGCCCAAATATCACTTTTAAATGCCCACAACCCTCATATTAATAAAGTAGAAAACACCAGGTCAGAAATTTCGAAGGGGGCTGATAACATAAGACATGCATAAGTTTTATACGTACAACCGTCTTCTAACAACACATTAGAATTTAGTTTCTCAGGTAATAGTGCCATATAAACTCTTGGTCTGAAAGTTAGTTTGATTTCACAGGGTATAAAACAGATTTGTAGGAAAACATAGAGTTTTACAGACAAGATAATTGTGTAGCGGAGATTGTTTTACTGATTGTATGCTTTTCCATCCAAAATGAGTCTTTAAGAAGAGCTCTCTATAGCGTTTGTTGTGAACTTACCATATACACGAACCATAAAAAATCACGCGTTTTATTCCTGGAAACATAATTCGCAATTAATGTATTATTAAATTCATCCTTCGGCGGACAGTATTTCAGGATTTTATAAGCCACTATTCTACAGTCGTGTGGAACTATATTGACTACGTAGTAAACGTGATATAACAGGCTCCAGCACACAGAACACGGCTCGCAGTAAAGGGACACGGCACCTTCTGTGACATGCACTTCTCTTATTGTCTGTAAACAGAACACACAGAGGGACGCGTCCGACGGGGCGACCAGTTGCGTGGAATCCATTCAGGGACAGAAAGTACGCAGCCGTAGCAAATGGATGCGCTCTTATCAGCTTTCAGCAGTGAGATACAAAGTGCTACGCACAGTAACGGATATTTGTATTTCTTGATGAACAGTTAATGTGATACATTGCAGCAATATTTATCTTCTAGAACACACACGGAGAAACACGCACACACACATACACACACACACACACACACACACACACACACACACTAATTCAATCTACGTGTGTTTATTGGATGTTTGTTTAACGTTTCAGATCAAACAAGAACATA
Organism: Schistocerca serialis cubense; assembly: GCF_023864345.2. NCBI lineage: Eukaryota > Metazoa > Arthropoda > Insecta > Orthoptera > Acrididae > Schistocerca > Schistocerca serialis. The sequence continues at coordinate 380,494,572 of NC_064645.1, read as the reverse complement.
TGACTGAATCATACATATATGGTCGTCATCGGTGTTCTTACCACACCATTAAAAAAACAAAATACGTGTCCGTAATACAGCATACGTCAGCCTGCCCTGTAGCTGTCAAGTCACCATTCCCTGTAACTTTGACTAACGTGAAAATGTTGTATGCTTGGTGATCCGATGATTTGTTAACAGACTTTTTGTTAACACTATGAGCTGTATGTGAAATATTTAATAGGCAGATCGATACTCCCGCATAGAGACTGTACAACTCTGTATCAAATTATGTGCGTGTCGATCATATTATAGTGCACAGGTCCTCGTGCCGACGTGTTACAGCTGTCTAATGTTAAACGATGATACTTCCTTGTCATTTTGTGTACAATGACAAATAAGCCAAAGAGTCTATGGTACAAATCATTTGTTGTCAGTGCATCATATTAATATTGTTTTCATTCTCGTTCAGACGACGGTGTTTGTACCTATTCGTCCACCCAAGAAACTTTTGCTACGTGCACATAAATAAAAATTTTATGTAACCAAGATAACAGTTATTTCGACATCAGTGCGCTGTATGTAAACCATTTTCCACATAATGTCGATTGACTGTCATACATATACATACCAAATGGACAATATTAACGTAACCAGCATACAATACGCATTTCATACAATAATTCACACCACTAATTTTGTAATTGTTATGAAAATCTTCCTGTCTATGTAAATCAATTATTGCGGAGCAAGACAAACTTCGCTCTCGGCATTCTGTGTTTTTCGGGTTTAGAATGAGCCCGGATAGAAAAGCATAGATCAATTCAGATTCACGGCAGCGCTAGTCGCTAATGAGTGTTACAAAGCGCTAGCCGCCTAATTTACTCCAACTCCGGATATTTAAGGTAGCAAGGTAATTTCAGCTACCATTACTGACTAATGTCGTTTTAACAACCTACAAATATATTTTAACCAGCAATTGTTATCATTTGAACCAACTAACGTCACGGCATAAGCGAATATTTAACTTAATTTGGATTATGAGTCTGAGTGAATGTATTTGGAAACGTGTGATAATGAAGTAAGTAACTTCCAGACTGAATATGAATGGTCATAGGTATGCATGAACACTGACTTTCATTTTATGTTGCACAAACATTTCAAAGATTTTGAAAGAGATACTCCGCCAAATTATGTAAGTTCAAATTTTTACTGCAGTATTTCCAGAACTGTAATTTCACCGTAACAATCATTAACAGAGAATGATAACAGATATACTCGTATTAAACCCTCAAGATTCTACTCCCATGGGGAGCGTTAGGGTATATCTTTTTGTTCATGTACGTGAGGTAATAATTAGCGTTCGCTGTTTTTTAGGGCGCATTGTGCTGTAAGTTTTGTGCCCTGTCCCCACTTTATTATTCATTGACTTTCAAGTTGGAAAAAAGGGAAAACTGGGTACTCTACGGTTAGCTGCCTTGAATATAAGACGTATGCTATAACTGCTCTCTTGATAATTCGATAAAAGGGGTTGTAATTATTTTAATGTTATTCGAATTATACACAAGATTAGAGTCATTTGCGATTCATAAAAAGCAAGGGGAAATAGTGTATTTCGTAAGGAATAGAAGTGAGAGGAGCATATAATTTCTTCGATTTCTTGTTATGGTTTCCTTACCGATGTTAATAACCATACTCAGCTGGTGGGTCGGAGGAATTATTGGGAAGTGTTCTAGCAAACAAAGCCTGCAGTCTCTGATCAAGCGAAGTTCCCGCCAAATTTTATTTCATTTTTCAAAATGCAATACGACGTTACACGGCCATTGTGAGATCTGTGCTTATGGATAAACGTAATATTGATAACTAGCTGTATCGATTTGCAGCTTGGGAGATGCCAACTCATTCACCCAGGGTAACAAGTAAAACTAGTATAATAAATGTATGTATTATTTAAGGAATAAGATGAAAGTTACTATATACTCCCCGCCTGATATTATGAATCAACAGCGAAATAACGGTGTTAAAATCTCTCTGTCTTTATGAAAGAGAGGACCTGATAACCATTAACCTGTGCTTTTGCCATAATGATAATTAAGTTCAAGTTATTGTCTTACTTTATGCTCTGGGTGAATCTGCAGGCTTCTCTCCATCTGCGTCAAGTACCAAGTTTATCCATAAGCACAGATGCCACAGAATTACAGAGCTCACCTCACGTTTATTCCTCACAAGATATACTATTATTTCTTCATCTTGCTACAATCGCGACTGAAGCTAATCTGGTCCACAATTCGAACACCTTTACAATTATTACAAATTATTTTATAGAATAAACAAATGAGCCATTACAGAACACATGTAACATTCAATATCCCTAGCACACGGAGACCCTCCTTCGATTTTTCAGTTCTAAAAGTAAAGGCATAAAAGAGACACGCAGAACACAGAACTTATAGAGCAATGCGCGGCGGCAGATAGATGACGCTAATTATTATCTCTGGCGCATAGAGTGCTCGAAAATTATTCAGAGGTATACTACAATCTACATGTTTATGTAAATCAAATCATTTCTTCGCCATGAGTTGGACATACGTAACATTATTGTTGATCGGTTTCAGTTATTTTAACCTTCATGACTCGAATACTAAACAAAACTGAAAACTATACGTAGTATACGAGGACGTAAAGTTGAAAAAAATTAAGAATTTTAGCCATGTACATCAAAATAATATTCAGCAGTTATAAAGCACGATATGGGTTGTATCGAAAATGCGTTTTTCACACAGAAGACATATTAGCACACCAAATACAGCAATGGCTTACCATGGTATATAAAATAACCCTAATAAAGAAAAACATATAAATCACACAGGCGGGTTGTGTAAACACTACCGACAGTTAACATGTGAATGTCATCGAAGGTGTATGTAGCCTATGATCGCCAAGGGGTCTGACATTAGAGTCTAAAAGTGAATAGAGATCTCTCATATAGTGCTTGGAAATGTCGGAGAGTACAAATGTTAAAAAGACTCGTTCGATGTTGGCAACATGTGTGGTTACTACCAACAGGCAGAGTTCCTGAGTATAGCCTAAACGTCATCCTTCTCAACGACAAAGTACAAGTAACAAATGTAATAATAGTGAAAGTGGATTTTTACCGTCAGGTCGTAAATTAAATCCAAAATTGGGCCATTATGCAGCAGTCACGACAAAACGTTTTTAGCATTTTGAACATCGAATGCTAAAATCAGTAATTCAACTTTTGTGTATAAGTTAGAAAAGGCTATTTCACAGTTGTAGAAACAAAACATACAAAGGAATTATATTAAATGTGGACCTAAATTACAGATCAATGATAATACATTAATGTCGCAAAACTTAGATCTCGCGCTGCAGATAATTTAAAACTAAGACCTCAGCTACCAATGACACAAGATTTAAACGTTGGGCAACAGATGTCACAGATATTGAGTGTGATGTGTCAAACCTAAGCTGTTTACATTAGAGTTAATCAAAACAGCAGAAACTTATCACTGACATTGTATACACTATGTGATCAAAAGTATCCGGACACCTGGTTAGAAATGCCCTACAAGTTCGTGGCGCCCTCCATCGGTAATACTGGAATTCAGTATTGTGTTGGCCCACCACTTAGCCTTGATGACAGCTTCCACTCTCGTAGGCATACGTGCAATCTGGTGCTGGAAGGTTTCTTCAGGAGTGGCAGCCCCTGCTTCACGGAGTGATGAACTTAGGAGAGGTATCGATGTCGGTCGGTGAGGCCTGGCACGAAGTCGGCGTTCCGAAACATTCCAAAGGTGTTTTATAAGATTCAGGTCAGGACTTTGTGCAGGTCAGACCATTACAGGGATGTCATTGTCGTGTAACCATTCCGCCACAGGCCATGCATTATGAACAGGTGCTCGATCGTGTTGAAAAATGCCATCCCCGAATTGCTCTTCAACAATGGGAAGCAAGAAGGAGCTTAAAACATCAATATGGGCCGCCATGCAAAACAACAAAGCGTGCAAGCCCCCTCCATGAAAAATGACCACAGCATTACACCACCGCCTCCGAATTTTACAGTTGGCACTACACACGCTGACAGATGACGTTCACCGGGCATTCGCCATATCCACCCCCTCCATCGGATCACCACATTGTGTACTGTGATTCGTCACTCCACACAACGTTTTTCCACTATTCAATCGTCCAACGTTTCGCTCTTTACACCAAGCGAGGCGGCGTTTGGAATTTACCGGTGTGACGTGTGGCTTACGAGCAGTTGCTCGACCATGAAATCGAAGTTTTCTCTCCTCCCGCCTAACTATCGTAGTACTTGAAGTGGATCCTGATGCAGTTTGGAATTCCTGTGTAATGGTCTGGATAGATGTCCGCTTATTACGCATGGCGACCCTCTTCAACTGTCGGCGGTCTCTGTTAACAGACGACGTCGGTCTGTACATTTTTGTGCTGTAGGTGTCCCTTCACGTTTCCACTTCATTACCACATAGGACACAGTGGACCTAGGGATGTTCAGGAGTGTGGAAATCTCGCATACAACGTATGACACAAGTGGCACCACATTACCTGACCACGTTCGAAGTCCGTGAGTTCCGCGGAGCGCCACATTCTGCTCACTCACGATGTCTAATGACTACTGAGGTCGCTGACATGGATTACCTGGCAGGAAAGTTGCACCACAATGCACCTAATATGAAAAACGTATGTTTTTGGGAGTGTCCTGATACCTTTGACCACATAGTGTGCAAGTGCATCATTTGCACCCAACTGCGTCAAGTGTATAAACATACGTGATCAAGACTGATCTTTAATCTAAATATACAAAGAGAATTATATCCATAAAAATGTATTCAATATAAACATATGTTTCCGGTCAGTAATAAAACATACAATTAGGCACCTTAGCCCACAGTTTATACATGATATGAAAGTCGGGCTACCTATGTTAATGGTCCATAAACAAACATAACTGCAGGGAAAACTAGGCCTTGGTTTACAGTTGATATAACCATAACATGTGTATATTTAATAAATGTATGCAACGATGGTTGGAAGAACCGAAACCTGTATAGAATAAAGATAAATATGTACTGTTGATACGTTTCTTTAAACATCTTACAGATGTAGCTAGGTATCCATCTAAATTAATACAGCTTTATAGACGAGGATATCTGTTCGTGAATCAACACATACAACGTTTTCTGTGGTTTGCTCCATTTGAAAAGTGCCACCCTTCAAAAATAATGAACAAATTGTATATTGTTTTCCTTGAACCAGCGGAAATTGTCTTCCTCCTTTGATTACACTGCTAAATCCCATTTAACTGTGCCGAATGATACGGTGCAGGGTGAATTACAGAGGCAGTACTCGTACTGATTTTTCGCACCAGGTAAGTAATGAACCAATCTTCAAATTAATCATCACTCGTTTCTTCGCGATGGTATACAATTTTCTGTTCACTGAGAAATCAGCACGAACAGTATTAGACTTCTCGCCCTTTTTTGTCGTCACACTCCAGTCTCAGGCTCATATGGACTGTTCACGTAACGAATCGCGTCTTAAAACATGTTTCAACAACACACCTTACACTCTCCGGTTTCACTGCTAAGACCTTGTGATGAAAACGATGTCTCTACGCCACAACGTCTTTTGTTCCGTTAACCCTCTTCTCCTTGAGTGCCTTTTCAACCTGAAGCCAAATTACCTTGTAAAAGTTAAAATATCGCTTGTGTTACATTTGAACAAATTCATTTCCGATAGGGAAGCAATCGATTTTCTAATACTTAAATATATGTTTCCTGACTACATTTTTATCTAAGCTGTCAGTATGTCTAATGACTGCATTTTTATCTAAGCTGTCAGTATTTCTAATACTTCTCGATCTTTCTATTGTCTTTGTGGGCGTCACTAGAAGAGAACCAATAGCTGAAATTAGTCTTATTCTTACTTGTCTGTTACCTCCCTTTCACTGTGGAGATACTCAACGCTTCTACTACTGCTTTTTACTTTACCGATTGGTATCGGAATAGCATTATTGTCCCTTTCTGAACGTGAACGCGTTGTCTGTGTATAAGTTAATTCGTACTTTAACTTTTAGTGTAACGTCTTTCCAAAACGTCTTCTCGGCGCTATAAGAAGCTATTTGCTCGTGAAACGACAAGAAAATTACACGACTCAAGGCATATCCGCACATAAACCTTTCCAGATATTTGAACCGGAACATTGACGTCTAGAACTGCGGTAATACTGAATCGTTACCATAGAAACTGAAACAAAATGGCGGTTTGTTTCTGGTCGCGATAGACGCGTGAAGTAGGCGTGCGATGCATGCTAGTCACGGATCCCGTCTGCTCGAACGGACTACAACCGTCAAAAGAGGCAGCAGGTGCTCCACTGCAACCACCGTGCATTGTATGCAGTGGATACGTGCAAAGCGATAAACATACCGATGAGGTGAGAAAGTATAGTTTCTTCTACAGTACAGATGATATAAGGTTGAAGACGAACTTTTTGAGGAAGATTGAAGTGTGGAAGGATGTTGCCACTGAGCTGCTTCAGGTCATTAAGTTTAACTGAAATGAGCAAAAAATTAATGTTTACTTTACTACTAAGTGAAACTTGAGGAGACCACAAAGGTTGAAACCCTAAAAAGGTGCTAGTATTTTCTTTGTTTTAGTTGGTTCTCTCTAGTTCGTTTTGCATTTCTGGATGCTCTGTTTGATTAGATGCTGAAGTTACTCATAACATTCTTCCACAATAATAATAAAATGCTCTAAGAATGCTTCTGATTGAACTTCATTATGTAGGTCTTTTAGCTACATTGACTATTTACCTATGTTTGCACTTCTGGATGCTCTGTTTGATTATATGATGCACTTACAACATTCTCCCAAAATAAAATGCTCTAAGAATGTTTCTGATGGAACTTCATTACGTAGGTCTCTTACCTTCATACTGTTTTTGTGGCTGGTTTGCTAACACCCGAAAAGTTTTCATTCCTCTTGTAAATCTCTTCACGACAGAATGTTATCTAAATCTAACATTTGTTTTATATATTCCAGTGTCTGTCTCCTTCAATCATTTTTGTCCTCTGTGGCTCGCTCTGCACTTCTCGTAGTTAGAAACTTAGAACATGCCGATTCTGAGGGAAATCTTATTTCATGCACTATCAGTCCATTACACTTGCACCATCCTTCAGGAACACCAAATCACAGACTCTTCGGCTCTCTCGTTTTTAGTTTTTAAGCAAACTGTGATTTACTTCCATACAAAGTGGTACTCCAGAAGCTCATTCTCAGAAATTTATTTCTCCAGTTGAAGCGTATGTTTGATACCACCATAACTCTTTAGGCGAGGATAATTCTTTTCGCCTGTAATAGTGTACTTATTATGCCCTCTTTGCTCCGTCAGACAGTCATTATTTTACTGGAAAAGTAGCAGAATTTCGTTTCTCTATCTCCTATGTGATCCCCGACATTTATATTGATTTTGTCACTCATCTATTTTCTACTGCTCCTCAATACCTTCGTCTCCACATTTATAGCGACCACGTAAGACTATCGTTTCCTGGTATAATTTCAAACTGCTATAATACAAAATGCAAACGTTGCAACTCGCCGTCACTCATTTCTGTAAAAAATAATAATTTATAAAATTAATTAACTAACGCTATACGAACATTAGTACAATATGTATTCTACACGAGAGCAGTAGCCGAATAGTCCATAACGCTGCAAATTCACCTCTTCCACGACATTAGTGCTACGCCCACCATCTGATACTGACTGCCTTCTCTACTGTTTTCCAAGAGAAACACATTTGTAATTGTGTAATTATGTTGCTGACCAAATAGGCTGACATTTGTATGTCACAATAAACAAGTCACAAAAACCAACAGACTGACAGCTGACGTGACAACAACATTACGAGTGTATGTCAGGCAAGATATATTACCCACCAGCAGCACAAACGATGTACTATCTTTGATGGCAACCTTCGTTCACAACACCACAAACTAAATTCGTCAGGATTCAGAGACTTTGATAACTGTTTGACAACACAGAAAATAGCGTAGTATAACAGAAATCTACAGAAAACTAACAGAAAGATACTAAGCTATTTGGAAGTTGTTTTAAACCGAACTAGTAATTTGAGCTATGGAAGAAAGAAAACTAAATCTGTTTTTCCACCAATGAAGTGTCTTGTACGCCTACCTCTCTCCTTGCCTCTTTCTTCATCTTAATAGCGTCATAAACAGTCATGTGTGACTTGGTAGCTATCGTTTCAGCACAAGTATCAGGAGATAGTCTAAATTTAAAATTATTTTTTATCTAATATACAAGTAACGAGAAAGAGCAGCTTGTTCTGTTTTTAAAATTTACATATTCAATACTGAATGTATCTGACACACAGAAAAACACAAACGAGTCTGTGGCGACAATGTCCAGATGATATTTACATCAGCAAAATTTTTAAATACGAAGTCCACTTGTTGATAACCTATTCTTATCGTTTTTATGATTAATTTGTAGCAGTAAAAAGTGTAATTAGATACTTTGGAGACAGGGAGAACCACTGAAACGGCAAATTTTTCCTATCCTAATGTGACTCAAAATAAAAACTTGACAAGTAGCAGACTATGAATCAAAGAATCCTAACTCCAGTCAACCCTAGATCAATATTTATTTCGGTCACATATCAACCATCTCGCGTGTGGTAATTATTTTTTAATGTGGAGAAATGCAGAGGTGCACCGTCATTTCGAGTCCTTGATGAAACGTTAAGTCCTCCTAAGTCAGTTCACAGATAGGCGGAGGGCGAGGACGTACCGTCTCCAACAGCACAACGCTCGGTGAATTAGTGTGACGCTCAGTCTTCATATTGTAGACAGCTTTCTTTAAATGCAATACATTTCTAAAATTCCTAAAAACACAAGTTAGATAGTGCAGCACGTACATTTAAAGAAAAGGGAAGGAAAAAGGAAGCTTTCAAGCTAAGTAAAAGGTACAGGAGCCCGGAAAACAGTGGCGGCTCGTGGCCAAGAAAGGTGGTGGTGCAACTTTAACACTACGAAATATTTTGACAAACTAGGAAAATCAATACATTGCTTACGTTTTTGTAATATATGACATAAACAGATCGCTCGCACAAGTCATTACATCATCTACTCGTAATAGCACCAAAACATGTACACACAATACGGTATTTCTTTTCAGAGTAAAAGAAATTAAGATGAACGTCATCTCTATTTATGTAAAAAGTAGTTGGTCTGACTTGCTGAACTGTTTCAGCACCACTGAAGTTAACGCCGTTAGATTGTATCTCCGTCATCTGATGTGGTGTTGATCGCTTGTTCAGGAATTGCATTCTTCCTTCCTTTACATTTGAAAATTTTTCGGTCACTCATTGATTGAAGTCAAGAATTCCTAAAATGAGGTCTCATTCAATAGACAGCACTGCGAGTGCCGACAGTTTTTCTTGTTCCATACCATTGCTAAAGAAGATTTTGACGCGTTTCAGTGATGAATAATTACACTCTCCTTCTGACGTGTTCGTTGAAATTGTGTTATCGCTTTCAGAAGTTCCACAGATTCGCTCATTCGGTCACAAAGTTTATTGCCTGTTACGTAACCAGCAAATTCTAAGCTCCAACATACCGTCGTACTCGTCTCTTCCATAAATAACGAAGAGTTTTGTTCGAAACCATTCCACAGCAGCTCTGAGGAAGTTTTTGATGGTGAATTTCTCCGGTAGAAAGTGAGCGGTTACAAATAGGCGTCCAATGAACTTGAATCTTTCTTTCTCCTTGTGACTTAAATCAAGATATAATTATTCTGCATCCCAAAGTACGTTACACATCACTCCCCTCGATCATCAGTTCTTCCTCGTTGATGATACTTGTGCCATTGTGTTGAGTTTCCTATCACAGTTAGCCTGATGTTTGTAATTTCATGCTCAAAAGCCGTCAGCTAATCTTGTTCCTTGTTCTTTTCTGTAGTTGTATATACAAAATATTCACACCTATCATAATTTTATTAAAAAGCTAAAACCAGAAAATGAACCTTTCAACCCTCAAAATCATTACTAGGCAACAGGATTGTAGGACTACGGTTTCATTACACACTTTTTCCCCATGGATCAACTTCCCCGTATTCGTGAACAGTATTGACATTTCTTGGCTGGATATTCCAACGCATAGGCACTAAACTTTTCAGTGGTTTTCGTACTGTTTCATCGATGATTGCTGTTCTTTACGTAAATGCAAGAAGGAGCTGCAAAGTCTATGAACTAGACTGAAAATTATGCACATATTTTTGTTCATCCAAACGGCTTTAATCATAATTATATTCAACTGATAACCATAACGATAAATGTATGAAGCACTGTAAAATTTTATCTTAACAAGAGCCTCCACAATTGTCACAAGTCAGTCATGACTGCTGCATCATCAGGCGTCCAATGAACTTGAATCTTTCTTTCTCCTCGTAACTTACATCAAGATACATCGTACTATTTGCTTGAATGGACAATTCTCTAAATGGTGATTTACCTGTTCTATGATATACGTTGCCAAAGACAGATCATCATGATTTTCTGGAGGTATGCCGTCCCAAAATCTTTCAACTGATCTTCCATTAATGATCTGCAGATTCACTACAACCACCTAGAAAACACAGGCTGCATCACTGTTTTCGTCAGCATCACAACATTAAAACTCCTCACCCTTAATTTCCTTTCTAATTTCCTCTTGACTGACTTGAGGCACACGTCGGATCTGTTTATTGTGGATGGTTTTAGATGGCTTTGAAAACTGTTGCTCTTCTAAACGCGGTTTTAATAGCAATTCTAATTCGGCACTGAAATTAATCGAAACTAAAACAAGGCCAGCACTGGAAGATGTTTCAGTCTCGTGTCGTTTGAGGGCAAGTTCCAACACACCACAGAAACGAATAAAGTAAAAAATAGGATTTAATAAGTACATACTAATTATTTGTAACATTTTGGTTGTCTAATGGCACGGATCTTCTGTACCTACTGTGGTGTCACCACCAGACACCACACTTGCTAGGTGGTAGCTTAAATCGGCCGCGGTCCATTTAGTACATGTCGGACCCGCGTGTCGCCACTGTGAGATCGCAGACCGAGCGCCACCACAAGGCAGGTCTCGAGATACGGACTAGCACTCACCCCAGTTGTACGACAACTTTGCTAGCGACTACACTGACGAAGCCTTTCTCTCATTTGCCGAGAGACAGTTAGAATAGCCTTCAGCTAAGTCCATGGCTACGACCTAGCAAGGCGCCACTAGCCTTATATAGCAAGTGATAGTTATCGTATGAAATGTCTCATCAAGAATGCTGTATTCACCACAAGGATAAATAAAAGTTAAGTATTCGAGGAGCTGCATACTTTTCTTATTAGCATTCAATACTTATCCTGTTCCAGATTTCACGCCCGTCTGCGTTAGACAGCGTGCATTTCAGCCTCCTCTATCTACAAGGTGTTGGCACATTTACCAACACATCATTGGCGACGAGACAACGGAAAGGGTCTTGTTCTTTCTAATTGCTTACATTTACTTGTGTCATGGCTTCGCCACAATCTCCAGATGTACTGTCCGAATTTTATCGCTTGCAGAATCAGCAGATGCAGGCGTTATTGGATGCCCTTGGACAGCTCGTCCAGGGCCAACGTGCCATTCAAACCGATGCGGCAGCCGCTGCTTCACCGCTACCGCAGCCACAACTCGCAGTTGCACCGCCTTTTAGGCACTATGACCCAGCGCAAGAATCATGGACTGAGTGGTCACGCCAGTTTGGATTTCATCCCGCCGCCTACAGAATTCAAGGTAACGAGCGGCAGCCTCATTTATTGGCGTGTGTAGGTGTGTCCACCTACCGTGTGATAGTGAAATTGTTTCCCCGACGCGACGTAGCAACTCTGTTATACGAAGAAATTTTGTCGGCATTGGACGCCTATTTCAAAGAAACAGTTTATGTAGTTGAAAAAAGGTATACTTTCTTTCGTACAAAACGTACGGCCGGTCAAACTAATCGGGAGTGGATTGCAACTTTGCAAGGCCTTACTAGGGATTGTGCGTTTGAATGTGACTGTGGCCTTCCTTATTCAGATACTATGGTGCGTGATGCAATTGCACAGAACGTTTCTGATGTTCGCATACGGGAACAGATTTTGAAACTAGTCAATCCCTCCCTTCAACAAGTGATAGGCATATTGGATAGACAGGACACGCTTGACTTTGCTCAGGACTCATTTGCATCTTCGCAAGCAGTGTGTAACATTAACCCGGTCGCCGGGCGCGCTGCGTGGCCCGGTAAACTGCCCTCGCGCACGTCTACGCAGCTGCCGCCATGCTGTAAACGATGTGTGCCGCGCCAGCACACACATGCAGTGAAATCATGCCCGCGGTGTGCAACTAGACATTCGCGTGAAAATTGCCCATCACGCCAAGCTATTTGCTTTTTCTGTAATAAGAAATGACATGTTCAAAGTGTTTGCCAGAAAAAGCTCAGATCAGACAATAATAATCATTCCCGGCCTTTTGCTTCGCGCCGGAATCGAACCAAGGACACTCAGGCTCGTGGACCTTCCCCCATGGACATTCATGTAGTTAATTCCACTTCTTCCAGTGCCACTTTCTCTAACAGTGACTGTGTTCGTCCCACAAAACGTGTGCCTCGACGTCGCCGGAAATCACGTCAATTAGCAAGTGATTCTGTACCAGTGTCTGTTCAAATTGCACAAAACAGTCGCTCTTGTCGTCAGCAGGACAATTAACTTTTTGTAGATTTGGACTTTAATGGCAAGGTCATACCATTCCAGCTCGATACCGGAGCTGCAGTTTCATTGCTCAATCACGACACGTACAAACAACTGGGCAAACCTCTGTTGCGTGCCGGAAATGTTCAGTTAAAAAGTTATTCAGGACAGCAGATCCCTGTGTTAGGACAGTGCACTCTTCTTGCAACATACAAGGGACAAACAAAACTTGTGTCATTTTACGTTCTTCGTTCTTCTACTGCAGTGAACTTGTTTGGTTTAGATTTATTTCAATTGTTTAACATGTCTATTGTAAATCAGGTCCTATCAGTGAACCAGACTGTGCCTTCAGACAGTGTTTCTCGTCTGTGTGAAGAATTTACAGACATTTTTGCACCGGGCCTTGGTTGCGCTAAGAACTATGAAGCACATTTGGAACTGAAAGTCAACGTGCAGCCGAAATTGTTCAGAGTGCGCAATGTTCTCCACGCATTGCGTGATGAGGTCGCAAGAATATTAAACGATTTCGAATCACAAAGTGTGAGTGAATGAGCGCAATGACTCTTCCATTTCAGCTCCGCTTCGTCGCTTACGCCGTACAGGTGTTCTGTTTCTCTGGACGACGGAATGCGAACGCGCTGTTCGCCAGTTCAAACCGGCGTTGCTTTCAAATACTTGCCTTACGCCATTCGATACCCAGAAACCCCTTTTGTTGATGGTCGATGCATCGGATTTCGGGATCGGTGCTGTGCTTGCGCACAAAGTTGGCTCGCATGATCGCCCTATTGCCTTTGCGTCAAAATTGCTCTCGTCTGCGCAAAGAAATTACTCACAGATAGAGAAAGAAGCTTTGGCTCTCGTGTTTGGTGTTACTAAGTTCCATGATTTCTTGTATGGTCGTCACTTTACCAACATCACAGACCACAAACCTTTGACATCGCTTTTTCATCCAAAGCCACTTCCCCTTGGCAACGCTTGCACATAGATTTTGCTGGTCCATTCTGGAATGCTCGATGGTTGGTTCTGGTAGATGCCTTCAGTAATTTTCCTTTTGTTGTCCGGATGTCTTCCACGACGTCATCTGCCACCATCCAAGCGTTGTCTGCTATCTTTTGCATTGAAGGTCTTCCGCAGACTATTGTTTCCGTCAATGGCCCACAATTCATGTCCGCAGAATTTCAGTCATTCTTCCAGGCCAATGGTATTCAACATCTGACATCCGCGCCATTTTCGCCTCAGTCAAACGGTGCCGCTGAACGATTGGTCCGGACTTTCAAGTCACAGATGTTGAAGTTGAAAGAGTCGCATTCTCGGGAGGACACCTTGCTGCTCCTTGCTGCTCTTTTTGTCTTCGTATCGCTCTCAGTCCCGAGATGGTCGCTCGCCGGCTGAGTTGCTCCATGGTCGTCCTCATCGAACCTTGATGTCTTTGCAGCACCTGCCGCATCAGGTTCCTGTGCAGCGGCAGACTCCTGCTTTTGCTCCAGGCGACGTTGTATTTTATCGCAACTATCGAGGTTCACGGCGTTGGCTCGCAGGGCGCTTCTTCGCTGCCTCGGCCGCGCGATGTATGTGGTTTTGGGGGCCTCTGGTGAGGTGCGTCGGCATCTCAATCAGCTGCGCCTCTGTCGTCGCACGGGTTCTGCCGCTCCCCGTCTGCTTTCAGCGACGGTGCCGTCCGGTCAGCGCCCTGGGGACCCATCTACTGGCTCGCCTCATCCCCAGGTGTTACTGACGATGCCTTCCATTTTGCCCCATGGCGACGCACCGCCGCAGCAGCCGCCGCTGCCGCCGCCTGTTCTCCCGCCGGCGCCGCCCGCATTCGACGCTTAGCTGCAGCCGCCAAGCGCCTCCCTGGGTCACGCGCCGCCGATCGCTTCCCGTGACCAGCCGTCCTCCGCCATGGAACTCTTGCCCGCTCCGGACCACATGGCGTCTTGGCGCGTCGGTTACCCCGACGCAATGGAGGTCGACCCTTCGGCCCCTCCTGTCTCTTTACGGGCGCATAAACCGCATGTTGACGTGCACTCTGGACTAGGTTTTCAGGCGTTTCCTAGCTCCCCTCGGACCGAATGGCCGGGTGCGGGTGGCACAGCCTCGCCTGTTGTTAGGCTCCCCACCTCATCAAATACGTCAACATGGGATCCTCCCCACGGTGGGCGGAAGCCTTATAACAAGACCGTTCGCCGATTTGCAGGGGAGGAATGTGGTGTCACCGCCAGACACCACACTTGCTAGGTGGTAGCTTAAATCGGCCGTGGTCCATTTAGTACATGTCAGACCCGCGTGTCGCCACTGTGAGATCGCAGACCGAGCGCCACCACAAGGCAGGTCTCGAGATACGGACTAGCACTCACCCCAGTTGTACGACAACTTTGCTAGCGACTACACTGACGAAGCCTTTCTCTCATTTGCCGAGAGACAGTTAGAATAGCCTTCAGCTAAGTCCATGGCTACGACCTAGCAAGGCGCCACTAGCCTTATATAGCAAGTGATAGTTATCGTATGAATTGTCTCATCAAGAATGCTGTATTCACCACAAGGATAAATAAAAGTTAAGTATTCGAGGAGCTGCATACCTTTCTTTTTAGCATTCAATCCTCATCCTGTTCCAGAATTCACGCCCGTCTGCGTTAGATAGCGTGCATTTCGGCCTCCTCTATCTACAAGGTGTTGGCACATTTACCAACACATCATTGGCGACGAGACAACGGAAAGGGTTTTGTTCTTTCTAATTGCTTACATTTACTTGTGTCATGGCTTCGCCACAATCTCCAGAGGTACTGTCCGAATTTTATCGCTTGCAGAATCAGCAGATGCAGGCGTTATTGGATGCCCTTGGAAAGCTCGTCCAGGGTCAACGTGCCATTCAAACCGATGCGGCAGCCGCTGCTTTACCGCTACCGCAGCCACAACTCGCAGTTGCACCGCCTTTTAGGCACTATGACCCAGCGCAAGAATCATGGACTGAGTGGTCACGCCAGTTTGGATTTCATCTCGCCGCCTACAGAATTCAAGGTAACGAGCGGCAGCCTTATTTATTGGCGTGTGTAGGTGTGTCCACCTACCGTGTGATAGTGAAATTGTTTCCCCAACGCGACGTAGCAACTCTGTTATACGAAGAAATTTTGTCGGCATTGGACGCCTATTTCAAAGAAACAGTTAATGTAGTTGCAAAAAGGTATACTTTCTTTCGTACAAAACATACGGCCGGTCGAACTAATCGGGAGTGGGTTGCAACTTTGCAAGGCCTTACTAGGGATTGTGCGTTTGAATGTGACTGTGGCCTTCCTTATTCAGATACTATGGTGCGCGATGCAATTGCACAGAACGTTTCTGATGTTCGCATACGGGAACAGATTTTGAAACTAGTCAATCCCTCCCTTCAACAAGTGATAGACATATTGGATAGACAGGACACGCTTGACTTTGCTCAGGACTCATTTGCATCTTCGCAAGCAGTGTGTAACATTAACCGGCTCGCCGGGCGCGCTGCACGGCCCAGTAAACTGCCCTCGCGCACGTCTACGCAGCTGCCGCCACACTCTAAGCCATGTGTGCCACGCCAGCACACACATGCAGTGAAATCATGCCCGTGGTGTGCAACTAGACATTCGCGTGAAAATTGCCCATCACGCCAAGCTATTTGCTTTTTCTGTAATAAGAAAAGACATGTTCAAAGTGTTTGCCAGAAAAAGCTCAGATCAGACAATCACAATCATTCCCGGCCTTTTGCTTTGCGCCAGAATCGAACCAAGGACACTCAGGCTCGTGGACCTTCCCCCATGGACATTCATGTAGTTAATTCCAGTTCGTCCAGTGCCACTTTCTCTAACAGTGACTGTGTTCGTCCCACAAAACGTGTGCCTCGACGTCGCCGGAAATCTCGTCAATTAGCAAGTGATTCTGTACCAGTGTCTGTTCAAATTGCACAAAACAGTCGCTCTTGTCGTCAGCAGGACAATTAACTTTTGGTAGATTTGGACTTTAATGGCAAGGTCATACCATTCCAGCTCGATACCGGAGCTGCAGTTTCATTGCTCAATCACGACACGTACAAACAACTGGGCAAACCTCTGTTGCGTGCCAGAAATGTTCAGTTAAAAAGTTATTCAGGACAGCAGATCCATGTGTTAGGACAGTGCACTCTTCTTGCAACATACAAGGGACAAACAAAACTTGTGTCATTTTACGTTCTTCGTTCTTCTACTGCAGTGAACTTGTTTGGTTTAGATTTATTTCAATTGTTTAACATGTCTATTGTAAATCAGGTCCTATCAGTGAACCAGACTGTGCCTTCAGACAGTGTTTCTCGTCTGTGTGAAGAATTTACAGACATTTTTGCACCGGGCCTTGGTTGCGCTAAGAACTATGAAGCACATTTGGAACTGAAAGTCAACGCGCAGCCGAAATTTTTCAGAGTGCGCAATGATCTCCACGCATTGCGTGATGAGGTCGCAAGAATATTAAATGATTTCGAATCCCAAGGTGTGAGTGGATGAGCGCAATGCCTCTTCCATTTCAGCTCCGCTTCGTCGCTTACGCCGTACAGGTGTTCCGTTTCTCTGGACGATGGAATGCGAATGCGCTGTTCGCCAGTTCAAATCGGCGTTGCTTTCAAATACTTGCCTTACGCCATTCGATCCCCAGAAACCCCTTTCGTTGATGGTCGATGCATCGGATTTCGGGATCGGTGCTGTGCTTGTGCACAAAGTTGGCTCGCATGATCGCCCTATTGCCTTTGCGTCAAAATTGCTCTCGTCTGCGCAAAGATATTACTCACAGATAGAGAAAGAAGCTTTGGCTCTCGTGTTTGGTGTTACTAAGTTCCATGATTTCTTGTATGGTCGTCACTTTACCAACATCACAGACCACAAACCATTGACATCGCTTTTTCATCCAAAGCCACTTCCCCTTGGCAACGCTTGCACATAGATTTTGCTGGTCCATTCTGGAATGCTCGATGGTTGGTTCTGGTAGATGCCTTCAGTAATTTTCCTTTTGTTGTCCGGATGTCTTCCACGACGTCATCTGCCACCATCTAAGCGTTGTCTGCTATCTTTTGCATTGAAGGTCTTCCGCAGACTATTGTTTCCGACAATGGCCCACAATTCATGTCCGCAGAATTTCAGTCATTCTTCCAGGCCAATGGTTTTCAACATCTGACATCCGCGCCATTTTCGCCTCAGTCAAATGGTGCCGCTGAACGATTGGTCCGGACTTTCAAGTCACAGATGTTGAAGTTGAAAGAGTCGCATTCTCGGGAGGACGCCTTGCTGCTCTTTTTGTCTTCGTATCGCTCTCAGCCCCGAGATGGTCGCTCGCCGGCTGAGTTGCTCCACGGTCGTCCTCATCGAACCTTGATGTCTTTGCAGCACCTGCTGCATCAGGTTCCTGTGCAGCGGCAGACTCCTGCTTTTGCTCCAGGCGACGTTGTATTTTATCGCAACTATCGAGGTTCACGGCGTTGGCTCGCAGGGCGCATTCTTCGCTGCCTCGGCAACGCGATGTATGTGGCTTTGGGGGCCTCTGGTGAGGTGTGTCGGCATCTCAATCAGCTGCGCCTCTGTCGTCGCGCGGGTTCTGCCGCTCCCCGTCTGCTTTCAGCGACGGTGCCGTCCAGTCAGCGCCCTGGGGACCCATCTACTGGCTCGCCTCATCCCCAGGTGTTACCGACGATGCCTTCCATTTTGCCCCATGGCGACGCGCCGCCGCAGCAGCTTCCGCTGCCGCCGCCTGTTCTCCCGCCGGCGCCGCCCGCATTCGACGCTTCGCTGCAGCCGCCAAGCGCCTCCCTGGGTCACGTGCCGCCGATCGCTTCCCATGGCCAGCCGTCCTTCGCCATGGAACTCTTGCCCGCTCCGGACCACATGGCGTCTTGGCGCGTCGGTTACCCCGACGCAATGGAGGTCGACCCTTCAGCCCCTCCTGTCTCTTTACGGGCGCATAAACCGCATGTTGACGTGCACCATGGACTAGGTTTTCAGGCGTTTCATAACTCCCCTCGGACCGAATGGCCGGGTGCGGGTGGCACAGCCTCGCCTGTTGTTAGGCTCCACACCTCATCGCATACGTCAACATGGGGTCCTCCCCACGGTGGGCGGAAGCCTTATAACAAGACCGTTCGCCGATTTGCAGGGGAGGAATGTGGTGTCACCGCCAGACACCACACTTGCTAGGTGGTAGCTTAAATCGGCCGTGGTTCATTTAGTACATGTCGGACCCGCGTGTCGCCACTGTGAGATCGCAGACCGAGCGCCACCACAAGGCAGGTCTCGAGATACGGACTAGCACTCACCCCAGTTGTACGACGACTTTGCTAGCGACTCCGTTGACGAAGCCTTTCTCTCATTTGCCGAGAGACAGTTAGAATAGCCTTCAGCTAAGTCCATGGCTACGAACTAGCAAGGCGCCATTAGCCTTATATAGCAAGTGATAGTTATCGAATGAAATGTCTCATCAAGAATTCTGTATTCACCACAAGGATAAATAAAAGTTAAGTATTCGAGGAGCTGCATACTTTTCTTATTAGAATTCAATACTTATCCTGTTCCAGAATTCTCGCCCGTCTGCGTTAGATAGCGTGCATTTCGGCCTCCTCTATCTACAAGGTGTTGGCACATTTGCCAACACATCACCTACAGTCTAATTGGGTAACTAAATTTATATAGCCAGATTCAAAACGTTATTTACGTGGACCGAAGAAAGTTTATGTTAACTAATTTGGTCATGGAGATGTTGATTCGTGTTTTCTATTGACTTTCACAGACTACGTGTGTAGTCCACGAAAGCTCACCTGAGTTAACAAACAAGACAAAAAAAGCGTTTTCCAAATCATAAACACACAGGGATTCATGCTTGTTGTACAATATGGAATTAGCAATTTTTCGCAAACCGAAGTAGGCCTCTTCATTTCTAATTTTTATTCAACTTTCATAAACTCATGGACTGACAGGGCAAGGAAATTAAGTGTTTAATTATTTCAGGCATTCACTTGTTGTATCCACTTATTTCCTCAAAATTCACTACAGCAAACGCTAAAATAACGGACGCAACGTAAAAGAACAACTACTCTGCTCGCAGCTACACGTGGACCGGTAAGGAGGCGCGAGAATAACGCTTTGTTAAATGATTTAGTAGCTCTGGACCCCCTCGGCAGAAGGGACACGGGAGGGACACTTAGAGCGTCCGCTCTATCGGGCCTAACGTACTTACACTAACGTGCCGTGAAGCACGCTAGTGTTAAACTCTAAGAGGATTTCCAAGTTTGACCGCGCGTGTCTCTAATGGACAAGGGTATAGAACTGTAATTTCGATTTCGGTGAATAACAGAAAAACCAAACGCGCTGTAATTTGGTGAGTCAACGAAAATGAAAAGTCCTAAATGAATAAAAAAAATTAACGGTAGCCAGCCCAGTTAGGCACATTAATTTGGAAATATATATTTGAGGAAACTAAATGTGGTTATTGAAGCTTCTTTCGTTGGGATTTCCCTTTGAATAGCAAACAGGATACAAAGTGACTGTACTGTGTGTACCAGCAGTTACCAATAACACACACACAGACACCACTGTATTATGGGGAGTAAATTTACACCAAGTTCATACTAATGGCAGCCACACTCACGAGCATTTCTTAATCCAATACTGGAATTTCACTGCATGATGAGCAGAACTAAATTTGAACATGAGGGGCTTCTACACTACCGGCCATTAAAATTGCTACACCACGAAGATGACGTGCTACAGACGGGCGCTGACCGGACGGCACCGTCGCTGAAAGCAGACGGGGAGCGGCAGAACCCGTGCGACGAAAAGATAACAAAGTTCCGTATGGAGCATTGTACGTAGTCTTCGTCTGTCTGCCACTGGCACTAGAAAACATGATAGAAAACTTTAGAATACTGTCTCCACTTTTCGAGCGTATTTGATGTAAATCTCTCAGTAAAATAGTTAATGTGACTATCAGTTACCTACCATGGGAATTTAAGCAGCAGAACCAATTTAAACAATACATGGATTCATGGACTCGATTTGAAACACGAAATGTAACTCGCATGTATGTCGTTCAGCAGAATGACGTATTGTGGCCATAACAGAGGATCTAGTTTAGTCGGGGAAATCACAATAACTCACTCGGAATAAATAACGATGCACCGTGCAATAGGAATATCATCAATTATGAATGAGACCTAACCGCAACAAACACACAAATCTCTGTGGGTTTATCTGTCCGTCAAGCAGAGCTACTTCGACCCATCAAGATACCCTCATGTTTCATGCATGACGCAACGACAGCGTAACGCATCGTTTAAACACTGAATTGCAGCTGTAGGACTGAAGAGTTGTGGTCGCTATATTTACGGACCTACCTATTTGATACCGAATAGCAGATACTGTTAGGGGGTCGTACATTTTCGCACACACTCACGAAGTTAAAAAAATTTTAACAAGTCACCTCAAGTACCCTGTCGCAATGACACTTTCACGTATAGGCTTTCTGAGCAACATTCATTTTACTGTGGAAGTCATTCACAAACTGTTGGTAACTTCGAGAAGGGACAACTGCAGGCAGTAGCCTATAACGTGCGTAAGATGCCGCGGCATTAAGTACAGTTTACCACAAACTCGATTGATTTCTGGAAGTAAAACAATATTAGTGCTCCGAAATAATAAATTCGCTAGTGAACAATTTCAGTTCAGCATTGCTTTCGTCTGTTTGATTCATGAAAATCTCGGAAAAAGGAAGATTGTGGATTAATGCCCTCGGATAAAGAAGTACTGTAGAATGGAACTTACCTATTGGTAATCACTGTGACATGGACTCTGAAAACATCAAGGAGTAACTCACAACGCAATTAATTATAAATCTGCACTGAACTAAAATTTTTCGATAACGACGGATAGTGGTTCTTATCACGACATTAAAGTTATAACACTATCACCATTTATTTTACAGAAGGATGAAATGATTAACTGACTTTAGCAGAGAGGTGCTTTGTTTCGTGTAGCTATTTAAAAAGCAGAATTCTGCTCGCTAATTATAAGGAATCGAAGGAATGGATAAGTTTCACCTTCACGTGGTTCTCAACGATCATACACATTAGATGACCCTGTTATTACTCATTTTCAAACGCAATCGAATTCATAAGAACTTCAGAGGAACAATATTTGCAAATGAAACACGTTACATTTAAATATAGCCATGTTATATGGAACAATATGAGGTCTGGGACTGATTTTATGCTCGAGTCATATTTTAGCAATAATATTTAGCTCTGCACAGCTTTGCTCCAAGCAACGATAATGAGATTTGATATCATCTAGGGCTACATGTTCCTTTCCAAATCAGCCCAGAGAGGGAATTTTCAACTTTGATGCCAAACATTTAATGGCTCTTAGAAGTTAATTCAGGTTTGAGTGATTATTATTTTCAGTTTAAATGCACCCTTTAAAGACAGTGCTCTGTTTAACGTAAGATAACTCACAAGTATCTTTCCTTAATAATATGTTTCTAAGACAGTGATACGGCATCTTGCTAACTTATCTGCCACATCATGAATTTATAAATTAAAACCGGACCTGTTGCTACAGTCTTTTGGCATAGGAAACTGCAACGATTTGCTGACTTTGCACACAAATTCCACGGGCTCACTAGTAAAGAGTCACGTAATATGTGAGTTTAATTCACAAACGATGCCCTAGTCTTCGATAACAACTGCATCGTGGAAATGTCCTCATTGTCATGAACTCGCATTCCGCGTCATGGCACACAGGAAATAGTGGGTAGTGCTGCGTGCTTTTGAATCAGCAGTAGATTTGTAAGAGGGAAGGAGGGAAACTCTTGGTCTACTGTCTGAGGGAAAATTACAGGTATAGAATGGGAGTAGAGTTAAAAAAAATTACATTGATTTATTCACATTTTGTCAACAGATAGGATGCCCACTGGCTTAAATTGATCTGACTGCTACAGAAGCGGATGATCTAGGTGCTATGGAACCTCAGATATTTCACCACAAGTCTAGCTAGGCGTTGCAGGAGATTACTGTTATAGACTTGAACAAAACAGTCCCATTAAACCAGACATATTCACACCAACCTAGCAAGATGTACAGTGGTTGTGTGGTAAGAGTGTATACTCGGCGCAACTGACGCTATAAGTTCCAGCAATTTCTGAATGGAAAATATTTATCCAGCCAACCAGCAACAGTATTAATGGCGAGAGAAATACAGTAACTTTTCTCGTTATTTATCAGTTTACCACCAAGTGACTACAGTACAGTGTCTTGGCTTTACACACGCTTTTAACAACAGACAGCAGCAAAGTGCCACATTTACCAATGAAATACCTTTCGCCCCTTTCTCAGCCGTTGTTTGTAGGAAGCTATTTTACACAAAAGCTCACGTAACCATTGCAAATAAGTATTTGCGCAGTAAACTGAAAAAAAACTGCTCTAAACGGAAGATATCATTGAAGTTATTTTGTCTGTTCCCATAAGGCAACTGGACTGGGAATTCTAGGAAGGTACAATCTGTCTGTAAGCTGAAAAGCGAGCATCGCTCATGTTACAGGAAGTCGCCTTAATCACAAGAACGCTACAACTGTCGTAAAGGATAATTTAGAATAATCTCCCCTCGAGCTGCGTTGAACATGATACAGAGATTTACGTGGAATCTCTGTGTATGCGTTTCACGCGCTAATATTATTAGAATTTCAGAACACAATTAATACCTCAATTCGGCTCTACTTCACGTAGATATGGTACATAATTTTAACATTTCTCCTCAAGCCACTTCATTTTACAATGTAATTAATTATATAGCATTAAAACACTATGTTTAAAAAAAACACGATTTTTCTGTCCTTTGCAATGCAGGAACTGAGTTGCCCTCTGCTAAAATTACGGTTCTGTTCTTCTGCTGTACTAAATAAGTGATGTAGCAAATTGGATGATTATGGGAGAATTGGTAGGTTTGCTAGGAAAAGGAACAGAAAATAAATGTGTGAGAGATACTGGGAACCAACGACTCCTTTCTGTTTCTAGTTTGTTTGTTTTGCATATAATTAAAAGTGCACGTCGTCCAGTGATGGTCTGTTGTGTATTTTATATCCTTAAAAAATATAAATGTCATTTTATACTTAATAAAAATCAGAAGATGACGTGACTGGTACGTTTTTATGTAACCAAAGTAATCGCTTTCGGTGCAAGTCAGTTAACATCAGTTGTTCCCAACCTGGAGGTAATTATTCCCTGAAGGGTAGAACGTAATTTTCTGAAGGGCAATAACACGGGAGTTCGATTGCGCTTTGGCAACGAAAGTAAACCATTTTTAAAAAATCGTTACTACTATCAGTCATCTTCTTCACATAAGCCACCAACTACTCACATACTTTGCACTTTGTACCATCCACCTATGACAGTAATCCTGAGACATATACTGTACTTCACACATGTTTAAATATCTCATGAAAATGACTACGGCGAGCTGTTGGTAATTCCCGGAATAGACTACCAACTGGTTCATTATTTATTTTACAACAATAAACGAAATAACTGACAGCGCAGCACAACAAAAATTGTGTAACGGCTACTACGCAGCTGTAGGACCCACACTGTATTAGTATAATTATTGTTAAGAGTGCCAGTGTTAAGACTCAAAGCCCTGGCAGCATGTAGTTTTCCAATTTCTGCCACTTCAGAAGTATGGAGTTCGGCAATCCAGTGCTTTACAAACAGTAGTTGTATAGTGCACGCATTTAAATTTGTTTGAGTTTAGACAGGGATGCAGAAGGTGGGTAAGCAACTGCCGCTAGGGGGAGCAGTGGTGCAAAGGGAGCACGTTTTGTGACAAGTGTCTGATCTCAATGAGGATAGTTAGAGTCCTTACCCGAGAAGGAGTTTTACGTAGCAGTTGTGATGCACAGACAATTGCTTCAACATTTTATGAAACGAAATGTGTGAGGAAAGCGTTGTCTCCTCATTAACTCATTAGTTCATGATTTAATACAACACGTACAAAAATATAAATATCATTTATCTTTCCTCATTTCGGAAATGAAAGTCTTCAAAGAAAATTCTTCTTCATTTTAAAGTTCTTGTTAGGTGTTAATGTTGATAACTCTGAGGGAAGGAGAAGAGTGTTTGATGTGTGTGTGGGGGAGGTGGGGGGGGAGGGCTAGTGGCTAATATTTGTTGGCACTCTAGGGTAATGGTCTCAGAAAGGTTACATGCAAAGCACAAAAAATCTATATAATCATTGCCTTATTTTGTTCGCGGTAGAACATTGTTCATCGTGATCAAAGCAAGAGTTTCCTGTTGTTTATAAATAACAGAAATATGTTTATATTAGCTCTAGGAAGTACTGAAGGGATGTTTGGTATTTTTTTATTTAGCATTTTTCTTTTAAATTTTACCTTGTGTTGTGGAAATTGTGTTTCCTATTGCAATATGACAAGTTTCTATTTTTTTAATTTTTACTACAACTACTCTCGTTTCACGTAATAATTCAACTAGTTTCACTAAAACCTGAATTAAACATTGACAGTTTCAATTTTGCTATAAAAACAGCTTATTTTTACGAGGGGCGTTTGAAAAGTCCATGCAAAGTCCGAGAGTTGGCACTACCGGCGCGTATCAAGGTCATTTTTAGTTAGTAGCATCATTGGAAAGAGCGCACACCAAGTTTCAACCATACTGGTCTATTTGTTTGTGTTTGGCATTTGTGTGAATCAAAGAAGTCGAGTGGTTGTCAAAACAATGGGCGAGGAAATATTTCGTGTGGTGATTAAACATTACTTTATGAAAGGTAAAACGACTCAGAAGACGAAAGAGAAGCTTGATAAACATTACGATGATTCTGTTTATAGGTGGTTTCGAAATTTTCGGAGTGGCCATATGGGCACAAGTAATGCTGAACGTTCTGGACGGCCTGTGGAGGTTACGACTCCAGAAATCATTGATAAAATCTATGATACGGTGATGGATGACAGAAGAGTTAAGGTGCCTGAGATTGCTAGTGCTGTGGGCATCTCGAATGAACGAGTACATAATATTTTGCATAAACATTTGGACATGGGAAAGTTCTCCGCAAGATGGGTTGCGCAATTGCTCACGGTTGACCAAAAACGGAATCATGTGAATTGCTGCAAGGATGGTTTGCAGCTGTTCAGGAAGAATACGCAGGACTTTGAGCGCCGTTTCGTCACTGTGGATGAAACATGTATACATTACTATACTCCTGAGACCAAAGAACAATCTAAAGAATGGGTTACCAAGGGAGAATCTGCACCAAAAAAGGCGAAGACCATTCCTTCGGCTGGAAAGCTTATGGCGACTGTCTTTTAGGATTCGCAAGGGATACAAACGTCTCAAAAATGAGATCGACAGGAAGTGCAAAATGGGTAAGCAGGGATGGCTAGAGGACAAATGTAAGGATGTAGAGGCTTGTCTCACTAGGGGTAAGATAGATACTGCCTACAGGAAAAGTAAAGAGACCTTTGGAGAGAAGAGAACCACTTGTATGAATATCAAGAGCTCAGATGGCAACCCAGATCGAAGCAAAGAAGGGAAGGCAGAAAGGTGGAAGGAGTATATAGAGGGTTTATACAAGGGTGATGTACTTGAGGACAATATTATGGAGATGGAAGAGGATGTAGATGAAGACGAAATGGGAGATAAGATACTGCGTGAAGAGTTTGACAGAGCACTGAAAGACCTGAGTCGAAACAAGGCCCCGGGAGTAGACAACATTCCATTAGAACTACTGATGGCCTTCGGAGAGCCAGTCATGACAAAACTCTACCATCAGGTGAGCAAGATGTATGAGACAGGCGAAATACCCTCAGACTTCAAGAAGAATATAATAATTCCAATCCCAAAGAAAGCAGGTGTTGACAGATGTGAAAATTACCGAACTATTAGTTTAATAAGTCACAGCTGCAAAATACTAACGCGAATTCTTTACAGACGAATGGAAAAACTTGTAGAAGCGGACCTCGGGGAAGATCAGTTTGGATTCCGTAGAAATGTTGGAACACGTGAGGCATTACTAACCTTACGACTTATCTTAGAAGAAAGATTAAGAAAAGGCAAACCTACGTTTCTAGCATTTGTAGACTTAGAGAAAGCTTTTGACAATGTTAACTGGAATACTCTCTTTCAAATTCTGAAGGTGGCAGGGGTAAAATACAGGAAGCGAAAGGCTATTTACAATTTGTACAGAAACCAGATGGCAGTTATAAAGAGTTGAGGGACATGAAAGGGAAGCAGTGGTTGGTAAAGGAATGAGACAGGGTTGTAGCCTGTCCCCGATGTTATTGAATCTGTATATGGAGCAAGCAGTAAAGGAAACTAAAGAAAAATTCGGAGTAGGTATTAAAATTCATGGAGAAGAAGTAAAAACTTTGAGGTTCGCCGATGACATTGTAATTCTGTCAGAGACAGCAAAGGACTTGGAAGAGCAGTTGAACGGAATGGACAGTGTCTTGAAAGGAGGATATAAGATGAACATCAACAAAAGCAAAACGAGGTTAATGGAATGTAGTCAAATTAAATCGGGTGATCCTGAGGGAATTAGATTAGGAAATGAGACACTTAAAGTAGTAAAGGAGTTTTGCTATTTAGGGAGTAAAATAACTGATGATGGTCGAAGTAGAGAGGATATAAAATGTAGACTGGCAATGGCCAGGAAATCGTTTCTGAAGAAGAGAAATTTGTTAACATCGAGTATAGATTTAAGTGTCAGAAAGTCGTTTCTGAAAGTATTTGTATGGAGTGTAGCCATGTATGGAAGTGAAACACGGACGGTAACTAGTTTGGACAAGAAGAGAATAGAAGCTTTCGAAATGTGGTGCTACAGAAGATTGCTGAAGATAATGTGGGTAGATCACGTAACTAATGAGGAGATATTGAATAGAATTGGGGAGAAGAGAAGTTTGTGGCACAACTTGACTAGAAGAAGGGATCGGTTGGTAGGACATGTTTTGAGGCATCAAGGGATCACAAATTTAGCATTGGAGGGCTGCGTGGAGGGTAAAAATCGTAGAGGGAGACCAAGAGATGAATACACTAAGCAGATTCAGAAGGATATAGGTTGCAGTAAGTACTGGGAGATGAAGAAGCTTGCACAGGATAGAGTAGCATGGAGAGCTGCATCAAACCAGTCTCAGGACTGAAGACCACAACAACAACTACAACAGGGGATAATCCTCATCGACTATCTGGAAAGGGGTAAAACTATTAAAGATGCATATTATTCATCGTTATTGGACCGTTTGAAAACCGAGCTGCAAGAAAAACACCGGCGATTGGACCGCTAAAAAGTCCTTTTCCGTAACGACAATGCCCAGCACACACCTCAGCAGTTGTGGTCCCAAAATTAATCGAAATCGGATTCCAATTCGTTTCACATCCCTCCTATTTCCCAGACTTGGCTCCCTCGAACTACTATTTTTTTTTTCAGTTCGAAGAAAGGGCTGGCGGGCCAAAGATTTTGTTCAAACGAGGAGGTGATTGCAGCAACTAATAGCTATTTTGGAGACTTCGACAATTCGTATTGTTCGGAAGGAATCAACAAATTAGAACAGCGTTAGACGAAGTGTATAAGTCTAAAGGAGACTATTTCCAAAATAAAAGTTTACCCCAAACACGTAAGTAGTTTTTATTTTTGCACTGACTTTTCAAACGCCGTTCGTAAGTAACACAGACAAGGATAACTACGTAGAATGAACATATGCCGTAGGTTACGCAGCGCTTTATATATCCTCACCCAGTTTCTAGATGGTTCAGTGCTTCTGCAATTTCAAACAACGAGATGAAAGTGAGGTAACGTGTGATAGGTAAGCAACACATCTAACGTACAGGTAACGCAGCTACGATAGTAACTGACAAAGTACACTCGGAAAGCTACAATAGTTTACGCCTAGTTATGATAGTCTACGGTTGCCTACGTTAGTTTTACAACTCTAGGTATCACCCCAAGTACGCTTCAAAGTCAGTTTGCAGAATGCGTGTGTACATGTAGAATATGAGTTCATGAGTTCACTGTCTTAACCTCTGCGCCAAATAAGTGTGACTGAACAAGACATTCGTGCTGAAATGAGAAAAAAGGTTCGTCTTAGAAAAGAGGTGTGGTATCGCAGTATAGTACTTAACGTCTTTAGGCTTTAGCCTAACTGAGTGAAACTGTTGCTCATGATTTACATCGCAAATGCAGTGTTCAAGAATATGAAATGGCACCGTTCTACGTTCTCGGAGCTGATGTAGACAGTAAATAACATTTCTTTGCTGGCAGCAACCGCCATTTTCTCCTGGAAAAAGAAGCAGTAACGGGCGAATGAAGAAAAAGAAGACCAGATAAATATACGGTAAATTACGACGTCGAAACATAACATAGATATTTTTCCCCCCTGCCCGCATTTCCCGTGTTTTCAGCGGCGACCTGAGAGCGTCCAGCAGTTTCTATAGCTCGCTGGGTAGGAACACCTGCAATGTTTCTCAGGGTTCCATTCATTTCTGTGTGCCATTTCGGCGGCTTCCAGGAGCAAGCGCTCTTTTTCCTCGCGCTCTCTTTATTGGCTCCGCGAGATAGGACGCCATGTTCTCGCCCTTGTGCAAGGATCCCGTATAAAACGTTCGCGGCTGGAAAGGAAAAACTTTAATACATAGCGCTAAAGAAGACCGATTAACATCCGTAAGACTGATTAAATCTGCTTTCCAACAGCATCAGCTACGCTAGTCGTTTCCTCGATATTGTGTGTATGTTTTTTTAATTAAATAGAATATGGCAACGTAGTTCAAGGAATGGATGAGAACGTTAATCCTATCTTCAGTTCGATTAATTCAATTGAAAAGCTAAGTTTTCTTTACTGAAATCTGTCTCGTCATTTTCTTACATCTCAACAAAATGGGATGGCAGTAACGAATGAAAGGAACATTAGGCTTTAATGTCCCGTCGACGATGCGGTCATTTGAGATTAGGATTTGGAAAGGAACGGAAGCAAAAATGGCTGTATTCTTTCATAGATCCATCGACTTAAGCGATTTAGTAAAATATGGCTGGCCAGATGTAGATTTGAACTAACGTCCATCCTAAAACGAGATCTATCCCTTAGTAATTCGGCACCGAGCGAAGTGGAAAGGCAATAAGAGACAGGTGTATATGGCCCATAGTTTCCTCCCATGCAGATCTTGTAAATCACAACAAACATCGATCTAGAATTTCAGTGGTCCAAAGTGGAAATATGCAGTTTGGTTGGCAGCATTTCTTCATCTTTGTGAAAACTCGATATTGAGAATGAGAGTTAACGAATATATTTTGTACGACTAATTATGCATCAAAATTTGGCTGCGTTATAGTCATAGGAAAACACACAAAGGCCGCAGAAAAAATTGTTGTTTGAGCAGCAAAGTAGCTTATCATGGCAGAAGTAGAAAAGATATAAAATGCAGACTACAATAACGAGAAAATCATTTCTGAAAAAGATAATTTTGTCACCATAGAATATGAATGTAAATGTTAGGAAGTCTTTTTGGCAAGTCATTTGCTCTGAGTGCAGTCTTCCACAGAAGTGAAACATGAATGCTAAGCAGTTCGGATAAGGAGACAACAGAAGCTGTTGAAATGTGGTGGTACAGAAGAATGCTAAAAAATAGATGCGTAGGCGGAATATCTGATCAGGAGGACCTGAGAAGAATTGGTAAAAAATAAGGGCATGGCCCTACTTGGCTAAAAGAAGTGATTGACTCTTAGGATACATCCTTAGGCATCAATTCATCAATTATTCACCAATTATTAATGGAAGGGTGTATGGCAGGGAGATGGGGTAAAACGTAAACTGGAGCAAGGCGTGACTTCAGTAAGCAATTTCAAATTGATGTAGGTTGCAGAAGTTAATCAAAGATGAAAAGACTTGCAGAGGTGGGACCACCGTACAAAGTTGCATCAAACTTCTTCAGACTGAGGAATATAATAACAAGCGAGAGTTTGCTGCCTTTTTGTTACTATGTGCTAACTTAGTAAACATCCGTATTTCTGTGTGGTTAAACCACTATTAGACACAAAATTATGATAACAAAACAGGTTCGCCACCAGCCCTAGCCCTTAACTGAACTGGAACATCGGCAGAATAATTAATTCAATGGGATATATTAACTTCATTTAAACTAATTGGGGTAAGCGGGGAACGTAACTGATATGCCAGTGGTTTAAAAATATTACTCATTTTTCTTTAGCTGAACATACTGCTCGCATGAACCAATCTCGTTACATCCCTTCTCAGGGAACATATCAGAGGAGGACATAAGCAATTTTTTTTTAAAATGGGAAATAAACAATTTTCAATGAGTTAACAGGACACATGAGGTTAAGTTTCACGAATCCGGTTTATTCACTGAAAGAAAACTTTAAAATGGGGGGGGGGGGGGAGGGATATTAACATAGAATTCTAATCTGGTGCCTAAACACTAAATTATTGAAATAGATAAAGCACTTCACGCTGTGAATCAGGTGAGGAAGCGAGAGGATAAACAGTGGGCAACGCTCACTCATACACTCACACGACAGATCAGATGAAGACACAATTCACCACCATTAAATGTATGCGCGAACCTGCAAACAGATCTAACTCGTTTAGAATAGTTCACAAAAGTAACAGCAAAGCATAATTAATCGCGCCTAACAACCAAGAGTCGATTTCTCTACGCCTCAAGTTACAACACGTATTTAAACGAGCAGAAACGTTTCCTAGAAAATGCAAACACCAAGAAAAGAGGGAAGTTGACTGAAACCACGATAAGATTAAATAATCGCTAGCCACACGTGAGAGAACTAACCTTGCAAAAATTAATACTAATAACGATTTCAACAAGACATCTCCCACAAATTTGCATAAAGCACTCAAATATGAGAGTTCAGTTGATCTACCGGCACAACTGAAATTTAAACCGAATCAAGAGACACGATTATACACTATGAGGAGCAAACACATTGGTCGTCGTCTGACGTACATTACGTTCAAACACCAATATCATCAGACACAGAAATCATACAGAAAAATATGGAAAATCAAGAGATGTACATTCAATCACAGCATAGTCATATGATATTTTGAGTAATGGCTCACATTAAACACCGCTACTGGTGATTATTCCGTCCCGCTGTTCCACAGAGAGAAGGGTATTTTCGCTTAGTAATATACTCCGAAACAAAGATATTCCGCTCCAAAATCTAAAAATGGACTGAAAAACCATTACGGCACTTCAGCTAACCTCAGGGAACTTAAATCCTTTCAACGATTTCTGTAGGCGAACAAGCGTACTATAACCTACTTCCTTTGTTTTCGGATTGCATTTCCTTCGGATTCTTCCAATGAATCTCAGTCTGGCTTCTGCTTTACCGACGATCGACTTTATATGATCATTCCATTTTAAATCACTCCTAATGCGTACTCCCAGATAATTTATGGAATTAACTGCTTCCAGTTGCTGACCTATATTGTAGCTAAATGATAAGGGATCTTTCTTTCTATGTGTTCGCAGCACATTACACTTGTCTACATTGAGATTCAATTGCCATTCCCTGCACCATGCGTCAATTCGCTGCAGATCCTCCTGCATTTCAGTACAATTTTCCATTCTTACAACCTTTTGATATACCACAGCATCATCCGCAAAAAGCCTCAGTGAACTTCCGATGTCATCCAAAGGTCATTTATGCATATTGTGAATAGCAACGGTCCTACGACACTCCCCTGCCGCACACCTGAAGTCACTCTTACTTCGGAAGACTTTTCTCTATTGAGAATGACATGCTGCGTTCACAAACAACTTGATAAAAAAAAAAAAAAAAAAGAATAACTACATTGCATGAACGGAGCTCACCTCGTTTTGCGTGCCTTTATTCATTAAATGGTTTCACATTAGTCACGTGGTGTAACTCTATCGGTTATCGCGTGTGTAATCCTTCACACACATTTCGATGGTATACGTGTGACCCGGTAAAGTGCGACAAAATGGTTGAAAAACTTCTTACACACAACTGCTAACTTGCTAACTTGTGACCCCTCACCATGACCTTCTGTCCTAACTTCCTTTTTACACGCCTTCACTCTGGGATCTGCCACCCTTCTTATGTTTTGTTGTGCGATCTCGTTAACCGTCCTCTGCCGAAATCTCGGCTCTTCTTGCCAAGGGACAATCTCCTTAATTTTGCTGGATGGTTCGGTGTTATTAAAAACTAATACAGGTGATAGCATTGATGATGTATTCGGTAACTCACTTAGTATGTTTTGGAACGCCCTCGTGTAAGTGTCACACGCGCAAAGGTCTCTGCTCCAGTGCAGCCTGCACAATTTAGGCTGGACTCTGCACGAAATAAAAGTACAAAGATGAGTTTAATCGTTCCTCAACATCCGTTTTCAGCGGTTCGACCAAAACTGGGGCCAGTTGTCTGAAATCACGCGTTTCACCGGAGCAGCTTCTCTTAGAAAGTGGTTGGTAAAGGCTGTCGCAACTTTCCTCGCGGTGGCTCTTCATAAAGGGTAAGGCATAAATATCTGGACGTGAGTTCCACAGCCATTAAAACATAAGCAAAGCCCGTCTGGGAATGTTATCACCAACATTCCTGATTCTGGTCTTACCAGCCAGAGACTGTGCTTATGTGCGTGTAATTTGCATTTGTGTGGCTGTGTTGTGTATGTATGTTGCCTGTTCTGATGAAGACCTGTTTGGCCAAAGGCTTTGTTTACAGTCTTTTTGTTGTGCCTATCTGCGACTCAGCATGTCCGCTATATAGTGAGTAGCAACTTTCTTTTTCATAATATTGTCGGTGTATAGCGGTAATCCATAGTCTCTGCATCGTTCCAAAGTTTCATTCATGAGCTGGACATGGTGCACGTCGCTCTATTCTATTTTAAAAGCAGCTAAGTCGTTTTCCTGATCGCAATATAGTGCTGCTCCTCTACTTAGTTCTTATTACGAAAATATCAGGGTCTTTCATATGGTATTATTCCCCATAATGGGCTCAGATTCTAGATAACCATTTCATGATGTATAAAAACTTTATTCAAGTCACAGTAGCTTTTGGAACATCGTTACAGCGTGGAAGCGTCCTAACAAACATGTACGAAAATGCCGAGCGCAGAATCGCGGATTGGAGGAGGTCTTGGTACAACCATGTACACATCCGTCTAACTGTAGATATGTTACAGTATGTTAAGCAAGGCTTGAACGATGAACCAGAGCTGACGCTCAGGCAGACTAACTAGTCGTTTAATTCCTTTTCCAAAAGATTTTAAGTGGGCTGAAGTTAGCGCTCAGGTAGTGGCACCATTTTTATGTGCACTAGTCAGGTTTTATCTGCAAAAACAGTCACCCCCGTTCGGCTTTTACATGCAAAGAGACTCACTGTTAAATAACTCGGGGCTGTAGCGCGACTGACAGTTCAAACTCGGCCCACCGATGTATCAGGCCTGGATCGAAGATACCTTTTGACTGTTTGAAAAAAATCTTGCTTCATTTGGATTTTGTAGGCAAAAAAACACGTGTACTTGGAGGTTTCTGAAGAGCGTCATTTCTATAGTTTAGATTTGTACGAATCGGTTAAAACTCTCCAGGAAGGTAGCTATAAGGATTAAATCAAAACGACCTTTTCTTTATCCAATAATCTCTATCCGTTGTAACGGTAAAGTGGTTTGAATTCGAGCTAAATGGAGCACGTAAAATTCATTCTTACGTAAACTGAATGCTCATAAACAGTTCAAAGTGAATTAAATAAGTAAAAAATGCATTCTTACGATAATATTAAAACTCGCTTTCAAAAATCTAGCTTCATTCGGGTTCTATGTGCAAAAACACGTTTTTTTTAATTTTTTTCCGAGCGTCACTTATCTGTTTCAAACTTGTGCGAATCTCTTCAAGTTTTGTAATAAGGTAGACAAATACATGTAAATTGTGGGGGTTCTATTGTTTTGTGAAAGCTTTACCTGTGGCCACGATTAGCCAACAGGGTCCGAAAGGCACTAAAAAAACCCGTGGTGGATCAGTCGTCGCCCAAGTCAACAAAATTCAACATCGATTCCCAAGGTGTGGCCGTCTAATGCCAAAATTACGGTAGAGTAAAAGTTAGGAACTACAATGAGAAATGCTGCTATCAAGTCACGAAAAAGGCGAGTATATCCTACGCCTTTTTTGTACTATGATACGAGCATCTTTCATTATTTTTCAATAATTACCAGTTTAAGCTCTACAGACATCTACTATACCTTTATTTGTTGTATTTAACAACCCAAACCCGTCGACAGATATCTATTGAAATAGATGTCCACAGGCTGACACTGCAGCTGTTGAATTTTTTCTATATTCGATAGCGGTCTTTCACAATATGACGAGCAGTTTTAGTTCCAGCCCGTCGGTACTTACGTCATTTATATACAGAAAATGAAATTGTGACTAACGAACTATCTGTATAATTAAATGTTTATCTGAGATTTTGAAGTCTCTTCATTATCTACCTTAACGATTGAAGCAGAATAAATGAATTATAATTTGTGCTACTGCCTTGAGTCGAGCTCGGATATTCTTGGTTGCTTGGCAGAAATGCTAATCATTACACCACCACAGCACGATGATCAACGTTGCTGCACGAACTATTCAGGGTGAGTGCCCTCCCCAACACAAACGTCAATTCATTATCTTCTGCTTAATTTCTCTTACATTGTAACTACTGCCAGGGCTCTCTGACATTAGAATAGCGCCTCAGCGTTGGACGTAATGGGAAAGTCCTGCACCACAGTGATCTTATGGATCTTATAATTAAATTTTTCCCTGAGACATTTAAGTCTCTTCATTATCTACGATAATGTTTGAAGCAGAAGACCCGGTTTCGAGTCCCAGCCGCAGCACAAGTTTTAATTCATTTCTTCTGCTTCGACCATGATCAAACTATATGTAAGCTCAGTAAGCCGATTAACGTTTTTGCCCATGAAAATAATTTCTTAGGAGCGACAACATGGCAATTATTGAACTATATGACAAAAACGTAAATTAGTTTCAATCTACGGCGTGAACACATTTTATTCAACATGTAAACGTCACTATTGATATTCGGATTTAGGTTATGACATGTTCGATATGTCTGCCACCACTGACGATGATGTGGCGTAGACGAATAGCGAAATTTTGCACGACTGCTGAAGTGTCGGAACATAGCTGCTGCCGATGACTTCCTGAATGGCTGTTTTCAGCTCATCAATGGTTTTTGGATTATTGTTGTACATCTTGTCCTAATACCCCACAAAAGGGTGTCGCAAGTGTTCAGATCCGGGGAATATGACCGCCAACCGAGGCTCACACCAGTGGTCTCTGGGTACCCCAGAGCCAGAATGCGGTCCACAAAGTGCTCCTCCAGAACATCAAACACTCTCCTGATGTGATGGGGTCTTGCATGAAACACATCTTGTCGAAATCAGGGTCACTCTGCATAACGGGGATGAAATCATCTTCCAAAACCTTCACGTACCGTTCGGTAGTCACCGTGACATCAAGTAATGTCGCACCGAATATTCCGTGACTGGACATTGCACACCACACAGTTACCTGTTGAGGGTGAAGAGACTTCCTGATCGGGAAATGCGGATTCTCAGTCCCGTAACTGCGCCAATTTGGTTTATTGACGAACCCGTCGAAATGAAAGTGGGCTTAGTCGCTAAACCAAGCCAGACGCGCACACTAATTCCCGTCATGCTCCGAAGCCAACAGTGAAGTTTGAACGTCATAACGTAAACCATTCAGAAGTTTTGACGATTGTAAGTAGGCTGTTTAGGTTTTTTTATTGGTAACGCCACCTCTGTATGAAAATCACTGGCTGTGCTGTGGGCAGTCTGTGTCTGCTTTGCATTGTTGTAATACTCGCCATTGTAGTGTTAGGCAGCTGGCTGTGAACAGCGTGTAGCGTTGCGCAGTTGGACGTGAGCCGCCAGCAGTGGTGGATGTGGGGAGAGAGATGGCGGAGTTTTGAAATTTGTCATGAACTGCTATATTTATATATGATGATATCAAGGTAAATACATTGTTTGTTCTCTATTAATATCTTTCATTTGCTAACTATCCCTATCAGTAGTTAGTGCCTTCCATAGTTTGAATCTTTTATTTAGCTGGCAGTAGTGGCGCTCGCTGTATTGCAGTAGCTTGAGCAGCGAAGATTTTTGTGAGGTAAGTGATTTGTGAAAGGTATAGTTTAATGTTAGTCAGGGCCATTCTTTTGTAGGGAATTTTGAAAGTCATATTGCGTTGCGCTAGCAAAATATTGTGTGTCAGTTTAAGCACAGTCATGTATAAATAGTTCAAAGGGGACGTTTCATATGTCGACCCTTAGCCGAGGATACCTCACTGGAATCTTCTGATTTTTCCTTGTAGTTTGTGTAATTAGTGTAGCTATTGTTTATTGCTAGCGCGTAATTGTAGAGAAAATCTCCTTTGTAGTTGCAGTCTTTCATTGTTGTACAGTAAAACAGTTGTGGCATGCATGTAGATTTGCACCAAGTATTTCGCAGCTGCAATTAACTAGATATTATTTTCAGTGCTATGTTAATGTGTTCTCTTATTTTTGATCTTCAAATTGTGTTTTTCTGTGTTGTGTGAAATACTGTGACAATAATGGCGTGTGAAAAACGTAATACTAGGCTCCAAAGTAAACTGAGAAATGACAGTGAAAATGAAAGCAGTGTGTTAGCGCCACCGAGTAATGAATTAACTGATGTTCAAAGTAATAATTTGGTAATTGTGCATAGGGAAATGGAGTGGGCTGCAAAATATGGTGTAGACAGTGAAACAGGTAGTGAACAGGGAAGCATTATCGATCGATCGGTCGGCTACAGCTCGCCTCAGGAATCCGAAATGACAGGACACAATTTTGCAAATACTGTAGATTCAGATTTTGGGTCATCACCGTTTTCTCAAATAAGTCAAGACACATTTTCTGCTTGTCAAAATGTGAATGTTGCCGGTGCAAATGCACTGCCGAAAAACGTAGAGAAACAGATTCCAGACACTAATACATTATTATTGCAATTAATGCAACAAATGGAACAAAATCAGAGACAAATGGGACAAAATCTTAAAAAGTTAGACACAGTGGAACAAAATCTTAAAAAGTTAGACACAATGGAACAACATCAGAGACAAACACAGCAACAGTTAGACACAATGGAACAAAATCAGAGACAAACACAGCAAAAGCTTCAAAAGTTAGACACAGTGGAACAAAATCTTAAAAAGTTAGACTCATTGGAACAAACACTTGAACAAACACATGAAGATTTAACTACTGAGTTACATAACATTGAATCGGAATGTCAAAAAGTCTGTAATGACGTAAAAACACAAATTTGTGAGCATTTTCAACCTATTTTTTCGCGGTATGAAAATGCATTACAGAATCACGAAGCAGCCATAAAAGAACTGCAAACCATTGTTCATGAAAATCATGAGACCTTGTGGGCTAAAATTGACTCAGTTGCATCTACCGATTCGGTTACGCAACTTGCAAAAATTCAGGAAAACTTAAAGGACACAGTAGATTCGATTTCAACACAAATGGACACTCTGAAACTTGGTTCAGAAAAACACACTGAGGAAATGTGTTCACTATCGGAGAAAGTAGCCGAACTTTCGGATCAGGTCACTAACTTATCTACAAAGGTAGATGATGATCTGAATGACACAAGACCTGTAGCCTTCACTGACACAGAAGAGTATGAACAAATTAGAAAATTCAAACAGAATCAAAATCAAATCAATACACAGTACAAAAGAGAAATCGGAAGTACAAGATCAGCTGACACAGGTAATACAAGAATTACGTATTTCAGAGGATACTCGCGCCCCAATACGGGAAGAGGGACACAGAAATACGGAACAGCCACAAAATAATAACACAGGGCATTTCGGAAGTTATGAAAGAAATTGGCAATGTGCACCGAATTTTGAGATGGAACGGCCAACACGACCTAACAATGACCGATATGCGACTCGGCGACATGATGATTTTGACTATAAGCTGTTCATTACTACACATAAATTCAAAACATTTAAGAATTCTGGCAACGACATTCATCCACAAGCATGGCTCCATCAATTCTCGCATTGTTTTCCTCCAAGTGGTCGTTAGAACACAGATTAGAATTTATGTGTGGCTACTTGGAGAATGAACCAGCTGTAAGAATGCGATCGGTAATTCACGATTGTCACAGTGAAGGAGAGTTTTACCATGCCTTCCTCTCAGCATATTGGTCTCAAGCCACACAAGACCGAGTAAAACATAGCATCATAATGATGAAACGTTTCGAACAATCTGAATTTTCCAGTCTTATGAAATATTTTGAAGATATGTTGCATAAGACTCAGTATCTTTCAAACCCATACAGCCCCTCAGAACTCATCCGCATTTGCTTAATCAAACTGCCTGAACATTTACGACATATTATTTTGGCAGGACGTTGCAAAGACGACATTGAAGCATTTCAGGGACTCTTACAAGAATTAGAAATTGACACTGACAGTCGCGGAACGCGAAACCAGGAACACAACAATTACAGGTCACATCCGTCGCAATTCCGCGATGAAAGAAGTAATAACTTGACACGACAAGGCTATTCTCACAACACAAATCGTGACCAAAACAGACACCACCCGTATGACAACCGTTGGCAGAGTAGTAATAACTACAGGGAAAGATCACCTCTCCGTGGTAATGACTATCACAGAGACAATAAGATAAACAGACAATATGGGAACCAAAATAAATACTATCAAGGGAGACAGAATGACTTTAGACGCAATGGACCAGCACGCAGTTACGATTCACGGAGAAATTCTCCACCATGTGACCGACAAGAAAGAAACTATGGAATCTACCGACATGACGACAGACGATATGATCGTAACGACAGACCTGAATTGCATCAGAACTGGCGGGATTCAAACAGAGCAGGGCCCCCTCGTCACGGTGAATTTGTAGAAGTTAAGTCTCCAAATCCCAATAACGACGCGCGCCAGCAATGAGACAATAGGCAATGACTCACACCGCCGGCAGCAACAAAACGTACTTATGAAACTGATGACGCAGCTGCCGTAGATAGTAATTACGTAAAAATGGAAGACATTAGGGACATCTTACCCCAGGAACACGACGTAAAACTTAACAACATTGCATATCCTGTGATTCACATTACTGTAAATGACGTAAAATTTACGGCAGTACTTGACTCTGGCAGCCCCATCTCAGTAATTAGTGAAACAGCCTTTAGCAAATGCAACAAATCAAACGATTGCCCCACACTTCCGTTACGTAAAATTAAATTACAAGGTGCAATCTTTGGAAAAAGTGTAGATGTACGCCAACAAACCAACTTAGAATTCTTTTGTCAAAGCCACAGCTTCTCTACGAACTTTCTTATTGTTCCATTATTGTCGACGGAAATTATATTGGGAGTAGACTTTTTGAATGAATTCAGAGCAATCTTAAACTTTCACGATGCTGAAATAAGTTTAGAGAAAGAAGGTAAATCAATAGCTTTGAAATTTGAAGATTGGCTCTCAAACCATGACGAAGAAATCAATCGGCTTTACCTTCTGTTGGACAACAGTTCGGAATTTTCTACGGAACTAGACACTAACAATCACTCTGCAAGAACTGACAGGGATGATATCGACGGCATATTTGAAATTAATGAGTTAATTCAGAATAAAATTCAAACAATTGAGAATTGTAATGACACTGATAGGCGGGACCTTTTTGAGATTTTACAAGAACATTCCACAGTTTTTACTCATAAAACAGGAACAATCAAGGGATTTCAATACCAATTTCGTGTTCGTGAGCATACTAAATTTTGTGTTAGACCATATGTAATTCCAGGACATTATAGGGACCGTGTTAGAACAGAAATACAATCTATGCTTGACAAGGGCATTATTGAGCCTGCAGTTAGCTCATACAACAACCCATTACATGTTGTTGAGAAGAAAAATGGATCGATCAGGCTTGTTTTAGATTCGAGACAAATCAATATTATCATCATTCCTGAAACAGACAGGCCGCAGACAATGGAAGAACTTCTTCAAAATTTTAATGGTGTAAAAGTGTTGTCTTCCATTGATCTCAGATCCAGCTTTTATCAGATCGAACTTCATCCAGAATGTAGAAAATACACAGCTTTCCTTTGTTTCGGCGTTTGTTATCAGCTTCGGAAACTTCCTTTTGGTTTGAACATTTCTTCGGCAGCATTCATTCGTGGGTTAAATTCCATATTACCTGAGTTCTTAAAACGTCACATCACCTTATATGTGGACGATATTCTGATAGCAGAAGCTTCATGGGAACAACATAATCGCATCCTCAACAGTTTGTTACGTATTTTTGCAGAATCTGGAATTACAGTTAACTTGGAAAAGTCTGAATTCGGTAGGACAAAGGTGAAGTTTTTGGGACATATTATTTCTTCTGAAGGGATTCAGCCGGATCCTGAAAAGTTAGAAGCAATCAGAGCCATTCCAGTTCCATCCACAAAAAGACAAGTCCGCAGTTTTCTAGGTCTCGTAAATTTTTACCGTCGTTTTCAGAATATGCAAATTCTTGTTACACCAAAACTTTGTTCTCTCACTGGAAAAAATACTATTTGGAACGGGGACGAACAAGCACAATTGAAATTCAGTTCTTTGAAAGAAGCGTTACTTCACGCGCCAATCTTAGCTCATCCAGATCTGTCACAAGATTTCTGCCTTAGCATGGATTCTTCTAAAGTCTGTCTTGGTGCCCATTTATTTCAAGAAGCCATAGAAAATGACACTACCATTCAGAAAACCATTGCTTTTGCTAGCCGAGTGCTAACAAAATCTGAAAAAAATTATTCCGTTACTGAATTAGAAGCTTTAGCTATCGTTTGGGCATTTAACAAATTCCGTTTCTTTCTTTCTGGTAAGCACGTAAAAGTATACAGTGATCATCGTGCATTACAATTTCTTATGTCTTCAAAATTAAATCATGACAGGTTAAAACGTTGGGCATTGTTTCTGCAAGAATTCCACTTTACAATAGTCTACATTCCCGGCAAGGAGAACATTGTTGCGGACGCGCTGTCACGCACACCGGCTGGGCTTGAGAAAAGTAACACAGAAGGCAACCTCGAGAAAAATTTCAGTATTCTTTACATTCAGAAAGTCGCCTTTGAAAACTTCATCACCACATCTTTAAAGGACATTGCTCATGAACAAAATAAAGATCCGATTTGGAAAGACATCAAAAGTAAATGGCATGAAAAGACATACACTCAGATTCGGCATTATTACCTGGTTAGAAACAACATACTCTTCAAACGCTGCACTGTTGATGACAAGCT
Organism: Schistocerca serialis cubense; assembly: GCF_023864345.2. Classification (NCBI taxonomy): domain Eukaryota; kingdom Metazoa; phylum Arthropoda; class Insecta; order Orthoptera; family Acrididae; genus Schistocerca; species Schistocerca serialis. The sequence goes on along the minus strand of NC_064645.1, from coordinate 380,452,398 downwards.
ATGGGTACTTTGCATTCGAGACGATTTTGTTAATAAGCTCATTTGGTACATTCATTTCAGCTGCGCACATTTTGGTCCACGAAAATGTTATATTCTTCGAACGACTTGTTATTTTAACAATATGGAAAAGCGAATTCGAAGAGTCTTGTCTATTTGTAAACTTTGTCAAAAGGCGAAACCATCTACTATCTCACATCGTGCTCCGTTGTTTCCTATTATTCCTTCTAAATGAAAAGAATTTGCTGCTGTTGATCTCTTGGGACCCCTTGTCAGAACATCCAACGGATTTTCGTACGTTCTAGTCGCTGTTGAACTTACTTCAAAATTTGTTTCTTTCACTCCGTTACGTAAAGCCACTGGACGATCTGTATCCAACGCCTTTGTTAAAAATTTCTTACGTGAAGTTGGCCACGTTGCTAAAGTCATTTCAGATAACGGACCGCAATTTAGATCTGCTGTTTGGTCACGCACGCTTCGGAATCGTAAAATCAAACCTGTTTTTATTTCATTGTACTCACCACATTGCAACCCGTCTGAAAGGATTATGAAAGAAATCAATAAGCTTTGCAGACTTTATTGTCACAGAAAGCATCAGCATTGGGACAGGTATTTACACTTATTTCAAAATGTGCTGAATGAAATGCCTCATGATTCCACTGCTTTACCACCTATTCTTGTACTGAAGAATGAAGAACCACCGAACAGAATCAGAGAGCTTGCACCTTTCCCGAATACACGTAAACTTCGACACAAAGACATAATTGATTTGGCTTTTAAAAATATAAAATCTGCAGCAGACAAAAGGAGAAAACTACACGGTAAAGCAAATGCAAAGAAATTGTATATTGGTCAGAAAGTTCTCATTAAAGCTCATTCATTGTCACGTAAGAAGAAACACTTGAGTCGCAAATTCTTTCTAGTTTACAATGGACCTTACAGAATCCGACATATACCACATGATAATTGCGTTGAAGTTGAAACTCTGCGTACTAGGAAGAGTAAAGGTTTACACCACATTTCACATGTAAAACCGTTTATTGAAAGATAATCTGCTTTTTAACTTTGTCTTTGCCATTAAACTTTTCACTTCACATTTCTAGTATGCTTTGTCAGACTTAAGAAACTGTTAACATGCAACAATGTTTGAAGTTAAATATCCAGTATAGAACCTAGGGAACATTTTTAAACAGAAATTACAAATGCATTGTTAGAGTGAACAGACGACACAGTGTTGTATTTGTACATTCTTGCTTGTTAGTTGCACGATTACGTAACGACTATCAGGCTTACATACTTAGGACACGTACTGGTACTGCTAATGAGATTTTAATGCAACATTTTGGTTTACTTGAAAATACATTCTGGGTTTAATGTACTTTCTGTGAGATACCAGACGACAGAGTGGTTAGTTTAAGTGACAACTACACGGTTTTATCACGACGCTACTAATGAGTGACAATTTACAATGTTGCTTTTGCGGTGTATCTGTTTTATATCTGCACAGTTTTTCTGAATTCTTCTGGAAATCAAAACATGTTTTATTAGTAACTTTTGTGGTATAGCTACAAGGAGACAGCCTTTTCCATAGCACAACAATACGTTACAGCACAGTACTTTCATCATCACAACAATAAGCGTAATAACTAAGATATCTCTACACAAAGCATTTCACTTTTGTTTATCATGAGGTAAGTACATTGGCTTCTGCAGAACTTAGCTTTCGGAGGAAAATAACTACGACACTTCCACAGAGATTATCTTACAACAAGATGCACATTTAGCGCTACAGGACACGCATTTCAGTGATTAATTTTGTACTTAAAACATTTATTTTTAAAGATTTTTGAATTACAAAGAAAGTTTTCCGTGATACATTTCATTCCATTGCTGTAATCTGTAACACCTGAGGGTATAATTACATTAATCCTCAGGGGGGTACACGCTTACTTTGTGTACCATGTGTGTGGCAACCACAAGGAACCCCTAGCTAATATGGTATTTGCTTATACAACTTTACACATCGGTACCATATATCTCCAACACATAATTACACAGCTATCTGATCATTTAACTGAGACAGACAAACGTTTTTACTATATCAGTGACAGATGTTTACGTAATGACACAGTTGGGTAACTTCACACTTACGAAATTGTATTTTTGTCTGTACTGTGTGAACTGTTCATATTTTTCGGACCCATTGTGATACTATGAGAGCTTTGAATGATGTATTTGGTATGAGATCATGATTTTTAAAGTACATTTGAAGTAGATGACACTATTGAAATGAGCAGAGAATTCTTTTTAGGTTTTGAAATTATTGGAGGAAGCTACGACGATTTTGAGAATTGACTGAGGTGTTATGATGTTATTTTTACGACGACGATGTGTATTATGCTGTTGAGCTATGTTTATGTCAATAAGATGATGCTACCATATATGAGGAATGTGATTATGTGTTTATATGTATATGAATAATGAATAGAAGTTAGGGACTCTTGACTAGTGAAACAGGATGTTGGAAACCAAGAATCGTACTTTAAGAGTTATGAAATGTGTGTAAATGCGTGAATGTATCACAATGCCGGCGAAAATTTGTTGGACACTGTTATATTTATAGGGTTTCGTTTCTACACATTTGCAACGCAAATTCTTGACCTGTGAAATATTTTATATGAGATTGTCACTTTAGCGGAAACTGCTGTCGTAAATATTTCCGTAAGAAAGTTAAGTGACCACCTGCACGTGCGTCGTCGGCACACCGCTGTGTCAGACACCTGGAGAACAAGCCATTAGGGTGTGCCTTTCCGGAAGCACAGGTAGAAAAAAAAAAGGGGAGGCCATAATCCTCGCTATTGACATTTTCTTGTTGAAAGCATACTGTGGAGCTCGTAATTTATGATATTTACTGAAATGCCTAATGAAATGACGAGAAATATTTTTACATCTGCACACCTGATTACGACAAGCGTCTTTCTACGAGAGTTGAGAGAATTTCTACTAACTTATGAAATGTCACATGACTATTGAATGATATTTTTTTGCTTTGGTTTGCGTAATTGCTTATTTCATTTGATACCTGTTTTCCAGCTGTGTTACAGCATTAGTTTTATAAAATAAACTTAGATGCATTTGCTAATGTGAACACTTTCTGTCAACAGATCTATTAAATGATAATTTTGTAATCCACATTCTTTAAAAAAAGGAGCACTTGGAAATGAAAGAACTCTAAGAAGGGACTAGTAACAGTAACTGGACACATAATTTTCTTTTCAAGTACATAGTAATATTTTTTTTACAATAAGTTGTTGTGGTGCACCACTTTAATTACTTAGACATTAAGATGTGAATATACATTTCCCTTATCTGGATTGTTGTTTTTACTGTAATATTTTTTCTGCTTGAGCTATATCATGTTTAGATATAAGCTGCTGTTTGCCAGGCATAGTGTTACTGAATTTGACTTTGTGTTACTCTGCTAAGCCAGTTTTACTACTCATTTATTTTTCTTGTTGCTGCACATTGGCTCATATTAGTTGTAATGTAGCATTGCTTGGTAATTTAGATTTACTGTAGCTTGCTTTGCATTTTTCCATTTTTTTTTTTTGGTCATTGCTGTTTGTGTTACTTATTTTGTGCTGCTGCATTGCCTCGTCCCTTAGTTTAGCATCTGAGCTCAGTAGATTTAAGTTAGCTTAAGAGGGGGTAGCCTCTAAGAGAATGAGTTGCGATGAATTGGAAGAAATGCATTGAGAAGTTATATGAAAAAAAGTACAGAAAACAGGTTTAGGTAGGATTTTCTTGGAAATAAATGTTGAGGTAAGAAATGTGTGAACATATAAATACAGAAAGCATGCTTAGATAGAATTTTTTTGGTGGAAACAAAGGATGAAATAAGAGGAAAGATATATGAAGTTTTGGGTTGGACTGCAGTACCACATGTTACACTGAAAACGAACCCTGTCCTTTCCTATTGGTGTTATCCCACTATATGTTTGTGTACCCTTGTGTATTTGTTTTCTTCCTGTCTCTGTGTACTGTTTCATAGAACTTTTTTCTCTTCTAATACTAAGTTACATTTACTATGATGAGGAATACTGTTATCCTCAAATACAATTGGCATTAATAATGTGTTATTTACTTTGTAAAGATGTTTAGACATTATTTACTCTGTTTTGTGTTAATGCTCATGTGTGAAGTTGATGTTTCGAAAGTTATTCTGATCTTTTATCTATGTACTCATGTCATAATTCCTGTAATACTGATGTATATGTTTATTTCTATTCTTTTGTAAAGCCCCTATTACTACAAATGTTATCTGTATTATTATGTTTTTAGTGATGTATTTTGTACCTTTGTAATTGTATTCTCACGTTATAAAATTGTAATTGACACCAGTTCATCTTATTATTAACTTGTAAGTTACATTTCACTGCACACGTTTCTGTTGGTCATAGTATATGGACAATATGTGAGAAATAGGGACTGTTAGTGTTTGCACGTGTGTTGATAATTCAGCAAGGGACTGGATAACAGCATTGCTCGTTCTAAGGACAATTCCAAAAAACTTTGTGAGTGCACAAGTGGTGGTTATGGACTTGGTATATTAACTGCAAGACTCTTCACTGGTGATTGTGCACCTGCACAATCACAACAGATGGCTGCTGGTCATCTCTACGAGGACTACAGTGGGCCGGTCCACACTTTCTACAAGGACTGCAGTGGGTCTGCACCTCTGGTGGCCCACCAATACCATACTCTCTACCAGAACTACAGTGGGTCTGCTCCGTGATGACCTACCTACCAATATTCTTCCAAACTATGACTGACTCTGCTGTGGGTTTGCTCTGTTGTGGCGCATTACCTGTCTGCATGTCGAGAGTCAGCACTGACTTTCCGTTGGAAGGACAACACAAGTTCTTCAAGACTGCATGGAAATCCACTACTTCTGTGCGCATTTTCTTTTACTGCTCAGACTTTGAGAAAAACACTGCAATTTTACTGTGACGAATGATGAGGACTGTCTTTATGGACTGTGAGAATATTTTAGCTTTTGCCCAACATTGTATCAATAAGTGTGTGCATTTGATTTCTTTGTTATTGTAATTATGAAAATGTCTTCCATGTTAAAATATTTGCATCTGGAAAAGCTTCAAGGCCACCATAATCACAATGATTGCCCCACACAACTGCTAGTGTGAGCCATGTACTCCCTCCAAATAGAGCTTGTACATCACACGTGAAATTCAGTTTAAGTCCACGAAACACATTTGGACCTCCAATCAGTTGTTGTTTATTGAACTGACCAGCCAAGTCAATATCAATTGCTTTCAAAGATCTGTAAACAGGAACGCTGCGTCGCCAGCGACGACGCCATGCACGTCGCAGAGGCATTGCTGTGGCACGTTAATACAAGTAAGTAGTTTAAGTCCACGAAACACATTTGGACCTCCAATCAGTTGTTGTTTATTGAACTGACCAGCCAAGTCAATATCAATTGCTTTCAAAGATCTGTAAACAGGAACGCTGCGTCGCCAGCGACGACGCCATGCACGTCGCAGAGGCAAGTCACGTGACCGCGTGTTCGCGTGGCCTTGAGTGTGCGAGAGAGAGCGCTTGGAGCTGCGAGCCCTAGTATTACTAGGCTCGCAGCGGGCTGTATTGGCCACTGCCCAGTCCAATTTGTAAAATTTTTTGTGGGGAGCATGGGGGCTATGTAAGTAGGCTGTTTAGGTTTTTTTATTGGTAACGCCACCTCTGTATGAAAATCACTGGCTGTGCTGTGGGCAGTCTGTGTCTGCTTTGCATTGTTGTAATACTCGCCATTGTAGTGTTAGGCAGCTGGCTGTGAACAGCGTGTAGCGTTGCGCAGTTGGACGTGAGCCGCCAGCAGTGGTGGATGTGGGGAGAGAGATGGCGGAGTTTTGAAATTTGTCATGAACTGCTATATTTATATATGATACATTGTTTGTTCTTTATTAATATCTTTCATTTGCTAACTATCCCTATCAGTAGTTAGTGCCTTCCATAGTTTGAATCTTTTATTTAGCTGGCAGTAGTGGCGCTTGCTGTATTGCAGTAGCTTGAGCAGCGAAGATTTTTGTGAGGTAAGTGATTTGTGAAAGGTATAGTTTAATGTTAGTCAGGGCCATTCTTTTGTAGGGAATTTTGAAAGTCAGATTGCGTTGCGCTAACAAAATATTGTGCGTCAGTTTAAGCACAGTCATGTATAAATAGTTCAAAGGGGACGTTTCACGATTTTACTTCATATAGTTCAATAATTGCCAACCTGTATATTTAGAACTAAATTTTATTTCACTCCGATTAGGCAATTAATTATTCATATTAAACTTCTTGGCAGATTAAAACTGTCTGCCGGACCGAGACTCGAACTCGGGACCTTTACGTTTCGCGGGCAAGTGCTTTACCATCTGAGCTACGCAAGCACGGCTCACGGCCCGTCCTCACAGCTTTACTTCTGCCAGTACCTCGTCTCCTACCTTCCAAACTTTACAGAAGCTCTCCTGCAAACCTTTCTTTCAGGAGTGCTAGTTCTACTAGGTTCGCAGGAGAGCTTCTGTAAAGTTTGGAAGGTAGGAGACAAGGTACTGGCAGAAGTACAGCTGTGAGGACGGGGCGTGAGTCGTGCTTGCGTAGCTCAGATGGTAGAGCACTTGCCCGCGAAAGGCAAAGGTCCCGATTTCGAGTCTCAGTCCGGCACACAGTTTTAATCTGCCAGGAAGTTTCATATCAGCGCACACTCCGCTGCAGGGTGAAAATCTCATTCTGGAATTATTCATATTGTGTGAGGTGTGATGACCTGACAGTGGTTCGGATAATTAGTTAGGCTGTTGTTACTTACGTTATTTAAGGAAAATTGTAAATTAAAATAACACTTGGTCGTCTGTCCTTGATGCTACTCAAGGCGGTGTAAAATAATACTCCCGAAACCATGGAATATTCTCCCTCTCTACAGATTCTTCCGAAGGCCGACCAACCATACTTTAGTCTTTTGTGGTGCAGCGCAGAAAGTTTGCGAGGAAAAACCTATACACGTACAATGGTACGCTTATGAGTAAAAATCCTTGGAAATAACCCACCCTGCATGGTTTCCCAGGTGCTGCTTCTTCGTTCCTCTCACCTGTGTCCAAGATTTTCAGCGTTCGGGACTATTCTCCGGTTATCGTTGCGGCCCCTACTACAATAGCGGCCGGCCGTCACCCTATTGTGCTCCAGAGCTCAGGTGCCACGACGTCTGTCTAGCTACTTCCTGTGTTTAAGCAGGACCAACACCTGTGCGGGCCTTCCACCCAGAGCTTGAGTTCTGCCTGCTGTTTCATCTCCACTGGCGTTCCAACCTCTACTAGTATAGGCAATCATTCATTACACCGTTTTTATAATAAAAACACTCCGTCACCTTTCATGCAATAAGCGTTAACAATTATTTACAAGGCGTACGTGACAATGTCAGTCTCCTTTATACATTCATATATACAATGTACAACCTATCACATCATACCTAATTGTGTTTGTAGATCACGGCAAAGTATGTGGATGAGTTCCTGTAAGATGCGAAATTATAGCCACCTTACATCTGTAGCAGTATTAACAAATCTTAAATGATGTCACTTTAAGACACAATCGATTGAATTTGTATATTCTGACGCACTTTAGCAGAAACAAATGGTAATGATCATAGAAAAGGCTAAAGCTGTCATTAAGTGTAAGGTTTGTTAGAACACTGCAGCGATGTAATAGGAACGGTCCCCTTGTAGGTGGTATGACTTCTGAACTGACTTATCCAGACATTTATGGTTGGGTCTTCAGTTTAACGTTGATCCCGAACCAAAGTCAACTAACAAATTTTCACGAACATAAATCGTTATGAAAGAAATAAGAAACGGTAGGTGACAGAAAAAAATTGCCAGACCTTCTGATTATCTGTTCTAGGACATGTCGGTTTATGGTTTGTCTCCCACTTAGACATCTGCCTTCACAATGATCCTTCAGAGTCAATTAAATCCTTGTTCTGGTTACTGTCCGATTATCTACCGAAAAAAGTCCTCAAGTCTTATACTTCAACTAAAAATTGCTGTACATGCAGGGGATAATTATGGGTCAAAGCCATCAGTTTACAATTTGCTCATTGCAACGACGGTTAAAACAGTGGATTCTAAATTTTCAAGCTCACAGGTCGTATCCAGACGAACTCTGAATCATTTCACACTCTGCTGCTTCATACATACAACTGATTCCAGTCAGATTAATACGTCATTAAGAAGCAGAGATGAATCTCATATCGCTGTTTTTAATTCGCAACTACTTCATAAAATTTAAGTTGATGACTTAGGGTAGCCTCCTCAGTCATTCAGTCATAATGTAGAGTAGGCGACGTTCGCGGTTTGTGAAATATCATTTACTGTTGTAGTCGTATCTCCCAATTCAACTCGTTCTTAACTCCCAGGCACAATTTTATCATCAATTTCGAATCTTTATCATGTACTTCAACTATTTAGCTATAATTAATTGTATTACTTCTAAGAATATTTAATAAACTTACTACTGCAGGATAATAGCGAACAACCAGAAAGTAAGGAATAGGTTAGTAGAATGCAGATAATCATGCAAATTTTGGGATAAACATGATTAATGTACACCAAGTAAAATCCTTTTTTTGAATGCAAATCGAAGTTTCGAAAGACTTACAGGTTTGTGCAGTAGAAGTGATCCGTTTTACGCTAATACGTTGGCATAAGTCACAAATCTAATCTTTGTTCTCAGCACCTACAGAGTTGAGGTGGGTTTTATGGAATACGAATTATTCCCTATCCCCGACATACCGTCATGGACTTTACAAAATATTGATAGAACCAACTAAATCCATAGCCAAAAATCGCACCTTTAATGATCTAGTAGTCTATTACTTAATAAATTGCGTAGTTATAACCGTTGGCGTACATTTTCAATAGTTATAGCACATGAAGCGGTTGAAAAATCAGCCAACCAGTTGGAAATAAAGGTTTATTAGTCCTTGACCGACGTTGAGATATCTTTATAATATCTTCTTCAGAAGTATTGGTCTTATTACAACACATAATGGCACGATAGATTAGACAAATATGAGCGGCTCTCATCTAATATATTGTGCCATCATGTGATGCAATAAGGCCACTACTTCTGAAGAAGATACTTTTACAAATATCGAAACCATGGTCAAGGGCTAACAAACCTTTATTTGCAACTTGTTGGCTGACTTTTCAACCTCTCCAGATCTACACAGTTGATGTTTGCAGCTATGTTTAAGATTTTGAAATTATTTCGTATTTTTGAAGACCTAAAAATTTTACCAAGCTACGAAAACAGTTAAATCTGAATATGAATAAACAAATAAACTTTCTTTTATAAGGTTACCGGTTTCAGTCTGTTTTAGACCATCTTCAGACCTACGCCTTGATGGTAGATGGTTACTGTGAACGGTGCAGGCGCTACACCTCCACGAACTCTGAACGCAAACTTCCCACGCAGTTTTTGGTGAGTGGTCTACATTGTACTAATTGCGCGCAGGTGGACGTGAAGTGGTATGCTTGTAGTCTTGTAGTCTTTGACGAGAGTAATGTTCATATTCCACCCCCTTCTCCAATCAATAAATCAATTGTGACTTTAACCATATTCGTAGACACTAAATTTAAAAGTGACTGAAGGGTTTACCAGTCTGTGGGCTTGAATGTCGAGGTAAATTGTCATTTCAGAGTTTTCCTGCTTTAGTATAAGATAAATGTGAATCAACCTGACGTTGATATATGTGTTCCCCCATTTTTTTAAGTAGTTTATAAATATCATTCACTCTGAACGTCTTCTGAAAATATAGTTAATCATACCATATTTTTAAATTTAGTAGTTCAATCATTTTTAGTCCCAGAACAATGCACTGACCATCAATATAAACTTCCCATCAGTAAAATTTAAGCTCGGGGCTGAGAAGGCTAACGAATGCTCAGACTCAACTCTGAAGAAAACAGATCTTCGGCAGCGTAAGTCGGCTATTTTATGCTGCTCATTTTGGACAGTTCCTGGAGAAAACAGCCTCCAGCCTCAGAGTGACGAGGAAACAGACCCGAAGCGCTGTGTTAAGTTGGTTGCCATCTCCCGGCTTTCCGCCTCATAGCATTAGGAAATTGGTTTTGATCGCTGCTTTGCCGTATTCCAGGGAGGAATTCTTCATCACAGGGAACCACATTTGACGTACGTATTGTGGTGTCACCGCCAGACACCACACTTGCTAGGTGGTAGCTTAACTCGGCCGCGGTCCATTTAGTACATGTCGGACCCGCGTGTCGCCACTGTGTAATCGCAGACCTAGCGCCACCACCAAGGCAGGTCTCGTGATACGAGAGAGCACTCGCCCAGTTGTACGAGAACCTAGCTAGCGACCAGATGTACGAAGCCTTTCTCTCTCATTAGCCGAGAGACAGATTAGCCATACAGTGATTGTACTTAAAGTCTCCTGTGTATCGTCAAGATCGATGTACCACAATGTTGGAGTAAAGTTAAGTATTAAACCTGCTCTGTACTTTTCTTCCTAACATTAATTACGTATCCTGTTCCAGTACTTCACGCCCGTCTGCGTTAGTCTAGCTTGCCTTTTCAGCCATCTCAACTTCACGGTGTCGGCCCAGATACCGACACAACATTGGCGACGAGGATGGGATCCGAACCCACGCGTGCAAAGCACATTGGATAGACAGGACACACTTGACTGTGCTCAGGAATCTTTTGAAACTTCGCCAGCCGTGTGTAACATTAACCGGCCCGCTGGAAGCGCTGCGCGGCCCGGTAACCGGGCCTCGCGCACGTCCGCACAGCTGCCGCCGCGCGCTAAGCCACGTGTGCCGCGCCAGCCCACAAATGTAGTGAAATCGTGCCCGCGGTGTGCTACTAGACATTCGCGTGAACATTGCCTGTCACGCCAAGCTATTTGCTTTTTCTGCAATAAGAAAGGACATGTTCAAAGTGTTTGCCAGAAAAAGCTCAGATCAGACAATCACAATCATTCCAGGCCCTTTGCTTCGCGCCGGAATCAAACCAAGGACACTCAGGCTCGTGGACCTTCGCCTATGGACATTCATGTCGTTAATTCCGCTTCGTCCAGTGACACTTTCTCTAACAGTAACTGTGTTCGTCCCACAAAAACTGTGCGTCGACGTCGCCGGAAATCACGTCAATTAGCAAGTGATTCTGTACCAGTGTCTATTCAAATTGCACAAAACAGTCGCTTTTGTCGTCAGCAGGACAATAAACTTTTTGTGGACTTAGACTTTGAAGGCAAAGTGATACCATTCCAGCTCGATACCGGAGCTGCAGTTTCATTGCTCAATCACGACACGTACAAACAACTGGGCAAACCTCCGTTGCGTTCCGCAAATGTTAAGCTAACTACATATTCCGGACAGACAATTCCTGTGTTAGGACAGTGCAGCCTTCTTGCAACATACCTGGGACATGTCATTAATGCCCAAGGCATACATCCGAGTCCAGAGCACCTCCGTGCCATACAAGAATTGCCTTCCCCTCAAAATGTGAAACAGCTACAGAGTGTGTTGGGTAAAATTAATTATTACAATAAATATGTGCGCAATGCCTCTTCCATTTCAGCTCCGCTTCATCGCTTACGCCGTAAAGGTGTTCCGTTCGTCTGGACGACGGAATGTGAACGCGCCTTTCGCCAGTTGAAATCGGCGTTGCTTTCTAATACTTGCCTTACGCCTTTCGATCCCCAGAAACCCCTTTTGTTGATGGTAGATGCATCGGATTTCGGGATCGGTGCTGTGTTTGCGCACAAAGTTGGCTCCCATGATCGCCCTATTGCCTTTGCGTCCAAATTGCTCTCGTCTGCGCAAAGAAATTATTCACAGATAGAGAAAGAAGCTTTGGCTCTCGTGTTTGGTGTTACTAAGTTCCATGATTTCTTGTATGGTCGTCACTTTACCATCATCACAGACCACAAACCTTTGACATCGCTTTTTCATCCGACCAAGCCTGTACCTCCACGTACAGCGCAGAAATTCATTCGCTGGTCTATTTTCCTCTCGCAGTACCGCTACGATATCTTGTATCGGTCCACTGCTAAGCATGGAAACGCCGATGCGTTGTCCCGTTTGCCTGTTGCTGAGGATAAAGCATTCGATTCTTCCGAACTTGCTTGCATGTTCATTGATTCGGAAACCGATGAAGTGGTCGAATCGTTTCCGATTGATTTTCGTCGTGTAGCTACAGCCACAGCTGCTGACCCTGTCCTTGCTACTGTTTTACGTTTTGTTGCTACGCAATGGCCCTTGTCAAAGTCTCGGATCGAGGATCCGTTGGTTCGCCGATTTTTTGCTCACAAGGAGAGACTTTTTGTTCGACGTGGTGTTTTGTTGTTGCGTTCTGATAATGATCAGTCCAGAGTCGTGGTCCCACGTTCGTTACAGTCCTCTGTTTTACGGCTTCTTCACCAAGGACATTGGGGTATAGTGCGAACGAAACAACTTGCTCGTCAGCACTGTACTTGGTTCGGAATCGATGCTGCGATTACGAATATGTGTTCTTCGTGCCCGGCGTGTGCCGAACAACAATCCGCACCGCCGCGGAAAGTCTTTGCGTGGCCAAAAGCCACTTCCCCTTGGCAACGCTTGCACATTGATTTTGCTGGTCCATTCTGGAATGCTCGATGGTTGGTTCTGGTCGACGCCTTCAGTAATTTTCCTTTTGTTGTCCGGATGTCTTCCACGACGTCCTCCGCCACCATCCAAGCGTTGTCTGCTATCTTTTGCATTGAAGGTTTTCCGCAGACTATTGTTTCCGACAATGGCCCACAATTCATGTCCGCAGAATTTCAGTCATTCTGCCAGGCCAATGGTATTCAACATCTGACATCCGCGCCGTTTTCGCCTCAGTCCAACGGTGCCGCTGAACGATTGGTCCGGACTTTCAAGTCACAGATGTTGAAATTGAAAGAGTCGCATTCTCGGGAGGACGCATTGTTGCTCTTTTTATCTTCGTATCGCTCTCAGCCCCGAGATGGTCGCTCGCCGGCTGCGTTGCTCCACGGTCGTCCTCATCGCACCTTGATGTCTTTGCTGCATCCGCCGCATCAGGTTCCTGTGCAGCGGCAGACTCCTGCTTTTGCTCCAGGCGACGTTGTATTTTATCGCAACTATCGAGGTTCACGGCGTTGGCTCGCAGGGCGCATTCTTCGCTTCCTCGGCCGCGCGATGTATTTGGTTTTGGGGACCTCTGGTGAGGTGCGTCGGCATCTCAATCAGCTGCGCCTCTGTCGTCGCTCGGGTTCTGCCGCTCCCCGTCTGCTTTCAGCGACGGTGCCGTCCGGTCAGCGCCCTGGGGACCCATCTACTGGTTCGCCTCATCCCCAGGTGTTACCGACGATGCCTTCCATTTTGCCCCATGGCGACGCGCCGCCGCCGCCGCAGCAGCAGCAGCCGCCGCCGCTGCCGCTTGTTCTCCCGCCGGCGCCGCCCGCATTCGACGCTTCGTTGCAGCCGCCAAGCGCCTCCCAGGGTCACGCGCCGCCGATCGCTTCCCGTGACCAGCTGTCCTCCGCCTTGGAACTCCCGCCCGCTCCGGACCACATGACGTCATCGCGCGTCGGCTACCCCGGCGCAATGGAGGTTGATCCTTCGGTCCCTCCTGTCTCTTTACGGGCGCATACACCGCATGTTGACGTGCACCCTGGACTAGTTTTTCAGGCGTTTCCTAGCTCCCCTCGGACCGAATGGCCGGGTGCGGGTGGCACAGCCTCGCCTGTTGTTAGGCTCCCCACCTCATCGCATACGTCAACATGTGGTCCTCCCCACGGCGGTCGGAAGCCTTATCACACGACCGTTCGCCGATTTGCGGGGGAGGAATGTGGTGTCACCGCCAGACACCACACTTGCTAGGTGGTAGCTTAAATCGGCCGCGGTCCATTTAGTACATGTCGGACCCGCGTGTCGCCACTGTGTAATCGCAGACCTAGCGCCACCACCAAGGCAGGTCTCGTGATACGAGAGAGCACTCGCCCAGTTGTACGAGAACCTAGCTAGCGACCAGATGTACGAAGCCTTTCTCTCTCATTAGCCGAGAGACAGATTAGCCATACAGTGATTGTACTTAAAGTCTCCTGTGTATCATCAAGATCGATGTACCACAATGTTGGAGTAAAGTTCTTCCTAACATTAATTACGTATCCTGTTCCAGTACTTTACGCCCGTCTGCGTTAGTCTAGCTTGCCTTTTCAGCCATCCCAACTTCACGGTGTCAGCCCAGATACCGACACAACACGTATTTCGCAGAAACCATATGTCATTAAGGGGCAATATTTTCATCCACGTAGTAGTACTGAAATGGTGAAATTAGGCAGACAGCGTCACGTATTCAATGATTTACAAACCGAACAGCTGAACCGCCTGTCACGTTGGCTCGTATTCAGAAAAACTTGACTAGGTAAGAATAATGATGTTGTTTATACTACATTAAAGTAAGAAACTATTCTTTTCATGTGAATTGGCTCCTCCGGCGTAAAATGAAATGAATAAGACGGTAGTAAACCAAGGATTAAGAGTGTACAAGAAACTATGAACTGGATAACAGAGGGAACAGGGACGTATCCAATCAGCACTGCTGATTCGAGACATACTTCCATAAATAGTTTAACTTCCACGACACGTTGACCGATATTTCATTACGGAAGAAGCAACAGAGGATGATTACCCTCAATGCTGCATCGATGACTAGATCATTGCAGACGGAGCAATATTTCGAAACTGACGTGGATGGCAAAGTCAGTAAGGACTGTCCTTTTAAGAGCATAATCCCCCTGGGTGTTGTGATAAACTTAGGTAATCATAGATCTAGATACATTAGTGATACAATTCTCCCGAGCTTCCAGCAGCGTCAGGTGGTCAAAAACCCACGAGTACCGGCTCAGTACTCCATTTTTTCCCCTTCATTTCGTTCCTCATTATTCTGGACATTTAGTCTGGGCGAACGTCGCATGACGTCTCATCAAGTCTGTCGTTGAATCCTTCACTCACTTTTCTTTTTTTCTTTTCATTGTAGAGGGCAACCAGTCCTCTGATTGAGCACGCTGGGCTACCGTGCCGGCACAAAAAACATCTAAACATGTAGCTGTGAACTCTCCATAATCGTCGGCCATTGTCAAGTAGCGACTGTCATGTGGTTGCTGGAGCCGTCCTTATAGAGAGGGGCTACCGCCTATGTAATCTCTGGTACCCTTTACGGCGACATGTGATATTCTGATTGCCATAATGCCGCTCCGGCTTTAGCATTAAGTTTGGTGAATCGCAAATTTTGGTTAACTGCAGACCTCCACTCCATACCCTCATTTCGTTTGTATATCTCTGGTATATTGAGGCCAACATCATCTTTCACAGACCTCATGAGTTTTCGAAATTTTGCTGGCGAGCTAGAGACTAAATCAGTTCTTTGCCTCTGTAGGAGTTCACTAATTTTAGCTGTTACCAAGCATAACAATGGAAAAAAGCAAGCTGCACGAACAAATACAGTGTTGGAAAAAATGCCACACTCTCAATCACAAGGCCATTTTATTGGCAAGTGAGATGACAATTAGTTCATCATTGTAGAAGTACATGACAAAATTCAGACCAAATGAAACACACGTGTCATAGTAAAGGGTGCCCAAATAGTCGCATCAGTACACGGTGAACCTCACTCTGGCAGCACTGCAGGCGTGTATTCTCGCATGAAGACGATTAGAGTCGAAAGACATCCTGCGATAGATTATCTCAAGCGTCTAGCGCCCTCTGCTTCATCGTTCATGCAGGCTCTGGAGAACAAGTAAATTCCCGCTTCACCGTGTCCCATACGTGTTCCATTAGAGAGAGATCTGCTGGACAGGGCAGATGCACATCACAAGGGGCGCATTGGGTTGCAGCAGCCGTCTGTGGACGTGCATTGTCGTGGTGAAAGGGCTCATCACTTTCCTAGCAAATGAATGACTCTACTACAAGAATAACAACCTGTGGAGGGTTGCAGCAGCCGTCTGTGGACGTGCATTGTCGTGGTGAAAGGGCTCATCACTTTCCTAGCAAATGAATGACTCTACTACAAGAATAACAACCTGTGGAATGTCTAGATAATGTAGGGGTGCTGGTTACTTTATTGTTTATGAAAACTAAATGCGACCGCGAGTTCTAACTGATGGCTTCCCACATGCTGAAGCCTTCAGTGGGACCTGTGTATCGTGGGCAATTGCACTCCATAATCAGCCGCTCACCAGGTCTGCGCCGTATGCGTGTACTTATATCACCTAAATGTAGACAGTCCCTAGATTATCCAGCATAATATTAAACTAGTACGTAGGAGTACAGATTTTTTGTTATGAGGGTAGTCATCCTTTTAAGTGTAAAGTAGTGGACTGAGTGTTTCTTCAGGGTTTTGGTATTAGGTCAAAGGGGGAAGACGGTCCGTCTAGAAAAATGCATCACCAATTTCTGGGACTCTGTCAGGTGCCCAAATTCTTGAGTCCTGTTAATCTTCTGGTGACAACATCTATATCTACATCTACATATATACTCCGCTAGCCAGCAAGCGGTGTGTGGCAGAGGACACAATTCGCGCCAAAGTCATATTTCCACCCCTCTGTTCCACTCGCGGATCACGCGAGGGAAAAACGACTCTCTGAACGCCTCAGTACGAGCTCTAATGTTCCTTATCTTTGACTGGTGAACATTGTACGATTTGAAAGTTGGTGGTAATAATATATGCTCTACATCCTCGGTGAAGATCGGATTTCGAAATTTAGTAAGCAGCCCCTTCTGTTTAGCGAGCAGTCTATCTGCAAGTGTGGCCCACTTCAAACTTTCAATGAGATTTGTAACGCTCTCGCGATAGCTAAATGTACCAGTCACGAATCTTGCCGATCTTCTTTGGACCTTCTCAGTCTCTTGTATCAGATCCAACTGGTTAGTATCCCATACAGACGAACAATATTCTAAGACTGGACGAAGTAACGTATTGTAAGCTATTTCCTTTGTTGAAGGACTGCAACGCTTCAGGAGTCTACCAATAAACCGCAATCTAGAGATTTCCTCACCCGTTACTTGTGTGATCTGATCATAACATTTGAGATCATTTCAAATAGTAACACCCAGATACTTGACGGATGTTACCGCTTCCAAAGACTGGGCATTTATTTTGCACTCGTACATTAATCGAGATTTCACCTTGTTATACGCAGTAGGTTACACTTACTAATATTGAGAGATAACTGCCTGTCATTATACCACGCATTTATGTTCTGCAAATCCTCATTGATTTGCTCACAACTTTCGTGTGATACTACTTTCATGTAGACTACATCGGCAAACCGTCTAATGCTGCTGTCAATACCATCAACCAGATCGTTCATGTAAATCGTAATCTGGCCACTGGAAAAACGTCCAAAATTCATATCAGCCAGGTTAAGGAAAGTGATTAAGCTTGGCTTTCCTGTCTCCGAGGGGGTGGAAAGCTTTGGTGGGGGAGGGTGAGCCTTGCCATCTTTCGTTCTATCGATTCTCCTCCAGCGATCGTACCCCTTCCAGCGCAAGTGAGGTGGTCGCGAGGTGGCGCCCAGGAGAGAGAATCGGCCGAGAGAACGTGCGGAGTAACAAGCAGCTAGTAACAGCGTGTGATTGGAAGTGGAGAGGAGAGGCAACCTTGGTGGGAGATAAAGTCGCTATGAAAACAACCATACGGGTGGACGCTGGCTGTGTTGGATGCGTATTGGAATGGACTGCGTAGCGAAGTATTTTGAGGGTCGTTAGCCGATTGTATGCGATTTTGGGTGCTTACTAGTGCCTACTCTTCCGATGTTGTTGGACATGGACTTCAACTGATGTAATAAAGTGATTTCATTGCGTTTATGTCATTCGTTGGAGACACGTTTTCTGCCCTCTGTGTTGTAAGTGTGATGAACCTGAGACAGATTACAGTTTCATTCTCAATAACGACACTCGGTGTACAGTTTATCTTGTGGATCGTCTCTACAAAACTTGTAGTGCGATTCTGACTGGCGGCTGATGGCATCGATTTATCATTTAAACCTTTGGGCTTACTGTGTATTATTTCTTAACCACAGTGTTTAGTCTGTTTCAGAAAGCAGTGTGTATCATTTAACACATTGATGCACATTGTATTGTCATTACCAGATTTTTCTCCCGAGTCTTGAAAGTTTATGTCCATCAAGGATGTATAATTATTGTAAGGCTACCCTTTTTTTTTATTTTGTGCCTTTCCTTGAGGTAATCTTATGTCAACGTGAACTGAATTTCTTGTTTGGGCATGATTTGGTTACTGCTTGAAGGCAGTGACAAATTGTTTAACGTTTTTTGGTGATAATTTTATGCTGTTTTATCTAATATTGTTCTCAGTTCACTGACTTTGGTTCATTAGGGAAGGATTACTTACTTAAGGTGTTTAAGTGTTCGTTATCGTATTGCAACGCGTGACTTCTAGGATCATAATTCCTTACGATTTGTAGTACCTTCGTGCCTGGGTTGTGGGTTTGATCTACGCCTTCGGGCCCTTACTTATCTTTCTTATTTAGTAGATTCCTACGTTCCGTTTATGGTCCATGTACATCCTGTAACAGTTGCCTGTTTTTAAGGTAATACTGCTTGAGGGAGTGTGTGTGAAACAGGCGTTCTGAGGCTTGTATACCTCACGGTCCGACGTTTTGTGGTTGAGCGAGACAACTGGCAGTTTTCCACGCTGCCTGTTGTGTAAGACGATCGTGTCTGTACCTGTTGGCGCCTCGAGTTTAGATATATCTACAAGAAAAGTGTCGTGTATTGGTGCAAGGTTCACAAATTTAAAAAGAATTCCTCTACATGTAATTTTTGCCTGTCTTTTTCAGGCGTAAGCTGCGTTTCGTATGAAAGGCTTGCATGTTTAAAGTTGCTTATTGTATGTACTCAGTAGCGAATGCATTCCCTAAGCATGACATTTATCACCTGTGAGTCAATTTCGACACTCTTCAGTTTGTCTTCAGTCTAGTCCTCGAGATACGTAACATCAAAAGCAGTTTATAATCCCATTAAAGATGCATTAGCGTAAATCGGCTGCTGCCGTCCGATGTGTAATCATTGTAACGGTAAGCTGTTCAGAAGATTGTTATTTAATCCTAGTCTGTTGCTTTTATTGATTGTATCTTTATGAAAATTGTTTCAAGGGCAGACTTGTGCCTGATTATGTATCCGGTAGTCACTCATTTGGCAAAACTTTTCATTATTATTGTTATTTGAATTAATTGTTTACATGAATGAAGTTTCGTGTGCAATAAAAGGTGAGTGAACTTCTATCCCCTCCACGAAGGTCCAGTCCTTCTACTTAGTCCTTTATAGGAATTTTATGGGGCGCCAATGTATTCCCTCATCAATTTGTTCACGATTCCTACTGTCTGGCCAATTGTACATAATTGCATCAAGAATCTTTGCATCACTATAGTACTGTCCACAGTTACGTTGAAAACGACGCTGTCGTATCAAACCCTGAAGATCAGTGAACCACTGAGGGTATAGATGTTCTGGCTTTTTTCTCAATCGAAAGAACTTGTACAAGTTACAGCGAAGTGTACACGATCCTTAGTGAGGTCGGAAATTAAATCTTCAAAAATTAGCAATTCCGGCTTACTAGGTGGGAATAACTTCTGACTGAGGCGGTAAACACCTGTGCCAGCCATTGACAAGAAGTAAGGAAGTTTCACAGTACCTTGCATTTGATGTGTAGCACAATGACCGTTGAACTGAGCGTAGTACTCGTTCCATTCCTCTTGTTGTTTATCGAAACCTCGGAATGTAGAAATACACGGAGGCGGGGGCTGTGGATGTGGCGGGATGTTATGGCGGAGTTGATGCAGCAGCGGCTTGTGCATTAATGATTGGTGGTCGGCCGTCATCAACTGCGACATTTGGTGATTCTGAAACTGAATGAACTTCATTAGATCAAAGCCAGCAGCAAATGGAGGCTTAGACGCATGTGGTGTAGGAGGTGGGTTAGAGGCCATTTTAATGAGAAAAACGCCACAAGAAAGTAATGACACACAATTGTGTGTGTGTGAATTTTTAAGGAACCAAACTTCTGAGGTCGGACCCTAGACTTACACACTACTTAAACTAACTTACAGTGTGAAACTTCCTAGCAGATTAAAACTGTGTACGGGACCGAGACTCGAACTCGGGACCTTTGCCTTCCGCGGGCAACGCTCTACCAACTGAGCTACCCAAGAACGACTCACGGCCCGTCCTCCCAGCTTTACTTCTGCCAGTATCTCGTCTCCTACCTTCCAAACCTTACACAAGCTCTCCTGCGAGGAGGAGAGCAAGTGCAGGTTTCGGAAAGTCAGCAGCTGGACAGATCAAGAGATATGAGCCGAGATGTGCTGCTGTGTCGATGATGACCTGTAAACAACTCGACGACCAGCCAGACGTAGCACGTATTTTGCCGGCCCCTATAGTTTTGTCTCGGCTTCGCTATGGTATCTTCCTCCTCGCGCTTTAGAAAACGGTGCACAATACGCGAGGGCAGCAGAATCCTCGAAACGGTGAGCCGTGAAAACTCCCCCCAGCTAATAAAAGTCCATTTTACAGCGAGGACCGTTTGTCAAAGGCCTTCTGCTGAGGGCTTTGTAATTTGCCCTTTGAGTCTTCAGAAGGGGCACCCCTCTGTCTGTCCCTCCTGAAAGCAGCCAGACTATTCAGACACATTTCGTATTTTTTCACAACTTGGTAGAAGTGCGTTGTGACAAACAGAGGCAAAGACACGCTAGGGTGGGAATTTTTTTTCCACATATTGACAAAGAAACGCATTGGGCGTGCTTAGAAACAGGTAGAGTGCGCGATCACGAGCAATTCCACGAATTTTTGTGCACGAAAAGACTGCGGATTGGTGGAATAAAGGAGAGAGACGATGACGTCGACGCACGAGCCCGAAATTCTCGGAAAAGGCCCGTTCGTTTACACAGTTTTTGGTTGGGGAAAACAGCAACACAACAGTTACGTGACTGGTTAGCTTTGTCATCGGATGGCGACTTTTGGACGTGAACTCTAAGCAGGACAGGTACAACAAATGCTTTCTAACGTTACTTAGTGGCAGGGAAATGAAGAAGAAACACATCCAGTAGGAGGTTTTAAGCCGGTTCTTGCACTTACACTTCTTGCTGCTTATGATGCATCCTTGAATTAGAAGACAAATTCTGCCGGCATCCATCTGCACCATTCGTAGTCTACACGTCAATAGACAACAGTTATGGTGAAAAAATGTGATGGCATAGGGAGCTAGTACGAAATGAAGTTTATTGATGACCATGCAGACAGACACAGTCGCATGTTGTTTTCCATTTCTCTATCTAGTGCAATCACACAATCAATGATATCCACCAGCGGCTGTGCTGTAGTGAATTAA
Organism: Schistocerca serialis cubense; assembly: GCF_023864345.2. Lineage (NCBI taxonomy): Eukaryota > Metazoa > Arthropoda > Insecta > Orthoptera > Acrididae > Schistocerca > Schistocerca serialis. The sequence continues at coordinate 380,430,936 of NC_064645.1, read as the reverse complement.
TATGTTAGGAAGATGATTTCCTCCGACCCCATTTCCTTGTCACATAACTCTACCAAACTTATCAGTGTATATTACAGCATAATTTCATATTTCAATTTGACGTTGTCTGTCGTCTGTTCAAATACATTTTATGCAATGTCTTTATTAATTTGTGCAGAATAAAGATTTTGTAATAGGAATTTGGTTTACTTGGGTCACGGTTTTCGTTTCATAGTTAGCGAATCCCTTTTTAATGCGGTTCGTTAATACTTATTTATGGGAGTGTAAACACGCAGGACCCAGTTTTAGGGCCACTTTTTTCGTGTAATAGCTTTAAATACCATTGCGTAACATTTGTGGAGAGTATCTGACTTCTTCAGTGAGCAATCTGCCCGTCAGCAACTCAGCTGATGCAGACCGTTACAGCATCCCACAAAGGAGGTTCATTTCGATTGGCACTTTACAATACTCAGTTCCAAAGTGGCATATCTTACGGAGTTTTTGTTGAAATAAGTACGATTAACATTGGTTTGTAGGGAAATCTCGTGAATATTTTGACAGCACGAGATAAAGTCACCAATTGTCATCGTAAATTGAAGTTTTAACAACAATGGGCAGAAGTTACCAGAACTGACAGTGATGCTCGATACCGGTAATGACCAGTTCTCTTTCAAACATGAAGTAAGTCAACACTTATCAGTGAAACATTCTTTTGTTGTTGTAGTCTTCAGTCCTGAGACTGGTTTGATGCAGCTGTCCATGCTACTCTATCCTGTGCAACCTGCTTCATCTCCCAGTACGTACTGCAGCCTACATCCTTCTGAACCTGCTTAGTGTATTCATCTCTTGGTCTCCCTCTACGATTTTTACCCTCCACGCTGCCCTCCAATACTAAATTGGTGATCCCTTGATGCCTTAGAACATGTCCTACCAACCGATCCCTTTTTCTAGTCAAGTTCTGCCACAAACTTCTCCTCAATTCTATTCAGTACCTCCTCATTAGTTACGTGATCTACCCACCTAATCTTCAGCATTCTTCTGTAGCACCACATTTCAAAAGCTTCTATTCTCTTCTTGTCCGAACTATTTATCGTCCATGTTCCACTTCCATACATATCTACACTCCACTACTCCATCCCTCAAAGCTACCCATTCTTCTTGTACTATATTTCTTTCCCTCATTCTTGTCAATTGTTCCCTTATGCTCTCCCTGAAACTCTGTACAACCTCTGGTTCTTTCAGTTTATCCAGGTCCCATCTCCTTAAATTCCCACCTTTTTACAGTTTCTTCAGTTTTAATCTACAGTTCATAGCCAATAGATGGTGGTCAGAGTCCACATCTGCCCCTGGAAATGTCTTACGATTTAAAACCTGGTTCCTAAATCTCTGTCTTACTATTATATAATCTATCTGAAACCTGTGAGTATCTCCAGGTTTCTTCCATGTATAAAACCTTCTTTTTGATTCTTGAACCAAGTGTTAGCTATGATTAAGTTATGCTCTGTGCAAAATTTTACTAGGCGGCTTCCTCTTTCATTTCTTTCCCCCAGTCCATATTCACCTAGTACGTTTCCTTCTCTTCCTTTTCCTACTATCGAATTCCAGTCACTTATGACTATCAAATTTTCGTCTCCCTTCACTATCTGAATAATTTCTTTTGTATCATCATACATTTCTTAAATTTCTTCGTCATCTGCAGAGCTAGTTGGCATATAAACTTGTACTACTGTAGTAGGCGTGGGCTTCGTGTCTATCTTGGTCAAAATAAGGCGTTCACTATGCTATTTGTAGTAGCTTACCCGCACTCCTATTTTTTTTTAAATTCATTATTAAACCTACTCCCGCATTACCCCTATTTGATTTTGTGTTTATAACCCTGTAGTCACCTGACCAGAAGTCTTGTTCCTCCTGCCACCGAACTTCACTAATTCCCACTATATCTAACTTTAACCTATTCATTTCCCTTTTTAAATTTTCTAACCTACCTGTCCAAGTAAGGGATCTGACGTTCCACGCTCCGATCCGTAGAACGCCAGTTTTCCTTCTCCTGATAACGACGTCCTCTTGAGTATTCCCCGCCCGGAGATCGGAATGGGGGACTATTTTACCTTCGAAATATTTTACCCAAGAGGACGCCATCATCATTAACCATACAGTAAAGTTGCATGCCCTCGGGAAAAATTACCGCTGTAGTTTCCCCTTGCTTTCAACCGTTCGCAGTACCAGCACAGGAAGGCCGTTTTGATTAGTGTTACACGGCCAGATCAGTCAATCATCCAGACTATTGCCCCTGCAACTACTGAAAAGGCTGCTGCCCCTCTTCAGGAACCACACGCTTGGCTGGCCTCTCAACAGATACCCCTCCGTTGTGGTTGCACATTCAATCAGTAACTATTTTCCTAAATTGGAGATTCGACAAATGAATGGTTGGATTTTAATACCGTTTGAAGAAAGGAATATTTTCAGATACTGAAGCAAAATTTCTTTGACTGTGTGAAGATAACACACAGAGAATAGGTATCTATAACACAGAGCTAGAAATATTATGGAGACTGTTTCATGAAGAATATCCACAATTATCATAAACAGTCCTAAGAATACTGAATCCATTCGGCATGTATTTTGCGGACCATAACACGCTACGGACCATAAGACGCAACTCAATTTTTAAGCAATTTAAAAAAATAACATATACGCTATTTGTTTTATTAGGTTGTAAGCCAGTCTAAAATGCCTGAAAATCGTCACCTGAACTTTCTTCTTCTTCTTCTTCTTCATCTTCTTTTTCTTCGTCATCCTCTTCATGTGTAAGACGGTCTTTAATGATATCGAGAGCGTTACTTATGCCACATTTCTCTAAGATATAACAGTAATATCTTCTCTCACTCTAGCCCACGACTGTTTTATTTCACACTTGCTTGATTGTCGGTCGTTCTAAAGCTCCCTTCAGCATGAATTCATGTTGGGTTCCATCCACCATCCACCATCCACCTGTTCCATTCCCCTCTCATATAAACTTTAATGAGTTACTTATTGAGACACCAAGAGGTTGCAGTTGTTAAGTAATTCCTCCCGGAATGACAGCAAGCTCAGTATTTCCCTGTCTCAGTTTCTCTTTCACAGAATTTTTCAGATGACTGCTAAACTGACGTAGCATAAGAACTCTTCTTAATTATGGCACCTTTTCTCTCCCCACTTTATGTTAATCCACAATTTCATACCAGCCTCGTCTACGCAATCCCTGTCATGTATGTGAAAACCACCACCTTGCGGTATTTCAGGTTTTGGCATTGTTTTGCATTTTAAAATGATCAGTGGATGAAGCATAGTACCGTCAGCACAACAAGAAAGGATAACCCTTTAATGCATTCATTCATGTCCACTTATTATAGTTTTAGCGCCTTTCATGGCAAAAGTTCTGTTACTCGGCACATCAAACGTCAGAGGAGTTTTGCCCTTATTAGCAATTTGGCTCAGTTCCACACTGGTTTTCTTTCGATTTTGAATAATAAGGCGATGGAAAGATAATATTTTCTCTTCATACTCTTGCGGCATTTTCTGACATATTTTGGTTTTTGTTTACATGCTACATCCATGGCGCTTCTTAAACCTGTAGCACCATCCAACTCCACCCTTAGCACCTGTTAAATACTGCTGCAGCTCTAGCCTACGCGCATGAATTTGAAACATTTTTATATTGATTCCAATGCCACTGTGACGGTGTCCTTGAATCCACTTAAATACGTCATCGTCTAGTTTTGTCCATTTTCCATTCACTACTCTAATTGCACATTCAGTCTTTCTCATTCTTTCGGCTTTACTTAACTAACTCGCCAATCGCAAAGGTTTCTTCTATTAGTGGAGGGCCGAAATGCTGCTCAGCTCCGGCCGCGGTAGTCTAGCGGTTCTAGGCGCTCAGTCCCGAACCGCGCGACTGCTACGGTCGTAGGTTCGAATCCTGCCTCGGGCATGGATGTGTGTGATGTCCTTAGGTTAGTTAGGTTTAAGTAGTTCTAAGTTCTAGGGGACTGATGACCACAGTTGTTAAGTCCCATAGTGCTCAGAGCCATTTTTTTCCGTTCACCTGTTCTGTTTCTATGTTGTTCTGCATATGCTATTACTTTCGATTTATAGCTCACATCATACACTGAAGCGCCAAAGAAACTGGTATAGGCATGCGTATTCAAACACAGAGATATGTAAACAGGCAGAATACTGCGCTGCGATCGGTAACACCTATATAAGACAAGTGTCTGGAGCAGTGGTTAGATCGGTTACTGCTGCTACAATGGCAGGCTATCAAGATTTAAGTGAGTTTCGACGTAGTGTTATAGTCGGCGCACGAGTGATGGGACACAGCGTCTCTGATGTAGCGATGAAGTAAGGATTTTCCCGTACGACCATTTCACGAGTGTACCATGAACATCAAGAATACTGTAAATCATCAAATCTCCGACATCGCTGCGGCCGGAAAAAGATCCTGCAAGAACGGGACCAACGACTACTGAATAGAATAGTTCAACGTGACAGAAGTGCAACCCTTCCTCAAATCGCTGCAGATTTCAGTGCTGAGCCATCAACAAGTGTCAGCGTGCGAATCATTCAACGAAACATCATCGATATGGGCTTTTGGAGCCACTCAAGCGCTCTTGATGACTGCACGACACAAAAACTATTGATGACTCGAAACATGTTGCGTGGTCGGACGAGTCTCGTTTCAAATTGTATCGAGCGGATGGACATGTACGGGTATGGAGACTACCTCATGAATCCATGGACCCTGCATGTCAGCAAGGGACTGTTCAAGCTGGTGGAGGCTCTGTAATGATGTGAAGCGTGTGATATTGGAGTGACAGGGTACCTCTCATACGTCTAGATACGACTCCGACTGGTGACACTGTATCCACTCATGTCCATTGGGCATTTCGACGGACTTGGACAGTTCCAACATGACAATGCGACACCCTAAACGTCCAGAATTGCTACAGAGCGGCTCCAGGAACGCTCTTCTGAGTTGAAACACTACCGCTGGTAGCCGCACTCCCCAGACATGAGCATTACTGAGCATAACTGGGATGCCTTGCAACGTGCTATCCAGAAGAACTCCACCCCCTCGTACTCTTACGGATTTATGGACAGCCCTGCAGGATTCATGGTGTCAGTTCCCTCCAGCACTACTTTCGACATTAGTTGATTCCATGCCAAGGCATGTTGTGGCACTTCTGCTTTCTCGCGGGGCCCCTACACGACATTACATCTGCAACTAAATCTAAGTGATTACTCTGCTATTCACAATAAAGTGCCTGGTAGAGGGTTCAATGAACCACCTTCATGCTGTCTCTCTACCATTCCACTCTCGAACGGCACGCGGGAAAAGCTAGCACTTAAATTTTTCTGTGCGAGCCCTGATTTCTCTTATTTTATCGTGATGATCATTTCTCCCTATGTAGCGGGTGTTAACAGAATGTTTTCGCAATCGGAGGAGAAAACTGGTGATTGAAATTTCATGAGAAGATGCCGTCGCAATGAAAAACGCCTTCGTTTTAATGATTGCCACTGCAATTCATGTATCATGTCTGTGGCACTATCTCCTCTACTTCGCGATAATACAAAACGAGCTGCCCTTCTTTGTACTTTTTCGATGTCATCCATCAGTCCCATCTGATGCGGATCCCACACCGCACAGCAGTACTCCAGAGTAGGAAGGTAAAGCGTTGTGTAAGCAGTCTCTTTATTAGACCTGTTGCACCTTCTAAGTGTTCTGCCAATGAATCACAGTCTTTGGTTGGATCTACCGACAAGATTATCTATGAGATTGTTCCAATACAAATACAAACTTATGGCACCTTTAATTGTAATCCCTAAGTATTTAGTTGAATTTACAGTCTTCAGATTTGTGTGCCTTACCCTGTAATCTAAATTTAGCGCATTTCTTTTAGTACTCATGTAAATAAATTCACACATTTCTTTATTAAGGGTCAATTACCACTTTCCGCACCATACAGATACGTTATCTAAATAATTTTACAAGTCGTTTTGATCATCTGATTTTTTTTTAAATGTGTCAAAAGCATCGTAGATAAAAACAGAATGATTAACACATGCATATCAAGTATATAACAAATACAAAAAGAGTATAAAAGTATACAGATATATAAGCGGGGTCAAGTAGTTTTTTATTTTATGAAGTCTTGGATCAGAACCTGGCCGCGTCCAGAGCTTCCGGGGTGGCATTCATCAAATCCTTCATGGTGCAGGTGCTTGGGCACAGCACTGCGTGAGGTGGGTGGTGGTTTGAGTGTGTCCAGAATCACACAGCGCCGGTTCATTTGAGAGGCCCCATTTGCGTATATTCTCTTTGGATCGTTTGACACCATAGCGCAACCTATTAAGAGATTTTCCATGTCGTCCATCCTTCCATATGGCCGAGAGGGAGTTCTTCGATTGGGACTAACCGTTCCCCAAGGTGCGCGTTTTCTTCTCGCCACATTGCCAGCCTCACTTGCTGCGGTGTCCCGACGATGTTTTCTGCTGTGTGCAGGAAACTTTTTGTGGATTTTAGTCGACGGCCGGCTGGCTGGTGTTTGTACAGCGGGTGGGCAGGTGAGGTCAACGCCTTTGCCTTTTCCTTCCTGGCCGCTACTTTCCTTCTTATATCTGGTGGGGCCACGCGTGCCAGGCAGTACAATTTATCAGTCGGGGTTGGTCTCAAACAGCCTGTGATGATGCGGCAGGATTTATTAAGCGGTATGTTCACTTGCTTGGCATGTCTAGAATTGTACCACACTTCGCACGCGTACTCCGCTGCTGAATAGCACAAAACAAGAGGAGTGGTTCTCACTATTCCAGGCTGTGCCCCCCATGTAGTGCCCGTTAGTTTGCGCACTATGTTGTTTCTCGCTGCTACTTTGTGTTTAGTGTTCATGCAGTGCTTTTTATAGGTGAGTGCTCTATCCAAGGTGACGCCTAAGTATTTTGGTGTTTCGCAATGTTCCAGGTGCACTCCTTCCCAGTTACGTTGTAGTCTTCTTGCAGATTGTCTGTCGTTTAGGTGGAAGGCGCAGGTTTGGGTTTTCCCTGGGTTGGCTTTGAGATAGTTCCCCTTATAAAAGGTGGCAAGCTGTTCGATGGCTTCTGACAGATTCTGTTCAACAGTTTCAAAGCTGTCTGCTTGAGCGGTAATGGAGCAATCATCTGCATATATGAAGCTTTCGGTGCCTTGGGGGAGGGGCTGGTCATTAGTATATACAGGGTGATTCAAAAAGAATACCACACCTTTAGGAATTTAAAACTCTGCAACGACAAAAGGCAGAGCTAAGCACTATCTGTCGGCGAATTAAGGGAGCTATAAAGTTTCATTTAGTTGTACATTTGTTCGCTTGAGGCGCTGTTGACTAGGCGTCAGCGTCAGTTGATGCTAAGATGGCGACCGCTCAACAGAAAGCTTTTTGTGTTATTGAGTACGGCAGAAGTGAATCGACGACAGTTGTTCAGCGTGCATTTCGACCGAAGTATGGTGTTAATCCTCCTGATAGGTGGTGTATTAAACGTTGGTATAAGCAGTTTACAGAGAATGGGTGTTTGTGCAAAGGGAAAAGTTCTGGACGGCCGAGAACGAGTGATGAAAATGTAGCACGCATCCAGCAAGCATTTGTTCGCAGCCCAGGAAAATCGACTCGCAGAGCTAGCAGAGAGCTGCAAATTCCACAATCAACTGTATGGAGAGTCCTACGAAATAGGTTAGTTATGAAACCTGAACATCAACTACCTGAGGCGATGGATCGGCCGCCAGGCAGCCCGTGACAGAGCACTTCATCACTGGCCTCCAAGAAGCCCTGATCTTACCCCCTGCAATTTTTTCTTATGGGGGTATGTTAAGGATATGGTGTTTCGGCCACCTCTCCCAACCACCATTGATGATTTGAAACGAGAAATAACAGCAGCTATCCAAACTGTTACGCCTGATATGCTACAGAGAGTGTGGAACGAGTTGGAGTATCGGGTTGATATTGCTCGTGTGTCTGCAGGGGGCCATATTGAAAATCTCTGAACTTGTTTTTGAGTGAAAAAAAACCTTTTTAAATACTCTTTGTAATGATGTATAACAGAAGGTTATATTATATTTCTTTCATTAAATACACATTTTTAAAGTTGTGGTATTCTTTTTGAATCACCCTGTATATTAAAAAGTGTTGGGGCCTGTACGCTTCCTTGGCGGAGGCCATTTTTCTGTATCCTCCACCGGCTTCTCTGTCCCAGAAAATCCACGAAGAATCTTCGATTCTGGAGTAGGTTTCCAATCAGTAAGGTTAGTCTGTAGTCCCTACTCATTGCGTATATTTTCCCCAGGAGCAGTCGGTGGTTGACTGTGTCGTAGGCTGCTGATAGGTCTAGGCAGACAACCCCGGTGATCTTCCTGTTCTCGAACCCATCCTCTATGTCTTGCGTTAACTTTACCACCTGTGACGTGCAGCATTTGCCCTGTTTGAAGCCTGCTTGTTGTGGGATCAGGAGGGGCTCGATGGCGTCCGTGATTCCGTGGAGTATCATCCTTTCCAAAACCTTGTACATATGGCATAGCAGAGAGATCGGATTGTAGTTTTTGGGATTGTCACATTTCTTTCCTGGTTTTAGGATGGCAATGACTCGCGATTTTCTCCAGATTTTTGGAATTTTGCAGGATGTCATGTAGTTGTTCATCATATCGACTCCTTGTTACAAGTCCAAAATGCTTTATTTGCTCGACGCATATATCATCAAGGCCGGCTGCTCTCCGAATTTTGCACGTACTGTTCGCCTTCTCCAATTCCGCCAAGGAAAATGGCTTGGATAGTTCTTCGGTCTCCTGAGGGGGGTTTAGTTCTATGCCCCTATTTTTTGTCTTTAGGTTGTCGTATCTTGGTGGTTTCCAATTTGTGAGAAGCTGGTGTGCAATTTGGTCTGCTGAGACGTTCGCATGTAGATATGGTTTGATGGGGTCATTGGCTAGGCGTTTTATGAGTCTCTAGGCCTTTTGACTATCTCTGTCAAAATTAGTTTCCTCCATCAGTTTGGTCCATTGCTCCCTTCTCACTTCTGATATCCGGGAGGTAATAACTCTTCCTCTGGTGAGCGTTTCTTCACTGAAGGGGTTTCTTTCGAAGAGCATTTGATACTCTTCCAGTAAGGCTACTGTTTCCTGGGTGATTCCTGGTGTGTAACTTGTTCTGCATCCCCTTGGAATGGACGCTCTGGAGCAGGTTTTGATGGTGTCCACGAAGTTGTCATAGTTGTCTGGAACTGGACTATATGTCAGGACTCTCTCTTCTAGTATTCTGGTCAATTTGGGCCAGTCTGCCTTCCCGGAATTGTATCTCCTTATGAACTTTTCTCTTCGTGGTATAACTATTGGCAACATTTGGCACATTATTGGGCGATGGTGTGTCTTTGGGATGGGGGCGCAGATGGACTTAAAGCACTGTTGTGCTATTTCTTCGCCGACGAATAGGAGATCCGGGTTGTATCCGCGGCGCCACCTGCCGCCGTTGAAAGATATGGGAAGTTTGCTGTCGTGGATAAATGCCAGGTGGTTTGACTCGGCCCACGCCAGAACCGCTTCACCGTTTTTGACTTCTTGTGCATATCCCCATACGCGACTATGGCTGTTGAAATCGCTGATGATGACAGCCGTTTTCTGTTTACTGATTTTTACTGGTGGTTCAAAGTGGAAGTCTAGATTTGGGGGCTTATACAGTGAGGTCACCGTGCATTCGCCAAATTCCACCGTGATAATCTCGATATCTCTCTCCTCAGTGTGATCCGCCATCCTCACTTGGAGGTCCGGTTGGGCGAACACGGCACTCCCGTATTGCGAGTGCGGTCTTTCTGCTACTAGTTTCATCCGTGGAACCTTGGGGCGTCGGTGTTGGATTTCCCTATGCGTTTCTTGCACGCAGAGTACGTCACATTTGGTTTTTTTGACAAAGCTCACTCAGCAATTGTTCTTTGCAAGACGAAATACCTTCTATGCTCACAGAGATGATCGTCAAAGCTGGTTATGATAAGAACCATCCGGTTTTTCTCGAGACATTATGTCGCTCTACTGTGATGCTTCTGGTATGAGGGAATCTGCCGGCTTAGAGCCGTTGCCCAGGGGACGCCCGAATGTGTTATTAATGACACATCCTTCGCGTAGGCTTCTCTCGTGTCCCCCACATCATCTGATGACTTCACAAGACGGTAAATGACAGTATCATCTGCAAACAATCTAAGACGGCTACTCAGATTGTCTCCTATGTCGTCAATATACATTATGACCAATAGAGGGCCAATAACACAACCTTGGGGAACACTGGATATTACTTCTGTTTTACTCGATGACTTTCAGTCTATTACTATATTAGTTACGTGTACCAGTTTCTTTGGCTCTTCGGTGAATGAACACCTTTTATTTTCTTCCATTACGAAACTGGCTACTAACATAAATATTTTAGTGTTAACAATAACACAAATAACTTTTGATTTCGCTAGTACCGTGGGCTAACAACGCATCATAGACTACACAATGTTTTGGATTTGTGATGGGATGGGAGAGTGACTCTTTTAGCAAGCTTTTGAATCCTCAATTTCGTCGCATCGGTGCACTGCTACTGCCAGCTGAATACAGCGAATATATGGCCATTTTTAAGTCTTTTGGGTATTTTAAATAAAACACAAAATGTTTTCACGTTGATTTCAAGTATAAGACGCACCTGAATTTTGGAGACAGTTTTTCGAAGAAGAAAGTATGTCTTATAATCCGTAAAATAGGTACTTACAGATCAGTGTGATAGTAGAGTTGCAACTACGGTGACGATGCAAACAAAAGCAAGGAAAAAAATGATTGTGAAATACACTGGCTGACAGGAAATCAAATATAAAAAAATGAGTATCAGAAAATGCAATATATTATCTCGTGGATTTCATTATTTCTTGGTTTAATGTAGCACCTACAAAAGAATGTAAGTTTTATATGCCGAACAATAATGGAATATGATGTACTTTCTTATAATTTTAAAAATATACAGGTTCAAATAATTTCTTTGTAATATATACTTTAGTTAGATACTACACTCTATCGGTTTCTATACGATCTCGATCAAGTGTAATGGGCTCAGGAAAGTTTAGTACCCCTCTGTCACAATGATTCAGTAGGTCAGTATTGAGTGAACGTATTAGAATGCTAACAACCCCGTATGCAATGTGATCTCTAAATGACAAGCTGGCGTAATCGACTCCCTTACTTCCGTAAGCGCGACATACATTGGAATTCACACACAGAAAACTTCACAATTAGCAACCTGTGTACCAAACGCCGCTTCCACGCTTTGTCGCAGTGGACTTGGCGCAAACTGTGAAGTTATTACGAATGGTTTGGTGGTGGGCAGCGAGCAAATTTGAGAGACAATGCTCGACCGCTGGGCGCTGGAATCTTCAGTGCTTATTAACCGATGCCAGCAAATTCAGTCCGAACGCGGCCGGTGCCCTCGGGGATAACAAAGGCGCCTCGTTAATAATTGTGTGCATCGGAAGCACGCACGCTTCATTTGCTTTGCTAATGAGCAGTTAGACAAACACCGGGTGGAAATTCTAAACAAAGGTGCAGACGAAACCAAGAGCTGGACGATCCTGTGTGGAAGTAATTCGTTGCTGCGGTGTTGCACTGTTATATTCTATATCCGAGTAAAGACAGTCGAAAAACTGACATCAAATGTCCAATTAAATTTCGTGCTGTTTTTGGGAAGAATGACAATATAAACAAATCATAATTATTTTATCCGATTTTCACAGTTGCGTAATTGTCTAGTCGGCGAATAATACTTTCCGCAACACCATTTCCTCCGTGGTTACCAACAGCTCTGCCGTTACGGCTACAATAGTGCCACCATCAGCAACAGCGTTAAGGCCAAGTTTTTCCATCCCCTGGCCCGAAAACAGCTGGGGTATGGCGCCCAGGGCTAACTTCGACGGCACCACTTCATCCCTCTACCCTACCGCTCAGCCGAAAACTCCCCAGTTTTTTCATTTATTCCCATCGTTATTTAACTCCTGCATTTGTTTACTGATATCAACACAGCAAGAAGTTTACTACATATCACATATTTCAGTAATTCACCTTTGTACGAAACGCTTCAAAACATGTAACAATGTTCATAGTCGCTTTGCTTTCAACAGTATGGTACCGCTGGTGGTTTTTCATTGTTTCGTTTACAGTCACGACAGTCGCATGTCGGTCAAATGTCAAACCAACGAACGTTAAAAATACACTTTTTATAGTTTCATTGGTCGAACCAGTTGGTGTAACTGGAGTTTTTCCATCCAGTAGCCGAAAGTAAGAAACGGGCGTCTCTACACTAAGTAGAGGTAGATCTTCCCGAAATGGTGCTCAGCAGAACCTAATCCGTCTCTCCTTATGATAGCCTTTCTAACATCTCCTCCCCTTTCTCAATTTTCTACTACCACCCCCCCCCCCCCGTCCCCCCGTGCTTTCCCGCCTTTATCTTCTTTCTTTTCTTTTTTCTTCTTCTTCTTTTTCTTCTACTTCGTACTTCCATATCCTTTTCTTTCGCAATTCTTCGCTTTATTCGCTCGTCACAAAACTGCATTCCGAGGCAACGCACCCCCGCAGTCATCACTCAACTGACACTGTATGATCCTGCCGAAAGGTTCACAGAAGACCGAAGTGACATTTCGAATGGCAGAAAGGAACACAGACTAGAAAGAAAAAAAATTTGTGTAATTTTCTGATATGCCAAACGGCCTTTGATGTTCAATTTCTCTGTAAAGTTACTCAAGAAATCAGTCATTCACAAAATGTCCCGTACCAGCCGTTACACAAGTGGGAAATAATTATTTGATCCCTCGTCAAATAAATATCGTGTTGTGCGACCTTTGGCTTTCCCGTTTTCGTAACACGATATTTCGACAGTTCATCTTCCACAGGTATCACCTGAAGATTACGACAAGGTACGCTATCGAAATACAACGTTACGAAAACGATTGAACTCGTATGGACACCCGATAACACTACAAAAAATTGCGTGTTGTTAATGTTGTTGTTGTTATAGTCATTAAAAAAATGTGTGTGAAATCCTATGGGACTTAACTGCTAAGCTCTAAGCTTATACACTACGTAACCTAAATCATCCTAAGGACATACACACACAACCATGCCCGAGGGAGGACTCGAACCTCCGCCGGGACCAGCCGCACAGTCCATGACTGCAGCGGCCAAGACCGCTCGGCTAATCCCGCGCGGCTATAGTCATTAGCCTAGAGACTGTTTTGATGCAGGCATCCACACTAGTGTATCGTAACAAACAAAAACTGCATCCTACATCCGTTTCAAAGTGTTACTGAATTCAAACATTGGTCTTCTACAGATTTACGTTCACAGTTGCCTCATTACCAAATTAACTACTCGTTGACGTTTCAGGATAAGTCCTATCGTCTTCCTTAGTTATGCTATCAACCAGTTTCTCTCGCTTCCCGCGCCCGGATTCCCGGGTTCGATTCCCGGCGGGGTCAGGAATTTTCTCTGCCTCGTGATGACTGACTGGGTGTTGTGTGATGTCCTTCGGTTAGTTAGGTTTAAGTAGTTCTAAGTATAGGGGACTGATGACCGTAGATGTTAAGTCCCATAGTGCTCAGAGCCATTTCAAGCCATCCAACCAGTTTCCTCCCCAAATCATATCGGTACCTCTCGATCTTAGTGGCCTTCTTATCCCAGCACAACGACGGGTCCTGTATCATAAACCGTCTGTTAGATGTACCACAGTCCTCCGCAGGTCTGAAGAAAATCTCTTGCTGGAATGCTCCAGAAGCACATTCTTTTCTGCACACTCTTCGAGACATCGAAATTTAAGAGAAATAGTACAAAGGACATCTGCTTAACTTACAAGCTAGTGGAACACGCCTTTGTAAGAAGAATATTTCTGGAACACTGTGGTCGCAAGCAAGTTTTAATATCGTAGCTATATCCGAAAAAAGATTTCCTTGCCAGTAATTGAGCATAAAGATCCAGTCCCGTACCGAGGTGAAGTTGCCACATAAAAGCTAGAATGAGTTTGAATACGGCAAGCATAACAGGAAACGATTTCTGTGTCTTGTATTAAGCCTCAAAGAGCCAGTAACGTACCGTCCATTCATTTAACGATCAGTAGAAAAAGACACTTGGTTGTAAAATCATACGAAATGTGATGTAATCTCGTGTACTAGACTTGCGTCATATGGTTGAAAACTGCAGAGCCTCCTAAATGGGTAACATGTCTATTACACATTATAGACTGCTACCAGATAGCTGACGGTGTGGAATGTACATAAGGTTTTTCTTTTAGACCTAGCGACTCTCAATCCACTGTGGATAACAACAGTTGTAGAAGACCCCGAAATGTCACTGTAAGATCCAAAGAAATGTGCTCCACAGGCAAAAGTATTAAAATCCTATTTCTCAACTGCCGAACCGTTCGGAATTAAGTCCGGACTTTGAAACCCTCCTAAAAGGCAATAGAGCTCACGTAATACTAGGTAAAGAACGTTAGTTCAACTCGAACTTACTTGCAATGAGATTTTAGGGAAAATTCCATTCAATTTCGAAAGGATATGCTGTGAGGAAGCTGACGTGGTGTACTCCTCGCAGTACACAACAAACTCAATTAGATTGTTGGAGAAAACTCTGTATCATTCTTTGGCATAAACGTACTGTAGGATCTATCGACCTCTAAATTCACCGCCATCTGCAAACTTTGGAGAATGCCTCAGTTCACTGGAAAATATATTCATTAGTACTCCCATCACTCGACAACCTATCGGGATAATTACAGTTCTGCAGAAGATGGGCGCGACGCCACATCCTGCGAAACAGTACTAAATGCTTTTTCGGGAAACTACATAGAACAGATATGCGGATACAAATAAACTGGTGGAAATACGCCTGACCTCTTTGAGGACGTCCACTTTCAAATCGAAATCAGTTATCATGAGGAAGTTGTAATAACAATAATTACCAGGAAATGAGTGTAAGTAATACAAGTAGAAAAATTCATTTCTCGAGCAAACTAGACAAAGAGGCAGTAGTTGAAAGATTGTCGTCATCTATAAAAATGTTACTAAATGTTATGTTCTAATTCTGAAACAATTTTTATACTGAATTTCAGCCGATTTCCAGGCGTGATGACACAATTTGACTCGGAAATTTTAGTGACAAAGGTAGTTTTTTCGCAACACGCAATGGTAATTTCTTTTAAAAGCTTCTGAAAGAAACATTACTGAGTTAAAACCAGGGATGCGGTTGCATTAACGCATACCTGTACACTGAACTTTATCTTGTAGATGAAGTCCATGCATGATATGTATTTGGCATCTGTACGTTTTGAAAACACACTGAGGACAAGAAAAATCAAATCTTAAAAAAAGAGGCAATGACGGAATTTATATTGAACAGGCTGATCTGAAGACCTCCTTGCTCCGAATGCTTGGATCAGTAAATTGGAAAATACACATTTACTCGATATCTGTAAAGGATACGAATGAAGGGGTCAATGTCTGAAACTTCCAACGACTACCGGAGCAGAAAATGATGGAAAGATTTCACAAATCCCAACGAAATTCTGGTCATACAAGGGATGCGTCAGCTGCCCCTACCTATGTTGTGTTATGCAACCCACAATTCTATATCTGGCCTTGAAAAGCACTTGCCAGACTTTCATATTCTTTCGCTCACTACGTACAAACTATTAGTCCTACAGAAAAAGTGAAGATGATCGCTTTGTATTACATTTAATGTTGTTAAATTTTGTACAGAGATATGTTTTCGCTGGTTCCCGCGGTTTCGACTTATTCACGAAAAGTGTACAAAAGTGATCTTCAAATACACCTCCATCACCACACTTATTCCTCATCGGTAAGGATTTCTAGTATGTTGTTCGTGGCTCTCCCTCCTACCAATGTCCAAAACTTTCCGAACTTTTGCCGGTATTCGACGTTTTTTGATCTCTATTCATTGAGCTATTACGTCACTAGCATCCTCGGCTATTTCGATGACATTATTAATTAAACGTGGCCGTGAGGGTAACGAAAGAAGAACCATTTTTGTAGATATTACGCTAAAACTAGTTACATTGAGAATTCGATCCAAACTTAATCCTTACAAGCACAGCAGTTTCGTAATCAGACGGACTGACGCATTTTACTATGTAATTGTTTATTTCATCCCATTAAAATTCATGAAACTGTTAGTCAGACTTTGTGGAACACCAGTATAATAATTTTTAAGTATTTGGGTAAGCCAGTGGCGTAATAAGGCCATTCCATGAAGAACATAAAAGGAATCCTGACCGGTGGGAGCTGAGGGTGGGATTCGGGGTTGGTTTGAAGATCACTCTTGCACGTACTTGTTGAATAACTCGAAAACTACGACTTCTAAAGAAAAGGTATCCCAGCACAGAATTCAACTTCATCAAATTTCCTACAGAAAGGTCTTGTCTATTTCTTCTGCAGGAGTAATAGTTACCGCGTAGCGAGCGAGAGTACATGAAAACATCGCTCGTTGTTTTTCAAGATCAGATACAGAATTGCGGGTCGCATAAAACGACATCGGTAGGTGCAACTAATGACCCTGTTAGTGGAATCAGAGATCTGACACTCTAAGAACTCAATTTGAGTGGAGCAAAGTATAAAGACAATCGCTTAACTCTATTTTTAAATGTTGCTCTACGAATGAAAATCCAGAGTTATTGCCCCAATTAGATTCTCGCACCACTCGAAAGACGAGTGATGTAGACATGTCAGTGGTGTTGAGAAATAGGTAAGATCACTAAAACTGATCAAAGCTCCAGGGCCAAATGGACACAGTATTAGGTTCCATACTGAATTTGCGGTTGATTTTCTTATCTTTTAACCTCAATAAACCTCAGATCCTTCGAACCAAAAAAGAAAAAAAAAAACCTAGTAGTTGGAAGACAGTACAGGCCACACCCATTTGCAACAAGGGTGTAAAAACGTGTCCAGGGAACTACCGTCCCATATTCTTGACAACGAGATGTTGCAGAACCTTAGAAAATGTTCTAATCCCGAACGTTTGAGGTGTCTCGAGCAATCGAACAAAATGCTCTGCTATATACCAAACAGCATGAAGTCCGAAAATATCTATCACATGAAACCCAAAGTGTGCTGATGCAGCGATGTTGAAGTAGTATTTCATAACTTCCGAAAATTATTTAACTCAGCACCGCATCTGTACCTATTAAGGAAAAAAAGGAACGTATAGCAGTTGAGATTTGTAATTGGATTAAGAATTTCTTGGCAACGAGCATGTAACATTTTTAATGGAGAGTCATCCACAGATATAGAAATAACTTCAGGTACACCTCAAGGAAGCGTGTTAGGACCCCTGCTGATCATGTTGTATACTAATGACCTTGCAGATAATAGTAACAGTTTTCTCATACTTTTCGCAGATGATTATGCATTTTTTCTGTAATGATGTATCGTCTGAAATATCCAAACAGGTATGCAGCAAAATTTTTATAAGATTTCTAAATGGTAGAAAGTTTGGTGACAGCTAAAATGTTCAGAAATGTAAATTGTGCACTTCAGACAGCTGGAAGACGTAGTATTTTCGTCTAAGATTTCAAAGTGGTAGAAATCTTGGTAACCTGTTCAAACTGTTAGAAATTTAAAGTTGCACACCTCACAAAACGAAAAAGAATGTAGTATCGTGTGACTACGATGTCAGCGAGTCACAATTTGAGTCGATTAAGTCATACAAATAGTTGGGTGTGCCAGTTTGTAGGGATGCTAACTGGAAAGACCACGTAAGCTGATTTGTAGGCGAAGTAGGTGGAAGATTTCTGCTCACTGGTAGGATACTTAGAAAAATGCAATCAGTCTACAAAAGAGATTCCCATCCTAGACTATGGTTCAAGTGTGTGAAATCCTCGTCAAATAGGACTATCAAGTGATAAGGACTGTATGTGATGCAGGGAAGCACAATTGCTGTAAAACTGTTTGACACATGGGACAGGAACACGGAGATGTGGGAATAATTGAACTATCAGATGCCTGAGAAAAGATGCGAGCCATCCCATGAATGCTTAATTACAGTGTTTCAAGAATTTATTTTAAATGAGGAATTTAGGAATATAATTCAGCCCTGTACATATTACCGCCTTAAGGATCCAGAAGACGAATTTATTTTAAATGAGGGATTTAGGAACATAATTCAGCCCTGTACATATTACCGCCTTAAGGATCCAGAAGACGAGATTAGACTAGTTACAGGGCACAGAGCGGGGTTTAAGTAACCATTCATTCGGCACTGCATATATGAATGGAAACAATAGAAGCGCTAACAACTGGAAAAATAGGAAGTATCGCCTGCCATGCTCATCACAGTCGATTGCAGTTTATAAAGAGTGAGCCACTTGCCTCTACTGAAACGTTTTATGCTACCCGCAATGCTTTCAAAAACCTCGGTGAAGATTTTTACATTCCTTAGCTTGTTGCATGAAAACTGTTAGTCCCACAGAAGAAATGAATAGAATCTTTTTGTGGGAAATGTAATGTAGTTAAATTCTGTACTGCGATACATTTTCCATAGTGGCTGTGGTTCTCGAATTACTCAAGATAAAAAGGTATAAAAATGATCTCAAAGTACGTTTTTCTTGAATAACTCGAAAACCATGGCCTCCAGCGGAAACGTATGCCAGTACAATATTTAACTACATTAATTTTCTCTTAATTTTCTCTTTAGGGCTATTAGTTTGTATGTAACGAGCGAGAGAATATGAAAACCTGGCGTTGGCTTTTAAGGGCGTTGTGGTTTGCATAAAACCTAACGGAAGGGGCGGCTGAATTACCCTGCTTATCAGGATGTAGATCTGTCAGATCTGTCAACAGTGGCTGATTTTAGACGTATTTACAGATCACTTTGTAGATTAAGTCGGTAGCTTTTTGATGCTGCCCACGGATGATACATTTGTATACACTGAAGTGTTGTGTCCTAGGACACAGTACTGAAATGTGCATGGAAATGTGGAAACATCCTACAATGCTTGATTACGTCATCCTTACATAGTCACTGGATTCAATATACCTTACAGACATATCAGTACCTTCACATCTAAACTACATCAATATTCTGCGAACAACATTTCAGTGTGTAGCGAAAGATACTTCTGTTTCTCTATGTTTTACCACATTTCCTATTCCAGTAGAAATAGAGAACGTTGATGAGTAACTATGTGGGATGGAGTACCTTCGAGCCGCGGTCTTTTCAGCGATATGCATTCGAAAGTAATATGAGGTCTGACTACATGGATCATAAGCTTCTCGGATTTTAGAAGCTTTTCTCCTAGGTGATACTCTACCGCTCTCTTGTGTCATCTTTCACTGGAGTGAGATCAGAATTTTGGTAACGCTCTTGCGCTTTCCAGATGAACCGGAAGCGAGGCACGCTACTCTCTTTTGAATCTTCAAAAACCTGCTTCATCAATCCCATGTGTGTTATTTACTTAGATGTAGGTAGATGTAGTGGTAGGGTTCGTGACTGCCATAAAGTAGGCTATTCAACAATCGATCAAGTGACGATTAGATTAGATTAGATTAATTATTCATTCCATAGACCCACAAAAGAGGGGCTCCTCCTGGGTGTCAGATAAACACGTTACAAAAATGTAATTAGAAAACTTGAGTTCCATTAATTGTAACGATCCTCAGTTAATAAACAGTAAAATTATGTACTTGAATTAACATTAAACTTCTAATACTCAGAAGTTTAATACTTACATTGCATTCATTAAATCCATCATTCACACAGTAGCTAGTTACTTGGCTATTACAACCAAGTATTGTCAAAAAATTAATTTAATTATTCATTTCAATGACCATTAGTTAAGAACAGTCAAATTATGTACAAGATTTAAAATTAAACTTCCACTATTTACACACTTAAGACTTACATCTGATTTCCATTTATCCATCATTCACACAGTAGGTAGTTACTTGGCTGTCACAACCAAGGTACAAGTAAGGTACCTCTTTTGTGAGTGAATTATATGTTCATTTGAATTGTTTGAATGAATCTCAGCCTAGAATCTACATTTCCTACAACCAGTTTTATACAGTTTTCGGTTACTCACAGGTATTACACAGCACTTTCATTAATTTGTCGCCAATAGTGTCATCGAATAATGGGGAGTTTCTCTTTATTTGCATGTCATAAGTTGAATATTTTTACGTTAAGTATTAACAGATTTTGCCTTGATAAAGTGTTGATGTTACTGCGTCCATTATGCTCCGTAGTATCCCATCTCGTACTGCCGCACGTCAAATAAAGGGCTGTTCCATTATTATGTTGACAGTGAAGGTTCAAACTCAGGATACTCTAACATTTGGGACAGAGATTTCTTTATTTAGTCAGTCATCCAGTACTCCATAAAGATTCACAATGTAGCATAGTACACTGGACGCAACGAGGTACTAGTAAAATTTTCTACACTGAAATTCTAGATCATCTGTCAGTTCCAGACGCGGGTGCGCGGCTGGATTTCGAACGTATAGTCACTCTCCTTTAACATATTCAGGGTGTCTACATGGACAAGGAAAAATAATTCCCGGATTTTTTCCGGATTTCCCGGTTGAAAATATACTTTCTCACGGGTGAAAATACACTTTTTCTGTGTTAAGTGACGGTATACCTTTCCTCGGCACTTATCAATCCTTTTATGGTTTATGGTTTTATACGCAGGCGTAGAATTTCCCGGCACTTTAGAAAATAAAACTCAAGGGGAAAAGCACGTTGAAGGTATAAATTCGAATTCCACCGAACACCGCATGTTACTTTCCCAAGTATTAAAATCGAGATTGCGAAGCGCTTTTGTAAGCCAGTCACAGCTCATGTCATCTGATCTCGCCAGCTGATGACAGCATTTGATACGGGATTTAGTAAGCCAATAGCAAGATCACTCTTAAGTAGCGCGAACACACAAATAAGAAAAATTACTTGCTTAAATTAATGTACAATTGTTGCTACAAGAAAAGCAAAGCTATCACATGTAATATTGGTCTCTAAGATTAATAAGCTGCAAGAGAAGCTAAGCTTCCACGTATATTGTTGATCTTTTTTGCGCGTCATGCATCACATAAATGTGCCAGTAATTTTTTTTAATAACGACGTAAACGTCTGATCTTCTGGGCTCGAAATTCTGCATATGGTCGTCCCCAAAGAGCTGATTTTTAAATGAGAGTCAAACGCTCAGTGGTTTAAGAAAATCGTCGTACACTCTCTCACATAGTTTATCTTACATAAAAGGAAATTTACTTTGAAAGTAACGCTTTTCAAAGCAATATTCGCAATATTTTTCCGTGACCTATTTGGGAGGTAGGTTTTAGCAGTTGCCAGAGAGCGCCAGATAACAGGCGTCACTGCACTTGCGCAGCTACGATGACCCAGGAAGCCCGCATGTTTGTACGTGTGAAATATTAAAAGATCTTGCATTAAAACGAATCTAATGCAAAAAAAAAAAACTGTCACGTCACGCTCATTGGAGGCAATTTGTTGTTAAGAAGCACTGCACAGTCTTCCTGAAGCCTTTGACACACTTTGCTGTTGGCAGACGCTTGTATGAGCACTGTGCTTTGTTGTTGTATATGGCGCATTTTCTTTGCGACTTAAGTTTTATTTTTGTTTTTTTCTCTCGTTCATGTTTTGTTGCTGCAGTATTATTCTGCAGAAGCGGGATACAGTAAATTTTTTTGTTAGAGTATTTGTTCTTACCAGTCATAATCACAAAAATCTAACTGAAAACTAAAACAATGAAAAATTCCCGGAACTCAAAAAGATTCTCGGGTTTTTCCCGGTTTTCTCCCGGATGAAAATATTTCCAGGTTTTTCCCGGATCTCCCGGTTGTCCCAGGTCGTAGACACCCTGATATTAAAGGCGTTCCCTGAGTAAATTTGGGTGAGTGCTGGGATGATTCCATTGAAAGAGCATGCCCGATTTGTTTTCTCCTCATTTACATAACCGCGCTTGTGATCTGTCTGCAGTGCCTTCGTCGTCGACAGGAGATAAAGCTCCTTAGTTCCCTTTACGTTAGCACAGTAACGAAATACTCCATTGTACAGGCCATGTTATGTTTTCTGACATGTGATAAAGCACGAAAGTTCCGTTGTGGTCACGTGAAAGGAAATAAAAATGGAAACCACAATTGTTGACATCATAAGTAAATAACTTGAACAGTTCAAGACGACGATACAAAGTTTTACATGACTGTCAACCCAAATCCAACAAAAATTAATAAAAACCAATGTTTTCAGTTTTGACACTGACGAAAGAAAATGCACAATGTTTTCTTATTAGTATAAATGTTAATGCTATACTAAAAAATCAAATTAATGAAACACGAGGAATAGCATATTCTGTATTCTACGTGAGTCGATGTATCATGTTACTCCTAAGTCTCATCTCTGTTACTATCAAATCTAATGTTTTCAACACGGTGTTTTCCGTCGTGTTCTCCGGGCTTTGCAGCTGCACGTTCGAACACGCTTGAACATTCAGTGCCATTAATTTGCTACATTCGTGGTGAAAATTGCGAAGTTCATCGTTCGCTTTGTGAGCGGTGTTTTAATGGCCATGTTTAACTATCCCGGCACGTGTTTGTTTTCTTTGGATTTTTCCTACTTGGCTCCCTAATTCCAAGTTATTTCATTACTCGGGAGGTTACTTATAAGTTCGCTGTACGTACTACCTGGCTATACACGAGCGAATTCTGTTGGTTCCAGGATCTATTTTGATTATTATTTGGAATTTCTTCTGCCTTTTTTTTCACACTACGTTCTTAGTGCTTAAGTAGGTTATAATGATACGGTAAATCGAGACATTGACTCACAATTATTTTTTCTCTTCTTTAACTTATTTTGTAACGCCGCCGCAAATCGGCTATTAACGCGACAAACAGTGCCACTAGCTGATTGTAGGTGGAACTTTTTCAGTTCTTGTATTGTGTGCACAAAAGTGTAATTTTATTTCTTAATTTGTTTTCCAAAAATGTTTTTTCAAATTTTTGGTTAAATATTTGAGTAAGATGTTATCAGTAGAGTGTATAACTCGAAAGAAATTACTTACGTGTAAACATTTTGTTAATATTTGAGAGAGAGGGCTTCACTAAACAGAAAAAACACATTGTTTGCAGATGAGCAAGAGACAAACAGGAGGTCAATAGTCAGTAGTTTCTGTTAATGGCGTAAAAATCTTGAACGTTTGGTGTTCGGCATTTTTTTATATTTTAAAAGATAGCTTCTAAATATTATTAGTTGCGCGTAAAATGTATAATAGCCAAGCTGCTATTTGGGCGTATCATCCATCGTCAGTGGCATGTAATACAGAGGACAAGAAACAGTTGTATACATATATATAATGTAACGATTGCATACACGACAGCAGAAACGTAAGTCTACTTACGCAATGTTGATGCTCTTCAAGCTGTCAGGTAAATTCAAGAAATGGCAAGCGTCTCTTGTATGTATCTGGGCTAGAACTGAAACAATTAGGTCTTCTCCTTGGAATATAAATTACTACATTTAATATCTTCAACCCACATCTCCTCCACTACCATATTACAAGCTAATGTCGTCCACACAATTTATTAAAGGACTCATTCTGAACATCGTGAGTTCCAGTTACAATGTTTATTAGCCAAACCCCATAGTCGCAGTATTACCCATCATCAGTGGCCTGTAATGCAGAGGGCAACGAATAGTTGTAAGTACCTCGGCATATGCAACATAACCATATACATAGCAACAGAAGCGTAAGTCTACATACACTATCTATCTCTATGTCAATGACATTCATGTATCCACATGGTCACTAGCTTTCTAGATGAACCATATCGAACGTAACATAGAATTTGTAACTGACACCCATCTCATTCATATAGAGATACACAATGTAAGTACGTGATTACACAAATTTTTCCGGTGTAGTGATTGTTGACGATCTTCAGGGTATGCTGTCGGATTTCGTCGTCCTGACGACTCGATATTTCGACGGTCCAACTGGCCACCATCTTCAGGTAAACTAGCAGGTGCACAATCACGCTGGAACTGAGGTAACATCAGATACAGTGACCCCTTTACACTCAGCAAACACATGGCTGTTCGTGCACGAGAAGCGAATGGGCTGCCCACTCCGAAGCGAAAAATTGCAGCGTCGCCGGGGGTAGAATCTAACAAAAGCGATGAAACACAAATTAAGATGCAGCCGGTCGAAAATCAGACCATTGTTGTTTTATATCTGATAGAATAAGATGTCATGTCTTGCTTAAAGGAAAGGCTTTACCTCTGATAATAATGTCATCGGAGAATCTTATTTTGGTCGATTCCTTAAGTACATAATACTATAAACGGGAAGATGGGGAATAATTACGTTTCTTTAAATGACATATTATGCCCTTTCTTGAGACAATGTTCAGCGACGGCAGATGGAGCAAATGTGTGTGACTCTGATATTCCACACACTGGTCATGAACCGTACGACTGAACTGTCCAATCTTGGCCTTTCCACAGTGGTAGGGAATTTTATACACTCCTGGATTCCTCAATCCCAAATCATCTTTAACGGATACAAGAAGGACTCCAGCTTTTACCGAAAGGAAAGGACACTTAATATCGTATTTTCTGTGGATTCTTAAAAGTTTCGAAGACATCCTTCCTACAAAGGGTAAAACGGGAACTCATTTACAAGTGCCCATTGTTGGTTCACATGGTGGTCCAAATTGAGAAATACGACCAATTTTATGATCTGTATATCCATTTTGCCTGAAAACAGCCTTAAGATAACCAAATACCTGCGTCAGATTATGAGAATTCGAGATAGTATAAGCTCTCTTGACCAGTGTACGTGAACTTTTCATGTGTTGCTGTGGTAGACGACAACTGCTAGCATAGAGGTAGCAGTCCGTATGCATAGGTTTACGGAACACACTGTGTCTCAAAGTCCCGTTCTCAATTTTTATACACTAAAACATCCAAAAAACCGAGCGAAGTGGCGCAGTGGTTAGCACACTGGACTCGCATTCGGAAGGACGACGGTTCCATCCCGCGTCCGGCCATCCAGATTTAGGTTTTCCGTGATTTCCCTAAATCGCTCCGGGCAAATGCCGGGATGGTTCCTTTGAAAGGATATGGCCGACTTCCTTCCCCATCCTTCCCTAATCCCATGAGACCGATAACCTCGCTGTTTGGTCTCTACTCCCAAACAACCAACCACCATCCAAAAAAAGGTAATTTTCTGTCTTTTTCAATTTCGAAAGAAATTTTGTACATTGATGAAGGCAGTTAAAATGGCCTAAAAACAGATGAAGAACTTCCATTTCATTTGGCCAAACTATAAAAGTATCACCGATGTATCTCAAAAGGTTTAAGACAAGAAGTCCTCAGTGCAGCATCTACAAAATTTTTAGGTCATTTAAAATGGCATGATTCGCACATCAAATTTTCGATGGAAACTGAAAAATTTCTCTAGTCTTCAGAACAATGATATCTGGCTACATGCTCATGAAGAGCATCAACAAGCATTACACCACAAAAATAGATGTAATCATATACTTACATTTTGTATCTATATATTTATGACAAGTTTGTCAGTTATAAATTCTATGTCAAGTTCACCTTGGTTCATTTGGAAAGCTAGCGACTTGTGGATACATTACATGTGTCATTGATATAGAAATACGTCGTCTACGTAGACTATCGTTTCTGCTGGTACATATGCGATTATTATGTTGTAGATACCGATGTACATACAACTGTTTGTTTTCCTCTGTATCACAGGCCACTGATGATGCGTGATACACCGAATACCGATTTGGCTATCAAACATTTTAAGATCAACTCATGATGTTCATAATGTGTACTTAAATAAATTGAAATTGTGTGGATGACAGTAGTTTGTAATACGGCAGTGGAGGAAATATGGGTTAATGTTATTAAATGAAGTATTTTATATTCTAAGTAGAAGAGCTGGCTGTCTCATATATATATATATATATATATATATATATATATATATATATATATATATATATATGAGGCGCTTGCCATTTCTATAATTTACCCGACAGACAGGGAGAGTATTCCGAAAATCTTGTTCGGGACTAGGGGATTGGAATATTTTTAATATTTTAATTTTTTTATGGGAGAATGTTCTTCGAAATGTCAAACAAAAATTAAAATTATCTGTGTGTGTGTGTGTGTGTGTTTGTGTGTGTGTCGTTGTCATCAGGAATGCCGTTTAATAACACGCAGTGTTAGCCACAAAATTACAGTGGAGGCAGTGTGAGAGAGAGGACGGTGCCAGTCCGCCAAGAAAAGTAAGACACCTACTTCGTCATTACATAGGTCCAACAACACAGGTAAGTGGTGCAAACTTTATAAAACGCATCCCTAGATATTTTCTGAGTATTCAAATAAAGCTGTTTTGATGACCACTATAATAAAATTTTAATATATGTGGTTAGATACTGAAGCTGTGAAGAAAAGAATTAACTCATACGTTGATATGGGGAGATAACTTTTATTACTGTTATTTAAAGTCATTAATGCTATTTGGCTCAAACATTCATTTTAAGTCATCACTGACATTTCTCAGTATTGTACTGGATGCTCAGTATTTTGGAATATTATTTTACAAATGTTTGATAACAACTTAGTATGCATGCATATGACTTCTTCTCTGTAGCTATGCTGAGCTACTCGTTACATAAATGTATTGATGATAGTTATTGTAAATAGCTAACCACACGCCCATCAACGTTGTTTATATTATATGGTTAGACTGATTTATTATATTTGGTACACACACAAAGTTACAGTACTCGTATCATGTAAGCTTGCAATATTTTGTAGTAACACGATCTTGGGTGCCCGATTAGGCTACGATCAGTATTCCTTTACATGAAACGTGTTTAGAAGTTAAAGTGCAATTATATGCTGTGATAGTATATGATTCGTCATTGTTTGTGTACATACTGCTGTCACACATTGTGACAACAGTCTTTAGTTGTAGTCACTTGCAAATTTTTCCTTTTTTTTTTTTCAATGACAACGACGTGTCACCTTTAGTTTTATCTTCAAACATTTAGCCTGCAACATTCATAAATAGAACAGTTACTCTGCGTTTAGTCATCGCTTATCGTGTAACCGACTACATATTTTGAGGTGTACAATTTCCAAATAATAAATTAAGAGTAGTGGTAATAATAGTTAACACGCTTTATCATTTTAATGGCGTGGTGAACAGAACGTTTTGGGAATTTCCCTTCAATGCTTCGCAACCGAACTACAGTAAGTACATTTTTCGCTTTCAGTACGAAAAGAACCGCTACGATAGCGTCGTTGCAACGCTCTGGTATTAAAAAAAAGTTTTTGCAACCAAACCGTTAACAAGCTGAAGCTGAGGACGTGTATACGTCCCACACTGCTGCCCGTTCGATCACACGAGGGGGGAGGGAGGGAGGGCGCTCTCGTCCCGTCCCACAGGCGTGGCCTGCTTCTGGTCACGTTCGACCGCAGCTGTTGGCAGATGTTCGCAGCTGACGCCCTGACAAACACTTGTTCGCGGTCAGATCGGGAAACTGCTTCCCGATAACAAACGCCACGCCGGCGGGATTTCCATCCAAATTGTGTGCCACAGGAAGCTTCCACCATGTTCGCAGACAGACGCCAGAATTGTGCGAATTCAGAGTGACGTTCACTGTACTGCGGCCTTGTTTTCGTAATGGGAGCTCCTTCATGTCTAGTGGTATGCGTCAACGATCGTGCCTATGGGCAGCTGAAAAACGGAGAACGGAAAAGGTAGCTTATGCAGGTATCTGCCGTCCATCAGGAAGTTGTACTTGGGAGAAGGTGAACTTCTTTCCCTAGATTGCTTGTAAATAATTGTTTATCAGTTTCGCACAGGACGGTTACTATCTTCAGATCTGTGAAATTATTTAGAGGTAAAAGTAAACAATCAATAACAGATGCATATTAATAGCAACCCCGTGTTACAACATACCTGTATCAAAAGTTATAGCATGTCTCCCATACCAGCACTCCTATACAAGCACTCGATCTAAGACAATGCAGGTATGCGAAGGATGAGATGAATGATGGATCGTCAAGTCAAGGTTAAAACCACAGAATACACAGTAATTCGCTAAGTGCTCGTGCCCCACACCACACACGACTGTGTACTCCGTCGCAGGTAGGCACCGCTAGACTGGCAGGGATGGATCGTACTCGCCGAAAGATTGACAAGCTGCACCCGCAGGTGTCGCTAGTGCATTCATGTACTTCTTACTCAATATTATACATGTATTTTAATTATAGAAAGATTTCTGTTACGTGTCGATAAAAGATTCCTACATACCATTTTTAAAATTAATGAAAAATAGTTATTAAAACAGAAGTTAAACTGTATTCTTATTACATTTACCTGCGCAAATGTGCCTATGTGGAAGCTGTCTTACAACTTGGTGCAATTTCCACAGACTGATATACAATAAATTGCTGCATGACAGTATTTTGTAATTTACAAAATCTGCAAATTGTACAATTATAAAAAATATGTAAATATGCAGAAGCAATGCTACAACGTGTGCTTCCGCTGTGCCATTGTTATAGCAGTCTATTCTGCGGATGACACTCTAAGTAATTACTATTTGTGCAAATAATAAAATAGTTACAGTGATAGTGTATAACATAATGCATGTAGTAACAACAGTTAGACGATGTGACTCACCTTCCGTGAGTTGCATTTCCCTTCATTGCCCACAGTTACTGTCATAGTTTGTTGGTACAGGAGAAAACGCTGTCTCCGAAAAATATTAAGTGTGGGTGGATGCGTCACCAGGTGTCCACGTATTTAAGGGTACCACCACACCTTATTATGGCACGTTATCTTCATAGGTAAACAAATAACCTGAAATCATTAGCATTGGGAACATGTTAAAATTAAAATTTAAAACAGTCTTGATCGCAAATTTTTTTTATTTATTGGAGTGAGTGACCGGTTTCACTCTTTCATATAGTCATCTTCAGACTCCAGAGCGGTGGATGGACACTGCCAGACGAGTTTCGTCGACCCTCTGTTTCATTCGAAATAAAAGTGGTTTAATAAGACGTACGAAGAATTCTTTAACTTGATAAATAATCTCTATTTATTCCTCCCATGTGCAAGAATTGTAGGTAGAATATTCAGTTATTCTGGAGTATATTCTCATATTCTGTCGTCATCAAGTTGTAACTGGCCTGTCTATCTTTTTAATTTATTTTCCGTACTTTGCGCTATTCATATTGTAGAACACTTTGTGTTGGTACAGAGATGTAAACATGGTTTTTATTAATTCTTCATAAATTTTTAAGTCTGGTCTCAGAATGAAACTGGTTCCGTAGCCAATTTGGTTTCATTACTAGTGTTTGGCCGACAACAGGGGGAGTGCTGTTGGTGTAAAGCTTCTGATCGCGGCTGACTCATTAACTACACAGTATTATCAGCGCTCTGCACGTATACTTGCCACAATGACCCTCTCTACACATACATGTGGCATGTGACATTACAATAACCATAAAAGTAAAATCTTAAGCACCTCATTCCAAATTCTGAATTTGCCGAGAGTGACAGGTATCTGAGAATGTCAAAGTGCTGAGATGTAAGTAGTCCGTCAAAATAATGCAATTCGACTCTTTATAAGCAAAAGTAAGAAAATAATCGTTTCAGTTCACTTCGTAATCTACCGCCTCACTAGTCGGTAAAGGCGATAATATGCCGTGATAGCGTACGCCTAATGAATTTGGTTTTGAACAAGCTGTCGTCCCGAAGAAAATTTGACCGGTTGGTGGAGAGAATTATACGACATGTTATTCTAAAGAGCAACCCAGTGTACGCCTGGACTTTGTACTTATTTGGATTTCGTTTAATACTGATACAGAGTCATCAAAAACTGAAACAGGAAGCGAAAAGGGGTACCACATGACTCGGAGTTCACAACCATTATAACTGAAATAAAACCGAAATTAATTAATTCGGTCATCAACCCTATTGAGCACTGATCAGTAGTACGGACAGCAATGAATACGTAACGGTTTGGCTGTAAGTGTGGCAACAGGAGGTTGACACACGGTTCTGACAACACAAGAGGTTACAAAATTATAATGGCTAGAGAAAGCATTTGGCTTAAATCGTTAATACTCAGGTATGTTAATTTGGCAAAAGGTATTTAAACTCGTTATGGAAAAGTGAATAACTAAGATTAATGTTTGTTAGCTGCACTAGATTCCTGGACATGGCAAGAGATATACTTCGGGTAGATTGTAATTGTTATGAAAGTTTAAGGCGTCCAATAAGCAACTGTTGGGTTTCAATAGATAAACGCCGAAATATGAACAGTGTCAGTAAACAATAGGATTATTACGGCAGACACAGAGATGAAATATGTGAACTTAATTTATTCTTTTCTTTGGTTTGAAATTGCGAGAATTACTTTCGTTTCAATCTTCTTTACTTTGTCTTCACTCGGTCAGTAAGAATGGCATTGCTTCAAAATATTAGTGAAGGCTCTGTTAACTTACTGAGACTTCATTATTTACTTTCAATTAGCTTTTCAGCAAACAAAGAAAAATGGCAATGACAATCTTTCACTACTTTCCTTTTAGTTATTTAAACAACTGCACTCGGTTATTCAGTAACTGGAAAGGAATGAATTATAAGTTTATGACAATGACCGAGGATAATAACCAGATCAGGTACCTACAGTTTTCACATATAACACTTCTTACTGAACTAAAATTCACTGAGAATGTCACTGTGTAGGGCGTCACAAAATTTCTAACATGAACGAAAATAAAACCACCGTAAGTTCGTTGTTGTCTACACTGGTGCTTGCAATATTGCGGGAAAATCTCTATTCACGGAGATCAATTACGGGGTAGGATCTTGAAGTTGGAGCCTCTTACTTCCGCCCACACTCGTCACACTTTTTGTTCCTGGCCAGTAACTATGGCGCCTCATGTCGGCTTGACAGTGCACGCCACTTGCGTGTTTTAAGCCTGAATTCTTTTCATAAAAAATTACAATTACAGTTATGAAGATAGTAAATGACTGATCATAGCAAATGCTATTTCGAAAATTGTTTTTCAAATGTACTATCGAAATTTTGCTTGAGAAATGTGGCCAACAATACTTAATAGAAAATAATTAATATCTCATTAATTGAAACAGCCCCCCATGAACCATGGACCTCGCCGTTGGCGGGGAGGCTTGCATGCCTCAAGAGATACAGATAGCCATACCGTAGGTGCAACCACAACGGAGGGGTATCTGTTTAGAGGCCAGACAAACGTGTGGTTCCTGAAGAGGGGCAGCAG
Source organism: Schistocerca serialis cubense (assembly GCF_023864345.2). Classification (NCBI taxonomy): domain Eukaryota; kingdom Metazoa; phylum Arthropoda; class Insecta; order Orthoptera; family Acrididae; genus Schistocerca; species Schistocerca serialis. The sequence goes on along the minus strand of NC_064645.1, from coordinate 380,399,531 downwards.
CCTTTTCAGTAGCTGCTGGATGATTGACTGATCTATCCTTGTAACACAAACCAAAACGGCCTTGTTGTGCTGGTACTGCGAACGGCTGAAAGCAAGGGCAAACTATGGCCGTAATTTTTCCCGAGGGCATGCAACTTTATTGTATGGTTAAATAATGATGGCGTCCTCTTGCGTAAAATATTCTGGAGGTAAAATAGTCCCCCATTCCGATCTCCGGGCGGGGATTATTCAGGAGGACGTCGTTATCAGGAGAAAGAAAACTGGCGTTCTACGGATCGGAGCGTGGAATGTCAGATCCCTTAGAGTAACATTGAGAGTTGCATCAAACCAGTCTCTGGACTGAAGACCACAACAACTGCAACAGGAATTTTGATGCTAACGTATTTTGGAGTGCTTTACATAATGAGGAAATAGATATTGAGGTTAAAATTTTACATAATGCTCTTGTTTACACCAAATGATCGTAATAATAGTTTGTTTATGACAAAAATTTCTGTAACTCGTAACTACAGAATTAATTCCAACGATTCTGATTCGAGTGCAGGTAACTTTCAGTGCATTTTTAATTCCTACTTCACTCTAAAATCGTTGTCTAGGAATACCATTTCTCATGAATAGTTAGTCTCCTCATCGCTCTATTTAAAGAAGTTTTATCACTACCCATTGTCATATTGCACCATATAATATGCAACAGTTTGAATATTGTTGGAAATTTTATTTAAAAACAGAAATTCAGCTTAGACGCTATCTGCTTGCTGTTTGCTGTTGTGCTTTCGAGAAATCTGCAACAACGTTGTCAAGAAGCTAGGTAAGTGGAAATTTTTATTAGGGCGAGATAACTGTTTTGCTTCAATTGCGGATATAATACAAAGAAGGTTTATATACTGACCACTTACAGTTCAGTTCACATTTGGTTCTGTTTAGTGAAAGGTTAGAAAACGACTTTCAATTTGATAACAGCCTGTGGGTACATAGTTTCTGTAATATGTAGATTTTATAGAGTGGATGGTAAATTTGGGCTAAGTTTCAAACAGAAGCATGTAGCTGCGCGGGGGGAGGGGGGGGGGGGCGGCGGCGTTACACAACTGTAGGAATTTACTATACCTGCACCGATAACACATTACTCGTCACAAAATGAAACGGCCATAGCAACAAATACTGCTTTCGGACATATCGTTACAGGAAATTTACTTCCAGTTTTGTGCAGTACTACCAACGGAAGGAATGTCACATTTATGATTTCTTCCTTACCTTGGATGACCAAACCAGAAAATTAAGCTCTCTTTGCGAGGTCTACAAATTTACAGTTTGAAACTTTTGTGATGTCATTTTAGATGGCCCTAATGTTTTTTGATATACTAAATTCATCTATAACAAGATTTTCACTCTGTGACGTAAGATTTTTACAAGCGAAAATTCAGAAAATTTATACAAATCACATAAAATAAGAAACTTATTACAAAAACATGATAAAATAAACCACTCCTAACCACTTTGTTGTTGAGTAGTAAGACCAAGTCACAACTCTTAATGTCTCTTCTTTTCTTCCGACAAAAAGCCGTTTCGTGCTTTTTCCTTCATGCTCTGCCTGAGGTCACTTTCTGTGCTGCATCCAGCTCCCACGTTACCATTACCAAAGGCCCTGGTAATTCCCTTCCATTTAATGGCATCATGGAAGCCTTTTCGCAGATCATTAATCACAGTACGCGTGTTTTATGGAGATGAGCTGCATGGAAGACTAGGAAACGCTGCTTCAAGCTCATTGATACATGTTACACTGTGAAATTATACAGCACGTTTCTTAGTATACTGTTGTGATCACGGTCTTTGTGGTTGCCAAGAAACTTCTTAACAACTTCTTTAACGGATATGCAAAACTATCTCTCAAAGCCTTTAAATTAATCTCAAAATATTCCGTCTTTTACACTAATGGCCATTAAAATTGCTACACCACGAAGGTGACGTGCTACAGACGCGAAATTTAACCGACAGGAAGAAGATGCTGTGATATGCAAGTGATTAGCTTTTCAGAGCATTCACACAAGGTTGGCGCCGGTGGCGACAAATACAACGTGCTGACATGAGGAAAGTTTCCAACCGATTTCTCATACACAAACAGCAGTTGACCGGTGTTGCCTGGTGAAACGTTGTTGTGATGCAGCATGTAAGGAAGAGAAATGCGTACCATCACGTTTCCAACATTTATAAAGGTCTGATTGTAGCCTATCGCGATTGCGGTTTATCGTATCGCGACATTGCTGATCGCGTTGGTCGAGATCCAATCACTGTTAGCAGAATATGGAATCGGTGGATCCAGGAGGGTATCAAGGAACGCCGTGCTGGATACCAACGGCCTCGTGTCACCTGCAGTCGAGATGGCAGGCATTTTATCCTCATGGCTGTACCGGATCGTGCAACCACACCTAAATCCCTGAGTCAACAGATGGGGACGTTTACAAGACAACAACCATCTGCACGAACAGTTCGACGACGTTTGCAGCAGCATGGACTATCAGCTCGGAGACCATGGCTGCGGTTACCCTTGACGCTGCATCACAGACAGGAGCGCCTACGATGGTGTACTCAACGACGAACCTGGGTGCACGAATAGCAAAACGTCATTTTTTCGGATGAATCCAGGTTCTGTTTACAGCATCATGATGGTCGCATCCGTGTTTGGCGACATTGGAAGTATGTATTCGTCATCGCCATACTGGCGTACCACCCGGCTTGATCGTGTGGGGGCCATTGGTTACACGTCTCGGTCACCTTTTGTTCGCATTGACGGTACTTTGAACAGTGGACGTTACATTTCAGATATGTTTAGACCTGTGGCTCTACCCTTCATTCGATCCCTGCGAAACCCTACATTTCAGCAGGATAATGCACGACCGCATGTTGCAGGTCCTGTACGTGGCTTTCTGGATACAGAAAATGTTCGACTGCTGCCCTGGCCAGCACATTCTCCAGATCTCTCACCAACTGAAAACGTCTGGTCAATGGTGGCCGAGCAACTGGATCGTCACAATACGCCAGTCACTACTCTTGATGAACTGTGGTAACGTGTGGAAGCTGCATGGGCAACTGTACCTGTACACGCCATCCAAGCTCTGTTTGACTCAATGCCAAGGCCTTTCTAGGCCGTTATTACGGCCAGAGGTGGTTGTTCTGGGTACTAATTTCTCAAGATCTATGCACCCAAATTGCATGAAAATGTATCACATGTCAGTTCTAGTATAATATATTTGTCCAATGAATACCCGTTTGTCATCTGCATTTCTTCTTGGTGTAGCAATTTTAATGGCCAGTAGTATATTAGTTTCAGAGTGTCAGGACTGGCGGAAACCCCTTCTTTCAGATTCTGAATCTAGCTTCTAAAACGCACTTGTCACGTAACTAAAAGTGTCCACATCTTATGACAAGAGTTTAGTAATTTTTTTCGTAATTTTAAATGTTATTTGAAGTGGAGGCAGGTGTTTTTCGTCATTTCCTGTCAAAACTGGTTGTGACCGAACGTTTTACGTGTTTTACCAGAAATCAGCAACCAAAAATAGAAGAAGGAAAGCCTTTAACCTTTCAGAAAAAGCTTTGATTGCTAACCAGTGTTGCTCCCGTAGATGATATGTCTTCCGTATGACACTTTGACACTTCCCAACTGCCTGCTTTTTGCAAGACACTTAGTATCTGCTAACGAGCAGCTTCCACCATGCTAATAACCCAAATGGTGTTCACCACTTTCTTTACTGTCTCACGTATGACGCCTACATTTTCACAGCGTCATGCTCCCCACGGGCGCACCCATGCGACGCCTACATAGCGGTGTTCGCTATTGGCTTGCCCCGTGTGGTGACAATGGCGTGCGGCAGGTAGGTGGGTGGGCGGGCAGAACCGCCCCCGCACTTTCAGTGCAATGAGCTCCGGCGGCGCTCTGCAAACAGGTGTGTTGACCCCGGACCGTAGCGCTAAGCCGCCGGCAACACGGCCCTGGTACACAGCCGTCACGCCCGCCACTCGCTAAGTACTCCGGCTAATGGCACGCGTTTGCACTGCGTTAAAGCAACCGAGGCGTGATCGAAAGCTCATCCGCTTCTGTGAGCAACACGGCAGACCTGTTAGGCAATGAGGTAAAGGCATACTAGCAAATGTCAAATATGCTAGATTGGGCCAATAGCTAACGTCTGGTACCGACGACAAGATACAGGGGAGCGTGGGGTACAGATGATAGGGTGGGGAGAGTCACACGGGTCTGCGACGTTCCACTCACGTCGTGATGAATCTCTTCTTACACACACGGCATCACTTCTGTCTCTATGCTGTTCATTTATGGAACACAACGTACGACCAGCTTAGAGACAGAAGTGATCACACTTTCTGCAGGACCTGACCATTGTTTTGCATAACAATGCTCAAGCACGTACAGTGCAACAGTGCAAGCTGTTAGTGGTTTCTTTGACTGATGGGGCTGCTAAGTGCTATACCATCTACTGCAGTCCCCTGACTTAAGTTCTTCTGAGTTCAACTCGATTTATAAACTGAAGCTGAAGGAATCACTTCATGGGATTCGGTTCAGAACTGCTACAAATTCATCGGGCAACAGACTGCGCCGCTCGAACTGTCAACGCAACTGGCACTGCGGAGATTATCCTACGACTTCCACATCGCTGGCAACGGGTTATACACAATGCTGGTGACTATTTTGAAGGTCAGTAAAACTTTGAAACACGTATTTATTTTATACGAGCTGTAAATAAAAAGCCGGCCGCGGTGGCCGAGTGGTTCTTGGCGCTTTGGTCCGGAACCGTGCGACTGCTACGGTCGCAGGTTCGAATCCCGCCTCGAGCATGGATGTGTGTGATGTCTTAGGTTAGTTAGGTTTAAGTAGTTCTAAGTTCTAGTGGACTGATGACCTCAGATGTTAAGTCCCATAGTGCTCAGAGCCATTTGAACCATTCTGTAAATAAATAGTTGCCACTTATAAAGTTCCAAACCTCGTATTTTACGGCAGACGCTGTATCCAGCTGTTTGTCATTAATAGTGTAGCTGTACAGTAGTGGATTTCTTTTCCTCTCTCTCTACACAAAAGATGTTTACAGTTCTCAAGAACACGAAAATATACCGATATCTGATTGGTGGAGAAACACCATAGACAATCGGAAAGCAGCATCAAATCCGCTTAATTCCGCGCTTATATAACGAATCAATCAAAACTAGTCACTGAATCAAAACAGTAAATAAATTTTCAAACTCGACAAATATAAATTTAATTCGCTCTTAACAAAACCGAAATCATAATCACATTTTCCCAGTACCAATAACTGACGAAATATTTTATAACAAATTTCCTGGTACGAACACACACCCTTCTCTAACATTCCTCACGTGAAGAATTACTTCATTGTATTGCATAAAAACGTTACATAAAACAGTAATTCACTTTCACGTCTTCATTCACTCTCAAAACTAAGCACAATTATAGTAGTAATTAATAAACAATTAGAAAAGTAAACAAAGAGAACCCGAAATAAAATTGCCAGAATTTTGACTGCAGCTCAGTGTCAGTCAGCTCGTGACCTCTATCAGATCCCATGGAAACTAGACACACACAACGGCATCTGGCGCCACCTGCCCTCTACGTGTCTCATACTGCACTCCTGTTCGCAGATCTCCAATCTCAATGGGCACGATGTAGAGGCGCTACGCCTAAAGTTCTAATATACACCATCAATGTTTTCACTGAGTTTGACATAGTAAGCTTGTCCTTTTTAATTTTCAGTCGTCTGATAAGTTATACGACAGCTATTAGGAAAGTAAGGTCCGATCGGGTGCGAAGTGGAAGCCGATGTGTTCAGCGGTCTCTCTAGTGTACCCGTCGATCACGTCAAGTCGTTCTGAGCGCACAGTGAGCACGCATAGATGCCTAGGAAATAGTGTCTCCCGCCAAATATGAGGGCCTGGTGAGAGGTTTAACCTGCCATCATGCAACCCAAATAACATAACTGTCATGGGTTTCTTTATTCATGACAACTCTCCACCTCACAGTGCAGGGGCAATGAAGATGCTCCTGCAGCATTTTCCAAGGGAAGTGTTTGATCACCCACCACACAGCCCGTAATAAGCTCCCCCTGAGATTTATCTCTGATCTTACGATCCGCTGGCTATGAAGACAATATTTTCGCACAGACAACGAGATGTAGATCAGCGTAGAGGATTGGCGGAAAGAACAGGCGGCTACCTTCTGTGACGAGGGTATTGGAAAGTTGTCTAAGTTGGAGGGGCGACTATGTAGAGAAGCACCTAGAAAATAAAAACTTTTTCATTTTCACTGTGGTTCTCGTTTCGCGACCGATCGGACCTTACTTTCCGCATAGCCCTCGTATATATTATTCTTCTGTAGAAGTCGTTTTATATTTTATTCTTCTCTCTACTCAAAGGGAGGCAGATGCTCCTATCTGATGAATATAATTCTGATAGTTGTCGATAAAAGTATGCAAATGTACACTACCGAATTGTGATGAACTGATAAATATGCAACAAAATTTATAATGACTTTGATTTATTACAGTGACATGAATATTAAACAGTGGCAACCTGTGCCAACATTAACAAAATAAAATCATAGTCAAATAAACAAGTGGAGGGCAGACTGTGGCAGCCTAAATATCTGTAGCGTATCTGATGTAGGTGACAAAGGGAAAGCTAATAATCCCGTACGAAATTTACTTATAATCAAAGAATGCATAGCATTTTCATAACGTTAATGGAAGGAACTCGTTGTGCAGACAGGAGAAGCGTCACATCTATGAACGAAGTATAAATGAAATTGTTCATTACTGTCAAAATGCATGTGTTCAGAATGAAGTTGAATTAATCGGATTACGAAAAAGTGGCTCTCATTTCCCTACACTTCGTCTTGCAGCTGTTGTAGGAAATTCGCCATAGTATTGCAGCTGACGGTTCAAGTGGCTGTAGAATTGGTGGAACGAACCTCCATCACCAGCAGCTATGTCCAAATTAGACCAAAATGTTTCTAAGCCCCTGTGCATCAGCTCAGGAGGCTTTGCTGCAGCTGTCGTGTCCAAGTCCATTTGCAGAAGCTCTGGATCTTGACCTTTGAGCTGAGGAACACTACTTTACTATTTCATTTCGAACCGGTTGTGCGGTAAGACCAAACCACGCTTTGCCACATTTTCCACTTCTCACAGTATTTGATTGGGTCGGCTCCGAATCTTCCAAGCATCCACCGGCCCCACTACTGTTTATGAAAACTCTTCTACTTCCTCTGACCGATTAGCCAATGATTCGTGTCGTGCCGTATTCTACTGAAAATGACTCCCACCACTCTCTCCCTCTCTGTCTCTTTCTTCAGCCAATGAGGTTTTCTGCCTCATCGCCTTGCGGTGCCTCTTCCTAACTTACTTCTTTTTTTGCAGTAGCCAACTGCGACAGGATTCACACCAAAGTCAGAGCGTTCAGCTGTCTCCCACAGTTTCAAGCTGTATGATTGAGTGTTCACCATCCATTACTGGTACGTTTATCCTTAGTTATGTGTGCTTTTCTTGGGAAGCGGCCTGCTTTCGCTATCTCGTCTGCAAGGATGCGTTCCAGCTAAGCAGGGTCAGTTCTCATTCCATTTTCCGGTCGTAAAATGTTTTCACTATGCATTTGTCTACGGGAGGTGCTGTCTGCGTTTCTATAGAACTGCCCGATTCCCTGCGTGGTAATAGTCCCTGTCTGGTAGCCACCAACAAGTCAGAACATTCCTGGCACCCTTTCCCCGAACTTGTCTCTGGTGTGCGACCCTGACTCTCTGAAGGCTTTGGCTGGTGCGCATCTCTGCTCAACGCCTTATGGTGCTTTCAGCATTTCCCACTGCTACGTCACAAGCAAGTATGAATTAAGGCGAAGAGAGCTGCAAGACTGCATCACGTACCTAGTGACTATCACTAGTGCTGTGGTATGTCAATTTTATCGACGTAAATTAAATATTCAGATTAAGTGGGAGTTTCATTGCTGAATTTAACAGTTATGTAGTGGGTAGTGAAATGATTATGAGAAGATTATGGTGTGTGTTAAGCAAAGAACAAGAAGCATAAATCTTTTATTACGTTTCTGAAATGGAAGAGTGATTTTCTTTACTTACAGTAAGAAACCCATCGAGAGTAGCATTACAATTGGCAGAGTGGAACAAAATACCTCATCATGGTAGCAAACACTCGAAGATGGCAGGGAAAAGCAGACCCTAGTACTAAGAGTAAACCTCCCTCAATGGTTAGAGGACGAGTTTCTAACTAGTTGCAAGAAAAACAGAATATTGGCAGACCAAGAACAGTAAAGTGTCCGCACTTAAGCAAAGACTCGAAGCCGGAGGCGTTACTTAAGTCAAAAGTCCGCACTGGCCGGCTATGGAAGGATTTAAAAATGCATATAGGTCTCATTTTCTACAGGAAGTTTTAAGTGTGATATGCCAACGGTCCTGCTGCAGTGATAACACTGGTTCCCGTAATATTACGGAAATTAAGTGTTGGCAGGCATTTATTGCTAATCTTCCCAGAACCATTTTACGTAGTGTATTTTAATTCACAAATTTCTGTGGGAGCATGTGGGCTGCAGCTACTTAGTCAAGGAGCGAGTCACTACGTAATTCACAGGAATCAGCGAAGAAAATTTAAAAAACATGAAAGAAGAGCACGAAGATTTATAAAGAAAACGGAGGAGAAGAATTAAAGTTGAATATTCGTTCCTGTATCATTTGTTTTCGATTATTTTTTCATATGACTTCCTTCGTAATTCGCGCTCTGAACTACATAGGAATGTCTAGGAGTGGAACTACCCTCCGAAAACATAAATAACTGGACAAACTAAAATTTTATGTTGAGTAGTATAAGATGGGAAAGTCGGTAAACCTGTGAAGCTGTGTTACTAACGTTGTGGCCATTTTGAAGGCTCTCATCTTGAACCCAGCTCGTAATTTTCAAGCGGGAAGAGAGTTATGTAATATGACGAAGCATCTGTCTGTGTCATATTACATAACACCCCTTTTATTGGAAAAGTATGTGTTATATCCAAGAGGAGGAGTTCACAAAAATGGCTGACATGTTGGTAAACACAGCTTTAAAAATTTTCCCATCTCATACTTCTTGACTATTAACTCCTGTTAATCCATCTGTTTCAGTTGTAGGAGGGTAGTTACACATTTACGGACCATTGTGTACTGCTAGAAACTATTGTATTCGTATAGTGTAATGAGACAGAAGAAAAACTTTAGATTGTGGTATGAAAAACTAAAATCCTCACTCAAATATTTCAGCTGTTCTCAAACCCTACTGAAAATGAAAATTGTAGAATATAGCACACGCATCTTTTCAGTTTCTGGATAAGTGTTATCAAAATGCAAATCGTTCCTCCGTTTGTTATTCACTAAATGGATCAATCAGCACCTTCACAAAGGGTCCATATTACGAGTGTTAACAACTTATTCTACAACGGAGTACACGGGACAATGAAGTTTGTGATTTGACACAACAGATGGCCCTGAGCGCTCTTTTTAAGGCTAACAATATTCCTCGTGAGTATGCAGAGTTACCACACGCAGATTTACCCTACGATACAACAGACTGAAAGTAGGGAGTGTAAAAATGTTCTCACACTTCCGAGCTAGAGTGTGGAAATTCATTGTGCTATCGGGATTGCTGCGCGATGTAAGTATAAGAAATCAGACTCATATATTGAATTTCTAAACATACGTTGCGAAGGCCCATGCCTGTATTATAATTACTGGACTGCAATTCTGAGAAAGTAAACATCCAGTTGAAGCACTACGCCATTAAACAGAAAAAACATAACCGTTTAAGAAGCGGTCATGTAACTGTGAATTAAATTATTTGGAATTGTGATAAAAATTACACATATAATTTTGGAGGCCACGAGTAGTTAATTTCACCTTCTTCCTTATGGGAATTTAGTTTTAGAAGTAGGTGCGTTAATGTTTACTGTGTCGTGTTAGATTCTGAAACGTCTTCAGGCTGTTTCTGTCCAGTGATAATTTGATTACATAAATACTTGTGCTATTGATCGTTACATCATCCTTAACTATATAACTTTGAGCGGCAAATATTTCGTCTCTGTTGTAGTTACATTGGGGTCAGGTTACATATTACCAATTAAGATTGATCCCGTACCCAGCATAACAACAGCAAGAGACGTAGAAGAGTAAACCACTCTTAGGTCATTATAGGCGCATCGTGTAAGACTGAGCATCGTTGATGCAACTTACATATATCTATTGTTTTACTATCAGAATCCTTACAGTTACAATCTGTTTTATTTAGTTTTCACCATACCCTATTCTCGATAGTAAAGTATATTATTGGTCTCGAAAAAGATTTTTGTTGATGAATACCGGGATTCAGACACAGCAAACGATTTGAGAGCAGTTGAGCGAAGTGGATATTGTCTTGAAAGGAGAACATAAGATGAATATAAACAAAAGCAAAACAACGATAATGGAATACAGCCAAATTAAGTAAGACGATGCTGTGGGGTTTACAAGGAGGCCACGCTGCAATCGGATTTTTTCATTAAAAAAATATATTTATGCTACTTGAAGTTCAGAATTCAAACATCAATGAAAGAAAGCAGGTAGATGTAACTCACAAAAATTTTCGACAAAATTGACTTTCAAGTTTTCCGAGCTTCCTTAGTACGCTGTAGGAAAATCGCTTTTCTTATGATCTGCTTGGCTGTGTGTTGCAACACATATCTACCATGTGTGTGATCTATGTCCACGGTAAAAAGTTTAAGCAAAGGTGCGTGTTCTACACACATTGCCGTGAAGTGTAAAACACCTAAGAATTTTAGGAAAAATAATTTGTAATGATTTTCTTAAACTGAAGCAACCCTTTGCAAAAGAATTAGCGATGAAGAAATTATATTTGCAATGAACACCAGGTTATCGTGTATGATATATAATTAGAAATAAGATGTGGATTATTCATAAAAAATGGCAATTAGATATCTGTTAATTATCACATATTTGATGAATTTTTTATTTAAATGACGTTGGTACTGAAATGAACAGAAAGAGACAAAACAAACCGAAACTTCATTCCAACCTGCCGGTTACGTATTGCTGCTGATATTTTTCCCTTCTTGTAGCATTTTACGCTTCACAGAAAGACACCTGTATTTAAAAACGTGCATTGGCTAGGAATCGAATCTAAGAACGTTACATGACAGGCAGGAAACCTACATTACCACACTGGCTGTTGGGAAGAACAGTCTTACTTTAGCGTATTAAAAATGACAAGAAAACTTAAAAGTCGATTTCCTCGAGGATTTTTGAGAATTGCATCGATCTGCTTTGGGCGACTGAAACTTGAATTCTGAACTTCATGCAGCACATAAAGATAAAAATTACAAACATCCGACTAACGTGCGCTCTCCTTGTTAGGAATTGCGACACTAACAGGAGTAGATGAGTTTTGCTACTTGGGCAGGAAAATAACAGACGATTCTTGGAGTAGAGAGGAGTAGACTGGCAATGTCGAGAGAAACATTTATGAAGAATAGAAATTTGTACACGTACAGACTATCGCCGAGTAAGTAAATGATGCTGTGAGGGCTGCTATTTTTTGTGACATGTAGACCGGCCACCAAAGTAGATTAGTGTTTAGTGTTGTTACCAGGCGTGGGATGTTCTACATGGGGGGGGGGGGGGGGGTGACCAGTGCGGAGACATTGAGTAATCACTGAAGATACTGCGTAGTAGTGTGAGGCACCGTTATCAGCACGTGACAGAGTTTGAAAGTGACCGATTTATGGGTCATTTGTCCCACAATATACAGATTTGTGAGACATTCGGAACTGTATCGTAACGCGGGGGCAGACATACTTTTCTTCGAGGATGCCAACAGATCATGTCTGACTATAAAACGGGATAATCACTGTATTGTGCACAAAGCATCTCAGAACTCCTTTACTTTTGCGCTTGCAATCCAAAGACAAGTAATGGACTCCTTGTAACATTCTGCTGCATCCAACTCCTTTCTACGGAGGTCAGAAGCATCCGCACTAGCAAATTACTGTTCTATATGTAGGCCGACATTACCACGACACCATAATTGTCTGCATTTGTAGTAGCCACTGGCATGTATTATATCTCTTTAAAGAAATCTAACTATTTATTTAGAGAAAACACTCTGCTAGTAAATTTGTTTGTCCTTTGATTTATTGTGATCTGTCACTGATTTTTAGTGAAGTTAGCTTTTACGTTTAGCTTTCAAAAAAATACAAAAGAGATATAATAAGCAAAATAATGAATTTCGTAGGTTGCCAATTACGTATTTTATCTGGTTTTATCGAGCGCCAGGCTCCCTACAAATTATTGTAAATGCAATAGCGTAGTATTACACAGCTCCAGTTCACTAATCTGAAATTATTACTATCACAGAAAATAGACAAGTTTTAATAAAATTATTTCACTGGATTCCTTCAATTAATCTCACTGAATATTTTTACATAATTTCTTCAGCTCCGGCTATCAGACATTGCCGCGTAATGGCGGCTAATTGTTAGCAGTCAGAGATCACTGTTACTCGCTCCGCAGCTGCTGGAAACATGCTAAATAATTTTCATTAAATACTCTTTTCATAAGATAAATGTGGCGTCGGTTCTTGAAATAACACAATTTGCAATTACGTTGCGACGGAAACAAATGCTAGCGCAGCACAATAGCTTGCGTACCTTATTCCAGCTAATACCAGAACGAACAGAATAAAACAGACTAGACAGAAGAATGAGCATTGCATTGTGTTTTATACTCTTACAAAGATAATAATACTTCTTTTTATTACTTACACATTATAATCTCATACAATTAAAATAATGTCTTTTCTGCATCTATCGATCTATATTGTATATTTTTATAGTAATTTTATTAACTTTCGCAGATAAATCGATGTTTGCAGTTCATTTTGAGTCACATACAGTCATTTTTATTTATGTTTCACCTCGATAATGATGAATATTGCAAAGGGGATACTACACATGGACTGGTGATGTATGCCTCACAGTGTCCAATGGTGAATCGCGGTTCTGCGCTACCCTAGATGATCATCGTCAGAGGGTATCGTGGGATCCTAGGGAAAGGTCACATTCTTTGAAAGGTTTTTGGGAGACGCATAGTGTTGTTCTTGGCATGATGCTGTTGTTAACCATGGCTTCGAGTCATGGCAGGTAGTGACTGAGGGCTCTCTAGCGGCAAAATGATACTTCACACACTTCCTGCGTCCTCATGAGTTACTTCTCACACCATGGTAGTGTGGTGACATTTTTCAACAGAACAATGCACGTTCACACACGCTGTATCTCTGAACTGTTTGCGTGATACTGAGATGTTGCCGCGGCCAGCAGAATCCCTTTATCTGTCCTGTCCCTGAGAAATCATCCGTGGAACCAGCTCAGACCTCACCTCTGTCCCACTGCTAGTATCCAGAATGTCAAGGACCAGTTACAACACTTCTGGGCCAGCTACGCCACCCTTCCCAACTGAATCACTGTATGTATGCAAATGAGACGGCGTGCAGCGCCATGCTGATAAATGAGTTCGAACCATCAAGTTCTTTATAAAAGAGACTAGATTTTGTAAACACTAAAATAACAACCCTCTCACCACATGAAGTTTCACTTCGTCTCCATCTCCCTTTCTGGCGTTTAACTTCCCTTTTTATTTGGTGGGGTGGGGGGGGAGGGGCGGAGGCCAGTGGATTCTGCATATTTTTGTGAACAGGTGACTGTTCTATATCTCACACATTCAATGACCGCCCTTTTTAATAAAAAGTTAAGACATATGGTATATAAAATACAAGCAGATATTACACTAGTAAAGGCATGCCTACTTGAATACAGACATTTGTAAACGAGCACAATACGGCGCTGCGGTCGGCAACGATTATATAAGACAACGAGTGTCTGGGGCAGTTGTTAGATCGGTTATTGCTGCTACAGTAGCACGTTATCAAGATTTAAGTGAGTTTGAACGTGGACTTATAGTCGGCGCTCGAATGATGGGAACAGCATCTCCGCGATAGCGATGAAGGGGGGATTTTCCAATATGACAATTTCACGAGTGTACCGCGAATATCAGGAATACGGTAAAACATCACATCTCCGACATCGCTGCGGACGGAAATGTTCCTGCAAGAACGGGACCAACGACGACTGAAGAGAATCGTTCACCGTAACAGAAGTGCAACCCTTCCGCAGAATGCTGCAGATTTCAATGCTGGGCCATCAACAAGTGTCAGCGTGCGAACCATTCTACGAAACATAATCGATAAGGGCTTTTGGAGCCGAAGGTCCATTCGTGTACTCTTGATGACTACACGACACAAAGCTTTACGCCTCTCCTGGGTCCGTCAGCACCGACATTTATTACTGGAAACATGTTGCTTGGCCAGATGAGTCTCGTTCCAAATTGTATCGAGCGTGTGGTCGTGTACGGGTATGGAGACAACCTCATGAATCCATGGAACCTGCATGTCAGCAGGCGACTGTTGAAGCTTGTGGAGGCTCTGTAATGGTGTGGGGCGTGTGCGGTTATAGTGATATGGAACCCCTGATACGTCTAGATATGACTTTGACAGGTAACACGTTCGTCAGCATCCTGTCTGGTCACTTGCATCTATTCATGTCCATTGTGCATTCCGACGGACTTGGCCAATTCCAGCAGGACAGTGCGACTCCTTACACGTCCAGAATTGCTACAGAGTGGCTCCAGGAACACTTTTCCGAGATTAAACTCTTCCGTGGCCACCGAACTCCCCCAGACATGATCATTATTGAGCATATCTGGGATGCCTTGCGACGTGCTGTTCAGGAGAGATCTCCACCCACTCGTACTCTTAGGGATCTATGGACAGCCCTGTAGGATTCATTGTGTTTATTCCCTCCAGAACTACTTCCGACATTAGTCGAGTACATGCCACATCGTGTTGCGACATATCTGCGTGCTCACGGGGGCCCTACACGAAATTAGGCACGTGTACCAGTTTCTCTGGCTCTTCAGTGCATAGCTGTGGAAGACATTAAGAACCAACCAACGAGAGTCACACGTTGATTATGTTGATATTGGCGAGCTGTTAAATTTTACAGGCAAAATTTCCGCAGCGAAGTTATATTCCTTGCGATTCTAAATCGACCGACGTGTTACCAGGTAGAAAGACCACAAAATGTCAAGGAACGCGTTATCTTTATTTTTCTGGAAATCAGCTTAGTAAAATAGTTCCACTATGATATTTTCGTTAAAAGGGAAGTCTGGAGGCGTAGTGTTCAGGCTAGCTTCACCGCCGCCCTTTTGCGGAACGAGCTCTTGTTCCTCGCGGTGGTACTACACCGGCACCACCACAGAGCGACAAAGCCCATCACTCCACCTGGGTCTACGAGACCTCTTTATTCAATGTCGGCGCATGGAAGTACGTTTTACCACTGCAGACATCCCAGTGTGTCTCCAGTGAGGAAACAGATCCAAGGGAGAAAAGCACTGGAGCGCTAGTCTAAAGCAGTATCTAGCAGCGTTTGGTTGGTTCCGGTCCATCGTGAAGATTGGTGAGCAAGTCTGCCGCCATCTTTGTTGAAACATTATCTAGAAACAGAACGTGTGGGGGAAATTCAGAACAGGAACCCGGTCGTATCTATAAAAGATCCGGGCGATTTCAAGATCGGTGTAGCAACACACGCTCGTATTCGGTTCTGCATGCAGCTTATCATCAGTATGTCGATGTATCAGTGGTAAACAGTATGTTCACGTGTCTGCAAAATCCTTCTCATTTCTGTTCTTCTCATGCCTCATGCATAATCCATGTCTTTAATGTTAGTATGAGTATTTGTCATTTACTTGCAGCACCTCTGTTAATCGTCTATAGTTCTTCCAACTGTCCCGTAGAAACTCGACAAGCCAGTACTGAAATACCTTGAGCAGATTGCGATCTCTGATGCTAAACGGTCAAGGAGACAGCCAGTTTTTGTCGGTAAGCCATAATTTATCTATAAGATTGCAGGAATTTTTGACACAGTTGCAGATACGCTTCTTGGCATCGGCAGGTTCAACCATCGTACTGCAAAATCATATTAAAGTTGTCTTATGTAACGAATCTTCTTTACGTTGTGCCCCACAGCTCGTAAGACATTTCCATGCATAAACGCCACGAAGTTGCTCATATCTTTAATGTTATGTAGTGTGGCACTATGACATGACTATGACTATGACTATGACATCATCTGGCAGACACCTTTCCAAAATTGTTAAGGCTAAGATATGATGTCTTTCTGTTGAAAATAGTAGTAACAGTAAGGATTTTAACAGCTTTGTGGCGGTTTATAAAGAATGTCTGGAATGCATGGCCTTCTTAGTTTCCCAGTGAAATTTATTTTATGTCATGCCTTCTTCTTGGATTTAACGAAATGGTGCAATACAGCCTACGAACTGTGTCGCAATATGGAGACCGAAAGGAACATTGAAACGTGAAGACAGGTTGAAATGTATTAATTTCGCCAGGTTTTCTTCACAATGACCGAAATGCAGAAGAATTTAATTCTCGTTGTTCGCTGGCTCGTTTAATTTTCGATCCTCCCGTCTCAGTTGTTAATGTCTGCTGTCGTAACTCACAATAACTGAATTTCAGGGATATCGAGAGGAAATATTGATTCCGATTTCTCTCTGGAATATTTTCGTTCCCAGCAATTCTTGAAATTATGCTTTCCCTCCAACGACAATATTAATCTCCCAAATGCGATTACGACGTAATTTATTTCTACAGAATTTCTAGTGATTTGACACTATCTACCAACTGGTTTCGGTTCATTCTCTTCCTGAAACTGCAGTATAGATATCCTTATCGGTAGATGCTCGGCACTGTTATGTAAATAAACTGTGCGTTCTTGGAATTAGTAAAAGTCAAAAGAAACATTAACTGGTGTATCTTGCATTAACTGTCACATTTATGTATTAGTATAATATTTCATTTATAAGCGAAGTTCAGAAGAACGACACACCGTCACTAGTGACATACGAGAACATACCTAAAATTTTGTATTTGTGGGGACCCAAAGACTCCAATAGACAGACTTAATAGATGTAAACGTGGCCCGTATTAGGTTGTACATTACAGCCTACTGCGCATCATGTTTACGTTTATTAAATAACTAAACTTGTTACAATACAGTTTTTAATTGGTGTAAGCCACAAGATAAACATATGTTTTGTAGCATTGTTCACAATAATGGTTTGACTATCTACTCTCGTATGCTGGCTGTCGTCTGAAAGCTCGTGAAGACCGCATCACATAGAAATACAGCGTGGGTTGTGTTTTACACTTTGCTCTCAAATGGAAAGGAAAGTTTAAAACGAGTATGTCGTCATTTTTCTTCCAAGAACCAAGCAAATTATATCCCTGCACTACAAATTCAAACAAACAATACTTATGGAGTTCACAACTAACGGATTCGTGATAAACAATAAACTGTAGTAACATAACGATTGTTTACAATCTTTGTTACTTCCTTCGCTAGTGGGGGAAGGGAGAGGAGAGGTCTAAAGGAGGTGGCATAGCAGCATGACTTTACTGGAGCAAATAAATACAAATTTCGTATATACATGACTCATTATTTGTAGAAAATTATTATCGGGGTAGTATACCTCCACCATTCTTAGGGGTGGATGGGGGGGGGGGGGAGAAGCCACGACATGTCAAATATTCGATAACGATCGATACTGGTTTCAAATCCATAGTTTCCATGGTTGCTAGGTTCACTGGTGACAGTACCGATAGATTTACACCACTACAAGCAGAGATGTCAGTGTGGATGGGGGCTGTGAAGATAGTGGCATATTAGCATGTCTAACAACCGGAGCAATTTCTACCAAACTCTGTACACATATCCCTGGAAAAAATTACTGTGGCAGTGACACACAGCTAACATCCCTATGACGGAGAGTGGGGATGAAAAGGAGACCTCTAAAAGCATAAATCAGAGACGCAACCCAATTTGTAACATACACGTCTCATTATTTGCATAAAAATACTGTGGGAACGGAGAGGGAAGGTCTAAAGTAGGTGGCATAGCAGCATAACTTCACTCGGGCAAATAATTCCAAGTTCTGTATACACATGACTCAATACTTGTAGAAAACTATAATAGGGATAGGTTGGTGATGACAAAAGGTGACATTAAAAATCTTCTAAATCGACCTGTTGGTATTTTTTTCTGTATTTACTTTGCGTAGAATGCTTAAAATTATGGTGTGATATCTGTCTCTTATTCAAGATGTTCAGTGCGTCAACCAGTCTGAGAGAATATACAGGATAAGTATGGAGAAAAGGTACACACTTTGAGGGATGACAGTGCTTTTGAACAAAAAACGTTACATGAACATATGTCCTTCTCTCAAGTTTCCGAGGAAACTAACCAAAACAGTGGGGATCAGGACAAATGAAAGTGACAGTATCTGAAACACTGTGATCTGATATTTCGTTTGATTGTGTACGTTTCCTCACAAAAACATATTCAAAAAGTGCACCATCAGCTGCAATGCATTTTGCAGCTCACGTAGGCAGCTGTTGTACTTTCTGAGCTCGTTCGTATGATGCTTTAAGTGAGCAGAAGCAAAAAAAATACGAGCGAGAAGTTCCTCCTTCGCGTCCACTCTGCACTTGTGGACTTCGCTCTTAAGCCGACCGCACAAACATTAATATAATGGAATAAGATCGGGTGACCTCAGTGACCCAGAAATGTCTCTATTAGAACAGATCCAACACCCAGGATACGTTTCAGTGTGTTACTGTATCACTTACCGTGCAGAAGGTACAGGCGCTCCGTCGTGCTGACAGTACGCACGACGTCAGGTTACCAAACGGATATCCTTCTAGTATTCTAGTAACACATTTGGAGGGATATTAATATACCGTACTCCATTAAGGCGGTTATCTAAAAAAAACTGGACAAATGGGTTGGTCAACGTTCAAATCGTCAGTAAAGACTGCACTACGTAGCCTAATGTCGCTTTGGTTGCATTCGCATTTCAGTGCTGGTGAAGAAATGCATGCTATTTTCAAACAGTGGCATGTTAACAAAATGGTATATGTTCATTAAAAGCTTTTTGTTCTGGACCACCAATACTGTCGCCCCTTAAATCTTGTACCTTTCCTCCTGACTCACCCTGCGTACGCCGTCGAAGTTTCGGGGTAAAAACTGGTGATCAGCGAAAAGGAAAAGTAAGGTGATTTCACGTATTTGCATCATTCCCACTGACGTGCCATTTGGTTTAATACGACTGGACTTCCCCTTTCGCCTTGCATTCTCTATCACCATCAACGAGTTACATGGTCAGTCACTTCAAGTGGATGGATTAAATCTGAAACACTCATGGTTTTCTCTTGGTCAGCTATGTTTTGCATGCTCAAGAGGGGGAACGCGGAAATGTGTATTTATTTTTGCAGGAAACATCCCAAAGTTCTACAACACACTTTTACGAATATAATTTAAGGCACAAAAGAACTTTTTCTTTCATTTATTCTGTACATGTAAACGTGTCTGCTTTGTATAATGTACTTACTTAGAAAGAAACAGAGGCACTGAAGTGCATGCATGACACAATTAGTTTGAAGTAAAATGATTGACCAATCTCAAGCGGCAAGAAGAAACTGGATGCCCATGCCCTGACATTTCCAACCACATTCGTATAATCAGACTTGCTTATCTTGCTTTGAAAGTTACCATTTAAACCATGAGGTTGGTTAAAAATTCATGTCGATGCTCTTGCTCTAACCTAACATTATTCAAAAATTAGTACCTACAACAAACCTTTATATCATATTATATGGCGAGATGCGTCAGGGTATCTGAAGTGGTATAAAGTAGCACTAATACTCGTGGAAACGAAGAGAGATGGTAAATGGCTGCATCCGTTGAGGGAATTTCAGGAGAGTTGTGTATGAAGTTGTCTGCTTCATATGGTTGTGTCTATATCATTGCTTATTTGTACGTGAGCATTCGAACTTCTAGTTTGTTACAATTTACGAGTGAGCAAACAAAACACAAAGGGGTTATAGGGGACAGTGGAGTACTTGTGTTACTACGTCAGCGAATTACGACGTTATTTCAGGATCTACCAGTTCACTGAGAAAATTATCGTACTCTGGGGAAATGTTAGAAAACTTTCACATTTTTGTAATTCTGTGTATGGCAATTACAAATGGCTTGATTCTTTTGGCAGAGCAGATATGAAAGCGTGATATAATTGTCAAAAACGCAAACGAAACACGCACCCATGGAATTTGGAACAATGTTCACCAGAACATTAGGCACAGTCCGCGTTAGGCCAATATTTTTCCAGACAATTGCTATAGTATGAATGGAAGCCTTTGATTTCTGATAAATACCTTATTTACTTCCTCCTTCAATTAACTCTATCGAATCAATTTAATACCACAATGACTATTGTTAAGTAACTAGAAATGTATGAATGAATGACTTCTTATTGGAAATTATTCCACTAAATGACATACACTGGGTCCTGTCACGCTTCATTTACACCATTAAATGAAGTTCTAAATTACGTGTTACTTTATCCATGTTAGAGCTTGCGAAATCCGCGGCCATTAATTAAGATTGGTGAATGACGCAACGAGCCACAAATACCTTTAAAAGAGTTTCTTTTAGTGACGTAACAGGTTTCGGACTTCCACACCCATATTCAGTCACACAGTGGTTTTAATCAACAGAATTCGTCTGACCCTATACGGCACAAGAATTTTCGAGTACTTAGCGCCACTTCACGACTTATTTCAATAAACAAAACTCCAAAAAGCATGTATTTATTTATACAAAGTGCGAATAGTTGTGTTAACGTGCCTAAGTTCCGTAGATAGCAATTTGTTTTTTTGTGGTGCAAGTGATTTTCCAGGTCAATGTTTACGCTGCTGAATCCCACATAGCATTCATATTGTACATAAATTACTGTGACACACTTCGTAATATTCTTAATATCAGTTTGAACATCACACAACTGCAGTATCCTTGATGTTTTCATTTACAATGCAGATTATCAGTAAGCATAAATATAAATATTTCATTCATTCCAGAATGAGATTTTCACTCTGCAGCGGAGTGTCCGCTGATATGAAACTTCCTGGCAGATTAAAACTGTGTGCCCGACCGAGACTCGAACTCGGGACCTTTGCCTTTCGCGGGCAAGTGCTCTACCAACTGAGCTACCGAAGCACGACTCACGCCCGGTACTCACAGCTTTACTTCTGCCAGTACCTCGTCTCCTACCTTCCAAACTTTACAGAAGCTCTCCTGCGAACCTTGCAGAACTAGCACTCCTGAAAGAAAGGATATTGCGGAGACATGGCTTAGCCACAGCCTAGGGGATGTTTCCAGAATGAGATTTTCACTCTGCAGCGGAGTGTCCGCTGATATGAAACTTCCTGGCAGATTAAAACTGTGTGCCCGACCGAGACTCGAACTCGGGACCTTTGCCTTTCGCGGGCAAGTGCTCTACCAACTGAGCTACCGAAGCACGACTCACGCCCGGTACTCACAGCTTTACTTCTGCCAGTACCTCGTCTCCTACCTTCCAAACTTTACAGAAGCTCTCCTGCGAACCTTGCACAACTAGCACTCCTGAAAGAAAGGATATTGCGGAGACATGGCTTAGCCACAGCCTAGGGGATGTTTCCAGAATGAGATTTTCACTCTGCAGCGGAGTGTCCGCTGATATGAAACTTCCTGGCAGATTAAAACTGTGTGCCCGACCGAGACACGAACTCGGGACCTTTGCCTTTCGCGGGCAAGTGCTCTACCAACTGAGCTACCGAAGCACGACTCACGCCCGGTACTCACAGCTGTACTTCTGCCAGTACCTCGTCTCCTACCTTCCAAACTTTACAGAAGCTCTCCTGCGAACCTTGCAGAACTAGCACTCCTGAAAGAAAGGATATTGCGGAGACATGGCTTAGCCACAGCCTAGGGGATGTTTCCAGAATGAGATTTTCACTCTGCAGCGGAGTGTCCGCTGATATGAAACTTCCTGGCAGATTAAAACTGTGTGCCCGACCGAGACTCGAACTCGGGACCTTTGCCTTTCGCGGGCAAGTGGTCTACCAACTGAGCTACCGACGCACGACTCACGCCCGGTACTCACAGCTTTACTTCTGCCAGTACCTCGTCTCCTACCTTCCAAACTTTACAGAAGCTCTCCTGCGAACCTTGCAGAACTAGCACTCCTGAAAGAAAGGATATTGCGGAGACATGGCTTAGCCACAGCCTAGGGGATGTTTCCAGAATGAGATTTTCACTCTGCAGCGGAGTGTCCGCTGCCAGGAAGTTTCATATGAAACAGTAATTAGCCTCTACATACAAACAGATAGATGCAGCTTGCGACTTTAATTTGTAATAAGTACAGTCATGTAAAAATTTATTCTGGTCAAGTTTCACTGTGGTCTAGAGTTGAAACAGATGTTCACCTACTATTTTTTCGCCAGATACCACCCCCTCTCCAGTTGACTAGCTCGTAACTTCCGCCTTGCTAGGAGATGCCATTTCAGACGCTAATAAAATATGGAGTAGGTAAAAATACATATATTATGCACTCATCATTACTATAATTATAAATTATGTACGCAAATCATCCTCATGAATGTCTATCTATTAGTGAAAAACAAATTCAAATCCTTCAGTGACTCCTGAGTTTGGCATCCAGATGAATACTGGAAAATGGGGTTGGGGACTGTAATTTCTAAAGCGTTCTAATAATTAGATGTAGTGAAATATTTTAGTTAATGACGCTAAAATTTAGGATGTTAGTATAACGTCATTCTTGCTGAATTTTCAGATCTACTTTCTTATATTGTTAACATTCTATTGCTAAAGAAATTGTTAAATTAGAAGCAGAGTATTAGAAATTTTTGGGTCAATGTGATGCAAAACTTATTTTTGGCCTCACATTGCAACATCTCCGCTAGTTAAACTTGGACTCGCGTCCGGGAGGATAACGCTTCGAATTCCTGCCCAAGTATCCTGATTCAGCTTTTACATAGTGTCATTAAAACGCTCCACGCCCATGCCGGGATAGCTCTCTGAAAAAGGACACGCCCGATTTTCAACCGTATCCTTTCGCAATCCGAGTTTGTGTTCCGTCTCTTCTGACCGCACCGTCGTCAGCACGCTAAACTCTACAAACATAACACCCTAGTAGCAGTCTTACTGAACTCACCACACTGTGTGAATTACTTCGGGTGAAGTAGTGGGCGCAAGGAGGTAGGGTATGGGCGGTGGAAGTTCAGTTAAGAAAGAACCGTACGGGTCATCTTTAGTCAGTACCACTGACAAAAACTTGTATGCTGTTTACTGTCAGCGACGCTAAGTCCCTTTCGACAAACAAAATAAGCTAATAGCTGGCTTTTATCATGTATTCGGGTCAACTGTGGTACGAACGACGAAAACTCACTATAGAAATTTACTCATCATTCATATTGTCCGAATGCCGATAAATGTCTCACATTGGTGGAAACAGTTAGCGTTTCTTGGTGGTCTTTAGTCCAACGACGGGTTTGAAGCATTTCTTCAAGCTACTCAGTTCTGTGTAATCCTCTTCAACTCCGAATTACTCCTACGACCTACAGCCTTTTGAATCTGCTTACTGTATTCATCTCTCGGTCTCCTTCTAGAATTTTTACCCCCCCCCCCCCCCTCCCCGATACTAAATTGACGAGACCATGTTGCCTTATAAGGTATTTATGAACCGATCCCTCATTTATTTCAGTAATGCCACAAATTTGTTTTCTCCGCATTTCTGTTCAGTATCTCATCATTAGTGGCATGACCTGCCCATCTAATCTTTAGTATTCAGCTGTAGAACCGCTATATAAAACCTTCTATTCTTTACACCTCTGGACTGTTTATTGTCCACGTTTCAGTTGCACGCAAGACTACACACCAGAAACTACCTCCGTAAATAACTTCCTAACACTTAAATCTATATTCAGTGTTAACACATTTCTCTTTTTCAGAAATGTTTTTCTGTCTACATTTTATATCCCCCCAGGTTCGGCCATCAGCAGTTATTTTGCTGCACAAATAGTAAAACTAACCTACCACTTTCAGTATCTCGTTTCCTAGTATAATCCCCTCAGCATCACCTGATTTAATTCAACTACATTTCACTCTCCTTCTTTTGCTTTATTGAGTTCGTCTTACATCCCTTCGGCTGTTCTTCCGAGTCCTTTGCTGTATCTGACAGAATTACACTGTCATTGGTAAAACAACTAATACTACTTTTTCTCGTTTCATCAGTTACATTAAATGTATCCTGTGAGAAGCAAGGTTTTCTCTTACACCTTGTCTTTTTACCTGTTCGAGCCTCTGCTGCCTTCACTATTTCATCTCTCCGAGCTACCCATTCGTCTTCTGCTGTATTCCCTTCCTCTGTTTGAGTCAAACGATTCCTAATGCTCCCTCCGAAGCTAACAACAACCTCTGGTTTTTTCAACTTGTCCAGGTCCTATCTCCTTAATTTCCTAACTTTTTGTCATTTCTTTCGTTTTATTCTGCAGTTGATAATCAATAAATTGTGGTCAGAGTCGCTATATGCACCCCCCCCCCCCCCCCCCGAATGTACAGTTAAAAATCAGGTTCCATAATCTCTGTCTTGCCAATGTATAACGAATCTGAAGCATTGCGCTATCACCTCGTGCACAGTCTTCTTTCCTATTTCTTAAAACAGGTGTTGGCCCATGATTAAATTGAGCTCTGTGCCAAATGCTACCAGGCGGTGTTCTCTGTCATTCCAACTCTTCCCTTTCCTACTGGCGAGTTCTAGTCCACAATATCATTAAATTTTCCTCTCCCTTAACTCCAAGAATAATTTATTTTACTTCTACATACATTTTTTCATTCTCTTCATCCGCGGAGCTAGTTGGCATATAAACTTGTACTGCTGTGGCTGGGTGTGGGCTTAGCGTCTGACTTGGCTACGATTACGCGTTCACTATGCTGTTAATAATAGCTTACGAACATTTCTCCTCCCTTGTTCATAGTACGACCTACTCCCGCTTTACACCAATTTCATTTTCTATTTATAGCCTGTTCTCACCTCACCAGAAGTCCTGTTCCTCCTGCCACAGAACTTTATTGGTTCTCACTACATCCAACTTCAACATTTTCACTTCGTTTTTTAAAATTTCTAACATAACTACCTGATTACGGACCTAACATTCTACGGTCCGAAACGTGGAAGACTAGACTGCTTTTTTCTGATAAAAACATCCTCCTGAGACGTCTCCTCCCAGAGATTCGATTGATGGACTAGTTTAGCTCTACATTTTTTCCCCAAGAGAATACGATGGTCATTTAACCACGCAGTAGAGCTACATGCCCCCGGGAAGAAAGACAGCAGTAATTTTCTCTTGCTTTTAACCGTTCGCCGGCCGGTGTGGCCGTGCGGTTCTAGGCGCTTCAGTCTGGAACCGCGTGACCGCTACGGTCGCAGGTTCGAATCCTGCTTCGGGCATGGGTGTGTGTTATGTCCTTAGGTTAGAAAGGTTTAAGTAGTTCTAAGTTCTAGGGGATTGATGACCATAGATGTTAAGTCCCGTAGTGCTCAGAGCCATTTAACCGTTCATAGTACCAACACAGCAATGTCATGTTGGATAATGTTACAAGGCCAGATAAGTCAATAATCCAGTCTGTTGCTCTGCAACTAAGGCTGCTGCCCATTTTCAGGAACAATGGGTCAGTCTGGCATTCTGGTTGCAGTTGCTATCTGTATCGCTGAGGCAAGCAAGCCACCCCACCAACTGCAGACACCATGGTTACTTTTAATTATCTTTCCATTATAAGAACAAGATCTGACAGTGATGTGTAACAAAAACACTAGACAAAAACTAGTCACTCCCCAAGAGACATAACGCTAATACCCTACAACACAGTTTGTAATCCTGGTAATGTTCTCAATTCTGCGAAAAGGAGGTCCATAAATTATTCTGGTGTACCATATCCAGAGAGAGCCACATGTTGATATTAGAGAGGGCTACCGAATTGCGTGAGCGTTGATTGCAACGTCTCAGCCGCTGTAATAAAAAGTTCCAAGCATTTTCTGTAGGATTAAATTTCGGGTCACTTACAAGGTCAGTCAAAGTCGATACGGTGCCTGATTCAAAGCAAGGACATCTGCGCGCAGCGCCGCTATGTTCTTGGAAGAAAGGTCCATAGTATACTCACCATCAAGACGTAGAAGAAAGGACAGCACTTGTTCACCGATTACCTTGAAATAAACTCCCTGATTTACGTTCCGGTAATCTCAAGGAGTGAGCGCCATTCAAACAATGAGAAACACGACTAAACCACCTGAGAACCGCCTCTGGCGTAATCAGCACCCTCCACATTGTGCGAGTTAAACGCCTCTTCGGGTTGTCGGTGTAACAGGGTGTTAGTGTGCTCGTCAAACCAGGAACATATGAATTAAGCACTGTGAACACTTCTTTGCCATCTTGTATGGCATATGTCTATATCTGCATCTATACATCGCAGTATAGTCTACGGGAAGAATGATTACTGGTAAAACTCCGTGTGGGCATGAAATTCTCTAGTTTTATCATTATGGTCTTTACGTAGAAGGAAGCAGTATAGTGGTTGACTCTTCTAGGAAAGTATACTCTCAGAATTTTACTAGTAGCCCAGAACGTGATGCAGCACGCCTCTCTTGCAGCGCCTGCCACTACAGCTGACTTCGCGCTTCCTAAATGAACCTGCAACGAAACTTGCTGCTGTTCCTTTCATTTTCTCTACTTCTCCCATCAACCTTATCTAGCGTGTGTCCCAGACTGACTAACAGTGTTCAAGTATTGATAGAAAGCATGCTTTATATGCGTTCTCATTCCTTGGTGGACTACATTTCCTGAAGGTTCCACCAATGAAACTCAGGCCCACACCCTCATTACCTGCGATTAGCTTTATCTGGTCGTTCCACTTCAAATCGCTCCATACAGATAATACTAGATATGTGATCCTTCAATTTCTCCAGGCGTATTTTATAACGAAATAAATCACGGGTGAACAGCCTGGTATGAGTGTGCATAGGACACAATATTTCGGCAATCGACCACGTTGTCATCAGGTGCGCTGATGTACTGACCGGCGGTGGGCCGGCGCCAGGTATATATAGGACAATCCTCTCCCGCTCCTCCCTCAGGCGCTTCCAATGAGTCGGTGCGGTCCGCAGCCCGTGCGCAGTGCAGGTACAGCGTCCGTTCTCCCGCCGTCTGGACGCTGCGTCCTAGGTCTACTCGTTCAGGAGAGTCTGCTGGCACTGCTCTCGTTATTCTTCCCTCCTCTCCCGAAGTCAGTACACTCAGGGAAGTACCCTTTTTTTTCTTAATCCGGGTGATCGTGGGTTCCCACGCCTTGCTAAGGATGTAACCGCTGTCACGATTTAGTTGTGGCTCCCTTACTCGAATCTCTATGGCTTCTTTGATGACACAGTCCCAGTATTTGGAAGTATGTATACACTCCCGCATTGGCAAGGTATCTGATAAACCCCTGATTTACGTACACCAAGGTTGTCCTTGACACTACCAAGAAGGCTCTTGGTTTTGCTTGGAGGACGGAAGATGGTTTTCACTAGGTGTTTACGTAAAATGCGTCCAATTTTTCCGGATAAGGCCCCACAAAACGGAATAATAGCCAAGGCCGCCTCATCCTGAGGTTCATCCTCAGTTTCCGCCGGTGCTGCAGGTGTGGGATGTAGAGTCTTCAGAATTTGCCCTTCCTTTAACCATTTCTCCGAAACTCGGTCTTCACATGGTCCAATTCTTGTTGTAGACTGTCCGTCGGAGATGGTGTGAGCTCTGTGTACAAGAGTTTTGAGCACGCCATTCTTTTGTGCCGGGTGGTGGCAGCTATCCGCATGTAGGTACAAATCGGTGTGCGTCTTCTCCCTATACACGCTGTGACCCTAAGTGCCGTCAGCTCGTCTTCTATTCAAAACATCTAGGAAAGGGAGCATCCCATCCGTTTCGATCTCCATGGTGAACTTAATATTCTCGTGTCTGGAGTTGAAATGTGTGAGGAAGTCTGCCAGTTTATCTCTTCCATGTGGCCAGATAACGAAGGTATCATCCACATATTGGTTTTAGATGTGCTGATTCCTGGGCATCCTCCTCGAAATATTCCATGTATATACACTCCTGGAAATGGAAAAAAGAACACATTGACACCGGTGTGTCAGACCCACCATACTTGCTCCGGACACTGCGAGAGGGCTGTACAAGCAATGATCACACGCACGGCACAGCGGACACACCAGGAACCGCGGTGTTGGCAGTCGAATGACGCTAGCTGCGCAGCATTTGTGCACCGCCACCGTCAGTGTCAACCAGTTTGCCGTGGCATACGGAGCTCCATCGCAGTCTTTAACACTGGTAGCATGCCGCGACAGCGTGGACGTGAACCGTATGTGCAGTTGACGGACTTTGAGCGAGGGCGTATAGTGGGCATGCGGGAGGCCGGGTGGACGTACCGCCGAATTGCTCAACACGTGGGGCGTGAGGTCTCCACAGTACATCGATGTTGTCGCCAGTGGTCGGCGGAAGGTGCACGTGCCCGTCGACCTGGGACCGGACCGCAGCGACGCACGGATGCACGCCAAGACCGTAGGATCCTACGCAGTGCCGTAGGGGACCGCACCGCCACTTCCCAGCAAATTAGGGACACTGTTGCTCCTGGGGTATTGGCGAGGACCATTCGCAACCGTCTCCATGAAGCTGGGCTACGGTCCCGCACACCGTTAGGCCGTCTTCCGCTCACACCCCAACATCGTGCAGCCCGCCTCCAGTGGTGTCGCGACAGGCGTGAATGGAGGGACGAATGGAGACGTGTCGTCTTCAGCGATGAGAGTCGCTTCTGCCTTGGTGCCAATGATGGTCGTATGCGTGTTTGGCGCCGTGCAGGTGAGCGCCACAATCAGGACTGCATACGACCGAGGCACACAGGGCCAACACCCGGCATCATGGTGTGGGGAGCGATCTCCTACACTGGCCGTACACCACTGGTGATCGTCGAGGGGACACTGAATAGTGCACGGTACATCCAAACCGTCATCGAACCCATCGTTCTACCATTCCTAGACCGGCAAGGGAACTTGCTGTTCCAACAGGACAATGCACGTCCGCATGTATCCCGTGCCACCCAACGTGCTCTAGAAGGTGTAAGTCAACTACCCTGGCCAGCAAGATCTCCGGATCTGTCCCCCATTGAGCATGTTTGGGACTGGATGAAGCGTCGTCTCACGCGGTCTGCACGTCCAGCACGAACGCTGGTCCAAATGAGGCGCCAGGTGGAAATGGCATGGCAAGCCGTTCCACAGGACTACATCCAGCATCTCTACGATCGTCTCCATGGGAGAATAGCAGCCTGCATTGCTGCGAAAGGTGGATATACACTGTACTAGTGCCGACATTGTGCATGCTCTGTTGCCTGTGTCTATGTGCCTGTGGTTCTGTCAGTGTGATCATGTGATGTATCTGATCCCAGGAATGTGTCAATAAAGTTTCCCCTTCCTGGGACAATGAATTCACGGTGTTCTTATTTCAATTTCCAGGAGTGTATTTGCGACAACTGGTGAGATTGGACTCCCCATGGCTACTCCTTCTGTCTGTTCGTAGTATTCACCGTCAAAAAAGAAGTAAGCTGATGTCAGAACATGTCTGAAAAGGTTGGTGGTCTCTTCGTCAAATTTCTGGCAGATGAGTTCCAAGGATTCTTATAACGTAACTTTAGTTATCTAATAGGTCACTGATACTTATTGTGAAAAGTAGACCTTATATAACACTCCCTTAGGGAACGCCAGAAATTACTTTTGCGTCTAAAGACTTATCTTAGCTCAGAATGACATGCCGTGTACTGTTTACAAGAAATTTTTCGATCCAGTCACACATTTGTCTTGGCGTTCCGTTATCTCGTGTTTTTGTTGATGTGGTGGCAGGGCGGGACTGCATCGAATGCGTTTCAGTAGGCAAAGAACACAGAATGCATCTGGGCTGTTGTAGCTACTGATTTCTGCATCTCGTGGTCAAACAGAGCAAGCTGGGTTTCACACGAATGTTGTTGTCCTAACCCATGTTGATTCCTACAGAGGGGATTTTCTGTCCCAGTAATATGCGAGTATAAAACATGTTCCAAAATTCTATAACAGATCGACCTCAGAGATAAAGCCTATAGTTTTGGGCGTCTTTACGACGAACCTACTTCACTTGGAAACAAGAAAGACCTGATCTACCCTGCTTCTAGAAGAGGGGAGGGGGGTGAGGGGTCATTTGCATTCTCTTTGTAGAATCGAGCTGGGTCCCCTTCCCCCCCCCCCCCCCTCCCCTGTTAGCTCTAGTGGCCTTTTCTCTGCTGAATGAGTTTAGTTACTTCTCTGTCCCTTGGTCACTTATTTCGAGATCTGCCATTTATTCATTCGTTCGACGATTTAAAGGATGAATGTAATCTTTCTCTGTGAAACAGTTTTGAAAACAGTCGTTTAGTAGTTTTTTTTTTTTCTCATTCTCGTTTTCATTGCCATTAAGGTCACAGAGTGGGTGAACAGATGTCTTCGGTCCGTTTATTGATTTAACATAAGATCGTGACTTCTTAGGATGTTTTGTCTAGTCGGTAGGTAGTATTTTTCTTTAGAATTTGTTGAACGCTTCATGCAAAGTGCTACTTACGCTAATTTTGGCTCCGTTTCGTTTCTGTTTGTCTGTGATGAACTGGTTACGTTTCAAATCGGAGCGAAGCTCTCTTTGCCGTCGTAGCAGCTTCCGAACAAGGTTGTCGAACCGAGGTCGTATTTTCCAGCTCTCACAATTTTACTCGGCATAAGGCGAATTGTGCGATGATCTTGAACTTACTCTATTGATTCTTAGTATTATTACCCTGGACATGCAATTTTCATGTTGATTTGTCACGCAATGTTAACCTGTCTCTAGTTGCTCCTGCTGAAACGTCCCCTTAGAAAAATTAATGAATTACTGTGCTGATAAACATCTTATGTTATTTGATTTTCAAACAGCTGAGCAAAACGAACGTACTCAGACGTTCACTAAAGTGACACACTATATTTCTAGCGCAATGCAATCTGTCTTTCAGTAATCCCTATAAAAGAATGGTCCTGACTAACAATAACCTATACCTTTCATGAATCACTACAATACAGCGAGCGCCAATACTGCCATGCCAGCTAAATAAAGGATTCAAACTACTGAAGGGACTAACTACTGATAGGCATGGTTAGCAAATGAAAGATTTTGACAAAGAACAAACAATGTATTTACCTTAATAGTGTTCAAAAGTCATTTTATATATATATATATATATACAGGGTGATTCACCTAACACTACCGCTGGATACACTTCGTAAACCACATCAAATACTGACGAATCGATTCCATAGACCGAACGTGAGGAGAGGGGCTAGTGTAATTGGTTAATACAAACCATAAAAAAATGCACGGAAGTATGTTTTTTAACACAAACCTAGGTTTTTTTAAATGAAACCCCATTAGTTTTGTTAGCAGATCTGAACATATAAACACAAACGTAATCATTGCCTTTTGTTGCATTGTAAAATGTTAATTACATCCGGAGATATTGTAACCTAAAGTTGACCCTTGAGTACCACTCCTCCGCTGTTCGATCGTGTGTATCGGAGAGCACCGAATTACGTAGGGATCCAAAGAGAACGGTGATGGACCTTAGGTACAGAAGAGACTGGAACAGCACATTACGTCCACATGCTAACACCTTTTTATTGGTCTTTTTCACTGACGCACATGTACATTACCATGAGGGGTGAGGTACACGTACACACGTGGTTTCCGTTTTCAATTACGGAGTGGAATAGCGTATGTCCCGACATGTCAGGCCAATAGATGTTCAATGTGGTGGCCATCATATGCTGCCACAATTGCAATCTCTGGCGTAATGAATGTCGTACACGCCGCAGTACACCTGGTGTAATGTCGCCGCAGGCTGCCACAATACGTTGTTTCATATCCTCTGGGGTTGTAGGCACATCACGGTATACGTTCTCCTTTAACGTAACCCACAGAAAGAAGTCCAGAGGTGTAATATCAGGAGAACGGGCTGGCCAATTTATGCGTCCTCCACGTCCTATGAAGCGCCCGTCGAACATCCTGTCAAGGGTCAGCCTAGTGTTAATTGCGGAATGTGCAGGTGCACCATCATGCTGATACCACAAACGTCGACGCGTTTCCATGGGACATTTTCGAGCAACGTTGGCAGATCATTCTGTAGAAACGCGATGTATGTTGCAGCTGTTTGGGCCCCTGCAATGAAGTGAGGACCAATGAGGTGGTCGCCTATGATTCCGCACCATACATTTACCAGTCCACGGTCGCTGTCGCTCTACCTGTCTGAGCCAGCGAGGATTGTCCACGGACCAGTAATGCATGTTCCGTAGATTCACTGCACCGTGGTTTGTGAAACCCGCTTCATCGGTAAACAGGTAGAACTGCAACGCATTCTCTGTTAATGCCCATTGACAGAATTGCACTCGATGATTAAAGTCATCACCACGTAATTGCTGATGTAGCGACACATGAAACGGGTGAAAGCGGTGACGATGCAGTATGCGCATGACACTACTTTGACTCAGTCCACCGGCTCTCGCAATGTCCCGTGTACTCATGTGTGGGTTCATGGCAACAGCAGCTAACACACCAACTGCACCCGCTTCTCCTGTGACGGGCCTGTTACGGACCCGTTTGCGTGCTACGACCATACCTGTTGCATACAGTTGGCGGTAGATGTTTTGCAATGTGCGGCACGTTGGAAGCTCTCTGTCCGGGTACCGTTCTGCATACACCCTGCAGGCTTCAGCTGCATTTCGTCGACACTCGCCATAGATGAGTATCATCTCCGCCTTTTCAGAGTTCGAATACACCATGGTCACAGTTCCTACAGCACTACACTATCACAGACGTCTGGTAACACGGTGTGCTACAGATTGTCTGCGTGCGGAGACGAATGCAGAATAGCAGTAGCAGCAAGCGCTACATGCGGACACTGCGACAGCTAGACCAAACCACAACAGTGCACTACAGCCACACTCGTAAACACGGTCGTCATCGTAAACATGCCCCTGCAGATGCTGTTCGCCGACCGTGGCCCCTGTTTGTTACAACACGCAACTGAACGTCGGAGGTTTCAAGCGTCAACTTTAGGTTACAATATCTCCGGATGTAATTAACATTTTACAGTGCAACAAACGACACTGATTACGTACTTGTTTATATGTTCAGATGTGCTAACAAAACTAACTTGGTTCCATTTAAAAAAAACAAGGTTTGTATTAAAAAACATACTTCCGTGCATTTTTGTATGGCTTGTATTAAACAATTACACTAGCCCCTCTCCTGACGTTCGGTCTGTGGAATCGATTCGTCAGTATTTGATGTGGTTTACGAAATATATCCAGTGGTAACGTTAGGTGACTCACCCTGTATCAGTTCATGACATCCAGTCTTACAAATTTACTGTCTCTAATGAACACACGTCCAGATCGTCCGCTCTCAAAACTCCGCCATCTCTCTCCCCACATCCACCACTGCTGGCGGCTCACCTCCAACTGCGCAACGCTATGCGCTGTTAACAGCCAACTGCCCAACACTACAATGGCGAATATTCTAACAATTCCAACGAGCCACGGACTGCACACAGCACAGTCAGTGATTTTCATATAGAGCGCTACATGGCGTTACCAACATAAAAACCTAAACAGCCTACTTACAGCGCTAAACAGAAAAATCTTCCCAACTTCCTTTCTATTCTTATTTCCGCCGTATTCAGTGATGCTGTAGCGGTCTTATGATCCGCGATTCCCCTTCTACGCGTGATGTTCCGAAAAGTACGAGTCTGTCGCCAGCAGATCTAAGATATTATCTTCACGAGTTCCCTTTTTGATTTTCGGATAAAGCACCTAGAACAATTTCACTCGATTCTGTGTCTCTACTAACCGTCCTAATCACTTGGATTTCCCAGTCTATATTATAGCTGTTAAGTTAAAATCTCCACCTAGAACGTTGAAGTAAATTTGTGATTCACTTTCACGCTAACCTGAATGAGGAGGCCCAAGTCATAGTGCGTAAAACATTCCCAGACATTATAGAACCTCCGTCAACCATAACTAGGGATTAAACAAAAAGGGTTGTCGGTGCACTGAGAGCCCTGCATCTTTAGGCAAGAGGCAAACTCTCAACAGTTACACCATACTCCGCAAGCCACCTAATGCTGAGTTGTGGAGGGTACTTCTCGTATCACTAACTGACTTCCCCCTAACTGTTCCACTTGCGAAAGGCACGTGGGATGAATGATCGTCGGTAAGCCCCTGTGTTAGCTCTAATGTCTCGAATTTCCTCGTCTTAGCTATTTCGTTAGATGTATGTGGGGAAGTAATATGCTATCCGTCTTTCCCCGAAAGTACTCACTGAAAATTTGAATAGTAAACCTCTTCGTGATGCAGAACGACTCTCTTGTAATGTCTGCCACTGGTGTTTTTTGAGCATCTCTGTAACTCCCTCGCGCCGACTGAACGAAACCGTGACGAAGGGTGCCGCCTTCGTCCGTTCTTTGTCAGCAGATCCAAGATGTTATCTTCACGAACTGGTTCTCTCTTTATCTGCTCTAAGGAGTTTTTGGACAACACATTCAGAATAATGACACACGAATCCCTGTCTCCGGCAGAAGTTTTGACAGCATAACGATCCCAATCTGTACCTGGCAAGTTGAAGTTATCCGCTATTACAACAGCTTCAGCAGGAAAATTACTAAAAATATTCTGCAAGTTATCCCTGAAGCGCTCTACAGCTACAGCTCCTGAACCGACCAGTCTATAAAAGCATGTGTGGCCAAACTTACATGCACATCTTGAGCCAGATTAAATTAAATTTAGAAATTTACAATACGTGATTACATCGCTAGATATTATATTGTTCATTACTGTAATAAATTCACCGTCACCATTTGCGACTAACCTATCCTTGTGATAAATAATTAAATATTAGCTTAGAACTTATTGGCTGTTTACTTCCGACTTCAGTCAACTTCCTGTTCATAGCGCTATCCACGGGTTATAACTTTTAATAAGTGATACTAACTCTGGGACCTTTGGTTGGATATTGTTACAGTTGCCTAACATCATATTGATCTTTCCGATATCAGATCTCTGAAGATGAACTTTCGCTTAGAATACTGTGGCTGATATATATTAGATATTGGCAGGCTATTAGTGTCTCATCCCAAGAAGTGGAGGGGGACGTTTCCTCTAGCCTAAAATACCGCTGTGCAAGGCACTCATAATCCGCTACACCAGTAACTGCTTCCTGCATGTAGCGGTGCAGTGCATGCCTGTCTTATTAAGGGGAACCCTACAATCCTCTAGCAGGTAGCGGAGGTCGAAAAATTCGCATCAGATACCGTCGCAAACTCCTTTGAGCTTCTGGTTTAGATCTCCCGCTCTGCTCCAAACTGGAGGACCACGATCGACGCTAGTTACGATGCCACAAATAGTCAGCTCTGCCTGCACACCGCTTGCAGTGCTAGTTGCCTTCCCGAAATCAGCCATCCGCCAAAAGGAACTCACGATGGCCTCGGAACACAAGGGACAGGCGTCATTCGTGCCGACATGTGCCACTAATTGTAGCCGGTTGCATCCAGTGCGTCGATAGCCAACGACAGGGACGCTTCCAGTAAACTATCAAGAGCACAATCTCATTCTTTCCCGCCCTGCCTGCTGTTCCTATGGGGGGGCTCCATTACCGGCCCTGCTCCCAGTGATTAACTTTCCTGACCTCTGCACTTGTCCAGACTGTGCAGGGAAACCGACGGCTGTCAAAAACGAGAGGCATCCCGAACTGTCTCTGAAGAATTATCATCATTGGGTAGTGTCACATACCTGTTACTAAGGCATGTGGCTTATTCCCTCTTTCGTGTTCCGCTCAGTGAAGTAGGAGCCCACCACTGTCTGCCACTCACTATCTTTTGAAGACGGACTTGTCAGATGTTGAGTATCTGAAGGCACAGTGACAACCAGGTCACCAGGGGACTCCAACGGCACCACAGGTTCCGCACGTATCGTCATTGTCGCCCCGGTGTCCGCGCAGTCGGAGCCAGAAGCCTGTCGATTGTGGCCAACGCAGCTTCCAGCTGTTTATGGACAGCTACCAATTGTCCTTGGGTCCGCTACAACAAGCACAGACCCTAGACATACTGTAGTGTCTAAAAAAGTGAGTAAGATCTAAAAAAAGTTCAAGAAAAGCGCTCAGGGTTAGCATTGAAAGTATTAACTGACCCCTGCAAAAGAGATCATTACCCAGCTATGCAGCTATTGAGGTTGGAGTGTGTGCAGAAGGTTGCAAGGAGAATAAACAAACCCTAAAATCTGCTCTGCAGAGAAAGCCTGTAAAAATAGAAATAAATATACCTACTACTGCTACTGCAGGAAGTAAATATGAAAACTCTAAAACAATGATATAAAGCTATACGCTGTGTACTAAGAAGAGATTTATACATAGTCACGTGGCGTATGATGTGGCGCTTTCGGTGGCAGAATATGACACGAAGAAGCCTCTAACAACCCTACCACAACAAATGTCAAAATTTCATAATGATTGTGGTGTTGCTCACGCTGCTAAATACTGCATTTCCGGGCAACAACAAAGTTATTATGTGGCAGGTGTCATTAGAGCACAGTTAATAAAGTCATTTCATGTAATAATGAATAAACTAGGCACTCATCTTTTCATGTTTCCCATGCTGGTCTCGTTGTAAAATCATGGCTCAATCGTCGAAAATCTAGGTGGTGATGATTCCAAGCTCGGATGCAAAAAGGCCTAGGTTTTATTCTGCTATATTCAAAAGTTTTGTAGATGTGTTTTACAAACCATTATTGAAGAATACACCTTTGAATGTTAGCACAATGGTGATGTAAAAAAAAGTAATCAGCACTCCAAATTCAAGTTACGCTTCCTTCTCATTGCTTTTATTGCAATATCACATAACACACAAAGGATCACTTCACAATACAAAACATACTTGAAAACATCTTCCTCACTGTTAAAGTTCACATTTTATAAGCTGACTACAATAAGCGTCTTTCCAACATGACGTCAAAAGACTTGACTCTCTCAAGGTCCGACTCTCTAACTAACTAATAATCTGCTTACGCGCCCGAAAGTCAGAGCTACAAGTACGTCAAAGATCATAGTGACAAAAGAAAGAATACACACAAGAATAATATCATTGCAATATAAACATATCGATGAATCAAAGTACTTCTACATTAATTAAATCAAATCTGAACGTTGTGTCAGATATATGTCAACTACTTTACAGAAACACAGTAGAATATTGCTGGTATCGAGAGGTTCAGGTAGGTTGCCGTAATGGTTACGTAATTCAAGTACCATTACAAGCCACATCATACAATGATATGCTCTAAGATTTACACAAAAGCAAAAACTTAAAGCTGGCAAACACTAGTCTTCACGGTAAAATGCAAAGGTACAGTTTTCTTCTTCGCAGAACCACGTGGGAGTAAAAAACAGAAACTAAACTAATTATGGTTTATCAGACAACTGTTACAGCTGCTACCGTTACAGGGGCTTCCTCTCGGCTTGGTGTCTGCCGCTGTACTCGAGTCATTAGGTAACATTACATGCCTACAGTTACCTACTGTCAAGTATCTCTGTTGTTTAGCCCATTCAAGATGGGCAGCTTTGTAAGTCACAGAAGCCATTTCCTTTTTCGAGGAGCCCAACTCCAAATGCCATTACATCCAGTTTCCTTGGCAGTGTTCGCTCAGAAGCTGTTTGAGAAACACCTTCATCCAGTGACAGAGGCAGTCCATGTCGTATTGATGCTGATCGTCATTGACAATAGGTGATACTTGCCTCTGGCTCTTGTCAGTCACCTTCTTTTTGCGATCATTTTGTTATGATGACGACGAATGTTAATGACTGCTGGCCAAGGCTAAATAGAAACATACAAATCTCTTCTTTGCATATACAGCAGGTTTGTCAGTGAAGTCGATAAGGACCTGGCTGCATGGTCTGGGTGTACAACGACTAAAATAATTAGCTGTCGTTGGTAAAAAATTATTTATTGTACTTAACTGGTGATACAGCAGTCTTCATAGTCGGGAGGAATATAATTACAAATAGAGAGCTGCAGAGGCATCACATAGGCCATACTTGAACTTGTTAGAGATTGCTTCCTATC
Organism: Schistocerca serialis cubense; assembly: GCF_023864345.2. Taxonomy (NCBI): domain Eukaryota; kingdom Metazoa; phylum Arthropoda; class Insecta; order Orthoptera; family Acrididae; genus Schistocerca; species Schistocerca serialis. The sequence continues at coordinate 380,361,197 of NC_064645.1, read as the reverse complement.
AGCTGAAGGCTACACTACTTTCCTACTTGACGTTCCGAGCAAGAGTGGCCGAGCGCACGCTAGGGACTTGTTGCAAGCCGCTAGTCTCGACTCGATGGGTCCAGCGATATTAGTACGGAGCGCGGTCGATAACTGCAACCCCTAACAAGTGTGGTATCGAACGTTGATACCACACGTTGCTCTTACGCTGTGTTATAGGGTTGAGAGAGGTACATATTCCATGCAGATACGCTGGACGTACCGTGTCGATATACCAAATGTTTAGACAGATTTATACGCAGGGAAAATATGGTCACGTTCACGTAAAACAGTTCCGTTTCTGTCATTTCGTCGTGACACCATATCTGCCACCTGCGCTGATTGCATAATTGCATACAACCAACTGCACGTAAACACCACTGCACTGGCATGACGCATCAGCAGTGGATGGTCATACGTTCACCTGGTATCAGTTCTGCATCATTTACAGCTCTCCAAAGAGACCATTGTAGTTCCTTGTGAGCATCTAATAGTTTGTCCAGTGAGTTTTTTATTTACCTGCGTAGCTAACATTGTTAATTCAAGAAATATCTCTATCATACCTAGTTCACTTCCACAACGGTGAATCAATAGAATCGTGTCTGAGCTACGATTCTTCATTTCCATTATCATTGTACGTACATTTTCATTAATTTTAGTATGTTATCCATTTTCCACAGTCGTAGTTGTATCTATCGACATAACCAGCAACCAGTTGCATAAAAGAAATATTAATTGTTTAACCCGTTTCAGGCACTTAACGCCGTTATCCAGAAGGCTGTACATAGTAATATACTACAAATAAGTAGAAGTTAGGTCAGCGTATTAAATTGAAGAACGAAACCTTTAAAAATTTTAAAAATTTTAACATAAAAATGAAACATATGTATAGCTATCGCATTATTTGCAAGTGTTCAAATGGCTCTGAGCACTATGGGGCTTAACATCTGAGGCACCCGTCTCCTAGAACTTCGAACTACTTAAACCTAACTAACCTAAGGACATCACACACATCCATGCCCGAGGCAGGATTCGAACCTGCGGTCGTAGCAGTCGCGCAGTGCCGGACTGAAACGCCTAGAACCGCTCGACCACCGCGTCCGACTATTTCCAAGTGTCAACAATACGATATATGCAGCACATTGCTGTCGTCCTAAGAATATAAGAGCAATAACTAATACCATAATCAATTCATTAATACAAAAAGGACTTGTAAATGCTTACATGCGGTTCGTAGTGCCTATACTAAAATGGTGTAAGGAAGTCAAACAACAAATACAGACTTAGTGACAGAACTAGAACTAATTAGCTAACGATATGCATATCTTCTTGGTCTAAGGAATCAGGTAAAACAACGATAATATGATAAAGCAAGAATTTTACGTAACTGTAGTTGTCATAAGTCATAAACGACCATATAAGCAGAGTGGTAAGTAATATATAAGAATCTAATGATAAATAAAATAAATTAATACCAACAACAAGTGGCACTATGGACGGGAATTTTGGAGACTGATATCCAAACAGCTGCAGTGAGGTTACTAACATGCAGGGAATCAGTCAGTAAAAACAAAGTACTAAGCGCATCGTGGGTCTAGAAACTGTAAGTGGAGCAAGTGAAGAGAGAATTAACAATCTTTGGCTAATATTAAGTTTCGGAATGTGGGTATACAGTAAAAGAAGAGTGGGTACAGCTGTATTACAGAGAAACAACTTGTACTGGAATACATGAAGGTTGCAAATATAATTAGTATAAGAATTCCCACTAATTTTATGGAGTTGTAAGTTTTATAACACATCGCTGAACTGGTGTAGAGGTGTCAACAGCGTGCGAGCAGAAAATACGGCTAGGCAAACAGCCGATAAGCAATAACTGGTGTAAAAGGAGAAATATTTCTTAGTCAGTAGGTAAAACGAAGAGTCAAAAATAACTATGTGAGAAAGAAAACGTGAAATCATTATGTACGTTTCTAGCAGTGGATAACGAGTTCAGAAACGCATACACTGATCAGCCAGAACATTATGATCATCTGCCTAATAGCCGGTATGTCCACTGTTGGCACGAAGAACAGCGGCGAAGGGTCGTGGCATGGAAGCTGTGAGGCCTTGGTAGGTCGCTGGAGGGAGATGGCAACATATCTACACACAAGTCACCTGATTCCCGTAAATTCCGAGGAGGCGGGTGATGAGCTTCAACGTCACGTTGAGTCACATTACAAACCTGTTCGATCGGGTTCAAATCTGACGACTCGGGGCACCAGTTCATCAACTGGAACTCGCCACTGAGTTCCTCGAACCAGTCCATCACATTCCTGGCCTTGCGACATGGCGTATTGTCTTGTTGTTGAGTGACACTGCCGCCGGGAAACATGTTCATCATCAAGGGGTGTACATGGTCTGCAACCAATATACGATACTCGTTGGCAGTCATTGTACCTTGCAGAAGCTCCACTGGACATATGGGTGCCGACGTGAATGTTCCTCAGAGCATAATGGAGTCGCCGCCAGCTTGTCTCCGTCCAGAGTACAAGTGTCAAGGAACTGTTCCTCTGGAAGACGACAGATTCGGGCTCTCCCATCGCCGTGGTAAGGAAGCCATCGGGATTCATCAGACTATGAACGCTCTGCCACTGCGCCAACGTCCAGTGCTGATGGTCACTGCCCACATCAGTCGTAGTGTCCGATGTAGTGGTCTTAACATTGTCACACGCGTGGGTCATCGGCTGTGGAGGCCCATCGTTAGAAGTGTTCGGTGCGCTTTGCGTTCAGAAACACCTCCATCCTGCCCAGCGTTAAGATTTGATGTTAGTTCCGCCACAGTTCACCGCCTGTCCTGTATTACCAGTTTTCCCAGGTACCACATCCGATATTGGTAATAATGGCTGGCAGTCCAACCCTATGACGTCTAGACGTGGTCTTTCCTTGGTTTCGCTACGAATTGAACATTCTCACTACGGCATTCCTAAAACATAAAAAAAGTCATGGCCTCTGGGCCATCACAATCTGCCCTCGGTCACACACAGATGTATCGGACGCCTTCCCCCTTCTACACACAGACATCAAGCTACTCATATTACATGCATCATATGTGTCTGACTAGCCTGGAGAAGTTTACATCGATAGTAGGTCAGTGGTCATAATGTCCTGACTGATCAGTTCGCGACGTCCTAAACACTCTTTACTACCGATATTCACGTAAGCTGTGTGAAATACGTGCACTAGGTTTGACTACATGACCGTGAATTACTAAGAGTACTTCTTCTTCTTTTGCTACTGCCTGTGTCCCACATCGTGCGCAGGGTCGGCAGGGTTAAGTACGGATTTGCCATGGTTTATTTTTAAGGAGTGGCTGTATGCCCTTCCTGGATGACCCCAGCTGTCTGTGTCTAGTGTTAATCACGAAATAACGCGCCGGCCGGTGTGGCCGTGTGGTTCTAGGCGCTTCAGTCTGGAACAACGTGACCGCTACGGTCGCAGGTTCGAATCCTGCCTCAGGCAAGGATGTGTGTGATGTCCTTAGGTTAGTTATGTTTAAGTAGTTCTAAGTTCTAGGGGACTGATGACCACAGATGTTAAGTCCCATAGTTCTCAGAGCCATTTGAACCATTTGAGCGAAATAATGCGAATTTGTTTCAAATGTTTGCGAGTCAGGTAACTGAGGCCGGATGTTGTAATTCCGACCTGGACGGTCGCGGGGTAGCAATGACGGAAAGCGCGGCGGGACCCGTGGAGGGGGCCACTAACAACAACACAATTGAGAGGACGGAGACGACCAGCGAAGGACAGAACAAATAGAACAAGATCGAACAATGGAGTCACAAGGAAAGAAACACTTCCACTCGTACACAGAACAAGGAAGTAAGCTGTCTAACGCGAGGCGAGGTGTCAACCGATGTACGTGAGATTAGACTGGCTGGCTGAGCTTTTTCTTTCTTTCTATTTTTTTTTCGTCAGCTGAGTGACACGACAACTAAAACAAGAATAAAATGATACATACATAGGGGGATAAAAAAGGGGAACATAAAACGGAGTAAGGGGAGAAAATGGAGGTAAAAATACACTGATATGGAGGCGTTCATGGGGGACAGTTAAAAAAGTCACCAGAAAGTTAAAAAACACAGGTGGCGATTCTTAAAACACAGAGAAGACACTGAATGCGCATGCACAGGTTAAAAGTCGGCCACAGTATTAAAAACACCTCCAAAACAACACACTTAAAACCCACTTGGAGCACACATGACTAAGAATAAAAGTACCAGGTGGGACCTACCGAGGGAAAGGTCAGAGAGGATGGAAAAGGAGGGGAGAGCATGGGGCAGCTGGGGAAGCGGCGGGATGAAGAGAGGAGGGGCATCAGTGGGTGCACGAAGAGGCAGGAGACCTGTGGGGCGGGAGAGGAAGAGGGAAGACAGGGCAGGAGGGAGCGCAGAGACACTGAAAGGAGGCACAAGAGATGGAGGGGGAGTAGGAGGGGGAAGCCGCTCAGGAGGAGGGAGGGGGAGGAGAGGGAGCCCTGAGGAGGAGGCAGGAAGAGGGGGTTAGAGTTGGTAGGAAGGATACATGTCAGGGCGAAGTTCATCATCCGGGAGGGGTAGACGGTGGAAGTTGTGTTGGGAAAGGAGATGGAGGGTGTGGAGATGGAGAGAGGGAGGGACACAACGGTAAAGATGCGGCAGCTGGTTGGTGGTGGAGAGGAAGGGAGACACCAGGGGGTGAGGGGGATCAAGGCGGCGGACAATATACAGGGCTATTACAAATGATTGAAGCGATTTCATGAATTCACTGTAGCTCCTTTAATTGACATATGGTCACGACACACTACAGATACGTAGAAAAACTCATAAAGTTTTGTTCGGCTGAAGCCTCACTTCAGGTTTCTGCCGCCAGAGCGCTCGAGAGCGCAGTGAGACAAAATGGCGATAAGAGCCGAGAATGCGTATGTCGTGCTTGAAATTCACTCACATCAGTCAGTCATAACAGTGCAACGACACTTCAGGACGAAGTTCAACAAAGATCCACCAACTGCTAACTCCATTCGGTGATGGTATGCGCAGTTTAAAGCTTCTGAATGCCACTGTAAGGGGAAATCAACGGGTCGGCCTGCAGTGAGCGAAGAAACGGTTGAACACGTGCGGGCAAGTTCCACGCGTAGCCCGCGGAAGTCGACGAATAAAGCAGAAGCCTTATCATTTACAATTGCTACAAGCCCTGACACCTGATGACAAAGTCAAACGCTTTGAATTTTCGGCGCGGTTGCAACAGCTGATGGAAGAGGATGCGTTCAGTGCGAAACTTGTTTTCAGTGATGAAGCAACATTTTCTCTTAATGGTGAAGTGAGCAGACACAATGTGCGAATCTGGGCGGTAGAGAATCCTCACGCATTCGTGCAGCAAATTCGCAATTCACCAAAAGTTAACGTGTTTTGTGCAATCTCACGGTTTAAGGTTTACGGCCGCTTTTTCTTCTGCGAAAAAAACGTTACAGGACACGTGTATCTGGACATGCTGGAAAGTTGGCTCATGCCACAACTGGAGACCGACAGCGCCGATTTCATCTTTCAACAGAATGGTGCTCCACCGCACTTCCATCATGATGTTCGACATTTCTTAAACAGGAGATTAGAAAACCGATGGATCGATCGTGGTGGAGATCATGATCAGCAATTCATGTCATGGCCTCCACGTTCTCCCGACTTATCCCCATGCAATTTCTTTCTGTGGGGTTATGTGAAAGATTCAGTGTTTAAACCTCCTCTACCAAGAAACGTGCCAGAACTGCGAGCTCGCATCAACGATGCTTTCGAACTCATTGATGGGGACATGCTGCGCTGAGTGTCGGAAGAACTTGATTATCGGCTGGATGTCCGCCGAATCACTAAAGGGACACATATCGAACATTTGTGAATGCCTAAAAAAACTTTTTGAGTTTTTGTATGTGTGTGCAAAGCATTGTGAAAATATCTCAAATAATAAAGTTATTGTAGAGCTGTGAAATCGCTTCAATCATTTGTAATAACCCTGTATAGTGTGCAGATGCGTTAAAGGAAAAGAAGAAGGTGGGGGAAGGAGATGAGGTCGTAGAGGATGCGCGTGGGGGACGGAAGGCGGATGCGGAAGGCGAGGCAGAGCGCATGGCGTTCGAGGATTTGGAAGGCCTTGTAGAACCGGGGAGGGGCGGAAATCCGAGCGACGCTGGCATAACAAATGATGGGGCGGATCATGGATTTGCAGGTGTAAAGGATGGTGGAAGGATGGCTGGCTGAGAGAGAGGCAGGCGCTTAAGTACGCTCTCAGGGGCGCCACTATTGGCCGCTGGAAGCACGTGTTCCACTGTGGCGCCCTCACACTAAAAGCGGGCCAGGAGGCGCGCGCTGCCACAGCTTACGGCGCGATGATGCAGAGACCTCTATGGGTCTTCGACGTCCATGACGTCTGGCGCGGATTCCAAATTCCGCGGCGCACGGTACCAGATGGGACTTTGGGACCAGCCCAGAACTTACCTAGTGGGATGTGGAAAACCACCTAAAAACCACATCCAGGCTTCTCAGCACACCGGCCCTTGTCGTTAATCCTATTCGATCCGGGGCTGGCTCTCCTACACGAGTCCATGAAGCAGTGCCTAAGCGCTCTCGGTTAACCTCTGGGGTAATTCCAAAGAGTAAATACTATTTGTAACTATCAGGTATTGCATAAGTAACTTTTGCATTAGATTGTCTATAAGTATTTGTTTGCATATAGCTAAACACCAATAGCAGAAATAAAATACCACATGTAGGTTGGAGATGGTTTAGTATGTGCTGTAATAAATGGTTAACTTCATGGCAATGTAAGTGGGTAGCCAATTAGAACTGAAATTGCTTGACTACTTATAACTGTACACGCTAGCAGGCTGTAGGTATAGATGATCAGCTTACTAAAAATCTTTGTACAAATGTTAGAAAACTAACTACAAAAGTACCCATGTAAAGGGTTGACTAATTGTAGCTGTGAGCATCTGTTTAACTGTGACTGTGTAGAGCTAACCGAGACAAACTAAACGCAATAATCTATGGCCAAGCTAGAGTGTGTAAAACGCTACTATAGATTTATTGGGCATGAATAACAAATTAGTGATCTGAGTGTAGCCACATACTGCTAATTATTGAAATTAGCGGACTGACTGCAACCTATTGACGGCAACTTACTGAATATAGCTGCAAAGAAGCATATGTAATATAGACTTAAACCAACCAAATGACAGTATTCTACCTATGGAAATTAACAGGTTCATTTAATAAACTAAATATACCTATGGTATCTAATTATATACCAGGTGCTGATCGTACAGCGCTGCAATCGTAACTGAAAAATAATAAGAAAAATGTGAGAAAGGAATTTGGGGAAATGGGGAGAGGGGATGGAGTGGAGGGAGAAAAAGAGGAGATAAACTACATACACAAAACTGTGAACAAAACATGATGTGGGGAGGAGGGCTGGGAGTGGGGTTTGGGGAAGGGAGAGGTGTCATAATGCGGTAAATGGGTAGTGAGGAGTTAGTGGAGTGGGGTAGGGTGTGCGAGGAGAGATGTGGGAGATGTGATACATAGGAATGAAGCTGGCTTAAAACAGCTAAATCTCTTACAACCGATAACATGTAGCAGTGCTGATAATTAGTAGCTATAAGATAATACCAACACTCCGCAAACTATTGAAAATAACATTCTAACTGTAACTTACGATGTATAACATACTGTT